>NW_027202438.1:1407559-2815118 GCF_024711535.1 Dipodomys merriami
TTAGTCTTAGGGTTAGGATTAGGATTAGGGTAAGGGTTAGGGTGAATGTGAGCGTTAGGGTTAGGGTTAGGGTTCAGCTTATGGTTAGGCTGAGGGTGAGGGTTAGGGTTAGGGTGAGGGTAAGTGATAGAGTTAGTGTGAGAGTTAGGGTTCTGTTAAGTTTAGGGTTAGGGTGAAAGTTACGATTAGGGTTACGGTGAGCGTGAGGGTTAGGGTTAGGTTGAGGTTTAGCGTTAGGGTTAGGGTGAGGGTTAGGATGAGGATTAGGTTTAAGATTAGGGTTAGGGTGAGTGCTAGGGTGAGGATTAGGTTTAGTGTTAGGGTAAGGTTTAGGGTTAGGTTTAGGGTTAGGGTGAGGGTTAGGATGAGGTTTAGGGTTATAGTGAGGTTGAGGGTTACATTAAGGTGAGGGTTAGGGTTAGGGTTAGGTTTAGGGTGAGGGTGAGGTTAAGGGTTATATTTAGGGTTTGTTGGAGGGTTAGGTCGAGGGTTGGGGTTAGGATTAATGTTAGTGTTACGCTTAAGGTGAGGGTTAGGTTGAGGGTGAGGGTTAGGGTTAGGGTTAGGATTAGGATTAGGGTAAATGTTAGGGTGAGTGAGAGGGTTAAGGTTAGGATTAGGATTAGGCTAAGGCTTCGGCTGAGGATGAGGCTGAGGGTGAGGGTTAGGTTTAGAGTATGGTTTAGGTTTAGGGTTAGGTTGATTGTGAGGGTTAGGGTTAGGGATAGGATTAGGGTTAGGCTGAGGGTGATGGTGTGGGTGAGGGTTCGGTTTAGGGTGAGGGTTATGGTTAGGGTTATGGGGAGAGTTAGGATGATGGTTATGGTTAGGATTAGGGGTAGGGTGAGGGCTAGGGTGAGGGTGAGGTTTCGGGTTAGGGATAGGGTGAGGTTTAGGGTTAGGGTTAGGGTGAGATTTAGGGTTATGTTTAGGGTTTGGGTTAGGGTGAGGTTAAGGTTTAGTGTTAGAGTTAGGGTTAGGGTGAGGCTGAGGGTGAGGGTTAGGGTTAGTGTTAGTGTTAGGGTTAGGGTGAGAGTGAGGGTGAGGGAGAGGGCTAGGGTGAGGGTGAGGGTTAGGCTTAGGATTAGGATTAGGATTACGGTAAAGGTTAGGGTGAGTGTGAGGGTTAGTGTTAGGGTTAGGCTTAGGCTTATGATTAGACTGATGGTGAAGGTGAGTGTGAAGTTTAGGGTTAGGGTGAATGTTATGCTTAGGCTTAAGGTTAGGATTAGGATTAGGGTAAGGCTTATGGTGAGCATGAGGTTTAGTTTTAGAGTTAGGGTAAGGGTGAGGCTTAGGTTTAAGGTGAGGGTTAGTGTTAGTGTTAGGGTAAGGTTTAGGGTTAGGGTTAGGGTTATGGTTAGGGTTAGGCTTAGGGTGAGTGTGAGGGTTAGGGTTTGAGTAAGGATTAGGCTTAGAGTTCGGCTGAGGGTGAGGGTGAGTGTGAGGTTTAGGGTTAGAGTGAGGTTTAGATTAAGGGTTAGTGTGAGTGTTAGGGTTAGGGATAGGATTAGAGTTAGTCTGAGGGTAATGGTGTGGGTGAGGATTAGGTTTAGGGTGAGGGTTAGGGTTAGGGTTATGGGGAGGGTTATAATGAGGGTTAGTGTTAGGATTAGGGTTAGGGTGAGGGCTAGGGTGAGAGTGAGGTTTAGGCTTAGGGTGAGGGTGAGGTTTAGGGTTAGGGTTAGGGTGAGGTTGAGGTATAGGTTTAGAGTTAGGGTTAAGGTGAGGCTGAGGGTGAGGGTTAGAGTTAGGGTTAGGATTAGGATTAGGGTAAGGGTTAGGGTGAGTGTGTGGGTTAGGGTTAAGATTAGGGCTTGGCTTAGGGTTACACTGAAGGTGAGGGTGAGGGTGTGAGTTAGGGTTTGGGTGAGGGTTAGGGTTAGTTTTAGGGTGAGAGTTAGGGTTCAGTTAAAGTTTAGTGTTAGGGTGAGGTATAGGGTTAGGTTTAGGGTTAGGGTTAGGTTGAGGGTTAAGGTTAGGTTTAGGGTTAGGGTGAGGTTTAGGATTAGGGTTAGGGTGAGGGTTAGGGTTAGGGTGAGGGTTAGGATTGGAGTTAGGGTGAGGGCTAGGGTGAGGGTGAGGGTTAGGGTTAGTGATAAGGTGAGGTTTCAGGTTAGGGTTAGGTTTAGCATGAGGGTTCGGATGAGGGTTAGGGTTAAGGTAAGGGTTATGGTTAGGTTTAAGTTGAGGGTTAGGGTTAGGATTAGGTTTAGGGTGAGAGTGAGGTTTAGGATTAGGATTAGGTTTAATGTTATTGTTAGGGTTAGGGTTATGGTTACGGTGAGGGTGAAGGAGAGGGATAGGATTAGGGTTAGTGTTAATGTTATTGTTAGGGTTAGGGTTAGGGTTACAGTGAGGGTGAGGATGATGGTTAGGGTGAGGTTTTTAGTGTTATGGTTAGGGTTACAATTAGTGTTAGGGTGAGTGTTAGGGTTAGGGTTAGGGGGAGGGTTAGGATGAGTATTAGGAATAGGATTAGGGTTAGGGTAAGGGCTAGGGTGAGGGTGAGGTTTAGGGTTAGTGTTAGGGTGAGGTTTAGGTTTACGTTTAAGGTTTGGGTTAGGGTGAGGTTAAGGTTTAGTGTTAGAGTTAGTTTTAGGGTGAGGCTGAGGGTGAGGATTAGGGTTAGGGTTAGTGTTAGGGTTAGGGTTAGGGTGAGGGTGAGGGTGAGGTTTAGGGTGTGGGTGAGGGTTAGGCTTAGGTTTAGGATTAGGATTACTGTAAAGGTTAGGTTGAGTGTGAGGGTTAGGGTTAGGGTTAGGTTTAGGATTAGGATTACACTGAGCATGAAGGTGAGGGTGAAGTTTAGGGTTAGGGTGAATGTTAGGGTTAGGCTTAGGGTTAGGATTAGGATTAGGGTAAGGTTTAGGGTGAGGGTGAGGTTTAGTTTTAGAGTTAGGGTAAGGGTGAGGCTGAGGTTGAAGTTGAGGGTTAGGGTTAGTGTTAGGCTAAGGTTTAGGGTGAGGGTTAGGGTGAGGGTTAGGATGAGGGTTAGGGTAATGATCACGGTGAGGGTTAGTGGTAGAGTGAGGGTGAGGGTTAGGATTAGTGTTAGGGTGAGGGTGAGTGCTAGCATTAGTTTTAGGGTTAGGGTTAGGGTTAAGTTTAGGGTTAGGATTAGCGTTATTTTTAGGTTTAGGGGTAGAGTTATGGTGAGGGTGAGTGTGAGGTTTAGGATTATGGTTATGGTGAAATTTAGGGTTCAGGTTAGGATTAGGGTTAGGGTGAGGGTGAAGTTTAGGGTTCGATTTAGGGTTATTTGGAGGGTTAGGTAGAGGGTTAGGTTTAGAGTTAGTGTTAGGGTTAAGGTTAGGATGAGGTTTAGGTTGAGGTTAAAGGTTAGGGTTAGGCTTAAGATTAGGATTAGGGTTAGGGGAGGGTGAGTGTGAGGGTTAGGGTTAGGGTGATGGTTAGGGTTAGGGTTACAGAGAGGTTTAGGATGAGGGTTAGGGATAGGATTAGAGTTAGGGTGAGGGCTAGTGTGAGGGTGAGGGGTGGGGTAAGTGTTAGGCTTAGGCTTAGGCTGAGCATGAGGTTCAGGGTTAGGGTTAGGGTTAGGTTTAGGGTGAGGTTCAGTGTTAGGGTTAGGGTTAGAGTTAGGGGTTGAGTGAGGGTGAGGTTTAGGAGTAGAGTTAAGGTTAGGGTGAGGGTTAGGGTTAGGGTGAGGCTTATGGTTAGTGTTAGTGTTAGGTTGAGAGTGAGGTTTAGGTTGAGGTTTAGGGTTAGGGTTAGGGTTAGTGTGAGGGTTAGGGTTAGGGTTAGTGTTAGTGTGAGGGTAAGTGTTAGGGTGAGGGAATGGTTTAGGTTGAGGGTTATGGTTAGGGTGAGGGTTTGGATTAGGGTTAGGCTTATTTTTACGGTTAGGTTCAGGGTTAAGGTTACTGTGAGTGTGAGGGTGAGATTTAGGGTTAGGGTTAGGGTGAGGTTTAGGGATTGTGTTAGGGTTAGAGTTAGGGTTAAGGTGAGGGTGAGTGTGAGGGTTAGGGTTAGGCTTAGGCTTAGGCTTAGGGTAAGGCTGAGGGTGAGGGTGGGGTGAGGATTAGGTTTAGGGTGATGGTTAGGGTTAGGGTTAGGGTTTGGGTTAGGGTGGGGTTTAGGGTTACAGTTAGGGTTTGGTTTAGGGTGAGGGTGAGGTTTAGGGTTAGATATAGGGTTAGGGGGAGCTTTAGGGTGAGGGTTAGGGTTAGGGTTAGGGTGAGAGTTAAGATGAGGGTTAGGGTTTCAGTGAGGGTGAGGGTTAATGTTAGCGTGAAGGTTAGGGTTAGGATTAGGGTTAGGGAGTGGGTGATGGTTAGGATTACGGTTAGGGTTGTTGTAAGTGTTATGGTTACTGTTACATTTCCAGTGAGGGTGAGGCTGAGGGTGGAGGTTAAGGTTAGGGTTAGGGTTAGTTTTAGGGTTAGGGTTAGTGTTAATGTTAGGGTTAGGGTTTGACTTTCGGTTTGGGTGAGGGTGAGGGTGAGGGTTAATTTTAGGGTTAGGGTGAGGTTGAGGCTTAGGGTTAGGATTAGGGATAGGGTCAGGGTGAGGTTTAGGGTTAGAGTTAGGTTGAGGGGGAGGGTTAGGGTGAGGGTCAGGGTTAGGGTTAGTGTTAGGGTTCTCATTAGGTATAGGGTGAGTGTTAGGTTGAGGTTTAGGGTTAGGTTTGGGATTAGGTTAGGGTGAGGGTGAGTGTGAGGTTTAGGGTTAGGCTTAGGCTTAGGCTTAGGTTTAGACTGAGGGTGAGGGTGGATATGAGTATTAGGCTTTTTGTGATGTTTATCCTTAGGGTTAGTGTGAGGGTTAGCATGAGGGTTAGGGATAGGATTAGGGTTAGGGTGAGGGCTAGGGTGAGGGTGAGGGTTAGGGTTAGGGTTAGGTTTAGGCATAGGTTTAGGCTGAGGGTGATGGTGAGGTTGAGGGTTAGGGTTATGGTGATGGATATTGTTATTGTTAGGGGGAGGTTTAGGATGAGGGTTCGGGTTAGGGTGAGGGTTAGTATGAGCGTGATGGTAAGAGTAAAGTTGAGGGTTAGGCTGAACGTAAGGGTTACAGTAAGGGTGAGGGTTAGGGTTAGGGTGAGGGTTAGGGTAAGTGTTAAGGTTAGGGTTAGATTGAGGATTAGGGTTAGGGTTAGTGTGAGGTTTAGGGTGAGGATGAGGGTTAGGGTTAGAATTAGAGTTAGGGTGAGGGCTAGCATGAGGGTGAGGGTTAGGGTTAGGGCTCAGTTTAGGGTAGGGTTAGGGTGAGGCGTAGGGTTAGGTTTAGGGTGAGGGTTAGGTTTAGTGTGAGGGTTATGGTTAGGGTGAGGGTGAGGGTGAGGTAAGGGTTATGGTTAGGGTTAGATTGAGGGAGGGGGTTAGGGTTATGATTAGTTTTAGTGTTAGGGTGAGGTTTAGGGTGAGGGTGAGGGTTCAGGTTAGGGTTAGGTTTGTGGTGTGGGTGATAGCATGAGGGTTAGGGTGAGTGTTAGAGTTAGCTTTAGGGTTAGGGTGAGGGTTAAGTTTAGGGTTTGGGTGAGGGTGAGGGTGAGAGTTTGGTTTAAGTTGAGGATTAGGGTGAGTTTTAGGGTTAGGGTGAGGGTTAGGGTTACGGTTAGCGTGAGGGTGACGGTGACAGTAACGGTTAGGGTTAGAGTTATGGTGAGGGTTTGATTAAGTGTGAGGTTTAGGGTGAGGATGAGGTTAAGGGTTAGTGTGACAGTTAGGCTGCGTGTGAGGGTTAGGGTTAGGGTTTGGTTTAGGGTGAGGGTTAGTGTGAGGGTTAGGGCTAGGCTTATGCTTAGGGTTAGTTTGAGGGTTATGCTGAGGGTTAGGATTAGGATTAGGGTGAGGGTTAGGTTGAGGGTTAGGGTGAGGTTGAGGGTTAGTATTAGGGTGAGGGTTATGGTTATTATTAGGGTTAGGGTTAGGTTTAGGGTGACTGAGGTTTAGGGTGAGGGTTAGAGTTAGGGTTAATGTGAGGGTTAGGATAAGGGGTAGGGTTATGGATAGGTTTAGGGTTAGGATTAATGTGAGGTTAAGAATTAGGGTGAGGGTGAGGTTTAGGGTTAGGAATAGTGATAGGGTTAATGTTACGCTGAGGGTGAGGGTGAGGGTGAGAGTTGGGGTTAGGGTTGGGTGAGGGCTATGGTGAGGGTTAGGGTATGGGTGAGGGTTAGTGTGAGGGTGATTGTAAAGATAAAATTGAGGGTTAGGCTGAGGGTGAGAGTTAAGATAAGGGTGAGGGATAGGGTTAGGGTGAGGGTTAGGTTAAGGGTTAGGGATAGGGTGAGGGTTAGATTGAGGATTAGGTTAGGGTTAGTGTGAGGTTTGGGGTGAGGATGAGGGTTATGATTAGGTTGAGGGTTAGGTTTAGAATTAAGGTTACAGTGAGGGCTAGGCTGAGGGTGAAGTTTAGCTTTAGGGTTAGGGTAAGGTTTAGGGTTAAGGTGAGAGTTAGTGTTAGTGTGAGGGTTAGTGTTAGAGTTAGGGTTAGTGTTAGGGTGAGGGGAATTGTTAGGGTGAGGGTTAGTGTTAGGGATAGGTTATGCTTAGGGTTAAGGTTAGGGTGAGGGTGATTGTGTGGGTTAGGGTTAGGTTTAGGTTTAGGGTTAGGGTTATGCTGACGGTGAGGTTGAGCTTGAGGATTAGGGTTAGGGTGATGGTGAGGATTAGGGTTAGGGTGAGGGTTAGGATGAGGGTTAGGATGAAGGTGAGGTTTAGGGTTAGGTTTAGGGTGAGGTTTAGGGTTAGGGTTAGGGTTAGGTTGAGGTTGAGATTTAGGTTTAGAGTTAGGGTTAGGGTGATGGTTAGTGTTAGGGTTAGTGTTAGGTTTAGGGTTAGGGTGAGTGTTAGGGTTAGGGTTAGGGTTAGTGTTATGGTGAGGGTGAGGTTTAGGGTTATGGTGAGGCTTAGGGTTAGTATGAGGGTTAGTGTTAGGTTGAGGGTAAGTGTTAGGGTGAGGGTTAGGATTAGGTTTAGGGTTAGGGTGAGGTTTAGGGTGAGGGTGAGTTTTAAGGTTAGGGATAGGTTTGTGGTGTGGGTAAGTGATAGCATGAGGTTTAGGGTGAGGGTTAGAGTTAGCATTAGGGCTAGGGTGAGGGTGAGGGTGAGGATGCAGGTGAGAGTGAGGGTTAGGGTGAGGTTTAGGGTTAGGGTGAGGGTTCGGGTTAGGGTGTGTGTTAGGATTAGGGTTTTCCTTAGGGTTAGGGTGAGGGTTAGGCTGAGGTTTAGGCTGAGGTTTAGGCTTAGGATTAGGGTGAGGGTTAGGGTGAGGGTGAAGGTTAGAGTTCTGGTGAGCTTTAGGATTATTATTAGGGTTACAGTCAGCTTTAGGGTGACGGGGAGGTTTAGGCTGAGGGTTGGGGTGTGGTTTAGGGTTAGGGTTAAGGTGAGTGTTAGGATAAGGGGTAGGGTTAAGGTTATGGTGAGGGTTAGGTTTAGTGTGAGAGTTAGATTTAAGGTTAGGGTTAGGATTAGTGTGAGGGTAAGAATTAGGGTGATGGTTAGGGTGAGGGTGAGGTTTAGGGTTAGGAATAGTGATAGGGTTAGTGTTAGGCTGAGGGTGAGGGTGAAGGTGAGGGTGAGGGTTAGGGTTAGGTTTAGGGTGAGGGCTGGGGTGAGGGTTAGGGATAGGGTGAGTGTTAGGGTGAGGGTGATGGTAAGGGTAAAGGTGAGGGTTAGGCTGAGGGTGAGGTTTAATATAAGCGTGAGTTTTAGTGTTAGGGTGAGGGTTAGGTAAGGGTTCGGGTTAGGGTTAGGGTGAGGGTTAGACTGATTATTAGGGTTAGGGTTAATGTGAGGATGAGGGTTAGGTTTAGGGTGAGGGTGAGGGTTACTATTAGGGTTAGGGTGAGGGCTAGGGTGAGGGTGAGGGTTAGAGATAGGGTAAGGGTTAGGGCTAGGTTTAGGATTAGGGTGAGGGTTAGGGTTAGAATTAGGGTTAGGGTGAGGGCTAGGGTGAGGTTTAGGGTTAGATTTAGGGTTAGGGTGAGGTTTAGGTTTAGGGTGAGGGTGAGGTTAAGGTTTAGGGTGAGGGGTAGGGTGAGGGTTAGGCTTAGCGTTAGGGTTAGGGTGAGGATAAGGTTGAGGATTAGGCTGAGTGTTAGGGTGAGGGTGAGGGTGAGGGTGAGGGTTGGGGTTAGGGTTAGAGTGAGTGTTAGGGTGAGGGGTAGAGTTAGGGTTAGGGTGTGGATTAGGTTTACTGTTAGGGATAGGTTTAGAGTGAGGATAAAGGTTAGGGTGAGGGTTAGGGATAGGGTGAGGGTTAGCGTTAGGGTTAGGGTGAGGGTTAATGTTAGGTTGGAGGTTAGGGTTAGGTTGAGGGTTAGGGTGAGTTTCAGGTTTCGTGTGAGTGATAGGGTTAGGGTTAGAGTGAGGGTTATGGTTAGGGTGATGTGTAGAATGAGGGTTAGGGTTAGGGTGAGATTTAAAGTAAGGGTAAGGTTTAGGGTGAGGGTGAGGGTAAGGGTTAGGATTAGGGTGAGGGTTAGTGTTAGGGTTACGGTTAGAGTTAGGGAGAGGGGTAGGGTGAGGAGTAGTGTTAAAGTTAAGTTTAGGGTTAGTGTGAGGGTTAGGGTTAGGGTGAGGATTAGGTAAGGGTGAGGGTTGGGGTGAGGGTGAGTGTTAGAGTGAGGATGAGGGTTCTGGAGAGTGTGAGGGTTAGGGTTTGGGTGATGGTTAGGGTTAGTGTGAGTGTTAGGGTGACGGTGAGGGTGAGTGTTAGGGTTGGGATTAGAGTTACAATGAGGGGTAGGGTGAGGGGTAGGGTTAGGTTTAGGGTGAGGGTTAGGGTTACTGTGAGGGTTAGCGTTAAGGTGAGGTTTAGGGTTACTGTGAGGGTTCAAGTTAGGGTTAGGCTTAGTGTTAGGGTTAGGGTAAGGGTTAGGTTGAGGGTTAGGGTTAGGGTGAAGGTTAGGGTTAATGTGAGGGTTAGGTTTAGGGTGAGGGTTAGGGTGAGGGTTAGGGTTAGGGTGATGTTTAGGGTGAGGGTGAGGGTTAGGGTGAGGGTGAAGGTGAAGGTTGGGTTGAGTGTTTGGGTTAGGGTTAGGATGGGGTTGAGGGTGATGGTGAGGCTTAGGGTTAGTTTTAGGGTAAGGTTGAGTGTGAGGGTTAGGGATAAGGTTATTCTTAGGCTGAGGGTGAGGGTGAGACTGAGGTTTAGGGTTAGGGTTAGGGTTAGCGTTAGGGTTATGGTGAAGGTTAGGGTTAGGTTGGAGGTTACGGTTAGGGTATGGGTTAGGGTTAGGGATAGGTTTAGTTTGAGGGTGATGATGAGGGTTAGGGTTAGGATTAGGGTTAAGGTGAGCCTGAGGTTGTGGGTTAAGTTGAGGGTTAGTGTTACGGTAGGGTTAGGCTAAGGGTTAGAGTGAGGTTTAGGTTTAGGGTGATGTTTAGGTTGAGGGTGAGGGTTAGGGTGAGGTTGAGGGTGAGGTTTCGGTTGAGGGTTTGGGTTAGGGTGGTGAGGGTGAAGGTGAGCGTGAGGGTTAGGTTTAGAGTTAGGGTTAGGCTTAGGGTGAGGGTGATTGTGAGGGTTAGGGTTAGGGTTATTTTTAGGCTTAGGTTAAAGCTTAGGGTGAGTGTGAGGGTTAGGGTTAGGGTGAGTGTGAGCGTTAGGGTTAGGGTTAGGGATAGGCTGAGGGTTAGATGAGGGTGAGGCTTAGGTTTAGGGCGAGTGTTAGGCTTAGGGTTAGTGTGAGGGTTAGGGATAGTTTGATGGTTAGGGTGAGGTTTAGAGTAAGGGTGAGGGTGAGGGTGAGCGTGACTGTTAGGGTGCAGGTGAGGTTTAGGGTTAGGTTTAGGGTTAGGTTGAGGGTTTAGTGTTAGGGTTAGGATGATGGTTAGGATGAGGGGTAGGGTTAGGTTTAGGGTGAGGTTCAGGGTTAGATTAAGGGTTACCGTTAGGGTTAGGGATAGGGGGAGGTTTAAGGTGAGGGTTAGGGTTAGGTTTAGGGTTAAGGTGAGGGTTAGGGTGAGGGTAAGTTTTAGGGTGAGGGATATTGTGAGTGTGAGGTTAGGGTTAGGTTATGGAGTGGTTTAGGGTTAGATTTAGGATGAAGTTGAGGGTGAGAGTGTGGGTTAGGGATTAGTTTTAGGGTTAGGGTTAGTGTTATTGTTAGGGTTAGGGTTACGATTACAGTGAGGTTGCTGGTGAGGTAAGGTTTAGCGTTAGGGTTAGTGTTAGGGTGAGGGTTAGGGTGAAGGTAAGTGTTGGGGTGTGAGTTAGGGTTAGGGTGAGGTTAAGGGTTAGGGTTAGGGTTAGGTTGAGGGTTAGGTTTAGCATTAGGTTTACATTGAGGACTAGGGTGAGGGGTAGGGTTAGGTTAGGTTGAGGGTTAGGGTTAGGGTGAGCATTAGGGTGAGGGTAAGAATAAGGGTAAGGGTGAGGGTTAGGGTGAGTTTGAGGGTTACGTTAAGAGTGAAGGTTATGATGAGGGTGAGGTTTAGGGTGAGGTTTAGGATTAGGGTGACGGTGAGATTGAGGGTTAGGGTGAGGGTAAGGGTTAGGGTTAGGGTGAGGGTAAGATAAGGTTGAGGGTTAGGGTTAGGTTTTGGGTGAGGGTTAGAGTGAGTGTGAGGTTTAGGGTTAGGGTTAGGGTTAGGGTGAGGGTAAGTGTTAGGGTTTTGTATAGGTTTACGGTGAGGGTGAAGGATAGGTTTAGGGTGAGGTTTAGGGTTAGGGTTAGGGTGAGGGTGAGGGTTAGTATAAAGTTTAGGGTTAGGGTTATTTTTAGGTTTATGTTTAGGTTTATGATTACGTTGACGGTGAGGGTTATGGTTAGGGTGAGGTTTAGGATTAGGGTTAGTTTTAGGGTTAGGGTTAGCATGAGGTTTAGGGTAAGTGGTAGGGTTAAGGTTATGGTGAGGGTTAGGGTTAGTTTGAGGGTTACGGTTAGAGATAGGGTGAGGGTTAGGATGAGGGTTAGGGTGAGGGTAAGGTTTAGGGTGAGGGTTAGAGTGAGTGTGAGGTTTAGGGTTAGGGTTAGTGTTAGGATGAGGGTAAGTGTTAGGGTTAGGTTTAGGTTTATGGTGAGGGTGAGGGTTAGGTTTAGGGTGAGGGTTAGGGTTAGGTTAGGGTTAAGGTGAGGGTGAGGGTTAGGATAAAGTTTAGGTTTAGGGTTATTTTTAGAGTTATGTTTATGTTTATGGTTATGTTGTGGGTGAGGGTTAAGGTTATGGTGAGGTTTAGGATTAGGGTTAGGTTTAGGGTTAGGGTTAGGATGAGGTTTAGGATGAGTGGTAGGGTTAAGGTTAGGGGGAGGGTTAGGGTTAGGGTGAGGGTTAGGATTAGTGTTAGAGTTAGGGTTAGGGTAAGGATGAGGGTTTCGGGTTAGGGTTAGGGTTAGGGTTAGTTTCAGGATTTCGGTGAGGGTTATGATTAGGGTTAGGGTAAGGGTTAGCGTTAGGGTGAGGGTTATGGTTAGGATTAGTGTTAGAGTTAGTGTTAAGGTTAGGTTGAGGGTTATGGTGAGGGTGAGGTTTAGGGTTAGGTTTAGGTTTATCATGTGGGTGAGTGACAGTGTGAGGGTTAGGGTGAGTGTTAGAGTTAGCATTAGGGTTAGGGTGAAGGTTATGTTGAGGGTTAGGTTTAGTGTGAGTGTTAGGTTTAGGGTTAGGTTTAGGATTAGTGTGAAGGTAAGAATTAGGGTGATGGTTAGGGTGAGGGTGAGGTTTAGTGTTAGGATTTGGGTTATCGTTAGTGTTACGCTGAGGGTGATGGTGAGGGTGAGGGTGAGGGTGAGTTTTAGGGTTAGGGTTAGGGTGAGGGCTAGGATGAGGGTTAGGGTTAGGGTGAGGTATAGGGTTAGGGTGAGGGTTAGGGTTAGAGTTAGGGTTAGGGTTAGGGTTAGTTTGAGGATGGTATGAGGGTGAGGTTTAGGGTGAGGTTTAGGGTTAGGGTTAAAATTAGGGTGAGGTTTAGGGTTACTGGTAGTGTTACGGTTATGGTTAGTATTAGGGTTAATGTGTGGGTTAGGGTTAGGGTGAGGATAAAGTAAGGGTTAGGGTTAGGGTGAGGGTGAGGTTTATGGTTACTGTTTGAGTGAGGGTTAGGGTTTGGTTTAGTGTTAAGGTAAGGTTGAGGGTGAGGGTTAGGGTTAGGCTTATGGTTAAGGAGAGGGTGAGGGTGAGTGTGAGGTTTAAGGTTAGGTTTAGGGTTAGGTTGAATGTTAGTGTTAGAGTGGAGGTTAGGATTAGGGTTAGGGTGAGGGTTAGATTTTGGGTTAGGCTGAGGGTTAAGGTTAAGATTAGGGTGAGGTTTAGTGTGAGGGTTAGGGGGAGGGGGAGGGTTAGGTTTCGAGTGAGACTTAGGGTTAGGATTAGGGTTAGGGTCAGGGTTAGGGTGACTGTGAGGTTTAGGGTGAAGTTTAGAGTGAGGGTTATGTTTAGGGTTAAGGTGAGGGTTAGGGTAAGGGGTAGGGTTACGGTTAGGGTGAGGTTTAGGTTTAGTGTGAGAGTAAAGGTTAGGGTTAGGGTTAGGATTAGTGTGAGGGAAAAAATTAGGGTGATGGTTAGGGTGAGGGTGAGGTTTAGGTTTAGGAATAGGGATAGGGTTAGTGTTACACTGAGGGTGAGGATGAGGGTGAGGGTGAGCGTTAGGTTTAGGGTTAGGGTGAGGGCTAGGGTGAGGGTTATTAACGGTTAGGGTGAGGGCTAGGGTTAGGGTGAGGGTAAGGGTTAGGTTTAGTTTGAGGGTGGTGTGAGGGTGAGGTTTAGGGTGAGGCTTTGGGTTAGGGTGAGAGCTAGGTTGAGGGTGAACTTTAGAGTTATGATGAGGGTTAGCGTTAGGTTTAGGGTGAGGGTTAGGTTTAGTGTGAGGTTTACGTTTAAGTTTAGGTTGAGGTTGCGAGTAAGGGTTATGCTGAGGGTTCGGGTGAGGGTGAAGGTTAGGGTTATGATAAGAGATAGGGTTAGGTTTAGGCTGAGGGTGAGAGTGAGGGTGCGGGTGAGGTTTAGGGTTAGGGTTAGGGTTAGGGTGAGGGTGAGGGCTAGGGTGAGGGTCAGGGTTAGAGTGAAGGTGAGGTTGAGGGTGAGGCTGAGCGTTAGGGTGAGGGTGAGGGTTTGGTTTAGGGTTAGGCTTAGGGTGAGGTTGAGGTTTAAGATTAGATTTAGGGTTATTGTTAGGGTTAGAGTGAGGGTTACAGTTCAGTATAGGGTGAGGGTGAAAGTTAGGGTTATATTTAGGGTTAGGGTGAGGTTTAGGGTTAAGGTTAGGGTTAGTGTTAAGATGAAGTTTATGGTGAGTGGTAGGGTTAGGGTTAAGGTGAGGGTTAGGGTTAGTGTGACGGTTAGAATGAGGGTTAGGGTTAGGTTTAAGGTGAGGGTTAGGTTGAGCGTTAGGGTTTTGGTTAGGGTTAAGGTGAGGGTGAGGGTTAGGATGAGGTTTAGGGTAAGGGTGAGGGTTAGGGTTAGGGTGGAGTTTAGGATTAAGGTTAGGGTTATGGTTAGGTTGAGAGTTAGGTTTAGGGTTAGGGTTAGGTTTACGCTGAGGGTGAGGGTTAGGGTTATGGTGAGGGTTTGGTTTAGGGTAAGGGTTAAGGTGAGGGTGAGTTTTAGGATTAGGATTAGAGTTAGGATTAGGGTGAGGGTGAGTGTTACGGTTAGGGTTAGGGTTACAGTGAGGGTGAGGGTTAGGTTTAGGGTTAGGGTTAGGGTTAAGGTGTGGGTTTGTGTTAGGATTAGAGTTAGGGTCAGGGTTATTGTTAGGGTTAGGGTTAGTGTTAGGGTTAGGTTTAGGGTGAGGGTGAGGGTTACCGTTAAGTTTAGGTATAGTGTTAGGGTTAGGATTAGCGTGAGGGTGAGGGTGTGGGTTAGGGTTAGGGTTAATGTGAGGGTGAGGGTTAGTGTGAGGGTTAGGGTTAGGGTGAGGGTGAGGGTGAGGTTGAGGGTGAGTGTTAGGGTTAGTATGAGGTTTAGGGTTAGGGTTAAGGTTAGGCTTAGGTTGAGGGTTTGGCTTAGGTTTAGGGTTAGGATGAGGGTTAGGCTGAGGGGTATGGTTACGTTTAGGGTGAGGATTAGGTTTAGTGTGAAGGTTAGGCTTAGGGTTAGGGTGAGGTTAAGGATTAGTGTGAGTGTTAGGGTGAGGGTTAACGTTAGGTTTAGGTTTAGGGTGAGGCTTAGGGTTAGGGTTAGGGTTACTGTGATGGTGAGGGTTAGGTTTAGGGTGAGGGTTAGGGTTAGGGTTAGGCTTAGGCATATGGTTAGGATTAGGGTGATGCTGAGGGTGGGGCTTAAGGTTATGGTGATGGATAGGGTTAAGGTTAGGGTGAGGGTTAGGATGAGGGTTCGGTTTAGGGTGAGGGTTAGGATGAGAGTGACGGTAAGAGCAAAGGTGAGGGTGAGACTGAGGGTGAGGGTTATGGTAAGGGTTAGGCTTAGGGCTAGGGTGAGTGTTAGGGTAAGGGTTAGGGTTAGGGTTAGATTGAGGATTAGGTTTAGGGATAGTGTGAGGTTTAGATTGAGAATGAGGGTTAGGGTTAGAATTAGGGTTAGGGTGAGGGCTAGCATGATGGTGAGGGTTAGGGTTAGGGTTAAGTTTAAGATGAGTGTTAGGGTGAAGAGTAGGGTTAGGATTAGGGTTAGGGTTAGTGTTATTGTTTGAGTTAGGGTTACGGTTACGGTGAGGGTGAGGGTTAGGGTTAGGGTTAGGGTTAGTTATTGTTAAGGTTAGGGTTACGGTTACGGTGAGGGTGAGCATGAGGGTCAGGGTTAGGGTTAGGGTGAGGTTTTTAATGTTAGGGTTAGGGTTAGAATTAGGGTTAGGGTGATGGTTAGGGTTAGGGTTAGGGGGAGGGATAGGATGAGGATTAGGAATAGGGTTAGGGTAAGGGCTAGGGTGAGGGTGAGATTTAGGGTTAGGGTTAGGGTGAGGTTTAGGGTTTGGGTTATGGTGAGGGTACGGTTTAGTGTTAGAGTTAGTTTTAGCGTGAGGCTGAGGGTGAGGGTTAGGGTTAAGGTTAGTGTTAGGGTTAGGGTGAGGGTGAGGTTTAGGGTGAGGTTGAGTTTTAGGCTTAGGGTTAGTATTAGGATTACGGTAAAGGTTAGGGTGAGTGTGAGGTTTAGGGTTAGGGTTAGGCTTAGGCTTAGGATTAGACTGAGGGTGAAGCTGAGGTTGTAGTTTGGGGTTAGGGTGAGTGTTAGGGTTAGGCTTAGGGTTAGGATTAGGATTAGGGTAAGGGTTATGGTGAGAGTGAGGTTTAGTTTTAGAATTAAGTTAAGGGGGAGGCTGAGGTTGAAGGTGAGGGTTAGGGTTAGTGTTAGGGTAAGGTTTAGGGTTAGGTTTAGGGTGAGGGTTAGGATGAGGGTTAGGATTACGGTCAGGGTGAGGGTTAGGGGTAGAGTGAAGGATAGGGTTAGGATTAGGGTTAGGGTGAGGGTTATTGTTAGTGTTAGGGTGAGGTTTAGGATGAGGGTTAGGATTAGGGTTAGGGTGAGGCCTAGGGTGAGGGTGAGGTTTAGGGTTAGGGTTATTGTCAGGTTTAGGGTTAGGGTTAGGGTTAGGGTGAGGGTGAGATTTAGGGTTAGAGTTAGGGTAAGGGTGAGGCTGAGGTTGAGAGTTAGGGTTAAGATTAGTGTTATTGCTAGGGTTAGGGTGAGGTTTAGGGTGATGGTGAGGGTTAGTCTTAGGGTTAGGATTAGGATTAGGGTAAGGGTTAGGGTGAATGTGAGCGTTAGGGTTAGGGTTAGGGTTCAGCTTATGGTTAGGCTGAGGGTGAGGGTTAGGGTTAGGGTGAGGGTAAGTGATAGAGTTAGTGTGAGAGTTAGGGTTCTGTTAAGTTTAGGGTTAGGGTGAAAGTTACGATTAGGGTTACGGTGAGCGTGAGGGTTAGGGTTAGGTTGAGGTTTAGCGTTAGGGTTAGGGTGAGGGTTAGGATGAGGATTAGGTTTAAGATTAGGGTTAGGGTGAGTGCTAGGGTGAGGATTAGGTTTAGTGTTAGGGTAAGGTTTAGGGTTAGGTTTAGGGTTAGGGTGAGGGTTAGGATGAGGTTTAGGGTTATAGTGAGGTTGAGGGTTACATTAAGGTGAGGGTTAGGGTTAGGGTTAGGTTTAGGGTGAGGGTGAGGTTAAGGGTTATATTTAGGGTTTGTTGGAGGGTTAGGTCGAGGGTTGGGGTTAGGATTAATGTTAGTGTTACGCTTAAGGTGAGGGTTAGGTTGAGGGTGAGGGTTAGGGTTAGGGTTAGGATTAGGATTAGGGTAAATGTTAGGGTGAGTGAGAGGGTTAAGGTTAGGATTAGGATTAGGCTAAGGCTTCGGCTGAGGATGAGGCTGAGGGTGAGGGTTAGGTTTAGAGTATGGTTTAGGTTTAGGGTTAGGTTGATTGTGAGGGTTAGGGTTAGGGATAGGATTAGGGTTAGGCTGAGGGTGATGGTGTGGGTGAGGGTTCGGTTTAGGGTGAGGGTTATGGTTAGGGTTATGGGGAGAGTTAGGATGATGGTTATGGTTAGGATTAGGGGTAGGGTGAGGGCTAGGGTGAGGGTGAGGTTTCGGGTTAGGGATAGGGTGAGGTTTAGGGTTAGGGTTAGGGTGAGATTTAGGGTTATGTTTAGGGTTTGGGTTAGGGTGAGGTTAAGGTTTAGTGTTAGAGTTAGGGTTAGGGTGAGGCTGAGGGTGAGGGTTAGGGTTAGTGTTAGTGTTAGGGTTAGGGTGAGAGTGAGGGTGAGGGAGAGGGCTAGGGTGAGGGTGAGGGTTAGGCTTAGGATTAGGATTAGGATTACGGTAAAGGTTAGGGTGAGTGTGAGGGTTAGTGTTAGGGTTAGGCTTAGGCTTATGATTAGACTGATGGTGAAGGTGAGTGTGAAGTTTAGGGTTAGGGTGAATGTTATGCTTAGGCTTAAGGTTAGGATTAGGATTAGGGTAAGGCTTATGGTGAGCATGAGGTTTAGTTTTAGAGTTAGGGTAAGGGTGAGGCTTAGGTTTAAGGTGAGGGTTAGTGTTAGTGTTAGGGTAAGGTTTAGGGTTAGGGTTAGGGTTATGGTTAGGGTTAGGCTTAGGGTGAGTGTGAGGGTTAGGGTTTGAGTAAGGATTAGGCTTAGAGTTCGGCTGAGGGTGAGGGTGAGTGTGAGGTTTAGGGTTAGAGTGAGGTTTAGATTAAGGGTTAGTGTGAGTGTTAGGGTTAGGGATAGGATTAGAGTTAGTCTGAGGGTAATGGTGTGGGTGAGGATTAGGTTTAGGGTGAGGGTTAGGGTTAGGGTTATGGGGAGGGTTATAATGAGGGTTAGTGTTAGGATTAGGGTTAGGGTGAGGGCTAGGGTGAGAGTGAGGTTTAGGCTTAGGGTGAGGGTGAGGTTTAGGGTTAGGGTTAGGGTGAGGTTGAGGTATAGGTTTAGAGTTAGGGTTAAGGTGAGGCTGAGGGTGAGGGTTAGAGTTAGGGTTAGGATTAGGATTAGGGTAAGGGTTAGGGTGAGTGTGTGGGTTAGGGTTAAGATTAGGGCTTGGCTTAGGGTTACACTGAAGGTGAGGGTGAGGGTGTGAGTTAGGGTTTGGGTGAGGGTTAGGGTTAGTTTTAGGGTGAGAGTTAGGGTTCAGTTAAAGTTTAGTGTTAGGGTGAGGTATAGGGTTAGGTTTAGGGTTAGGGTTAGGTTGAGGGTTAAGGTTAGGTTTAGGGTTAGGGTGAGGTTTAGGATTAGGGTTAGGGTGAGGGTTAGGGTTAGGGTGAGGGTTAGGATTGGAGTTAGGGTGAGGGCTAGGGTGAGGGTGAGGGTTAGGGTTAGTGATAAGGTGAGGTTTCAGGTTAGGGTTAGGTTTAGCATGAGGGTTCGGATGAGGGTTAGGGTTAAGGTAAGGGTTATGGTTAGGTTTAAGTTGAGGGTTAGGGTTAGGATTAGGTTTAGGGTGAGAGTGAGGTTTAGGATTAGGATTAGGTTTAATGTTATTGTTAGGGTTAGGGTTATGGTTACGGTGAGGGTGAAGGAGAGGGATAGGATTAGGGTTAGTGTTAATGTTATTGTTAGGGTTAGGGTTAGGGTTACAGTGAGGGTGAGGATGATGGTTAGGGTGAGGTTTTTAGTGTTATGGTTAGGGTTAGAATTAGTGTTAGGGTGAGTGTTAGGGTTAGGGTTAGGGGGAGGGTTAGGATGAGTATTAGGAATAGGATTAGGGTTAGGGTAAGGGCTAGGGTGAGGGTGAGGTTTAGGGTTAGTGTTAGGGTGAGGTTTAGGTTTACGTTTAAGGTTTGGGTTAGGGTGAGGTTAAGGTTTAGTGTTAGAGTTAGTTTTAGGGTGAGGCTGAGGGTGAGGATTAGGGTTAGGGTTAGGGTTAGGGTGAGGGTGAGGGTGAGGTTTAGGGTGTGGGTGAGGGTTAGGCTTAGGTTTAGGATTAGGATTACTGTAAAGGTTAGGTTGAGTGTGAGGGTTAGGGTTAGGGTTAGGTTTAGGATTAGGATTACACTGAGCATGAAGGTGAGGGTGAAGTTTAGGGTTAGGGTGAATGTTAGGGTTAGGCTTAGGGTTAGGATTAGGATTAGGGTAAGGTTTAGGGTGAGGGTGAGGTTTAGTTTTAGAGTTAGGGTAAGGGTGAGGCTGAGGTTGAAGTTGAGGGTTAGGGTTAGTGTTAGGCTAAGGTTTAGGGTGAGGGTTAGGGTGAGGGTTAGGATGAGGGTTAGGGTAATGATCACGGTGAGGGTTAGTGGTAGAGTGAGGGTGAGGGTTAGGATTAGTGTTAGGGTGAGGGTGAGTGCTAGCATTAGTTTTAGGGTTAGGGTTAGGGTTAAGTTTAGGGTTAGGATTAGCGTTATTTTTAGGTTTAGGGGTAGAGTTATGGTGAGGGTGAGTGTGAGGTTTAGGATTATGGTTATGGTGAAATTTAGGGTTCAGGTTAGGATTAGGGTTAGGGTGAGGGTGAAGTTTAGGGTTCGATTTAGGGTTATTTGGAGGGTTAGGTAGAGGGTTAGGTTTAGAGTTAGTGTTAGGGTTAAGGTTAGGATGAGGTTTAGGTTGAGGTTAAAGGTTAGGGTTAGGCTTAAGATTAGGATTAGGGTTAGGGGAGGGTGAGTGTGAGGGTTAGGGTTAGGGTGATGGTTAGGGTTAGGGTTACAGAGAGGTTTAGGATGAGGGTTAGGGATAGGATTAGAGTTAGGGTGAGGGCTAGTGTGAGGGTGAGGGGTGGGGTAAGTGTTAGGCTTAGGCTTAGGCTGAGCATGAGGTTCAGGGTTAGGGTTAGGGTTAGGTTTAGGGTGAGGTTCAGTGTTAGGGTTAGGGTTAGAGTTAGGGGTTGAGTGAGGGTGAGGTTTAGGAGTAGAGTTAAGGTTAGGGTGAGGGTTAGGGTTAGGGTGAGGCTTATGGTTAGTGTTAGTGTTAGGTTGAGAGTGAGGTTTAGGTTGAGGTTTAGGGTTAGGGTTAGGGTTAGTGTGAGGGTTAGGGTTAGGGTTAGTGTTAGTGTGAGGGTAAGTGTTAGGGTGAGGGAATGGTTTAGGTTGAGGGTTATGGTTAGGGTGAGGGTTTGGATTAGGGTTAGGCTTATTTTTACGGTTAGGTTCAGGGTTAAGGTTACTGTGAGTGTGAGGGTGAGATTTAGGGTTAGGGTTAGGGTGAGGTTTAGGGATTGTGTTAGGGTTAGAGTTAGGGTTAAGGTGAGGGTGAGTGTGAGGGTTAGGGTTAGGCTTAGGCTTAGGCTTAGGGTAAGGCTGAGGGTGAGGGTGGGGTGAGGATTAGGTTTAGGGTGATGGTTAGGGTTAGGGTTAGGGTTTGGGTTAGGGTGGGGTTTAGGGTTACAGTTAGGGTTTGGTTTAGGGTGAGGGTGAGGTTTAGGGTTAGATATAGGGTTAGGGGGAGCTTTAGGGTGAGGGTTAGGGTTAGGGTTAGGGTGAGAGTTAAGATGAGGGTTAGGGTTTCAGTGAGGGTGAGGGTTAATGTTAGCGTGAAGGTTAGGGTTAGGATTAGGGTTAGGGAGTGGGTGATGGTTAGGATTACGGTTAGGGTTGTTGTAAGTGTTATGGTTACTGTTACATTTCCAGTGAGGGTGAGGCTGAGGGTGGAGGTTAAGGTTAGGGTTAGGGTTAGTTTTAGGGTTAGGGTTAGTGTTAATGTTAGGGTTAGGGTTTGACTTTCGGTTTGGGTGAGGGTGAGGGTGAGGGTTAATTTTAGGGTTAGGGTGAGGTTGAGGCTTAGGGTTAGGATTAGGGATAGGGTCAGGGTGAGGTTTAGGGTTAGAGTTAGGTTGAGGGGGAGGGTTAGGGTGAGGGTCAGGGTTAGGGTTAGTGTTAGGGTTCTCATTAGGTATAGGGTGAGTGTTAGGTTGAGGTTTAGGGTTAGGTTTGGGATTAGGTTAGGGTGAGGGTGAGTGTGAGGTTTAGGGTTAGGCTTAGGCTTAGGCTTAGGTTTAGACTGAGGGTGAGGGTGGATATGAGTATTAGGCTTTTTGTGATGTTTATCCTTAGGGTTAGTGTGAGGGTTAGCATGAGGGTTAGGGATAGGATTAGGGTTAGGGTGAGGGCTAGGGTGAGGGTGAGGGTTAGGGTTAGGGTTAGGTTTAGGCATAGGTTTAGGCTGAGGGTGATGGTGAGGTTGAGGGTTAGGGTTATGGTGATGGATATTGTTATTGTTAGGGGGAGGTTTAGGATGAGGGTTCGGGTTAGGGTGAGGGTTAGTATGAGCGTGATGGTAAGAGTAAAGTTGAGGGTTAGGCTGAACGTAAGGGTTACAGTAAGGGTGAGGGTTAGGGTTAGGGTGAGGGTTAGGGTAAGTGTTAAGGTTAGGGTTAGATTGAGGATTAGGGTTAGGGTTAGTGTGAGGTTTAGGGTGAGGATGAGGGTTAGGGTTAGAATTAGAGTTAGGGTGAGGGCTAGCATGAGGGTGAGGGTTAGGGTTAGGGCTCAGTTTAGGGTAGGGTTAGGGTGAGGCGTAGGGTTAGGTTTAGGGTGAGGGTTAGGTTTAGTGTGAGGGTTATGGTTAGGGTGAGGGTGAGGGTGAGGTAAGGGTTATGGTTAGGGTTAGATTGAGGGAGGGGGTTAGGGTTATGATTAGTTTTAGTGTTAGGGTGAGGTTTAGGGTGAGGGTGAGGGTTCAGGTTAGGGTTAGGTTTGTGGTGTGGGTGATAGCATGAGGGTTAGGGTGAGTGTTAGAGTTAGCTTTAGGGTTAGGGTGAGGGTTAAGTTTAGGGTTTGGGTGAGGGTGAGGGTGAGAGTTTGGTTTAAGTTGAGGATTAGGGTGAGTTTTAGGGTTAGGGTGAGGGTTAGGGTTACGGTTAGCGTGAGGGTGACGGTGACAGTAACGGTTAGGGTTAGAGTTATGGTGAGGGTTTGATTAAGTGTGAGGTTTAGGGTGAGGATGAGGTTAAGGGTTAGTGTGACAGTTAGGCTGCGTGTGAGGGTTAGGGTTAGGGTTTGGTTTAGGGTGAGGGTTAGTGTGAGGGTTAGGGCTAGGCTTATGCTTAGGGTTAGTTTGAGGGTTATGCTGAGGGTTAGGATTAGGATTAGGGTGAGGGTTAGGTTGAGGGTTAGGGTGAGGTTGAGGGTTAGTATTAGGGTGAGGGTTATGGTTATTATTAGGGTTAGGGTTAGGTTTAGGGTGACTGAGGTTTAGGGTGAGGGTTAGAGTTAGGGTTAATGTGAGGGTTAGGATAAGGGGTAGGGTTATGGATAGGTTTAGGGTTAGGATTAATGTGAGGTTAAGAATTAGGGTGAGGGTGAGGTTTAGGGTTAGGAATAGTGATAGGGTTAATGTTACGCTGAGGGTGAGGGTGAGGGTGAGAGTTGGGGTTAGGGTTGGGTGAGGGCTATGGTGAGGGTTAGGGTATGGGTGAGGGTTAGTGTGAGGGTGATTGTAAAGATAAAATTGAGGGTTAGGCTGAGGGTGAGAGTTAAGATAAGGGTGAGGGATAGGGTTAGGGTGAGGGTTAGGTTAAGGGTTAGGGATAGGGTGAGGGTTAGATTGAGGATTAGGTTAGGGTTAGTGTGAGGTTTGGGGTGAGGATGAGGGTTATGATTAGGTTGAGGGTTAGGTTTAGAATTAAGGTTACAGTGAGGGCTAGGCTGAGGGTGAAGTTTAGCTTTAGGGTTAGGGTAAGGTTTAGGGTTAAGGTGAGAGTTAGTGTTAGTGTGAGGGTTAGTGTTAGAGTTAGGGTTAGTGTTAGGGTGAGGGGAATTGTTAGGGTGAGGGTTAGTGTTAGGGATAGGTTATGCTTAGGGTTAAGGTTAGGGTGAGGGTGATTGTGTGGGTTAGGGTTAGGTTTAGGTTTAGGGTTAGGGTTATGCTGACGGTGAGGTTGAGCTTGAGGATTAGGGTTAGGGTGATGGTGAGGATTAGGGTTAGGGTGAGGGTTAGGATGAGGGTTAGGATGAAGGTGAGGTTTAGGGTTAGGTTTAGGGTGAGGTTTAGGGTTAGGGTTAGGGTTAGGTTGAGGTTGAGATTTAGGTTTAGAGTTAGGGTTAGGGTGATGGTTAGTGTTAGGGTTAGTGTTAGGTTTAGGGTTAGGGTGAGTGTTAGGGTTAGGGTTAGGGTTAGTGTTATGGTGAGGGTGAGGTTTAGGGTTATGGTGAGGCTTAGGGTTAGTATGAGGGTTAGTGTTAGGTTGAGGGTAAGTGTTAGGGTGAGGGTTAGGATTAGGTTTAGGGTTAGGGTGAGGTTTAGGGTGAGGGTGAGTTTTAAGGTTAGGGATAGGTTTGTGGTGTGGGTAAGTGATAGCATGAGGTTTAGGGTGAGGGTTAGAGTTAGCATTAGGGCTAGGGTGAGGGTGAGGGTGAGGATGCAGGTGAGAGTGAGGGTTAGGGTGAGGTTTAGGGTTAGGGTGAGGGTTCGGGTTAGGGTGTGTGTTAGGATTAGGGTTTTCCTTAGGGTTAGGGTGAGGGTTAGGCTGAGGTTTAGGCTGAGGTTTAGGCTTAGGATTAGGGTGAGGGTTAGGGTGAGGGTGAAGGTTAGAGTTCTGGTGAGCTTTAGGATTATTATTAGGGTTACAGTCAGCTTTAGGGTGACGGGGAGGTTTAGGCTGAGGGTTGGGGTGTGGTTTAGGGTTAGGGTTAAGGTGAGTGTTAGGATAAGGGGTAGGGTTAAGGTTATGGTGAGGGTTAGGTTTAGTGTGAGAGTTAGATTTAAGGTTAGGGTTAGGATTAGTGTGAGGTTAAGAATTAGGGTGATGGTTAGGGTGAGGGTGAGGTTTAGGGTTAGGAATAGTGATAGGGTTAGTGTTAGGCTGAGGGTGAGGGTGAAGGTGAGGGTGAGGGTTAGGGTTAGGTTTAGGGTGAGGGCTGGGGTGAGGGTTAGGGATAGGGTGAGTGTTAGGGTGAGGGTGATGGTAAGGGTAAAGGTGAGGGTTAGGCTGAGGGTGAGGTTTAATATAAGCGTGAGTTTTAGTGTTAGGGTGAGGGTTAGGTAAGGGTTCGGGTTAGGGTTAGGGTGAGGGTTAGACTGATTATTAGGGTTAGGGTTAATGTGAGGATGAGGGTTAGGTTTAGGGTGAGGGTGAGGGTTACTATTAGGGTTAGGGTGAGGGCTAGGGTGAGGGTGAGGGTTAGAGATAGGGTAAGGGTTAGGGCTAGGTTTAGGATTAGGGTGAGGGTTAGGGTTAGAATTAGGGTTAGGGTGAGGGCTAGGGTGAGGTTTAGGGTTAGATTTAGGGTTAGGGTGAGGTTTAGGTTTAGGGTGAGGGTGAGGTTAAGGTTTAGGGTGAGGGGTAGGGTGAGGGTTAGGCTTAGCGTTAGGGTTAGGGTGAGGATAAGGTTGAGGATTAGGCTGAGTGTTAGGGTGAGGGTGAGGGTGAGGGTGAGGGTTGGGGTTAGGGTTAGAGTGAGTGTTAGGGTGAGGGGTAGAGTTAGGGTTAGGGTGTGGATTAGGTTTACTGTTAGGGATAGGTTTAGAGTGAGGATAAAGGTTAGGGTGAGGGTTAGGGATAGGGTGAGGGTTAGCGTTAGGGTTAGGGTGAGGGTTAATGTTAGGTTGGAGGTTAGGGTTAGGTTGAGGGTTAGGGTGAGTTTCAGGTTTCGTGTGAGTGATAGGGTTAGGGTTAGAGTGAGGGTTATGGTTAGGGTGATGTGTAGAATGAGGGTTAGGGTTAGGGTGAGATTTAAAGTAAGGGTAAGGTTTAGGGTGAGGGTGAGGGTAAGGGTTAGGATTAGGGTGAGGGTTAGTGTTAGGGTTACGGTTAGAGTTAGGGAGAGGGGTAGGGTGAGGAGTAGTGTTAAAGTTAAGTTTAGGGTTAGTGTGAGGGTTAGGGTTAGGGTGAGGATTAGGTAAGGGTGAGGGTTGGGGTGAGGGTGAGTGTTAGAGTGAGGATGAGGGTTCTGGAGAGTGTGAGGGTTAGGGTTTGGGTGATGGTTAGGGTTAGTGTGAGTGTTAGGGTGACGGTGAGGGTGAGTGTTAGGGTTGGGATTAGAGTTACAATGAGGGGTAGGGTGAGGGGTAGGGTTAGGTTTAGGGTGAGGGTTAGGGTTACTGTGAGGGTTAGCGTTAAGGTGAGGTTTAGGGTTACTGTGAGGGTTCAAGTTAGGGTTAGGCTTAGTGTTAGGGTTAGGGTAAGGGTTAGGTTGAGGGTTAGGGTTAGGGTGAAGGTTAGGGTTAATGTGAGGGTTAGGTTTAGGGTGAGGGTTAGGGTGAGGGTTAGGGTTAGGGTGATGTTTAGGGTGAGGGTGAGGGTTAGGGTGAGGGTGAAGGTGAAGGTTGGGTTGAGTGTTTGGGTTAGGGTTAGGATGGGGTTGAGGGTGATGGTGAGGCTTAGGGTTAGTTTTAGGGTAAGGTTGAGTGTGAGGGTTAGGGATAAGGTTATTCTTAGGCTGAGGGTGAGGGTGAGACTGAGGTTTAGGGTTAGGGTTAGGGTTAGCGTTAGGGTTATGGTGAAGGTTAGGGTTAGGTTGGAGGTTACGGTTAGGGTATGGGTTAGGGTTAGGGATAGGTTTAGTTTGAGGGTGATGATGAGGGTTAGGGTTAGGATTAGGGTTAAGGTGAGCCTGAGGTTGTGGGTTAAGTTGAGGGTTAGTGTTACGGTAGGGTTAGGCTAAGGGTTAGAGTGAGGTTTAGGTTTAGGGTGATGTTTAGGTTGAGGGTGAGGGTTAGGGTGAGGTTGAGGGTGAGGTTTCGGTTGAGGGTTTGGGTTAGGGTGGTGAGGGTGAAGGTGAGCGTGAGGGTTAGGTTTAGAGTTAGGGTTAGGCTTAGGGTGAGGGTGATTGTGAGGGTTAGGGTTAGGGTTATTTTTAGGCTTAGGTTAAAGCTTAGGGTGAGTGTGAGGGTTAGGGTTAGGGTGAGTGTGAACGTTAGGGTTAGGGTTAGATGAGGGTTAGATGAGGGTGAGGCTTAGGTTTAGGGCGAGTGTTAGGCTTAGGGTTAGTGTGAGGGTTAGGGATAGTTTGATGGTTAGGGTGAGGTTTAGAGTAAGGGTGAGGGTGAGGGTGAGCGTGACTGTTAGGGTGCAGGTGAGGTTTAGGGTTAGGTTTAGGGTTAGGTTGAGGGTTTAGTGTTAGGGTTAGGATGATGGTTAGGATGAGGGGTAGGGTTAGGTTTAGGGTGAGGTTCAGGGTTAGATTAAGGGTTACCGTTAGGGTTAGGGATAGGGGGAGGTTTAAGGTGAGGGTTAGGGTTAGGTTTAGGGTTAAGGTGAGGGTTAGGGTGAGGGTAAGTTTTAGGGTGAGGGATATTGTGAGTGTGAGGTTAGGGTTAGGTTATGGAGTGGTTTAGGGTTAGATTTAGGATGAAGTTGAGGGTGAGAGTGTGGGTTAGGGATTAGTTTTAGGGTTAGGGTTAGTGTTATTGTTAGGGTTAGGGTTACGATTACAGTGAGGTTGCTGGTGAGGTAAGGTTTAGCGTTAGGGTTAGTGTTAGGGTGAGGGTTAGGGTGAAGGTAAGTGTTGGGGTGTGAGTTAGGGTTAGGGTGAGGTTAAGGGTTAGGGTTAGGGTTAGGTTGAGGGTTAGGTTTAGCATTAGGTTTACATTGAGGACTAGGGTGAGGGGTAGGGTTAGGTTAGGTTGAGGGTTAGGGTTAGGGTGAGCATTAGGGTGAGGGTAAGAATAAGGGTAAGGGTGAGGGTTAGGGTGAGTTTGAGGGTTACGTTAAGAGTGAAGGTTATGATGAGGGTGAGGTTTAGGGTGAGGTTTAGGATTAGGGTGACGGTGAGATTGAGGGTTAGGGTGAGGGTAAGGGTTAGGGTTAGGGTGAGGGTAAGATAAGGTTGAGGGTTAGGGTTAGGTTTTGGGTGAGGGTTAGAGTGAGTGTGAGGTTTAGGGTTAGGGTTAGGGTTAGGGTGAGGGTAAGTGTTAGGGTTTTGTATAGGTTTACGGTGAGGGTGAAGGATAGGTTTAGGGTGAGGTTTAGGGTTAGGGTTAGGGTGAGGGTGAGGGTTAGTATAAAGTTTAGGGTTAGGGTTATTTTTAGGTTTATGTTTAGGTTTATGATTACGTTGACGGTGAGGGTTATGGTTAGGGTGAGGTTTAGGATTAGGGTTAGTTTTAGGGTTAGGGTTAGCATGAGGTTTAGGGTAAGTGGTAGGGTTAAGGTTATGGTGAGGGTTAGGGTTAGTTTGAGGGTTACGGTTAGAGATAGGGTGAGGGTTAGGATGAGGGTTAGGGTGAGGGTAAGGTTTAGGGTGAGGGTTAGAGTGAGTGTGAGGTTTAGGGTTAGGGTTAGTGTTAGGATGAGGGTAAGTGTTAGGGTTAGGTTTAGGTTTATGGTGAGGGTGAGGGTTAGGTTTAGGGTGAGGGTTAGGGTTAGGTTAGGGTTAAGGTGAGGGTGAGGGTTAGGATAAAGTTTAGGTTTAGGGTTATTTTTAGAGTTATGTTTATGTTTATGGTTATGTTGTGGGTGAGGGTTAAGGTTATGGTGAGGTTTAGGATTAGGGTTAGGTTTAGGGTTAGGGTTAGGATGAGGTTTAGGATGAGTGGTAGGGTTAAGGTTAGGGGGAGGGTTAGGGTTAGGGTGAGGGTTAGGATTAGTGTTAGAGTTAGGGTTAGGGTAAGGATGAGGGTTTCGGGTTAGGGTTAGGGTTAGGGTTAGTTTCAGGATTTCGGTGAGGGTTTTGATTAGGGTTAGGGTAAGGGTTAGCGTTAGGGTGAGGGTTATGGTTAGGATTAGTGTTAGAGTTAGTGTTAAGGTTAGGTTGAGGGTTATGGTGAGGGTGAGGTTTAGGGTTAGGTTTAGGTTTATCATGTGGGTGAGTGACAGTGTGAGGGTTAGGGTGAGTGTTAGAGTTAGCATTAGGGTTAGGGTGAAGGTTATGTTGAGGGTTAGGTTTAGTGTGAGTGTTAGGTTTAGGGTTAGGTTTAGGATTAGTGTGAAGGTAAGAATTAGGGTGATGGTTAGGGTGAGGGTGAGGTTTAGTGTTAGGATTTGGGTTATCGTTAGTGTTACGCTGAGGGTGATGGTGAGGGTGAGGGTGAGGGTGAGTTTTAGGGTTAGGGTTAGGGTGAGGGCTAGGATGAGGGTTAGGGTTAGGGTGAGGTATAGGGTTAGGGTGAGGGTTAGGGTTAGAGTTAGGGTTAGGGTTAGGGTTAGTTTGAGGATGGTATGAGGGTGAGGTTTAGGGTGAGGTTTAGGGTTAGGGTTAAAATTAGGGTGAGGTTTAGGGTTACTGGTAGTGTTACGGTTATGGTTAGTATTAGGGTTAATGTGTGGGTTAGGGTTAGGGTGAGGATAAAGTAAGGGTTAGGGTTAGGGTGAGGGTGAGGTTTATGGTTACTGTTTGAGTGAGGGTTAGGGTTTGGTTTAGTGTTAAGGTAAGGTTGAGGGTGAGGGTTAGGGTTAGGCTTATGGTTAAGGAGAGGGTGAGGGTGAGTGTGAGGTTTAAGGTTAGGTTTAGGGTTAGGTTGAATGTTAGTGTTAGAGTGGAGGTTAGGATTAGGGTTAGGGTGAGGGTTAGATTTTGGGTTAGGCTGAGGGTTAAGGTTAAGATTAGGGTGAGGTTTAGTGTGAGGGTTAGGGGGAGGGGGAGGGTTAGGTTTCGAGTGAGACTTAGGGTTAGGATTAGGGTTAGGGTCAGGGTTAGGGTGACTGTGAGGTTTAGGGTGAAGTTTAGAGTGAGGGTTATGTTTAGGGTTAAGGTGAGGGTTAGGGTAAGGGGTAGGGTTACGGTTAGGGTGAGGTTTAGGTTTAGTGTGAGAGTAAAGGTTAGGGTTAGGGTTAGGATTAGTGTGAGGGAAAAAATTAGGGTGATGGTTAGGGTGAGGGTGAGGTTTAGGTTTAGGAATAGGGATAGGGTTAGTGTTACACTGAGGGTGAGGATGAGGGTGAGGGTGAGCGTTAGGTTTAGGGTTAGGGTGAGGGCTAGGGTGAGGGTTATTAACGGTTAGGGTGAGGGCTAGGGTTAGGGTGAGGGTAAGGGTTAGGTTTAGTTTGAGGGTGGTGTGAGGGTGAGGTTTAGGGTGAGGCTTTGGGTTAGGGTGAGAGCTAGGTTGAGGGTGAACTTTAGAGTTATGATGAGGGTTAGCGTTAGGTTTAGGGTGAGGGTTAGGTTTAGTGTGAGGTTTACGTTTAAGTTTAGGTTGAGGTTGCGAGTAAGGGTTATGCTGAGGGTTCGGGTGAGGGTGAAGGTTAGGGTTATGATAAGAGATAGGGTTAGGTTTAGGCTGAGGGTGAGAGTGAGGGTGCGGGTGAGGTTTAGGGTTAGGGTTAGGGTTAGGGTGAGGGTGAGGGCTAGGGTGAGGGTCAGGGTTAGAGTGAAGGTGAGGTTGAGGGTGAGGCTGAGCGTTAGGGTGAGGGTGAGGGTTTGGTTTAGGGTTAGGCTTAGGGTGAGGTTGAGGTTTAAGATTAGATTTAGGGTTATTGTTAGGGTTAGAGTGAGGGTTACAGTTCAGTATAGGGTGAGGGTGAAAGTTAGGGTTATATTTAGGGTTAGGGTGAGGTTTAGGGTTAAGGTTAGGGTTAGTGTTAAGATGAAGTTTATGGTGAGTGGTAGGGTTAGGGTTAAGGTGAGGGTTAGGGTTAGTGTGACGGTTAGAATGAGGGTTAGGGTTAGGTTTAAGGTGAGGGTTAGGTTGAGCGTTAGGGTTTTGGTTAGGGTTAAGGTGAGGGTGAGGGTTAGGATGAGGTTTAGGGTAAGGGTGAGGGTTAGGGTTAGGGTGGAGTTTAGGATTAAGGTTAGGGTTATGGTTAGGTTGAGAGTTAGGTTTAGGGTTAGGGTTAGGTTTACGCTGAGGGTGAGGGTTAGGGTTATGGTGAGGGTTTGGTTTAGGGTAAGGGTTAAGGTGAGGGTGAGTTTTAGGATTAGGATTAGAGTTAGGATTAGGGTGAGGGTGAGTGTTACGGTTAGGGTTAGGGTTACAGTGAGGGTGAGGGTTAGGTTTAGGGTTAGGGTTAGGGTTAAGGTGTGGGTTTGTGTTAGGATTAGAGTTAGGGTCAGGGTTATTGTTAGGGTTAGGGTTAGTGTTAGGGTTAGGTTTAGGGTGAGGGTGAGGGTTACCGTTAAGTTTAGGTATAGTGTTAGGGTTAGGATTAGCGTGAGGGTGAGGGTGTGGGTTAGGGTTAGGGTTAATGTGAGGGTGAGGGTTAGTGTGAGGGTTAGGGTTAGGGTGAGGGTGAGGGTGAGGTTGAGGGTGAGTGTTAGGGTTAGTATGAGGTTTAGGGTTAGGGTTAAGGTTAGGCTTAGGTTGAGGGTTTGGCTTAGGTTTAGGGTTAGGATGAGGGTTAGGCTGAGGGGTATGGTTACGTTTAGGGTGAGGATTAGGTTTAGTGTGAAGGTTAGGCTTAGGGTTAGGGTGAGGTTAAGGATTAGTGTGAGTGTTAGGGTGAGGGTTAACGTTAGGTTTAGGTTTAGGGTGAGGCTTAGGGTTAGGGTTAGGGTTACTGTGATGGTGAGGGTTAGGTTTAGGGTGAGGGTTAGGGTTAGGGTTAGGCTTAGGCATATGGTTAGGATTAGGGTGATGCTGAGGGTGGGGCTTAAGGTTATGGTGATGGATAGGGTTAAGGTTAGGGTGAGGGTTAGGATGAGGGTTCGGTTTAGGGTGAGGGTTAGGATGAGAGTGACGGTAAGAGCAAAGGTGAGGGTGAGACTGAGGGTGAGGGTTATGGTAAGGGTTAGGCTTAGGGCTAGGGTGAGTGTTAGGGTAAGGGTTAGGGTTAGGGTTAGATTGAGGATTAGGTTTAGGGATAGTGTGAGGTTTAGATTGAGAATGAGGGTTAGGGTTAGAATTAGGGTTAGGGTGAGGGCTAGCATGATGGTGAGGGTTAGGGTTAGGGTTAAGTTTAAGATGAGTGTTAGGGTGAAGAGTAGGGTTAGGATTAGGGTTAGGGTTAGTGTTATTGTTTGAGTTAGGGTTACGGTTACGGTGAGGGTGAGGGTTAGGGTTAGGGTTAGGGTTAGTTATTGTTAAGGTTAGGGTTACGGTTACGGTGAGGGTGAGCATGAGGGTCAGGGTTAGGGTTAGGGTGAGGTTTTTAATGTTAGGGTTAGGGTTAGAATTAGGGTTAGGGTGATGGTTAGGGTTAGGGTTAGGGGGAGGGATAGGATGAGGATTAGGAATAGGGTTAGGGTAAGGGCTAGGGTGAGGGTGAGATTTAGGGTTAGGGTTAGGGTGAGGTTTAGGGTTTGGGTTATGGTGAGGGTACGGTTTAGTGTTAGAGTTAGTTTTAGCGTGAGGCTGAGGGTGAGGGTTAGGGTTAAGGTTAGTGTTAGGGTTAGGGTGAGGGTGAGGTTTAGGGTGAGGTTGAGTTTTAGGCTTAGGGTTAGTATTAGGATTACGGTAAAGGTTAGGGTGAGTGTGAGGTTTAGGGTTAGGGTTAGGCTTAGGCTTAGGATTAGACTGAGGGTGAAGCTGAGGTTGTAGTTTGGGGTTAGGGTGAGTGTTAGGGTTAGGCTTAGGGTTAGGATTAGGATTAGGGTAAGGGTTATGGTGAGAGTGAGGTTTAGTTTTAGAATTAAGTTAAGGGGGAGGCTGAGGTTGAAGGTGAGGGTTAGGGTTAGTGTTAGGGTAAGGTTTAGGGTTAGGTTTAGGGTGAGGGTTAGGATGAGGGTTAGGATTACGGTCAGGGTGAGGGTTAGGGGTAGAGTGAAGGATAGGGTTAGGATTAGGGTTAGGGTGAGGGTTATTGTTAGTGTTAGGGTGAGGTTTAGGATGAGGGTTAGGATTAGGGTTAGGGTGAGGCCTAGGGTGAGGGTGAGGTTTAGGGTTAGGGTTATTGTCAGGTTTAGGGTTAGGGTTAGGGTTAGGGTGAGGGTGAGATTTAGGGTTAGAGTTAGGGTAAGGGTGAGGCTGAGGTTGAGAGTTAGGGTTAAGATTAGTGTTATTGCTAGGGTTAGGGTGAGGTTTAGGGTGATGGTGAGGGTTAGTCTTAGGGTTAGGATTAGGATTAGGGTAAGGGTTAGGGTGAATGTGAGCGTTAGGGTTAGGGTTAGGGTTCAGCTTATGGTTAGGCTGAGGGTGAGGGTTAGGGTTAGGGTGAGGGTAAGTGATAGAGTTAGTGTGAGAGTTAGGGTTCTGTTAAGTTTAGGGTTAGGGTGAAAGTTACGATTAGGGTTACGGTGAGCGTGAGGGTTAGGGTTAGGTTGAGGTTTAGCGTTAGGGTTAGGGTGAGGGTTAGGATGAGGATTAGGTTTAAGATTAGGGTTAGGGTGAGTGCTAGGGTGAGGATTAGGTTTAGTGTTAGGGTAAGGTTTAGGGTTAGGTTTAGGGTTAGGGTGAGGGTTAGGATGAGGTTTAGGGTTATAGTGAGGTTGAGGGTTACATTAAGGTGAGGGTTAGGGTTAGGGTTAGGTTTAGGGTGAGGGTGAGGTTAAGGGTTATATTTAGGGTTTGTTGGAGGGTTAGGTCGAGGGTTGGGGTTAGGATTAATGTTAGTGTTACGCTTAAGGTGAGGGTTAGGTTGAGGGTGAGGGTTAGGGTTAGGGTTAGGATTAGGATTAGGGTAAATGTTAGGGTGAGTGAGAGGGTTAAGGTTAGGATTAGGATTAGGCTAAGGCTTCGGCTGAGGATGAGGCTGAGGGTGAGGGTTAGGTTTAGAGTATGGTTTAGGTTTAGGGTTAGGTTGATTGTGAGGGTTAGGGTTAGGGATAGGATTAGGGTTAGGCTGAGGGTGATGGTGTGGGTGAGGGTTCGGTTTAGGGTGAGGGTTATGGTTAGGGTTATGGGGAGAGTTAGGATGATGGTTATGGTTAGGATTAGGGGTAGGGTGAGGGCTAGGGTGAGGGTGAGGTTTCGGGTTAGGGATAGGGTGAGGTTTAGGGTTAGGGTTAGGGTGAGATTTAGGGTTATGTTTAGGGTTTGGGTTAGGGTGAGGTTAAGGTTTAGTGTTAGAGTTAGGGTTAGGGTGAGGCTGAGGGTGAGGGTTAGGGTTAGTGTTAGTGTTAGGGTTAGGGTGAGAGTGAGGGTGAGGGAGAGGGCTAGGGTGAGGGTGAGGGTTAGGCTTAGGATTAGGATTAGGATTACGGTAAAGGTTAGGGTGAGTGTGAGGGTTAGTGTTAGGGTTAGGCTTAGGCTTATGATTAGACTGATGGTGAAGGTGAGTGTGAAGTTTAGGGTTAGGGTGAATGTTATGCTTAGGCTTAAGGTTAGGATTAGGATTAGGGTAAGGCTTATGGTGAGCATGAGGTTTAGTTTTAGAGTTAGGGTAAGGGTGAGGCTTAGGTTTAAGGTGAGGGTTAGTGTTAGTGTTAGGGTAAGGTTTAGGGTTAGGGTTAGGGTTATGGTTAGGGTTAGGCTTAGGGTGAGTGTGAGGGTTAGGGTTTGAGTAAGGATTAGGCTTAGAGTTCGGCTGAGGGTGAGGGTGAGTGTGAGGTTTAGGGTTAGAGTGAGGTTTAGATTAAGGGTTAGTGTGAGTGTTAGGGTTAGGGATAGGATTAGAGTTAGTCTGAGGGTAATGGTGTGGGTGAGGATTAGGTTTAGGGTGAGGGTTAGGGTTAGGGTTATGGGGAGGGTTATAATGAGGGTTAGTGTTAGGATTAGGGTTAGGGTGAGGGCTAGGGTGAGAGTGAGGTTTAGGCTTAGGGTGAGGGTGAGGTTTAGGGTTAGGGTTAGGGTGAGGTTGAGGTATAGGTTTAGAGTTAGGGTTAAGGTGAGGCTGAGGGTGAGGGTTAGAGTTAGGGTTAGGATTAGGATTAGGGTAAGGGTTAGGGTGAGTGTGTGGGTTAGGGTTAAGATTAGGGCTTGGCTTAGGGTTACACTGAAGGTGAGGGTGAGGGTGTGAGTTAGGGTTTGGGTGAGGGTTAGGGTTAGTTTTAGGGTGAGAGTTAGGGTTCAGTTAAAGTTTAGTGTTAGGGTGAGGTATAGGGTTAGGTTTAGGGTTAGGGTTAGGTTGAGGGTTAAGGTTAGGTTTAGGGTTAGGGTGAGGTTTAGGATTAGGGTTAGGGTGAGGGTTAGGGTTAGGGTGAGGGTTAGGATTGGAGTTAGGGTGAGGGCTAGGGTGAGGGTGAGGGTTAGGGTTAGTGATAAGGTGAGGTTTCAGGTTAGGGTTAGGTTTAGCATGAGGGTTCGGATGAGGGTTAGGGTTAAGGTAAGGGTTATGGTTAGGTTTAAGTTGAGGGTTAGGGTTAGGATTAGGTTTAGGGTGAGAGTGAGGTTTAGGATTAGGATTAGGTTTAATGTTATTGTTAGGGTTAGGGTTATGGTTACGGTGAGGGTGAAGGAGAGGGATAGGATTAGGGTTAGTGTTAATGTTATTGTTAGGGTTAGGGTTAGGGTTACAGTGAGGGTGAGGATGATGGTTAGGGTGAGGTTTTTAGTGTTATGGTTAGGGTTAGAATTAGTGTTAGGGTGAGTGTTAGGGTTAGGGTTAGGGGGAGGGTTAGGATGAGTATTAGGAATAGGATTAGGGTTAGGGTAAGGGCTAGGGTGAGGGTGAGGTTTAGGGTTAGTGTTAGGGTGAGGTTTAGGTTTACGTTTAAGGTTTGGGTTAGGGTGAGGTTAAGGTTTAGTGTTAGAGTTAGTTTTAGGGTGAGGCTGAGGGTGAGGATTAGGGTTAGGGTTAGGGTTAGGGTGAGGGTGAGGGTGAGGTTTAGGGTGTGGGTGAGGGTTAGGCTTAGGTTTAGGATTAGGATTACTGTAAAGGTTAGGTTGAGTGTGAGGGTTAGGGTTAGGGTTAGGTTTAGGATTAGGATTACACTGAGCATGAAGGTGAGGGTGAAGTTTAGGGTTAGGGTGAATGTTAGGGTTAGGCTTAGGGTTAGGATTAGGATTAGGGTAAGGTTTAGGGTGAGGGTGAGGTTTAGTTTTAGAGTTAGGGTAAGGGTGAGGCTGAGGTTGAAGTTGAGGGTTAGGGTTAGTGTTAGGCTAAGGTTTAGGGTGAGGGTTAGGGTGAGGGTTAGGATGAGGGTTAGGGTAATGATCACGGTGAGGGTTAGTGGTAGAGTGAGGGTGAGGGTTAGGATTAGTGTTAGGGTGAGGGTGAGTGCTAGCATTAGTTTTAGGGTTAGGGTTAGGGTTAAGTTTAGGGTTAGGATTAGCGTTATTTTTAGGTTTAGGGGTAGAGTTATGGTGAGGGTGAGTGTGAGGTTTAGGATTATGGTTATGGTGAAATTTAGGGTTCAGGTTAGGATTAGGGTTAGGGTGAGGGTGAAGTTTAGGGTTCGATTTAGGGTTATTTGGAGGGTTAGGTAGAGGGTTAGGTTTAGAGTTAGTGTTAGGGTTAAGGTTAGGATGAGGTTTAGGTTGAGGTTAAAGGTTAGGGTTAGGCTTAAGATTAGGATTAGGGTTAGGGGAGGGTGAGTGTGAGGGTTAGGGTTAGGGTGATGGTTAGGGTTAGGGTTACAGAGAGGTTTAGGATGAGGGTTAGGGATAGGATTAGAGTTAGGGTGAGGGCTAGTGTGAGGGTGAGGGGTGGGGTAAGTGTTAGGCTTAGGCTTAGGCTGAGCATGAGGTTCAGGGTTAGGGTTAGGGTTAGGTTTAGGGTGAGGTTCAGTGTTAGGGTTAGGGTTAGAGTTAGGGGTTGAGTGAGGGTGAGGTTTAGGAGTAGAGTTAAGGTTAGGGTGAGGGTTAGGGTTAGGGTGAGGCTTATGGTTAGTGTTAGTGTTAGGTTGAGAGTGAGGTTTAGGTTGAGGTTTAGGGTTAGGGTTAGGGTTAGTGTGAGGGTTAGGGTTAGGGTTAGTGTTAGTGTGAGGGTAAGTGTTAGGGTGAGGGAATGGTTTAGGTTGAGGGTTATGGTTAGGGTGAGGGTTTGGATTAGGGTTAGGCTTATTTTTACGGTTAGGTTCAGGGTTAAGGTTACTGTGAGTGTGAGGGTGAGATTTAGGGTTAGGGTTAGGGTGAGGTTTAGGGATTGTGTTAGGGTTAGAGTTAGGGTTAAGGTGAGGGTGAGTGTGAGGGTTAGGGTTAGGCTTAGGCTTAGGCTTAGGGTAAGGCTGAGGGTGAGGGTGGGGTGAGGATTAGGTTTAGGGTGATGGTTAGGGTTAGGGTTAGGGTTTGGGTTAGGGTGGGGTTTAGGGTTACAGTTAGGGTTTGGTTTAGGGTGAGGGTGAGGTTTAGGGTTAGATATAGGGTTAGGGGGAGCTTTAGGGTGAGGGTTAGGGTTAGGGTTAGGGTGAGAGTTAAGATGAGGGTTAGGGTTTCAGTGAGGGTGAGGGTTAATGTTAGCGTGAAGGTTAGGGTTAGGATTAGGGTTAGGGAGTGGGTGATGGTTAGGATTACGGTTAGGGTTGTTGTAAGTGTTATGGTTACTGTTACATTTCCAGTGAGGGTGAGGCTGAGGGTGGAGGTTAAGGTTAGGGTTAGGGTTAGTTTTAGGGTTAGGGTTAGTGTTAATGTTAGGGTTAGGGTTTGACTTTCGGTTTGGGTGAGGGTGAGGGTGAGGGTTAATTTTAGGGTTAGGGTGAGGTTGAGGCTTAGGGTTAGGATTAGGGATAGGGTCAGGGTGAGGTTTAGGGTTAGAGTTAGGTTGAGGGGGAGGGTTAGGGTGAGGGTCAGGGTTAGGGTTAGTGTTAGGGTTCTCATTAGGTATAGGGTGAGTGTTAGGTTGAGGTTTAGGGTTAGGTTTGGGATTAGGTTAGGGTGAGGGTGAGTGTGAGGTTTAGGGTTAGGCTTAGGCTTAGGCTTAGGTTTAGACTGAGGGTGAGGGTGGATATGAGTATTAGGCTTTTTGTGATGTTTATCCTTAGGGTTAGTGTGAGGGTTAGCATGAGGGTTAGGGATAGGATTAGGGTTAGGGTGAGGGCTAGGGTGAGGGTGAGGGTTAGGGTTAGGGTTAGGTTTAGGCATAGGTTTAGGCTGAGGGTGATGGTGAGGTTGAGGGTTAGGGTTATGGTGATGGATATTGTTATTGTTAGGGGGAGGTTTAGGATGAGGGTTCGGGTTAGGGTGAGGGTTAGTATGAGCGTGATGGTAAGAGTAAAGTTGAGGGTTAGGCTGAACGTAAGGGTTACAGTAAGGGTGAGGGTTAGGGTTAGGGTGAGGGTTAGGGTAAGTGTTAAGGTTAGGGTTAGATTGAGGATTAGGGTTAGGGTTAGTGTGAGGTTTAGGGTGAGGATGAGGGTTAGGGTTAGAATTAGAGTTAGGGTGAGGGCTAGCATGAGGGTGAGGGTTAGGGTTAGGGCTCAGTTTAGGGTAGGGTTAGGGTGAGGCGTAGGGTTAGGTTTAGGGTGAGGGTTAGGTTTAGTGTGAGGGTTATGGTTAGGGTGAGGGTGAGGGTGAGGTAAGGGTTATGGTTAGGGTTAGATTGAGGGAGGGGGTTAGGGTTATGATTAGTTTTAGTGTTAGGGTGAGGTTTAGGGTGAGGGTGAGGGTTCAGGTTAGGGTTAGGTTTGTGGTGTGGGTGATAGCATGAGGGTTAGGGTGAGTGTTAGAGTTAGCTTTAGGGTTAGGGTGAGGGTTAAGTTTAGGGTTTGGGTGAGGGTGAGGGTGAGAGTTTGGTTTAAGTTGAGGATTAGGGTGAGTTTTAGGGTTAGGGTGAGGGTTAGGGTTACGGTTAGCGTGAGGGTGACGGTGACAGTAACGGTTAGGGTTAGAGTTATGGTGAGGGTTTGATTAAGTGTGAGGTTTAGGGTGAGGATGAGGTTAAGGGTTAGTGTGACAGTTAGGCTGCGTGTGAGGGTTAGGGTTAGGGTTTGGTTTAGGGTGAGGGTTAGTGTGAGGGTTAGGGCTAGGCTTATGCTTAGGGTTAGTTTGAGGGTTATGCTGAGGGTTAGGATTAGGATTAGGGTGAGGGTTAGGTTGAGGGTTAGGGTGAGGTTGAGGGTTAGTATTAGGGTGAGGGTTATGGTTATTATTAGGGTTAGGGTTAGGTTTAGGGTGACTGAGGTTTAGGGTGAGGGTTAGAGTTAGGGTTAATGTGAGGGTTAGGATAAGGGGTAGGGTTATGGATAGGTTTAGGGTTAGGATTAATGTGAGGTTAAGAATTAGGGTGAGGGTGAGGTTTAGGGTTAGGAATAGTGATAGGGTTAATGTTACGCTGAGGGTGAGGGTGAGGGTGAGAGTTGGGGTTAGGGTTGGGTGAGGGCTATGGTGAGGGTTAGGGTATGGGTGAGGGTTAGTGTGAGGGTGATTGTAAAGATAAAATTGAGGGTTAGGCTGAGGGTGAGAGTTAAGATAAGGGTGAGGGATAGGGTTAGGGTGAGGGTTAGGTTAAGGGTTAGGGATAGGGTGAGGGTTAGATTGAGGATTAGGTTAGGGTTAGTGTGAGGTTTGGGGTGAGGATGAGGGTTATGATTAGGTTGAGGGTTAGGTTTAGAATTAAGGTTACAGTGAGGGCTAGGCTGAGGGTGAAGTTTAGCTTTAGGGTTAGGGTAAGGTTTAGGGTTAAGGTGAGAGTTAGTGTTAGTGTGAGGGTTAGTGTTAGAGTTAGGGTTAGTGTTAGGGTGAGGGGAATTGTTAGGGTGAGGGTTAGTGTTAGGGATAGGTTATGCTTAGGGTTAAGGTTAGGGTGAGGGTGATTGTGTGGGTTAGGGTTAGGTTTAGGTTTAGGGTTAGGGTTATGCTGACGGTGAGGTTGAGCTTGAGGATTAGGGTTAGGGTGATGGTGAGGATTAGGGTTAGGGTGAGGGTTAGGATGAGGGTTAGGATGAAGGTGAGGTTTAGGGTTAGGTTTAGGGTGAGGTTTAGGGTTAGGGTTAGGGTTAGGTTGAGGTTGAGATTTAGGTTTAGAGTTAGGGTTAGGGTGATGGTTAGTGTTAGGGTTAGTGTTAGGTTTAGGGTTAGGGTGAGTGTTAGGGTTAGGGTTAGGGTTAGTGTTATGGTGAGGGTGAGGTTTAGGGTTATGGTGAGGCTTAGGGTTAGTATGAGGGTTAGTGTTAGGTTGAGGGTAAGTGTTAGGGTGAGGGTTAGGATTAGGTTTAGGGTTAGGGTGAGGTTTAGGGTGAGGGTGAGTTTTAAGGTTAGGGATAGGTTTGTGGTGTGGGTAAGTGATAGCATGAGGTTTAGGGTGAGGGTTAGAGTTAGCATTAGGGCTAGGGTGAGGGTGAGGGTGAGGATGCAGGTGAGAGTGAGGGTTAGGGTGAGGTTTAGGGTTAGGGTGAGGGTTCGGGTTAGGGTGTGTGTTAGGATTAGGGTTTTCCTTAGGGTTAGGGTGAGGGTTAGGCTGAGGTTTAGGCTGAGGTTTAGGCTTAGGATTAGGGTGAGGGTTAGGGTGAGGGTGAAGGTTAGAGTTCTGGTGAGCTTTAGGATTATTATTAGGGTTACAGTCAGCTTTAGGGTGACGGGGAGGTTTAGGCTGAGGGTTGGGGTGTGGTTTAGGGTTAGGGTTAAGGTGAGTGTTAGGATAAGGGGTAGGGTTAAGGTTATGGTGAGGGTTAGGTTTAGTGTGAGAGTTAGATTTAAGGTTAGGGTTAGGATTAGTGTGAGGGTAAGAATTAGGGTGATGGTTAGGGTGAGGGTGAGGTTTAGGGTTAGGAATAGTGATAGGGTTAGTGTTAGGCTGAGGGTGAGGGTGAAGGTGAGGGTGAGGGTTAGGGTTAGGTTTAGGGTGAGGGCTGGGGTGAGGGTTAGGGATAGGGTGAGTGTTAGGGTGAGGGTGATGGTAAGGGTAAAGGTGAGGGTTAGGCTGAGGGTGAGGTTTAATATAAGCGTGAGTTTTAGTGTTAGGGTGAGGGTTAGGTAAGGGTTCGGGTTAGGGTTAGGGTGAGGGTTAGACTGATTATTAGGGTTAGGGTTAATGTTTAGGGTGAGGGTTTGTGTGAGGATGATGGTAAGTGTAAAGGTGAGGTTTAGGCTGAGGATGAGGGTTAAGATAAGGGTGAGGGTTATGTTTAGATTTAGGGTTAGGGTAAGTGTTAGTGTTAGATTTAGGTTTAGGGTTAGATTGAGGATTAGGGTTAAGGTTAGGGTTAGTGTGAGGTTTATGGTGAGGATGAGGTTTATGGTTATGGTGAGTGTGAGGGTTAGAATTAGGGTTAGGGTGAGGGCTAGTGTGAGGTTAAGGGTTAGAGTTAGGGTTAGGGTGATGTTTAGGATAAGGGTGAGGGTTTGGATTAGTGTGAGGGTTAGGGTTAGGGTGAGGGTAAGTGTTAGGGTGAGGGTTAGGTTTAGGGTGAGGGTTATGGTTAGGGGGAAGGTGAGGGTTAGGTTTAGCGTTAGGGATAGGTTTGAAATTAGGATTAAGGTGAGGATGAGGTTTAGGGGTTGAGTTAGGGTTAGGATGAGGGTTAAGTTTAGGGTGAGGTTTAGGGTGAGGGTTATGGTGGGTGTGATGCTAAGGGTAAAGGTGAGGTTAGGCTGAGGGTGAGGGTTACGGTAAGGGTGAGGGTTAGGATTAGGGTTAGGTTGAGTGTGAGAGTTAGATTGAGTATTAGAGTTAGGGTTAGTGTGAGGTTTAGGGTGAGAATTAGGGTTAGGGTCCGGGTGAGGGCTAGGGTGAGGTTGATGTTTAGGGTTAGTGTTAGGGTGAGGTTTAGGGTTAGGGTGATGTTTGGGTTAGTGTGAGCGTTAGTGTGAGCGTTTCCGTTAGTGTTAGGGTGAGGTTAAGTGTTAGGGTGAGAGTTAGGGTTAGGGTGAGGTTTATGGTTAGTGTGAGGTTGAGTGCTAGGGTTAGGGTTAGGATGAGGTTCAGTTTAGGGTTAGGGTTTGTGTTAGGGTTAGTGTTAGGGTGAGGGTGAGATTAGGGGTAGTGTTAGGATTTGGGTTAGGGTGAGGGTTAGGTTTAGAGGTAGGATTAGGCTTAGGCTTGGGCTTAGGCCGAGCATAAGGGTCAGTGTTAGGGTTCAGGTTAGGGTTCGGATTAGGGTTAGGGTTAGTGTGAGTGTTAGGATGAGGTTTAGGGTTAGGATTAGGTTTAGGGTGAGGGCTAGGCTGAGGGTTAGGTTGAGGTTTAGTGTTAGGGATAGGGTTAGGTTTAGGATTTGGGTTATGGTGAGGGTGAGTTGAGGGTTAAAGTTAGGGTTAGGGTTAGGGTCAGGGTGATTGTTAGTGTTATGGTTACAGTTAAGTTATGGTTAGGGTAAGGATTAGGGTTAGTGTTAGGGTTAGTGTTATTGTTAGGGTTAGGGTTAGGGGGATGGTTAGTGTGAGGTTTAGGGTTAGGGTTAGTGTCAGCGTTAGGGTGAGGGTGAGGTTTAAGTTGAGGTTTAAGGTTAGGTTTAGGGAGAGGGTTAGGTTTAGAGTTATGTTGAGGGTGAGGGTGCGGGTGATTATGAGGGTTAGGGTTAGGGTTAGCATTAGGCTGAGGGTTAGGCAGAGGGTGATGGTGAGGCTGAGGGTTAGGGTTAGGGTTAGGATGAGGTTTAGATTTAGGGTTAGTTTTAGAGTTAGAGTTAGGGTTAGGGTTAGGGTTAGGGTGAGGTTTAGGGTAAGGGTTCGGGTTATGGTTAGGGTAAGGGATAGATTGAGGATTAGTGTTAGGGTTAGTGTGAGGTTTAGGGTGAGGTTGAGGATTAGGGTTAGGCTGAGGGTGAGGGTTAAGATAAGTGTCAGGGTTAGGGTTAGGGTGAGGGTTAGGGTAATGGTTCAGGATATGGTTAGGGTGAGAGTTAAATTGAGGATTAGGGTTAGGGTTAATGTGAGTTTTATGGTGAGCATGAGGATTAAGGTTAGGGTGAGGGTGAGGGTTAGAATTAGGGTTAGGGTGAGGGCTAGGGTGAGGGAGAGGGTTAGGGTTAGGGTTAGGGTTAGGATGAGGTTTAGGATTAGGGTGAGGGTTAGGGTGAGTGTGAGGGTTAGTTTTAGGGTTAGGGTTAGTGTTAGGGTGAGGGTAAGTGTTAGGTTGAGGGTTAGGGTTAGGGTTATTGTTAGGGTTAGGGTTAGGGTTACGGTTACTGTGAGGGTGAGTGTGAGGGTTAGGGTTAGGTTGAGGTTTAGTGTTAGGGTTGTGGTTAGAGTTAGGGTTAGTGTGAGGGTGAGGTTTAGCGGTAGAGTTATGTTTAGGGTGTGGGTTAGGGTGAGGGTTAGTATTAGGGTGAGGTTTAGGTTTAGGGTGATGGTTAGGGTTAGTGTGAGGGTTAGTGTTAGGGTTAGGGTTAGGGTGAGGGTTTGGGTTAGGGTGAGGGTTATGGTTAGGGTGAGTGTTAGGGTTTGGGATAGGGTGAGTGTTAGGGTTATGGTTAGGGTTATTGTTAGGGTTAGGGTTAGGTTTACAGTTGCGGTGAGGGTAAGGGTGAGGTTTAGGTTTGGGGTTAGGATGAGGTTTAGGTTTAGGGTTAGGGTTAGGGTTAGATTTAGGGTTAGGGTTAGGGTGAGGGTGAGGTTTAGGGTTAGATTTAGGGTTAGTGTTATGGTTAGAGTTAGGGTGAGGGTTAGGGTTAGGCTTAGGCTTAGGCTTGGGCCTAGCAAGAGGGTGAGTGTTAGGGGTATGGTTATGGTGAGGGTTAGGGTTAGGGTTAGGTTGAGGGTCAGGATGAGATTTAGGGTTAGGATGAGGGTTAGGGTTAGGGATAGGGTTATGTTTGGGATTAGGGTTAGGGTTAGGGTGAGTGTGAGCGTTAAGGTTAGGGTTAGCGTTAGGCTTAGGGTTAGGATGAGGATTGGCGTTAGGGTTTGGGTTAGAGTGAGTGTGTGGCTGAGGATTAGGTTTAGGTTTTGGAATAGAGGTAGGGTTAGGGTTAGGCCTAGGTTAGGCTTAGCGTTAGGCTGAGGGTGAGGGTGCGGGTTAGGATTAGGGTTAGGGTTTGGGTTAAAATTCGGGTTATTGTTAGTGTTTTGGTTTGGGTTAAGTTTGAGGTGAGGGTGAGGCTGAGGGTGAGAGTTATGGTTAGGGTTAAGATTAGGCTTAGGTTTAGGCTGAGGGTGAGGTTGGGGGTGAGGAATAGGTTTTGGGTGATGGTTAGGGTTAGGGTTAGGGTGAGGGTTAGGATGAGGGTTAGGGTTCGTATTAGGTTTAGGGTGAGGGCTAGGGTGAGGGTTAGGGTTAGGCTTAGGGTTAGGCTTAGGCTTATATTTGGGCTGAGGTTGAGGGTGAGGGTGAGAGTTATGGTTAGGATGATGGACTGGGTTAGGGTTAAGGTGAGTGTTAGGATGAGGGTTAGGATTAGAATGAGGATTAGGGTGAGCATGTCTGTAAGAGTAAAGGTGAGGCTCAGGCTGAGGGTCAGTGTTCCCCTAAGGGTGAGGGTTTGGTTTAGGGTGAGGGTTAGGGTAAGGGTTAGGGTGAGGTTTAGGATGAGGGTGAGGGTTAGATTGAGGATTATTGTTAGGGTTAGTTTGAGGTTTAGTGCGAGGATGAGGGTTAGGGTTAGGTTTAGGTTTAGGATTAGAATTAGGGTTAGGGTGAGGGCTAGGGCGAGGCTCAGGTTTAGGGTTAGGTTTAGGGTGAGGTTTAGGGTTAGGGTGAGAGTTAGGGTTACTGTGAGGGTTATTGTTAGATTTAGGGTTATTGTTAGTGTGAGGGTAAGTGTAAGGGTGAGGGCTAGGCTTAGGTTGAGGGTTGTGGTTAGGGTGAGGGTTAGGGTTAGAATGAAGGTTTTGGTTAGGGTGAGGGTTAGGGTTATGGTGAGGGTGAGGTTGAGTGTTAGGGTTAGAATGAGGTTTAGGGTAAGGTTTAGAGTTAGAGTTACGGTTAGGGTGAGGGTGAGGTTTAGGGTAAGAGTTAGGGATCAGGTGAGGGTTAGGATGAGGGTTAGGGTTAGGGTGAGTTTTAGGTTTAGGGTTAGGGTGAGGTTTATTGTTAGTGTTATGGTTAAGATTAGGGTTAGGGTTAGGGTGAGTGTGTGGGTTAGGGTTAGGTTTAGGGTTAGGCTTACGGTTAGGCTGAGGTTTAGGTTGAGGGTGAGGGTTAAGATTAGGGTGAGGGTTAGGGTTAGGGTTAGGGTGAGGGTTAAGATGAGGGTTAGGTTTAGGATTAGGGTTAGGGTGAGGGCTAGGGTGAGGGTGAGGTTTAGGGTTAGTGTTAGGGTGAGGTTTAGGGTTAGGGTTAGGGTTAGAATCAGTGTGAGTTAGAGGTTTAGGATTAGAAATTAGTGTTAGGTTGAGGGTTACTGTGAGAGTTAGGTTTAGGGTTAGTGTCAGGGTTAGGGTTCGGGTGATGTTTAGAGTGAGGGTGTGTGTTAGGGTTAGGGTTAGGGTGAGGGTTAGGTTTAGGATTAGGGTTAGGGTGTGGGATAGGGTGAGTGTGAGGTTTAGGATAAGGGTTAGGGTGAGGGTTAGGGTGAGGTTTTGTGTTAGGATTAGGGTTAAGGTGAGGTTTAGGGTTAGAATTAGGGTTAGGGTGAGGGTTAGGATTAGGGATAGGGTTATGTTTAGGGTTATGTTGAGGTTTAGGGATAGTGTGAGTGTTAGTGTTAGGGTGAGGGTAAGTGTTAGGGTGAGGTTTAGGGTTAGGGTGAGGGTTATGGTTAGGGTGAGGTTTAGGGGTAGTGTTAGGGTTATTGTTAGGCTTAGGTTTAAGCTGAGGGAAAGGTTCAGATTTAGGGTTAGGGTGAGAGTGAGGTTCAGGTTTACAGTTAGTGTTAGGGTGAGGGTTAGGGTTAGGGCTGGGATTAAGTTTAGGGTTAGGGTTAGAGTGAGTGTGAGGATTAGTGTTAGGGTTAGAGTTACACTTAGGTTTAAGCTGAGGGTGAGGGTGAGGTTTAGGGTTAGGGTGAGGGTGAGGGTTAGAGTTAGGGTTAGGGTGAGGGTTTCTGTGAGGGTTAGTGTTAGGATTAGTGTTAGGGTTAGGGTTTGGGTTAGGTTTAGTGTGAGGGTTAGTGTTAGGGATAGGGTTACATTTAGGATTATGGTTAGGGTGAGGGTGAGGGTGAGGGTTAGGGTTAGGGTTAGGTTTATGCTTAGGGTTAGGTTGAGGTTGAGGGTGAGGGTTAGTTTTAGGATGAGTTTCAGGGATAGGTTTAGGGTGAGGTTTGGGTTAGGTATAGGGTTAGGATTCGGGTTAGGTTGAGGGCTAGGTTGAGGGTTAAGTTTAGGGTTAGGTTTAGTGTGAGGTTTAGGGTGAGGGTTAGGGTTAGGGTTAGGGTGAGGGTTAGGGTTAGAGTTACTGTATCGATGAGTGTTATGGTTAGGTTGAGGGTTAGGGTTAGGTTTAGTGTGAGGTTTAGTGTTAGGTTTAGGGTGATGGTTAGGTTGAGGGTTATCATTTGGTTTAGGGTTAGGGTGCGGGCTAGGTTGAGGGTGAGGTTTAGGGTTAGGGTTAGGCTTAGGCTTAGCGTTAGGCTGAGGGGTAGGTTGGGGTGAGGAATAGGTTTTGGGTGATGGTTAGTGTTAGGGTTAGGGTGAAGATTAGGATGAGGGTTAGGGTTAGGATTAGGTTTAGGGTTAGGGCTAAGGTGAGGGTCAGGGTTAGGGTTAGGTTTAGGGTTAGGCTGAGGGAGAGGGTTTAGGTAAGGTTTAAGGTTAGGGAAAGTGTTAGACTTAGGGTTAGGGTAGGGGTTAGGCTTAGGGTTAGGTTTGGAGTTAGTCTTAAGGTGAGGTTTATGGTTAGGGATAGGGTTAGGGTCCTGGTAAGGGTGAGGTTTAGAGTTAGCATGAGGGTTAGGGTGAGGGGTAGGGTTAGGGTTAGGGTGAGAGTTAGGGTTAATGTGAGGTTTAGGGTTAGGTTTAGGGTTAGGGTTAGGGTGAGGGTTAGGTTGATCGTTAGGTTTTGGGTTACAGTTAGGTTGAGGGTGAGGGTTAGGGTGAGTTTTTGTTTAGGCTTAGTGTTAGGATTAGGGTGAGGTTAAGGGTTAGGGTGAGGGTTAGGGTTAGGGTGAGGGTGAGGCTTAAGATGATGGTGAGGGTTACAGTGAGGGTCAGGGTTAGGTTTAGGGTCTGGGTTAGGGTGAGGATTAGGGTTAGGGTGAAGGTGATGGTTAGGATTAGGGTTAGGATCATTGTAAGTGTTATGGTTAGGTTTACATTTGCAATTAGGGTGAGGCTGGGGGTGAAGTTTAGCGTTAGAGTTAGGGTTAGTTTTAGGGTTAGGATTAGTGTTAATATTAGGGTTAGGGTTAGAGTTACGGTTTGGGTGAGGGTGAGGGTGAGATTTAGGGTTAGGGTTATTGTGAGGTTTAAGGATAAGGTTAGGATTAGGGATAGGGTGAGGGTGAGGTTTAGAGTTAGAGATAGGTTGAGGCTGAGGGATATGGTGACTGTTAGGGTTAGTGCTAATGTTAGTGTTAGCATTAGGTTTAGGGTGAGGGTTAGGTTGAGGTTTAGGGTTAGGGTTAGGGTTAGGATTGGGTTTAGGGTGAGGGTGAGTGTTAGGGTTAGGATTAGTATTAGGCTTAGGCTTAGGGTAAGGTTGAGGGTGATGGTTGGGGACAGGATTAGCCTTAGGGTTAGGGTGAGAGTTAGGGTTAGGTTTAGGGTTAGGATTAGGGTTAGGGTGAGGGCTAGGGTGAGGGTGAGGGAAAGGGTTAGGGTTAGGCTTAGGCATAGGGTTACAATGAGGGTGATGGTGAGGGTGGGGGTTAGGGTTATAGTGATGGATTAGGTTAGGTTTAGGGTGAGGGTTAGGATGAGCGTGACGGTAAGAGTAACGGTGAGGGTTAGCCTGAAGTTGAGGGTTAGGGTAAGGGTTAGGGTTAGGGTTAGACTGAGGATTTGGGTTAGGGCTAGTGTGAGGTTTAGGGTGAGGATAAGGGTTAGGGCTAGAATTAGGGTTAGGGTGAGGGCTAGCGTGAGGGTGAGCTTTAGGGTTAGGGTCATGTTTAGGGTGAGGGGTAGGGTTAAGTTTAGGATGAGGGTTAGGTTTAGTGTGAGGGTTACGTTTAGGGTGAGGGTGAGGGTGGGAGTAAAGGTTATGGTGAGGCTTAGATTGAGGGTGAGGGATAGGGTTAGGATTAGGGATAGGGTTAGGTTTAGGCTGAGGGTGAGCCTGAGGGTGAGGGTAAGGTTTAGGGTTAGGGTTATATTTATGGTTAGGGTGAGGTCTAGGGTGAGGGTGAGGGTTAGGGTGAAGTTGAGGGTTAGGCTGAGGGTCTTGGTTAGGTAATGGTTAGGGTTAGGGTGACAATTAGTTGAGGTTTAGGGTGAGGGTGAGCTTGAGCGTTAGGGTGTGGGTGAGGGTTAGGGTTAGGGTGAGGTTTCGGGTAATGGTGAGGGTTAGGGTGACCGTGAAGGTTAGGGTTAGGGTTATGTTAGGGTTAGGGTTAGGGTTAGGGATAGGGTGAGGGTGACGGTTAGGATTAGGTTTAGGGTTAGGGTGAGGTTTAGTGTGAGTGTGAGCTTTAAGGTTAGGCTTAGGTTTGGGGTGTGGGTAAGTGATAGCATGAGGGTTAGGGTGAGTGTTAGAGTTAGCATTAGGGTTAGGGTGAGGGTTAGGGTGAGGGTGAGTGTGAGAGTGAGGGTTAGGGTGAGGATTAGGGTGAGTTTTAGGGTTAGGGAGAGGGTTAGGGTTAGGGTGAGTGTTAGGGTGAGGGTTAGGTTTATGGTTATGCTTAGGGTTAGGGTGAGGTTTAGGGTTAGGATTAGGGTGAGGGTTAGTGTGACGATTAGTTGAGGTTTAGGGTGAGGATGAGCTTGAGCGTTAGGGTGTGAGTGAGGGTTAGGGTTAGGTTGAGGTTTCGGGTAATGGTGAAGGTTAGGGTGACGTTGAAGGTTAGGGTTAGTGTTATGTGAGGGTTAGGGTTAGGGTTAGGGATAGGGTGAGGGTGAGGGTTAGAAATAGGTTTAGGTTGAGGGTGAGGGTGAGGGTTAGGGTTAGGGTGAGGATTAGGGTTAGGGTGAGCCTGAGGGTGAGGGTGAGTGTGAGGGTTAAGGTTAGATTGAGGGTTAAGCTAAAGATTAGTTTGAGGTTTAGGTTTAGGGTGATGTTTAGGTTGAGGGTGAGGGTTCGGTTGAGGGTTTGGGTTAGGGTTAGGGTGAGGGTGAGTTTGAGTGTTAGGTTTAGGGTTAGGCTTAGGCTTAGGATGAGGGTGATTGTGAGGGTTATGGTTAGGGTTATTGTTAGGCTTAGGTTTAAGCTGAGGGTGAGGGTGAGTTTGAGGGTTAGGGTTAGGGTGAGTGTGAGCGTTAGGGTTAGGGTTAGGGATAGGCTGAGGGTTAGATGCGGGTTCGGGTTCGGGTTAGGATGAGTGTTAGGCTTAGGGTTAGGGTGAGGGTTAGGTATAGGTTGATGTTTAGGGGGAGATTGAGGGTTAGGGTGAGGGTGACGGTGAGCGTGACTCTTAGGGTGTAGGTGAGGTTTAGGATTAGGTTTAGGGTCAGGGTGAGGGTTTAGAGTTAGGGTTAGGATGATGGTTAGGATGAGGGGCAGGGTTAGGGTTAGGGTGAAGTTCAGGGTTAGTTTAAGGGTTACGGTTAGTGTTTGGGTTAGGGTGAGGTTTAGGGTTAGGTTTAGAGTTAGGGTGAGGGTTAGGGTGAAGAAAGGTTTTAGGGTGAGGGTTAGGGTGAGTGTGAGGTTAGGGTTAGGGTGAGGGTTAGTGTTATTGTTAGGGTTAGGTTTAGGGTTACGGTTACGATGAGGTTGCGGGTGAGGTGAGGTTTAGCGTCAGGGTTACTGTTAGGGTGAGGGTAAGTGTTTGGGTGAGGGTTAAGCTTAGGGTGAGGTTTAGGGTGAGAGTGAGGGTTAGTTATAGGTTTAGGTTTAGGGTGAGTTTAAGGGATAGGGTTAGGGTGAGTGTTAGGGTTAGCATTAGCTTTAGGTTGTGGGCTAGGGTGAGTGTTCAGGTTAGGTTAGGGTGAGGGTTAGGGTTAGGGTGAGGGTTAGGGTGAGAGGAAGAATAAGGTTAAGGGCGAGTGTTAGGGTGAGATTGAGGTTTACGGTAAGAGTGAAGGTTATGGTGATGATGAGGGTTAGGGTGAGGGTTAGGGTTAGAGTGTGGGTGAGGTTGAGTTTTTGGGTGAGTGTTAGGGTTAGGTTTAGGGTGAGGGTTAGGATTAGGATAAGGGTGAGGTTTAGGGTGAGGGTTAGGTTTAGGGTTAGTGTTAGGGTGTGGGATAGGCTGAGGGATAGTGTTAGGATTAGGATGAGTTTTAGGGTGAGGGTTAGGGTCAGAGTGAGGGTTAGGTTTAGGGTGAGGGTTAGCGTTAGGATTAGGGTTAGGGTCAGGTTTAGGGTGACTGTGAGGTTTAGGGTGAGGATTAGCTTTAGGGTTTAGGTGAGGGTTAGGGTAAGGGGTAGGGTTACAGTTAGGGTGAGGGTTAGGTTTAGTGTGAGAGTTATGGTTAGGGTTAGGGTTAGGATTAGTGTGAGGGTAAGAATTAGGGTGATGTTTAGGGTGAGGGTGAGGTTTAGGTTTAGGAATATGGATAGGATTAGAGTTACGCTGAGGGTGAGGATGAGGGTGAGGGTGAGAGTTAGGTTTAGGGTTAGGGTTAGGGTGAGGGTAAGGGTTAGGTTTAGTTTGGGGCTGGTGTGAGGGTGAGGTTTAGGGTGAGGCTTGTGGTTAGGGTGAGGGCTAGGTTGAGGGTGAATTTTAGGGTTATGATGAGGGTTAGGGTTATGTTTAGGGTGAGGGTTAAGGTGAGGGTTAGCTTTAGTGTAAGGTTTACGGTTAAGGCTAGGGTGAGTGTTAGGGTAAGTGTTATGGTGTGGGTTAGGGTGAGGGTGAGGGTTAGGGTTATGATTAGAGATAGGGTTAGGTTTAGGCTGAGGGTGAGGGTGAGGGTGCAGGTGAGTTTTAGTGTTAGGGTTAGGGTTAGGATGAGCGCTAGTGTGAGGGTGAGGTTTAGGTTGAAGGTGAGGTTGAGGGTGAGGCTGAGGGTTAGGGTGAAGGTGAGGGTTTGGGTTAGGGTTAGTGTTAGGGTGAGGGTGAGGGTTAAGATTAGGGTTAGGGTTAGAGTTATTGTTAGGGTTAGAGTGAGGGTTACAGTTCAGTTTAGGGTTAGGGTGAACTTGAGGGATATGGTTACGGTTAGGGTGAGGTTTAGGGCTAGGGTTAGGTTAGTGTTAGGAGGAAGTTTAGGGTGAGGGGTAGGGTTAGGGATAGGGTGAGGGTTAGGGTTTTGGTTAGGGTTAAGGTGAGGGTTCGGCTTAAGGTGAGGTTTATGGTTAAGGTTAGTGTTACAGTGAGGGTTAGGTTTAGCAATAGGATTAGTGTGAGGGCTAAGGTGAGGGTGAGGGTTAGGGTTAGGGTTAGGTTTAGGGTGAGGTTTAGACTTAGGCTGAGGGTTAGGGTTAGTGGGAGGGTTGGTGTTAGTGTTAGGCTTAGTGTTAGGTTGAGGATAAGGGTTAGAGTGAGGGTTAGGTTTCAGGTGAGGGTTAGGGTTAGGGTGAGGGTCAGGGTTAGGGTTAGGGTGAGGTTTAGGGTTAGGGTTAGGGTTAGGGTGAGGGTTAGGGTTAAGGTGACAGTTAGGGTAACGGGTAGGGTTACAGTTAGGGTGAGGGTTAGGTTTAGTGTGAGATTTAGGGTTAGGGTTAGGGTTAGGATTAGTGTGTGGGTAAGAATTATCTTGGTGGTTAGGGTGAGGGTGAGATTTAGATTTAGGAATATGGATAGGATTAGTGTTATGCTGAGGGTGAGGATGAGGGTGAGGGTGAGGGTTATTTAGGGTTAGGGTGAAGGCTAGGCTGAGGGTTAGGGTTAGGGTAGGGTTAGGGTTAGGGTGAGGGTTAGGGTTAGGTTTAGTTTGAGGGTGGTGTGAGGGTGAGTTTTAGGGTGAGGCTTGTGGTTAGGGTGAGGGCTAGGTTGAGGGTGAACTTTAGGGTTATGATGAGGGTTAGGGTTATGTTTAGGATGGGGGTGAGGGTGAGGGTTAGCTTTAATTTGAGGTTTACGATTAAGGTTAGGGTGAGGGTGAGGGTAAGGGTTAGGGTGAGGGTTAGGTTGAGGGTGAGGGTGAGGGTTATGATTAGAGATAGGGTTAGGTTTAGACTGAGGGTTAGGGTGATGATGCGGGTGAGGTTTAGGGTTAGGGTTAGGGTTAGGGTGAGGGCTAGGGTGAGGGTGAGGGTTAAGGTGAAGGTGAGGTTGAGGGTGAGGCTGAGAGTTAGGGTGAGGGTGAGGGTTTGGGGTAGGGTTAGTGTTAGGGTGAGGGTGAGGGTTAAGATTAGGGTTAGGGTTAGGGTTATTGTTAGGGTTACAGTTCAGTTTAGGGTGAGGGTGAAGGTGAGGGATATATTTACGGTTAGGGTGAGGTTTAGGGTTAGGGTTAGGGTTAGTGTTAGGAGGAAGTTTAGGGTGAGGGGTAGGGTTAGGGTTAGGGTGAGGGATAGGGTTAGTGTGAGGGTTAGGGTGAGGGTTAGGGTTAGGGTTAGGTTGAGGGTTAGGGTTTTGGTTAGGGTTAAGGTGAGGGTGAGGGTTAGGGTGAGGTTTAGGGTTAGGGTTAGGGTTAGGGTGAGGGTTAGGGTTAGGGTGGAGGTTAGGATTAGTGTTAGGGTTATGGTTAGGGTGAGGCTCAGTGTTAGGGTTAGGGTTAGTGTTAGGAGGAAGTTTAGGGTGAGGGTTAGTGTTAGGGTGAGGGTTAGTGTTAGCAATAGGGTTAGTGTGAGGGCTAAGGTGAGGGTGAGGTTTAGGGGTAGGGTTAGGTTTAGGGTGAGGCTTAGGCTTAGGCTGAGTGTAGGGTTGTTGGGAGGGTTGGTGTTAGGGTTAGGCTTAGTGTTAGGGTGAGGGTAAGGCTTAGGGTGAGGGTTAGGGTTAGGGTGAAGTTTAGGGTTAGGGTGAGGGTCAGGGTTAGGTTTAGGGGTAGGCTGAGTGTTAGGTTAGGGTTAGGGTAAGGGTTTGCATTAGGGTAATGGTTAGGGTTAGGATTAGTGTTAGAGTTAGGGTGAGGGTTAGGGTGAGGGTTTCGGGTTAGGGTTAGGGTTAGGTTGAGGGTTACGGTGAGGGTGAGGGTTAGGATTAGGTTTAAGTTTATTGTGTTGGTAAGTGATAGTGTGAGTGTTAGGGTGAGTGTTAGGTTTAGCATTAGGGTTAGAGTGAAGTTTAGGGTGAGGGTTAGGGTTAGGTTTAAGGTGATCTTGAGGTTGAGGGTTAGGGTTAGGGTTAGGGTAAGTTTTAGGGTTAGGGTGAGGCTTAGGGTTAGTGTTCGTCTGAGGGTAAGTTGAGGGTAACTGTTAGGGTTAGAGTAAGGGTGAGGGTTTGGTTTTGTGTGAGGTTTAGGGTGAGGATGAGGTTAAGGCTTAGGGTGAGCTTTAGGGTAAGGTTGAGGGTTAGGGTTAGGGTTGGCGTGAGGGTAAGGGTTAGGGTGAAGGTTAGGGTTAGGGATAGGTTTAGGTTTAGGGTGAGGGTTAGGGTAAGGGGTAGGGTTATGATTAGGGTGAGGGTTAGGTTTAGTGTGAATGTTAGGGTTAGGGTTAGGGTTAGGATTAGTGTGAAGGTAAGAATTAGGGTGACTTTTAGGGTGAGGGTGAGGTTTAGGGTTAGGATTAGGGTTATGGTTAGTGTTATGCTGAGGGTGATGGTGAGGGTGAGGGTGAGTGTGAGTTTTAGGGTTAGGGTTAGGGTGAGGGTTAGGGTGAGGATTAGGTTTAGGGTGAGGGAGAGGGTTAGGCTGAGGGGTAAGTGTAGGGTTAGGTCAGGGTAAGGGTTAGTGTGAGGGTTAGGTTTAGGTTTAGGTTGAGGGTAAGGATTAGTGTGAGGGTTAGGGTGAGGGTGAGTGTTAGGGTTAGGTGGACGGTTAGGGTTAGGGTGAGGGTTAGATTGATATTGAGGTTTATGGTTGGCATTAGTGTTAGGGTTATGGTGAGGGTTAGGTTTGGGGTTAGGGTCAGGTCTAGGGTGAGGGTGAGGGTTAAACTTAGGTTTAGGGATAGGTTGAGTATTAGAGTTAGGATTAGGGTTAGGGTGAGCATTAGGCTGAGGGGTAGGGTTAGGGTTAGTCTTAGTCTTAGGGTTAGGCTTAGGGTGAGGGTGGGGTTGAGGATTAAGGTTAGGGTGATGGTTAGGGTTAGGGTTAGGTTGAGGGTTAAGATGAGGGTTAGGGAGAGGGAAAGTGTTAAGGTGAGGGTTAGGGTGAGGGTGAGGGTTATGGTTACCATTAGGGTTAGGGTTAGAGTTAGCGTGAGGGTTAGGTTTAGGTTTAGGGTTAGGGTGAGTGTGAGGGTGAGGGTTAGGTTTATGGTTCGGGTGAGGGCTAGGTTTATCGTTAGGGTTAGGGTGTGGGTTAGGGTTAGGGTTCGTGTGAGGGTGAGGGTGAGGTTTAGGGTGTGGGTGAGGGTGAGGTTTAGGGTTAGGAATAGGGTGGGGTTGAGTGTGAGTGTGAGGGTTAGGGTGAGGAATAGGGATAGGGTGAAGGTGAGTGTTAGGGTGAGGTTTAGGGGTAGGTTAAGGTGAGGGTTAGAGTTAGGGTGATGGTTTGTATGAGGGTTAGTTTAAGGTTAAGGGTGAGGGTTAGGGTTAGGATTAGGTTAGGGTGATGGTTAGGGTGAGCGTTAGGGTTAGCGTTAGGGTTAGGGATAGGTTTAGGTTTAGGGTGAAGTTTAGGATGAGGGTTAGGATTAGGGTTAGGGTTAGGGTTACGGTGAGGGGTAGGGTCAGGGTTAGATTTACGGTGAGCGTAAGGGTTAGCATGAGGTTTAGGGTAAGTGTGAGGGTTAGAGTTAGCATTAGGGTTAGGGTGAGGTTTAGGGTGAGTGTTAGGGTTAGGTTTATGGTTAGGGTGAGGTGAGGGTGAGGGTCATTGTGAGGTTTATGGTTACGGTGAGAGATAGGTTTAGGGTGAGGGTTAGGCTTTGGTTTAGGGTGTGGGTGAGCGTGAGGGTGACAGTGAGGCTTAGGGTGAGGGTGAGGGTGATTGTGAGGGTTAGGCTTAGAGTTAGCTTTAGGCTTAGGGTTAGTGTGAGGGTGAAGGTGAGGGTTAGGGTTAAGAGTAGGGTTAGGTTTAAATTTAGGCTGAGGGTGAGCGTGAGGGAGAGGGTAACGGTTAGTCTTAGGGTTAGGGTTGTTGTGAGGATTAGGGTGAGGGTAAGGTTAAAGGTTAGGGTGAGGGTGAGGGTTAGCGTTAGTGTTAGGGTGAGGGTTAGGGTTAGGGTGAGGTTAGAGTTAGGGTGAGGTTTATTGTTAGTGTGAGGCTTAGTGTTAGTGTTAGGTTGAGGGTAAAGATTAGGTTGAGGGTTAGGGATAGGGATAGGTTTAGGGTGAGGTTTCGGATTATGGTGAGGTTTAGGGTCAGGGTGAGAGTTAGGGTTAGCATTATGGTTAGTGTGAGGGTTAGCGTAAGGTTAGTGTGAGGGTTAGGGTTAGGGTGAGGGTTAGGTTGAGGGTGAGAGTAATGTTAAGTGTGAGGGTTAGGATTATGGTAAGCTTGTGGGTTAGGGTGAGGGTTAGGTTTAGGTTTACAGTAAGGGTGAGGGTTAGGGTGAGTGTTTGGTTTGGGGTTAGGGTTAGGGTGAGGGTGAGATTGAGGGTTGGGAATAGGGTGAGGGTTAGGTTTAGGGTGAGGGTTAGGATTAGGATTAGGTTTAGGGTGAGGGCTAGGGTGAGGGTGAGTGTTAGGGTTAGGGATAGGGTTAGGTTGAGGGTTAGGGTTAAGCTGAGGATTAGGGTTAGTGTAATGGCTAGTTTTAGGTTTAGGGTTAGTGTTAGGGTGAGACTAAGTTTTAGGTTTAGGTTTAGGGTTACGGTGAGGTTGATGGTTAGGTTAAGGATGAGGGTTAGGGTTAGGGTGAGGGTGAAGGTGAGGGTTAGAATAAGGGTGAAGGTGAGGGTTAGGATTAGGGTTATTTTTAGGTTTAGGGTTAGGTTTATGGTTACGTTGAGGGTGAGGGTGAGGGTGAGGGTTACGGTTAGTGTGAGGTTTAGGGTTAGGGTTAGGTTTAGGGTTAGGTTTAGGATGAGGTTTAGGGTGAGGGGTAGGGTTAAGGTTATGGTGAGGGTTAGGGTTAGTGTGAAGGTTAGGGATAGGGTTAGGATGAGGTTTAGGTTGGGGTTGAGGGTTAGGGTTAGTGTTAGGTTGAGGTGAAGGTTTAGGTTGAGGTTAGGTTAGGGTTTAGATTAGGGTTAGGGTGAGAGTGAGGGTTAGGGTGACGTTAAGGGTTAGCTAAGGTTTACGGTTAGGGTGAGGGTAAGGGTTAGGGTTAGGGTTAGGCTTAGGGTGAGGTTTAGGGTGAGGTTGAGGGTTAGGGTTACTGTTAGGTTGAGGTGAAGGTTTAGGTTGAGGTTTAGGGTGAGGGTGAGTGTTAGGGTTAGCATTTGGGTTAGGGTTTGGTTTAGTGTGAGTGTTTTGGTTAGTTTAGGGTGAGGCTTTGGGTTAGTATGAGGGTTAAGGTGAGGGTAAGGTAAGAGTAAGGGTGAGGTTTTTGGTGAGGGTGATTGTTACGGAACAGGAGAGGGTTAGGTTTAGTGTGAGGGTTAGAGTTAGGGTTAGGAAAAGGGTTAGTGTGAGGGATAAGGTGAGGGTGAGGATTAGGGTTAGGGTTAGGTTTAGGTTGAGGGTTAGGTTTAGGCTGAGGGTTAGGATTAGTGTGAGTGTTGGTGTTAGGTTTAGGCTTAGTATTAGGGTGAGGGTAAAGTTTAGGGTGAGGGTTAGGGTTAGGGTGATGGTTAGGGTTAGGGTTAGGGTGAGGGTTAGGGTTAGGGTGAGGGTAAGGGTTAAGGTTAGGTCTAGGTTTAGGGTAATTGTGGGTTTTGTTGAGGTTTAGGTTTAGGGTTAGTGTACGGGTTAGGGTTAGGGTTAGTGTGAGGATTAGGTTGACGGTTGGCTTGACGGTTAGGGTTAGTGTGAGGGTTAGGGTTAGGCTGAGGATGAGGGTGAAGTTGAGAGTTAGGGTTAGGATTAGGGTTAGGGAGAGGTTTGGGGTTTGGTTTAGGGTTAGGATGAGGGTTAGGGTAAGGGGAAAGTTTAGGTTTAGAGTGAGGTTAGATTTATTGTGAGGGTTAGCGTTAGGGTTAGGGTCAGGGTGAGGGTGAGGATATGGTTTACGGTGCGGGTTAGAGTGAGGGTTAGGGTTAGGGATAGGGTTAGGTTTAGGGTGACTGTTAGCTTGAGGGTTTGGTTTAGGTTTAGGGTTAAGGTTTCTGGTGAGGGTTCGGGTTCAGTTTAGGGTTAGGTTAAGGGTTTCGTGTTTGGGTTACTGTTAGGGTTAAGGTGAGGTTTATGGTGAGGGTGAGGGTTAGGGTTAGGTTTAGGTTTATGGTGTGTTTAAGTGATAGCGTGAGGGTTAGGGTGAGTGTTAGAGTTATTAGTAGGGTTAGGGTGAGGGCTAGGGTGTGGGTTAGGGTTAGGGTGAGGGTTAGGCTTAGGGTGAGGGTTAGGTTTAGGGATAGTTTGTGGGTGGTGTGAGCGTGAGGTTTAGGATGATGGTTAGGATTAGGGTGAGGGCTAAGGTGAGGGTTAGGGTTAGCATTAGGGTGAAGGTCAGGTTTAGGTTTCGGTTGAGGTTTGGGGTGAGGGGTAGGGTAAGGTTTAGGGTGAGGTTTAGGTTTAGTGAGAGCGTTAAAGTTAGGCATAGGGTGAGGGTGGGGGTAAGAGTTATGGTCAGGGTTATGATGGGTTGATGGTTAGGGTTAGGATTAGGGGTAGGGTTAGGGTAAGGTTGAGCATGAAGGTGAGAGTGCGGGTGAGGTTTACGGGTAGGGTTACATTTAGGGTGAGTGCTAGGGTGAGGGTGAGGGTTAGGGTGAAGGTGAGGGTGAGGGCCTTTTTAGATAATGGTTAGGGTTAGGGTGAGGATTAAGTGAGGGTGAGGGTGAGGGTGAGCTTTAGGGTTAGGGTGTGGGTTAGTGTTAGGTTTAGGGTGAGGGTTCAGGTGATAGTGAATGTTAGGGTAAGGTTGAGATTTAGGGTTAGGTGAGGGTTAGGTTTAGGGTTAGGGTTAGAGTTAGGATGAGGGTTTGGGTGAGGGGTACTATTACGGTTAGGGTGAGTATTAGGGTTAATGTGAGGGTTATGGATAGGGTGAGGATAATATTAGGGTGACGGTTAGGGTGAGAGTGAGGGTTAGGGTTACTGTTAGGGTGAGGGTTAGGGTTAGCTTTAGTGTTAAGTTGAGGGTGAGGGTGAGGGTTAGGGTTAGGCTTAAGGTTAAGGTGAGGGTAAGGGTGAGGATGAGGGTTAGCTTGAGGTTTAGGGTTAAGGTGAGGGTTAGGTTTACAATTAGGGTTATTGTTAGGATTAGGTTTAGGGTGAGGGTGAGGGTGAGGGTGTGGGATAGGGTTAGGGTTAGGTTTAGGGTGAGCATGAGGGTTAGGGTTAGGGTGAGGGGTAGGGTTAAGTTTAGGGTGAGGGTTAGGATTAGTGTGAAGGTTAAGGTTAGGGTTAGGGTGCGGTTTAGGCTAAGGGTTAGGGTGTGGATTAGGGATAGGTTGAGGGTGAGGGTTAGGGTGAGGTTTATGGTTAGCTTAGGGTTAGGTTTAGGGTGAGGGTTAGGGTGAGGGTAAGGATTAGGGTGAGGGTTAGGGTTAGGGTGAGGTTTAGGCTGAGGTTGTGGGTTTGGCGTTAGGGTTAGAGTGAGTTTCAGGTTTAGGGTGAAGGTTAGGGTGAGGGTGAGTGTTAGAGTTAGCATTAGGGTTAGGGTGATGTTTAGTGTGAGTGTTTTTATTAGGTTAGGTTGAGGTTTTGGGTAAGTGTGAGGGTTAGGGTGAGGTTAAGTTAAGGGTAAGGGTCAGGTTTTTTGTGAGGGTGAGAGTTACGGAAAGGGTGAGGGTTAGGGTTAGGGTTAGGTTTAGGTTGAGGTTTAGTTTTAGGCTGAGGGTTAGGGTTAGTGTGAGGGTTTGTGTTAGGGTTAGGCTTAGTGTTAGGGTGAAGGTTAGGGTTGGGTGAGTGTTAGGGTTAGGGTGAGGGTAAGGGTTAGGGTTAGGACTAGGTTTAGGGTTATTGAGGATTTTGGTGATGTTTAGGGTTAGGGTTAGTGTAAGGGTTAGGGTGAGGGTAAGGGTTAGGGTTAGGACTAGGTTTAGGGTTATTGAGGATTTTGGTGATGTTTAGGGTTAGGTTTAGTGTAAGGGTTACGGTTAGGGTTAGTGTTGAGGATTACGTTGAGGGTTAGTGTGATGGTTAGGGTTAGTGTGAGGGTCAGGCTTAGGCTGAGGATGAGGGTGAGGGTGAGAGTTAGTGTTAGGGTTAGGGTTAGTTATGATGAGGGTGAGGGTTAGGGTTAGGATTAGGGTTAGGGATAGGTTTTGGGTAGGTTTAGGGTTAGGATGAGGGTTAGGGTGAGGGGTAAGAGGTTTAGGGTGAGGGTTAGAGTTATTGTAAGCGTCAGCATTAGTGTTAGGGTTAGGGTGAGGGTGAGTATAAGGTTTAGGGTGAGGGTTAGGGTGAGGGTTATGGTTTGGGATAGGGTTAGGGATAAGGTGACACTTAGCTTGAGGGTTAGGTTTAGGGATAGGTTTAAGGTTTCGGGTGAGGGTTAGGGTTCAGGTTAGGGTTAGGGTTTCGTATTTCGGTTAGGGTTAAGTTTAGGGTGAGATTTAGGGTGAGGGTGAGGGTGAGGGTGAGGGTTATGTTTAGGTTTATGGTGTGGGTAAGTGATAGCGTGAGGGTTAGGGTGAGTGTTAGAGGTAGCAGTAGGTTTGGGTGAGGGTGAGGGTTAGGCTTAGGTTTAGGGTGAGTTTTAGGGTTAGGGTGAGGGTTAGGGTTAGGGTTAGCATGAGGGTGAGGGTGAGGGTGACGGTTAGGGTTAGAGTTTGGGTGACGTTTAGGTTTAGTGTGAGGTTTAAGGTGAGGATGAGGTTAAGGGTTAGGGTGAGGGTTAAGGTAAGGGTGAGGGTTAGGGTTAGGGTCAGTGTTAGGGTGAGGGTTAGGGTTAGGGTTAAGGTTAGGGTTAGGGTGAGGGGTAGGGTTAGGGTTAGGTTTAAGGTGAGGGCTAGTGTGTGGGTTAGGGTTAGGGTTAGGGAGAGGGCTAGGGTTAGGGTTAGTTTGAGGGTGGTGTGAGGGTGAAGTTTAAGTTGAGGGTTAGGATTAGGGTGAGGGTTAGCGTGAGGGTGAGTGTTAGGGTTAGGTTTAGGTTGAGGTTTGGGGTGAGGGGTAGGGTTAGGTTTAGGGTGAGGGTTAGGTTTATTGTGAGGGTTAAGGTTAGGGATATTGTGAGGGTGAGGGTAAGGGTTATGGTGAGTGTTATGATCAGGTTGAGCGTTAGGGTTAGGATTAGGGGTAGGGTTACTGTAAGGCTGAGCATGAGGGTGAGGGTGCGGGTGAGGTTTAGAGTTAGGGTTACATTTAGGGTGAGGGATAGGGTGAGGGTGAGGCTTAGGGTGAAGGTTAGGGTGAGTGTGAGAGTGAGGGTCTTTGTTAGATAATGGTTAAGGTTAGGGTGAGGATTAGGTGAGGGTTAGGGTTAGGGTGAGCTTGAGGGTTAGGGTGTGGGTGAGTGTTAGGGTTAGGGTGAGAGTTCGGGTGATGGTGAGGGTTAGGGTAACGTTGACAATTAGGGTTAAGTTTAGATGAGGGTTAGGTTTAGGGTTAGGATTAGAGTTAGGGTGAGGATTCGCGTGAGGTGTACTGTTAAGGTTAGGGTGAGCATTAGGATTAATTTGAGGGTTAGGGATAGGGTGAGGATAAAGTTCGGGTGACGGTTAGGGTTAGGGTGAGGGTTAGGGTTACTGTTAGGGTGAGGGTTAGAGTTAGCTTTAGTGTTAAGGTGAGGGTGAGGGTGAGGGTTAGTGTTAGGCTTAGGGTTAAGGTTAGGGTGATGGTGAGGATGAGGGTTAGAGTGAGGGTTAGGGTTAGGGTGACTGTTAGGTTTAGGGTTAGGGTTAGGGTTATTGTTAGGGTCAGATTTAGGGTGAGGGTGAGGATGAGGGTGAGGGTGAGGGTGTGGGTTAGGGTTAGGGATAGGTTTAGGGTGAGGGTTAGGGTTAGGGTGAGGGTTAGGTTTAGGTTGAGGGTTAGGATTAGGGTTCTGGTTAAGGTGAGAGTGAGGGTGATGCTTAGGGTTAGGGTTAGGTTGAGGGATAGGGTGAGGGTTAATTTTAGGGTAAGGGTTAGGGTTAGGGTGAGAGTTAGCCTTAGTGTTAATTTGAGGGTGGGGTGAGGGTCAGGTTTAAGGTGTGGGTGAGGGTTAGGGTGATGGCTAGATTAGGATGATGATTAGGGTTAGGGTGAGGGTTAAGGTTAGGTTTAGGGTGAGGGATACGGTGTGAGTTAGGGTTAGGTTTAGGGTGAGGGTTAGGTTTATTGTGAGGGTTACAGTTAGGGTTAGGGTGAGGGTGAGGGTAAGGGTTTAGGGTGAGGGTTAGGGTTATGCTGAGGGTTATGTTTAGGATTAGCTTTAGAGTTAGGGTTAGGCTGAGGGTGAGGGTGAGGGTGAGTTTGAGGTTTAGGATTAGGGGTAGGGTTAGGGTGAGGGGTAGTGTGAGGGTGAGTGTTAGGTTAAAGATGAGGGCGAGGTTGAGGGTGAGGGTCTCGGTTAGGTAGAGGTTAGGGTTAGGGTGAGGATTAGGTGAGAGTTAGGGTGAGGGTGAGGGTTAGGGTTAGGGTTAGAGAGAGGGTTAGGTTAGTGGTTAAGGTTAGAATTAGGGTGAGGGTTATGGTGAAGGGTAGGGTTAGGGTTAGGGTGAGCATAAAGGTTAATGTGAGGGTTAGGTTTAGGGTGAGGATAAAGAAAGGGTGAGGGTTAGGGTTACTGTTAGGGTGAGGTTTAGGGTTACGACTAGTGTTAAGGTGAGTGTAAGGGTGAGGGTTAGGGTTAGGCTTAGGTTTAAGATGAGGGTGAGGGTGAGGGCGAGGGTTAGCGTGAGGTTTATGGTTAGGTTGAGGGTTAGGTTCAGGGTTAGGGTTAGGGTTATTGTTAGGGTTAAAGTTCTGGTGAGGGTGAGGATAAGGTTGAGTGTGAAGGTTAGGATTAGGATTGGGGTTAGGGTGAGCCTGAGGGTGACTGTGAGGGTTAGGGTGAGGGTTAGACTAAGGCTTAGGTTTAGTGTGATGTTTAGGGTGAGGGTGATGTTTAGGGTGAGAGTGAGGGTGAGGTTTTGGTTGAAGGTTTGGGTTAGGTTCAGGGTGAGGGTGAGTGTGAGGGTTAGGGTTAGTGTTAATATTAGGCTTAGGTTTAGGCTGAGGGTGAGGGTGAGTGTGAGAGTTAGGGTTAGGGTGATCGTGAGTTTTAGGTTTAGAGTTAGGGTGAGGGTTAAGGTGAGGGTTAGGGTTAGGATTAGGGTTCGGGTTAGGCGGAGGGTGAGGGTGAGGGTGAGGGTTAGGGTTACTGTGAGGCTTAGGCTTAGGGTGAGGGTGACAGTTAGGGATAGGTTGATGGTTAGGGTGAGGGTGAGTGTTAGGGTGAGTGTTAGGGTGAGTGTTATGGTGCGGGTGAGGTTAAGGGTTAGGTTTAGGGTTAGGATTAGTTTTAGGGTGAGGGTGAGTGTAAGGGTTAGGGTTATCTTTATTGTTAGGCTTAGGATTAAGCTGAAGGTGAGGGTGAGTATGAGGCTTAGCGTTATGTTGAGTGTGAGCATTAGGGTTAGGGTTAGGGTGATTGTTAGGGTAAGTGTTAGGGTGAGGGTTAGAGTTAGGGTTAGGATTAGGGTTAGGTTTAGGCTGAGGGTGAGGATGAGTGTGAGGGTTATGATTAGGGTGAGTGTTAATCTTAGGGTTAGGGTGAGGGTTAGGGATAGGATGATGGTTAGGGTGGGTGTGAGGGTGAGGCTTAGGGTGAGTGTGAGGGTGAGTGTTAGGGTGCGGGTAAGTTTTAGGGTTAGATTTAGGGTTAGGGTGAGGGTTAGGATGATGGTTACGATGAGGGGCAGGGTTAGGGTTATGTTGAGGTTCAGGGTTAGTTTGAGGGTTAACGTTACGGTTGGGTTTAGGGTGAAGGTTAAGGTGAGGGTTAGAGTTAGGTTTAGGGTTAAGCTGAGGGTTTGGGTGAGGGTAAGTTTTAGGGTGAGGGTTAGGGTGAGTGTGAGGGTTAGGTTTAGGGAGAGGTTTAGGGTTATGGAGAGGATTAGGGTTCGGTTTAGGGTGAAGGTGAGTGTGATGGTGTGGGTTAGGGTAAGGATTAGGTTTAGGGTTAGTGTTAGGGTTATTGTTAGGGTTAGGGTTAGGTTTACGGTTAAGGTGAGGTTGCAGGTGAGGTGAGGTTTATCGTTACGGTTAGCGTTAGAGTGAGGGTTTTGGTCAAGGTAAGTGTTGGGGTGAGGGTTAGGGTTAGGGTGAGGTTGAGTGTGAGGTTGAGAGTTAGTGTTAGGGTTAGGGTTAAGGTGAAGTTTAGGATGAGGTTGAGGGTTAGTGTTAGGGTTAGGTTTAGGGTGCGATTAAGGGATAGGTTGAGGGTTAGGGTGAGTGTTAGGGTTATGTTAGGGTGAGGATTAGGGTTAGGGTGAGGTTTAGGGTTAGTGATGGTTAGTGTTAGGGTTAGGCTTAGTGTTAGGTTGAGGGTAATGTTTAGATTGAGGTTTAGGTTTAGGGTGAGGGTTAGGGTTAGGGTGATGGTTAGGGTAAGGGTGAGGATTAGGGTGAGGTTTAGGGTTAGGGTGATGTTTAGGGTGAGGGTTAGGGTGAGGTTGAGGGTGAGGGTTGGTTTGAGGGTATGGGTTAGAGTTAGGGTGAAGTTGAGGGTGAGGGTGAGAATTAGGCTTAGGGTTAGGGTGAGGGTGAGTGTGAGGGTTAGGGTTAGGGTTAGGCTTAGGCTTTGGGTTAGGCTGAGGGTGGGGGTGAGTGTGAGGGTTAGGGTTAGCGTTAGGTTTAGGGGTAGGGTGATGTTTAGGGTGAGGGTTATTGTCAGAATTAGTGTTAGGGTTTCGCTTAGTGTTAGGGTGAGTGTAAGGTGTAGGTTGAGGGTTAGCATTAGGGTGAGGGTTAGGGTTAGTGTGAGGGTTAGGGTTTTGGTAAGGGTGAGGTTGAGGGTGATGGTGAGGCTTAGGGTTAGGGTTTGTGTGAGGGTGAGTGTGAGTGTTAGGGTTAGGTTTAGGCTTAGGCTGAGAGTTAGGCTGAGGGAGATGTTGGGGGTGTGGGTGAGGATTAGAGTTAGGGTGAGTGTTAGGGTTAAGGTTAGCGTGAGGGTTTGGGTTAGGCTTAAGTTTAGGATGAGGGTTAGGTTGAGGGGTACGGTTACGGTTAGTGTGAGCGTTAGGGTGAGCGTTAGGGTTAGGGATAGGTTTAGGGTTAGGGTGAGGTTTAGGATGAGGTTTAGGGTTATGGTAAGGGTTAGGGTTAGGGTTAGGATGAGGGTTAGGGAGAAGGTTAGGATGAGGGTTAGGGTGAGGGTTCGGTTTAGGGTTCGGGTTAGGGTTATGGTGAGGGTGGGGGTGAAGGTGAGAGTGAAGGTTAGGGTTAGAGTTAGGATGCAGGTGAGGATTAAGGTTAGGGTTAAGGTTAGGGTTAGGTTAGGGTTAGGGTTAGGGTTAGGGTTAGGGTTAGGGTTAGGGTTAAGTTTAGGATGAGAGTTAGTTTGACGGGTACGGTTACAGTTAGATTGAGCATTAGGGTTAGCTTTAGAGTTAGGGATATAGTTAGGGTTAGGGTGAGGTTTAGGATGAGGGTTAGGGTTAGGGTGAGGGTTAGGGTGAGGGTTAGGCTGAAGGTAATGGTTAGGGTTAGGGTTAGGGTAAGGGATAGGTTCAGTGTGAGGGTTAGTGGTAGGGTTAGATTTATGCTGAGAGTAAGTGTTAGCGTGAGGTTTAGCGTGAGAGGGTTAGAGTTACATAAGGGTTAGGGTAGGTTTAGGGTGAGGTTTAGGGTGAGGTTTAGGGTTAGGGTGAGGTGAGAGTGAGGGTGATTGTGAGGTTTATTGTTAGGGTGAGGGATAGGTTTTAGGTGAGGGTTAGGTTTAGGGTGAAGGTGAGCGTGAGGGTGACAGTGAGGCTTAGGGTGAGGGAGAGGGTGAGTGTGAGGGTTAGGTTTAGGTTTAGGTTTAGGGTTAGGGTTAGTGTGAGGGTAAAGGTGAAGGTTAGTGTTACTAGTAGGTTTATGTTTAAAGTTAGGCTGAGGGTGAGCGTGAGGGTTATGGTTAGGGTTAGTGTTAGGTTGAGGGTTAGAGTTAGTGTGAGGGTTAGGGTGAGGGTAAGGTTAAAGGTTAGGGTGAGGGTTAGGGTTAGGGTTAGGGTGAGGATTAGGGGTAGGGTTATGGTTAGGGTTAGGGTGAGGGTGAGGGTTAGGGTGAGGGTAAGGGTTAGTGTTAGGGTGAGGGTTAGGGTTTGGATTAGGTTTAGGGTGAATGCTAGGTTGTCAGTGAGGGTTAGGGTTAGGGTGAAGGTGAGGGTTAGGTTTAGGGTTAAGTTGAGGGTTAGGGTTAGGGTGAGGGTCAGGGTGACTCTGAGGGTTAGGGTTAGGTTTATGCTTTATTCTGAGTTTTAGGCTGATGGTGAGGGTGAGGGTTAGGGTTAGGGTGAGTGTTAGAATTAGGCTTAATGATAGGGTGATATTTAAGGTGAGGGTTAGTGTGAGAGTTAGTGGTAGGGTTAGGCTTAGTGTTAAAGTGAGTGTAAGTGTTAGGTTGAGGGTTAGGGTTAGGGATATGTTGAGTGTTGGGATGAGGGTTAGAGTGAGGGTAAGTTTTAGGATGAGGGTTATGGTGAGTGTGAGAGTTAGGGTTAGGGTTAGGTTTAGGGTGAGGGTGAGGTTTAGGGTTATGGTAAGGGTTAGGTTTAGGGTAAGGATGAGGGTTTGGGAGAGGGTTAGGATGAGGGTTAGGGTGAGGGTTCGGGTTAGGGTTCGGGTTAGGGTTCGGGTGAGGGTGGGGGTGAGGTTTAGAGTGAAGGTTAGGGTTAGGATGAGGGTGAGGATTAGTTTAAGATTAGGGTTAGGGTTAGGTTTAGGCTGAGGATGAGTCTGAGGATTTGGGTGAGGATTAGGGTTAGGCTGAGTTTTATGGTTAGGGTTAGGGTGAGGGTTTTTGTTAGGGTTAACTTTAGGATGAGAGTTAGTTTGAGGGGTGCGGTTATGGTTAAGATGAGCGTTAGGGTTAACGTTAGGGATAGGGATAGGTTTAGGGTTAGGGTGAGGTTTAGGATGAGGGTTAGGGTTAGGGTTAGGGTTAGGGTCAGGGTTCGGGTGAAGGTTATGGTTAGGGTTAAGGTTAGGGTGAGGTTTACGGTCAGGGTGAGGGTTAGGGTTAGTGTTAGATTTATGGTGAGAGTAAGGTTTAACATGAGGTTTAAGATGAGTGTGAGGTTTACAGTTAGCATTAGAGTTAGGGTGAGGTTTAGTGTGAGGGTTATGGTTAGGTTTATGGTTAGGGTGAGGTGAGGGTGAGGGTGATTGTGAGGTTTATGGTTAGGGTGAGAGGTAGGTTTAAGGTGAGGGTGAGGGTTAGGGTTAGGGTGAGGGTGAGCATGAGGGTGACAGTGAGGCTTAGGGTGTGGGTGAGGGTGAGTGTGAGGGTTAGGGTTAGGGTTAGGTTTAGGGTTAGTGTGAGGGTGAAGTTGATGGTTAGTGTTTGGAGTAGCGTTAGGTTTAAATTTAGACTGAGGGTGAGCATGAGGGTGAGGGTGACGGTTAGGGTTAGGGTTAGGTTGAGGGTTAGGGTTATTGTGAGGGTTATGGTGAGGGTAAGTCTAAAGGTTAAGGTTAGGGTTACAGTGAGGGTTAGGTTTAGGGTTAGGGTTATTGTTAGTGTTAGGTTAGTGTTAATTTTATGGTGAGGGTGAGGCTTAGGGTGAGGATTATGGTTAGGTTTAGGGTTAGGGTTAGGGTTTGGGTTAGGATTAGGCTTAGGGTTAAGTTATGGGCTAGGGTGAAGGTGAGGGTTAGGGTGAGGGTTAGGTTTCGGGTTAGTGTTAAGTTTAGGGTTGGGGTTAGGGATAGGCTTAGTGTTAGGCAGAGGGTGAAGGTGAGGGTGAGGGTTAGGGTTAGGGAGAGTGTTACTCTTAGGGTTAGGGTGAGGGTGAGTGTGAGGGTAAGGTTTAGTCTTAGGCTTAGGCTTAGGTTTAGGCTGAGCCTAAGGGTGAGGGTGAGGGTTAGGGTTAGGGTGAGGGTTATGGACAGGGTGAGGGTTAGCGTTAGGGTTAGGGTTATTGGTAGGATTAGGGTTAGGTTGAAAGTTACTGTGAGGGTGAGCGTTAGGGTTAGGGTTAGGTTGAAGTTTAGGTTTAGGAATAGGGTTAGAGTTAGGGTTAGGGTAAGGGTGAGGTTTAGGGTTAGAGTTAGGTTTAGTGTTAGGGTTAGGGTGAGGATGAGTGTGAGGGTGACAGTGAGGCTTAGGGTGAGGGTGAGTGTGAGGGTTAGGCTTAGGGTTAGGGTTAGTGTGAGGGTGAAGTTGAAGGTTAGTGTTAGGAGTAGCGTTAGGTTTAAAGTTAGGCTGAGGGTGAGCGTGAGAATGAGAGTTACGCTTAGGGTTAGGGTTAGGTTGTGGGTTAGGGTTATTGTGAGGGTTATGGTGAGGGTAAGACTAAAGGTTAAGGTTAGGGTTACAGTGAGGTTTAGGGTTAGGGTTAAGGTTATTGTTAGTGTTAGGTTAGTGTTAAGTTTACAGTGAGGGTGAGACTGAGGGTGAGGTTTATGGTTAGGTTTAGGGTTAGGTTTAGTGTTAGGGTTAGGGTTAGGGTTAGGATTAGGCTTAGGGTTAGGGTATGGGCTAGGGTGAGGTTGAGGGTTAGGATGAGGGTTAGGTTTCGGGTTAGTGTTAAGTTTAGGGTTGGGGTTAGGGATAGGATTAGTGTTAGGCGGAGGGTGAGGGTGAGGGTTAGGGTTAGGGTTAGGGTGCTGGTGAGGGTTATTGTTAGGGTGCAGGTGAGGTTTAGGGTTAGTGTTAGAATTAGGGTGAGGGTTAGTGTGAGGGTTAGGGTTAGGGTGAGTGTTACTCTTAGGGTTAAGGTGAGGGTGAGTGTGAGGGTAAGGGTTAGTCTTAGGCTTAGGCTTAGGTTTAGGCTGAGCCTAAGTGTGAGGTTTAGGGTTAGGGTTAGGTTTAGGGTTATGGATAGGGTGAAGGTTAGCGTTAGGGTTAGGGTTAAGGATTAGGGTTAGGTTGAAAGTTACTGTGAGGGTGAGGGTTAGGGTTAGGGATAGGGTGAGGCTTAGCTTTAGGAATAGGGTTAGAGTTAGTGTTAGGGTAAGGGTGAGGTTTAGGGTTAGAGTTAGGGTTAGTGTTAGGGTTAGGGTGAGGGTTAGGGTTAGACTTAGTCTTAGGCTTAGGCTTAGGCCGAGCATGAGGGTGAGTTTTACGGTTAGGGTTAGTGTGAGGGTTAGTGTTAGGGTTAGTGTTATGGTTAGGGTAAGGCTGAAGGTGAGTGTGAGGGTTAGGGTTAGTCTTAGGCTTAGGCTTAGGCTTAGGCCGAGCTTAAGGGTGAGGGTGAGGGTTAGAATAAGGGTGAGGGTTAAGGTGTTAGGGTTTGGGTGAGGGTTAGGATGAGGTTTAGGGTTAGGATTAGGGTTACGGTGAGGGCTAGAGTGAGGGTGAGGGTTAGGGTTAGCATTAGGGTGAAGTTAGGGTTAGGGTTAGGGTTACATTGAGGGTGAGGTTTAGGGTTAGGTTGAGGGTTAGGGTTAGGGTTAGGGTGATGGTGAGGTTTAGGATTTGGATATGGTTAGGGTTATTGTTAGTGTTATGTTTAGCGTTAATCTTATGTTAAGGGTGAGGCTGAGGGTGAGGGTTAAGCTTATTGTTAGGGTGACGTTTAGGGTTAGGGTTAGGGTTAGGGTTAGGAGGAGGGTTTGGGTTACGGTGAAGGTGAGGGTTAGGTTTAGGGTTTGGGTTAGTGTTATGGTTAGGGTTAGGGTTAGAATAACCATGAGGGTGAGTATTAGGGTTAGGGTTAGGGTTAGGGTTAGGGTTAGGGCTAGGGAGAGTTAGCAGGAGGGTTAGGGTTAGGGTTCGGTTTAGGATTAGGGTTAGGGTGAGTGTGAGGGTGTGGTTTAGGGTTAAGGTTGAGGTTAGGCTTAGGGTTAGGGTTAGGCTGAGGGTGAGTTTGAGTGTGAGGGTTAGGGTTAGGGTGAAGCTGAGTGTGAGGGTTAGGGTTAGTGTTATCATTAGGGTTAGAGTTAGAATAACGGTGAGGTTGAGGAGTATGGTTAGGTTTAGGATGAGGTTAAGGGTTAGTGTTCCTATTCGTGTTAGGGTTAGGGTTATGGTGAGAGTTAAGAGGAGGGTTAGGGCTAGGGTTAGGGTTAGGGTTAGGGTTAGGGTGAGGGTGAGGGCGTGGTTTAGGGTTAGGTTTGGAGTTAGGCTTAGAGTTAGGCTGAGGGTGAAGTTGAGGGTGAGGGATAGGGTTAGGGTGAGGCTGAGGGTGAGGGTTAGGGTTAGGGTTAGTGTTAGAGATAGGGTTAGGGTGAGGGTGAGTGTCAAGTTTAGGGTTAGGATTAGGGTTAGGGTGAGTGTGATGTTTAGGGTTAGGGTTAGGGTTAGGCTTAGGTTAAGGTTGAGGGTGAGGGTCAGGGTGAGGGTTAGGGTTAGGGTGAGGGTTGGGGTTAGGGTTAGAGAGGGTCAGGGTGAGGGTTAGGGTTAGGGTGAGGGTTGGGGTTAGGGTTAGAGAGGGTCAGGGTGAGGGTTAGGATTAGGCTTAGGGTTAAGTTATGGGCTAGGGTGAGGGTGAGGTTTAGGGTCATGGTTAGGGTGAGGGTTAGTGTGAGGGTTAGGTTTAGGGTTAGTGTTAGGGTTAGGTTTGGGTTTAGGGATAGTCTTAGTGTTAGGTGGAGGTTGAGGGTGAGGGTGAGGGTTAGGGTTAGGGTGAGGATGAGGTTTAGGGTTAGAGTTAGCATTAGGGTGAGGGTTAGTTTTAGGGTTAGGGTTTGTGTTACAGTTAGGATTAGGGTGAGGGTGAGTGTGAGGGTTAGGGTTATGTTTAGACTTAGGGTGAGGGTGAGGGTTAGGGTGAGGGTTAAGGTGAGTGTGAGGTTTACGGTTAGTCTTAGTCTTAGGCTTACGCTTAGGCCGAGCATGAGTTTGAGGGAGAGGGTTAGGGTTAGGATGAGGATTAGGGTTTTAGGGTTAGGGTGTGGGTTAGGATGAGGGTGAGTGTTAGGGTTAGCGTTAGGTTGAGGTTTAGGGTTAGGGTTAGGGTTACTTTGATGGTGAGGGTTACGATTAGTGTGAGGGTTAGTTTTAGGGTCAGGGTGAGGGTGAGGGTTAGGATTAGGTTTAGGGTTAGGGTTATTGTTAGTTTTATGGTTAGGGTTAAGTTTACAGTGAGGGTGAGGCTGAGGGTGAGGGTTAGGATTAGGGTTAGGTTCAGGGTGTGGGTTAGGCTGAGGGTTAGAGTTAGGCTGAGGGTGAGTTTGGGGATGAGGATTAGCTTTTGAGTGATGGTTAGGGTTATGGTTAGGTTGAGGGTTAGGATGAGGGTTAGGGTTGGGATTAGGGTTAGGGTGAGGGCTAGGATGAGGGTGAGTGTTAGTGTTAGGGTGAGGGTTAGGGTTAGGGTAAGGGTGAGGCTTAGGGATAGTGTGAGGGTTAGGGTTAGGGTGAGGTTTAGGGTTACTGTGAGGTTTCATGTTAGGTTTAGTCTTAGTGTGATGGTGAGGGTAAGGGTTAGGTTGAGGGTTAGGTTAGGGTGAGGTTTAGGGTTAGTTTGAGGGTTAGGGCTAGTGTGAGGGTAAGTGTGAGTGTTAGGGTTAGGGTGATGTTTATGGTGAGGGTGAGTGTTATGGTGAGTGTGAGGGTGAGGGTTCAGTTGAGGGTTTGGGTTAGGGTTAGGGTGAGGTTGAGACTTAGTGTTAGGTTGAGGGTTAGGATGAGGGTTAGGGTTAGGATTAGGGTTAGGGTGAGGGCTAGGATGAGGTTGATGTTTAGGGTTAAGGTTAGGCTTAGGCTTTGTGTTAGGCTGAGGCTGAAGGTGAGGGTGAGGGTTAGGGTTAGGGTGATGGTTAGGGTTACAGTTAGGGTGAGGGTAAGGGTGAGGGGGACAGTAAGGGTTAAGGTGAGGGTTAGGCTGAGGGTGAGTGTTATGGTAATGTTGAACGTTAGGGTTAGGGTAACGGTTAGGGTGAGGGTTAGGTTTAGGTTTAGGGTTAGGGTTAGGGTTAGCGTTAGGGTGTGGGTTAGTGTGAGGGTTAGGGTTAGGGTTAGCGTTACGGTTAGGGTTAGGGTGAGGGTTATTGTGAGGGTTAGGGTTAGTCTTAGTCTTATGCTTAGACTAAGGCCCAGCTTGATGGTGAGGGTGGGGGTTACTGTTAGGGTGAAGGTTAGGGTAAGGGTAATAGTTAGTGTTAGAGCGAGGTTGAGGGTTAGGGTTAGGCTTAGGGTGAGTTTTAAGTTTAGGGTGATGGTTAGGGTTAGTGTGAGTGTTAGTGTTCGGGTTAAGTTTAGTTTTAGTGTGAAGGTAAGTGTTAGGTTGAGGTTTAGGGTTAGGGTGACATTTAGGTTTAGAGTTAGTGTTAGGGTGCGGGTTAGGGTTAGGGTTAGGGTTAGGTTTAGGGTGAGGTTTAGGCTGGGGGTGAGTGTTAGGGTTAAGGTTAGGATTAGGATTAGGGTGAAGGTGAGGGTGAGTGTGAGGGTTAGGTTTAGGGTTAGGTTTAGGATTATAGTTATGGTGAGGGTGAGCTGAGGTTTAGGGTTAGGGTGAGGGTTGGGTTAGGGTTAGAGTGAGGGTTAGGGTGAGGGTTAGGATTAGGCTTAGGGTTAGGGTCTGGGCTAGGGTGAGGGTGATGGTTAGGGTCATGGTTAGAGTGAGGGTTAGGGTGAGGTTTAGGTTTAGGGTTAGTTTTAGGGTTAGGGTTGGGGTTAGGTATATTCTTAGTGTTAGGCGAAGGGTGAGGGTTAGGGTGAGGTTTAGGGTTAGGGTTTGGGAGAGGTTTATGGTTAGTGTTAGTGTAAGGGTGAGGGTTAGTGTGAGGGTTAGGGTTAGGGTGAGTGTTACTTTTAGGGTTAGGGTGAGGGTGAGTGGTAGGGTAAGGTTTAGTCTTAGTCTTTGTCTTAGGCTTAGACCGAGCCTAAGGGTGAGGGTGAGGGTTAGGTTTAGGGTGAGGGTTATGGAGAGGGTGAGGGTTAGGGTTAGCGTTAGGGTTATTGTTAGGATTAGGTTTAGGTGTAAAGTTACTATGAGGGTGAGAGTTTGGGTTACGGTTAGGCTTAGAGTGAGAGTTAGGGTTAGGGTGAGGGTTAAGTTTAGAGTGAGGTTTAGGGTTACTGTGAGGGTTCATGTTAGGTTTAGGCTTAGTGTTAGGGTGAGGGTAAGGGTTAGGTTGAGGGTTAGGTTTAGGGTAGGTTTAGGGTTAGTATGAGGTTTAGGGATATGGTGAGGTTAAGGGTGAGGGTTAGGGTTAGGGTGATGTTTATGTTGAGGGTGAGGGTTAGGGTGAGATTGAGGGTGAGGGTTCAGTTGAAGGTTTGGGTTAGGGTTAGGGTGAGGTTGAGGGTGAGGATGAGACTTAGGGTTAGGTTTAGGGTGATGGTTAGCGTGAGGATTAGGGATAGGTTTAGGCTTAGGTTTAGTTTAGGCTGAGGGTGACTGTGAGCATGAGGGTTAGGGTTAGGGTGAGGGTTATTGTTAGGTTGAGGGTTAGGTTTAGGGTGAGGTTTAGGGTTAGGTTGGAGTTTAGGTTTAGGGTGAGGGTTAGCGTTAGGGGTAGGGTTATGTTGATGGTGAGGGTGAGGGTTATTGTTACGATTAGGTTTAGAGTGAGCCTGTTGGTGAGGGTGAGGATGAGGGTTAGGGTTAGGGTGACGGTTAGGCTAAGGGTTAGGGTGAGGGTTAGGTTTAGGGTGATGTTTAGGTTGAGGGTTTGGGTTAGGGTTAGGGGGAGTGTGAGGGTGAGTGAGAGGGTTAGGATTAGGTTAGGGTTAGTTTTAGGATGAGGGTGAGTGTGAGGTTTAGGGTTAGGGTTATTGTTAGGCTTAGGTTTAAGCTGAGGGAGAGGGTGAGTGTGAGGGTTAGGGTTAGGTTGTGTGTGAGCATTAGGATTAGTTTTAGGTTGAGGGTGAGGTTGAGGGTTAGGGTGAGGTTTAGGATGTGGGTTAGGCTGAGGGTTAGATGAGGGTGAGGGTTAGGATTAGGGTGAGTGTTAGGGTTAGGGTGAGGGTGAGGGTTAGCGTTAGGGTGAGGGTTAGGGTTTTGGTACGGATTAGGGTGAGGGTTAGGGTAAGGGTGATGTGTAGGGTGAGGGTGAGGGTGGGTTTGAGGGTTTGCTTTAGGTTTAGGGTGAGGTTGAGTGTGAGGGTGAGGCTTAGGTTTATGGTTAGGGTGAGGGTGACTGTGAGGGTTAGGGTTAGGGTTAGGCTTTAGGCTGAGGGTTAGGCTGAGGGTGAGGGTGAGGGTGATGTTTAGGGTTAGGGTGAGGTTTAGGGTTAGGTTTAGGTTGATGGTTAGGGATAGTGTGAGGGTTAGGGTTAAGGTGAGGGTTAGGGTTACTGTGAGTTTTCATGTTAGGTTTATGCTTAGTGTTAGGGTGAGGGTAAGGGATAGGTTGAGGGTTAGGTTAGCTGAGGTTTAGGGTTAGTATGAGTGTTAGGGATAGGATGACGGTAATGGTGAGGGTTAGGGTTAGGGTGATGTTTAGGGTGAGGGTGAGGATTAGGGTGAGGGTGAGTGTCAAGGTTCAGTAGAGGGTTTGTGTTAGGGTTAAGGTAAGGTTGAGACTTCAGGTTAGGTTTAGGGTGAGGGTGAGGGTTAGGTTTAGGTTGATGTTTAGGTTGAGGGTGAGGGTTAGGGTTAGGGTGAGGGAGAAGTTTCGGTTGAGGGTTTAGGTTAGGGTTAGGTTGAGGGTGAGGGTGAGTGAGAGGGTTAGGTTTAGGGTTAGGATTAGGTTCAGGGTGAGGGTGAGTGTGAGGTTTAGGGTTATGTTGAGTGTGAGCATTAAGGTTAGGTTTAGGGTGAGGCTGTGGTTGAGGGTTAGTGTGAGGGTTAGGGTTTGGGTTAGAGTGAGGGTTAGATGAGGGTGAGGGTTAGGTTTACGGTTAGGGTTAGGGTTAGGGTGAGGGTTAGGGTTAGCTTTAGTGTGAGGCTTAGGGTTAGGGTTATGGTGCGGATTAGGGTGAGTGTTAGGGTTACGGTGATATTTATGATATTTATTTATTTATGATATTTATGATATTTATGAGGGTGAGGGTTGGTTTAAGGGTTTGTGTTAGGTTTAGGGTGAGGTTTAGGGTGAGGGTGAGGCTTTGGGTTTTGGTTAGGTTGAGGGTGACTCTGAGGTTTATGGTTAGGGTTAGGCTTTAGGCTGAGGGTTAGGCTGAGGGTGAGGGTGAGGGTTAGGGTTAGGGTGAGGGTTAGGGTTAGGGTTAATGGTAGGGTGATATTTAGGGTGAGGTTTAGTGTGGGAGTTAGTGTTAGGGTTAGGCTTAGTGTTAGATTGAGTATAAGGGTTCGGTTGAGGTTTAGGTTTAGGGGTAGGGTGAGGGTTGGGATGAGGGTTAGGGTGAGTGTAAGGTTTAGGGTGAGGGTTATGGTGAGTGTGAGGGTGAGGGTTAGTGTTAGGGTTAGGGTGAGGTTGAGGTTTAGGGTTATGATAAGGGTTAGGTTTAGGTTTAGGATGAGGGTTAGGGAGAGGTTTAGGATGAGGGTTAGGGTGAGGATTCGGGTTATGGTTCGGGTTAGGGTTAGGGTGAGGGTGGGGTTGAGGGTGAGATTGAAGTTTAGGGTTAGAGTTAGGATGAGGGTGAGGATTAGTTTTAGGATTAGGGTTAGGGTTAGGTTTAGGCTGAGGATGAGGCTGAGGGTGTGGGTGAGGATTAGGGTTAGGTTGAGTGTTAGGGTTAGGGTTAGGGTGAGGGTTTGGGTTAGGGTTAAGTTTAGGATGAGAGTTACTTTAAGGGGTACGGTTACTGTTAGGATGAGAGTTAGGGTTAGTGTTAGGGTTAGGAATAGGTTTATGGTAGGGTGAGGTTTAGGATGAGGGTTAGGGTTAGGGTTAGGTTTAGGGTCAGGTTTCGGGTGAAGGTTATGGTTAGAGTTAGGGTTAGGGTGAGGGTTAGGGTCAGGGTAAGGGTTAAGGTTAGGAGTAGCTTTATGTTGAGAGTAAGGGTTAGCGTGAGGTTTAAGGTGAGTGTGAGGGTTAGAGTTAGCATTAGGGTTAGGGTGAGATTTAGGGTGAGGGTTAGGGTTAGATTTAGGGTTAGGGTTACGGTGAGGGTGAGTGTGAGGGTGACAGTGAGGCTTAGGTTGTGGGTGAGGGTGAGTGTGAGGCTTAGTGTGAGGGTTAGGGTTAGGGTTAGTGTTACTTTTTGGGTTAGGGTGAGGTTGATTGTGAGGGTAAGGGTTAATCTTAGTCTTAGGTTAGGCTTAGTCCGAGCCTAAGTGTGAGGGTGATAGTTAGGGTTAGGGTGAGGTTTAGGGTTAGAGTGAGGCTTATGGACAGGGTGAGGGTTAGTGTTAGGGTTAGGGTGATTGTTAGGATTAGGGTTAAATTTAAAGTTACTGTGAGAGTGATGGTTAGGGTTAGGGTTAGGTGAGGTTTAGGTTTAGGGTTAGAGTTAGGGTTAAGGCAATGGTGAGGTTTCGGGTTAGAGATAGGGTTATTGTTAGGGTTAGGGTTAGGGTGAGGGTTAGGGTTAGGCTTAGGATTAGGCTTAGGCTTAGGCCGAGCATGAGGGTGAGGGTTAGGGTTAGGGTTAGTGTGAGTGTTAGGGTTAGGGTTAGGCTGAGGGTTAGGCTGAGGTTTAGGGTTAGGGTAGGCGTAGGGTTAGGGTTAGGGTTAGGGTTAAGATAATGTTTAGATTTAGGGTTATGGTGAGGATTAGGGTTAGGTTTTGGGTTAAGGTGAGAGTAAGGGTGAGAATAAGGGTTAGGGTTAGGGTTAAGGTTAGTGTAAGTTTTAGGTTTACAGTTAGGGTTAGGGTTAAGGTTAGGGTTACACTGTAGGTTAGGTTTAGGTTTAGGGTTAGGGTTATTGTCAGTGTTATTGTTAGGGTTATGTTTGCGGTGAGGGTGAGGCTGAGGGTTAGGTTTATGGTTAGGTTTACTGTTAGGTTTAGTGTTAGGGTTAGGGTTAGGGTGAGGTTTAAGGTGATGATTAGGGTTAGGGTTAGGATTAGAGTTATGGTGCTGGTGAGGGTGAGGGTTAGGGTTAGGGTGAGGGTTGGGGTTAGGGTTAGAATGAGGGTTAGGGTGAGTGTTAGGATTAGGTTTATAGTTAGTGTATGGGCTAGGGTGAGGGTGACGGTTAGGGTGAGGGTTAGGGTGAGGATTAGGTTTAGGGTTAGGGTTAGGGTTGGGGTTAGGGATAGTCTTAGTGTTAGGCAGAGGGTGAGGGTGAGGGTGAGGGTGAGGGATAGGGTTAGGGTTAGAGTATGGGTTAGGGTGAGGGTGAGGGTTAGTGTTAGGTTTAGGGTGGGGGTTAGGGTGAGTGTGAGGGTTATGGTTAGTCTTAGGCTTAGGCTTAGGCTTAGGCCGAGCATGAGTTTGAGGGAGAGGGTTAGTGTTAGAATGAGGTTTAGGGTTTTAGGGTGATGGTGAGGGTTAGGATGAGGTTTAGGGTTAGGATTAGGGTTAGGTTGAGGCCTAGAGTGAGGGTGAGGGTTAGGGTTAGCGTTAGGATGAGGTTTAGGTTTAGGGTTAGGGTTACATTGAGGGTGAGGGTTAGGGTTAGGGTTACGGTTAGTGTGGGGTTGAGGGTTAGGATTAGGTTTAGGGTTAGGGTTATTGTTAGTTTTATGGTTAGGGTTAAGTTTACAGTGAAGATGAGGCTGAGGGTGAACGTTATGGTTAGGGTTAGGTTGAGGTTTAGGGTTAGGCTTAGGGTTAGGGTGACGGTGAGGGTTGGATTAAGGTTAGGGTCACGGTGAGTGTGAGGGTTAGGGTTAGGGTTAGGCTGAGGTTTAGGGTTAGGGTTAGGGTTAGGGTGAGGGTGAGTTTTAGGGTTAGAATTAGGGTTAGAGGAAGGGTTAGGGTTTGGTTTAGGATTAGGTTTACAGTGAGGGTGAGTGTGTGGATTAGGTTTAGGATTAGGCTTAAGCTTAGGATTAGGCTGAGGGTGATAGTGGGGATGAGGATTCGCTTTTGATTGATGGTTAGGTTTATGGTTAGGTTGAGGGTTAGGATGAGGGTTAGGGTTAGGATTAGGGTTAGGGTGAGGGCTAGGATGAGGGTGATGTTTAGGGTTAGGGTTAGGCTTAGGCTTAGGGTTAGGCTGAGGCTGAAGGTGAGGGTGAGGGTTAGGGTTAGGGTGATAGTTAGAGTTACAGTTAGGGTGAGCTTTAGGATGTGGATTAGGGTAAGGGTGAGGGTTAGGGTGAGGGGGACAGTAAGAGTAAGGGTGAGGTTTAGGCTGAGTGTGAGTGTTATGTTAATGGTGAAGGTTAGGGTTAGGGTGAGGTTTAGGGTGAGGTTTAGGGTTAGGTTTAGGGTGAGGGTGAGGCTTACATTGAGGATTAGTGTTAGGGTTAGTGTGAGGTTTAGGGTGAGGATGAGAGTTAGGATTAGGGTGAGGCCTAGGGTGAGGGTGAGGTTTAGGTTTAGGGTTAGGGTGAGGTTTAGGGTTAGTGTGAGGGTTAGGATGAAGGTTAGGCTGAGTGTTAGTGTTAGGGTTAGGGTGAGGATTAGGGCGAGGGTGAGTTTTAAGGTGAGGGTTAGGGTTAGGATGATGACTAGGGTTAGGGTTAGGGTGAGGTTTATGATTAAGGTGATACGTAGGGTGAGGGTGAGGTTTAGTGTGAGGGTGATGGTGGAGGTGTAGTTGAGGGTTAGTGTTACGGTGAGGTTTAGGGTGACGGTGACGGTGAGGGTTAGGGTGAAGTTGAGGGTTTGGGATAGGGTTAGTGTGCAGGTTAGGATTAGGGTTAGGGTTAGGGTAAGGGGTAGGGTGAGGGGTAGGGTTAGGGTTAGGGTAAGGGATAGGGTTAATGTGAGGATTACGGTTACGGTTAGGGTTAGTGTGAGGATAAGGATAAGCGTGAGGATTAGGGTGAGAGTGAGGTTTAAGGGTTAGCGTTAGGGTTAGGGAGAGGGTTAGTGTGAAAGTTAAGGTGAGGGTTAGGGTTAGTATGAGGGTGAGGGTTAGAGTTAGGTTTAGATTGCGGGAAACGGTTAGGGTGAGGTTTAGGTTCTGGTTAGGGTTCGGGTTCGGGTTCGGGTTCGGGTGAGTTTTAGGGTGTGGTTGACGGTTAGGGTTAGGGTGAGGGTTAGGGTTACGGTGAGGATTAGTGTTAGGGTTAGGGTTAGGGTTATAGTGAGGGTAAAGGTTAGGATGAGGTTTAGGGTGAGGGTGAGTTTTAGGAAAAGCGTTAGTGGTAGGGTGAGGGTTAGGGTGAGGGTTAGGATCCAGGTTAGGTTAGGTGAGGGTGAGGGTTATCGTTAGGTTTAGGGTTAGGTTTAGGGTGAGGGTAAGGTTTAGGGTGAGCGTTAGGGTGAGGGTGAGGGTTAGGGTTAAATTGAGGGTTAGGGTGAGCATTAGGGTGAGATTTCAGTTGAGGGTTTGGGTTAGGGTTAGGGTGAGGTTGAGGGTGAGGGTGAGACTTAGGGTTAGATTTAGGGTGAGGATGTGGTTTAGGTTGAGATTTAGTGTTTCTGTTAGGGTTAGGGTGAGGGTGAGGGTTAGGGTGATGGTAAGGGTTAGAGTGAGGTTTTCAGGGAAGGTGAGTGTTAGGGATAGCATTAGGGTTAAGGATAGATTTAGGGTGAGGGTTAGGGTTAGTGTTAGGGTTACAGTGAGGGTGAGGGTTAGGGTTAGGATTAGGGTGAGGGTTAGGGTTAGGGTTAGGGTGACGGTGAGGGTAAGGGATAGGGTGAGGACTAGGGTTAGGGTTAGGGTTATGGTAAGGTTTAGGTTTAGGGTGAGGGTGAGAGTGAGAGTTAGGTTTAGGATTAGGCTTAGATGTACGGTTCATCTTAGGGTGAGGGTGAGGGTGAGTGTCAGAGTTAGGTTTAGGGTGAGGGTTAGGGTTAGTGTTAGGGTTACGGTGAGGGTGAGAGTTAGGGTTAGGGTGACGGTGAGGGTAAAGGTCAGGGTGAGGGCTTGCTTAAGGTTTAGGGTTAGGTTCAGGTTTAGGTTTAGGGTGAGTGTGAGTTTGAGGGTTTGGTTTAGGATGAGGCTTAGGTGTAGGGTTCGGCTTAGGGTGAGGGTGAGGGTGAGTGTGAGAGTTAGGTTTAGGGTGAGGGTTAGGGTTATGATTATTTTTAGGTTGAGGGTGATGGTGAGGGTTAGTGTTTGGGTGAGGGTTATCGTTAGGGTTAAGTTTAGGGTGAGGGTTTGGGTTAGTGTTAGTGTTAGGATGAGGATTAGGCTGAGGGTTAGGTTTAGGTTTAGAGTGAGGGTAAGTGTTAGGGTGAGGGTGAGTGTTAGGTTTAGGATTAGGGTTAGGTTTAGGGTGAGGGTTAGGGATAGGGTTAGGATTAGGGTGAAGGTTTTGTTTAGGGTTAGGTTTAGAGTTAGGGTGAAGGTGAGGGTGAGGGTTAGCGTTTGGATTAGGGTTAGGGTTAGGCTGAGGTTGATGTTGAGCGTGAGGGTTATGGTTAATGTGAGGGTTGGAGTTAGGGTTATCTTTAAGGTTAGGGTGAGGGTTAGGGTTAGGGTTAGGATGAGGGTAAGGGTTAGGGTAAGGGCTAGGGTGAGGGTGAGGGTTAGGATTAGGCTTAGGGTTAGGGTGAGGTTTAGGGTGAGGGTTAGTGTTAGGGTTAGGGTTAGGGTTAGGGTGAGGGATAGGGTGAGGGTAAGGGTTAGGGTGAAGTTTTGGGTGAGGGTGAGGGATAAGCTTAAGGTCAGGGGAAGGGTTAGGGTCGAGGTTTCGGTTGAGGTTGAGGGTTAATGTTAGCATTAGGTTTATGGTGAGTGTGAGGGTTAGGGTGAGAGTTAGGGTTATCTTTAGGGATATGGTGAGGATTAGGGTTAGGGTTAGGTTTCCGGTGAGGGGTAGGTTGAGGGGTAGGGTTAGGGTTACAGTTAGGGTGAGGGTTAGGGTGAGGGTGACAGTAAGGGTAAAGGAGAGGGTTAGGATTAGGATTAGGGTTAGGGTTAAGGTGAGGGTGAGGATTAGATTGAGGATTAGTGTTAAGTTTAGAGTGAGGTTTAGGGTGAGGATGAGGGTTAGGGTTAGGGTGAGGGCTAGGGTGAGGGTGAGGGTTAGGGATAGGGTTAGGTTGAGGTTTAGGTTTAAGGTGAAGGTTAGGGTTAGTGTGAGGGTCAGTGTTAGGACTAGGTTTACTTTTAGGGTGAGTGTAAATGTTAGGGTGAGGGTTAGCGTTAGGGTGAGGGTTATAGATAGGGTCAGTGTTAGTGTTAGGTTCAGGGTTACTGTTAGGGTTAGGGTTACAGTTAAGGTGAGAGTGAGGGTGAGGGTTAGGGTTTATGTGATGGTTAGTGTTAGGGTGAGGGCTATGGTTAGGTTTAGGGTTAGGGTGAGGTTTAGATTTAGTGTGAGGGTGAAGCTGAGGGTCAGAGTGAGTTTAGGGTGAGGGTTAGGTTTATGGATGGGGTTAGGGTGAGAATGAGGGTTAGGGTGAGGGTGATGGTGAGGGTGAGGGTGAGGGTTAGGTTTAGGGTGAGGGATAGGGTTATGGTTACAGTTAGGGTGAGTGTGAGGGTGTGGGTTATGGTGAGCGTGATGGTGAAGTTGAGGGTGAGGGTGAGGGTTAGGATTTGGGTGAAGGTTAGGATGAGGGTTAGACTGAGGGTTAAGTTTAGGTTTAGGGTGAGGGTAAGGTTTAGAATGAGTGTAAGGGTTACAGTGAGGGTGAGGGTTAGGTTTTGGATTAGGGTTAGGGTTAGGTTGAGGGTTTAGGGTTAGTGTTTGGATTAGGGTTAGGGTTAGGGTTAGGCTTAGGGTGAGGTTGAGGGTGAGGTTGAGGGTTAGGGTTAATGTGAGGGTTAGGGTTAGGATTAGCGTTAAGGTTATTGTGAGGGTTAGGGTTAGTCTGAGGGATAGGTTTAGGGTTAGGGTGAGGGTAAGGGTTAGGTTGAGGTTTAGGGTGAGGGTGAGGGTTAGGTTAAGGCTTAGTGTTAGGGTGAGGGTTAGGGTTAGGGTTAGAGTGAGAGTGAGGTTTAGGGTTAGGGTGAGAGTGAGGGTTAGTGATAGGGTTGGGGTTAGGGTCAGGGTCAAGTTTAGGGTTAGCGTTAGAGTTAGGGTGACGATGAGTGTGAGGGTTAGGGTTAGGTTTAGGTTTAGGGTTAGGGTTAGGCTGAGGGTGAGGGTGAGGGTGAGGGTGAGGGTGAGTTTTAGGTTTAGGATGAGGGTTAGAGTTAGGTTTAGGGTTATGGTTGGGTTGAGGGTTAAGGTTAGGTTTAGGAAGTGGGTTTGGCTGAGAGTTAGGGTTATGGTTAGGGTGAGGTTTAGGATTAGTGTGAGGGTTAGGATGATGGTTAGGCTGATTGTTAGGGTTAGTGTAAGGGTGAGGGTAAGGGTTTGGTTGAGGGTGAGGGTTAGGTTTAGGGTTAGGTTTAGGGTTAGGGTGAGGGTTAGGGATAGGGTTAGGATTAGGGTGAGGGTTACGGTGAGGGTTAGGGTTAGGGTTAGCGTTAGGATGAGGTGTAGTTGAGGGTTAGGGTTAGGGTGAGGTTTAGGGTGACGGTTACGGTAAGGGTTAGGGTGAAGTTTAGGGTTTGGGATAGGGTTACTGTCAGAGTTAGGCTTAGGGTTAGGGTTAGTGTGAAGTTTAAGTTGAGGGGTAGGGTTAGGGTTAGGGTGAGGTATAATGTTAATGTGAGGATTAGGGTTAGGGTTAGGGTTAGTGTGAGTGTAAGGATAAGAGTGAGGGTTAGGGTGAGAGTGAGGTTTAGGGTTAGCGTTAGCGTTAGGGTGAGGGTTAGTGTGAAGGTTAAGGTGAGGGTTTGGGTTAGTATGAGGGTGAGGGTTAGAGTTAGGTTTAGATTGAGGGTTAGGGTTAGGGTGAGGTTTAGGGTCGGGTTAGGGTGAGGGTTCGGGTTCGGGTTCGGGTGAGTTTTAGAGTGTGGGTGACGGTTTAGGTTAGGGTGAGGGTTAGGGTTACGGTGATGATTAGGGTTAGTGTTAGGGTTATAGTGAGGGTAAGGGTTAGGATGAGTTTTAGGGTGAGTGTGAGGTTTAGGGACAGCATTAGAGTTAGGGTGAGGTTTAGGGTTAGGGTTAGTGTCAGGATCAGGATAAGTGTGAGGGTTAGGATGAGATTGAGGTTTAGTGTTAGCATTAGGGTTACGGTGAGATTTAGGGTGAGGGTTAAGGTGAGGTTTAGTGTTAGTATGAGGGTGAGGGTTATAGTTATGTTTACGGTGAGGGTTAGGTTTAGGGTGAGGTTTAGGGTTGGGTTAGGTTTCTGGTTCGGGTTCGGGTTCGGGTGAGTTTTAGGGTGTGGGTGAGTGTTAGGGTTAGTGTGAGGGTTAGGGTACTGGTGAGGATTAGGGTTAGGGTTAGGGTTATAGTCAGGGTAAGGGTTAGGATGAGGTTTAGGGTGAGGGTGAGGTTTAGGGATAGCGTTAGATTTAGGTTGAGGTTTAGGGTAAGGCTTAGGATCCAGGTTAGTTTAGGTGAGAGTGAGGGTTATCGTTAGTTTTAGGGTTAGGTTTAGGGTGAGGGTAAGGTTTAAGGTGAGCGTTAGGGTGAGGGTGAGGGTTAGGGTTAAGTTGCGTGTTAGGGTGAGCGTTAGAGTGAGGGTTCAGTTGAGGGTTTGGGTTAGGGTTAGGGTGAGGTTGAGGGAGAGGGTGAGACTTAGGGTTAGGTTTAGGGTGAGGATGGGGTTTAGGTTTAGTGTTAGGGTGAGGGTTAGGGTGAAGTATAGGGTGAGGGTAAGGGTTAGAGGGAGGTTTAGGGGAAGGGTTAGGGTTAGGGATAGCATTAAGGTTAAGGATAGGTTTAGGGTGAGGGTTAGGGTTAGTGTTAGGGTTACAGTGAGGGTGAGGGTTAGGGTTAGGGTTAGGATTAGGGTGAGGGTTAGGTTTAGGGTTAGGGTGACGGTGAGGGTAAAGGTTAGGGTGAGTACTAGGGTTAGGGTTACGGTTAGGGTAAGGTTTAGGTTTAGGGTGAGGGTGAGAGTGAGAGTTAGTTTTAGGATTAGGCTTAGGTGTAGGGTTAGGCTTAGGGTGAAGTTGAGGGTGAGTGTCAGAGTTAGTTTTGGTGTGAGGGTTAAGGTTAAGGTTATTTTTAGGGTGAGGGTGAGGGTGAGGGTTAGGGTGTGGGTGAGGTTGAGGTTGAGGGTGAGGTGGAGGGTTAAGGTTTGTGTGAGGGATAGGGTTAGTTAAGGTTAGGGTGAGGGTTAGTGTTATGGTTAGTGTTAGGATGAGGGTTAGCTTTAGGGTTATTGTGAGGATAAGGTTTACGGTGAGCGTGAGGCTTAGGGTTAGAATTAGGGTTTGGGTTAGGGTGAAGATCAGGGATAGGGTTTGGATTAGAGTGAGGGTTTTGTTTAGGGTTAGGTTTAGAGTTAGGGTGAGGGTGAGGGTGAGGGTTAGCGTTTGGATTAGGGTTAGGGTTAGGGTTAAGCTGATGTTGATGTTGAGGATGAGGGTTAAAGTTAATTTGAGGTTTAGCATTAAGGTTAGTGTGAGGGTTAGGTTTAGGTTTAGGATGAGGATAATGGTTAGGGTGAGGGCTAGGGTGAGGGTGAGAGTTAGGGATAGGGTTAGGTTGAGGTTTAGTGTTAAGGTGATGGTTAGGGTTAGTGTGAGGGTTAGTGTTAGGACTAGGGTTAGTTTTAGGGTGAGGGTTAGTGTTAGGTTGAGTTATAGCGTTAGGGTTAGGGTTATGGTTAGGGTTAGGGTTAGTGTTAGCTTTAGGGTTATTGTTTGGGTTAGGGTTAAGCTTACGTTGATGGTGAGGGTGAGGGTAAGTGTTAGGGTGAGGGTTACCGTTAGGGTGAGGGTTATGGTTAGGTTTAGGGTTAGTGTTAGGTTTAGGGTTATTGTTAGGGTTAGGGTTAGGGTTAAGGTTACGGTGAGGGTGAGGTTGAGGGTAAGGTTTAGGGTTAGGTTGAGGTTTAGGTTTAGGGTTAGGGTTAGAGTTAGGGTTAGGGTGAGGGTGAGGTTTAGGTTTAGAGTTAGTGTTAGGGGGAGGGTTAGGTTGAGGGTGAGGGTTAGGGTTAGGTTTAGGGTTAGTGTTAGGATTAGGGTTAGGGTGAGGTTGAGTGTGAGGGTTAAGGTTAGGGTTAGTCTGAAGGTGAGGGTGAGGGTTCGGTTTAGAATTAGGGTGAGGTTTAGGATGAGGTTAAGGTTAGGATTAGGGTTAGGATGAGGGCAAGGGTCAGGGTGAGGGTTACGGTTAGCATTATGGTGAGGTTTAGGATTACTGTTAGGTTTATGGTTAGGGTGAGGGTTAGGGTTAGGGTTACAGTGAGGGTAGGTTTAGGGTTAGAGTGAGGTTTAGTGTTAGGTTTAGGGTTAGGGTGAGGGTTAGAAGTCAGGTTCGGTTTAGGCTTAGGCCGATTGTGGTGGTGAGGGTTACGGTTAGGGTTAGGGTGAGGGTTAGGTTTAGGTTTAGGGTGAGGGTTAGGATGAGGTTTGTGGTTATGGTGATGGTTAGGGTTAGTTTTAGGGTTACGATTAGGGTTAATTTTAGGGTTAGCGTTAGGTTGAGGGTTTCGGTTAGGGTTAGGGTTAAGTTTAGGATTAGGGTTAGGGTTAGGGTTATTGTTAGTGTTATGGTTAGTGTTAAGTTTGCAGTGAGGGTGAGGCTCAGGGTGAGGGTTATGGTTAGTGTTAGGGTTTGGGTTAGGGTTAGTATTATTGTTAGGGTTAGGTTTAGAGTTACGGTCATGGTGAGAGTGAGGGTGAGGGTTAGTGTGAGTTTTAGGGTGAGGTTTAGGGTTAGGGTTAAGGTTAGGTTTAGGGTGCTGGTGAGGTTTAGGGTTAGAGTTAGGGTGAGGGGGAGGGTTAGGGTGAGGGTTAGGGTTAGGTTTAGTGTTACCATTAGGGTGAGGGTGAGGGTTAGGTTGAGGTTTAGGGATAAGGTTAGGGTTAGGATTAGGGTTAGGGTGAGGGTGAGGGTTAGGGTTAGGCTTAGGATTAGGGTTAGGCTGAGGGTGAGGCTGGGGGTTAGGATTAGGATTAGGGTGATGGTTAGGGTTAGGGTTATTGTTATTGTTAGGGTTAGCTTTAGAGTTAACTTGAGGGTGAGGTTGCGGGTAGTGTTTCTGTTACGGTTAAGCTGAGGTTTAGGGTTAGGTTTAGAGACAGGGTGAGGGTGAGGGTGAGGTTTAGGTTTAAAGTTAGGGTTAATGTTAAGGTTAGGCTTAGGGTTAGAATGAGGCTGAGCTTGGGCATGACGATTAGGGTTAGGGTTAGGGTTAGAGTTAGGGTTAGGGTTAGGGTTAGGGTTAGGCTAAGGGTTAATTTTAGTGTTATGGTTAGTGTTAGGTTTAAGTTTGCAGTGAGGGTGAGGCTGAGGATGAGGTTTATGGTTAGGGTTAGGGTTATGGTTAGTGTTATTGTTAGGTTTAGGGTTAGAGTTACGGTTAGGGTGAAGGTGAGGGTTAGGGTTAGGTGAGATTTAGGGTGAGGTTTAGGGTTGGGGTTAGGTTGAGGGTGAGGATTATGTTTAGAGTCAGGGTTAGTGGGAGGGTTAGGGTGAAGGTTAGGGTTAGGTTGATTTTTAGGGATAGGGTTAGGGTGAGGATTAGGGTTAGGGTGAGGGTGAGTGTGAGTGTTAGGGTTAGGGTTATGCTTAGGTTTAGGGTTAGGCTGAGGGTGAGGGTGAGAGTGAGCATTTGTGTTACAGTGAGGGTGAGGATTAGAGTTAGGGTCAGGGTTACGATGAGGGTTAGAGTTAGAGTGAGGGTGAAGGTTAGGGTTAGGGTGAGGGTTAGTGTTAGGATTAGGGTTAGGGTGAGGGTGAGGGTTAGGATTAGGGTTAGAGTTAAGTTTATTGTTAGTGTTATGGTTAAGGTTACTTTTGGAGTGAGGGTGATGCTGAGGGTGAGGGTTAGGGTTAGGTTTAGGGTTAGGGTTAGGATTAGGGTTAGGGTGAGGGTGAGTTTGAGGGTAAAGGTTAGGGTTAGGGTGATGGTTAGTGTTACGGTTAGCTTGAAGGTTAGGATGAGGGTTAGGGATAGATTGAGTGTTAGAGTGTTAGGGTGAGGGTGAAGGTAAGGGTAAATTGAGGGTTAGGCTGTGGGTGAGGGTTAAGATAAGGGTGAGTGTTAAGGTTAGCGTGAGGGTTAGGGTAAGTGTGAGGGTTAGGGGTTAGGGTGAGGCTGAGGGTTAGATTGAGGATTAGGATTAGGGTTAGTGTGAGGTTTAGGGTGAGGATAAGGGTTTAGGTTTAGGTGAGGATAAGAGTTAGAATTAGGGTTAGGGTGAGGGCTAGGGTGAGGCTGGGTGTTAGGGTTAGGGTTAGGGTTAGGGTGCGGTTTAGGGTTAGGATGAATATTAGGGTTAGTGTGAGGGTTAGTGTTAGCGTTATAGTTAGTGTTAGGGTAGGGGTAAGTGTTAGGGTGATGGTTAAGTTTAGGGTGAGGGTTACAGTTAGGTTGAGGGTTAGGGTTCGTGTTAGGCTTATTTTTAATTTTAGGTTTAGGGTTACGTTGAGGGTGAGGGTGAGGGTGAGGGTTAGGGTTATTGTGAGGTTTAGGGTTAGGATTTGGGTTAGAGTTAGGGTTAGGTTTAGGGTGAGGTTTAGGGTTAGAGTTAGGCTTAGGGTGAGGGTTAGGTTGACGGTTCGGGTTAGGGTTAGTGTTAGTTTAGGGTTAGGGTGAGGGTGAGTGTGTGGGTTAGGGTTCGGTTTAGGGTAAGGCTTAGGGTTAGGGTGAGGGTGAGTTTGAAGGTGAGGGTTAGGTTTAGGGTGAGTGTTAGGATTACGGTTAGGGTGAGGGTAAGGGTGAGGGTTAGGGTTAGGATTAGGGTTAGGCTGAGGGCTAGGGTGAGGTTGAGGTTTAGGTTTATGGTTACGGGGAGGTTTAAGGTTAGGGTTAGGTTGAGGATGAGGTTTAATTTTAGAGTTAGTGTTAGGGTGAGTGTGAGTGTTAGGGTTAGTGTTAGGGTTAATGTTAGGGGTATTGCTAGGGTTAGGTTGAGGGTTAGTGTTATGGTTAGGATTAGGATTAGGGTTAATGTGAGGGTGAGTGTGAGGGTTAGGGTGAGGGTTAGGTTGGGCTTAGGGTTAGGCTGAGGGTGATGGTGAGGGTTAGGGTTAGGGTTAGGGTGAGGGTGAGGTTTAAGGTTAGAGTTAGTGTTCTTGTGAGGGTTAGTTTGAGAGTGAGTGTTAGGGTTAGGTTGTGGGTGAGGGTTAGGATTAGGTTGATGCTAAGGGATATGATCAGGGTGAGGGTGAGGATGAGGGTTAGGGATAGTGTGAGGATTAGGGTGAAGGTGACAGTAAGGGTAAAGGTGAGGGTTAGGCTGAGAGTGAGGATTACTGTAAGGGTGAGGGTTAGGGCTAGGGTGAGGGTTAGGTTTAGGGTTAGGGTTAGGGTGTGGTTTAAATTGAGGATTCGTTTTTGGGATTAGTGTGAGATTTAGGGTGAGGATAAGGTTTAGGGTTGGGTTGAGCGCTAGGGTGACGATGAGGGTTAGGATTAGGGTTAGGGTGAGTGTTAGGTTTTGGGTGAACTTTAGGGTTAATGTGAGGGTTAGTGTTAGGGTTAGGGTTAGTGTTGGGGTGAGGGTGAGTGTTAGGGTGAGGTTTAGTGTTAGGGTGAGAATTATGGTTAGAATGAGGGTTAGGGTTAAGTTTAGGGTTATTTTTAGGGTTATTGTTAGGGTTAGGATGAGGGTCAGGTTTAGGATTAGGGTTAGGGTGAAGGCTAGGGTGAATGTGAGAATTAGGGTTAGTGTTAGGCTTAGGCTTAGGGTTAGGCTTAGGCTGAGGGTGAGGTTGAGGGTGAGGGTTAGCATGATGGTTAGGTTCATGGTTAGAGTGAGGGTTAAAATGAGGGTTAGGTTTAGGGTGAGGTTTAGGATGAGGGTGACAGTAAGGGTCAAGATGAGGGTTAGTGTGAGGACTAGGGTTAGGGTGAGGGTGAGGATAAGATTGAGGATAGTGTTAAGGTTAGAGTGACTTTTACGGTGATAATGAGGGTTAGGGTTAGGGTGAGGGCTAGGGAGAGGGTGAGGATTAGGGATAGGGTTAGGTTGAGGTTTAGGGTTAAGGTGATGGTTAGAGGGTTAGTGTGAGGGTTAGTGTTAGGACTAGGGTTAGTTTTAGGGTGAGGGATAGTGTTAGGGTGAGTTATAGCGTTAGGGTAAGGGTTATGGTTAGGGTTAAGGTTAGTGTTAGCTTTAGGGTTATTGTTTGGGTTAGGGTTAAGCTTACGTTGAGGGTGAGGGTGAGGGTAATATTAGGGTGAGGGTTACCGTTAGGGTGAGGGTTATGGTTAGGGTTAGGGTTAAGTGTTAGGTTTAGTGTTATTTTTAGGGTTAGGGTTAGGGTTAAGGTTACGGTGAGGATGAGGGTGAAGGTAAGGTTTAGGTTTAGGTTGAGGTTTAGGTTTAGGGTTAGGGTTAGAGTTTGGGTTAGGGTGAGGGTGAGGTTTAGGTTTAGAGATAGTGTTAGGGGGAGGGTTAGGGTGAGGGTTAGGGTTAGGGTTAGGGTTAGGGTTAGTGTTAGGATTAGGGTTAGGGTGAGGTTGAGTGTGAGGGTTAGGGTTAGTCTGAGGGTGAAGGTAAGGGTTAGGTTTAGGATTAGGGTGAGGTTTAGGATGAGGTTAAGGTTAGGATTAGGGTGAGGATGAGGGCAAGTGTGAGGGTGAGGGTTAGGGTTAGCATTATGGTGAGGTTTAGGATTAGGGTTAGGTTTATGGTTAGGGTGAGGGTTAGGGTTAGGGTTACAGTGAGGGTGAGGTTTAGGGTTAGGGTGAGGGTTAGGGTTAGGGTTAGGGTGAGGGTGAGGTTTAGGGTTGGATTTAGGGATAGTGTTATGGTTAGGGTTAGGGTGAGTGTTAGGGTGAGGGTTGGGGTGAGGTTTAGGGTGACTGTTAGGATGAGGTTTGTTGTTATGGTTAGGGTTAGGGTTAGTTTTAGGGTTACGATTAGGGTTAGGTTTAGGGTTAGGGTTAGGGTTTGGGTTAGGGTTAGGGTTAAGTTTAGGATTAGGGTTAGGGTTAGGGTTATTTTTAGTGTTATGGTTAGTGTTAAGTTTGCGGTGAGGGTGAGGCTCAGGGTGAGGGTTATGGTTAGTGTTAGGGTTTGGGTTAGGGTTAGTATTATTGTTAGGGTTAGGGTTAGAGTTACGGTCATGTTGAGAGTGAGGGTGAGGGTTAGGGTGAGGTTTAGGGTGAGGTTTAGGGTTAGGGTTAGGGTTAGGGTTAGGGTGCTGGTGCGGTTTAGGGTTAGAGTTACGGTGAGTGGGAGGGTTAGGGTGAGGGTTAGGGTTAGGTTTAGTGTTACCATTAGGGTGAGGGTGAGGGTTAGGTTGAGGTTTAGGGATAGGGTTAGGGTTAGGATTAGGGTGAGGGTGAAGGTGAAGGTTAGGGTTAGGCTTAGGCTTAGGGTTAGGCTGAGGGTGAGGCTGGGGGTGAGTATTAGGGTTAAGGTGATGGTTAGGGTTAGGGTTAGTGTTATTGTTAGGGTTAGGGTTACAGTTAAGGTGAAGTTAAGGGTGCACGTAGGGTTAGGGTTAGGGTTAAGCTGAGGTTTAGGGTTAGGTTTAGAGATAGGGTTAGGGTGAGTGTGAGGTTTAGGGTTAAAGTTAGGGTTAATGTTAGGGTTAGGCTTAGGGTTAGAATGAGGCTGAGCTTGGGCTTGAGGATTAGGTTTAGGGTTAGGGTTATAGTTAGGGTTAGGTTTAGGATTAGGGTTAGGCTAAGGGTTAATGTTAGTGTTATGGTTAGTGTTAGGTTTAAGTTTGCAGTGAGGGTGAAGCTGAGGATGAGGTTTATGGTTAGGGTTAGGGTTATGGTTAGTGTTATTGTTAGGGTTAGTGTTAGAGTTACCGTGAGGGTGAGGGTGAGGGTGAGGGTAAGGCTTAGGTGAGATGGGTAAGGTTTAGGGTTAGGGTTAGGTTGAGGGTGAGGATTATGTTTAGAGTTAGGGTTAGTGGGAGGTTTAAGGTGAGGGTTAGGGTTAGGTTGATTTTTAGGGATAGGGTTAGGGTTAGGATTAGGTTTAGGGTGAGGGTGAGGGTGAAGGTTAGTGTTACGTTTAAGCTTAGGCTTAGGGTTAGGCTGAGGGTGAGGGTGGGAGTGAGCGTTTGTGTTACAGTGAGGGTGAGGATTAGAGTTAGGGTGAGGGTTAGAAGGAGGGTTAGGGTTACAGTGAGGGTGAGGGTTAGGGTTAGGGTGAGGGTAACGTTTAGGATTAGGGTTAGGGTGAAGGTGAGGGTTAGGATTAGGGTTAGAGTTAGGTTTATTGTTAGTGTTATGGTTAAGGTTACTTTTGGAGTGAGGCTGAGTGTGAGGGTTAGGGTTAGGATTAGGGTTAGGGTTAGGATTAGGGTTAGGGTGAGGGTGAGATTGAGGATGAAGTTGAGGGTTAGGGTTAGGTTTAGGATGAGATTTAGGTTTAGGATTAGGGTTAGAGTTAGGGTTAGGTTTAGGGTGAGGGTAAGTGTTAGGGTGAGGTTTAGGTTTAGGGTTAGGTTTACAGATAGGTTGAGGGTTAGGTTTCCTGCTAGTGTTAATTTTAATTTTAAGTTTATTGTTACGTTGAGGGTGAGGGTGAGGGTGAAGGTTAGGGTTAGGGTTAGGGTGAGGTTTAAAGTTAGGATTAGGGTTAGAGTTAGGGTTAGGGTTAGGTTGAGGTTTAGGGTTAGAGTTAGGCTTATGTTGAGGCTTAGTGTGAGGGTTAGGGTTAGGGTTAGTGTTAGGATAGGGTAAGGGTGAGGGTTAGTGTGAGGGTTAGGGTTAGGTTTAGGTTGAGGTTTAGGTATACGGTTAGGGTTAGAGTTAGGGTTAAGTTGATCGTGAGGTTTAGGGTTAGAGTTAGAGTTAGTGTTACGGTTAGGTTTAGGGTGAGGGTTAGGGTGAGGGTTAGATTTCGGGTTAGGCTTAGGCGGATTGTGAGTGTGAGGGTTAGGGTTAGGGTGAGGGTTAGCGTTAGATTTAGGGTGAGGGTTTGGATGAGGTTTTTGGTTATGGTTAGGGTTAGTGTTAGTTTTAGGGTTAGGGTTAGGGTTAAGTTTAGGTTTATGGTTAGGGTTAAGGTGAGGGATAGGTTTAGGGTTAGGCTTAGGTTTAAGGTTATGGTTATTGTTAGTGTTATGGTCAGTGTTAAGTTTGCAGTGAGGGTGAAGCTCAGGTTGAGGGTTATGGTTAGTGTTAGTGTTAGGGATAGGGTTAAGGTTAGTGTTATTGTTAGGGTTAGAGTTAGAGTTATGGTCACGGTGAGAGTGAGGGTGAGGGTGAGGGTTAGGGTGAGGTTTAGGGTGAGGTTTAGGTTTAAGGTTAGGGTTAGGGTGCTGGTGAGCTTTAGGTTTATAGTTAGGGTTAAGGGGAAGGATAGGGTGAGGGTTAGATTTAGGGTTAGTTTTATAGATAGGTTGAGGGTTAGGGTTCCTGGTAGGGTTATTTTCAATTGTAAGTTTAGGGTTACGTTGAGGGTGAGGGTGAGGGTGAGGGTTAGGGTTAGGGTTAGGGTGAGGGTTAAGGTTAGGATTAGGGTTAGAGTTAGGGTTAGGGTTAGGGTGAGGTTTAGGGTTAGAGTTAGGCTTAGGGTGAGGGTTAGTGTGAGGGTTAGGGTTAGGGTTAGTGTTAGGTTAGGGTTAGGGTGAGGGTTAGTGTGAGGGTTAGGGTTAGGTTTTGGTTGAGGTATAGGTACAGGGTTAGGGTTAGAGTTAGAGTTAGGTTGATCGTGAGGTTTAGGGTTAGAGTTAGGGTTAGAGTTAGGGTTAGTTTTAAGGTGAGGGTTAGGGTGAGAGTTAGAGTTCGGGTTAGGCTTAGGCGGATTTTGAGGGTGAGGGTTAGGGTTAGGGTGAGGGTTAGCGTTAGGTTTAGGGGGAGGGTTTGGATGAGGTTTTTGGTTATGGTTAGGGTTAGTGTTACTTTTAGGGTTAGGGTTAGGGTTAGGTTTATGGTTAGGGTTAAGGTGAGGGTTAGGTTTGGGGTTAGGCTTAGGGTTAATGTTAGGATTATTGTTAGTGTTATGGTTAGTGTTAAGTTTGCAGTGAGGGTGAGGCTCAGGTTGATGGTGATGGTTAGTGTTAGGGTAAGGGTTAGGGTTAAGGGTAGTGTTATTGTTAGGGTTAGGGTTAGAGTTACAGTCACGGTGAGAGTGAGGGTGAGGCGGAGGGTTAGGGTGTGGTTTAGGGTGAGGATTAGATTTAAGGTTAGGGTTAGGGTGCTGGTGAGGTTTAGGTTTAGAGTTAGGGTTAAGGGGAGGGTTAGGGTGAGGGTTAGGTTTAGGTTTCGTGTTAGCATTAGGGTTAGGCTTAGGGTTAGGTTAGGGTCAGTGTGAGGGTGAGGGTTAGGGTTAGGGTTAGGCTTAGGCTTAGGCTTAGGCTAAGGGTGAGGATGGGAGTGATTATTAGGCTTAGGGTGATGGTTAGGCTTAGGTTAGTGTTATTGTTAGGGTTAGGGTTAGAGTTACGGTGAGGGTGAGGGTGCGGGTGAGAGTTAGGGTTAGAGTTACTGTTGGGTTTAGGGTTAGGGTGTGAGTTAGGTTTAGAGTTACTGTGAGGGTGAGGGTGCGGTTGAGTGTGAGGGTTAGGGTTAGTTTTAGGGTTAGGATTAGGGTGAGGGCTAGGGAGACGTTTAGGGTTAGGTTTGTAGTGAGATTTAGGGGTAGGGTTAGATTTAGGGTTAGGGTGATGTGAGGTTTAGGGTTAGATTTAGGGTTAGGGTGAGGCTGAGGGTGAGGGTTAGGGATAGGGTTAGTGTTAGGGTTAGGTTAGGGTTGGGGTGAGGTTAGGGGGAGGGGGAGGTTTAGGGTTAGGATTAGGATTAGTGTTAGGGATTGGGTGACTGTGAGGGATAGGGTTAGGGTTAGGGTTAGGGTGAGGTTTAGGGTTAGGGTAAGGGTGAGAGTTAGGGTTCTGATAAGTTTAGGGTTAGGGTGAGGATTAGGGTTAGGATTAGGTTTAGGTTTGGGGCTAGGGTGATGGTGAGGGTGAGGGTTAGTTTTAGGGTAAGGTTTACAGTTAGGGTTAGGATTTGGGTGAGGGTTAGGGTGAGGGTTAGCATTACGGTGAGGGTGAGGTTTAGGGGTAGGTTGAGGGTTAGATTTAGGATTAGGGTTAGGGTGAGGGTGAGTGTTAGGATTATTGTTAGGATTATGATTTGGATTAGGGTTAGGGTGAGTGTGAGGTTTAGGGTTAGGGTTAGGGTTAGGCTTAGGTTTAGTCTGAGGGTGATTGTGAGGGTGAGGGTTATTGTTAGGGTGAGGGTTAGGATTAGGGTTAGGGTGAGAGTTAGGGTTCGGGTTAAGTTTAGGGTTAGAGTGAGGTTTAGGGTAAGGGTTACAGTGTGGGTTAGAGTTAATGTTAGTGTGAGGAGTAGGATGAGGGTTAGGGTTAGGATTAGTCTTAGAATGAGGGCTAGGGTGAGGGTGAGGTTTAGGGTTAGGGTTAGGGTGAGGCTGAGGGTGAACTTTAGGGTTAGTGTTAGTGTTAGATTTAGGGTTTCGGTGAGGGTTAGGGTGAGTGTGAGTGTTAGCCTTGGTGTTAGGAATGGGATTAGGGTAAGGGTTAGGGTGAGTGTGAGGGTTAGGGTTAGGGTTAGGCTTAGGCTTAGGGTTAGGCTGAGGGTGAGGGTGGGGGTGAGGGTTAGTGTTATGTTGAGGGTGAGGATTAGGGTTTGAGTGTTGCTTAGGATGAGGGTTAGTGTTATGGTGAGGGTAAGGTTTAGAGTTAGGGTGAGGGTTTGGTTTAGGATTAGGGTGAGGGTGAGGGTGATAGTTAGGGTTAGGGTTAGGGTTAGGGTTATTGTTAGTGTTATGGTTAAGGTTACCTTTGCAGTGAGGGTGAGGCTGAGGGGGAGGTTTAGGGTGAGGATTAGGTTAGGGTGAGGTTGAGGGATAGGATTAGGGTTAGGGTGAGGTTTAGGGTTAGGGTGAGGGTTAGGGTTAGTGTGAGGGTTAGTGTTAGGGTTATGGTTAGGGTTAGGGTCAGGGTTAGTGTTAGGTTCAGGGTTAGGGTTAGGGTTAGGGTTAGGGTTAGGGTTAGGGTGAGGGTTAGTTTGAGGTTTAGGGTTAGGCTTAGGTTTAGGATTATGTTTGGGTGAGGGTGAGTGTGAGGGTTAGGGTTACGCTTTGGCTTAGGCTGAGGGTGAGGGTGGGGGTGAGTATTAGTGTTTGGTGATAGTTAGGTTTAGAATTAGAGTGACGGTTAGGATGAGGTTTAGGGTTACGATTAGGGTGAGGGCTAGGGTGAGGGTGAGGGTTAGTGTTAGGGTTAGGGTTAGGCTGAGGTTTAGGCTGAGGGTATGATTGAGGGTGAGGGTTAGGGTTAGGTTGATGGTTAGGTTTCGGTTAGCTTGAAGGTTAGAATGAGGTTTAGGGATAGGGTGAGTGTTAGGGTGAGGGTGATGGTAAGGGGAAAGTTGAGGGTTAGGCTGTGGGTGAGGGTTAAGATAAGGGTGAGGGTTAGGGTTAGGGTGAGGGTTAGGGTAATTGTGAGGGTTAGGGGATAGGGTGAGGATGAAGGTTAGGTTTAATGTGAGGTTTAGGGTGAGCATAAGGGTTAGGGTTAGGTGAGGGTAAGGGTTAGAATTAGAATTAGGGTGTGGGCTAGGGTGAGGGTGAGGTTTAGTGTTAGGGTGAGGTTTAGGATTAGGTTGAGTGTTAGGGTTAGTGTGAGGGTTAGGGTTAGGTTTAGGGATACTGTTAGGGTGAGGGTAAATTTTAGGATGATGGTTAGGGTTTGGGTGAGGGTTACAGTTCGGGTAAGGTTTTGGTTTAGTGTTAAGGTTATTTTTAATTTTAGGTTTAGGGTTACATATAGGGTGAGTGTCAGGGTGTGGGTTAGGGTTAGGGTTAGGGTGAGCTTTAGGGTTAGGATTAGTGTTAGAGTTAGGGTTAGGATTAGGGTGAGGTTTAGGTTTAGAGTTAGGCTTAGGGTGAGGGTTAGTGTGAGGTTTAGGGTTAGGGTTAGTGTTATGTTACGGTTAGAGTGAGGGTTAGTGTGAGGGTTAGGGTTAGAGTTAGGGTTATGGTTAGGATTAGGGTTAGGGTGAGGGTGAGTGTGTGGGTTAGAGTTAGGTTTAAGGTTAGTCTAAGGGTTAGGCTGATGGTGAGGTTGAGGGTGAGGGTTAGGTTTAGGGTGAGGGTTAGGATTAGGGTTAGGGTGAGGTTTAGGATGAGGGTTAGGGATAGGATGAGGGTTAGGGTGATTGGTGGGGTGAGGGTGATATTTTGGGTTAGGGTTACGGTGAGGTGTAGGGTTAGGTTGAGGTTGAGGTTTAATTTTAGAGTTAGGGTTAGGGTGAGGTTTAGGGTTAGGGTTAGTGTTTGGGTTAGGGTTAGGTTTAGTGTTAATGTTAGGTTGAGGGTCATGGTTATGGTTAGGATTAGGTTTAGGGTGAGGGTGAGGGTGAGTGTGAGGGTTAGGGTTATGGTTAGGCTTAGTGTGAGGCTGAGGGTGTGGGTGAGGGTTAGGGTGTGGGAGATGTTTAGGGTTAGAGTTAGTGTTAGTGTGAGGGTTAGTGTTAGGGTTAGGTTGTGGGTGAGGGTTAGCGTTAGGGTGATGCTTAGAGTTACGGTCAGGGTGAGGTTTAGGATGAGGGTTAGGGTTAGTGTGAGGGTTAGGGTGACGGTGACAGTAAGGTTAAAGCTGAGGGTTAGGCTGAGAGTGAGGATTACAGTAAGGGTGAGGGTTAGGGTTTCGGTGAAGGATAGGTTTAGGGTTAGGGTGAGGGTGTGGTTCAAATTGAGCATTAGGGTTAGGGTTATTGTGAGGTTTAGGGTGAGCATGAGGGTTAGGGTTTGGTTGAGGGCTAGAGTGAGGGTGAGGTTTAGGATTAGGGTTAGCGTGAGTGTTAGCCTTAGGGTGATCATTAGGGTTAGTGTGAGTGTTAGTGTTAGGGTTAGAGTTAGTGTTAGGGTGAGGGTTAATGTTAGGGTTAGGGTTAGAGTGAGGGTTAGGCTTAGGCTTAGGGTTTGGGTATAGGCTAGTTTGATGGTGAAGATTAGGGTTAGGGTTAGTGTGACGGGTAGGGTGAGGGCTAAGTTTAGTGTTAGGGTTAGGGTTGGGGATAGGTTGAGTTTTAGTGTGAGGTTGAGGGTTAGTGTTAGAGTTTGGATTAGGGTTAGGGTTAAGGTGAGGGTGAGTGTGAGGTTTAGGATTAGGGTTAGGGTTAGGTTTAGAGTTAGGGTGAGGGTGAGGGTGAGTGTTACAGTTATGGTGAGTGTTGGGGTTGTTTAGAGTGAGGGTTAGGGTGAGGGTTAGTCTTAGGCATAGGGTTTGAGTTTGGGCTAAGTTGAGGGTGAGGGTTAGGGTTAGGGTTAGGGTGAGAGTTAGGGTGAGGTTTAGGGTTAGTGTTAGGGTTGGGGTTGCGGATAGGGTGATATTTAGTGTGGGGTTGAGGGTTAGTGTTAGTATTAGGATTAGGTTTAGGGTTAAGGTGAGGGTGAGTGTGAGGTTTAGGGTTAGGGTAATGATTAGAGTTAGGGTGAGGGTGAGGGTGAGGGTTACATTTAGGGTGAGTTTTGGGGTTAGGTTTAGAGTGAGGGTTAGGGTGAGTGTTAGGCTTAGGCTTAGGGTTTGGGTATGGGCTAGGGTGAGGATGAGGGTTAGGGTTAGGTTTAGGGTGAGCGGTAGGGTGAAGGTTAAGGTTAGTGTTAGGGTTAGGGTTGCAGTTAGGGTTAGGCTTAATGTTAGTCGGAGGGTGAGGGTGAGGGTGAGGTTTAGGGTTAGGGTGAGGGTGAGGATTAGGGTAAGAATTAGGGTTAGGGGGAGGGTTAGTGTGAAGGTTAGGGTTAGGTTTAGTGTTACGGTTAGGTTTAGGGTGATGTTGAGTGTGAGGTTCAGGATTAGTCTTAGGCTGAGGCGGAGGCTTAGGCGGAGCGTGAGGGTGAGGGTGAGTGTTAGGGTTAGGGTTTTAGGGTTAGGGTGAGTGTTAGGATGAGGTTTAGGGTTAGCATTAGGGTTAGGGGGAGGGCTAGAGTTAGGGTGAGGGTTAGGGTTATCGTTAGGGTAAGGTTTAGGGTTAGGGTTAGGGTTATGTTGAGGGTGAAGGTTAGGGTTAGGGTTAGGGTTAGGGTGAGGCTGAGGGTTAGGATTAGGATTAGGGTGAGGGTTTGTTTTAGGGTTAGAGTTACCGTGAGGGACAGGGTTTGGGTTAGGTTTAAGGTTAGTGTTATAAGTTAAGTTTAGGCTTAGAGTTACATTAAGTTTGAGGGTGAGGGTGAGGGTTAGGATCAGGGTTAGGGGGAGGTTTAGTGTTAGGATTATGGTTAGAGTGAGGGTGAGGTTTAGGGTTAGAGTTAGGGTTAGGGGGAGGGTTAGGTTGAGTGTTAGGGTTAGGGTTAGTGTTAGGGTTAGGGTGAGGGTTAGGGTGAGGTTTAATGTTAGGGTTAGGGTTAGGTTTAGGATCAGGGTGAAAGTCAGGGTGAGTTTGAGGGTTAGGGTTAGGGTTTGGCTTAGGCTTAGGGTTAGGCTGAGGTATGGGTGGAGGTGAGGATTAGGTTTAGAATGATGGTTAGGGTTATGGTTAGGTTAAGGGTTAGTATAAGTGTTAGTGTTCGGATTAGGGATAGGGTGAGGGCTAGGATGAGGGTGAGGGTTAGGGTTATGGTTAAGCTTAGGCTTAAGTTTTGGCTGAGGCTGAGGGTGAGGGTGAGGGTTAGGGTTAGGTTGATGGTTGAGGTTGCCGTTAGGGTGAGGGTTAGGATGAGGATTTATGTTATGGTGAGGGTTAGGGTGAGGGTGAGCGTTACGGTAAGGTGAGTGTTAGGATTAGGGTGAGTTTGAGGTTTAGATTCAGGATTAGTGTTAAGGTTAGTGTGAGGTTAACGGTGAGGATGAGGTTTAGGGTTAGGTTGAGGGCTAGGTTGAGGGTGAGAGTTAGGGTTAGGGTGAGGTTTAGGGTTAGGGTGATGGTTAGGGTTCGTGTGACGGTTAGTGTTATGGTTAGGGTTAGTGTTAGGGTGAGGAAAAGTGTTAGGGTGATGGTTAGGTTTAGGGTGAAGGTTATGGTTATGATGAGGGTTAGGGTTAGGGTTAGGTTTATTGTTAGGTTAGGGTTAGGGTTAGGGTTGTGTTGAGAGTGAGTGTGAGAGTGAGGGTTAGGGTTAGGATGAGGTTTAGGTTTCAGATAAGGGTTAGAGTTAGGGTTAGGGTGAGGGTGAGGTTTAGGGTTAGAGTAAGGGTTAGTGTTACTGTTACGATTAGGGTGAGGGTAAGTTTGAGGGTTAAGGTTAGGGTTAGGTTTAGGCTTAGGGTTAGGCTCAGGGTGAGGGTGGGGATGAGGAATAGGTGAAACGTGATGGTTAGGATTAAGTTTAGGGTTAGGGTTAGGGTTACGGTTAGGGTTAGGGTTAGGTTGAGGGTGAGGGTTAGATTGAGGTTTAGGGTTATGTTGAGCGTTATGGTTAGGGTGAGGGTTAGGTTTAGTGTTAGGGTTATTGTTAGGGTTAGGGTTAGGCTTACAGTGAAGTTGAGGGTGAGGGTTAGGTTTAGAGTTTGGGTGAGGTTTAGTTTTACGGTTAGGGTTAGACTTAGGTTTAGTGTTAGCATTACGGTGAGGGTAGGGTTAGGTTGAGGTTTAGGGATAGGGTTAGGGTTAGGATTAGGGTTAGGGTGAGAGTGAGGGTGAGGGTTAGTGTTAGGCTTAGGCTTAGGCTAAGGGTTAGGCTGAGGGTGAAGGTGGGGGTGAGGATTAGTGTTAGGGTGATCGTTAGGTTTAGTGGTAGTGTCATTGTTAGGGTTAGGGTTAGAGTTATGGTGAGGCTGAGAGTGCAATTGAGGGTAAGTGTTAGGGTTAATGTGAGTGTTAGGATGAGGATTAGGGTTAGGATTAGTGTTAGGGTGAGGGCTAGGATGACTCTGAGTGTTAGGGTTAGGGTTAGTCTGAGGTTTAGGGTTAGGGTTAGGGTGAGGGTGACGTTTAATTTTAGAGTTAGGGTTAGGGTGAGGGTTAGGGTTAGTGTTTGGGTTAGGGTTAGGGTTAGTGTTAGGGTTAGGTTGAGGGTTAGGGTTAGGGTTAGGATTAGGTTTAGGGTGAGGGTGAGGGTGAGTGTGAGGGTTAGGTTTAGGGTTAGACTTAGTGTTAGGCTGAGGGTGAGGGTGATGGTGAGGCTTAGGTTGAGGGTGAGGTTTAGGGTTAGAGTTAGTGTTAGTGTGAGGGTTAATGTTAGGGTTAGGTTGAGGGTGAGGGTTCGGATTAGGGTGATGCTTAGGATTACGGTCAGGGTCAGGTTAGGATGAGGGTTAGTGTTAGTATGAGGGTTAGGGTGAGGTTGACAGGACAACAAGGGTAAAGTTGAGGGTTATCTGAGAATTAGGATTACGGTAAGGGTGAGGGTTAGTGTTAGGGTGAGTGTTAGGTTTGGGTTTAGGGTGAGGGTGTGGTTTAGATTGAGGATTAGTCTTATGGTTAGTGTGAGGTTTAGGGTGAGGATGAGGGTTAGGGTTAGGTTGAGGGCTAGGTTGAGGGTGACATTTAGGGTTAGGCTTAGCGTGAGTGTTAACCTTAGGGTGATCATTAGGGTTAGTGTGAGTGTTAGTGTTACGGTTAGGGTTAGTGTTATGGTGAGGGTTAGGTATAGGGTTAGGGTTAGGTTTAGGCTTAGGGTTAGGTGTAGGGTTGTTTTTAGGGTTAGGGTTAGGGTTAGGATGAGGGTCAGGGTTAGGATTAGGGTTAGGGTGAGGGCTAGGTTGAGGGTGAGGATTAGGGTTAGGGTTAGGCTTAGGCTTAGGTTTAGGCTGAGGCTTAGGGTGAGGTTGAGGGTTAGGGTTAGCATGATGGTTAGGGTCATGGTTAGGGTGAGGGTTAGGATAAGGGTTAGGGTTAGGGTGAGGTTTATGGTGAGGGTGACAGTAAGTGTCATGGTGAAGGTTAGGGTGAGGATTAGGGTTAAGGTTAGGGTGAGGGTGAGGTTAAGATTGAGGATTAGTGTTAAGGTTAGAGTGAGTTTTAGGGTGATAATGAGGGTTAGGGTTAGTGTGAGAGCTAGGGTGAGGGTGAGGGTTAGGGATAGGGAAAGGTTGAGTTTTAGGGTTAAGGTGATGGTTAGGGTTAGTGTGAGGGTTAGTGTTAAGACTAGGGCTACTTTTAGGGTGAGAGTTAGTGTTAGCGTGTGTTATAGCGTTAGGGTGAGGGTTATGGTTAGGGTTAGGGTTAGTGTCAGGTTTAGGGTAATTGTTAGGGTTAGGGTTAGCGTTAAGTTTACAGTGAAGGTGAGGATGAGGGTAAGGGTTAGGGTTTGGGTGAGGCTTAGGTTTAGGGTTAGGGTTAGAGTTAGGGTTAGGTTGAGGGTGAGGTTTAGGTTTAGAGTTAGGGTTAGTGTGAGGGTTAGGGTGATTGTAAGGGTTAGGGTTAGGGTTAGGTTTAGTGTTAGGATTAGGGTTAGGGTGAGTTTGAGTGTGAGGGTTAGCGTTAGGGTTAGGCTGAGTTTGAGGTTGAGTGTTAGGGTTAGGGTGAGGGATTGGGTTAGGGTTAGGATTAAGGTGAGGGTTAGGATGCGGTTTACTGTAAGGATTAGGGTTAGGATGAGGGCAGTGTTAGGTGGAGGGTTAGGGTTAGAATTATGGCGAGATTTAGGATTAGGGTTAGGTTTAGGGTTAGGGTGAGTGTTAGGGTTGGGGTTAGTGTTAGGGTGAGGGTGAGGGTTAGGATTAGGTTTAGGGTTAGGGTTATTGTTAGTGTTATGATTAATGTTAAATTTAAGGTGAGGGTGAGGCTGAGGGTGAGGTTTAGGTTTAGGGTTATGGTGAGGTTTAGTGTTAGGGTTAAGGTTAGGTTTAGGGTGAGGGCTTGGGTTAGGGTTAGGGTTAGGGTGAGGGTGAGGGTTAGGGTTAGGCTAAGGCTTACAGTTAGGCTGAGGTTGAGGCTGGGGGTTAGGATTAGGTTTAGGGTGATGGTTAGGGATAGGGTTAGTGTTATTGTTAGGGTTAGGGTTAGAGTTACCATGAGGGTGAGTGTGGGGGTAGGGTTAGGGTTAGGGTTAGGCTGAGGTTTAGGGTTAGGTTTAGAGATAGGGTTAGGGTGAGGGTGAGGTTTAGGGTTAAAGTTCGGGTTAGGGTTAGGGTTAGGCTTAGGGTTAGGCTGAGGGTGAGGGTGGGGTGAGGATTAGGGATAGGGTTAGGGTTAGAGTTAGGGTTAGGGTTAGGGTAAGGGTTAATATTAGTGTTATGGATAGGTTTAAGTTTGCAGTGAGGGTGAGGCTGAGGGTGAGATTTATGGTTAGGGTTAGGGTTATGGTTAGTGTTATTGTGAGGGTTAGGTTTAGAGTTACGGTGAGGGTGAGGGTGAGGGTGAGGGTTAGGCTTACGGTGAGATTAAGGGTGAGGTTTACGTTTAGGGTTGGTTGAGGGTGAGGATTAGGTTTAGAGTTAGGGTTAGTGTGAGGGCTCGGGTGAGGGTTAGGGTTAGGCTTAGGGTTAGGCTGAGGGTGAGGGTGATGGTGAGTATTAGGGTGAGGGTGAGGGTGAGGTTTAGGTTTAGAGTTAGGGTTGGGGGAGGGTTAGGTTGAGGGTTAGTGTTAGGGTTAGTGTTAGTGTTAGGATTAGGGTTAGGGTTAGGATGAGGTTGAGTGTGAGGGTTAGGGTTTGGGTTAGGCTTAGGCTTAGGGTTAGGCTGAGTGTGAGGGTGAGGGTTAGTGTTAGGGTCAGGTTTAGGGTTAGGAATAGGGTGAGAGATTGGATAAGGTTTAGGGTTAGGATTAGGGTTAGGATGAGGGCAAGGTTGAGTGTGAGGGTTAGGGTTAACATTATGGCAAGGTTTAGGATTAGGGTTAGGTTTAGGGTTAGGGTGAGTGTTAGGGTTAGGGTTACGGTGAGGTTGAGGTTTAGGATTAGGGTGAAGTTTAGGGTTAGGTTTAGGGTGAGGGTGATGGTTAGGATTAGGGTTAGGATTAGGGTTATTGTTAGTGTTATGGTTAAGTTTTAGGTGAGGGTGAGGCTGAGGGTGAGGGTTAGGGTTAGGGTTAGGGTGAGGGCTTGGGTTAGGTTTAGGGTTACGGTGAGGATGAGCGTTAAGGTTAATGTTAGGGTTAGGGTTATTGTTAGGGTTAGGGTTAGAGTTATGGTTAGGGTGAGGCTGAGGCTGAGGTTTAGGGTTAGGGTGAGGGTGAGGTTTAGTGTTAGAGTAAGGGTTAGGGAGATAGTTAGGGTGAGGGTTATGGTTAGGTTTAGTGTTAGGGTTAGGGTTAGGGTGAGGGTTAGGTTGAGGTTTAGGGTTAGGGTTAGGGTTAGGTTTAGGATTAGGGTTATGATGAGGGTGAGTGTGAGGGTTAGGGTTAGGGTTAGGCTTAGACTTAGGGTTAGGCTGTGGGTGAGATTGGGGATGAGGATTAGGTTTTGGGTGATGGTTAGGGTTAGTGTTAGGTTTAGGGTTATGATTAAGGTTAGGGTTAGGATTAGGGTTTGGGTGAGGGCTAGGGTGAGGGTGAGGGTTAGTGTTAGTTTTACGCTTAGGCTTTAGGGTTAGGCTGATGGTGAGGTTGAGGGTCAGGGTTAGGGTTAGGGTGATGCTTAGGATTATGGTCAGGGTGAAGGTTAGGAAGAGGGTTATGGTTAGGGTGAGGGATTTGGGTGACGGTGACGGTAAGGGAAAATCTGAGGGTTAGGCTGAGAGTGAGGATTAAGGTAAGGTCTAGGGTTAGGGTTAGGGTGAGGGTGAGGTTAAGATTGATGATTAGGTTTAGGGTTAGTGTGAGGTTTAGAGTGAGGATGAGGGTTAGGGTTAGGGTGAGGGCTAGGTTGAGGGTGAGCGTTAGGGTTAGGCTTAGGGTGAGGTTTAATGTTAGGGTTATGGTTAGGGTTAGTGTGAGTGTTAGTGTTAGGGTTAGGGTTAGTGTTAGGGTGAGGGTAAGTGTTAGATTGAGGGTTAGGTTTAGGGTGAGGGTTATGATTAGAGTGAGGGTTAGGGTTAGGGTTAGGGTTATTGTTAGGTTAGGGTTAGTGTTACATTTACGAGAGGGTGAGAGTTAGGGTTAGGTTTAGGGTGTGGTTTATGTTTAGGGTTAGGGTTAGAGTTAGGTTTAAGGTGAAGGTGAAGTTTAGGGTTAGAGTTAGCGTTAGTGATAGTGTTAGGGTTAGGGTTTGTGTCAGTGTGAGGGTTAGGGTTAGGCTTAAGCTTAGCGTTAGGCTTAGGCTTAGACCATGTGTGAGTGTGAGGGTTAGGGTTAGGGTTAGGATGAGGTTTAGGTTTAGGGTTACGGTGAGGGTTAGGGTTAGGGTTAGTGATAGTGTTAGAGGTAGGGTTAGGGTGAGGGTGACAGTAAGGGTAAAGGTGAGGGTTTGGTTTAGGATCAGGTTTAGATTGAAGGTGAGTGTGAGGGTTACGGTTAGGGGTAGGGTTAGGCTTAGGGTTAGGGTGAGAGTTAGCGTTAGGGTTAGGGTTAGTGTTGCTGTTAGGGGTAGGGTTAGGGTGAAGGTTAGGGTGAAGGTGAGGATTAGGGTTAGGATTAGGATTAGGACTAAATTGAGGGTGAGTGTGAGGGTTAGTGTTAGGGTTAGGGTTAGGGTGAGCTTGAGGGTTAGGGTTAGGGTTAGGGTGAGGGTTAGGGTTAGGGTTAGTGTTAGTGTTAGGGTTAGGGTTAGGGTTAGGGTTAGTGTTAGGGTTGGGGTTAGGGTGAGGGTTAGGATGACGGTGAGGGTTAGGGTTAGGGTTAGGATTACGATTAGGGGTAGTGTTAGGGTGAATGCTTGGGTTAGGCTTAGGGTTAGGATTAGTCTTAGCATTAAGCTGAGAGTGAGGTTGAGGGTTAGGGTTAGGGTTCAGGTTAGGGTTAGCATTTGGGTGACAGTTATGGTTCAGTTTAAGTTTAGGGTTAGGGTGAAGGTTTTGAGTTAGGTTTTCAGATAAGGATTAGGGGGAGAGTTAGGAAGAGGATTAGGTTTAGGATTAGGGTTAGGGCGAGGGCTAGGGTGAGGGTGAGGGTTAGGGTTATTTTTAGGTTGAGGTTAAGGGTTAGTGTTAGGGTTAGGGTGAGGGTTAGGGTTATGGTGAGGGAGAGGATTAGGGTTAGTGTTAGAGTTAGGTTGAGGATGAGGGTTAGGGTGAGGGTGAGGGTTAGGATTAGGGTTAGGGTTAGGATTATTGTTAGTGTTATGGTTCTGGTGAGGCTGAGGGTGAGGGTTAGAGATAGGATTAGGGTTAGGGTGAGGGCTAGGGTGAGGGTGAGGTTTAGTCTTAGGGTTAGGGTGAGGTTCAGTTTCGAGTTAGGATTAGTGTTATTGTTAGGGTTAGGGTTAGAGTTAAGGTGAAGGTGAGGGTCAGGGTAAGCGTTAGGGTTAGGGTTAGGGTTAGGGTGAGGTTTAGTGTCAGGGTTAGGATTAGGGTTAGGGTGAGGGTGAGTATGAGGGTTAGGGTTAGGGTTAGGATTAGGCTTCGGTTTAGGCTGAGGGCGATTGTGAGTGTGAGGGTTGGTGTTAGTTTGAGGTTTAGGGTTAGTATTACATTTAGTGTCAGGTTTAGCATTAGTTTGAGGGTTACAATTAGGTTTAGGATTAGGGTGAGGTTTAGGGATAGTGTTTGGGTTTGGGTTAGAATGAGGTTTAGGGTTACAATTAGGGTTAGGGTGAGGGCTAGGGTGAGGGTGAGGTTTAGTCTTAGGGTTAGGGTGAGGTTCAGGTTTAGGCGTAGGGTTAGGGGGAGGGTTAAGTTTCGGGTTACATTGAGGGTGAGGGTTAGGTTTGAGGTGAGGGTTATGTTGAGGACTAAAGTGAGGGTGAGGGTTAGGGTTAGGGTTAGGGTTAGGGTGAGGGTTAGGTTGAGGTTTAGGTTTAGGGTTAGGGTTAGGGTTAGGATTAGGGTTATGCTGAGGGTGAGTGTGAGGGTTACTGTTTGGGTTAAGTTTAGGCTTAGGGTTAGGCTGAGGGTGATGGTGGGGATGAGGATTAGGTTTAGATTGATGCTTCCGGTAATGGTTAAGTTGAGAGTTAGGATGAGGGTTAGGGTTAGGCTTAGGCTTAGGGTTAGGCTGAGGCAGAAGTCGAGGGTGAGGGTTAGGGTTAGAGTGATGGATAGGGTTACGGTTAGTGTGAGGTTTAGGATGAGGGTTAGCTTTGGGGTGAGGGTTAGGATGAGGGTGACAGAGTAAAGGTGAGGGTTAGGCTGAGGGTGAGGGTTATTGTAAGGGTGAGGGTTCTGGTTAGGGTTAGGGTGAGGGTGAGGGTTAGATTGAGGATTATTGTTAGGGTTAGTGTGAGGTTTAGGGTGAGGATGCGTGTTAGGTTTAGGGTGAGGGCTAGGGTGAAGTTGAGGGTTAGCGTTTGGGTTAGGGTGAGGTTTAGGTTTAGGGTGATTGTTAGCGTTAGTGTGAGTGTTAGTGTTAAAGTTAGTGTAAGTGTTAGGGTGAGGGTAAGTGTTAGGGTAAAGTTTAGGTTTAGGTTGAGGTTTAGGATTAGGGTTAGGGTTAGGGTTAGGGTGAGGGTGAGGTTTAGGGTTAGAGTTAGGGTTGGGGTGAGGCTGAGGTTTAAGGTTAGGGTTAGGGTTAGTGTTAGGGTTAGAGTTAGGGTGAGGTTTAGTGTGGGTGTGAGGGTTAGTGTTAGGGTTAGGATTAGGGTTTGGGTTAAAGTGAGGGTGAGTGTGAGAGTTAGGGTTAAGTTTAGGGTTAGGTTTAGAATTAGGGTGAGTGTGAGTGTGAGGGTTATGGTTAGGGTGAGTGTTGGGGTTAGGGTTAGAATGAGGGTTAGGCTTAGGCTTAGGGTTTGGGTATGGGCTAGGTTGAGGGTGAGGTTTAGGGTTAGGGTTAGTGTGTGGGGTATGGTGAGGGTTAGGGTTAGTGTTAGGGTTAGGGTTGGGGATAGGGTGAGTTTTAGTGTGGGGTTGAGGGTTAGTGATAGTTTGGATTAGGGTTAGGGTTAAGGTGAGGGTGAGTGTGAAGGTTAGGGTTAGGGTTAAGGTTAGGTTTAGAGTTAGGGTGAGGGTGAGGGTGAGGGTTATGGTTAGGGTGAGTGTTGGGGTTAGGGTTAGAGTGAGGGTTAGGATGAGGTTTAGGCTTAGGCTTAGGGTTTGGGTATGGGCTAGGGTGAGGGTGAGGTTTAGGGTTGGGGTGAGGGGTAGGTTGAGGGGTAGGGTTAGTGTTAGGGTTAGGGTTGGGGTTAGGGTTAGGCTTAATGTTAGGCAGATGGGGAGCGTGTGGGTGAGGTTTAGGGTTAGGGTGAGGGTGAGGTTTAGGGTTAGAGTTAGCATTAGGGTAAGGGTTAGTGTCAGGGTTAGGGTTAGGGTTAGTGTTACTGTTAGGGTTAGGATGAGCGTGAGTGTGAGGGTCAGGGTTAGTCTTAGACTGAGGCGGAGGCTTACGCAGAGCGTGAGGGTGAGGGTGAGGGTTAGGGTTAGGGTTTTAGGGTTATGGTGAGTGTTAGGATGAAGTTTAGGTTTAGCATTAGAGTTAGGGTGAGGGCTATAGTTAGGGTGAGGGTTAAGGTTAGCGTTAGGGTGAGATTTAGGGTTAGGGTTAGGGTAAGGGTTAAGGTGAGGTTGAGGGTTAGGATTAGGGTTAGAGATATGATGAGGGTCAGGGTTTGGGTTACGGTTAGCGTTAGGTGAGAGTTAGGGTTCGGGTTTAGTTTAGGGTTGGATGAGGTTTAGGGTTCAGGTTACAATGAGGGTGAGGGTTAGGGTTAGGTTGAGGGTTAGGGTTTGGATTAGGGTTAGGGTGAGGTTTAGGATGAGGATTAGGGTTAGGATTAGGTTTAGGGTGAGGGCTAGGGTGAGGGTGAGGGTTAGGGTTATTGTTAGGGTGAGGTTTAGGTTTCGGTTTAGGGTTAGGGTTAGGTTAGGATGAGGGTTAGGGTTATGGTGAGGGTGAGGGTTAGGGTTAGGGTGAGGGTTAGGGTGAGGATGAGGATTAGGGTGAGTGTGAGGGTTATGGTGAGGGTTAGGGTTAGGGTTAGAGTGAGGGTTACGGTTAGGCTTAGGGTTAGGCTGAAGGCTAGGGTGAGGGTGAGGGTTAGGGTTATTGTTAGGGTGAGGGTTAGGATGAGGGTTAGGGTTATGGTGAGCTTAGGGTTAGGGTTAGAGTGAGGATTAGGGTTAGGATTAGGGTTAGGGTGAGGGTGATTGTTAGGATTAGTGTTAGGGTTAGAAGTATTAGTGTTATGGTTCTGGTGACTTTTGCAGTGATGGTGAGGCTGAGGGTGATGGTTATGTATAGGATTTGGGTTAGGTTTAGGTTTCGAGTTAAGATTAGTGTTATTGTTAAGGTTAGGGTTACAGTTACGGAGAGGGTGAGGGTGAGGGTTAGGGTTAGGGTTAGGGTGAGATTTAGTGTCAGGTTTAGGATTAGGGTTAGGGTGAGTGTGAGGTTTAGGGTTAGAGTTAGGTTTAGGGGGAGGGTTAGTGTGAAGGTTAGGGTTAGGGTTAGTGTTATGGTTAAGGTTAGGGTGAGGGTGTGTGAGGGTCAGGGTTAGTCTTAGGCTGAGGCCGAGGCTTAGGCGGAGCATGAGGGTGAGGGTGAGTGTTAGTGATAGGGTTTTAGAGTTAGGGTGAGTGTTAGGATGATGTTTAGGCTTAGCATTAGGATTAGGGGGAGGGCTAGAGTTAGCGTGAGGGTTAGGGTTAGCGTTAGGGTGATGTTTAGGATTAAGGTTAGGGTTATGGTGAGGGTGAGTGTTAGGGTTAGGGTGAGGGTTAGGGTTAAGGTGAGGCTGAGGGTTAGGATTAGGATTAGGGTGAGGGTTTGTGTTAGGGTTAAAGTTTCGATGAGGTTCAGGGTTTGGGTTAGGTTTAGGGTTAGTGTTATAGTTAAGATTAGGGTTAGAGTTACAGTAAGGTTGAGGTTGAGGGTGAGGGTTAGAATCAGGGTTATTGTGAGGTTTAGTTTTAGGATTATGGTTATGGTGAGGGTGAGGTTTAGGGTTAGAGTTAGGTTTAGGGGGAGGGTTAGGTTGAGTGTTAGGGTTAGTGTTAGGGTTAGGGTGAGGGTGAGGTTGAGGTTTAATGTTAGGGTTATGGTTAGGTTTAGGATTAGGTTGACGGTAGGGTGAGTGTGTGGGTTAGGGTTAGGGTTTGGCTTAGGCTTACGGTTAGGCTGAGGGTATGGGTGTGGATGAGGATTAGGTTTAGAATGATGGTTAGGGTTATGGTAGGTTAAGGGTTAGGATGAGGGTTAGGGTTAGGATTAGGGTGAGGGTGAGGGTTAGGGTTAGGGTTAGGCTTAGGCTTAGGCTTAGGGTTAGGCTGAGGCTGAGGGTGAAGGTGAGGGTTAGAGTTAGGGTGACTGTAAGTGTAAAGGTGAGGGTTAGGCTGAGGGTGAGTGTTACGGTAAGGTGATGGTTAGATTCAGGATTAGTGTTATGGTTAGTATGAGGTTAAGGGTGAGGATGAGGGTTATGGTTAGGTTGAGGGATATGTTGAGGGTGAGAGTTAGGGTTAGGGTGAGGTTTAGGGTTTGGGTGATGGTTAGGGTTAGTGTGAGGGTTAGTGTAATGGTTAGGGTTAGTGTTAGGGTGTGGGTAAGTGTTAGAGTGAGGGTTAGGGTTAGGGTGAAGGTTATGGTTATGATGAGGGTTAGGGTTAGGTTTAGGGTTATTGTTAGGGTTAGGGTTAGGGTTATGTTGAGGGTGAGGTTTAGCGTTAGGGTTAGGGGAGGTTTAGGTTTCAGGTTAGGGTTAGAGTTAGGGTTAGGGTGAGGGTGAGGTTAGGGTTAGAGTTAGAGTTAGTGTTAGTGTTAGGGTTAGGTTTAGGTTTAGAATTAGGGTTAGAGTTAGGATTAGGGTTAGGGTTAGGGTGAGGGTTACGGTGAGGGTTAGGGTTATGTTTAGGGTTAGGGTGAGGGGGAGGGTTAGGGTTAGGGTTAGGGTGAGGGTGAGGGTTAGATTGAGGGTTAGGGTTATGTTGAGGGTTATGGTTAGGGTGAGGGTTAGGTTTAGTGTTAGGGTTATTGTTAGGGTTAGGGTTAGGGTTACGGTGAGGTTGAGGATGAGGGTTAGGTTTAGGGTTAGGGTGAGGATTAGTTTTAGTGTTAGTGTTAGAGTTAGGGTTAGGGTGATGGTGAGGTTTAGGGTTAGAGTTAGGGTTAGTGTTAGGGTTAGGTTATGGTGATGGTTAGGGTGAGGTTTAGAGTTCGGGTTAGGCTTAAGCTTAGGCTTAGACTTAGGCCGAGAGTGAGGGTTAGGGTTATGGTTAGGTTTAGGATGAGTCCTAGGATGAGGATTATGGTTAGGGTTAAGGTTAGGTTTAGATTTATTGTTAGGGTTAGGGTTAGGGATAGGGTGTGGGTTAGGGTTAGGGTTAGGTTTAGGGTGAGGGTTAGGGTTAGGGTTAGGCTTAGGCTTAGGCTTAGGCTTAGTGTTATGTTTAGGGTTATTGTTAGTGTTATGGTTAGTGTTACGTTTGCGGTGAGGGTGAGGCACAGGGTGAGGTTTATGGTTATTGTTAGGGTTAAGTTTAAGTTTACTGTTATTTTTAGGGTTAGGGTTAGAGTTACGGTCACTGTGAGAGTGAGGTTGAGGGTGAGGATTAGGGTGAGGTTTACGGTGAGGTTTAGGTTTAGGGTTAGTGTTAGGGTGAGAGTGAGGGTGAGGGTTAGTGTTAGGGTTAGGCTTAGGCTGAGGGTGAGGGTGGGGGTGAGAGTTAGGGTTAGGGTGATCCTTAGGTTTAGGGTTAGTGTTATTGTTAGGGTTAGGGTTAGAGTTACAGTGAGGGGGAGTGTGGGGATGAGGGTTAGGATTAGGGTCAGGGTGAGGTTTAGGGTTAGGTTTAGAGATAGGGTTAGGGTGAGGGTGAGGTTTAGGGTTAGAGTTAGGGTTAATGTTAGGGATAGGCTTAGGGTTAGGCTGAGGGTGAGGGTGGGGTTGAGGATTAGGGTTAGGGTTAGGGTTCGGGTTAGGGTTAGAGTTAGGGTTAGGGTAAGGGTTCGGGTTAGGATTAGGATTAAGGTTAAGTTCAGGGTGAGTGTGAGGGTTAGAGTTAGGGTTAGGGTTAGGATTAGGGTTAGGATATGTGCTAGCATGAGGGTTAGGGTTAGGTTTAGGGTTAGGGTGACGTTTAGCGTTAGTTTTAGTGTCAGAGTTAGGGTTAGGGTGAGGGTTTTGGTTATGGTTAGGGTTACGGTGAGGGTGAGGTTTAGGGTTAGGTTTAGGGTTAGGGTTATTCTTAAGGTTAGGTTTAGGGTTAAGGTTAAGGTAAGGGTGAGGTTGAGGGTGATGTTGAGTGTTAGGGTTAGGGTTAGGATGAGATTTTCAGTTAGGGTTAGTGTTAGGGTTAGGGTCAGGGTGAGGTTGAGGGTTAGAGTTAGGGTTAGGGTTAGGGTTAGTGTGAGTGTTAGGGTTAGGGTTAGTGTTACAGTTAGGGTTATGGTGAGGGCTAGTGTGTGGGTGAGGGTTAAGGTTAACGTTGGGCTTTGGCTTTGGGTTAAGATGAGGGTGAGGGTGAGGGTGAGGGATAGGGTGAGGGTGAGGGTGAGATTTAGGGTTAGATTTAGTGTTAGGGTGAGAGTTAGAGTTAGGGTTAGGGTGAGGGTCATGGTTATGGTAAGGGTGAGGCTTAGGTTTAGGGTGAGGGTTAGGGTTAAGATGAAGGTTAGGGTTAGGGTGAGGGTTAGGATTAGGGTTAGAGTTAGTATTATTGTAAGTGTTATTGTTCTGGCTACCTTTGCAGAGACGGTGAGACTGAGGGTGAGGGTTAGGTATAGGATTAGGGTTAGGGTTTGATTTAGGGTTAGGATTAGCGTTATTGTGAGGTTTAAGGTTAAAGTTACGGTGAGGGTGAGGGTGAGGGTAAGGGTTAGGGTTAGGATTAGGGTTAGGGTGAGGTTTAGGGTCAGGGTTAGGATTTGGGTTAGGGTGAGTGTGAGGTTTAGGGTTAGAGTTAGGGTTAGGGGGAGGGTTCGCGTGAGGGTTAGGGTTAGGGTTAGTTTTAGGTTTAGGGTTAGGGTGAGGTTTAGGGTTCGGATTAGGGTAAGGGTGAGGGTGAGTGTGAGGGTTAGGGTTAGGGTTTGGGTTAGGCTTAGTGTTAGGCTGAGGGTGAGATTGAGGTGAGGGTTATGGTTAGGGTGAGGGTCGGGTTTAGGTTTAGGGTGAGGGTGAGGTTTAGATTGAGGAATAGTGTTTGGGTTAGTGTGAGGTTTACGGTGAGGATGAGTGTTAGGGTTAGGTTGAGGGCTAGGGTGAAGGTGAGGGTTAGCTTTAGGGATAGGGTGAGGTTTAGGTTTAGGGTATTTGTTAGCGTTAGTGTGAGGGTTAGTGTTAGGGTTAGTGTTAATGTTAGGGTGAAGGTAAGTGTTAGGGTAAGGTTTAGGTTTAGGGTGAGGTTTAGGATTAGGGTTAAGGTTAGGGTTAGGGTGAGTGTGAGGGTTAGGATAAGGGTTAGGGTTAGGGTTAGAGTTAGGGTGAGGTTGAGGTTGAGGGTTACGGTTAGGGTGAGTGTTGGGGTTAGGGTTAGAGTGAGGGTTAGTGTGATGGTTAGGCTTATGCTTAGCGTTTGTGTATGGGCTAGGGTGAGTGTGAGGGTTAGGGTTAGGTTTAGAGTGAGGGGTAGGGTGAAGATTAGGTTTAGTGTTAGGGTTAGAGTTGAGGTTAGGGTTAGGCTTAATGTTAGGCAGACTGTGAGGGTCAGGGTGAGATTTAGGGTTAGGGTGAGGGTGAGGTTTAGGGTTATAGTTAGGGTGAGGGTTAGTGTGAGGGTTAGGGTTAGGGTTAGTGTTAGGGTTAGGGTTAGGGTGAGGGTTAGTGTGACGGTCAGGGTTTGTCTTAGGCTGAGGCGGAGGCTTAGGCAGAGCATGAGGGTGAGGGTGAGTGTTAGTGTTAGTGTTTTAGGGTTAGGCTGAATGTTAGGATGAAGTTTAGGGTTAGCATTAGGGTTAGGGGGAGGACTAGAGTTAGGGTGAGTGTTAGGGTTAGGTTTAGGGTGAGGTTTAGGGTTAAGGTTAAGGTGAGGCTGAGGGTTAGGATTAGGATTAGGGAGAGGGTTTATGTTAGGTTTAGAGTTAGGGTGAGGTTCAGGGTTTGGGTTAGGTTTAGGGTTAGTGTTATAGTTAAGGTTAGGGTTAGAGTTAGAGTAAGAGTGAGAGTGAGGGTGAGGGTTAGGTTTAGGGTTAGGGTGAGGTTTAGGTTTAGGGGTAGGATTAGGGTTAGCGTGATGGTAAGGTTTAGGGTTAGGTTTAGGGTTAGTTGGAGGGTTAGGTCGAGTGTTAGATTTAGGGTTAGTTTTAGGGTTAAGGTTAGGGTGAGAGTTAGGTTGAGGGTTAGGTTGAGGGTTAGTGTTAGTGTTAAGGCTAGGATTAGGGTTAGGGTTAGGGTTAGGATGACGATTAGGGTGAGTGTTAGGATTAGGGTAATGGTGAGGTTTAGGGTGAGGTTTTCAATTAGGGTTAGGGTTAGGGTTAGAGTGAGGTTTAGGGTTAGGGTTTGGGTTAGGCTTAGAGTTACTCTGAGGGTGAGGGTGCAGGTGAGTGTGAGGGTTAGGGTTAGGTTTAGGGTTAGGCTTAGGGTTAGGCTTAGGATTAGGCAGAGGGTGAGGGTGGGAATGAGGGTTAGGTTTAGGGTGAGGGTTAGTTTTAGGGTTATGGGGAGGGTTAGGATGAGGGTTAGGGTTAGGATTAGGGTTAGGGTGAGGGCTAGGTTGAGGGTGAGTTTTAGGGTTAGGGTTAGGGTGAGGTTTAGGGTTAGGGTTTTGGATAGGGTTATAGTTACTGTGAGGGTGAGGGTGCGGGTGAGTGTGAGGGTGAGGGTGAGGTTTAGGGTTAGTTTTAGGGTGAGAGTTAGGGTTCAGGTTAAGTTTAGGGTTAGGTTGAGTGTTAGGGTAGGCTTAAGTTGAGCGTGAGCATCAGGGTTAGGTTGAGGGTTAGGGTTAGGTTTAGGGTTAGGGTGAGTTTCAGAGTTATGGTTAGGTTGAGGGTTAGGATGAGGTTTAGAGTTAGGATTAGGGTTAGGTTGAGGGCTAGGGTGAGGGTAAGAGTTATGGTTAGTGTTAGGGTGAGGTTTAGGTTTAGGGTTAGGTTAGGGTTAGATTGAGGGTTAGAGTTTGGATTAGGGTCAGGGTGAGTGTGATGTTTAGGGTTAGAATTAGGGTTAGGAGGAGGGTTAGGTTGAGGGTTAGGGTTAGGGTTAGTGTTAGGTTAGGGTTAGGGTGAGGGTTAGGGTTAGGATTAGGGTCAGGGTGAGGGTGAGGGTTAAGGTTTGGGGTCAGAGGATTAGAGATAGTATTAGGGTTAGGGTGAGTGTCAGTGTGTTTGTTAGGGTTAGGTTTAGGCTTAAGCTTAGGGTTAGGCTGAGGGTGAGTTTGAGAGTGAGGGTTAGGGTTAGGTTGAGGGTTAGTGTTAGGTTTAGGGGGAGTGTGAGGATGAGGGTCAGGGTTAGGTTTAGTGTTAGTGTAAGGGCTAGGGTGAGGTTGAGGTTTAGGGTTTAGGGTTTGTGTTAGGGTTAGGTTTAGTGTGAGGTTTAGTGTTAGAGTTAGGGTTAGGATAAGGCTGAGGTGAGTGTTAGGGTTAGGGTTAGTGTTAGGGTTAGTTTGAGGGTTAGGGTGAGGGTGAGGTTTAGGGTTAGGGTTAGGATTAGGATTAGGGTTAGGGTTAGGGTGAGTGTGAGGGTTAGGGTTAGGGATAGTGTTAGGCTTAGGTTGAGGGTGAGGGTGAGGGTGAGGGTTAGGGTTAGGTTGAGGGTTAGGTTTAGGTTTAGTGTGAGAGTTAGCTTTAGGATAATTTTAGGGTTAGGGTGAGGATTAGGGTTAGGATTAGCGTTAGGGTGAGTGCTAGCTTGAGGGTGAGGGTTAGGGTTAGTTTTAGGGTAAGGTTTATGGTTAGGGTTAGGGTTCGGGTGAGGGTTAGGGTTAGGATTAGGCTTAGGGTGAGGGTGAGTGTTAGGATTAGGGTTAGGATTAGTGTTAGGGTTTGGTTTAGGGTTGGGATTAGTGTTATTGTTAGAGTTAGGTTTAGAGTTATGGTGAGGGTGAGGGTGAGGGTTAGGAATAGGATTAGTGTTAGTGTTAGGGTGAGTGTGAGGTTTAGGGTTAGGATTAGGGTTAAGCTAAGTTTTAGGCTGAGGGTGATGGTGAGGGTGCGGATTATTGTTAGGGTGAGGGTTAGGGTTATTGTTAGGGTGAGGGTTAGGATGAGGTTTAGAATTAGTATTAGGGTTAGGTTGAGTGCTAGGGTGAGGGTGAGAGTTAGGGTTAGTGTTATGGTGAGGTTTAGGTTTAGGGTTAGGGTTAGGGTTAGGTTGAGGGTTAGTGTTTGGATTAGGGTTAGGGTGAGTGTGAAGTTTAGGGTTAGAGTTAGGTTTAGGGGGAGGGTTAGGTTGAGGGTTAGAGTTAGGGTTAGTTTTAGGGTTAGGGTTAGGGTTATTGTTAGTGTTATGTTTAGGGTTAAGTTTGCAGTGAGGTTGAGGCTGAGGTTGAGGGTTATGATTAGGGTTAGGGTGAGTGTTAGTGTTACTCTTATTTTTCGGTTTAAGGTTAGAATTACAGTGAAGTTGAGGGTGAGGGTGAGGGTTAGGGTTAGAATGAGGTTTAGGATTAGCGTTAGGGTTAGGGTGAGGGTGAGGTTTAGGGTTAGAGTTAGGGTTTGGGGGAGGGATAGGGTGTGGTTTAGGGTTAGGGTTAGTGTTAGGGTTAGGGTGAGTGTGAGGGTTAGTTTGAGGTTTTGGGATAGGGTTACGTTTAGATTTAGGTTTAGGGTGAGCGTGAGTGTGTGGGTTAGGTTGAGGGTTAGACTTAGGCTTAGGTTTAGGCTAAGGGTCAGGGTGGTGGTGAGGATTAGTGTTAGGGAGATGGTTAGGGTTAGGGTTAGTGTTATTGTTAGGGTAAGGGTTAGAGTTACGGTGAGGGTGAGGGTGCTGGTGAGAGTTAGGGTTAGAGTTAGTGTTGGGTTTAGGGTTAGGGTGTGAGTTAGGTTTAGAGTTACTGTGAGGGTGAGGGTGCGGTTGAGTGTGAGGGTTAGGGTTAGTTTTAGGGTTAGGATTAGGGTGAGGGCTAGGGAGACGTTTAGGGTTAGGTTTGTAGTGAGATTTAGGGGTAGGGTTAGATTTAGGGTTAGGGTGATGTGAGGTTTAGGGTTAGATTTAGGGTTAGGGTGAGGCTGAGGGTGAGGGTTAGGGATAGGGTTAGTGTTAGGGTTAGGTTAGGGTTGGGGTGAGGTTAGGGGGAGGGTGAGGTTTAGGGTTAGGGTTAGGATTAGTGTTAGGGATTGGGTGACTGTGAGGGATAGGGTTAGGGTTAGGGTTAGGGTGAGGTTTAGGGTTAGGGTAAGGGTGAGAGTTAGGGTTCTGATAAGTTTAGGGTTAGGGTGAGGATTAGGGTTAGGATTAGGTTTAGGTTTGGGGCTAGGGTGATGGTGAGGGTGAGGGTTAGTTTTAGGGTAAGGTTTACGGTTAGGGTTAGGATTTGGGTGAGGGTTAGGGTGAGGGTTAGCATTACGGTGAGGGTGAGGTTTAGGGGTAGGTTGAGGGTTAGATTTAGGATTAGGGTTAGGGTGAGGGTGAGTGTTAGGATTATTGTTAGGATTATGATTTGGATTAGGGTTAGGGTGAGTGTGAGGTTTAGGGTTAGGGTTAGGGTTAGGCTTAGGTTTAGTCTGAGGGTGATTGTGAGGGTGAGGGTTATTGTTAGGGTGAGGGTTAGGATTAGGGTTAGGGTGAGAGTTAGGGTTCGGGTTAAGTTTAGGGTTAGAGTGAGGTTTAGGGTAAGGGTTACAGTGTGGGTTAGAGTTAATGTTAGTGTGAGGAGTAGGATGAGGGTTAGGGTTAGGATTAGTCTTAGAATGAGGGCTAGGGTGAGGGTGAGGTTTAGGGTTAGGGTTAGGGTGAGGCTGAGGGTGAACTTTAGGGTTAGTGTTAGTGTTAGATTTAGGGTTTCGGTGAGGGTTAGGGTGAGTGTGAGTGTTAGCCTTGGTGTTAGGAATGGGATTAGGGTAAGGGTTAGGGTGAGTGTAAGGGTTAGTGTCACGGTGAGCGTGAGTGTTAGGGTTAGGTTGAGGGTTAGGATTAGGCTTACGATTAGGGTGAGGGTGAGAGTGAGAATTAAGGTTAGGGTAAGGGTTAGGGGTAGGGTTAGAGTGAGAGTTAGGGTTCGAGTTTAGGGTTAGGGTATGATTTAGGGTTAGGATTACGTTTAGTTTGAAGGTTAGGCTTAGCTTGAGGGTTAGGGTTAGGCTTAGGATTAGGGTGAGGGTTACGGTTAGGGTTAGGCCGAGTTTTAGGGTGAGGTTTTGGATTACGGTTAGGGTTAGTGTTAGGGTGAGGGTGAGGTTTTGGGTTAGAGTTAGGTTTAGGGGCAGGGTTAGGGAGAGTTTTTGGGTTAGAGTTAGTGTTATGGTTAGGGTGAGGTTAGGATTTGGGTTAGGGTTATTGTTAGTGTTATGGTTAGGGTTAAGTTTGTGGTGAGGGCGAGGCTGAGGGTGGGAGTTATGTTTTGTGTTAGGTGTAGGGTGAGGTTTAGGGTTAGGGTTAGGGTAAGGGTTAAGGTGAGTGTGAGGTTTAGGGTTAGATTTAGGGTTAGGGGTAGGATTAGGGTTAGGGTGAGGGTTAGGGTGAAGGCTAGGGTGTCATTGAGGGTTATGGTAAGTGTTAGGGTTAAGTTTAGGGTGAGGGTTAGCTTGAGGTTTAGGGTTAGGGTTAGGATTAGGGTTAGGGTGAGGATTAGGGTGAGTGTGAGGTTTAGGTTTAGGGTTAAGCTTAGGTGTAGGCTGAGGGTTAGGTTGAGTGTGAGGTTAGGGTTAGGGGTTAGGGTTAGGGTGAGAGTTAGGGGTAGTGTTAGGGTGAAAGATAGGGTTCAAGTTAAGTTTTGGGTTAGCGTTAGGTTTACGGTGATGGTTAGGATGAGGATTAGGGTTAGGATTAGGTTTAGGGTGAGGGCTAGGGTGAAGGTGAGGGTTAGGGTTAGTGTTTTGGTGAGGTTTAGGGTTAGGGTTAGTGTTAGGATGAGGGTTAGGGTTACGGTGAGGGTGAGGGTTAGGGTTAGGGTAAGGGTTAGGGTAAGCATTTGGGTTAGGGTTAGGGTGAGTTTTAGGGTTACATTTAGGGTTAGGTCGAGGGGTAGGGTTAAGTTTAGTGTTAGGGTTAAGGTTAGGGTGAGTGTTAGCTTGAGGTTTAGGGTTATTTTTAGGTTTAGGGTTAGGATTAGAGTTAGGGTGAGGGTGAGTGTGAGGGTTAAGTTTAGGGTGAGTGTTAGCTTGAGGTTTTGGGTTAGGCTGAGGGTGAGGGTGGGGTGAAGATTAGGGGTAGGGTGAGGGTGAGTGTGAGGGTTAGGGTTAGGGTTAGGCTTAGGCTTAGGGTTAGGCTGAGGGTGAGGGTGGGGGAGAGGATTAGGGTTAGGGTGATGGTTATGGTTAGGGTTAGGGTGAGGGTTGGGATGAGGGTTAGGTTTAGGATTAGGGTTAGGGAGAGGACTAGGGTGAGGGTTAGGGTAAGGGTTAGGCTTAGGCTTACGGTTAAGCTGAGCGTGAGGTTGAGGGTAAGTTTTAGATTTAGGGTGATGATTAAGTTTATGGTTAGGGTGAGGGTTAGGATGAGGTTTAGGGTTAGGGTGAGGATGATGGTAAGTGTAAAGGTGAGGTTTAGGCTGAGGGTGAGGGTTAAGATAAAGGTGAGTGTTAGGGTTAGTGTTAGGGTTAGGGTGAGTGTTAGATTGAGGTTTAGGTTTAGGGTTAGGGTTAGTGTGAGGTTTAGGGTGAGGATGAGGGTTAGGGTTAGGGTGAGGGTGAGGATTAGACATCAGGTTAGGGTGAGGGCTTGGATGAGGGTTAGGATTAGAGTTAGGGTTAGGGTTAGGGTGAGGTTTAGGATTAGGGTGAGGATTAGGGTTAGTGTGAGGGTTAGTGTTAGGGTTAGGGTTAGTGTTACGGTGAGGGTAACTGTTAGGGTGAGGGTTAGGGTTAGGGTGAGGCTTATGGTTAGGGTGAGGGTTAGGGTTAGGGTTAGAGTAATTTTTAGGTTTAGGATTACGGTTACAGTGAGGGTGAGAGTTAGGGTTAGTGTTAGGGAGAAGTTAAGTGTTAGGGTTAGTGTTAGAGTTAGGGTTAGGGTGAAGTTGCTTTTTAGTGGTAGGATTAGGGTTAAGGTGAGGGTTAGGGTGAGGGTTAGGGTTAGGGTGAGGGTTAGGGTGGGGGTGACGGTAGGGGTAAAAATGAGGGTTAGGCTGAGGGTGAGCGTTACTGAAAAGGTGAGGTTTAGGTTTAGGGTGAGGGTTAGGTTTAGAGTTAGGGTGAGGCTGAGGGTTAGATTGAGATTTAGTGTTAGGGTTAGTGTGAGGTTTATGGTGAGGATGAGTGTTAGGGTTAGGGTGAGTGCTAGGGTGAGGTTGAGGGTTAAGTTTAGTGTTAGGATGGGGTTTAGGGTTAGGGTGATTGTTAGGGTTAGTGTTAGCATTAGGTTTAGTGTTAGTGTGAGTGTAAGTATTAGGATGAGGGTTAGGGTTAGGGTGAGGGTTATGGTTAGGGTGAGGGTTAGGGTAAGGGTTAGGGTTATTGTTAGGGTTAGGGTTAGGGTTATATGGTTACGGTGTGGGTGAGGGTGTGGGTTATTTTTAGGGTTAGGATGAGGTTTAGGTTTCAGGTAAGGGTTAGAGTTAGGGTTAGGGTGAGGGTGAGGTTTAGGGTTAGAGTTAGTGTTAGTGTTAGGGTTAGGGATAGGGTGAGGGTTAGGGTTAGGCTTAGGCTTAGGCTTGGGCCGAGCATGAGGAGGAGGGTTAGGGTTCGGGTTAGGGTGAGGTTTAGGGTTAGGGTTAGGCTGAGGGTTAGGTTTAGGTTTAGGGTTAGGATTAGGTTTGGGGTGAGGGCTATGGTGAGGGTTAGGGTGTGGGTTAGGTTTAGGGTAGGGTTAGGTTTAGGATTTGGGTTAGGGTGAGTGTGAGTGTGAGGGTTAGGTTTGGGTTAGGCTTAGGGTTAGTGTGAAGGTTAGGGTTAGGGTTTGGCTTAGGGTGAGGGTGAGGCTGAGGATTAGTGTTAGGTTTAAGGTTTGTTTAAGGGTTAGGGTTTCTGTTAGGTTTAGGGTTAGGGTTAGGGTTACAGTGAGGGTTAGGTTTAGGGTTAGGGTTAAGTTAGGGTTAGGCTGAGGGTGAGGGTGTGGGTGAGGAATAGGGTTATGGTTAGGGTTAAGGTTATTGTTAGTGTTGTGGTTAGGGTTAAGTTTGCAGTGAGGGTGAGGCTGAGGGTGAGGTATATGGTTAGGGTTACGGTTAGGGTTAGGGTTACTGTTATTGTTTGTGTTGGAGTAAGAATTACTGTGAGGTTGAGAGTGAGGGTGAGGGTTAGGGTTAGGGTGAGGTCTAGGATTAGGGTTAGGTTTAGGGTTAGGCTGAGGGTGAGGTTTAGGGTTAGAGTTAGTGTTTGTGGGAGAGTTAGGGTGAGGTTTAGGGTTAGGGTTAGTGTTAGGGTTAGGCTGAGGGTGAGGTTTAGGTTGAGGATTAGGGATAGGGTTAAGTTTAGTTTTAGAATTAGGTTGAGCGTGAATGTGAGGGTTAGGTTGAAGGTTAGGCTTAAGCTTAGGGTTAGGCTGAGGGTGAGGGTGGGGGTGAGGATTAGAGTTAGGGTGATTGTTAGGTTTACGTTTAGTGTTATTGTTAGGGTAAGGGTTAGAGTTAAGGTGAGTGTGAGGGTGTGGTTGAGACTTAGATTTAGGGTTAGGGTGTGTTTTAGGGTTAGGATTAGGGTTAGAGTGAGGGTGAGGGTTAGGGTTAGTGTGAGGGTTAGGGTTAGGGTTTGGCTTAGGGTTAGAGTTACTGTGAGGGTTAGGGTACGTGTGAATATGAGGGTTAGGGTTAGGTTTAGGGTTAGGTTCAGGTTTAGGGTGAGGGCTGGGGTGAGGGTGAGTTTTAGGGTTACGGTTAGAGTTTGGTTTAGGGTTAGGGTTAGGGTTAGGTTTAGGCTGAGTGTGAGGTTTAGTGTTAAAGTTAGGGTTAGGGTGAGGCTGAGGGTGAGGGTTAGGGTGAGGGTTAGCATTAGGGTTAGGGTGAGAGTTAGGTTTCAGTTTAGTTTAGGGTTAGGGTGAGGATTAGGGTTAGGATTAGTGTTAGGCTGAGGGCTAGGGTGAGGATGAGGGTTAGGGTTAGTGTTAGGGTAAGGTTTAGGGTTAGGGTTAGGGTTCGGGTTCGTGATAGGATGAGGGTTAGGGTTTCGGTGAGTGTTAGCGTTAGGATTAGGTTGAGGGTTAGGGTTAGGATTAGTGTTAGGGTGAGGGTGACTGTTACGATTAGGGTTAGGATTAGGAGTAGGGTTAGGTTTAGGGTTAGGATTAGTGTTATTTTTAGGGTTTGGTTTATAGTTATGGTGAGGGTGAGGGGAGGGTGAGGATTAGGGTTAGGGTTATTGTCAGGTTCAGGATTAGGCTTAGGATTAGTGTTAGGGTGAGGGTGAGGTTTAGTTTTAGATTTAGGGTTAGTTGGAGGTTTAGGTGGGGGTTAATGTTAGGGTTAGTTTTATGGTTAAGGTTAGGGTGAGGGTTAGGTTGAGGTTAAGCTTTAGGGTTAGGGTTAGTGTTAGGATTAGGGTTAGGGTGAGGGTTAGTGTGAGGGTTAGGCTTAGGATTAGGCTTAGGCTTAGGGTAAGGCTGAGAGTGAGTGTGGGGGTGTGGATTAGGTTTAGGGTGATTGCTAGGTTTAGGCTTAGGGTGAGGGTTAGGATGAGTGTTAGGGTTAGGATTAGGGTTAAGGTGAGGGCTTGGGTGAGGGTGAGGGTTAGGGTAAGTGTTAGGCTTAGGCTTAGGGTTAGGCTGAGAATGAGGTTGAGGGTGAGGATTAGGGTTAAGGTGAGATTTAGTGTTAGTGTTATGGTTAGAGTTAGGATTTGGGTGAGGGTGAGGTTTAGGGGTACAGTTAGGGTTAGGGTGAGTGTTAGGCTTAGGGTGACGGTTAAGGTGGGAGTGATGTTAAGGTAAAGGTGAGGGTTAGGCTGAGTGTGAGGGTTATTGAATGGGTTAGCGTTAGTGTTAGGTGGAGGGATAGGATTAGGCTGAGTGTGAGGGTGAGGGTTAGATTGAGGATTAGTGTTAGGGTTCGTGTGAGGTTTAGGGTGAGGATGAGGGTTAGGGTTAGGGTAAGGCCTAAGGTGAGGATGAGGGTTAGTGTTAGTGTTAGGGTGAAGTTTATGGTTAGGGTTATTGTTAGGATTAATGTTAGAGTTAGGCTTAAGATGAGGGTTAGGGTGAGGGTGAGGTTTAGGGTTAGGGTTAGGATTAGGATGAGGTTTAGGGTTAGGGTAAGTGTGACTTTTAGGGTTAGGGTTAGGCTTAGGCTTAGGGTTAGGCTTAGGGTGATGGTGAGGGTGAGGGTTATTATTAGGGTGAGGGTTAGGCTTAGTCTTAGGGTGAGAGATAGGGTTCCGGTTATGTTTAGGTTTAGAATGAGTATTGGGTAAGGGTCACAGTGAGGGTGAGGGTTAGGGTTAGGTTGAGGTTTCGGGTTAGGGTTTGGTTTAGGGTGAGGGTGAGGGTGAGGGTAAGGGTTAGGGTTAGTGTTAGGTAAGGGTTAGGATGAGGGTTAGGGTTAAGATTAGGGTTAGGGTTAGGGTTAGTGTTAAGGTTAAGTTGAGGGTGAGGGTGAGGGTTAGGGTTAGGGTGGGGGTTAGGGTTAAAGTTATTGTTAGGGTTAGGGTTAGAGTTAAGGTTAGGTTGAGGGTGAGGGTGAGGGTTAGGTTTAGGGTGAGGTGTAGGGTGAGGTTTAGGGTTACGGTTAGGGTTAGAGTTAGCATGAGGGTGAGGTTTAGGGGTAGAGTTAGGGTTAGGGGGAGGGTTAGAGTCAGGTTTAGGTTTAGGGTTTGGGTGAGGATGAGGGTTAGGTTGAGTTTTAGGGATATGGTTAGGTTTAGGATTAGGTATCGTGTGAGGGTGAGTGTGAGGGTTAGGGTGATGGTTAGGCTTAGGGTGAGGGTTAGGCTGAGGGTGAGGGTGGGGGTGACGATTAGGGTTAGGGGGATAGTAAGGGTTAGGGTTAGTGTTATTGTTAGGGTTAGAATTAGAGTTACTGTGAGGGTGAGGTTGGCGGTGAGGGTTAGGGTTAGGGTTAGGGTGGGGTTTAGGTTTAGGGTTAGTGTTAGAGTTAGTGTGAGGTTGAGGGTTAGGTTGAGGTTTAGGGTTAGGGTTAGGGTTATTGTGAGGGTTAGGGTTAGGGTTAGAGTTAGTGTTAGGGTTACGGTAAGTGTTAGGGTGAGGGTTTGGGTTAGGGTGAGGGTTCTGTTTAGGGTGAGGGTTAGAGTTAGGTTTATTTTTAGGGTTAGGGTTAGGGTTAAGGTTACGTTGAGGGTGAGGATTAGGGTTGGGGTTAGGATGAGGTTTAGGTTTAGGGTTAGTGTTACAATTAGGGTTAAGGTGAGAGTGAGGTTTAAGGTTAGAGTTAGGGTTAGATTTAGGGTTAGATTGAGGGCTAGGGTGAGGGTTAGGGTTAGGTTTAGGGTGAGGGTTAGGATTAGGTTTAGGGCTAGGATTAGGGTTAGGGTTAGGACTAGGGTAAGGGTTAGGGTTAGGGTTAGGGTTATGGATAGGGTTAGGTTTAGGATTAGGATTAGGGTGAGGGTGAGTGTGAGGGTTAGGGTTAGGTTTAGGGTTAGGATTAGGCTTAGGGTTAGGGTGAGGGTTAGGGTTAGGGTTTGGGTTAGGGTGAGGTTGAGGCTGAGGATTAGGGTTTGGTTTAGGGTTAGGGTTAGGGTTAGTTTTAGGGTTAGGTTTAGGGTTAGGGTTAGGTTTAGCATTAGGTTTTGGCTGAGGTTGAGGGTGGTGGTGAGGATTAGGGTTAGGTTTACGGTTCTGGTTTTTGTTAGTGTTATGGTTAGGGTTAATTTTGCAGTGAGGTTGAGTTTGAGGTTGAGTGTTATGGTTAGACATTGGGTTATGGTTAGGGTTAGTGTTATTGTTAGGGTTAGGTTTAGAGTTATGGTGAGTTTGAGGGTGAGGGTGAGAGTTAGGGTTAGGATGAGGTTTAGAGTGAGATTTGGGGTTAGGTTTAGGGTTAGGGTTAGGGTGAGTGTGAGGTTTAGGGTTAGAGTTAGTTTTAGGGGGAGGGTTAGGGTGAAGTTTAGGGTTAGGGTTAGTGTTAGGGTTAGGGAGAGCGGCAGGGTTAGGATGTGGTTTAGGGATAGGTTTAGGGTTAGGATTAGGGTTAGGGTGTGGGTGAGTGTAAGGGTTAGGGTGTAAGGGTTAGTCTTAGGCTTAGTGTTAGGATGAGAGTGAGGATGAGGGTGAGATTTAGGGTGAAAATTAGGGTGGGGTTTAGGGTTAGGGTTAGGGTTAGGGTTCGGGTGAGGGTGAGGTTTAAGTTTAGATATAGGGTTAGGGGGGTGGTTAGGGTGAGGGTTATGGTTAGGGTTAGTTTTAGGGTTAGGGTGAGGGTGAGGGTTAGGTTTAGGGTTAGGATTAGGTTTAGGGTGAGGGTGAACGTGTGTGTTAGGGTTAGGTTTAGGGTTAGGCTTAGGATTAGGCTGAGGGTGAGTTTGAAGTTGAGGGTTAGGGTTAGGGTTCGGGTTAGGGTTCGGGTTAAGTTTAGGGTTAGGGTGAGGGTTGGGGTAAGGGTTATGGTGAGGGCGAGGGTCAGCGTTAGGTTGAGTGTTAGGGTTAGGGTTAGGGTGCGTGTGAGGGTGAGGGTTAGGGTTAGGGTGAGGGTTAGGATGAGTGTTCGGGTTAGTGTTAGATTTAGGGTGAGTCTGAGGGTGAGGGTTAGGGTGAGGGTTAGTGTTAGATTTAGGGTTAGGGTGAGGGTGAAGGTGAGGGTGAGGTTTAGGTTTATGGTTAGGTCGAGGTTTAGGGTTAGTGTTATGATTAGGGTTAGGATGAGGGTGAGGTTTAGGGGTAGAGTTAGGGTTAGGGTGTGGGTTAGGGTGAGGGTTAGGGTTAGTGTGAGGGTTAGGGAGGGGATGATGTTGAGGGTAAATGTGAGGTTAGTCTGAGGGTGAGTTTTACCATAAGGGTGATGGTTAGGGTGAGGATGAGTGTTAAGGTTAGCGTGAGTGTTAGGGTGAGGGTGAAGGTTAGGGTTAGTTGGAGGGTTAGGTCGAGGGTTAGGGTTAGGGTTAGTTTTAGGGTTAAGGTTAGAGTGAGGGTTAGGTTGAGGTTTAGGTTTCGTGTTACAGTTAGGATTAGGATTACGGTAAGGGTTAGGCTGAGTGTGAGGTTTAGGGTTAGGGTTAGGGTTAGACAGGTTTAGGCTGAGGGTGAGGGTGAGGGTGAAGGTTAGGGTTAGGGTGAGGGTTAGGGTTAGGTTTAGGGAGAAAGATAGGGTTTGGGTTAAGTTTAGGGTTAGGGTTAGTTTGAGATTTAGAGTTAGGGTTAGGGTGAGGGTGAGTGTTAGGGTTAGGATGAGGGTTAGGATGAGGATTAGGGTTATGATTAGTGTTAGGGTGTGGGCTAGGGTGATGGTGATTTTGAGGGTTAGGGTTTGGGTGAGGTTTAGTGTTAGGGTTAGGGTTAGAGTGAGTGTTAGGATGAGAGTTAGTGTTACCATGAAGTTAGGGTTAGGGTTATGGTGAGGTTGAGGGTTAGAATTAGGTGTAGGGTGAGGGTGAGTGTTAGGATTAGGGTTAGTGTTAATTTAGGTTTAGGATTAGTGTTATTGTTAGGGGTAGGGTTTGACTTACAGTGAGGGTGAGGGTGAGGGTGAGGGTTAGGGTTAGGGTGAGGGTTAGGATTGGTGTTATGGGGAGGGTTATGATGAGGGTTAGGTTTAGGTTTATGGTTACGGTGAGGGTGAGGGTTAGGGTTAAGTTTAGGGTGAGGTTTTTAGTGTTAGGGTTAGGGTTAGAGTTAGGGTTAGGGTGAGGGTGATGTTTAGGGGTAGAGTTAGGGTTATGGTGAGGGTCAACATGAGGGTTAGGGTTACGGTGAGGGTTAAAGTGGGGGTGATGGTAAGGGTAAAGATGAGGATTAGGCCTAGGGTGAGGGTTATGGTAAGGGTGAGGGTTACGGTTAGGGTGAGGATGAGAGTTAGGGTTAGGGTGAGTGCTAGGGTGAGGGTGAGGACTAGGTTTAGTGTTAGGGTGAGGTTAGGGTTAGTGAGGGGTATGGTTAGGGTTAAGGATAGGGTTAGGTTTAGGTTTATTGTTAGGGTTAGGTTTAGGGTTAGGGTAGGATTAAGGTTAGGGTTAGGGTTATTGTTAGGGTTAGGGTTGAGATGAGGTTTAGGTTTAGGGTTCGGGTTAGAGTTAGGCTTAGGGAAAGGTGAGGTTTAGGGTTAGAGTTAGGGTTAGTGTTAGGGTTAGGGTTAGCATGAGGGTTTGGTTTAGGGTTAGGCTAAGGCTTTGGTTTAGGCTTAGGCCCCGCATGTGGGTGAGGGTTAGGGTTAGGGTTAGGGTGAGGGTAATCCATACGGAAGGGTGAGGGTTTGGGTTAGGGTTAGGGTTATTGTTAGGGTTAGGGTTACGGTGAGGGTGATGTTTAGGGTTAAGTTTATGGTGAGGTTTTTAGTGTTAGTGTTAGGGTTAGGGTCAGGGTTACGGTGAGGTTTAGGGGTAGAGTTAGAGTTAGGGTTATGGTTAGGGTGAGGGTTAGGGTTAGGGTGAGGGTTAAGGTGGGGTGACGGTAAGGGTAAAGATGAGGGTTAGGTCTAGGGTGAGGGTTATGGTAAGGGTGAGGGTTAGGGTTAGCGTTAGGATTAGGGTGAGAGTCCGTGTTCAGGTTAAGTTTAGGGTTAGGATGAGGTTTAGGGTGAGGATGAGGGTTAGGGTTAGGGTGAGAACTAGGGTGAGAGGGAGGATTAGGATTAGTGTTAGGGTGAGGTTAGGGTTAGGGTGAGGGTTATGGTTAGGGTTAGGGTTAGGGTTAGGTTTAGTGTTAGGGTTAGGGGTAGGATTAGGGTAGGGTTAAGGTTAGGGTTAGGATTATTGTTAGGGTTAGGGTTAGGATGAGGTTTAGGTTTAGAGTTAGGGTTAGTGTTAGGGTTAGGGTAAGGGTGAGGGTGATTGTGAGGCATAGGGTTACGGTTAGGATTAGGCTTAGAGTTAGGGTGAGGGTTAGGGTTAGAGTTTGGGTTAGGGTGCAGGTGAGGCTGAGGATTAGGTTTAGGTTTAGGGTTAGATTTAGGGTTAGGTTTAGGGTTAGGTTTAGTGTTAGGTTTAGGGTTATGGTGAGGGTTAGGGTAAGGGTTAAGTTTAGGCTTAGGGTTAGGCTGAGGGTGTCTGTGGGGGAGAGAATTAGAGCTAAGGTTAGGGTTAGGCTTAGGGTTAGGTTTATTGTTAGTGCTATGGTTAGGGTTAAGTTTGCAGTGAGGGTGAGGCTGAGGGAAACGGTGAGGGTTAGGGTTAGGGTTAGTGTTATTGTTAGGGTTAGGGCTAGAGTTACGTTGAGGTTGAGGGTGAGGGTGAATGTTAGGGTTAGGGTGAGTTTTAGGGTTATGGTTAGGGTTAGGGCAAGGGTGAGTTTTAGGGTGAGGGTGAGGTTTAATGTTAGGGTTAGGGTGAGAGTTAGGGTAGAGTTAGGGTGAGAGAAGGATTCAAGTTAAGTTTAGGGTTATAGTGTGGGTTAAGGTAAGGGTTACGGTGAGGTTGAGGGTTAGGGTTAGGTTGAGATTTAGGGTTAACATTAGATTTAGTGTTAGGGTGAGGGTTAGGGTAAGGTTTACGGTGAGGGTGAGGGTTAGGGTTAGGGTTAGAGTTAGGATTTGTGTTAGGGTGAGGGCTAGGGTGAGGCTGAGGGTTAGGGTAAAGGTTTGGCTTAGGCTTAGGTTTAAGCTGAGCGTGAGGTTGAGGGTGAAGGTTAGGGTTAGGATTAGTGTGAGGTTTAGTGTTAGGGTTAGGGTTAGAGTTAGCATTATGGTGAGGTTTAGGGGTAGAGTTAGTGTTAGGGTGAGGTTAGGGTTAGGGTGAGGGTTGGGTTGTGGGTGACTGTAAGGGTAAGGTGAGGGTTAGGCTGAGGATGAGGGTCATGGTAAGGGTGAGAGTTAGGGTTAGGGCGAGGGTTAGGGTTAGGGTTAGGGTTAGGGTGAGGGTTAGATTGAGGATTAGTGTTAGCTTTAGTGTGAGGTTTACCATGAGGATGAGTATTAGGTTTAGGGCTAGGGTTAGGTTGAGGTTTAGGTTTAGTGTTAGCGTGAGGTTTAGGGTTAGGGTGATTGTTAGATTTAGTGTGAGGCTTAGTGTTCGGGTTAAGGTTAGTGTTAAGATGAGAGTAAGTGTTAGGGTGAGGGTTAGGTTTAGGGTGAGGGTAATGATTAGGGTTAGGTTTAGGGTTAGGGTTAGGGTTTTTGTTAGGTTTAGGGTTACTGTTGTTGTTAGTGTTAGGGTTAGGGTTCCGGTTAAGTAGAGGGTGAGGTTTAGGGTTAGGGTTAGGATTAGGGTTAGTGTTAGGGTGAGGGTAAGTGTTAGGGTGAGTGATAGGGTTAGGGTGAAGGTTATGGTTAGGGTGAGGGTCAAGGTAAGGTTTAGGGTTACTTTGAGCGTGAGGGTTAGGGTTATGTTGATGGTTAGGGTTAGGTTTAGGGTTAGGGTGAGTTTAGGGTTAGGGTTATTGTGAGGGTTAGTGTTAGGGTTAAGGTTAGGGGTAGGGTGAGGGTAAGTGTTAGGGTGAGGTTTAGGGTTAGGGTGAGGATTATGGTTAGGGTGAGGGTTAGGGTTATTGTTAGGGTTAGGGTTAGGTTTAGATTTAGTGTTAGGGTGAGGGTGAGAATTAGGGTTAGAGTGAGGTTTATTTTAGGGTTATTGTTAGGGTGAGGGTTAGGGTTAGGTTTAGGCTTAGGTTTAGGCTTAGGCCGAGCATGAGGGTTCGGGTTAGGGTTCGGGTTAGGGTTCGGGTTAGGGTTATGGTTAGTGTCAGGTTTAGGATGAGGTTTAGGGTTAAGGTTAGGGTTAGGGTGAGGGCTAGGCTGAGGGTTAGGGTTAGGGATTGGGTTAGGTTTAGGATTACGGTTAGGGTGAGCGTGAGTGTGAGGCTTCGGCTTAGGGTTAGGGTTAGGCTTAGAGTTAGGGTGAGGGTTTTGCTTAGGGTTTGGGTTAGGATTAGGGTTAGGGTTACCGTGAGGGTCAGGGTTAGGTTAGGGTTAGTCTTAGGATTAGGCTTATTGTTAGTGTTATGGTTAGGGTTAAGTTTGCAGTGAGGGTGAGGCTGAGGGTGAGGGTGAGGTTTAGGGTTAGGGTTAGGGTTAGTGTTATTGTTAGGTTTAGGGCTAGAGTTACGTTGAATTTGAGGGTGAGGTTGAAGGTTAGGGTTAGGGTGAGTTTTAGGGTTAGGGTTAGTGTTAGGGTGAGAGTGAGGTTTAGGGTTAGAGTTAGGCTTAGGGTTAAGGTTAGGGTGAGGTTTCGGGTTAGGGTTAGGTTTGGGGTTATGGTAAAGGTGAGGTTTAGGGTTAGAATTAGGGTTAGGGTGAGGCTGAGGTTGAGGGTTAGGGTTAGGGTTAGTGTTAGCTTTAGGGTTAGGGTTAGGGTGAGGGTTAGGGTGACGGTAAGAGTTAGAGTTAAGGTTAGGATTAGGATTAGTGTAAGGGTTAGGGTGAGTGTGAGGTCTAGGGTTAGTGTTAGGATTAGGGTTAGGCTTAGTGTTAGCCTGAGGGTGAGGTTGAGTGTGAGGGTTAAGGTTAGGGTGAGGGTGAGGGTTAGGATTATGGGGAGGGTTAGGATGACTGTTAGGGTTAGTATTAGGGTTAGGATGAGGGGTAGGGTGAGGGTGAGGTTTAGGGATAGGGTTAGGGTTAAGGTAAGGGTGAGGGTGAGGTTTAGGGTTAGAGTTAGGCTTGAGTTAAGCCTGAGGGTGAGGGTGAGGGTTAGGGTGAGGATTAGGATTAGGGTAAGGGTTAGGGTGAGTGTGAGTGTTACGGGTAAGGTAGGATTAGGTTTATGGTTACACTGAGGTTGAGGGTGAGGGTGAGGGTAAGGGTTAGGATTAGGGTTAGGGTGAGCATGACTGTGTGTGTTTGGGTTAGTTTTAGGGTTAGGCTTAGGGTTAGGGTGACGGTGAGGTTCAGGGTGAGGGTTAGGGTTAGGGTGAGGTTTAGGCAAAGGGTTAGGGTTAGAATGAGGACTAGGGTGAGGTTGAGGGTTAGGGTGAGTGTTAGGGTTAGGGTTAGGGTGAGAGTTAGGATTTGGGTTAAGTTTATGTTTAGGGTGAGGGTTAGGATAAGGGTTATGTTAAGGTTGAGGGTTAGGGTTAGGTTGAGGGTTAGGGTTAGGATTAGGGTTAGGGTGAGGGTGAGGTTTAGGGTTAGTGTTAGGGTGAGGGTTAAGATGAGGTTTAGGATTAGGGTTAGTGTGAGGGTAGGCTGAGGTTGAGGTTTAGGATTAGGGATTTTTGAAGTTTAGGGTTAGGGTTATGGTTAGGGGTAGGGTGAGGGTGAGGATTAGGGTTAGAGTTAGGGTAAATGTGAGGCTGAGGTTGAGGGTTAGGTTTAGGGTTAGTGTTAGAGTAACGGTTAGGTTGAGGATTAAGGTGAGGGTGAGGGTTAGGCTTAGGGTTATAATTAGGATTAATGTAATGGTTAGGGTGAGTGTGAGGGTTAGGTTTAGGCTTAGGCTTAGGGTTAGGCTGAGGGAGAGGGTGAGTGTGAGGGTTAGCTTTAGGTTGAGGGTTAAGGTTAGGGTTAGCTTGAGAGTTAGGGTTCAAGTTATGTTTAGGGTTAGGGTTAGGGTTACAGTGAGGGTTATGTTTAGGGTTAGGTTGAGGGTTAGGGTTAGGGTTAGGGTGAGGCTTAGGATTAGAGTTAGGGTGAGGGTTAGGATTAGGATTAGGGTTACAATTAGGGTTAGGATGAGGGCTAGGGTGAGGGTGAGGATTAGGGTTAGTGTTAGGGTAAGGTTTAAGGTTAAGTTTAGGTTTACAGTGAGGGTTAGTATAAGGGTTAAGGTTACGGTGAGGGTGAAGTTTAGGGTTAGGGTGACGGTTAGGGTTAGGATTAGGGTTATGGTGAGGGTGAGTTTTAGCATTAGGGTTAGGGTTAGGGTTAGGTTTAGGGTTAGTATTAGTGTTATAATTAGGGTTAGGGTTAGAGTTAAGGTGAGGGTGAGGGTGGGGGTGAGGGTGAGGGTTAGGTTTAGGGTTAGGGTGAGGTTTAAGTTTAGGGTTTGGATTAGGGTTAGGGTGAGTGTGAGGTTTAGGGTTAGGTTTCGTGTTAGTTGGAGCATTAGCTAGAGGGTTAGGGTTAGTTTTAGGGTTAAGGTTAGGGTAGGCTTAGGTTGAGTTTTCGGGTTAATTTTAGATTTAGGGTTAAGATTAGGGTTAGGGTGAGGGTGAGTGTTAGGGTTAGGGTTAGGCTTAGGCTTATGCTTAGGGTTAGGTTGAGGGTGAGTGTGGGGTGAGGATTAGAGTTAGGGTGATGGTTAGGGCTAGGGTTAGGGTGAGGGTTAGGATGACGTTTAGCGTTAGGATTAGGGTTAGGGTGAGGGCTAGGGTGAGGGTGTGGGTATGGTAAGGGTTTGGCTTAGGCTTAGGCTTAGGGTTAGGCTGAGGGTGAGGGTGGGGGTGAGGATTAGAGTTAGGCTGATTGTTAGGGTTAGGGTTTGGGTGAGGGTTAGGATGAGGGTTAGGGTTAGGATTAGGGTTAGGGTGAGGGTTAGGGTGAGGGTGTGGGTAGGGTAAGTGTTAGGCTTAGGCTTAGTGTTAGGCTTAGCTTTTGGTTGAGGATAAGGGATGGGGTTAGGGATAGGGTGTGTTTTAATGTTAGGGTTAGGGTTAGAGTTGGGGTTAGGGTGATGGTGAGGTTTAGGGGTAGAGTTAGTGTTAGGGTGAGTGTTAGGGTTAGGGTGAGGGTTAGGTTGTGGTTGACGGTAAGGGTAAAGGAGAGCGTTAGGTGAGGTTGAGGTTGAGGGTGATGGTAAGGGTGAGGGTGAGGGTTAGGGTGAGGGTTAGGGTTAGGGTTAGGGTTAGAGTCATGGTGAGGGTTAGATTGAGGATAAGTGTTCGGGTTAGTGTGAGGTTTAGGGTGAGGATGAAGGTTAGGGTTAGGTTGAGGGCTAAGGTGAGGGTGAGTATTAGGGTTAGTGTTAGTGTGAGATTTAAGGTTAGGTGATGTTTAGGTTTAGTGTGAGTGTTAGAGTTAGGGTTAGGGTTAGTGTTAGGGTGAGGGTAAGTGCTAGGGTGAGCTTAGGTTTAGGGTGTGGATTATGGTTAGGGTGAGGGTTAGGGTTAGGTTTAGCGTTATTGTTAGTGTTAGGGTTAGGGTTACGGTTATGGTGAGGGTGAGGGTGAGGGTTAGGGTTAGGGTTAAGATTAGGATTAGGGTTAGTGTTAGGGTGAGGGTAAGTGTTAGGATGAAGGTTAGGGTAAGGGTGAGGGTTATGGTTAGGGTTAGGGTTACGTTGAGCGTAAGGGTGACTGTTTGATTGAGGGTTATGGTTAGGGTTAGTGTTAGGGTGAGGTTAGGGTTAGGTTTAGTGTGAGGTTTCGTGTTTGGGTTAGGGTTAGTGTTAATGTGATGGTAAGTGTTAGGTTCAGGATTTGGGTTAGGGTGAGGGTTATGGTTACATTGAGGTTAAGGATTAGGTTTAGGGTTATTGTTAGGGTTATGTTTAGGGTTAAGGTTACGGTGTGGGTGAGGGTGAGGGTTAGGTTTAGGGTTAGGGTTAGGGATAGGGTGAGAGTTAGTGTTCGGTTTAAGTTTAGTGTTAGGTTGAGGTTTAGGGTGAGGGTTATGTTTAGGGTGAGGGTTAGGGTTAGGTTGAGGGTTAGGGTTATGATTAGGTTTAGGGTGAGGGTGAGGGTGAGGGTTAGGGTTAGTGTTAGGGTGAGGATTAGGATGAGGGTTAGGGTTAGGGTGTGGGTTAGGGTTAGGGTGAGGGTTAGGGGTGGGGTTAGGGTGAAAGTTAGGGTTCAGTTTAAGTTTAGGGTTAGGGTAAGTGTTAGGGTTAGGATTACGGTGAGCATGATGATTAGGGTTAGGTTGAGGGTTAGGTTTAGGCTTAGGATTAGGGTGAGGGTTAGGATGAGGATTAGGGTTAGGGTTAGGATTATGTTTAGGGTGAGGGCTAGGTTCAGGGTGAGGTTTAGGGATAGAGTTTGGTTTAGGATGAGGGTTTGGGTTACTGTGAGGGTGAGGTTTAGGGTTAGGGTGAGGGTTAGGGTTAGGATTTTGGTTAGGGTTAGGATGAGTTTAGGGTTACATTTAGGGTTAGGGGGTGGTTTAGGTCGAGGGTTAGGGTTAGGATTAGTGTTAGGGATAAGGTTAGGGTGAGGTTTAGCTTGAGGTTTAGGGTTAGGTTTAGGATTAAGGTTAGGGTGAGGGTGAGCGTGAGGTTTAGGGTTAGGGTTAGCCTTAGGCTTAGGGTTATGCTGAGGATGAAGGTGTGGATGAGGATTAGGGTTAGGGTGATGGTTAGGGTTAGTGTTAGTGTGAGGGTTAGGATGATGGTTAGGTTTAGGATTAGGGTTAGAGAGAGGGCTAGGGTGAGGGTTAGGGTAAGGTTTAGGCTTAGGCTGAGTGTTAGGCTGAGGGTGAGATTGAGGGTGAGGGTTAGGGTTAGGGTGATGGTTAGGTTTAAGGTTAAGGTGAGGGTTAGTATGACGTTTCGGGTCAGGATGAGGATGATGGTAAGGGTAAAGGTGTGGTTTAGGTTGAGGGTGAGGGTTAAGATAAGTGTGAGGGTTAGGGTTAGGTTTAGGGCTAGGGTAAGGGTTAGCGTTAGGCTGAGGCTTAAATTGAGTATTAGGGTTAGGGTTAGTGTGAGTGTTAGTGTTAGTGTTAGGGTTAGTGTTAGGGGGAGGGTTATTTTTAGGGTGAGGTTTAGGGTTAGGTTTATTGTTATGGTTATGGTTAGGGTTACGGTTATGGTGAAGTTGAGCGTGAGGGTTAGGGTTAGGTTTAGGGTGAGGTTTAGGGTTAGGGTTAAGGTGAGGATTAGGTTTAGGTTTAGGGTTATGGATACGGTGAGGTTGAGGTTTAGGGTTAGAGTTAGGGTTAGGTTGAGGCTGAGGTTGAGGGTTAGGGTTAGTGTTAGAGTTAGGTTTACGGTGAGGGTTAGGGTGAGAGTGAGGGTTAGGCTTAGTGTTAGGATTAGGATTAGGGTAAGGGTTAGCATGAGGGTGAGCTTGAAGTTGAGGGTGAGGGTTAGGGATAGGGTAAGTTTTAGGTGTAGGGTTAGTTTGAGATTTAGGGTTCGGGTTAAGTTTAGGGTTAGGGTGAGGGTTAGCGTTAGGGTTAGTGTTAAGGTTAGGGTGAGGGTTAGGGTTAGGGTTAGGGTTAGGGTTATTGTTAGTGTTATGGTTAGGGTGAAGTTTTCGGTGAGAGTGAGGCTGAGGGTGAGGTTTATGGTTATGGTTATGGTCAGTTTTAGGGTTAGTGTTATTGTTTGGGTTAGGGTTAGAGTTAAAGTTAGATTGAGGGTGAGGGTGAGGGTGAGTGTTGGGTTAGAGTGAGTTGTATGGTGAGTTTTAGGGTGATGGTTAGGGTTAGTGTTAGGGTGAGGTTTAGTGTTAGGTTTAGGGTTAGGATTAATGTTAGGGTTAGGCTTAAGGTGAGGGTTAGGGTGAGGGTGAGGTTTAGGGATAGGGTTATGATTAAGAATAGGGTTATGGTTAGGGTGAGTGTGAGGTTTAGGGTTAGCGTTAGTGTTAGCGTTAGGCTGAGGGTGAGGGTGAGGTTGAGGGTTATTGTTAGGGTGAGGTTTAGGGTTAGGGTTAGGGTGAGAGTTAGGGTTCGGGTTAAGTTTATGGTTAGAGAGAGGATTAGGGTAAGGGTTACAGTGAGAGTGATGGTAGGGTTAGGTTGAGGGTTAGGATTAGGGTTATGTTTAGGGTGAGGGTGTAGATGAGGGTTAGGGTTAGTGTTAGGGTGAGGGTTAGGATGAGGGTTAGGGTTTGGATTAGGGTTAGGGTGAAGACTAGGGTGACGGTGAGATTTAGGTTTAGGGTTAGGGTGAGGTTTAGGTTTAGGTTTAGTGTTAGGGATAGGGAGAGGGTGAAGTTTAGGGTTAGAGTTAGGGTTAGGTTGAGGCTGAGGCTGAGGGTTAAGGTTAGGGTTAGTGTTAGAGTGAGGGATACGGTGAGCGTTACGGTGAGAGTGAGGTTTAGGCTTAGTGTTAGGATTTGGATTAGGGTAAGGGTTAGGGTGAGGGTGAGGGTGAGGGTGAGGGTTAGGGTTAGGGTAAAGGTTAGGGGTAGGATTAGGGTGAGATTTAGGATTCTGGTTAATGTTGGGTTAGGGTGAGGTTTACGGTTAGGGTTACGTTGAGCGTGAGGGTTAGGGTTAGGTTGAGGGTTAGGGTTAGGCTTAGGATTAGGGTGAGGGTTAAGGTTAGGGTGAGGTTTAGGGTGAGGTTTTGGGTTAGAGTTAGGTTTAGGGGCAGGGTTAGGGTGAGGTTTAGGGTTAGGGTTAATGTTAAGGTTAGGGTGAGGCTTAGGGTTAGGGTTAGTGTTAGTGTTATTGTTAGTGTTATGGTTAGGTTGAAGTTTGCGGTGAGGGTGAGGCTGAGGGTGAGGGTCATGGTTATGTTTATGGTTATGGTTATGGTTAGTGTTATTGTTAAGGTTAGGGTTAGAGTTAAATTAGGTTGAGGGTGAGGGTGAGTGTTAGGGTTAGGGTGAGTTTTAGGGTGAGGTTTAGGGTTAGGGTGAGGGTTAGGGTGAGGGTGAGGTTTAGGGTTAGAGTTAAGGTTGAGAGTAAGGTTAGGGTTAGGTTTAGGGTTAGGGTTAGGATGAGGGTGAGGGTTAGGTTGAGGTTTAGGCATAGGATTTAGGCCTAGGGTTAGGGTTAAGATTAATAATAGGGTTAGGCTTAAGTTGATGGTTAGGGTGAGGGTGAAGGTTAGGATGAGTGTTAAGGTTAGAATTAGGGTTAGGGTGAGGGCTATGGTGAGGGTGAGGTTGAGGGTTAGGGTTAGGGTGATGTTTAGTGTTAGGGTTAGGGTTACTGATAGGGTGACGGTGAGGTTAAGGGTTATTGTTAGGGTTAGGGTGAGGCTGAGGGTGAGTGTTAGGTTTAGTGTTAGTGTTAGAGATAGGGTTACAGTGAGGATTAGGGTGAGGATGATGGTTAGGCTTAGTGTTAGGATTAGGTTTAGGGTAAGGGTTAGGGTGAGTGTGAGGGTTAGGGTTAAAGTGAGCGTGATTGTTAGGGTTAGGGTTAGGGTTATGGTTAGGGTTATTGTTTGGGTTAGGGTTATTGTTAGTGGTATGGTTAGGGTTTAGTTTGCAGTGAGGGTGAGGCTGAGGGTGAGGGTTATGGTTAGGGTTAGGGTTAGCGTTATTGTTAGGGTTAGGGTTAGAGTTAAGGGTAGGTTGAGGGTTAGGGTGAGGGTTAGGGTTAGGATGAGGTTTAGATTGAAGTTTAGGGTTAGGGTTAGGGTTAGGGTGAGGGTGAGGTTTAGGGGTAGAGTTAGAGTTAGGGTTAGTTTTAGGATTAGGGTTCAGGTGAGGGTGAGTGTGAGGGTTAGGTTGAGGTTGAGGCTTAGGCTGAGGGTTAGGCTGAGGGTGAGGGTGGGGGTGAGGATTGGGGTTAGGGCGATGGTAAGGGTTAGTGTTAGTGTTATTGTTAGGGTTAGGGTTAGAGTTATTCTTAGTGTGAGGGTGGGGGTGAGGGTTAGTGTTAGGGTTAGTGTGAGGTTTAGGTTTAGGGTTATTGTTAGGGGTATTGTGAGGTTGAGGTTTAGGTTTAGATATAGGGTTAAGGGGAGGGTTAAGGTGAGGGTGAGTGTTAGGGTTATGGTGAGGTAGAGGGTTAGGTTGAGGTTTAGGGTTAGGGTTAGGGTTAGGGTTAGTGTGAGGGTTAGTGTTAGGGTTAGGGGTAGTGTTAGGGTGAGGGTTTGGGTAAAGGTGAGGGTTATGGTTAGGGTGAGGGTTATGGTTAGGTTGAGGGTTAGGGTTAGGATTATTTTTACTGTTAGGTTTAGGGTTATTCTGAGGGTGAGGGTGAGGGTGAAGGTTAGGGTTAGGGTGAGGGTTATGGTTATGGTTATGATTAGGGTAAGTGTTAGTGTTATTGTTAGGGTTAGGGTTAGAATTAAGGTTAGGTTGAGGGTGAGTGTGAGTGTTAGGGTTAGGCTGATTTTTAGGGTGAGGTTTAGGGTTAGGGTTAGGGTTAGGGTGAGTGTGAGGTTTAGGGTTAGAGTAAGTGTTGAAGAGAGGGTTAGGGTGAGATTTAGGGTTAGGGTTAGGATGAGGGTGAGGGTTAGGTTGAGGTTTAGGGATAGGGTTAGTTTTAGGATTAGGGTTAGGGTGAGGGGGAGTGTGAGGGTTAGAGTGAGGGTGATGGTCGATGTACGGATTAAGGTTAGGGTGATGGTAAGTGTTAGGGTGGGGGTGACGGTAAGGGTAAAGGTGAGGTTTAGACTGAGGGTGAGGGTTAAGCTAAGGGTTAGGGTTAGGGTTAGGGGGAGGGATAGGGTTTGGGTTAGGGTGAGGGTGAGGGTTAGATTGAGGATTAGTGTTAGGGTTAGTGTGAGGTTTAGGGTCAGGATAAGTATTAGGATTAGGGTGAGGTGTAGGGTGAGGATGACGGTTAAGGTTAGTGTTAGGGTGAGGCTTAGGGTTAGGGTGATGGTTAGGGTTAGTGTTAGGGTGAGGTTTAGTGTTAGGTTTAGTGTTAGGATTAATGTTAGGGTTAGGCCTAAGGTGAGGGTTAGGGTGAGGGTGAGGTTTAGGGATAGGGTTATGATTAAGAATAGGGTTAGGGTTAGGGTGAGTGTGAGGTTTAGGGTTAGCGTTAGTGTTAGCGTTAGGCTGAGGGTGAGGGTGAGGGTGAGGGTTATTGTTAGGGTGAGGGTTAGGGTTAAGGTTAGGGTGAGAGTTAGGTTTCGGGTAAAGTTTATGGTTAGAGTGAGGATTAGGGTAAGGGTTACAGTGAGAGTGATGGTAGGGTTAGGTTGAGGGTTAGGATTAGGGTTATGTTTAGGGTGAGGGTGAAGGTGAGGGTTAGGGTTAGTGTTAGGGTGAGGGTTAGGATGAGGGTTAGGGTTCGGATTAGGGTTATGGTGAAGGCTAGGGTGACGGTGAGATTTAGGTTTAGGGTTAGGGTGAAGTTTAGGTTTAGGTTTAGTGTTACGATAGGGAGAGGGTGAAGTTTAGGGTTAGAGTTAGGGTTAGGTTGAGGCTGAGGCTGAGGGTTAGGGTTAGGGTTAGTGTTAGAGTTAGGGATACGGTGAGCGTTACGGTGAGAGTGAGGTTTAGGCTTAGTGTTAGGATTTGGATTAGGGTAAGGGTTAGGGTGAGGGTGAGGGTGAGGTTGAGGGTTAGGGTTAGGGTAAAGGTTAGGGGTAGGATTAGGGTGAGATTTAGGATTCTGGTTAATGTTGGGTTAGGGTGAGGTTTAGGGTTAGGGTTACATTGAGTGTGAGGGTTAGGGTTAGGTTGAGGGTTAGGGTTAGGCTTAGGATTAGGGTGAGGGTTAGGGTTAGGGTTAGGGTGAGGTTTAGGGTGAGGTTTTGTGTTAGAGTTAGGTTTAGGGGCAGGGTTAGGGTGAGGTTTAGAGTTAGGGTTAGTGTTAAGGTTAGGGTGAGGCTTAGGGTTAGTGTTAGTATTAGTGTTATTGTTAGTGTTATGGTTAGGTTGAAGTTTGCGGTGAGGGTGAGGCTGAGGGTGAGGGTCATGGTTATGTTTATGGTTATGGTTATGGTTAGTGTTATTGTTAGGGTTAGGGTTAGAGTTAAATTAGGTTGAGGGTGAGGGTGAGTGTTAGGGTTAGGGTGAGTTTTAGGGTGTGGTTTAGCTTTAGGCTTAGGGTTAGGTTTAGGGTGAGGGTGAGGTTTAGGTTTAGAGTTAGGGTTGAGGGGAGGGTTAGGGTGATGTTTAGGGTTAGGTTTAGGATGAGGGTGAGGGTTAGGTTGAGGTTTAGGGATAGGGTTAGGTTGAGGGTTAGGGTTAGGGTGAGGGTGAGTGTGAGGGTTAGGGTGAGGCTTAGTCTTAGGCTTAGGGTTTGTCTGAGGGTGATGGTGGCAGTGAGGATTAAGGTTAGTGTGATGGTAAGGGTTAGGGTTAGTGTTAATGTTAGGGTTAGGCTTAGAGTTAAGATTAGGGTGAGGGTGAGGTTTAGGGGTAGAGATAGGATTAGGGTGAGTGTTAGGCTTAGGGTAAGGATTAGAGTGGGGGTGACGGTAAGGGTAAAGGTGAGGTTTAGGCTGAGGGTGAGGGTTACGGTAAGGGTTAAGTTTAGGGTTATGGGGAGGAATAGGGTTAGGGTTAGGGTGAGGGTGAGGGTTAGGGTTAGATTGAGGATTAGTGTTAGGGTTAGGATGAAAATTAGGGATAGGGTTATGGTTTGAGTTAGGGTGAGTATGAGGGTGAGAGTTAGGGTTAGGATTAGGGTTACAGTTAGTGTTAGGCAGAGGGTGAGGGTGAGGGTCAGGATTAGGGTTAGGGTGACCTTTAGGGTTATGGTTAGGGTGAAAGGTAGGGTTAGTGTTAGGGAGATTGTTAGGGTTAGGGTGAGGGTTTGGTTTAGTTTGAGGTTTAGGGTGAAGTTGATTTTGAGATTGAGGGTTAGGGTGAGGGTGATGGTGACAGTGAGGGTTAGGATTAGGATTCTGGTTAGGGTTAGGGTGAGGGTTAGGGTTAGGTTTAGGGTTAGGGTGAGGGTAAGGTTGAGGGTGAGGGTTAGGGTTATGGTTAGGTTTAGCGTTAGGGTTAGGTATCAGGTAAGGTTTAGTTTTAGGATGAGGGTTAGGTTTAGGTATAGGTTGAGGGTTAGGGTTAGGGTTAGGTTTAGGGTGAGGGTTAGTGTTAGGGTTAGGGTGAGGGTGAGGGTTAGGTTAAGGGGTAGGGTTAGGGATAGGGTCAAGGTTAGGGTTAGGGTGAGGGTGAGGGTGAGGTTTAGGTTTAGGGTGAGGGTTAGGGTGAGGTTTTGGATTAGGGTTAGTGTTAGGGTTAGGGTGAGGGTGAGGTTTAGGGTTAGAGTTAGGTTTAGGGGCAGGGTTAGGGTGAGGTTTGGAGTTAGGATTATGGGGAGCTTGGGGGTTAGGTTTAGGTTGAGGTTTAGGGTTAACCTTAGGATTCGGGTGAGGGTTAGTGTTAGGGTTAGGGTGAGGTTTAGGGTGAGGTTTTGGATTAGGGTTAGGGTGAGGGTGAGGTTTAGGGTTAGAGTTAGGTTTAGTGGCAGGTTTAGGGTGAGTTTTAGGGTTAGGGTTAGTGTTACTGTTAGGGTGAGGGTTAGGTTTAGGGTTGTTGTTTCGTTTAGGGTTATTGTTAATTTTATTGTTAGAGTTATGTTTGCGGTGAAGGTGAGGCTGAGGGTGAGGGTTATGGTTAGTGTTAGGTTTAGGGTTAGTGTTATTGTTAGGGTTAGAGTTAGAGTTAAGGGTAGGTTGAGGGTGAGGGTGAGGGTAAGGGTTTGAGTGAGGTTTAGAGTGAGGTTTAGGGTTAGGGTTAGGGTTAGGGTGAGGGTGAGGTTTAGGGATAGAGTTAGGCTTAGGGGGAGGGTTAGGGGTAGGTTTAAGTTTAGGGTTAGTATGAGGATGAGGGTTCGCTTGATGTTTAGGGATAGGTTTAAGTTTAGGATTAGGGTTCAGGTGAGGGTGAGTGTGAGGGTTAGGGTGAGCGTTAGGCTTAGGCTGAGGGTTAGGCTGAGGGTGAGGGTGGGGGTGAGGATTAGGGTTAGGGGGATCGTAAGGATTAGGGTTAGTGTTATTGTTAGGGTTAGGGTTAGAGTTACTCTGAGGGTGAAGGTGGGGGTGAGGGTTAGTGTTAGGGTTAGTGTGAGGTTTATGTTTAGGGTTATTGTTAGGGTTATTGTGAGGGTGAGGTTTAGGATTAGATATAGGGTTAACGGAAGGCTTAGGGTGAGGGTGAGTGTTAGAGTTAGTGTTAGGGTTATGGTGAGTTTGAGGGTTAGGTTGAGGTTTAGGCTTAGGGTTAGGGTTAGGGTTAGTATGAGGGTTAGTGTTAGGGTTAGGATTAGTGTTAGGGTGAGCGTAAGTTTTAGGGTGCAGGTTTGTGTTAGGGAGAGGTTTATGGTTAGGGTGAGGGTTAGGGTTAGGATTATTGTTAGGGTTATTCTGAGGTTGAAGGTGAGGGTGAGGGTTAGGGTTAGGGTGAGGTTTAGGGTGAGGTTTAGGGTGAGGGTTAGGGTTAGGGTTAGGGTTACAGTAAACGTGAGGGTTAGGGTTAGTTTGAGGTTTAGAGTTAGGGTTAGGGTGGGGGTTAGGCTTAGGATGAGGCTTAGGATGAGGATTAGGGTTAGGATAAGAGTTAGGGTGAGGGCAAGGGTGATGGTGACGTTTAGGTTTACTGTTAGGGTGAGTTTTAGGGTTAGGGTGAGGGTTAGGATGAGAGTTAAGATTAACGTGACATGCAAGTTAGTGTTAGGTTGAGGGTGAGGGTTAGAATTAGGGTTAGGGTGAGGGTGAGTTTTGAGATTAGGGTTAGTGTTAAGTTTAGTGTTAGGATTAGTGTAATTGTTAGGGTTAGGTTTAGACTTACAGTGAGGGTGAGGTTGAGGGTGAGGGTTAGGGTGAGGGTTAGGGTGAGGTTTATGTTTAGGGTTATGATTAGAGTTAGGGTGAGGGTTAGGGTTATGTTTAGGGTTAGGTTTAGTGTTATTGTTAGGGTTAGGGTTAGAGTTACGATTAGGTTGAGGGTGAGGGTGAGGGTTAGGTTTAGGCTGAGTTTTAAGGTGAGCTTTAGTGTTAGGGTTAGGGTTAGGGTTAGGGTGAGGGTGAGGTTTAGGGTTAGAGTTAGGTTTAGGGGGAGGGTTAGGGTGAGGATTAAGGTTAGGGTTAGTGTTCGGGTTAGGGTGAGGGTGAGGGTTGGGTTGAGTTTTAGGGATAGGGTTAGGTTTACGATTAGGGTTAGGGTGTAGGTGAGTGTGAGGGTTAGGGTTAGGGTTAGCCTTAGACTTAGGTTTAGGCTGAGGCTGAGGTTGAGGATAAGGGTTAGGGTTGCGTGAGGTTTAGGGTAAGGGTTAGGATGAGGGTTAGGCGTAGAATTAGGGTTAGGGTGAGGGAAAGGGTTAGGGTTGTGGTGAGCGTGAGGGTTAGGGTTAGGTTGAGGGTTAGGGTTAGTGTTAGGGTAAGCATTAAGTTTAGGGTTAGGTTTAGGGTTAGGGTGAGTGTGAGGTTTAGGGGTAGAATTAGGGTTAGGGTCAGGGTTAGGGTTATGGTGAGGTTTAGGGTGGGGGTGATGGTAAGAGTAAAGGTGAGGGTTAGGCTGAGGGTGAGGGTTATGATAAGGGTGAGGGTTAGTGTTAGGGTGAGTGTTAGTTTTAGGCTGAGTGTGAGGGTTAGATTGAGGATAAGTGTTAGGGTTAGTGTGAGGTATAGAGTGAGGATGAGGGTTAGGGTTAAGGTGAGGTTTATGGTGAGGGTGAGATTTAGGGTTAGTGTGAGGGTTAGTGTTAGGGTTAGGGTTAGTGTTAGGGTGAGGGTAAGTGTTAGGGTGTGGGTTATGGTTAGGAGGAGGGTTATGGTTAGGGTGAGTGTTAGGGTTAGGATTAGGGTTATTGTTAGCATTTCGGTTAGGGTTACAGTTACAGTGAGGGTGAGGGTGAGGTTTAGGATTAGGGTTCGGGTTAGTGTTAGGGTGAGGGTAAGTTTTAGGATGAGGTTTAGGGTGAGTTTGAGGGTTATGGTTAGGGTGAGGTTTAGGGTTAGGGTTATGGTTACGTTGAGCGTAAGGGTTAGGGTTAGGTTGAAGGTTGGGTTTCGGGTTAGGGTGAGTTTAGGGTTAGTGTGAGGGTTAGAGTTGGGGTTAGGGTTAGTGTTACGGTGAGGGTAAGTGCTAGGGTCAGGGTTTGGGTTAGGGTGAGGGTTATGGTTAGGTTGAGGGTTAGGATTAGGGTTAGGGTTATTGTTAGTGTTAGGTTTAGTGTTAAGGTTACAGTGAGGGTCAGGGTGAGGGTTAGGGTTAGGGTTAGGGTGAGGTTTAGGGTTTGCATTAGGGTTAGAGTTTGGTTTTGGGTGAGGGTGAGGTTTAGGGTTAAAGTTAGGGTTAGGGTGAGGGTTAGGTTGAGGGTTAGGGTTAGGGTTAGTGGTAGGTTTAGGGTTAGGGTGAGAGTTGATTGGAGGGTTAGGGTTAGGGTTAGGTTTAGGATTAGGGTTAGGGTTAAGTTGAGTGTGTGTGTTAGCGTTAGGTTTAGGCTTAGGCTTAGGTTTAGGATGAGGGTGAGGTTGAGTGTGAGGGTTAGGGTTAGGGTGAGTTTTAGGGTAAGCGTTAGTTGGAGGGTTAGGATTAGTGTTAAGGTTAGGATTAGGGTTAGGTTGAGGGCTAGGGTGAGGTTGAGGTTTAGGGTTTGGTTTAGGGTGAGGTTTAGGGTTAGGGTTAGGGTGAGAGTTAGGGTTTGGGTTAAGTTTATGGTTAGGTTGACGGTTAGGGTAAGGGTTATGTTGAGGGTATGGTTTAGGGTTAGGTTGAGGGTTAGGGTTAGGATTAGAGTTAGGGTGAGGGTGAGGGTGAGGGTTAGGGTGAGGGTTAGGGTGATTGTTAGGATGAGGGGTAGGGTTAGGATTAGGGTTAGGGTGAGGGCCAGGGTGAGGTAGAGTTTTCGGGTTAGGGTTAAGGTGAGATTTAGGGTTAGGTTTAGGGTTAGTGTTAGGGTGAGTGTAAGATTTAAGGTTAGAGATAGGGTTAGGGTGAGGTTGAGGGTGAGGGTTAGAGTTAGGGTTAGGTTGAGGGTTAGGTTTGGGGTGAGTGTTAGGGTTTCGGTTAGGGTGAGGGTGAGGGTTAGGGTTACCATTACAGCTAGGGTTAGGTTTAGGTTGAGTGTTACGGTTAGGGTGAGGTGGAAGTTTAGGATTAGCATTAGGGTAAGGGTTAGGATTAGGGTGGAGGTTAGGGTTAGAGTGAGGGTGAGGGTCAGGGTTAGGGTTAGGATTAGGTGTAGGTTTAGGGTGAGGCTGAGGGTGAGGGTGAGCATTAGGGTGAGCGTGAAGGTGAGGGTTAAGTTTACCGTTATGTTTAGGGTGAGGTCTAGGGTGAGGGTGAGGGCTAGGGTGAGGGTTAGTGTGAAGGTGAGGTTTTCGGTTTGGAAAGGGTTAGGGTTAGGTTTAGGGTGAGGATTAGGTTGAGGGTGAGGTTTAAGGTGAGGGTTAGGGTTAGGGTTAGGGTGAGGGTTAGGGTTAGGGTGATGTTTAGGGTGAGGTTGAGGGTGAGAATGAGGGTTCGGGTAAGGGTGTGGGTTAGGGTGTTGGTGAAGGTTAGGGTGAGAGTGAGGATTCGGGTGAGGGTGAGAGTTAGGGTGTTGGTGAGGTTTCGGATTAGGGTGAGTTTTAGGGTTAGGGTGAGGTTTAGGGTGAGGGAGAGGTTTAGGGTTAGGGTTAGGATTAGGGTTAGGGTTAGGGTGAGGGTTAGGGTGAGGGTTATGGTTAGTGTTATGTTGAGGATTAGGGTGAGAGTGAGTGTTAGGGTTTGATTAAGGGTTAGGTTGAGGGTTAGGTTAAGGGTTAGGGTTAGGGTTAGGGTGAGTGTGAGGGTTAAAGTTAGGGTTAGGGTGAGGGTTATGGTTGGGGTGAGAGTTAGGGTTAGGGTTAGGGTGAAGGTGAGGATGAGGGTGAGGGTGAGTGTGAGTGTTAGGGTATGGGTTACGGTTAGTTTTAGGGTGAGGGTTAAGGTGACGGTGAGTGTTAATTTTAGGGTGAGTGTTAGGGTTAGTGTGAGTGATAGGGTGAGGTTTAGGGTCAGATTTAGTGTGAGGATTAGGGTTATGGTTACCCTTAGGGTTATGTTGAGCCTATCAGTTAGGGTGAGGTTTAAGGTGGGGGTGAGGTTTAGGGTTAGCGTTAGGGTTAAGTTGAGATTAGGGTGATGGTTAGAGTTAGGGTGAGGATTAGGGTTAAGGTTAGGGTGATGTTTAGGATTAGGGTGTGTGTTAGGGATAGGTTTATGGATAGGGTGAGAGTTAGGTTTATGGTTAGGGTTCAAGTTAGGGTGAGTGTGAGTGTGAGTGTTAGGGTTAGGATTAGGGTTAGTGTTAGTGATTGGCTGAGGGTGTGGGTGAGGGTGAGGGAGAGGGTTAAGCTTAGGGTAATCTTTAGGGTTAGGGATAGGTTGAAGGTTAGGGTTAGGGTTAGGATGAGGGTTAGGGTGAGGATTATGGTTAGGGTTAGGGTGAGGGTTAGGTTTAGTTTGATTTTTAGGGTTAGTGTCAGGGTAAGTGTTAGGGTGAGGTTTAGGGTGAGAGTGAGGGATAGGTTTAGTGTTAGGGTTAGGGTGAGCGTTTGGGTGAGGGTTAGGGTGAGGGTGCGGTTTTCAGTTAGGAAAGGGTTAGGTTCAAGTTTAGGGTGAGGATTAGGCTGAGGGTGAGGTTGAAGGTGAGCGTTAGGGTTAAGGTGAGGTTTAGGGTTAGGGTTAGGCTGAGGGTTAGCGTTAGAGTGAGGTTTAGGATGAGGGTGAGGGTGAGGGTGATGGTGAGTTTTAGGGTATAGTTGAGGTTTAGTTTTAGGGTGAAGCTTAGGGTGACGGTGAGGGTCAGGGTGAGGGTGTGGAAAAGGGTTAGGGTTAGGTTCAGGGTGAGGGTTAGGGTTAGGGTTAGGTTTAGGGTGAGGTTTCGGGTTAGTGTGAGGTAAGGGTTCGGGTTAGTGTGAGGAAAAGGTTTAGGGTGAGGTTTAGGATGAAAGTAAGAGTTAAGGTTAGGTTTAGTGTTAGGGTTAGGGTGAGGTTTACGGTTAGAATTAGGGTTAGGTTTAGGTTGAGGGTGAGGGTTAGAGTTAGGGTTAGGTTGAGGGTTAGGTTTGGGGTGAGTGTTAGGGTTTTGGTTAGGGTGAGGGTGAGGTAGAGGTTTCAGTTTCGGGTGAGGGTTAGTGTGTGGGTGATGGTTAGTGTTCGAGTGAAGTTTAAGGTGACGGTGAGTGTTAGGGTCAGGGTGATGGTTAGAGTTAGTGTGAGTATTAGGTTTAGGGTTAGGGTTAAGGTTATTGTGAGGGTAAGGTTTAGGGTGCGGTTCAGGGTGAGGGTGAGGGATAGGGTTAGAATTAGGGTTATGGTGGGGGATAGGGTTAGGGTTAGGGTGAGATTGAGGGTTAGGTTTAGGTTTAGGATGAGGTTTAGGATTAGGGTGAGAATTAGGGATAGGGTTAGGGTTAGGGTTTGAGTTAGGGTTAGTATGAGGGTGAGAGTTAGGGTTAGGATTAGGGTTACGGTTAGTGTTAGGCAGAGGGTGAGGATGAGGGTGAGGGTTAGGGTTAGGGTGACTTTTAGGGTTAAGGTTAGGATGAAATGTAGGGTTAGTGTTAGGGAGATTGTTAGGTTTAGAGTGAGGGTTTGGTTTAGTTTGAGGGTTAGGGTGAAAGTGAGTTTGAGATTGAGGGTTAGGGTGAGGGTGATGGTGACGGTGAGGGTTAGGTTTAGGATTCTGGTTAGGGTTAGCGTGAGGGTTAGGGTTAGGTTTAGGGTTAGGTTGAGGGTAAGGTTGAGGGTGAGGGTTAGGGTTATGGTTAGGTTTAGCGTTAGGGTTAGGTTTCAGGTAAGGTTTAGGGTTAGGATGAGGATTAGGTTTAGGTTTAGGGTGAGGGTTAGGGTTAGGGTTAGGTTTAGGGTGAGGGTTAGTTTTAGGGTTAGGGTGAGGGTGAGGGTTAGGTTGAGGGTTAGGGTTAGGGATAGGGTAAAGGTTAGGGTTAGGGTGAGGTTGAGGGTGAGGTTTAGGTTTAGGGTGAGGGTTAGGGTGAGGGTTAGTGTGAGGTTTAGGTTTAGGGTAAGGGTAAGGGTTAGGTTCAGGCTGAGCCTTAGTTTTAGGTTAACGTTTAGGAATAGGGTGATGTTGAGGGTTAGGGTTCGGGTTAGTGTGAGGATAAGGGTTAGGGTGAGGATTAGGGTGAGGATGAGAGTTAGGGTTAGCATAAGGTTTAGTGCGAGGGATAGGGTTAGGGTTGGGGTTAGGCTAGGGTAAGGGTTAGGGGTATGGTTAGGTTTAGGTTTAGGGTTAGGTTTCAGGTAAGGTTTATGGTTAGGATGAGGGTTAGTTTTAGGTTTAGGGTGAGGATTAGGCTTAGGGTTAGGTTTAGGGTGAGGGTTAGTGTTAGGGTTAGGGTGAGGGTGAGGGTTAGGTTGAGGGGCAGGGTTAGGGATAGGGTAAAGGTTAGGTTTAGGGTGAGGGTGAGGGTGAGGTTTAAGTTTAGGGTGAGGGTTAGGGTGTGGGTTAGTGTGAGGTTTAGTTTTAGGGTAAGGGTAAGGGTTAGGTCCAGGGTGAGCGTTAGTTTTAGGTTTAGGTTTAGGGTTAGGGTGATGCTGATGGTTAGGGTTAGGGTTAGTGTGAGGATAAGGGTTAGGGTGAGGATTAGGGTGAGGATGAGAGTTAGGGTTAGCATAAGGTTTAGGGCGAGGTTTAGGGTTAGGGTTAGGGTTAGGGTTAGGGTAGGGTAAGGGTTAGGGTTAGCATGAGGGTTAAGGTTAGGGTGATGTTTAGGGTGACGGTGAGGGTTAGGGTGAGGGTTAGGTTGAGCGTGAGGGTTAGGGTGAGGGAGAGCGTGAGTGGGAGGGTGACCATGAGGATTAGGGTTAGGGTTAGATTTAGGGTGAGGATAAGAGTTAGGGTACTATTAGGGTTAGGCTGAGGGTGAGGGTGAGGGTCAGGGTTATGGTTTCAGTTAGGTAAGGGTTAGGGTTATGTTTAGGGTGAGGATTATGGTGAGGGTGAGGATTACGGTTAGGTTGAGGGTTAGGCTTAGTGTGAGGGTTACAGTTAGGGTTAGGATTAATGTGAGGATAAGGGTTAGGATGAGGGTTAGGTTGAGAGTGAGGGTTAGGGTTAGCGTTAGGGTTAGGGTGAAGGTTAGTGTGGGAGTTAGGGTGTGGGTTAGGGTTCGGGTTAGGGTTGGGTCAGGGTTAGGGTGAGCGTAAGGTGTAGGGTGAGGGTTAGGTTGAGAGTGAGGGATAGGGTTATGGTGAGGGTAAGTGTTAGGGTTAGGGTGAGTGTGAGGGTGATGTTAAGGGTAAGGGCTAGGGTCCAGGTTAGGGTGAGGGTGAGGGTTAGGGTTAGCATTAGGGTTAGGGTTAGGTTTAGGTTGAGTTTTAGGGTTAGGGTTAGGGTTAGGTTTACGGCGAGGGTAAGGGTTAGGATGATAGTTAGGGTGAGAGTGAGGGTTAAGTTTAGGTTTAGGGTTAGGGTGAGTTTGAGGGTGAGGGTTAGGGTTAGGGTTATGGTGAGTGTTAGGGTGAGGCTTAGGGTGAAGGTTAGGATTAGGGTTAGGCTTTGGGTTAGGGTGAGGGTTAGGGTGAGAGGAGGGGTTAGGGTGAGTGTTAGGGAGAGGGGAGGTATAGGGTTATGGTGAGGGTAAGTGTTAGGCTGAGGCTTAGGTTGAGAGTGAGCATTTGTGTTAGCATCAGGTTAGGGTTGAGGGTGAGGGTTAGAGTTAGGCTGAGGGGGAGTTTAAGGGTTAGGGTTAGGGTTAGGTTTCGGGGGATGTTAAGGGTTAGGGTGAGGGTGAGGTTTAGGGTTACACTTAGGTTCAGGGTGAGGATTAGGTTTAGGGTAAGGGTGAGTGTGAGTGTGAGGGTTAGGTTTAGGATTAGGGTTAGGGTTAGGCTGAGGTTGAGGGTATGAGTGAGGGTGAGGGCTAGGGTTAGGAGTAGAGGTAGGGTTAGGTTTAGGTTTAGAATTAGTATTAGGGTTAGGGATAGGATTAGGCTGAAGGTGAGGGTGAGGGTGAAGGTGAAGATGAGGTTTAGGGTTAGATTTAGGATTACAGTTAGGGTTATGTTGAGCGCTAGGATGAGGGTGAGGGTTAGGGTTAGCGTTAGGGTTAGGGTGAGGCTTAGGGTGAGGGTTGAGTGTTAGGGTTAGGCTTAGGTTGAGGGTTACAGTTAGGGTTAGGGATAGGGATAGCGTTAGGCTGAGGTTGAGGATGAGGGTGAGGTTTAGTGTTAGGATTACGGTTAGGGTGAGGGCTCGGGTGAGTGTGAGGGTTAGGGTGAAGGTGACTGTGAGGGTGAGGGTCTTGATTCGGTAATGTTAGGGTTAGGGTGAGGATTAGCTGAGTGTTAGGGTGAGGGTGTGGGTTTGGGTGATGGTGAGGGTTCGGGTTAGCATTAGTGTTATGTTAGGTTTAGGTTGAGTGTTAGGGTTAGGGTTAGGGTTAGGGTGAGGGTATGCGTTAGGGTGAGGGTTACGGTGAGGGTGAGGGATAAGGTTAGTGTTAGGTTTAGGGTGAGCATTTGGATGAGGGTTAGGTTTAGGGTTAGGGTGAGGGATAGGGTTAGGGTTGAGTTAAGGGTTGGCGTTAGTGTGAGGTATAGGGTTAGGGTTAGGGTTAGTGTGAGTATAAGGGATATGGTGAGGGTTAGGGTGAGGGTGAAGAATAGGGTTAGTGTAAGGGTTAGGGTGAGTGTTTGGATGAGGATTAGGTTCAGGTTTAGGGTTAAGGTGAGGGTTAGGAAGAGGGTAAGTGTTAGGGTGATGTTTAGGTTGTGGTTGAGTATTAGGGTTAGCATTAGTCTTAGTGTGAGGGTTAGGGTTAGGTATGCATTAGGCTTAGGGTTAGGGTTAGGGTGAGGGTTAGGATTAGGGTTAAGGTGAGGGTCAGGTTTAGGGTTAGCATTAGGTTTACGGTTATGGTTACCGTGAGGGTTTGGGTGAGGGTTAGGTTTAGGATTAGGTTTAGGGTGAGGCTGAGGTTGAGGATGAGGTTGAGGTTGAGGGTTAGGGTTAGGGTTAGGCTTAAGGTGAGGGCTAGGGTGAGGGCGAAGGTTAGGATGAGGGTTAGGGTGAGGGTGCGGTTTTCGGTTAGGAAAGGGTTAGGGTAAGGTTTAGGGTGAGGATTAGGCTGAGGCTGAGGTTGAAAGTGAGGGTTAGGGTTAAGGTGAGGGTTAGGGTTAGGTTTAGGCTGAGGGTTAGGGTTAGGGTGATTTTTAGGGTGAGTTTGAGGTTGAAGGTTAGGGTGTAGGTGAGGGTTGGGGTTAGGGTGACAGTGAGGGTTAGGTTGAGGGTTAGGGCTAGTGTGAGGGTTAGGATTAGGGTTAGGGTGGGGAAAAGGGTTAGGGTGAGAATTAGGATGAGACTAAGATTTAGGGTTATGTTTAGCATTAAGGGTAGTGTGAGGTATAGGGTTAGAGTTCAGGTGTTGGTTAGGTTGAGGGTGATTTTTAGAGTTAGGGTTAGGGTGAGGGTTAGGGTTGGGGTGAGTGTTAGTGTTATGGTTAGGGTGAGGGTTTGGTTTCGCGTCAGGGTTAGGGTGTGGGTTAGGGTTAAGGTTGTGGTGAGGGTAAGGGTTAGGGTGAGATTTAGGGTGAGGGTTAGGGTTAGGTTGAGGGTTAGGGTGACGTTGAGGGTTAGGGTGACAGTGAGGGTTAGGTTCAGGGTTAGGCTTAGGGTGAGGGTTAAAGTGAGGGTTAGGGTTAGGTTTAGGGTTAGTGTGAGAATTAGGGATAGTTTTAAGTTTATAGTGAGGGTAAGGGTTAAGGTGAGGTTTAGGCTGATGGGTAGGTTTAGGGTAAGGGTGAGGGAGAAGGTGAGGGTAAAGATTAGAGTGAGGGTAAGGGTGAGGTTGATGGTTAGGGTTAGCATTAGGTTTAGGGTTTGGGTTAGGGTGAGGGGTAGGGTTAGGGTTAGGGTGAGGATGATGTTTAGGGTTACCATTAGGTTTAGGGTTAGCTTGAGGGTGAGGGTATGGTTAGGTTTAGGGTGAGTGTTAGGTTCAGGTTTAGGGTCAGGGGTAGAGTGAGGGTTAAGGTTAAGTTGTGGGTTCCAATTAGGGTGAGAGTGAGGCTAAGGATTCTGGTGAGGTTTAGGGTGTGTGGGAGGGTTAGGGTTTGAATTAGAGTTAGGGTTATGGTGAAGGTGAGGGTGAGGGTTAGGGTTAGGGATAGGGTTAGGGTGAGGGTCAGGGTGAGGGTGAGGGTCAGGTTTAGGGTTAGGATTAGTGTAAGGTTGAGGGCTAGGTGAGGGTGAAGGTTAGGGTTTGGTTTCGGGTAAGTGTAAGTGTTAGGGTGACGGTTAGGGTTAGGGTTGGGATGAGGTTGAGGGTTAGGTTTAGTGTGAGGTTGTGGGGTAGGGTTAGGGTAAGGTTAAGGGTTAGAGTGAGGGTTAGGGTGAGAGTTAGTGTTAGGGTTAGTGTGCGTGTGAGGGTGAGGGTTAGGGTGATGTTTAGGCTGACAGAGAGGGTTAGGGTGAGGGTTAGTTTTAGGTTTAGTGTTAGCGTTACAGTGAGGGTTAGGGTCATGGTTAGGATTAAGGTGAGGGTTAAAGTGAGGGTGAGGGTTAGGGTTAGGTTTAAGGTGTGGGTTATGGTTAGGGTTAGGATTAGGGTGAGGTTTAGGGTAAGGGGTTGGGTCAGGGTTAGTGTGAGGTTTAGGGTTAGTGTGAGGTTTTGGGTTTGGTTTAGGGTAAGTGTGAGGATAAGGGTTAGAGTGAGGGATAGGGTTATTGTTAGGGTTAGGGTGAGGGTAAGTCATAGGATTGGGGTTAGGGTAAGGGTGCTTGTGAGGGTGATGGTTAGTGTTAGGTTTATGGTGAAGGTGAGGTTTTGGTTTAGGATTAGGGTTAGGGTTAGTTTTAGGGTGAGGGTGAGGGTTAGGTTTAGGATTAGGGTTAGGGTTAGGATAAGGTGTGGGTGAGGGTGAGGGTGAGGGTTAGGGAGAGGATTAGGTTTAGGTTTAGGGTTAGGGTGAGAGTGAGGGTTAGGTTGAGGTGAGGGTTCAGGTTTGGGTGAGGGTGAGGGTTAGGGTTAGAGTTAGGATGAGTGTTAGGGTTAATGTGAGGGGTAGGGTTAGGGTTAGGGTGAGGGTGAGGTTTAGGTTTAGTGTGAGGGTTAGGGTTAGTGTTAGGGGTAGGGTAAGGTTAAGGGTTAGGGTAAGGTTTAGCGTGAGGGAGAGGCTTATGATTAGGGTTAAGGTGAGGGTTAGGATGAGGGTGAGGTTTAGGGTGAGGTTGAAGTTTAGGGTGAGTGTGAGGTTTAGGGTTAGGGTTAGGGTTAGGGTGTGGGTTAGGTTTAGTGTTAGGGTTAGGCTGATGGTTAGGTTTGGGGTTAGGGTAAGGGTAAGGGTGACAGTGAGTGTTAGGATTAGGTTTAGGGTGAGTGTGAGGGTTAGGTTTAGGATTAGTGTTAGTATGATGGTGATGGTGAAGTTTTCAGTTAGTGTTAGCTTTGGGGCGAGGGTGAGGTTGAGGGGGGGTTTTAGGGTGTGGGTGACGGTTAGGTTTAGGGTGAGGTTTAGGGTGATGGTGAGGGTTAGGTGAGGGTGAGATGTAGGCTTAATGTTAGAGTTAGGCTGAGGGTTAAGATCAGGGTCAGGATTAAGGTGAGGGTTAAGGTGAAGGTTAGGTTTAGGGTTAGGTTTAGGGTTAGTGTGAGGATTAGGTTTAGGGTGAGGGTAAGCTTTAGGGTGAGGGTTAGACTGAGGGTGAGGGATAGGTTTAGTGTTAGTGTTAGGGTGAGCATTTGGGTGAGGGTTAGGTTCAGGGTTAGGGTTAGGGTGAGTGTTAAGGTGAGGGCAAGTGTTAGGGTTAGGTTTATGTGGACGGTGAGGGATAGGGTTATGGTGAGGTGAGGGTGAGGGTGACGGTGAGGGTTAAGGTTAAGGTTAGGTTGAGGGGAAGGTATAGGTTGAGGGTAAGTACTAGGGTTAGGCTGAGGGTGAGGGTGAGGTTGAGGTTTAGGGTTAGGTTTAGGGTTAGTGTGAGGGTTAGTGTTAGTGTTAGAGTTAGGGTTAGTGTGAGGGTAAGTGTTAGGGTGAGTGTTTGGGTTAGGGTGAGTGTTATGGTTAGGGTGAGGGTTAGGGTTAGGTTTATTTTTAGGGTTATTGTTACGGTAACAGTGAGGGTGAGGTTTAATGTTAGGGTTAGGATGAGATTTAGGTTTAGGGTTAGGATGAGCGTTAGGCTGAGGGTTAGGTTTAGGGTTAAGTGTGTGGGTTAGGGTTAAGGTTAGGGTGAGGGTGAGGGTTCGGGTTAGGGTTAGCTTGAGGTTAGGTTTAGGGTTAGAGTTAGGGTGAGCATGAGGGCTAGGGTGAGGAGTAGGGTTAGGGTTAGGGTGAGGGTGAGGGTTAGGTTTAGTGTGAGGGTTAGGGTTAGGGTGAGGGTGAGGGTTACGGTTAGGGTAAGGGTAAGGTTGAAGATGAGGGTGATTGTTAGGATTAGGTTTAGGGTGAGGGTGACCGTTAGATTTAGGATGAGGGTTAGGGTGAGTGTGAGGGTGAAGGTTAGGTTTAGGATTAGGGTTAGGGTTAGGCTTAGGGTGAGGGTCACGGTGAGGGTGAGGTTGACGGTAAGGGTGAGGGTAAGGGTTAGGGTTACGGTAAGGGTGAGGGTGAGGGTTAGGGTAAGGGTTAGGGTTACGGTAAGGTTTAGGGTGAGGGTGAGGGTTAAGGTGAGTGTGTGGTTAGGGTTAGAGTTAGGGTTAGCATGAGGGTTTTGGTTAGGGTTAGGGTTAGGGTGATGGTGAGGGTTTGGGTGAGTGTGAGGTTGAGGTGGAGGGTGAGGGTGAGGGTTATGGTGTGGTTTAGGGTTAGGGTTAAGGTGAGGGTTAGGGTTAAGGTGAGTGTGAGGGTTAGGTTTAGAGTTAGGGTTAGCATGAGGGTTATGGTTAGGGTTAGGTTTAGGGTGATGGTGAGGTTGAGGGTGTGGTTGAGGGTGAGGGTGAGGATGAGGGTTAGAGTGAGGGTGAGCGTTAGGGTGAGAGTGTGGGTTCCGGTGAGTGTGAGGGGGAGGGTTATGGTTAGGGTTCGGGTTAGAGTTAGGGTGAGGGTGTGGGTGAGGGTTAGGTTTAGGATTAGGATTAGCTTTAGGGTTAGGCTGAGGGTGAGTGTTAGGGAGAGGTTAGGGTTTGGGTTAGGGGGAGGGTTAGGTTAATGTTAGGGTTAGGGTTAGGGTGAGGGATAGGGTTAGGGTTAGGGTTAGGATGAGTGTTAGGCTGTGGGGTAGGCTTAGGGTTAGGGTGAGGCTTAGGTTTAGTGTGAGTTTTAGGGTTAAGTTTAGGTTCATGATTAGGTTTATGGTGAGGAGAAGGGTTAGGGTGAGGGTTAAGATGAGGGTGAGGTTTAGGGTTTGGGATAGGGTTAGGGTAATTTTAGGGTGAGGGCTAGAGTGGGTGTGAGGGTTAGGGTTAGGGTTAGGTATAGTGTGAGGATTAGGTTTAGGGTTAGGGTTAGGGTTCGGGTGAGTCTTAGGCTGAGGGGTAGGGTTATGGATAGGGTGAGGGTTAGGTTTAGTGTGAGGGTTAGGGTTTGGGGTAGGGTTAGGGTTAGGGTGAGGTTTAGGGTGATGGCTAGGGTTACATTTAGGGTGAGGGTTAAGTTTAGTGGGAGTGTGAGGGTTAGGTTTAGGGTTAGGTTTAGGGTTCGGATTCGGGTTCGGGTGAGGGTTCGGATTAAAGTTTGGATGAGCGTTAGGGTTAGTGTGAGGACTAGGTTTAGGGTTAGGGTTACTCTTAGGGTTAGGGTTAGAGTGAGGGTAAGGGTTACGGTTAGGGTGATTGTGAGGGTAATGGTTAGGGTTAGTGTTAGTGTTAGGGTGAGAGTTCGGGTTAGTGTGAGGGTTAGAGTTAGGGTGAGTGTTAGGGTGAGTTTTAGGATTAGAATTAGGGTTAGGATTAGGGTTAGGGTGAGGTTGAGGTTTAGTGTTTGTGTTAGGGTTAGGGTTATTTTTCGGGTTAGGGTGCGGGTGAGGGTGAGGGTGAGGGTGAGGTTTAGGGCTAGGGTAGTGTTAGGTTTAGCCGGAGGGTGAGGGTGAGTTTGATGGTTAATGTTAGGGTTAGGGTGAGGATGAGGGCTATGGTGACGGTGAAGTTTAGGGTGTGGGTGAGGATTAGGTTTAGGGGGAGGGTTAGGGTGATGGTGAGGATTAGGTGAGGGTGAGATTTAGGTTTAGTGTTAGAGTTAGGCTGAGGGTAAGATCAGGGTCAAGATTAAGGTGAGGGTTAAGGTGAGGATTAGTGTGAAGTTGAGGGTGAGGGTTTCCTTTATGTCAGGGTTAGGGGTAGGTTAGGGATTAGGGTGAGGGTGAGGGTGAGGGTGTAGTTTACATCAGGGTTAGGGTTAAGCTGAGGTTAGGGTTAGGGTGAGGTTTAGGGTTAGTGTTAGGATTAGGGTTAGGGTGAGGGTGATGTTTAGGGTGAGGGTGAGTGTTAAGGGGAGGGTTAGATTGAGGGTCAGGGTTAGGGTTAGTGTTAGGGTTATGGTGAGGGTGATGTTTAGGGTGAGGGTGAGGGTTAAGGGGAGGGTTAGATTGTGGGTCAGGGTTAGGGTTAGTGTTAGGGTTAGCGTTAGGATGAGGGTTAGGTTGACGTTTAGGGTTAGGGTTATTGTTAGATTTACGGTGAGGGTTAGGCTTAGGGTTAGGGTTAGAGTTAGGGTGAGGGTTAGGGTTAGGGTTAGGATTATGGTAAGGGTTAGGGTTAGCGTGACAGTTAGGTTTAGGGTGATGTTAAGGGTGACTTTGAGGGTTAGGGTGAGGTAGAGCGTGAGGATTAGGGTGCGGGTGAGGGTGAGTGAGAGGGTGACGGTGAGGATTAGGGTTAGGGTTAGGTTTAGGTTGAGGGTAAGAGTTAGGGTTTGGATTAAGGTTAGTGGATGGGTTAAGCTGAGGGTGAGGTTAAGGGTGAGGCTTTCGGTTTGGTAAGGGTTAGGGTTAGGTTGAGGGTGAGGATTAGGGTGAGGGTTAGGGTTAGGTTGAGCGTTACGGTTAGGGATAGGGTTAGGGTGAGGCTTTGGGTGAGAGGTAGGGTTAGGGTTAGGATGAGGGTTAGGGTTAGTGTGACCTTTACGGTAAGGGTTAGGGTTAGTGTGAGGATAAGGTTTAGGGTGAGGGTTAGGTTGAGACTGAGGGTTAGGGTTAGCGTTAGCCTTATGGTGAAGGTTTGGGTGGGGTTTACGGTGAGGGTTAGGGTTCGGGTTAGGGTTGGGTGAGGGTTAGGGTGAGCGTAAGTGTTAGGGTGTGGGTTAGGTTGAGGGTTAGAGATAGGGTTATGGTGAGGGTAAGGGTTAGGGTTAGGGTGAGAGTAAGGTTGAGGTTTAGGGTGAGGCTGAGGGTGAGGCTAAGGGTGAGGCTGAGGGTTAAGTTTAGGGTTAGGTTTATGATGAGGGCTAGGGTGAGGATTAGGTTGAGGGTGAAGTTTAAGGTGAGGGTTAGGTTTAGGGTGAGGGTTAGGGTTAGGTTAGGGTGAGGTTTAGGGTTAGGGTGATGTTTAGGGTTAGGGTGAAGGAGAGAGTTAGGGTTTGGGTGAGGGTTAGGGTTAGGGTGAGTGTTAGGGTTAGGGTTAGGGTGAGGTTAAGTGTTAGGATGACAGTTACGGTGAGGGTGAGGGTTAGGCTTAGCTTTAGTGTTAGGGTGAGTGTTAGGGTTAGGGCTAGGGTGAAGGTTAGGGTGAGGGTTAGGTGGAAGTTTAGGGTTAGGGTTAGGGTTAGGGTTAGGTTGAGGGATAGGGTGAGAGGAAGGGGTAGGGTGAGGGTTAGGGAGAGGGTGAGGCTTACGTTGAGAGTGAACATTTGTGTTAGCATCAGTGTTGGGTTTAGGGTAAGTCTTAGGGTTAGGCTGAGGGGTAGTTTTAGGGTTAGTGTGACTGTTAGGGTTAGGGTTAGGGTTAGGGTGAGGTTAAGGGTTAGGGTGAGGTTGAGGGTTGGTTAGGGTTAGCCTTAGTGTGAGGATGAGGGTTAGGGTTAGGTTTAGGGTGAGTGTGAGTGTGAGGGTTAGGTTTAGGCTTAGGGTTAGGCTTAGGGTTAGGCTGAGGTTGAGGGTATGAGTGAGGCTCACGCTAGCCCTCACGGCTAGGGTTAGGGTGAGGCTCAGATTTAGGGTTAGAGTTAGGGTGAGGCTTAGATTTAGTGTGAGGGTTATGGTTTGGATAAGGGTTAGGGTGATGGTAAGTGTTAGGGTGAGGGTTAGGGTGAGAGTGAGGGTTAAGTTTAGCCTAAGTGTTACGTTGTCGGTTAGGGTAAGGGTTAGGGTTAGGGTTAGGGTTAGGGTGAGGGTGAGGGTTATGGTTAGGGTTAGGATGAGTGTTAGGGTTAGGGTGATGTTTAAGGTGAAATTGAAAATTAGGGAGAGTGAGAGGGTTCGGGTGAGGGTGACGGTTAGTTTGTGGGTGAGATTGAGGGTTAGAGTTTGGGTGAGGGTGAGGGTTAGGGTGATGTTTAGGTTGAGGGTGAGGTTTAGCGTGAGAATTAGGCTTCAGGGTATGGGAAGGGATAGGGTGTAGGTGAGGGTTAGGGTGAGGGTGAGGCTTAGGGTGACCATGAGGTTTTCGGTCAGGAAAGGTATAGAGTTAGGTTTAGGGTGAGGATTACGGTGAGGGTGAGGATTAAGTTTAGGGTTAGGGTTAGGGGGAAGGTTAGGGTTAGGGTTAAGATGAGGGTTTAGGGTTAGGGTGATGTTTAGGGTGAGGGTGAGGGTGAGAGTGAGGATTCGTTTGAGGGTGTGGCTAAGGGTGTTGGTGAAGATTAGGGTGAGAGTGAGGGATCGGGTGAGGGTGAGAGTTAGGGTGTTGGTGAGGGGTAGGGTTAGGGTGAGGGTTAGGGTGAAGGTGAGAGTTACGGTCAGGTTGAGTGTTAGGTTAAGTGTAAGAGTGAGGGTTAGGTTTAGGGTGAGGGGTAGGGTGAGGGGTAGGGTTAGGGTTAGGGAGAGGGTTAGGTTTAGGGTTAGGATTATGGTGAGTGTTATGGTTAGGGTTAGGGTGAGGGTTAGGGTGAGGGTTACGTTTAGGTTTAGGGTGAGGATTAGGTTTAGTGTGAGGGTTAGTGTTAGGGTTAGTGTAAGGATCAGGGTTAGGTTGAGGATTAGGGTGAGAGTGAGGTTTAGGGTTAGATTAAGTTTTAGGGTGAGGGTTAAAGTTAGGGTTAGCGTGAGGGTTAGGGTTGGGGTGAGGGTTAGGGTTAGGATTCGGGTGAGTGTTAAGGTGAGGGTGAGGTTTAGGGTGAGGGTGAGTGTTAGGGTTAGGGTGAGCGATAGGGTGAAGGTTAGGGTTAGGGTGAGTGTGAGGATTAGGTTTAGGGTTACTCTTAGGGCTATGGTGAGGGTTTGGGTTAGGGTGAGTTTGAGGTTTAGGGTGAGGGTGAGGTTTAGGGTTAGCGTCAGGGTTAAGGTGTGAGTTAGGGTGAGAGTTAGGGTTAGGGTGAGGGTGAGGGTTAGGGTTAGGGTTAGGGTGATGTTTAGGGTTAGTGTGTGCGTTAGGGATAGGTTTATGGTTAGGGTGAGGGTTAGGTTTATGTTTAGGGTTCAAGTTAAAGTGAGTGTGAGGGTGAGTGTTAGGGTTAGGATTAGGGCTCGGGTTAGTGTTAGGCTGAGGCTGAGTGTGAGGGTTAGGGTTAGGGTAATGTTTTGGGTTAGCGTTAGTTTGAGGTTTAGGGTTAGGATGAGGTTTAGGGTGAGGATTATGGTTAGGGTTAGGGTGATGGTTAGGTTTAGTGTGAGGGTTATGGTTAGGTTTAGGGTGAGGGTGTGGGTAAAGGTTAGGGTGAGGGTCAGTGTGAGGGTGAGGTTTAGGGTAAGGGTTAGGGTGAGTGTTTGGGTGAGGTTTAGGTTTAGGATTAGGGTTAGGGTGAGGGTTAGGATGTGGGTAAGGGTTAGGGTGAGGTTTAGGTTGTGGTTATGTATTAGGGTTAGCATTTGTCTTAGGGTGAGGGTTAGGGTTGGGTATAGCATTAGGGTTGGGGTTAGGGTTAGGGTGAGGGTTAGATTTAGGGTTAAAGTGAGGGTGAGGTTTAGGGTTAGCATTAGGTTTACAGTTAGGGTTAGAGTGAGGGTGAGGGTGAGGGTTAGGGTTAGGAATATGTTTAGGTTTAGGGTGAGGCTGAGGTTGAGGATGAGGTTGAGTTTGAGGGTTAGGGTTAGGGTTTGGCTTAGGGTGAGGTCTAGGGTGAGGGCAAGGGTTAGGGTGAGGGTTAGGGTTAGGGTGCGGTTTTCGGTTAGGAAAGGGTTAGTTTTAAGTTTAGTGTGAGGATTAGGCTGAGGGTGAGGTTGAAGGTGAGGGTTAGGGTTAAGGTGAGGTTTAGGTTTAGCGTTAGGCTGAGGGTTAGGGTTAGGTTAATGTTTAGGGTGAGGGTGAGGGAGAGGGTTAGGGTGTAGGTGAGGGTTAGGGTGATGCTGAGGGTTAGGGTGATTCTGTGGGTTAGGTTGAGGGTTAGGGTTAGTGTGAGGATTAGGATTAGTGTTAGTATGAGGAAAAGGGTTAGGGTGAGGATTAGGATGAGAGTAAGAGTTAGGGTTAGGTTTAGCCTTAGGGTTAGGGTGAGGTATAGGGTTAGAGTTCAGGTTAGGGTTAGGTTGAGGGTGAGGGTTAGACTTAGGGGTAGGGTGAGGGTTAGGGTTGGGGTGAGTCTTAGGGTTACAGTTAGGGTGAGGTTGAGGGTGACGGTGAGGGTTCGGGTGAGGGTTAGGCTGTCGGTTAGGGTAAAGTTTATGGTTAGGGTAAGGGTTAGGGTGAGGTTTAGGGTGAGGGTTAGCGTTAGGGTGACATTGAGGGTTAGGGTGACAGTGGGGGTTAGGGTGAGGGTGAGGTTTAGTTTTAGTGTTAGTGTTACAGTGAGGATGAGGGTCAGGGTTAGGATTAGGGTGAGGGTTAAAGTGAGGGTTAGGGTTAGGCTTTGGTTTAGTGTTAGTGTGAGGATTAAGGTTAGTGTTAGGTTTATAGTGAGGATAAGGGTTAAGATGGGGGTTAGGCTCATGTGTATGTTTAAGGTAAGGGTTAGGGAGAGGGGGAGGGTAAGGGTTAGGGTGAGGCTTAGGGTGAGGGTGAGGGTTAGGGTTAGCATTAGGGTTAGGTTTTGGGTTAGGATGAGGGGTAGGGTTAATGTTAGGGTGAGGATGAGGGTTAGGGTTGGCATTAGGTTTAGGGTTAGGGTAAGGGTGAGGGTTAGGGTTAGGGTTAGGGTGAGTGTGAGGTTGAGGGTTAGGGTTAGGGTTAGAGTGAGGGTTAAGTTTAAGGTGTGGGTTCCGGTTAGGGTGAGGGTGAGGCTAAGGATTAGGGTGAGGTTTAGTGTCTGGGTGAGTGTTAGGGTTTGAATAAGAGTTACGGTTTGGGTTAGGATGAGGGTGAGGGTGAGGGTTAGTGTTAGGTTTAGGTTTAGGGTTAGGGTGAGGGTCAAGGTGAGGGTTAGGGTGAGGGTTAGGTTTAGGGTTAGGGTTAGGGTTAGGATTTGTGTTAGGGTGAGGGCTAGGGTGAGGGTTCGGGTTCGGGTTTGTGTTAGGGTGAGGGTAATTGTTAGGGTGAGGGGTAGGGTTAGGGTTAGGGTGAGGGTGAGGGTGAGGGTGAGGGTTAGGTTTAGCGTGAGTGTGAGGGTCAGGGTTAGGGTGAGGGTTCGTGTTAGGGTTAGGATTAGGGTTGGGGTGAGGGTGAGGTTTATGTTTAGGGTTAGGGTGAGGGTTAGGTTTAGGGTGATGTTTAGGGTGAGGGTGAGGGTTAGGGTGACAGTGATGGTTCGGGTGAGGGTGAGGATTAGGGTGTGGATGAGGGTTATGGTGAGGGTGAGGGTTAGGGTTAGATTTAGGGTGTGGATTGGAGTTAGTGTTAGAATTAGGGTGAGGGGTATGATTAGGGATAGGGTGAGTTTTGGGGTTAGTGTGAGGTTTAGGGTTAGGTTTAGGGTAAGTGTGAGGATAACGGTTAGGGTGTGGGATAGGGTTATTGTTAGGGTTAGGGAGAGGATTAAGGTTAGGTTTAGGGTTATGGTGAGATGGAGGGTTAGGTTGAGGTGAGGGTTCGGGTTTGGGTGAGGTTTAGGGTGATGGTGAGGGTTAGGGTTAGGGTAAAGTTGAAGGAGAGGATCAGAGTAATGGTTAGTGTTAGGGTTAAGGTGAGGGTGAGGTTTCGGATTAGGATTAGGGTTAGGGTTAAGCTTAGTGTGAGGGTGAGGGTGAGGATGGGGGTGAGGGTTAGGGTTAGGGTGAGGGTTAGGGTTATGGTTAGGGTTTGGGTGAAGATTATGGGTATAGTTAGGGTTAGGATGAGCATTATGCTGAGGGTTAGGGTTAGAGTTAGTGTGCAGGTTAGGTTTAGGGTTAAGGTAAGGGTGAGGGTGAGGGTTTAGTTTAGGTAACGTTTAGGGTAAGATTAGGGTGACCTTTAGGATGAGGTTGAGGGTTAAAATGAGGTTTTCGGTTAGGGTGAGCATTAGGGTTAGGATTAGGGTCAGGGTTATTGTTAGGGTGATGTTTAGGGTGAGGGTGAGGGTGAAGGTGAGGGGGAGGGGGAGGGTTAGGTTTAGGGTTAGCCTGAGGCTTATGGTTATGGTTAGGGTAATGGTGAAGGTTAGGGTGAGTGTGAGGTTGAGGGTGAGAGTTAGGGTGAGGTTTAGAATGAGGGTGAGCGTTAGGGTGAGAGTGAGGGTTCGGGGGAGGGTTCAGGGGAGGGGGAGGGTTATGTTTATGGTTTGGTTTAGAGTTAGGGTTAGGGTGTGGGTGAGGATTAGGGTTAGGATTAGAGTTAGGGTGACGGTAAGGCTTCGGGTGAGGGTTAGGGTGAGGATGAGAGTTAGGGTTAGGGTGAGGGTGAGGGTAAGTGTTAACGTGAGGACTAGGGTTAGGTTTAGGATTAGGGTGAGTGTTAGGGTTTTGGTGAGGGTGAGGCTGAGGGTTAGGTTCATTATTAAGGTTAGGGTTAGTGTGAGGGTTAGTGATAGTGTTAGGGTTAGGGTGAGGGTTAGAGTTAGGGTAAAGGTGAGGGTTAGTCTGAGAGGTAGGGTTAGGGTTAGGGTGAGAGTTAGGCTCAGTGTGAGGGTTAGGGTTAGGGTGAGGGTAAGGGTTAGGTTTAGGTTTAGGGTGAGGGTGAGGGTTAGGGTTATGGTGAGGTTTAGTGTTAGGGGGTGGGCTAGGTTGAGGGTTAGGTTGAGGGTGAGAGTGAGTGTGAGGTTTTCGGTTAGGTAAGGTTTAGGTTTAGGGTTAGGGTGAGGATTAGGGTGAGGTTGTGGGTTAGGGTTAGGGTGAGGGTGAGGGTGAGGGTTAATGTTAGGATGAGGGTTAGGGATAGGGTTAGTGTGAGGGTGAGGGTGAGGGTTTCGTTTACATCAGGGTTAGGATTAAGCTGAGGTTAGGGTTAGGGTGAGGGTTAGGGTTAGGATTAGGGTATGGGTTAAGTTTAGGGTGATGTTTAGGGTGAGGGTGAGGGTTAGGGTGAGAGTTAAGGGTTAGTGTTAGATTAGGGTTAGGTTGAGGGTGAGGTTTAGGGATAGAGTTAGGGTTATGGGGAGTGTTAAATTGAGGGTCAGGGTTAAGGTTAGTGTTAGGGTTAGGGTTAGCATGAGGGTTAGGCTGAGGATTAGGTTTAGGGTTAGTGTGAGGGTTAGGGTTAGGTTAGGGTTAGGGTTAGGGTTTGGTTAGGGTGAAGGTTAGTTTTAGGTTTAGGGTTAGGATAAGGTTTAGGCTGAGGGTTAGGTTTAGGGTTAGTGTGAGGGTTAGGTTTAGGGTTAGGGTGTTGACTATGCTGAGGGTGAGCGTTAGGGTGAGGGATAAGATTATGGCTGGGGTTAGCGTCAGGGGTAGGCTGAGGGTTAGGATTAGGGTATAGACTAGAGTTAGGCTGAAGTTGAGGGTGAGGTTGAGGGTGAGGGTTACTGTTAGAGTGAGGGTTAGAGTGAGGGTGAGGGGGAGTGGGAGTGTTTGGTTTAGGGTTAGAGTTAGGTTGAGGGTGAGTGTTAGGATTAGGGTTAGCACTAGGTTTAGGCTGAGGGTTAGGGTGAGTTTGAGGGTGAGGTTTAGGGTTAGGGTGAGGGTTAGGTTTAGGGTTAGTATTAGGGTAAGGTTTAGGGTTAGGGTTAGGGTTAGGATGAGCATAGGCTGAGGGTTAGGGTTAGGGTTAGGTTTTGGTTAGGGTGAAGGTTGCTTTTAGGTTTAGGGTTAGGATAAGGTTTAGGATAAGGTGAGGGTGAGGGGTAGGGTGAGGTTGTGGGTTTGGGTTATGGTCAGGTTTAGGGTTAGGGTTAGGGTGAGGGGAAGGGTTAGAGTGAGCTTTAGGCTGAGGGTGAGGGTGAGGGTTTCGGTTAGTTAAAGGTTAGGGTTAGGGTGAGGATTAGGGTGAGGGTGAGGATTAAGCTGAGGTTAGGTTCAGGGTGAGGGTTCGGGTTAGGGTTATGGTGAGGGTTAGGGTTAGGATGATATTTAGGGTGAAGGTGAAGGTTAGAGTGAGGGTGAGGGTTAGGGTTAGGGTTAGGTTTAATGTGAGGCTGAGGGTTAGGAATAGGAATAGGATTAGGGTTAGGGTTCAGCTGAGGGTGAGGATCAGGGTGTGGGTGAAGGTCAGGGTCAGGGTTACGTTTAGGGCTAGAGTGAGGGTTACGGTTATTTTGAAGGTTATGGTTAGGGTTAGGGTGAGGGTAAGGGTTAGGGTGAGGGTTAGGGTGAGTGTGAGGGTTTGGAATAGGGTTTGGGTTAGGGTTGGGGTGAGGGTTAGGGTTTGGGTGATGTTTAGAGTGAGGGTGAGGGTTAGGGTGAGGATGAGGGTGCGGTTGAGGGTGAGGGTTCCGTTGAGGGTGAGGGTTAGGGTGTGAGTGAGGATTAGGGTTAGGGTGAGGGTTAGGTTGAGGGTGAGGGTGAGGTTAGGGTTAGGGTTTGTGTTAGAGATAGGGTCAGTTTGAGAGTGAGGGTTAGGTTTAGGATTAGGGTGAGTGTTAGGGTTAGTTTGAGGGTTAGGTATATTGTTAGGGTTAAGGTAAGGGTGAGGGTGGGTGTTAGGGTTAGGTTTAGGGTTAGAGTTAAGGTGAGCGTGAGGGTGAGGGTTATGATTAGGTTAGGATTAGGGTTAGGTGAAGGTGAAGGAGAGGGTGAGTGTGAGGGTTAGTTTTAGGGTGAGGTTTAGGCTTATGGTTAGGGTTAGTGTGAGGGTTAGGATTAGGCTTGGGGTTAGGATGAGGGTTAGGCTGAGGGTTAGAGTTAGGATTAGGGTGAGGTTTAGGGATAAGTTTAGGGTTAGGATAAGGTTTAGGCTGAGGGTTAGGGTTAGGGTTAGTGTTAGGGATTGGCTTAGGGTTAGGGTAAGAGTTAGGGTGAGGGTAAAGGTTACGGTGAGAGTTAGAGTGAGGGTGAGGGTTAGGGTTAGGGTGAGTGTTAGGGTAAAATTTAGGTTTAGGGTTAGGGTTAGGGTGAGGATAAGGGTGTGAGTAAGTATTCAGGTGAGGTTTAGGGTGAGGGTGAGGGTTAGCGTCAAGGTTAGGTTTAGGGTGAGGGTTAGGGTTTGGGTGTTAGGGTGAGGTTTAGGGTGAGGGTTAGGGTTAGGGTTAGGGTGAGGGTAAGTGTTAGGGTGAGGATTAGTGTGAGTCTGAGGGTTAGGGTTAGCATTAGGGTGATGGTGAGGGTTAGGGTTAGGATTAGAGTTAGGGTGAGAGTAAAGCTTAGGTTGAGGGTTAGGGTGAGGTTGAGGGTTAGTGTTAGGGTGACTGGGAGGGTAAGTGTGAGTGTGAGGACTAATTTTAGGGTTAAGATTAGGGTGAGTGTTAGGGTTATTGTGAGGGTGAGGGTGAGGGTTAGGTTCAGTATTAGGTTTAGGGTTAGTGTGAGGGTTAGTGATAGGGTTTGTGTTAGGATGAGGGTCAGAGTTAGGGTTAAGGTGAGGGTTAGTCTGAGAGGTAGGGTTAGGGTTAGGGTGAGGGTTAGGCTTAGTGTGAGGGTGAGGGATAGGTTTAGGGTTAGGGTGAGGGTGAGTTTGAGGGTGAGGGTTTGGGTTAGGGTGAGGGTTAGTGTTAGGGGGATTGCTAGGTTGAGGGTTAGGGTTTGGGTGAGGGTGAGGTTTTCGGTTAGGTAAGGTTTAGGGTTAGGGTTAGGGTGAGGATTAGGGTGAGGTTGTGGGTTAGGTTTAGGTTGAGGGTGAGGGTCAGGGTTAGTGTTAGGATGAGGGTTAGCGTTAGGCTTAGGGTGAATGTGAGGGTTCCGGTGAGGGTTCGGGTGAGGGTTAGGGTGTGGGTTAAGGTTCGGTTTTGGGTGAGGGTTAGGGTGACAGTGAGTGTTAGGGTGAGGGTGAGGTTGAGTGAGAAGGTTAGGGTTAGGTTTAGGGATAGGATTAGGGTTAGGTTTAGGGTAAGGGTTAGGGTTAGGTTGAGGGTTAGGTTTAGGGTTAGGGATAGGGTTAGGGTGAGGTTAGGTTGAGGGTGAGGGTTAAGCTGTGGTTAGGGTTAGGGTGATGGTTAGGGTTAGGGTGATGTTTAGTGTGAGGGTGAGTGTTCGGTGAGGGTGAGGGTGAGGGTTAGTGTTAAGGTTAGGTTTAGGTTGAGGGTGATTGTGAGGGTGAGGATTAGGAATAGGATTAGGGTTAGGGTTAAGCTGAAGCTGAGGGTCAGGGTGAGGGTGAAGGTTAGGGTCAGGGTTAGGATTAGGGTTAGAGTGAGGGTTACGGTTAGTGTGAGGATAATGGTTAGGGTTAGGGTGAGGGTAATGATTAGGGTGAGAGTAAAGGTTAGGGTGAGGATTAGGGTGAGTGTGAGGGTTTGGATTAGGGTTTGTATTAGAGTTAGGGTGAGGGTTAGGATTTGGGTGATGTTTAGAGTGAGGGTGAGGGTTAGGGTGAGGATGAGGGTTCGGGTGAGGGTTCGGGTTCGGTTGAGGGTGAGGGTTAGGGTGTGGGTGAGGATTAGGTTTAGGGTGAGGGTTAGCGTTAGGCCTAGGTTTAGGGTTAGGTTGAGGGTTAGGGTTAGGGTTAGGGTGAGGTGTAGGGACAGGGGTAGGGTCAGGTTTAGGGTGAGGTTTAGGGTGAGTGTGAGGGTTAGGGTGAGGGTGAGTGTGAGGGTTAAGGTTAGGTTTTAAGTTAGATTTAGGGTGAGATTGAGGGTGAGGGTTAGGTTTAGGATTAGGGTGAGGGTTAGGGTTAGGTTGAGGGTTAGGGATAGTGTTAGGGTTAGGGTAAGGGTGAGGGTGAGTGTTAGGTTTAGGTTTAGGGTTAGAGTTAGGGTGAGGGTGAGGGTGAGGGTTAGGATTAAGTTACATTTAGGGTTAGGCTGAGGGTGATCGAGAGGATGAGGGTGAGGCTTAGGGTTAGGTGAGGTTTAGGTTTACGGTTAGGGTTAGGGTGAGGGTTAGGATTAGGGTTATGGTTAGGATGAGGGTTAGGCTAAGGGTTAGGGTTAGGGTTAGGGTGAGGTTTAGGGCTAGGTTTAGGGTTAGGATAAGGATTAGGCTGAGGATTAGGGTTCGGGTTAGTGTGAGGGTTAGGTTTAGTGTTAGGTTAAGAGTTAGGGTGAGGGTAAAGTTTAGGGTGAGGGTTAGGGTGAGGGTGAGGTTTAGGGTTAGGGTGAGGGTTAGGGTCAATTTTAGGTTTAGGGTTAGGGTTAGAGTGAGGGAAAGGGTGTGTGTAAGTGTTAGGGTGAGGTTTAGAGTGAGGGTGAGGGTTAGCGTCAAGGTAAAGGTTAGGGTTAGGGTTAAGTTGAGGGTTAGGGTTTGGGTGAGTGTTAGGGTGAGTTTTAGGGTGAGGGTGAGGGTTAGGGTGAGGGTAAAGTGTTAGGGAGAGGGTTACGGTGAGGCTGACAGTTATGGTTAGCATTAGGGTGAGGGTGAGGGTTAGGGTGTAGTTTTGGGTTAAGGTTAAGGATAGGGTGAGGATTAGGGTTAGGGTTAGGTTGAGGGTGAGGGTTAGGGTGAGGGGTAACATTAGAGTTTGTGTGAGGGTTAGGTTTAGTGTGAGGATTAGGGTTGGTTTAGGGTGACGGTAAGGGTTAGGGTGACGGTAAGGGTTAGGGTGACGGTTAGGTTGAATGTGAGGTAGGATGAGGGTTAGGGTTAGGGTGAGGGTTAGGGATAGGTTTAGGGTTAGGGTGAGGGTTAGGGTTAGGATTAGAGTTAGGGTGACGGTAAGGCTTCGGGTGAGGGTTAGGGTGAGGGTTAGGGTTAGGATTAGTGTTAGGGTGACGGTAAGGCTTCGGGTGAGGGTTAGGGTGAGGATGAGAGTTAGGGTTAGGGTGAGGGTGAGGGTAAGTGTTAGCGTGAGGACTAGGGTTAGGTTTAGGATTAGGGTGAGTGTTAGGTTATAGTGAGGGTGAGGCTAAGGGTTAGGTTCATTATTAAGGTTAGGGTTAGTGTGAGGGTTAGTGATAGTGTTAGGGTTAGGGTGAGGGTTAGAGTTAGGGTAAAGGTGAGGGTTAGTCTGAGAGGTAGGGTTAGGGTTAGGGTGAGAGTTAGGCTCAGTGTGAGGGTTAGGGTTAGGGTGAGGGTAAGGGTTAGGTTTAGGTTTAGGGTGAGGGTGAGTGTGAGGGTGAGGGTTAGGGTTATGGTGAGGGTTAGTGTTAGGGGGTGGGCTAGGTTGAGGGTTAGGTTGAGGGTGAGAGTGAGTGTGAGTTTTTCAGTTAGATAAGGTTTAGGGTTAGGGTTAGGGTGAGGATTAGGGTGAGGTTGTGGGTTAGGGTTAGGGTGAGGGTGAGGATGCGGGTGAGGGTTAATGTTAGGATGAGGGTTAGGGATAGGGTTAGTTTGAGGGTGTGGGTGAGGGTGAGGGTTAGGCTTAGGGTTAGTGTGAGGTTTAGGTTTACGGTGAGGGTAATGGTTAGGGTGAGGGTTAGGGTTAAGGTTAGGTTGAGGGTTAGTGTTAGGTTGATGTTTATTGTGAGAGTGAGTGTTAGGGTGTGGGTGAGTGTTCGGGTAGAGTTAGGATTCGGGTTAGGGTTAGGGATAGGGTTAGGGTTTGGGTAAAGTTCAGGGTGAGGGTGATGATTAGGGTTACTGTGAGGGTTAGGGTTAGGTTTAGGGTTAAGATGAGGTTTAGGCTGAGGGTTAGGTTTAGGTTTAGGGTAAGTGTGAAGTTTCAGGTTAGGGTGAGGGTTGGATTTAGGTTTAGGGTTAGTATAAGGGATAGGGTGAGGGTTAGGGTTACGGTTAATATGAGTGTTAGGTTTAGGGTTACGGTTTCGGTTAGGTTGACGGTAATGGTTCGGGTGAGGGTTAGGGTGAGGCTCAGGGATAGGTTTAGGGTGAGGGTTAGGTTGAGTGTTAGGATTATGGTTATGGATAGGGTAAGGCTGAGGGGGAAGGAGAGGTTGAGGGTGAGCGTTAGGATTAAGGTTACTGATAGGGTGAGCATTTGGGTTAAGGTTAGATTTAGGGTGAGGGTTAGGCTCAGGGGTAGGGTTAGGGTTAGGTTGAGGGTTAGGTTTAGTGTGAGGTTTAGGGTTAGGGTTAGAGTGAGGGTTAGGTTTAGTGTGTTGGTGAGGGTTAGGCTTAGGTTGAGGGTAAGGGTTAGGGTGAGGGTTAGGGTGAGGGTGATGTTTAGGGTTAGCATTAGGTTTAAGGTTAGGGTTAGGATGAGGTTAGGGTGAGGCAGAGAGTGAGGGTGAGGGTAAGGGTTATGATGAGGGTCAGGTTTAGTGTGAGGGTGAGGGTTAGGTTTAGTGTGAGGTTGAGGGTTAGGTTTAGGGTGAGTATTAGGGTTAGGGTAAGTGTGAGGGTTAGGGTTAGGGTTAGGGTGAGGGTGAGGGTCAGGGTGAGGGATAGGTTTATGTTGAGGATTAGATTTAGGGTGAGGTTTAGAGTTTGGGTTAGGGTGAGATTTAGGGTTAGGGTGATGTTTATTGTGAGGGTGAGTGTTAGGGTGAGTGTGAGTGTTCGGGTGAGGGTGACTGTTCGGGTGAGGGTGACGATTAGGGTGTGGTTGAGGGTTAGGGTTAGTATGAGAGTCAGGGTGAAGTGTAGGGATAGGGTTAGGGTGAGGGTTAGTGTTAGTGTGAAGGTTAGAGTTAGGGTTACGTTTAGGGTTAGCGTTAGTGTGAGGATAAGAGTTAGGGTGTGGGTTAGTGTGAGGGTGAGGGTTACGGTTAACGTTAGGGTTAGGGTGTGGGTTACTGTGAGGGTGAGGATTATGGTGAGGTTTAGGCTTAGGATGAGGGTTAGTATTAGGGTTAGTGTGAGGGTTAGTGTTAGGGTGATGTTTAGGGTGAGGTTGAGGGTTAGTGTGAGGGTGAGAGTGAGGGTGAGGGTTAGGGTTAGGTTTAGGGTGAGGGTGTGGGTTAGGGTTAGGATTAGTGTTAGGGTTAGGCTGAGGGTGAGGATGAAAGTGAGTGTGAGGTTTAGGGATTGGGTTAGTATTAGGTTAAAGTTAGTTTTAGGGTGAGGGTTAGGGTTAGATATATTGTTAGGGTTAGGGTTTGGGTTAGTTAGGGTGAGGGTGAGGGTTAGCGTTAGGGTTAGGGTTAGGGTTAGGGTGAGGGTGGGGTTCAGGGTTAGGGTTAGGATTATGTTTAGGGTAAGCCTGAGGGGGAAGTGGAGGTTGAGTGTGAGGTTTTGGTTTATGGTTACGGTTAGCGTGAGGGTTACAGTTAGGTTTAGGTTTAGTATAAGGGCTAGGCTGAGGGTAAGGGTTAGGGTTAGTGTGAGTGTTAGGTTTAGGGATAGGGCTTGGGTTAGGTTGAGAGTAAAGTTTAGAGTGAGAGTTATGGAGAGGATGAGGGTTAGGGTTACCGTGAAGGTTCGGGTGAGGGTTAGGGTTAGGGTTATGGTTAGGGGTAGCGTGAGGGTTAGGGTGAAGGTTAGGTTTAGGGTTAGGGTTCGGGTGTGTGTTAGGTTGTGGGTAAGTGTTAGGGTGAGGATTAGGGTGAGGGTGAGGGTTAATAGGAGGGTGAGGGTTAATGTTAGCATTAGGGTTAGGGTGAGGGTGAGGGTTAGGGTTAGGTTGAGGGTTAAGGTGAGGGTTAGGGTTAAGGTTAGGGATAGGGTGAGGATTAGGGTTAGAGTTAGGAATAGGGTGAGGGTTAGGCTGAGGGGTAGTGTTAGGTTTAAGGTGAGTGTTAGGTTTAGTGTGAGGATTAGGTTTAGGTTTAGGGTGAGGTTTAGGTTTATTGCGAGGGTTAGGGTTAGTGTTAGGGTGAAGGTAAGGGTTAGGTTGAGGTTTACGGTGAGGGTGAGGTTTAGGGTTAGCATTAGGTTTAGGTTTAAGGTTAGGATGAGGGTTAGGGTTAGGGTGAGGGTGAGGGTGAGGCTTATGTTTAGGATGAGGGTTAGGGTTAGGGTGAGGGTTCGGGTTAGGTTTAGGGTGAGGGTTAGGGTCAGGGTAAGGGTTAGGGTGAGGGTTAGGGTTATGGTTAGGTTTAGTGTGAGGGTCAGGGTGAGGGTTAGGGTTAGGTTAAGGGTTAGGGTTAGGGTTAGTGTTAGGGTGAGGGTGAGGGTTATGGTCAGGGTTAGGTGGAGGATAATGGTGAGGGTTAGGGTTAGGATAAGTGTTAGGGTTAGGGTTAGGCTGAGGGTGAGGGTGAAAGTGAGGGTGAGGGTTAGGGTTAGGGTTAGGGTGAGGGGTAGTGTGAGGGGAAATGTTAGGTTTAGGGTGAGGATTAGGTTTAGGGTGATGTTTAGGGTGAGGGTGAGGGTTAGGGTGAGGGTGAGGGTGAGGGTGAAGGTTAGGGTTAGGGTTATGTTTAGGGTGAGGCAGAGGGTTAGGAATAGGATTAGGGTTAGGGTTAAGCTGAGCCTGAGGGTAAGGGTGAGGGTGAAGGTTAGGGTCAGGGTTAGGATTAGGGTTAGCGTGAGGGTTATGGTTAGTGTGAGGGTTATGTTTAGTGTGAGGGTTATGTTGAGGGTTAGGGTGAGGGTAAGGGTTAGGGTGAGAGTAAAGTTTAGGGTGAGGGTTAGGGTGAGTGTGAGGGTTTGGATTAGGGTTTGTGTTAGGGTTAGGGTGAGGGTTAGGTTTTGGTTGATGTTTAGAGTGAGAGTGAGGGTTAGGTTGTAGGTGAGGATTAGGTTTAAGGTGCGGGTTAGCGTTAGGGGTAGGTTTAGGGTTAGGTTGAGGGTTAGGGTTAGGGTTAGGGTGAGGAGTAGGGACAGGGGTAGGGTCAGGTTTAGGGTGAGATTTAGGGTGAGTGTGAGGGTTAGGTTGAGGGTGAGGGTGAGGGTTAGGGTTAGGGTTTGCGTTAGACTTAGGGTGAGTTTGAGGGTGAGGGTTAGATTTAGGATTAGGGTGAGGGTTAGGGTTAGGTTGAGGCTTAGGGATGGTGTTAGGGTTAGGGTAAGGGTGAGGTTGAGTGTTAGATTTAGATTTAGGGTTAGAGTTAGGGTGAGGGTGAGAGTGAGGGTTAGGATTATGTTATTATTAGGGTTAGGCTAAGGGTGATGGAGAGAGTGAGGGTGAGGGTTAGGGTTAGGGTGAGTTTGAGGGTGAGGGTTAGGTTTAGGATTAGGATTAGGTTTAGGGTTAGGGGGAGTGTTATAGTGTGGGTGAGGGTTCAGGTTCGGGTGAGGGTTAGTGTGTGGGTGAGGGTTAGGGTTAGGGTGAGGATTAGGTTTAGGCTTAGGGTTAAGGCTATGGTGAGGGTATAGGTTAGGGTTAGGTTTAGTGTGAGGATGAGGGTTAGGTTTAGTTTTAGGGTTAGGGTGAGGGTTAGGGTTAGGGTTACGGTTAGGGTTAGGGTGAGGGTGAGGTATAGGTAGAGGGTTAGGTTTAGGGTGAAGGTTAGGGCTAATGTTAGGTCAGGGTGAGGGTGATTGTGAGTGTTAGGTTTAGGTTTAGAGTTAGGGTGAAGGTGAGGGTGAGGGTTAGGATTAGGGTTAAGGTTATGGTTAGGATGAGGGTTAGGCTGAGGGTTAGGGTTAGGGTTAGTGTCACCGTTAGGGTTAGGGTTAGGTTTAGGGTTAGTGTGAGGTTTAGTGTTAGATTTAGGGTTCGCATAAGGTTTAGACTGAGGGTAAGGGTTAGGGTTAGTGTGAGGGTTAGGTTTAGTGTTAGGGTAAGGGTTAGTGTGAGGGTAAAGGTTAGGATGAGTGTTACGTTGAGGTTGAGGGTTAGGGTTAGTGTGAGCGTTATGGTGAAAGTTAGGTTTAGGTTTAGGGTGAGGGTGAGGGTGTGGGTAAGTGTTAGGGTGAGGGTTAGGTTTAGGGTGAGGTTGAGATTTAGGGTGAGTGTAAGGGTTAGGGTGAGTGTACTGGTGAGGGTGAGGGTTAGGGTTAGCGTTAGGGTTAGGGTTAGGGTGAGGTTTTGCCTTAAGCTTAAGGATAGGGTGAGAATTAGGGTTAAGGTTAGGTTTACGGTGAGGTTTAGGCTGAGGGGAACAATTAGGGTTAGGGTGAGGGTGAGGTTTAGTGTTAGGTTTAGGGTTATGTTTAGTGTGACGGTAAGGGTTAGGGTGAAGGTTAGGGTGATTGTGTGGTTTATGGTTAGCATTAGGTTTAGAGTTAGGGTTAGGATGAATGTTAGGTTTATGTTTAGGGTTAGGGTTAAGGTGAGGGTGAGGGTTATGGTTAGGTTTAGGGTTATGGTTAGTTTTAGGGTGAGGGCAAGGGTGAGGGTGAGGTTTAGGGTGAGGGTGAGGTGGAAGGGGAGGTTTTCATTTAAGTAAGTTTTAGGGTTAGGGTTAGGGTGAAGTGTAGGGTGAGGGTGTGGGTTGGGGTTAGGGTTAGGTTTAGGGTTAGGGTGAGGCTGAGGGTGAAGGTTAGTGTTAGGATGAGGATTAGGGTTAGGGTTAGGGTGAGGGTGAGGGTAAGGGTTAGGGTTAGGGTTAGTGTGAGAGTTAGGGTTACGGTGAGGGTTAGGGTTAGGGTGAGGAGTAGGGTTAGGGTTACTGGGAGGGTTATGGTTGGGTGATGTTTAGTGGGAGGGTGACGGTTAGGGGAGGGTGAGTGTTCTTTTGAGAATTAGGGTTAGGGTTAGGGATTGGCTTAGTGTGAGGGTAAGTGTTAGGGTGAGGGTTAGGGTGAGGGTGAGGTTTATTGCTAGGGTGAGTGTTAGGTTTAGGGTTATGATGAGGGTGAGGGTTAGGGTGAGCCGTAGGTTTAGGGTTAGGGTTAGTTTGCGGGTTAGGGTGAGGGTTAGGGTGAGGTTAAGGTTGAGGGTGAGTTTTAGGGTTAGGGTGAGGGTAAGGTTTAGGGTGAGGGTTAGGGTGAGGGTTAGGGTTAGGGTTAGTGATAGGGTAAGGATTAGTGTTAGTGTAAGAGTTAGGGTGAGGGTAAGGTTTAGGGTTAGTGTGAGGATAAGGGTTAGGGTGAGGATTAGGGTGAGGGTGAGGGTTAGGGTTAGGGTTATGGTTAAGGTGAGGGTTAGGGTGAGATGTAGGTTTACGGTTAGGGTTATTTTGCGGGTTAGGGTGAGGGTAAGGATTAGCGTGAATTTTAGGTTTAGGGTGAGGGTAATGGTTAGGGTGAGGGTAAGGGTTAGGTTGAGGGTTAGGGTGAGGTTTCGGGTTAGGGTTAGGGATAGGATGAGGATTAGGGTTAGTGTGAGGGTTAGGATTAAGTTTATTGTGAGGATAAGGGTTAGGGTGAGGGTTAGAGTGAGGGTGTTGTGTTGGGTTAGTGTTAGGGATAGGGTGAGCGTAAGGGTGAGGGTTAGGTTTAAGGTGAGGTTTATGGTGAGGTTTAGGGTGAGGGTGAGGGTCGGTTGAGGGTTAGGGTTAGGATTAGTGTTAGGGTTAGGGTGAGGGCTAGGGTGAGTGTGAGGTTTGGGTGAGGGTGAGGGTGAGTGTTTCAGTTATGTAACTGTTAGGGTTAGTGTGAGGATTAGGGTGAGGGTGAGGGTTAACCTGAAGTTAGGTTTAGCCTGATGGTTAGGGTTAGGGTTAGGGTGAGGGTTAGGGTTAGGGTGATGGTTAGGGTGAGGGTGAGGCTGAGAGTTAGGATTAGGAATAGGGTTAGTGTTAGGGTCAGGCTGAGGTGAGGGTCAGGGTGAAGGTGAAGGTTCGGTTTAGGGTTATAATTAGGGTGAGGGTTAAGCTAAGTGTGTGGGTTAGGGTTAGGTTTATGTTTAGTGTGAGCGTTAGGATTATATTTAGGGTTAGCATAAGGGTTAGGCTGAGGGTTAAGGTTAGGGTTAGTCTGAGGGTTAGGTGTAGGGTTAGGGTAAGTGTAAAGTTTAGGGTGAGGGTTAGGGTGAATGTGAGGGTTAGGATTAGGGTGAGGGTTAGGGTGAAGGTTAGGCTTACGGTTAGGGTAGGGTGAAGGTTAGGGTGTGGGTTAGTGTAAGGGTGAGGGTTAGGGTGAGGGTTAGGGTGAGGGTTAGGATTAGGGTTAGCATTAAGTTTAGGGTGAGGGTGAGGGTTAGGGTGAGGGTTTGGGTTAAGGTTAAAGATAGGGTGAGGATTAGGTTTAGGGTTAGGTTTAGGGTGAGGGTTAGGAGGAGGGGTAGGCTTAGGGTTAGGGTGAAGGTTAGGTTTAGTGTGAGAGTTAGGGTTAGGGTTAGGTTGATGGTAAGGGTTAGTGTGAGGGTTAGGGTGAGTGTGAGGTTAAGGGTTAGCATTAGGTTTAGCCTTAGGTTTAGGATGAGTGTTAGGGTTAGGTTTAGGGTTAGGGTGAGGGTGAGGGCGAAGGTTAGAGTTAGGATGAGGGTAGGGGTTAGGGGTAGAGTGAGGGTTAGGGTTAGGGTTACTGTGAGGGTTAGGATTATGGTGAGGTTTAGGGTGAGGGTGAGGGTTAGGTTTAGCATTAGGGTGAGGGTTATCTTTAGGGTCATGATTAGTGTCCGGGTGAGGGTTAGGATGAGGGTGAGTGTTCTGCTGAGAGTTAGGATTAGGGTTAGGATCAGGGATAAGTTTAGTGTGAGGGTAAGGGTTAGGGTGAGTGTTATGGTGAGGGTCAAGTTTAGGGTTAGGGTGAGCGTTAGGGTTAGGGTTAGGGTTATATTTAAGGTGAGGGTTAGGGTGAGCGGTAGGTTTAGGGTTAGGGTTAGTTTGTGGGTTATGGTGAGGGTAAGGGTTAGGGTGAGGTTTAGGTTTAGGATGAGGGTTAGGGTTAGGGTAAGGGTAAGGGTTAGGTTGAGAGTGAGTGTGAATGTGAGGGTTAGGGTTAGCATTAGAGTTAGGTGAGGGTGAGGGATAAGGTGAGGTTTAGTTTGAAGATGAGGATTAGGGTCAGTGTGAGGTTTAGGGTGAGGGTTAGTGTTAGGGTTTGGGTTAGGGTGAGGGTGAGGTATAGGGTGAGGGTTAGTGTTAGGGTGAGGGTTAGGGATAGGGTTAGAGTTAGGGTGAGGATGAGGGTGAGTGTTAGGTTTAGGTTTAGGGTGAGTGTGAGGGTGAGAGTTAGGATTAGTAATAGGGTTAGGGTTAGGGTTAGGGTTAGGCTGAGAGTGAGGGTCAGGGTTACGGTGAGGGTTAGGGTTTGGGTGATGTTTAGGGTGAGGATGAGGGTTAGGGTGAGGATGCGGGTTTGGGTGAGGGTGAGGTATCAGGTTAGGGTGTGGGTGGGATTAGGGTTATGGTGAGGGTTAGCATTAGGTTTAGGGTTAGTGTGACAGTGAGGGTGAGGGGTAGGGTTAGGGTTAGGTTGAGTGTTAGGGTTAGGATAAGGGTGATGGTTAGGGAGAGGGGTAATGTTAGGGTTAGGGTGAGGTTTAGGATGAGTTTGAGGGTTAGGGTTAGGTTGAGAGTTAGGTTTAGGGTTAGGGTTAGGGTGAGGGTTAGGGTTAGAGTTAGAGGTAAGGTGAGTTTGAGGGTGAGGTTTAGGTTTAGGTTTAGACTTAGAGTTAAGGTTATGGTGAGGGTAAGTGTTAGCGTGAGGTTTAGTGTGTGGATGAGGATTAGGGTTATTATTACGGCTAGGGTGAGGGTTAGTGTTAGGGTGAGCGTTAGGGTGAGGGTGAGGTATAGGGTGAGGTTTTCGGTTAGGGTGAGGGTTAAGGATAATGTTAGGTTAGGGTGAGGGTGAGGTTGAGTGTTAGGTTTAGGTTTAGGTTTAGAGTTAGGGTGAGGATGAGAGTGAGGGTTAGGATTAGTGTTAGGGTTAGGGTTAGGATGAGGGTTAGGCCGAGGGTTAGGGTTAGGGTTAGGGGTAGCATAATGTTTAGGTTGAGGGTTAGGTTTAAGCTTAGGGATAGGGTTAGGGTGAGGGTTAGGCTGACGGTAAGTGTTAGGGTGAGGTTTAGGGTGAGGTTGAGTATTAGGCTTAGCATCATTCTTAGGGTGAGGTTTAGGCTTAGGTATAGCATTAGGGTTAGGGTTAGGGTTATGGTGAGGGTTAAGATTAAGGCTAAGGTTAGGGTGAGGTTTAGTTTTAGCATTAGGTTTAGCGTTAGGGTGAGGGTTTGGGTTACGGTGAGGGTTACCTTTCATGTGAGGGTTAGGGTAAGGGTTAGGTTTAGGATGAGGGTTAGGGTTGGTGAGAGGTTTAGGGTGAGGGTGGGTGTTAGGGTTAGCGTCAGCGTTAGGGTGAGGGTGAGGTTTTGAGTTAGGTTAGACTGACGTTGAGGGTGAGGGTTAGGTTTGGTGTTAGTGTTAGTGTTAGGGTTAGGTTTAGGGTTAGGGTGAGGGTTAGGGTGAGGGTTAGGTTGTTGGTAAGTGTTAGAGTGAGGGTTAAAATGAGGGTGAGGGTTAGGGTAAGGATGAGGGTAAGGGTTAGTTTGAGGGTTAAGGTGAGGGTGAGGGATAGGGTTAGCATTAGGTTTAGGGTTAGGTTTAGGGTGAGCGATCGGGATAGGGTTAGGGTTAGGGTTAGGGTGAGGGTGAGGGTTATGTTGAGGCTGAGGGTGACGTTGAGGGTTAGGGATAGGGTTAGGGTGAGGGTGAGGGTGTGGGTGAGGGTTAGGGTTAGGATTAGTGTTAGGGTTAGGGTTTCGCTGAGGGAGAGCTTGAGGGTGAGTGATAGGGTTAGGTTTAGGTTTAGGGTGAGGGTTAGGTTTAGTGTGAGTGTTAGGATTAGGGTGAGGGTTAGGTTTACGGTTAGGGTGAGTGTTAGTGTGAGGTTTAGGGTTAGGGTTAGGTTTAGGTGAGGGTTATGGTGAGGGTTAGGGTTAATGTTAGGGTTAGGTTGAGGGTGAGGGTAAGGGTGACATTGAGAGTTAGGGTTAGGATTTAGGGTTAGGGTTAGTTATAGGGTGAGGCTTAGGGTGAGGGGTAAGGCTAGGGTTAGGAAGAGGGTTAGGGTTAGTGTGAGGGTTAGAGTTATGGTTAGGGTTAGGGTGAGGCTATGGATTAGGGTGAGGTTTAGTGTGAGGGTGTGGGTTAGTGTGAGCGTTTTTGTTAGGTTTAGCGTAAGGTTTATTGTGAGGTCTAATGTGAGGTTGCGGGTTAGGGAGAGGGAGAGGGTGAGGGAGAGCGTGTCAGTTAGGTAAGGGTTAGGATTCGGGTCAGGGTGAGGATTAAGGTGAGGGTTAGTGATAGGATGAAGTTTAGGGTTAGGCTGATGGTTAGGGTTAGTGTGAGGTTTAGGGTTAGGGTTAGGGTTAGAGTGAGGTTTAGGGTTCGGGTTTGCATTAGGGTTAGGATGAGGGTTAGGGTGATTTTAAGGGTTAGGGATAGGGTTAGGGTTAGTGTTAGGGTGAGGGTTAGGGTTAGGATTAGGTTTAGTATGATGGTTAGGGTAAGGGGTAGGGTTAGGGTTAGGGTGAATGTTAGGATTAGGGAGAGGGTTAGGGTTAGGGTTAGGGTGAGGTTAAGGATTAGGGTGAGGTTGAGGGTTAGTGTTAGGTTTAGGGTGATGGTGAGGGTGAGGGTTAGGGTTAGGTTTAGGCTTAGTTTGAGGGATAGGATGAGGGTTTTGTTTAGTGTTAGTGTTAGGGTTAGGGTGAGGTTTAATATTAGTGTGAGGGTTAGGGTGAGGTTGAGGGTGAGAGTAAGGGTTTGGGTGAGGGTTAGAGTGAGTTTTAAAGTTCTGGTTAGGGCTAGGGTGAGGCTTATGGTGAGGGTCAGGGTTAATGTTATGTTTAAGGTGAGGTTTAGGGTTAGGGTTAGGGTTTGGGTGAGGATTAGGGTGAGGGTGGGATTAGGATGAAGGTTAGGGTTAGAGTGAGTATTAGGGTTAGGGTTAGGGTTAGATTAAGGTTTAGGGTGAGGGTTAAGATAAGGATTAGGGTTAGGGTAAGGGTGGGTGTGAGGGTTAAAGTTAGGGTTAGGGTGAGGGTTAGGGTTTGGGTGAGGGTTAGGGTTAGGGTTAGGCTGAGCGTGAGGGAAAGGGTTTGGATGAGTGTGAGTGTTAGGGTGTTGGTGACGGTTAGGGTTAGAATGAGGGTTAAGTTGACGTTGAGGTTTAGGGTGAGGGTTAGGGTTAGGGTTAGGGTGAGCGATAGCATGAGGGTTAGGGTTAGGGTGAGTGTGAGGATTAGGATTAGGGTTACCCTTAGGGTTATGGTGAGAGTATGGGTTAGGGTGAGATTTAGGGTGAGGGTGAGGGTTAGGGATAGCATTAGGGTTAAGGTGAGGGTTAGGGTTAGGGTTAGGGTGAGGGTGAGGGTTAGGGTGATGTTTAGGGTGAGGGTAAGGGTGAGGGTGTGGGTGAGGGTTAGGGTATAGTTGAGGGTTAGTTTTAGATTGAGGGTTAGGGTGACGGTGAGTGTTAGGGTGAGAAGTGTGGAAAAGGGTTAGGTTAGGTTCAGGGTGTGGGTTAGGGTTAGGTTTAGGGTGAGGGTTTGAGTTAGTGTACGGGTTAGTGTTTGGGTTAGTGTGAGGAAAAGGGTTAGGGTGAGGATTAGGATGAGAGTAAGATTTAGGGTTAGGTTTAGCTTTAGGGTTAGGGTTCGGTTTAGGGTTAGGGTTCGGGTTAGGGTTAAGTTGAGGGTGAGGGTTAGAGTTAGGGTTCGGGTGAGGGTTAGGTTTGGGGTGAGTGTTAGGGTTACGGTTAGGGTGAGGGTGAGGTTGAGGGTTGGGTTTCAGGTGAGGGTTAGGGTGTGGGTGACGGTTAGTGTTAGGGTGAGGTTCAAGGTGACAGTGAGGGTTAGGATGAGGGTGATGGTTAGAGTTAGTGTGAGTATTAGGTTTAGGGTTAGGGTTAAGGTTATGGAGAGGGTAAGGCTCAGGGTGAGGTTTAGGGTGAGGCTGAGAGTTAGGGTTAGCGTTAGGGTTACGGTGAGGGATAGGGTTAGCGTTAGTGTTAGGGTGAAGTTGAGGGTTAGGATTAGGGTTAGGATGAGGTTTAAGGTTAGGATGAGGGTTAGGGATAGGGTTTGGGTTATGGTGAGGGTTAGGGTTAGGGTTACGTTTTGAGTTGGGTGAGTATTAGGGTGAGCTTTAGGGTTAGGATTAGGGTTATGGTTAGTGTTAGGCAGAGGGTGAGGGTGAGCATGAGGGTTAGGGTTAGTGTCAGGTTTAGGGTTAGGGTTAGTGTGAGGGGTAGGGTTAGGGTTAGGGAGAGGGATAGGGTTAGGGTGAGGGATAGGGTGAAGGTTAGGGTCACTGGTAGGTTTAGGGTTAGGTTGAGATTTAGTGTTAGTGTGAGGGTTAGGGTTAGTGTTAGGGTGATGGTAAGGGTTACTGTGAGATTTAGGGTGAGGGTGACAGTTAGGGTTAGCTTAGGTTTAGGGTGAGGTGAGGTTTCGGGTTTGCACTAGGGTTAGGGTGAGGGTTATGGTGAGGGATAAGGTTAGGTCTAGGGTGAGGGTGAGGGTGAGGGTTAGGTTTAGGGTTATGTTGAGTGTTAGGTTTAGGGTGAGGGTGAGGGTGAGGGTGAGGTTTAGGTTTAGGGTTAGGTTTAGGGTTAGATTTAGGGTGAGGGTGAGGGTTAGGGTTAGTGTGAGGGTGAGAGTGAGGGTTAGGGTTAGGGTTAGGGTGAGTGTGAGTATTAGGGTTAGGGTTACCATTAGGGTTATGGTAAGGATATGGGTTAGGGTGAGGGTGAGGGTTAGGGTTAGCGTTAGGGTTAAGGTGAGGTTTAGGGTTAGGGTTAGGCTGAGTGTTACGGTTAGGTTGATGTTTAGGGTGAGGATAAGGGTGAGGCTGAGGGTGAGGGTTAGGTTATAGGTGAGGGTTAGGTTTAGGGTGAGGGTTAGGGTGATGGTGAGGGTTAGGGTGAGGGTGTGGAAAAGGGTTAGGTTTCGTTTCAGGGTGAGGGTTAGGGTTAAGTTTAGGGTGAGGGTTAGGTTGAGGGTTTGAGTTAGTGTAAGGGTTAAGGTGTAGGGTTAGTGTGACGAAACGGGTTAGGGTGAGGATTAGGATGAGAGTAAGATTTAGGGTTAGGTTTAGCTTTAGGGTTAGGGTGAGGTTTAGGGTTAGGGTTCAGGTTAGGGTTAAATTGAGGGTGAGGGTTAGAGTTAGGGTTCGGGTTCGGGTTAGGTTTGGGGTGAGTGTTAGGGTTACGGTTAGGGTGAGGGTGAGGGTGAGGGTTGGGTTTCGGGTGAGGGTTAGGGTGTGGGTGACGGTGAGTGTTAGGGTGAGGTTTAAGGTGACATTGAGGGGTAGGGTGAGGGTGATGGTTATAGTTAGTGTGAGTATTAGGTTCAGGGTTAGGGTTAAGGTTATGGAGAGTGTAAGGGTCAGGGTGGGGTTTAAGGTGAGGGTGAGGGTTAGGGTTAGGTTTAGGGTTAGGGTGTAGTTGAGGGTTAGGATTAGGGTTAGGATGAGGTTTAGGGTTAGGGTGAGGGTTAGGGATAGTGTTAGGGTTATGGTGAGGGTTAGGGTTAGGGTTACGTTTTGAGTTAGGGTGAGTATGAGGGTGAACTTTAGGGTTACGATTAGGGTTAGGGTTAGTTTTAGGCAGAGGGTGAGTGTGAGAGTGAGGGTTAGGGTTAGGGTGAGGTTTAGGGGTAGGGTTAGGGTGAGGGGTAGGGTTAGGGTTATGGAGAGGGATTGGGTTAGGGTAGGGATAGGGTGAGGCTTAGGGTCACAGGTAGGTTTAGGGTTAGGTTGAGGATTAGGGTTAGTGTGAGGGTTAGAGTTAGTGTTAGGGTGAGGATAAGGCTTATTGTGTGGTTTAGGGTGAGGGTGACAGTTAGGGTTAGCTTTAGGTTTAGGGTGAGGTGTGGTTTCGGGTTTGCATTAGGGTTAGAGTGAGGGTTATGGTGAGGGTTAGGGTTAGGGTTAGGGTGAGGGTGACGGTGAGGGTTAGGGTTAGGATGAGGGTGAGGGTGAGGGTGAGGTTTAGCGTGAGGGTGAGGGTGAGGTTTAGGTTTAGGTTTTGGGTTAGGGTTAGGGGTAAATTTAGGGTGAGGGTGAGGGTGAGAGTTAGGATTAGGGTGAGGGTGAGTGTGAGGTTTAGGGTTAGGGTTAGTATCAGTTTGAAGGTTAGGGTTAATGTGAGGTTTAGGGTGAGGGTGAGGGTAAGGCTTAGTGTGAGGGTTAGGGTGAGGGTTAAAGTTAGAGTGAGGGGTAGAGGTAGGGTTAGGGTTAGGTTTAGTGTTAGGATTAGGCTGAGGGTGAGGGTGAGGGTGAGGGTGAAGGTGAGGTTTAGAGTTAGGGTTAGGGTGAGGGTGAGGGTGAGGATTAGGTTTAGGGTTATGGTGAGTGTTAGGTTTAGGTTGAGTGTTAGGGTTAGGGTTAGGTTTAGGGTGAGGGTGAGGGTCAGGGTTAGGGTGAGGGTAAGGGTGAGGGTGAGGGTTAGGTTTAGGGTGAGGGTGAGGGTGAGGGTGAAGGTAAGGGTTAGGGTGAGGGTGAGGGTTAGGGTTAGGGTTAGTGTTAGTTTGAGGGTTAGGGTTAATGTGAGGTTTAGGGTGAGGGTGTGGGTAAGGGTTAGTGTGAGGGTTAGGGTGAGGGTGAGGGTTAGTGTTAGGGTCATGGTTAGCGTTAGGGTTCGTTTGAGGATTAGGGTGAGGTTTTGGGTTAGGGTGGCTGTTAGGTATAGGCTGAGTGTTAGGTTTAGGGTTAGGGTGAGGGTTAGGATTAGTGTGGTATTTAGGCTGAGGATGAGGCTGAGTGTGAGAGTTCGGGTTCTCATGAGGGTTAGCTTTTGGATGATGGTTAGGATTAGGATTAGGGTTAGGGTGAGGTTGAAGTCTAGGGTGAATGTGAGGGGTAGGGTTAGGTTTAGTGTGATTTTTAGGTTTAGGGTTAGTGTTAGGTTAGGCTTATGGGGAGGGTTAGGGTGAGGGTTAGGTTTAGGATTAGGGTTAAATTTAGGGTGAGGGTTACGGTGAGGTTTAGGGTTAGGGTTATGATGAGGGTTAGGTTTAGAATGAGGGTTAGATTGAGCGTGAGGGTTAGGTTAGGGTTTGGGTAAGGGAAAGGGTGAGAGTTAAGGTTAGGTTGATGGTGAGGGTTAGGGTGAGAATTTTGGTTAGTGTTAGGTTTAGGGTTATTGTTAGTGTTAGTGTGAGGGTGATGGTTATGGTTAGGGTTTGTATTAGGGTGAGGTCTAGGGTGAGGGTGAGGGTTAGTGTTAGTGTTAGGGTTAGGTATAGGGTGAGTGTTAGTGTTATGATTTGGGTGAGGGTTAGGTTGAGCAGTAGGGTTAGGTTTAGGTTTAGTGTGAGAATTCGGATTAGGGTTAGGATTAGGGTTAAGGTGAGGGTCAGGGTTAGGTTGAGGGTTAGGGTTCTGGTGAAGTTTAGTGTTAGCATTAGGGATAGGGTGAGTGTTAGGGTGTGGGTAAGGGTCTGGGTAAGGGTTAGGGTGAGGGTGAGTGGTAGGGTTAGGTTTAGGGAGAAGGTTAGTGTTAGGGTGAGGGTTTGGGTTAGTTTGAGGGGTAGGGTGAAGTTGATTTTGAGGTTGAGAGTTAGGGTGAGGGTGATGGTGACGGTAAGGTTTAGGGATAGCATACGGGTTAGGGATAGGGTGAGGGTTAGGGTTAGGTTGAGGGTTAGGGTGAGGGTGAGGGTGAGGGGGAGGGTTAGGGTTAGGGTCAGGTTTAGGATTAAGGTGAGGTTTAGGGTAAGGGATAGCGTTAGGGTGAGGGTTAGGTTTAGGGTTACGGTGAAGGTTAGGGTTAGGTTTAGGTTTAGGGTGAGGGTTAGTGTTAGGATTAGGGTGAGGATGAGGGTTAGGTTGAGGGGCAGGGTTAGGGATAGGATAAGGTTTAGGGTTAGGGTGAGGGTTAGGGTAAAGGTTAGGCTTAGAGTGAGGGTGAGGGTGAGGGTTAGGGAGAGGGGTAATGATAGGGTTTGGGTGAGGTTTAGGTTGAGTGTGAGGGTTAGGGTTAGGTTGAGGGTTAGGTTTAGGGTGAGGGTTAGGCTTAGAGTTAGGGGTGGGTTGAGTTTGACGGTGAGGGTTAGGTTTAGGATTAGGATTAGGGTTAGGGTTAGGGTGAGCTTTAGTGTGTGGGTGAGGGTTAGGTTTAGGGTCAGGATTAGGTTTAGGCTTAGGGTTAAGTTTATGTTGAGGGTAAGTGTTAGGGTGAGGTTTAGTGTGTGGATGAGTGTTAGGGTTATTATTAGGGTTAGAGTGAGGGTTAGGGTGAGGGATAGAGTTAGGGTTAGCGTTAGGGTGAGTGTGAGGTATAGGGTGAGTTTTAAGGTTAGGGTGAGGGTTATGGATAGTTTTAGGTTAGGGTGAGGGTGAGGGTGAGTGTTAGGTTTAGGTTTAGGCTTAGAGTTAGGGTGAGGGTGAAGGTGAGGGTTAGGGTTAGAATTAGTGTTAGGGTTAAGGTTAGGATGAGGGTTAGGATTAGGGTTAGGATGAGGTTTAGGGTTAGGGTGAGGGTTAGCGATAGGGTTAGAGTTATTGTGAGGGTTAGGGATAGGGTTACGATTTGAGTTAGCGTGAGTATGAGGGTGAGCTTTAGGGTTAGGATTAGGGTTAGGGTTAGTGATAGGCAGAGAGTGCGCATGAGGGTTAGGGTTAGGGTGAGGTTTAGGGTTAGGGTTGGGGTGAGGGTTAGGGTTAGGCTTATGGAGAGGGTGAGGATTTGGGTGAGGGTTAGAGTTTAGGTTAGCATTAGCGTGAGTGTGAGGTATACGGTGAGCTTTAAGGTTAGGGTGAGGGTTAGGATAAGTTTTAGGTTAGGGTGAGGGTGAGGGTGAGTGTTAGATTTAGGTTTAGGTTTAGAGTTAGGGTGAGGGTGTGGGTGAGGGTTAGGGTTAGAATTAGTGTTAGGGTTAGGGTTAGGATGAGGGATATGATTAGGGTTGGATGAGGTTTAGGGTTAGGGTGAGGGTTAGGGATAGGGTTAGGGTTATTGTGAGGGTTAGGATTAGGGTTACGGTTTGAGTTAGGGTGAGTATGAGGGTGAGATTTAGGGTTAGGATTAGGGTTATGGTTAGTGTTAGGCAGATGGTGAGTGTGAGGGTTAGGGTTAGGGTGAGGTTTAGGGTTAGGGTTAGCGTGAGGGTAAGGGTTAGGGTTAGGGAGAGGGATAGGGTTAGGGTGACGGATAGGGTGAGGGTTATGGTCACAGGTAGGTTTAGGGTTAGGTTGAGGGTTAGGGTTAGTGTGAGGGTTAGGGTTAGAATTAGGGTAAGGATAAGGTTTACTGTGAGGTTTAGGGTGAGGGAGACAGGGTTAGCTTTTGGTTTAGGGTGAGGTGAGGTTTCGGGTTTGCGTGAGGGTTATGGTGAGGGTTAGGGTTAGGGTTAGGGTGAGGGTGAAGGTGATTGTTAGGTTTAGGGTTCTGTTGAATGTTAGGTTTAGGGTGAGGGTTAGGGTTAGGTTTAGGGTGAGGGTGAGAGTGAGGTTTAGGTTTAGGTTTAGGTTTAGGGTTAGGGTTAGGGTAAGGGTTAGTGTTAGGGTGAGGGTGAGGGTGATGGTTAGGGTTAGGTTTAGGGTGAGGGTGAGGGTTAGGGTTAGCATTAGAGTTAGGGTTAGGGTAAGGTTGAGTGTTAGGATTAGGGTTAGGGTTAGGTTTAGGGTGCAGGTTAGGGTTCGGGTTACACTGAGAGTGAGGTTCAGAGTTAGGGATAGGATTAGGTTTAGGCTAGGGTGAGGCTGAGGGTGAGGGTGAGAGTGAGGATTAAGTTTAGGGTTAGGTTTATGGTGAGGGCTAGGATGAGGGTGAAATTTTTGGTTAGGAAAGTTTTAGGGTTAGGTTTAGGGTGAGGATTTGGGTGAGGGTGAGGTTTAAGGTGAAGTTTATGGTTAGGGTGAGGGTTACGGTGAGGGTTGGGTTGTGGGTAAGTGTTAGCGTAAGGGTTAGAATGAGGGTGTGGGTTAGGGTTAGGGTGAGGGTAAGGGTCATTGTGAGGGTTAGGGTGAGGGTGACGTTTATGGTTAGCATTTGGGTTAGGGTGAGGTTTAGGATGAGCGATAGGGATAGGGTTAGGGTTAGGGTTAGGGTTAGAGTGAGGGTTAGGGTGAGGATGAGGGTGAGATTGAGGGTTAGGGTTAGAGGGAGGGTGAGGGTGTGGATGAGGCTTAGGGTTAGGATTAGTGTTAGGGTTAACTTTTGGCTGAGGATGAGCTTGAGGGTGAGGGTGAGTTTTAGGTTTAGATTTAGGATGAGGGTTACGGTTAGTGTGAAGGTTAGGGTTACCGTTAGGGTGAGTGTTAGTGTGAGGTTTAGGGTTAGGGTTAGGTTTAGGTGAGGGTTAGTGGTAATGTTAATGTTAGGTTGAGGGTGAGGTTTAAGGTGACAGTGAGAGTTAGTGTTCGGTTTAGGTTAGGGTTCGTTATTGGGTGAGGCTTAGGTTGAGGGGTAGGGTTAGTGTTAGGATGAGGGTTAGGGTTAGTATGAGGGTTAGAGTTAGGGTTAGGCTTAGAGTGAGGGTAAGGATTAGGGTGAGGTTTAGGGTGAGGGTGAGGGTTAGGGTTAGCTTTCGGGTTAAGTTGAGGGTGAGGTTTAGGGTTTGCATTCGGGTTTGGTTGAGGGTTAGGGTGAAGTTTAGGTTTAGGTTTAGGGTGAGTGTGAGGGTGAGAGTTCGGGTTAGGGTTATGGTGAGGGTTAAAATTATGGTGAGGGTTAGGTTTAGGGTTAGGGGGAGAGTGAGGGTGAGGGTTAGGGTTCGGGTGATGGTGAGGGTTAGGGTGAGGCTTAGGGTTAGGTTTAGTGTGAGGGTGAGGTTTAGAGTGAGGGTTATTGTTAGGTTTAGCATAAGGTTTATGGTGAGGTCTAATGTGAGATTGCGGGTTAGGGAGAGGGAATGGGTGTGGGAGAGCGTTTCAGTTAGGTAAGGGTTAGGATTAGGGTTAGGGTGAGGGTCAGGGATAGGATGAAGTTTATGGTTGGGGTGATGGTTAGGGTTAGTTTGAGGTTTAGGGTTAGGGTTAGGGTTAGGTTGAGGTTTAGGGTTCGGGTTTGCATTACGGTTAGGGTGAGGATTAGGGTGTATTTGAGGGTTAGGGATAGGTTTAGGGTTAGTGTTAGGGTGAAGGTTAGTGTTAGGGTTAGGGTTAGGGTGAGGGTTAGGGTAAGGGGTAGGGGTAGGGTTAGGGTGAATATTAGGATTACGGTGAGGGTTCGGGTAAGGGTATGTTTTAGGGTTAGGGTGAGGTTAAGGATTAGGGTGAGGGTGAGGGTCAGTGTTACGTTTGGGGTGATGGTGAGGGTGAGGGTTAGGGTAAGGTTTAGCCTTAGTTTGAGGGATAGGATGAGAGTTTTGTTTAGTGTTAGTGTTAGGGTTAGGGTTAGGTTTAGGTTTAGTCTGAGGTTTTGGGTGAGGGTGAGGGTGAGTGTATGGGTTTTGGTGAGGGTTAGGCTGAGGGTTAAATTTCGGGTTGGGGCTAGGTGAGGGTTATGTTGAGGGTTAAAGTTAATGTTATGTTTAGGGAGAGGGTTAGGTTTAGGGTTATGGTGAGGGCGATGGTGAGGTTGAGGAATAGGGTGAGGATGAGTGTGAGGATGAGGGTTTCGGTTAGGTAAGTATTAGGGTTAGGGTTAGTGTGAGGATTAGGGTGAGGGCGAGGGTTAGGATGAAGTTTAGGGTTAGGTTGAGTATTAGGGTTAGGGTTAGGTATAGGGTGAGCCTTAGGGTGAGAAGTAGGTTTAGGTTTAGGGTGAGGGTTATGGTTAGTATGAGGGTTAGGGTTAGAGTTAGGGTGAGTGTAAGGGTTAGGGTGAGCTTTAGGGTGAGGGTGTCTATTAGGGTTAGCTTTAGGTTTAGGGTGAGGGTGAGGATTTCGTTTTGCATTAGGGTTAGGGTGAGGGTTATGGAGAGGGTTAGGGTTTGGTTTAGCGTGAGGGTGAGGGTGAGGGTTAGGGTTAGTGTGAGTGTGAGGGTGAGGTTGAGGGTTAGGTTTAGGTGTAGGGTGAGGGTGAGGGTGAGGTTTAGGGTGAGGGTGAGGGTTGGACTTAATGTGAGGTTTAGGGTGAGGGTGAGGGTAAGGGTTAGGGTGAGGGTGAAGGTGAGGGTTAGGGTTAGGGGTAGGGGTAGATGTAGGTTTAGTGTTAGGTTTAGGGTTAGTATTAAGGTTAGGGTTAGGATTAGGCTGAGGGTGAGGGTGAGGGTGAGGGTGAAGGTGAGGTTTAGAGTTAGGGTTAGGGTTAGAGTTAGGGTTAGGTTGAGCGCTAGGATGAGGGTTAGGGTTAGGGTGAGGCTGAGTTTGAGGATATGATTGAGACTCACCCTAGCTTTCATGGCTATGGTTAGGGTGAGGTTTAGGGGGACGGGTAGATTTAGTGTTAGATTTAATGTGAGGGTTAGGTTTAGTGTGAGAGTTAGGGTTAGGGTTAGGGTTAGGGTGATGTTAAGTGTTAGAGTGAGGGTTAGGGTGAGAGTGAGGGTTAGGGTGATGTTTCAGGTGAAGGTGAAAGTTAGGGAGAGTGAGAGGTTTCGGGTGACGGTGAAGGTTAGGGTGTGTGTGAGGGTGAGAGTTAGGGTGAGGGTAAGGATTAGGGTGATGTTTAGGGTGAGGGTGAGGTTTAGGGTGAGAGTTAGGGTTCAGGGTAGAGGAATAGTTAGGGTGTAGGTGAGGGTTAGGGTAAGGGTGAGGCTTAGGGTGACCGTGAGTGTTAGGGTTCAGGTGAGGATTCGGGTTAGGGTTAGGGTTTGGGTTGGGGTTAGGGTTAGGGTTAGGGTGAGTGTTAGGCTTAGGGTGAGGGTTTCGGCTTAGGATTAGGGTTAGTGTGAGGATAAGGCTTAGGGTGAGGGTTAGGGTGAGACTGAGGGTTAGGGTTACCCTTAGGGTTAGGGTGAGGTTTAGGATGGGGGTTAGCGTGAGGGTTAGGGTTAGGGTTAGGGTTGGGTGAGGGTTAGGGTGAGCGAAAGGTTTAGGGTGAGGGTTAGGTTGAGGTTAAAGGATAGGTTTATGTTGAGGGTTAGGGTTAGGGAAACGGTTAGGGTGAGGTTGAGGATTAGGGTTAGCATTAGTGTTAGGGTGAGGGTGAGGGTCAGGGTGAGGGTGAGGGGTAGGCTGAGGGGTAGGGTTAGAGTTAGGGTCAGGGTTAGGGTGAGGGTGAGGGTTAGGGTTAGCATTAGGGTTAGGGTTAGGTTTAGGGTGAGTGTTAGGGTTAAGGTTAGGGTAAGTTTGAGGGTAAGGTTTAGCATAAGGGTTAGGGTTAGGTTGTAGGTTAGGGTTAGGTTTAGGGTGAGGGTGGGGTTGAAGGTTAGGTTTAGTCTTATGGTTATGGTTAGGGTAAGGCTGATGGGGAAGGGGAGGTTGAGGGTGAGTGTTAGGGTTAAGTTTAGGGTTAAGGTGAGGGATTGGGTGAGGGTGAGGGTTAGGCTGATGGTGAGGGTGAGGGTTTTGGTTAGGTAAAGGTTAGGGTTAGGGTGAGGATTAGGCTGAGGATGAGGATTAAGCTGAGGTTAGGTTCAGGGTGAGGGTTAGTGTTAGGGTTAGGTTGAGGGTTAGGGTTAGGGAGATGTTTAGGGTGAGGTTGAGTGTTAGGGTGAGGGTTAGGGTTAGGGTTAGGTTTAGGGTGAGGTTGAGGGTTAGGATTAGAGTGAGGGTGAGGGTGAGGGTTAGGGTTAGGATTAGTTTTAGGGTTAGGGTGAGGGCTAGGGTGAGGGTGAGGGTTAGGGTGAGGGTGCGGTTTTCTGTTAGGAAAGGGTTAGGGTTAGGTTTAGGGTGAGGATTAGGCTGAGGGTGAGGTTGAAGGTGAGGTTTAGGGTTAACGTGAGGGTTAGGGTTAGCATTAGACTGAGCGTTAGGGTTTGGGTGATGTTTAGGGTGATGTTTAGGGTGAGGGTGAAGGTGAAGGTGAGGGTTAGGGTGTAGGTGAGGGTTACGGTGAGGGGGAGGGTTAGGGTGATGGTGAGGGTTAGGTTTAGGGTTAGTGTGAGGAAAAGGCTTAGGGTGAGGATTAGGATGAGAGTAAGTGTTAGGGTTAGGTTTAGAGTTTGGGTTAGGGTGAGGTATAGGGTTAGAGTTCGGGTTAGGGTTCAGTTGAGTGTGAGGGTTAGAGTTAGGGTTAAGGTGAGGGTTATGGTTGGGGTGAGGTTTAGGGTTACGGTTAGGGTTAGGGTGAGGGTGAGGGTTCAGGTGAGGGTTAGGGTGTGGGTTAGGGTTAAGGTTATGGTGAGAGTAAGGGTGAGGGTGAGGTTTAGGGTGAGGGTTAGGGTTAGGGTTAGGGTTAGGGTTAGGATGAGCGTTAGGCTGAGGGTTCGGTTTAGGGTTAGTGTGAGGGTTAGGGTTAAGGTTAATGATAGGTTTAGCATTTGGTTAGGGTGAAGGTTAGTTTTAGGTTTAGGATAAGGTTTAGGCTGATGGTAAGATTTAGGGTTAGTGTGAGGGTTATGTTTAGCGTTAGGGTTAGGGTGTGGGCTAGGGTAAGGGTGAGGGTTAGGTTGAGGGTTTAGTTTAGGTAAGGGTTAAGGTAAGGTTAGGGTGAGGATTAGGGTGAGATTGAGGGTTAAGTTGAGGGTTAGGGTTAGGGTGAGCCTTAGGGTTACGATTAGGGTGAGGGTTAATGTTAGGGTGATGTTTAGGGTGAGGGTGAGGGTGAAGGTTCGGTGAGGGGGAGGGGTAGGTTTAGGGTTAGCGTGAACGTTAGGGTTAGGTTTAGGGTTAGAGTTAGGGTGAGGGTGAGGGTTAGGGTGAGGGGTAGGGTTAGGGTTACGATGAGGGTGAGGGTTAGGTTTAGTGTGAGAGTTACGGTTAGGGTTAGGGTTACGGTGAGGATTAGGTTGAGGGTTAGGGTTAGGTTAAGGGTGAGGTTGAGGATGAAGGTGATGGTTAGGGCTACGTTTAGGATGAGGGTGAGGCTTAGGTTTAGGATGAGGGTGAGGATGAGGGTGAGGATGAGGGTTACTCTTAGGATTAAGTTTAGGGTGAGGGTGAGGGTTAGGTTTAGGATTAGGGTTAGGGTCAGGGTGAGGGTGAGGGTTAGGGATAGGGTGAGGGTTAGGTTTATGGTTAGGGTTAGGGTGACGGTTAGGGTTAGGGTTAGGTTTAGGATGAACGTTAGGCTGAGGATTAGGGTTAGGGTTAGTATGAGGTTAGGTTTAGGGTTGGGTTAGGGTGAGGGTGAGGGTTTACTTTAGGTAAGGGTTTGGGTAAGTTTAGGGTGAGGATTAGGATGAGGTTGACGGCTGAGGTGAGGGTTAGGGTTAGGATGAGTGTTAGGGTTAGGTGAGGGTTATTGTTAAGGTGATGTTTAAGGTGAGGGTGAGGGTGAAGTTTCAGGTGAGGGGAGGGGTTAGGTTTAGGGTTATCGTGAGGTTTATGGTTAGGGTTAGGGTTTGGGTGATGGTGAGGGTTAAGGTGAGTGTGAGGTTGATGGTGAGTGTGAGATTTAAGGTTAGGGTGAGGGTTAGGGACAGTGTTAGGGTTAGGGTGAGGTTGAGTATTAGGGTGAGAGTGAGCATTCAGGTGAGGGGGAAGGGGAGAGGGAGGGTTATTGTTAGTGTTCGGGTTAGAGTTAAGGTGAGTGTGTGGGTGAGGGTTAGGTTTAGGATTAGGGTTAGGGTTAGGTTTAGGCTGAGGGTGAGTGTGAGGGTGAGGGTGAGGTTTAGGGTTAGGGTGAGGGTTAGGCTTAATGTTAGGGTTAGGGTTAGGGTGAGGGATAGGGTTAGGATTAGTTTTAGGATGACGGTTAGGCTGTGGGTTAGGGTTAGTGTTAGGGTGAGGGTTAGGGTTAGTGTGAGGGTTAGGATGAGGCTGAGGTTTAGGGTTAGGGATAGGGTTAGGCTGAGGTTAGGGTGAGGGCTAGGGTTAGTGTGACGGTTAAAATTAGGGTTAGGAATAGGGTGAGGGTTATGTTTAGGTTTAGGGTGAGTCTTAGGCTGAGGTGTAGGGTTAGTGTTACGGTTAGGGAGAGGGTTCGGGTTAGTGTGAGGGTTAGGTTTAGGTTTAGGTGAAGTTGAGGGTAAGGGGTAGGGTGAGGGTTAGGGTGAGGGTTAGGGTGAAGCTTAGGGTGAAGTTTACGGTTAGGGTTAGGGTTTGGGGTAGGGTAAGGTTTAGGGGGAGGGGAAGAGGTATGGTGAGGGTTAAGGAGAGGGTGAGGGATAGGGTTATGGTGAGGGTAAGGGTTAATCTAAAGGTTATGTTGAGAGTGAGCATTTGTGTTAGCATCAGGGTTGGGTGAAGGTTAGGGTTAGGATTAGGCTGAGGGGTAGTTTTAGGGTTAATATGAGATTTAGGTTTAGGGTTAGGGTGAGGGTAAGGGTTAGGATGACAGCTAGGGTGAGGGTCAGGGTTAGGGTTAGGTTTAGGGTTAGGGTGAGGGTTAGAGTGAGGGTTAGGGTTAGAGTTAGTGTGAGGGTTAGGGTGAAGGTTAGCGTTAGGTTTAGGGTTTGGGGTAGGGTGAGGTTTAGGGAGAGGGGAAGGGGTAGGGTGAGGGTTAAGGAGAGGGTGAGGGATAGGGTTATGTTGAGGGTAAGGGTTAATCTAAGGGTTAGGTTGGGAGTGAGCATTTGTGTTAGCATCATGGTTGGGTTGAGGGTTAGGGATAGGGTTAGTTTGCGGAGTAGTTTAGGGTTAGGGTGAGGGTTAGGGTTAGGGTTAAGGTGAGGTTAAGGGTTTGGTTGAGGGTGAGGGTGAGGGTTAGGCTTAGCCTTAGAGTGAGGGTGAATGTTAGGGTTAGGGATAGGGTGAGTGTGAGTGTGAGGATTAGGTGTAGGATTAGGGTTAGGTTTAGGGTTATGCTGAGGTTTAGCCTGATGGGTAGGGTTACAGTTAGGGTGAGGGTTAGGTTTAGTGGGAGTCTTAGGGTTAGGTTTAGGGTTAGGGTTAGGGTGAGGGTTCAGGTGAGGTTTCGGGTTAAGTAGTGGGTGAGGGTTAGGGTTAGTGTGAGGACTAGCTTTAGGATTAGTGTTACTGTTAGGGTTAGGATTAGGGTGAGGGTAAGGGTTAGGGTTAGTTTTATGGTTAGGGTTCGGGTTCGGGTTAGTGTGAGGGTTAGGTTTAGGGTTAGGTGAAGGATCGGGTAAGGGTGAGGGTGAGGGTTAGGGTCAGGGTGAGTATTATGATTAGGTTAAGGACTAGGGTTAGGCTGAGGGTGAGGGTGAAGTTGAGGTTTATGATTAGGGTTACGGTGAGGGTTAGGTTTAGGGTGATGTTTAGGGTGAGGGTGAGGGTTAGGGTGAGGGTGAGGGTTCGGGTGAGGGTGAGGATTAGGGTGTGGATGAGGGTTAGCCTGAGGGTGAGGGTTACATTTAGGTTTAGGGTGTGGGTTAGGGTTAGGGTTTGGATTAGGGTGAGGTTTAGGGTGAGGGGTAGGGTCAGGGTTGGGGTGAGGTTTAGGGTTAATGTGAGGTTTAGGGTTAGGTTTAGGGTAAGTGTGAGGGTAAGGGTTAGTGTGAGGGGTAGGGTTATTGTTAGGTTTAGGGTGAGTGTGAGGGTGAGTGTTATGGTTAGGGTTAGGGTGAGGGTTAGGGTTAGGCTAAGGCTTAGGGTTGGGGATAGGGTAAGGTTGAGTGTGAGGGTGATGTTTAGAGGTAGTTTTAGGCTGAAGGTGAGGTTTCGGTTTAGGATTAGGGTTAGGGTTAGGGTTAGGGTGAGGGTTAGGTTTAGGATTAGGGTTAGGGTTAGCCTTAAGGTGGGGATGAGGTTGAGGGTTTGGGAGAGGATTAGGGTTAGGTTTACAGTTAGGGTGAGAGTGAGGATTAGGTTGAGGTGAGGGTTCGTGTTTGGGTGAGGGTTAGGGTGATGCTGAGTGTTAGGGTGAGGGTGAGGTTTAGGTTTAGTGTTAGCTTTAGGGTGAGGGTTAGGATCAGGGTTAGGATTAGGGTGAGGGTTAAGGTGAGGGTTAGGGTTAGGGTTAGGTTGAGGGTGAGGGTGAGAGGTACAGTTAGGTTTCGAGTTAGGGTGATGGTGAGGGAGAGGGTGAGGGTGAGGTTGTGGGTTAGGTTTTGGGTGAGGGTTAGGGTTAATATTAGAGTTAGGGTTAGGGTGAGGGATAGGGTTAGGGTTAGGGTTAGGATGAGGGTTAGGGTGTGGGGTAGGGTTAGGGTCAGGGTGAGGGTTAGGGTTAGTATGAGTTTTAGGTTTAAGATTAGGGTCAGGGTTAGGATTAGGGTAGGGGTGAGGGCTAGGGTGAGGGTGAGGGGTAGGGTGAGGGGTAGGGTTAAGGTTAGGGTGAGGGTGAGGGTTAGGTCTAGTGTGAGGGTTAGGGTTAGTATGAGTTTGAGGGTGAGGTTGAGGGTTAGGGTGAGGGTGAGCGTTAGGGTTAGGGTTAGGGTTACGGTGAGGGTGAGCGTTACGGTTAGGTTGAGGGTTAGGGTGAGGGTAGGGTTAGGGTAAGGGTGAGGGTGAGGCTTAGGTTTAGTGTGAGGGTTAGGGTTAGTGTAAGGTTAAGGGTTAGGGTGAGGTTTAGGGTAACAGTGAGGCTTAGGGTTAGCGTGAGTTTGAGGGTGAGGGTGAGGTTTAGGGTTAGATTGAGGGTTAGGGTTAGGGTGAAGGTGAGGGTGAGCTGTAGCGTGAGAGTGAGGGTTCGGGTGAGGGTTTGGGTGAAGGGGGAGGTTTATGGTTTGGGTTCGGGTTAGAGTTAGGGTGAGGCTGTGGCTGAGGGTTAGGTTTAGGATTAGGGTTAGTGTTAGGGTTAGGCTGAGGGTGAGGGTGAGGGTGAGGGTGAGGGTTAGGTTTTGGGTGAGGGTGAGGGTTAAGGTTAGGTTTAGGGTTAGGTTGAGGTATAGGATTAGGGTTAGGATGAGGATTAGGCTGTGGGGTATGGTTAGGGTTAGGGTGAGGGTTAGGGTTAGTGTGAGTTTTAGGGTTAAGGTTAGGGTCAGGGATAGGATTAGGTTAGGGGTAAGGTATAGGGTGAGGGTTAGGATGAGGGTGAGGTTTAAGTTTAAGGATAGGGTTAGGATGAGGTTAGGGTGAGGGCTAGGGTGAGTGTGTGGGTTAGGGTTAGTGTTAGGGATAGGGTGAGGATTAGGGTTAGGGTAAGGGTTAGGGTGAGTCTTAGGCTGAGGGGAAGGGTTAGGGATAGGGTGAGAATTAGGTTTAGTGTGAGGGTTAGGTTTTGGGGTAGGGTTTGGGTGAGGTCTAGGGTGAGTGTGAGGGTGAGGGTTTTATTTAGGGATAGGGTAAGGATTAGGGTTAGGGTTAGGTTTAGGGTGAGATTTAGGCTGATGTGTAGGGTTACAGTTAGGGTGAGGTTTAGGTTTAGTGGGAGTGTTATGGTTAGGTTTAGGGTTAGGGTTAGGGTGAGGGTTTGGGTGAGCGTTCGGGTTAATGTGTGGGTGAGGGTTAGGGTTAGTGTGAGGACTAGGTTTAGGTTTAAGGTTACTGTTAGGGTTAGGGTTAGGGTGAGGGTAAGGGTAAGGGTTAGTGGTATGGTTAGGGTGAGGGTTCGGGTTAGTGTGAGGGTTAGGGTTAGGGTTAGGTGAAGGTGGGAGTAAGGGTTAGGGTGAGGGTTAGGTTGAGGGTGAGGGTTAGGATTAGAGTTAGGGTTAGGATTAGGTTTAGGATGAGGGTGAGGTTGAGGTTCAGTGTTAGGGTGAGGGTTAGTGTTATTGTTGTGGTTAGGTTGCAGGTGAGGGTGAGGGTGAGGGTGTGGGTTAGGGTTAGTATTAGGGTAGGGTTAGGTTTGGCTGAGGGTGAGGGTGAGAGTGAGGGTGAGGGTTAAGTTTAGGGTTAGGTTTAGGGTGAGGGCTAGGGTGAGGGTGATATTTTTTGTTAGGAAATGTTTATTGTTAGGTTTAGGGTGAGGATTTGTGTGAGGGTGAGCTTTAAGGTGAGGGTTAGGGTTAGGGTGAGGGTTAGGGTTAGGGTTAGCGTGAGGTTTAGGGTTAGGGTGATGTTTAGGGTGAGGGTGAAGGTGAGAGTGAGGGTTCAGGTGAGGGTTAGGGTTAGGGTGAAGTTTAGGGTTAGGGTTAGTGTTAGGGTCAGGATAAGGTTTAGGATGACAGTTAGGTTGAGGGTGAGGGTTAGGGTTAGGTTTGGGTTAGGGTGATGTTTATGGTGAGGGTGAGGGTGAGAGTGAGGATTCGGTTGAGGGTGTGGCTTAGGGTGTTGGTGAGGGTTAGGGTGAGAGTGAGGGTGAGGGTGAGGGTGAGAGTTAGTGTGTTGGTGAGAGTAAGGGTGAGGGTGACTGTTAGGGTTAAGGTTAGGATTAGGATGAGGGTTAGGGTTAGGGTTAGGGTGAGGGTTATGGTTAGGGATAGGGTGAGGATTAGGTTTAGTGTGAGGGTTGGGGTTAGGGTTGGTGGAAGGATAAGGGTTAGGTTGAGGATTAGGGTAAGAGTGAGTGTTAGGGTTAGATTAAGGGTTAGGGTGAGGGTTAGGGTAAGGGTTAGGGTTAGGGTTAGGGTTAGGGTGAGTTTGAGGGATAAATTTAGGGTTAGGGTGAGGGTTATGGTTGGGGTGAGGGTTAAGGTTAGGGTTAGGGTGAGGGTTCAGTTGAGTGTGAGTGTTAGGGTGTGGGTGACGGTTAGGGTTAGGTTGAGGGATAAGGTGACGGTGAAGGTTAGGGTGAGGGTGAGGGTTAGGGTTAGGGTGAGTGATAGGGTGAGGGTGAGGGTTAAGGTGAGTGTGAGGATTAGGGTTAGGGTTACCCTTAGGGTTATGGTGAGGGTATGGGTTAGGGTGAGGTTTAGGTTGAGGGTGAGGGTTAGGCTTAGCGTTAGGGTTAAGGCGAGAGATAGGGTGAGGTTTAGGGTTAGGGTGAGTGTGAGTGTTAGGGTTAGGGTGATGTTTATGGTTAGAGTGTGGGTTAGGGATAGGTTTATGGTTAGGGGGAGGTTTAGGTTATGGTTAGGGTTCCAGTTATGGTGAGTGTGAAGGTGAGTGTTAGGGTTAGGATTAGGGTTAGGGTTAGTGTTAGGCTGAGGGTGAGGGTGAGGGTGAGGGTGAGTGTTAGGGTTAGGGTAATGTTTAGGGTTAGGTTTAGGTTGAGGGTTAGGGTTAGGGTTAGGATTAGGATTAGGGTTAGGATTATGGTTAGGGTTAGGCTGTGGGTTAGGGATAGGTTTATGGTTAGGGTTAGCATTAGGTTTAACATTAGAGTTAGAGTGACGGTGAGGTTGAGGGTTAGGTTTAGGATTAGGTTTAGGGTTAGGGTGAGGCTGAGGTTGAGGATGAGTTTGAGGGTGAGGGTGAGGGTTAGGGTTAGGCTTAGGGTGAGGGCTAGGGTGAGGTTGAGGGTTAGTGTGAGGGTGCAGTTTTCAGTTAGGAAAGGGTTAGGGTTAGGGTTAGGTTTAGGGTGAGGATTAGGCTGAGGGTGAGGTTGAAGGTGAGGGTTAGGGTTAAGGTGAGGGTTAGGGTTAGGGTTAGGGTTAGGGTTAGGGTGATGTTTAGGGTGAGGGTGAGGGTGAGGGTGAGAGTTGGGGTTAGGGTAATGTTTAGGGTTAGGGTTAGGTTGGGGGTTAGATTGAGGGTTAGGGTGAGGATTATGGCTAGAGTTAGTGTGAGGGTTAGGTTTAGTGTGACGCTTAGGGTTAGGGTGAGGGTAAGCATTAGGGTGAGGGTTAGGATCAGTTTGCAGGATAGGGTTAGTGTTAGTGTTAGGGTGAGCATTTGGATGAGGATTAGGTGTAGGGTAAGGGTGTGGGTTAGTGTTAGGGTTGAGTTCAGTGTTAGCATTAGGGTGAGGTGTAGGGTTAGGGTTAGGGTTAATGTGAGGATAAGGGACATATGGAGGGTTAGGGTGAGGGATAGGGTTAATGTAAGGTTTAGGGTGAGTGTTTGTGTGAGGGTTAGGTTTAGTTTTAGGGTTACGTGAGGGTTAGGATGAGGGTAAGGTTTAAGGTGAGGTTTAGGGTGAGGTTGAGTATTAGGGTTAGCATTAGTGTTAGAGTGAGGGTTAGGGTTAGGGATAGCATTAGTCTTAGTATTAGGGTTAGGGTGAGGTTTAGGATTAGGGTTAAAGTGAGGGAGAGGTTTAGGGTTAGCATTAGGTTTACGGTTAGGTTTAGTTTGAGGGTGAGGGTTAGGAATAGGGTTAGGATTAGGTTTAGGTTTAGGGTGAGGCTGAGGTCGAGGGTGAGGGTGAGGGTTAGGGCTAGGCTTAGGGTGAGGGCTAGGGTGAGGGCTAGGGTGAGGGCGAGGGTTAGGGTGAGAGTTAGGGTTGGGGTGAATGTTAGGATTACGGTTAGGTTGAGGGTGAGGGTGATGGTGAAGTTGAGGGTTAAGGTGTGGGTTAGGGTTAAGGTTATGGTAAGGGTAAGGGTTAGGGTGAGGTTTAGTGTGAGGGTTAGGGTTAGGGTGAGGATTATGGTGATGTTGAGTGTTAAGGTGACAGTGAGGTTTACGGTGAGGGTGAGGTTTAGGTTTAGAGTTAGCATTAGTGTGAGGGTTAGGGTCAGGGTTAGGATTAGGGAAAGGGTTAAAGTGAGGGTTAGGGTTCGGGTTAGTTTTAGGGTTAGTATGAGGATTAGGGTTAGTGTTAGGTTTATAGTGAAGGTAAGGGTTAAGGTGAGGGTTAGGCTGAAAGGGTAGGTTTAGGGTAAGGGTGAGGGAGAGGGTGAGGGAGAGGGTGAAGGTAAGGGTTAGGGTGAGGGTGAGGCTTAGTGTTAGCATTAGTGTTAGGGTTAGGGTTAGAGTGAGGGTGAGGTTTAGGGTTAGGGTTAGGGTGAGGGTGAGGGTGAGGGTAAGGTTTAGGTTTAGGTTTAGGGTTATGGTTAGGATTAGTGTAAGTTTGAGGGCTAGTGTGAGGGTGAGGGTTAGGGTTTGGGTTAGGGTGAGGGTAAGGGTTAGGGTGAGGGGTAGGGTGAGGTGTAGGGTTATGGTTAGGGTGAGTGTTAGGGTTAGCGTGAAGTTTATGGTGAGGTTTAGGGTTAGGGTTAGGGTGTGGCTTAAGGTTAGGGTGATGTTTAGGCTGAGGGTGAGCCTTAGGGTGAGAGTTAGGGTGAGGTTTACGGTTAGTGGTAGGATTAGGGTTAGGGTGAGGGTGAGGTTTAGGGTTAGAATTAGGGTTACGGGAGGGTTAAATTGAGGGTCAGTTTTAGGGTTAGTGTTAAGGTTAGGGTTAGAATGAGCGTTAGGTTGAGGTTTAGGGTTAGGATTAGGGTTAGGTTTAGGATGAGCGTTAGGCTGAGTGTTAGGGTTAGGGTTAGTGTGAGGGTTAGGGATAGGTTAGGGTTAGGGTTTGGGTTTGGTTATGGTGATGGTTAATTTTAGGTTTAGGATTGGGTTCAGGTTTAGGCTGTGGGTTAGGGTTAGGGTTAGTGTGAGGGTTAGGTTTAGGGTTAGGTTTAGGGTGTGGACTGTGGTGAGGGTGAGGGTTATGGTGATCGTTAGGATTAGGGTTAGGGTTAGGTTCAGGTATAGGTTGAGGGTTAGGATTAGAGTAAGGACTTGGGTTGGGCTGAGGTGAGGGTGAGGGTTAGGGTTAGAGTGAGGGTTAGAGTGAGTGTGAGTGGGCGGGGGAGAGTTTGGTTTTGAGTTAGAGTTAGGTTGAGGGTGAGGGTTAGGGTTAGGGTTAGCAGTAGGTTTAGGCTGAGGGTGAGGGTGAGTTTGAGGGTGAGGTTTAGGGTTAGGGTGAGGGTTAGGGTTAGGGTTAGGTTTAGGTTGAGGGTTATGGTTAGGGTTAGTGTTAGGATGAGCGTTAGGCTCAGGGTTAAGGTTAAGTTTAGTGTGAGTGTGAGGGTTAGGGTTAGGGTTAGGTTTTGGTTAGGGTGAAGTTTAGTTTTAGGTTTAGGGTTAGGATAAGGTTTAGGCTGAGTGTTAGGTTTAGGGTTAGGGTGAGGGTCAGGGTAAGGGTTAGGGTGAAGTTTAGGGTGAGGGTGAGGGTTAGGATTACCTTTAGGTTTAGGATTAGGGTGAGGGTGAGGATGAGGGTTAGTGTTAGGGTGAGGGTTAGGGTTGGGGTTGGGGTGAGGGTTAGGGTTAGGGATAGGGTTATGGTGAGGGTGAGGGTGAGGGTTAGGGTTAGAGTTAAGTTTAGGCTGAGGGTGAGGGTGAGGGTGAGGGTGACGTTGATGGTTAGGGTTATGGTTAGGGGGATGGTGAGGGTTAGGGTGAGGGTGAGGGTTAGAGTGAGTGTGAGGGTGAGGGTTTGCTTTATGTCAGGGATAGTGTCACGCTGAGGTTAGGGTTAGGGTTATTGTTAGTGTTAGGGCAAGGGTTAGGTTGCGGGTTAGGGTTTGGGTGATGTTTAGTGTGAGGGAGAGGTTGAGGGTTCAAGTGTGGGTGAGATTTAGGGTGTGGGTGAAGTTTAGTGTTAGGTTGAGTTTTAGCGTTAGGTTTAGGTTTAGTGTGAGGGTGAGGGTTAGGGCTTGGGTTAGGGTTAGGTTGAAGGTTAGTATTAGGGTTAGGGTTACTATGAGTGTTATGGTGAAGGGTAGGGTTAGGGTTAGGGTTAGGGTGAAGATTAGGGTGAGGTTGTAGGTGAGGGTTAGCGTTAGGTGCAGGGTTAGGGTGACTTTGAGGGTGAGGCTTAGGTTTAGGATTAGGGTTAGGGTTAGGAAGAGTGTTAGGGTGTCGGTGAGGAATCGGGTCAGGGTCCGGGTTAGAGTGTAGTTGAGAGTTATGTTTAGGGTGATTATTAGGGTTAGATTTAGATTTATGGTGAGAGTAAGGGTTAGGGTGTGGTTTAGTGTGAGGGTTAGGCTTAGGGTTAGGTTTAGGGTGAGGGTTAGGGATAGGTTTAGGGATAGGGTGAGGGTAAGTGTGAGGGTTAGGTTTGGTTTATGGTTAGAGTTAGGGTGAGGGTGAGGGTTAGTATTTGGGTTAGTATTAAAATTAGCCTGATGGTGAGGGTGAGGGTTAGGTTCAGGGTGAGTGTTAGGGTTAGGGGTAGGGTTAGGGTGAGTGTTAGGGTTAGGGTTAGGTTTAGGATGAGCGTTAGGCTTAGGGTTAGGGTTTGGGTTAGTGTGAAGGTTAGGGTTAGTGTTAGTGTTAGTGTGAAGGTTAGGGTTAGTTTTAGGTTTAGGATAACGGTTAGGTTGAGGGTTAGGTTTAGGGTTAGTGCGAGGGTTAGGTTTAGGGTTAGGGTTAGAGTCAGGGTAAAGGTTAGGGTGAGAGTTAGGGTGAGGGTGAGGGTAAAGGTTAGGGTGAGGGTCAGGGTTAGGGTGAGGGTTAGGATTAGGGTTAGCACTAGGTTTAGGCTGAGGGTGAGGGTGAGGATGAGGGTGAGGTTTACAGTTAGGTTGAGGGTTAGGGTTAGGATTAGGTTTAGGGTGAGGGTTAGGGTTAGGTTTAGGCCTAGGCTGAGGGTTAGTGTTAGGGTTAGTGTTAGGTTTAGTGTGCGGTTACGGTTAGGGTTAGGGTTAGGTTAGGGTGAAGTTTTGTTTTAGGTTTAGGGTTAGGATAAGGTTTATCCTGAGGGTTATGGTTAGGGTTAGTGTGAAGATTAGGTTTAGGGTTAGGGTTAGGGTGCGTGCTAGTGTGAGGGTGAGTGTTAGGGTGAGAGTGAGTGTAAGGGATTAGTTTAGGTAAGGGTTAAGGTAAGGTTAGTTTGAGGATTAGGGTGAGGTTGAGGTTTAAAGTGAGGGTTAGGGTTAGGTTTAGGGTTAGAGATAGGGTGAGGGTGAGGGTTAGGTTTAGTATTAGAGTTAGCCTGAGGGTGAGGGTGAGGGTTAGGGTTAGCGTGAGTTTTATGGGTAGGGTTACGGTTAGGGTGAGGGTTAGGATTAGGGTTAGGGTTAGGATGAGTGTTAGGCTGAGGGTTAAGGTTAGGGTTAGTGTGAGGATTAGGGTTAGGGTTAGGGTTAGGGTTAGGTTTAGATTTAGGATAAGGGTTAGGATGAGGGTTAGGTTTAGGGTTAGGGTTAGGGTTAGGGTCAGGGTAAAGGTTAGGGTGAGGGTTAGGGTGAGGGTGAGGGTAAAGGTTAGGGTGAGCATTAGGGCGAGTGTGAGGGTTAGGGTTAGTGTGAGGGTTGGGTGAGGGTTAGGGTGAGGGTTAGGGTGAGTGTTCACGATTGTTGTGAGAGTATGTTTTAGTGTGAGTGTGAGTGTTCAGTTGAGCTTGTGGGTTAGGATGAGGGTGAGTGTTAGGGTTACATTTAGTGTTAGTGAGAGGGGTAGGGTGATCATTATGGTTAGTATTAGGGTTAGAGTGAGGATGAGGGTGAGGATTAGGGTGTGGGTAAGTTATGGTTAGGGTGAGGGTTAGGGCTCGGGTGAAGGTGAGGGTTAGTGTGAGGGTGAGGGTTTCATTTACCTTATGGTTAGGGTTATGGTGAGAATTAGGTTGAGGGTGAGGGTTAAGCTGAGGTTAGGGTTAGGGTGAGGGTTAGAGTTAGGCTGATGACTGTTGTGAGAGTATGGTTTAGGGTGAGGGTGAGTGTTCAGGTGAGCTTGAGGGTTAGGATGAGGATGAGGGTTAGGGTTATATTTAGGGTTAGGGAGAGGTGTAGGGTGAGCATTATGGTTAGAATTAGTGTTAGAGTGAGGATGAGGGTGAGGGTTAGGGTTAGGGTTAGGGTTTGGTTAGGGTGAAGATATGTTTTAGGTTTAGGGATAGGAAAAGGTTTATCCTAAGTGTTATGGTTAGGTTAGTGTGAAGGTTAGGTTTAGGGTTTGGGTTAGGTTGTGGGCTAGGGTGAGGGTGAGGGTTAGGGTGAGGCTGTGGGTAAGGGTTTAGTTAAGGTAAGGGTTAAGGTAAGGTTAGGTTGAGGATTTGGGTGAGGTTGAGGGTTAAGGTAAGGGTTAGGGTTAGGTTTATGGTTAGAGTTAGGGTGAGGGTGAGGGTTAGGTTTAGTATTAGAGTTAGCCTGAGGGTGAGGGTGAGGGTTAGGGTTAGGGTTAGTGTGATGGTTAGGGTTAAGGTTAGGGTGAGTGTTAAGGTCAGGTTTAGGGATAGGATAAGGGGTAGTTTTAGGGTTAGGGTGAGGGTTAGGTTTAGGTTTAGGGTCAGGGTAAAGTTTAGGGTGAGGGTTAGGGTGAGGGTGAGGGTAAAGGTTAGGGTGAGCGTTAGGGCGAGGGTGAGGGTTAGGGTTAGTGTGAGGGTTAGTGTGAGGGTTAGGGTGAGGGTAAGGGTTAGGGTGATGGTAAGGTTGAGGGTGATTGTTAGTATTATGTTATGGGTAAGGGTTAGGCTGAGCGTTAGGGTACGGATTAGGGTTAGGGTGGGGGTTAGGGTTAGGGTTAAGTTGAGGGTTAGCGTTAGTGTGATGACTGTTGTGAAAGTATGGTTTAGGGTGAGGGTGAGTGTTCCGTTGAGCTTGAGGGTTAGGATGAGGTTGAGGGTTAGGGTTACATTTAGGGTTAGGGAGAGGGTTAGGGTGAGCATTAGGGTTAGGATTAGGGTTAGAGTGAGGATGAGGGTGAGGGTTAGGGTGTGGGTAAGTGTTATGGTTATGGTTAGGGTTAGGGCTAGGGTGAGGGTGAGGGTTAGTGTGAGGGTGAGGGTTTCGTTTACCTTAGGATTAGGGTTAGGGTGATGTTTAGGGTGAGGGTGACAGTTCGGTGAGTGTGAGGGTGAGGGTTCAGGTTAGGGTTAGGTTTAGGTTGAGGGTGATTGTGAGGGTTAGGATTAGGAATAGGGTTAAGGTTAGGGTGAGGGTGAGGGTTAGTGTGCGGGTTATAGTGTTAGGGTTAGGGTTAGGGTTAGGGTGAGGGTAAGGGATAGTGTGAGGGTTATGATTAGGGTTAGGGTTAGGGTGAGGGTAAGGGTTACGGTGAGGGTTAGGGTGCAGTTGAGGGTAAGGGATCGGGTTAGGGTTAGGGTGAGGGCTAGGGTGAGGGTGAGGTTTAGTGTGAGGGTTAGGGTGAGATTTTGTTTTAGGTCAGGTTTAGGTTTATGATGAGGATTAGCTTGAGAGTGAGGGTTAGAGTTAGGGTGAAGGTTAGGGTTAGGGTCAGGTTGAGGGTTAGGGTTTGTGTGATGTTTAGGGTGATGGAGAGGGTTAGGGTGAGGATGAGGATGAGGGTGAGGGTGACGGTTGGGGTGAGGGTGAAGGTTAAGGTGTGGTTGAGGATTAGGGTTAGGGTTAGGGTTACGGTTATGGTGAGGGTAAGTTATAGGGTGAGGTTTATTGTGAGGATGAATGTTAGGGTTAGTGTTAGGGTTACGGTGAGGTTTAGGGTGAGGGTTACGTTTTGGTTTAGGGTTAGTTTGAGGGTGAGGTATAGGATGAGTGTTAGGGTGAGGGTTAGGGATATGGTTTGGCTGAGGGTGAGGGTGACTGTAAGAGTGAGGGTTAGGGTGAGGGTTAGGGTTAGGGTGAGCGTGAGGGTGAGGGTTAGGGTGAGGCTATGGGTTAGGTTGAGGATTAGTGTGAGGGTGACGGTTAGGGTTAGCATTAGGGTTAGGGTGAGGGTTAGGGTTAAGGTTAGGGATAGGATGAGGATTAGGGTTAGTGTTAGGTTTAGGGTGAGGGTTAGGCTGCATGATAGGGTTAGGGATAGAATGACTGTTATGTTTACTGTGAGGATAAGGGTTAGAGTGAGGTTTAGGTTTAGTGTGAGGTTTAGGTTTAAGGTTAGGGTTAGGATGAGTGTTAGGGTTAGGTTGAGGGGGAGGGTGAGGGTGAGGGCTAGGGTTAGGGTTAGTGTGAGGGTTAGTGTTAGGATGAGGGTTAGGTTTAGGGTACAGGTTAGGGTTAAAGTAAGGGTTAGGGTGAGGGCTAGCGTTAGGGTTAGGGTGAGGGTCAGGGTGAGGGTTAGGTTAAGGTTGAGGGTTAGGTTTAGGGTTAGGGTTAGGTTTAGGGTGAGCGTTTGGGTGATGGTGAGGATCAGGGTGAGGGTGACGGTTAGGTTTAGAGTTAGGTTTAGGGTGAGTGTTAGGATTAGGGTTAGCTTTAGGGTGAGAGTTAGGGTGAGGTGTCGTGATACGGTTAGAGTGAGGTTTAGGGTTAGTGTGAAGGTTAGGGTTAAGGTTAGGGTTAGTGTGAGGATAATGTTTAGGGTGAGGGTTAGTTTGAGGATGAGGTTTAGGGTGAGCGTTATGGTTAGGTTCAGTGTAAGGGTTAGGGTTAAGGTGATGTTTAGGGTGAGGTTGAGGTTTAGTGTGAGGGTGAGGGTGAGGTTGAGGGTGAGGGGTAGGATGAGGTTGAGAGTGAGGTTAGTTTAGGATTAAGGTTAGAGTTAGGGTTAGGCTGAGGGTGAGGGGGAAAGTGAGGGTGAGGGTTAGGGTTAGGGCTAGGGTGAGGGTTAGGGATTTTGTGAGAGTTAGTGTGATGGTGAGGGTCAGCGTGAAGGTGAGGGTTAGAATGAGGGTGAGGGTAAGGTTGAGGGTAAGTGTTAGGATTAGGGTTAGGGTGAGTTTTAGGATTAGGGTTAGAGTTATTGTTAGGGTTAGGATTAGGGTTAGGATGAGGGTGAGGGTTATTGTTAGAGTTAGGGTTAGGGTTAGGGTGAGGGTGGGGTTGACGGTCAGGGTTAGTGTTAGGGTTATGTTTAGGTTAAGGGTGAGGAAGGGGAGGTTGAGGCTGATGTTTAAGGTTAAAGTTAGGGTTAGGTTGAGGGCTTGTGTGAGGGTGAGGGTTAGGCTGAGGGTGAGGGTGAGGGTTTCGGTTAAGTAAAGGTTAGGGTTAGGGTGAGGATTAGGGTGAGGATGAGGATTAAGCTGAGGTTAGGTTCAGGGTCAGGGTTAGGGTTAGAGTGAGACTTAGGGTTAGGATGATGTTTAGGGTGAGGGGGAGGGGGAGGGTTAGGGTTAGGGTGAGTGTGAGGTTTAGGATTAGGAATAGGATTAGGGTTAGGGTTAAGCTGAGGGTGAGAGTCAGGGTGAGAGTGAAGGTTCGGGTCAGGGTAAGGGTTAGGATTAGAGTTAGGGTTATGGTTAGTGTGAGGGTTTTGGTTAGGGTTAGGTTGAGGGTTAGTGTTAGGGTGAGAATAAACGTTAGGGTGTGGGTTAGGGTGAGTGTGAGTGTATGGATTAAGGTTTGTGTTAGGATTAGGGCTTGGGTGATGTTTAGAGTGAGGGTGAGGGTTAGGCTGAGGATGAGGGTTCAGTTGAGGGTGAGGGTTCGGTTGAGGGTGAGGGTTAGGGTGTGGGTGAGGATTAGGTTTAGGGTGAGGTTTAGCATTAGGGGTAGGGTTAGGGTTAGGTTGAGGGTTAGGGTTAGCGTTAGGGTTAGGATGAGGGGTAGGGAGAGGGTAGGGTTAGATTTAGGGTAGGTTTAGGGTGAGTGTGAGGGTTAGGTTGAGGCTGAGTGTGAGCGTTAGGGTTAGAGTTAGGATGAGGGTTAGGCTGACGGTGAGTTTTAGGCTTAGGGTTAGGGTAAGGGTTAGGGTGACGGTGAGGGTTAGCTTTAGGATGAGGATTAGGGTTAGTGTGATCGTTAGGGTTAAGGTTAGGGTGAGGGTTAAGGTGAGGATTAGGGTCAGTGTTGGGGTGACGGTTAGGGTGAGGGTTAGGTTTAGAGTTAGAGTTAGTGTGAGGATAAGGGTTAGGCAGAGGGTAAGAGTGAGGGGGAGGATGAGGGGGAGGGTTAGGGTGAGGGTGATGGTTATGGTTAGGTTTAGATTTAGGGTGAGAATGAGGTTAAGGGTTAGGTTTTGGATTAGGGTTAGGCTTAGGCTGAGGGTGAGGTTGAGGGTCAGGGTGAGGGTTAAGGTTAGTGTGAGTGTTAGGGTTAGGGTTAGGGTTAAGGTTAGGTTGAGGGTTAGGGTTAGGGTTAGGATTAGGATAAGGGTTAGGCTGAGGGTTAGGTTTAGGTTTAGGGTGAGGGTAAGGTTTAGGGTGAGGTTTATGGTGAGGGTGAGGGTTAGGATAAGTCTTAGGGTTAGGGTGAGCGTTAGGGTTAGGGATAGGTTTAGGGCTGGGTGAGGGTTAGGGTGAGGGAAAGGGTTAGGGTGAGATTTAGGGTAAGGGGGATGGATAGGGTTATGGTGAGGGTAAGGGTTAGGGCAAGTTTTAGGGTGAGGTTGAGGGTTAATGTTAGCATTAGGGTTATGGTGAGCATGAGGGTTATGTTTATGTTGAGGGCTAGTGTGAGGTGAGGGTTAGGGTGAGGGTGAGTGTTCTGTTGAGAATTAGAGTTAGGGTGAGCGTTAGGGATAGGGTTAGTGTGAGCGTAAGGATTAGGGGCATGGTTAGGGTGAGGGTGAAAGTTAGGTTTAGTGTGAGGGTTAAGGTTAGGGTTATGGTTAGGGGGAGGGCTAGGGTGAGCCGTAGTTTTAGGGTTAGGGTAAGTTTGCAGGTTAGGGTGAGGGTAAGGTTTAGGGTGAGGTTTAGGGTGAGGGTGAGGTTTAGGGTTAGGTTGAGGTTAGGGTGAGGGTTAGGGTTAGGGTTAGGAATAGGGTGATGATAAGGGTTAGTGTGAGGGTTAGGGTGAGGTTGAGGATTAGGGTTAATGTGAGGATAAGGGTTAGGTTGAGGGTTATGGTGAGAGTGAGGGTTAGGTTTAGGTTGAGGTTATGGGTTAGGGTTATGGTTAGGGTGAGGATTACGGTGTGCCGTACGTTTAGGGTTAGGGTTAGTTGGCGGGTTAGGGTGAGGGTAATGTTTAGGGTGAGGTTTAGCGTGAGGGTAAGAGTTAAGGTTAGAGTGAGGTTAAGGATTAGGTTGAGGGTTAGGGTTAGGGTTAGTGATATGGTGAGGATTAGGGTTAGTGTGAGGGTTAGGGTGAGGTTTAGGATTAGGTTCATTGTGAGGAGAAGCGTTAGGGTGAGGGTTAGGGTGAGGGTGAGGTGTTGGGTTAGCATTAGGGATAGGGTAAGCGTTAGGGTGAAGGTTAGGTTTAGGGTGAGCGTAGGGTTAGGTTTAGGCTGAGGGTTAGGGTTAGGTTGATATTTATGCTGAAGGTGAGTGTTACGGTGAGGTTGAGGGTGAAGGTTAGGTTAAGGGTTAGGGTTAGGGTTAGTGTGAGGGTGAGGATGAGGGTTAGGTTTAGGATTAGGGTTAGGGTTTTGCTTAGTGTGCATGTTAGGGTGAGGATGTGGGTTTGGGTTATGGTGAGGGTTACAGTGTGTGTGAGGTTTAGAGTTAGGCTGAGGATTAGGGTTAGGGTTAGGATTATGGTGAGGTTAAGGGTTAGGGTGAGGTTTACTGTGAAGGTGAGGGTTAGGGTTAGCATTAGAGTTAGGATGATGGTTAGGGTGAGCGTTAGGTTTAGGGTTAGGTTTAGGGTGAGTTTGAAGGTGAGGGTGAGATTTAGTGTTACGATTAGTGTTAGGGTTATGTTTAGAGTGAGGTTAAGAGTTTTGGTTAGGGTGAGGGTTAGGATTAGGGTGAGGGTTATGGTTAGGGTGAGGGTTAGGGTTAGGTTGAGGGTTAGGGTTAGGATAAAGTTTAGCGTTAGGGTGATGTTTATTATGAGGGTGAGTGTTAGGGTGAGGGTGAGTTTCAGGGTGAGGGTCAGGGTTTGGTTGATCGTGAGGGTTAAGGTGTGGTTGAGAGTTAGGTTTAGGGTGAGGGTAGGGTGACGGTGAGTGTTAGGGTGCGGGTTAGATTTAGTGTTAGGGTTAGTGTGATGGTGAGGGTGAGCGTGCGGGTGACAGTTAGGGTGAGTGTGATTGTGAGGGTTAGGGTTAGGATTAGGTTTAGGGTGAGTTTTAGGGTTAGGGTTAGGGTGTGGGTGAGGGTTACGCTTAGGGTTAGGGTAATTTTTAGGGTTAGAGTTAGGGTGAGGGTGAGGGTGAGGTTCAGCATTAGCGTTGGTGTTAGGGTTACGGTGAGGATGGGGGTGAGGGTTAGGGTTAGGATTAGGGTTGGGTTTAGGGTTAGGCTGAGTGGGAGGGGGGATTTAGGGTGAGGGTTAGGGTTAGGGTTAGGTTAAGGACTAGGGTGAGGGTGAGGGTTAGGGTGAGGGTGAGGGTAAGGGTTTCGGTTAGGTAAGGTTCAGGGTTAATTTTAGGGTGAGGATTAGGTTGAGTTTGAGGGTTAGTGTGAGTTTTAGTGTTAAGTTGAGGGTTAGGGTTAGGATTTGGGGGAGAGTTGGTGTTAGGGTTATGTTTAGAGTGAGGTTTAGAGTTAGGGTGGGGTTAGGGGTCGGGTGATGGTGAGGGTTAGGATGTGGGTGAGGGTTAGGGTTAAGTTGAGTGTTAGGGTGATGGTGAGGGTTAGGTTGAATGTGAGGGTTAGGGTTAGGTTGAGGGTGATGTTTATGGTTAGGGTGAGGGTTAGGGTGAGGGTTAGTGTGAGGGGGTAGGGTTAGGGTTAGGGTGAGGTTTAGGGTTAGTGTGATGGTTAGGGTTACAGTGAGGGTAAGTGTTAGGTTGAGGGGTACGGTTAGGGATAGGGTGAGGGCTAGGGTGAAGGTGAGGTTTAGGTTTAGTGTGAGGGTGAGAGTTTCGGTAGGCAAGGGATAGGGTTAAGGTTAGGGTGAGGATTAGGGGAGGGGGAGGTTTAGGTAGATGGTTAGTGTCAGGGTTAGGTTTAGGGTGAGGGGTAGGGTTAGGGTTAGTGTGAGGATAAGGTTTAGTTTGAGGGTTAAGTTGTGGGTGAGGGTTAGGGTTATCGTTTGTTTTAGGTTGGGTTAGAGTGAGGTTTAGGGTCAGGGGTAGGGTAATGGTTAGGGTGAGCGTTAGGGTTAGTGTGAGGGTTAGTTTTAGGGTTAGGGTTTGTGTGAGGATAAGGGTTAGTGTGAGGGTTAGTGTGAGAATGAGGGGTAGGGCTAGCGTTAGGTCTAGGTTAAGGGTTAGGGTAAGGGTTAGGGTTAGTGTTAGGGTTAGGGTGAGGGTGTGGGTTAGAGTTAGGGTTAGGGTTGGGTGCGGGTTCTGGTTAGGCTTAGGGTGAGAGTGAGGGTTCAGGTGAGGGTGAGGGTGAGGGTGAGGGTGAGGGTGTGGGTGACGGTTAGGTTTAGGGTTAAAGTGATGGTACTTTTTAGGATGAGGGTGAGGATTAGTGTTAGGGTGATGGTGAGGGTGCCGGTTAGTGTTAGGGTTAGTGTTAGAATTAAGGTTAGGGTTAGGGTTATTGTTATGGTGAGAGTAAGTGCTAGGGTAAGGTTTATTGTGAGTGTGAGTGTTAGGGTTAGAATTAGGGTTAGGGTTAGGGTTAGGGTGAGGGGTAGTGTTAGGGTGAGGGTGAGGTTAAGGGTTAAGGTTAGGGTTAGTGTGAGTGTTAGGATTAGGGTGAGGGTTAGGGATAGGGTTAGGGTTAAGGTGAGATTTAGGGCTGGAGTTAGGTTTAGAGTCAGGGTATGGATAAGGCTTAGGGTGAGGGTTAGGTTCAGGTTGAGGCTGAAGGTAGGTTGAGGGTGAGGGTAAGTTTTAGGGTGAGGGCTAGGGTTAGGTTAAGGGTTACAGAGAGAGTTAGGGTTATGGTGAGGGTGAGGGTGATGGTTAGGTTTAGGATTAGGGTTAGGGTTAGGGTGAGGTTTAGGTATAGGCTTAGGGTTAGGGTTAGGGTTAGAGTTAGGGTGAGGTTCAGTGTGAGGGTTAGTGTTTGGATTAGAGTTAGAGATAGGGTTAGGGTGAGGGTTAGACTGAGGGGTAGGATTAGTGTTAGAGTGAGGGTAATGGGGATGGTAAATGTTACGGTGAGGGTTAGGGTGAGGGTGAGGTTTAGGGATAGCATTAGGTTTAGTGTTAGGGTTAGGGTGAGGGTTAGTGTTAGAGTTAGGTTGAGGGTGATATTTAGGGTTAGCATTAGGGTTACGGTTAGGTTTATTTAGAGGGTTAGGATTAGGGTAGGGTTAGGATTATGGTGAAGGTTAGGGTTAGGCTGATTATGGGGGTGAGGGTGAGGGTTAGGGTTAGGGTTAGGTTTATGGTGTGGGCTAGGGTGAGGGTTAGGGTAAGGGTGAGGTTTTAGGTTAGGAAAGGCTTAGGGTTAGGTTTACAGTGAGGATTAGTGTGAGGGTGAGGTTTAAGGTGAGGATTAGGGTAAGTGTGAAGATTAGGGTTAGGTTTAGGGTGAGGTTCAGGTTTAGGGTGATGTTTAGGGTGAGGGTGAGTGTTAGGGTGAGGGTGAGGGTGAGGGTGTTGGTGAGGGTTAGGGTTAGGGTTAGGGGGACAGTGAGGTTTAAGGTGAAGGTGAGGATTATGGTTAGTTTTAGGGTGAGGGTTAGGGAAAGAATTAGGGTGAGAGGGAGAGTTAGGGTTAGGGTGAGGGTTAGGTTTAATGTGACGTTAGTGTTCGGTTAGGGTTAGTGTGAGGATAAGGGTTAGGGTGAGGGTTAGGGTGAGACTGAAGATTAGGGTTAGCGTTACGGTTAAGGTGAGATTTAGGGTGAGGGTTAGGGTGAGGGTTAGGTTTAGGGTGAGGGTGAGGGTTCGGGTGAGGGTGTGTGTTACAGTGTGGGTGAAGTTTAGGGTTAGGGTTATGGTTAAGGTGATGTTGAGTGTTAGGGTGAGAGTGAGTGTTAGGGTTACGGTGAGCATTAGGGTTAGGGTTAGGGTTAGGCAAAATGTGAGGATTAGGGTTAGAGTTAGGGTTAGGATTAGGTGTACGGTTAGGCTGAGGGTGAGGGATAGGTTTAACGTGAGGGTTAGCGTTAGGATTATGGTTAGGCTGAGGTTTAGGGTGGGGGTTAGGGTGAGGGTGAGGGTGCATGTTAGGGTTAGGGTTAGGGTGAGGTTTAGGGTTAGGGTGAGGGCTAGGGATAGGGTTAGGGTTTGGGTGAGGGTCAGAGTTAGGGGTAGGTTTAGAGTTAGAGAGAGGGTGAGGGTTAGAGTTAGGGTTAGGATTAGGTGTTAGGGTTAGGCTGAGGGTGAGGGTTAGGTTTAGCTTGAGGGTTAGGGTTAGGGTTAGGGTTAGGGTTAGGGTTAGGTTGAGGGTTAGGGTTAGGTTTAGGATGAGGGTTTGGCTGAGGGTTAGGGTTAGGGTGAGGGTGAGGGTTAGTGTTAGTGTGAGGGTTAGGGTTAGGGTTTTGTTTACAGTGAGAGTGAGGGTTAGGGTTAGGTTTAGGGTGAGGTGAGCGATAGGTTGAGGGTTTGGGTTACGTTTAGTATTAGGGTGATGCTTAAGGTGAGGGTTAGTGTTGGGGTTAGGGTTAGGGTGAGGGTTAGGGTTATGGTTAGAGTTAGGATGAGGGTGAGTTTTAGGGTTAGCGTTTGAATTAGGGTTAGGTTTAGGGTTATGCTGAGGGTGAGGTTGAGGGTGAGGGTGAGTTTTAGGGTTTGGGTGACGGTTAGGGTTATGGTTAGGGTTAAGGTGAGGGTGAGGGTTAGGGTTAGAGTTAGGGTTAGGATGAGGGGTAGGCTGAGCGTTAGGTTTAGGCTTAGGGTGAGGGTAAGGATTAGGGTGATGGTGAGGGATAGGTTTAGGATTCAGGTTAGGGTTAAGGTGATGGTTAGGCTTAGGGTTAGGCTTAGGGTGAAGGATAAGGTGAGGGGTAGGGTTAGGGTTAGTGTTAGGGTGAGGATTAGGGTTAGGGTGAGGGTAAGGGTGAGGGGTAGGTTTAGGTTTAGGTTTAGTGGGAGGGTAAGTGTTAGGGAGAAGTTTAAGGTGAGGGTGAGGATGAGGGTGAGGGTTAGTGTGAGGGTGATGGTTACTGTTAGGTTTAGAGTTAAGATGAGAGTGAGTGTGAGGATTAGGTTTTGGATTAGGGTTAGGTTTAGATTTACTCTGAGGGTGAGGTTAAGGGTGAGGGTGAGTTTGAGGGTTAGGTTGAGAGTTAGGGTTAGGGTTAGGGTTAATGTTAGGGTGAGGGATAGGGTTAGGGTTAGGGTTTGGATCAGGATTAGGCTGAGGGTTAGGATTAGTGTCAGGGTGAGGATAAGGGTTAGAGTGAGGGTTATGGTGAGGGTGAGGGTTAGGGTTAGCTTAGGGTTAGGGTGAGGGTTAGGGTGAGGTTTAGGTTGAGGGTTAGGTTGAGGGTTAGTGTTAGGGTTAGGGATAGGGTTGGGTGAGGGAAAGTGTTAGGGTAAGGGTTAGTGTGGGGATGAAGGATATGGTTATGGTGAGGGTAAGGGTTACGGCTAGGTTTAGGGTGAGGTTGAGGGTTAATGTTAGCATTAGGGTTATGGTGAGCGTGAGGTTTAGCGAGAGGGTTATGGTTAGAGTTAGGGTTAGGGTGAGGGTTAGGCTGAGGGATAGGGTTCGGATTAGGTTTAGGGTAAGGTTTAGGGTTAAGTTTAGGGTAAGGGTGAGGGTGAGGGTGATGTTTAGGGTTAGGGTTAGGATTAATTGCTAGGGTTAGGGTTAGCCTGAGTGTGGGGTTGAGGGTTAGGGTTAAGGTTAGGTTTAGGGTTAGGGTTATGGTGAGGGTGAGGGTTAGAGTTAGGTTGTTGGTTAGGGTGAGTGTTAGGGTGACTGTGAGGGTTAGGGTTAGTGTGAGGGTTAGGTTTAGAGTGAGTTATAGGGTTATGGTTAGGGTTTGGGTGAAGGTTAAGTTTAGGGTTTGGGTTTAGGTTAGGTTGAGATTTAGGCTGAGGGTTAGGTTTAGGGTTAGGGTGAGGATAAAAGTTAGGGTGACGGTGAGGCTTAGGACTAGGGTTAGGGTTAGTTTTAGTGTGAGGGTAAGGGATAGGGCTAGGGTTAGGGTGAGGGTTTTGGTTAGGGTTACGTTTAGAGTTAGGGTGAGGGTGAGGGTAAGGGTGAGGTTTTGTATTAGGGTTAGGTTTAGGGTTAGGCTGAGGGTGAGGTTGAGGGTGAGGGTGACGGTTAGGGTGAGGGTTAGGTTTAGGGTTAGGATGAGGGTTAGGCTGAGGTTTAGGGTTAGGGTTCTGTAAGGGTAAGGGTTAGGGTGAGAGTGAGGGTTAGGCTTAGGCTTAGGGTTAGGGTGCCGGTTAGGGTGACTTTTAGTGTTAGTGTTAGGTTTAGGGTTAGAATGAGGGTTAGGCTGAGGGTAAAGGTTCGGGTTAGAGTTAGGTTGATGTTGATGGTTGATGTTAAAATGAGGGTAAGTGTTAGGGCGAGGTTTAGGGTGAGGCTGATGGTTAATGTTAGGATTAGGGGTATGGTGAGGGTGAGGGTTAGGGTGAGGGTTAGAGTTAGGTTAGGGATAGGGTGGGAATTATGGTTAGGGTTAGGTTTAGGGTGAGGGTTATGCTGAGGGGTAGGGTTAGGGTTAGTGTTAGGGTGAGGGTTAGGGAGTGGGTTAATGTTAGGGTTAGGGTTAGGGTGAGGTTGAGGGTGAGGGTTAGGGTTAAGGTGAGGGTTATGGAGAGGTTGAGGTTTAGGGTTAGCATTAGGGTTAGGCTTAGGATCAGGGTTAGGGTGAGGGTGAGGGCTAGTGTTAGTATTAGGGTTAGGGTTAGGGTTAATGTGAGGATGAGGTTTAGAGTGAGGGTAAGGGTTAGGGCGAGGTTTAGGGTGAGGTTGAGGATTAATGTTAGCATTAGGGTTACTGGGAGGGTGAGGGTTAGGGTGAGTGTTATGGTTATGCTAAGGGATACATTGAGGATTAGAGTTAGGGTTAGGTTTAGGGTGAGGGTAAGGCTGAGGGCTAGGGTTAGGTTTAGCGTTACGTTGAGGGTTAGGGTTAGGGTGAGGGTTAGGATTAGGGTTAGGTTCAGGTTGAGGTTGATAGTGAGGGTAACGGTTAGGTTGAGGGTCAGAGTGAGGTTGAAGTTTAGGGTTAGCATTAGGGTTAGGGTTAGGTTAGCGTGAAGGTTAAGATTAGGCTTACGGTTAGGGTAAGGGTTAGGGTTAGGGTGAGGGTTAGGGTTAGGGTGATTTTTAGGGTGACGGTGAAGGTTAGGGTTAGGGTGAGTTTGAGGGTCAGGGTGAGGTTGAGAGTGACATTGAGGGTGAGGGTTAGGGTTACGGTTATGTTTAGGGTGAGGTGAGGGTGAGGGTTAGGGTTAGGGTGAGGGTTAGGTTGAGGTTTAGTGTTAATGTTTCGTGTAGGGTAAGGGTGAGGGTAAGGGTTACAGTGAGAGTTATTTTGAGTGTGAGTGTTAGGGTTAGGGTGAGGGTAAGGAATAGGATGAGGGTTATTGTGAGGGTTTGGGTTAGGGTTAGCATTAGGGTTAGGTTGAGGGTGAGGGTTTGTGTGAGGGTTAGGGTTACGGTTAGGGATAGGATGAGGATTAGGGTTAGTGTGAGGGTGAGGGTCTGGGTAAGGGTTAGGGTTAGATTTAAGGTGAGGGTGAGGGTGAGCATTAGAATTAAGATTAGGGTTAGGGTTAGAGTTAGGTGAGATTGAGGGTGAGGGTTAGGGTTTAGGATAGAATTAGGGTGAGGGTGAGCGTGACGTTTAGGTTTAAGATTAGGGTTAGGGTTATGGTGAGGGTTAGGGTGAGGGTGGGAGTGAGGCTTAGGCTTAGGGTTAGGGTGAAGTTTAGGTTTACGGTGAGGGCTACGATCCGGGTGAGTTTTAGGGTGAGTGTGTGGATGAGGTTGAGGGTTTCGGTTAGGTAAGGGTTATGTTTAAGGTTATGGTGAGGATTAGGGTGAGGTTGAGTGTTAGGGTGAGGCTCAGGGTTAAGGTGAGAGTTAGGGTTATGGTGAGGGTTACGGTTAGGTTTAGGTTGAGGCTGAGGGTTAGGTATAGGGTAAGGGTTCGGGTTAGTTTGAGGCTGAGGGTTAGGTATAGGGTAAGGGTTAGGGTTATGGTGAGGGTTATGGTTAGGGGAAGAGTTAGGGTGAGGGTGAGGTTTAGGGTTAGGGTTAGGGTGAGGTTTAGGGTTAGGGTTAGTGTTAGTGTAAGGGTTAGAGTTAGGGTGAAGGTTAGGGTTAGAGTTAGGATTAGGGTTAGGGTAAGGGTTAGGGTGAGGGTGAGGGTTAGGGTTAGGGTTAGGGTGAGGGGTACGGTTAAGATTAGGGAGAGGTTTAGGGTTAGGGTATGGGTTTGGGTTAGTTTGAGGGTTAGGGTGAAGTTGAGTTTGAGGTTGAGGGTTAGGGTGAGGGTGAAGGTGACGGTGAGTGTTAGTGTTAGGATTCGGGTTAGGGTTAGGGTGATAGTTAAGGTTAGGTTTAGGGTTAGGGTGAGGTTGAGGGTGAGGATGAGGGTTAGGTTTAGGGTTAGGTTTAGGATTAGGGTGAGATTTAGGGGAAGGGTTAGGGTTAAGGTGAGGGTTAGGTTTAGGGTTAGGGTGAGGGTTAGGGTTAGGGTTAGGTTTAGGGTGAAGTTAAGTGTTAGAGTGAGGGTGAGGGTGAGGTTGAGGGTTAGGGTTAGGGTGAGTGTGAGTGTGAGTGTGAGTGTGAGGGTTAGGTTTAGAATTAGGGTTAGGTTTAGGGTTAGGCTCAGGTTGAAGGTATGAGTGAGGCTCACCCTAGCACTCACGGCTAGGGTTAGGCTGAGGGTTAGGATGCTGGGTAGATTTAGGGTTATAATTAGTGTGAGGGTTAGTTTTAGTGTGAGGGTTACGGTTAGGGTTAGGGTTATGGTGATGGTAAGTGTTAGAGTGTGTGTTAGGGTGAGAGTGAGGGTTAGGGTGATGTTTAAGGTGAAGGTCGAATTTAGAGAGAGTGAGAGGTTTTGGGTGAGGGTGAGGGTTAGGGTGTGGGTGAGGGTGAGGGTTAGGGTGAGGGTATGGGTTAGGGTCATGTTTAGGATGAGTGTGAGGTTTAGGGTGAGAGTTAGGGTTCAGGGAAGGGGAATTGTTAGGTTGTAGGTGAGGGTTAGGGTAAGGGTGTGGCTTAGGGTGACCGTGAGTGTTAGGGTTCAGGGGAGGATTAGGGTTAGGGTTAGTCTTTGGGTTTGTGTTCGGGTTAGAGTTAGGGTGAATGTTAGGGTGAGAGGTAGGATTAGTGTTAGGATGAGATTTAGACTTAGGGTGAGGGTTACGGTTAGGGTTAGGGTTAGGGTTAGGGTGAGTATAAGGGTTAGGTTGAGGGTTAGTGTGAGACTGAGGGTCAGGGCTAGGCTTAGGGTTAGGGTGAGGGTTAGGGTTAGGGTTAGGGTTCGGTGAGGGTTAGGGTGAGTGAAAGGTTTAGGGTGAGGGTTAGGTTGAGGTTGAGGTATAGGGTTATGGTGAGGGTAAGGGTTAGGGCGACGGTTAGGGTGAGGTGGAGGGTTAGGGTTAGCATCAGTGTTAGGGTGAGGGTGAGCGTTAGGGTGAGGGTGAGGGGAAGGCTGAGGGGTAGGGTTAGGGTTAGGGTTAGGGTTAGGATTAGGGTGATGGTTACATTTAGGGTTAGGGTGAGGGTGAGTGTTATGTAATGGTTAGGGTCAGGGTTGGGTGAGGGTGATGGTTAGGGTTAGCATTAGGGTTTGGGTCAGATTGAGTGTTAGAGTAAGGGTTGGGGTGAGGTTGAGGGTTAGGGTTAGCATTAGGGTTACGGTTAGGGTTAGGGTGTAGGTTAGGTTTAGTTTTAGAGTGAGGGTGAGGGTCAGGGTTAGGGTTAGGATTAGGTTTAAGGTTAGGGTGAAACTGAGGGTGAGGGTGAGGGTGAGGGTAAGCGTGAAGGTGAGGGTTAAGTTTAGCATTAAGTTTAGGGTGAGGTCTAGGGTGAGGGTGAGGGCTACGGTGAGGGTTAGTGTGAGGGTTATGGTTGGTACTAGGTGAGGGTTAGGGTTAGGGTTAGTGTGAGGATAAGGGTTAGGGTGAGGATTAGGGTGAGTGTGAGTGTTAGGGTTAGCATAAGGTTTAGGGTGAGGGTTAGGGTTAGGGTTAGGGTAAGGATTAGGGTTAGGTAAGGGTTAGGGTTAGGCTTCGGGTTAGGGTTAGGGTTAGGGTTAGGGTGAGTGTTAGGCTTAGGGTTAGGGTTGGGGTGAGGGTTAGGGTTAAGTTTAGGGTTAGGGTAAGGTTAGGGTTAGCATGAGGTTTAGGGTTAGGGTGATGTTTAGGGTGACGGTGAGGGTTAGGGTGAGGGTGAGGTTGAGCGTGAGGGTTAGGGTGAGGGTGAGGGTGAGTGGGAGGGGGACGGTGAGGGTTAGGTTTATGGTGAGGGTAAGAGTTAGGGTTAGGGTAAGGGTTAGGCTGAGTGTGAGGGTGAGGGTGAGGTTAGGTAAGTGTTAGGGTTAGGTTTAGGGTGAGGATTAGGGTGAGGGTGAGGGTTAGTGTTAGGTTGAGTGTTAGGGTTAGGGTTAGGGAGAGGGTTTGGGTGAGAGGTAGGGTTAAGGTTAGGATGAGGCTTAGGTTTAGTGTGAGTGTTCCGGTTAGGTTTAGGGTTAGTGTGAGGATAAGCGTTAGGGTGAGTGTTAGGTTGAGACTGACTTTTAGGGTTACGTTAGGGTTAGTGTGAAGGTTAGATTGGGGGTTATGGTGAGGGTTAGGGTTCGGGTTAGTGTTGGGTGATGGTTAGGGTGAGGGTAAGTGTTAGGTTTAGGTTGAGAGTGAGGGTGAGGGTAAGGGTTAGGGTTAGGGTCAGGGTTAGGGTGAGGGTGTGGTTTAGGGTTTGCCTTAGGGTTAGGGTTAGGGTTAGGTTGAGTGTTAAGTTTAGGGTTAAGGTGCAAGTTAGGGTTAGGGTTAGAGTGAGGGTGAGGGTCAGGGTTAGGGTTAGGATTAGTTTTAGTGTTAGGGTGAGGCTGAAGGTGAGGCTGAGGGTGAGGGTGAGGGTGAGGGTTAAGTTTAGGGTTAGATTTAGGGTGAGGGCTAGGGTGAGGGTGATGTTTTTGTTTAGGATAGGTCTAGGGTTAGGTTTAGGGTGAGGATTAGTGTGGGGTTGAGGTTTAAGGTGAGGGTTAGGGTTAGGGTTAGGTTGAGGGTTAGGGTTAGGGTGAGTGTTAGGGTTAGGGTGATGTTTAGGTTGAGGGTGAAGGTGAGAGTGAGGATTCGGGTGAGGGTTAGGGTTAGGGTGATGGTTAGGGTTAGGGTAACGTTTAGGATTAGGAGGAGCGTAAGGGTTAGGATGACAGTTAGGGTGAGGGTGAGGGTTAAGGTTAGGTTTAGGATTAGGATGAGTGTTATGGTGAGGGTTAGTGTTAGGGTTAGGGTGAGGGTTAGGGTGAAGGTTAGGGTGAAGTTTAGGTTTAGGGTTTGGGTTAGGGTGAGGGTTAGGTGAGAAGGAGTAGGGTGATGGTTAGGGGGAGGGTGAGGGATAGGGTTATGGTGAGGGTAAGGTTTAGGCTGAGGCTTAGGTTGAGAATGAGCATTTGTGTTAGCATCAGGGTTGGGTTGAGGGTGAGGGTTAGTGTTAGGCTGAGGGGTAGTTTTTGGGTTAGGTTGTGGGTGAGGGTGAGGGTTAAGGCTAGACTTAGGGTGAGCATGAGGGTTAGGTTTAGGGTTAGGGTGAGTGTGAGTGTGAGGGTTAGGTTTAGGATTAGGGTTAGGGTTAGGGTTAGGCTGAGGTTGAGGTTATGAGTGAGGGTGAGGTCTAGGGTTAGGGGTAGAGGTAGAGTTAGGGTTAGATTTAGGGTTAGTATTAGAGTTAGGGTTACGATTATGCTGAGTTTGAGGGTGAGGGTGAGGGTGAAGGTGAGGTATAGGGTTTGCGTTAGTTTTAGGGTGAGGTTTAGGTTGAGAGTTGAGTGTTAGGGTTAGGGTTAGGATGAGGGTGATGGTCTGTGTTAGGTTTAGGGTTAGGCTTAGATTTAGGATGAGGGTGATGGTGAGGGTTAGAATTAGGATTAGGTTTAGGGTTAGAGTTAGGTGAGAGTGAGGATGAGTGATAGGGTTTGGGTGAGAATTAGGGTGAGGGTGATCATGAGGGTTAGGGTTAGGATTAGGGTTAGAATTATGGTTAGGGTCAGGGTGAGAGTGAGGGTGAGGCTGAGGGTTAGGATTAGGCTTTAGGGTTAGTGTGAGGATCAGGGTTGGGTTAGAATTAGGGTGAGGGTGAGAAGGAGGGTGAGGGTTAGGGTGAGCTTTAATGTTAGGGTTAGGGTGAGGGTTAGGGTGAGTTTTAGGGTTACGGTGAGGGTTAGGGTTAGGTTTAGGTTGAGGCTAAGTTTTAGGCTGAGGGTTAGGGTAGGTTTAGGGTGAGGTTTAGGTTTAGGGTGAGGGCTATTGTGAGGGTGAGTGTTAGGGTGAGTGTGAGGGTGAGGTTGAGGGTTTTGGTTAGGTAAGGGTTAGGGTTAGGGTTAGGGTGAGGATTAGGGTGAGGATGAGGTTTAGGTTGAGTGTTAGGTTGAGGGTGAGGGTTAGGGTTAGGGTGAGGGTGAGGGAGATCATGAGGGTTCAGGTGAGCGTGAGAGTTCGGGTGAGGTTGAGGGTTCGGGTGTGTGTCAGGGTTAGGTTTAGGGTGAGGTTTAGGGTGACGGTGAGAGTTAGGGTGAGGGTGAGGTTTAGGATTGGGGTTAGGGTGAGGGTTAGGTTTAGGGTCATTGTTAGTGTGAGGGGTAGGTTTAGGGTTAGGCAGAGGGTTAGGGTTAGGGTGAAGGTTAGGGTTAGTTTGAGAGTTAGGGTGAAGGTGAGTTTGAGGTTGAGTGTTAGGGTGAGGGTGATGGTGACGGTGAGGGTTAGGGTTAGGATTCGGGTTAGGGTTAGGTTGAGAGTTAGGGTTAGGCTTAGGTTTAGGATGAGGTTGAGGGTGAGGGAGAGGGATAGGGTTAGGGTTAGGTTTAGGATTAGGTTTAGGTTTAGGGTAAGGGTTACGGTTAGGGTTAGGGTGAGGGTTAGGTTTAGAGTTAGGGTGAGTGTTAGGGTTAGGGTTATGTTTAGAGTGAGGGTTAGGGTTAGGATTAGGGCGACGGTGAGAGTTAGGTTGAGGGGTAGGGTTAGGTATAGGGTAAGGGTTAGGGTTAGGGTGAGGGTTAGATTTAGGATTAGGGTGAGGGTGAGGGTTAGGGTTAGGGTAAGGGTTAGGTTTAGGGTGAGGATTAGTTTTAGGTTTAGGTTTAGGGTGAGGGTGACGCTGAAGGTTAGGGTTAGGGTTAGTGTGAGGATCAGGGTTAGGGTGAGGATTAGGGTGAAGGTGAGGGTTAGGGTTAGCATAAGGTTTAGGGTGAGGGTTAGGGTTAGTGTTAGGGTTAGGGTAAGTGTTAGGGTTAGGGTAAGGGTTAGTGTTAGGCTTAGGGTTAGGGTTATCTTTATGGTTAGGGTCAGGGTTAGGCTTAGGGTTAGGTTTAGTGTGAGGGTTAGGGTTAAGTTTAGGGTTAGGGTAAGGTTAGGGTTAGCGTTAGGTTTAGGGTTAGGGTGATGTTTATGATGATGTTGAGGGTTAGGTTGAGGGTGAGTTTGAGCGTGAGAGTTAGGGTGAGGGTGAGGGGGAGGGTGACGGTGAGGGTTAGGGTGAGGTTGAGGTTTAAGGTTAGCATTAAGGTTAGGGTTAGTGTTAGGCTGAGGTTTAGGGGTAGGGTTAGGGTTAGGGTGAGGTTCAGGGTGAGGGTGATTTTGAGGGTGAGTGTATGGTTTAGGCTGAGGTTTAGGGTGAGGGTTAGGGATAGGGTGCGGATTAGGGTTAGGGTGAGGTTTAGGGTGAGTGTTAGGTTTAGGGTTAGTGTGAGCGTTAGGGTGAGGGTTTGGGTTAGGGTTTGGGTGAGGTTGAGGTTTAGGGTTAGCATTAAGGTTAGGGTTAGGGTTAGGCTGAGGATTAGGTGTAGGATTAGGTTTAGGGTGATATAGAGGGTGAGGGTGAGATTGAAGGTGAGTGTGAGGTTTAGGCTGACGTTTAGGGTTAGGTTTAGGGATAGGGTGAAGATTACGGTTAGGGTTAGGTTTAGGGTGAGTGTTAGGCTGAAGGGTAGGTTTACGGTTAGTGTGAGGGTTAGGGTGAGGGTTAGGGTTAGGGTTAGCATTAGGGTGAGGTTGAGGGTGAGCGTAAGGTTTAGGGTGATTGTTAGGGTGATTTTGAGGTTTAGGGTTAGCATTAGATTTAGGGTTAGCCTTAGGCTGAAGTTTAGGGTTAGGATTAGGGTTGGGGTGAGGGTGAGGGCTAGTTTTAGCATTATGGTTAGGTTTAGGTTTAGGATTAGGGTTAGTGTGAGGGTTAGGGATAGGGTAACGGTAAGGATGAGGGTAAGGGTTAGGGTTACGGTAAGGGTGAGGGTGAAGGTTAGGTTTAGAGTTAGTATTAGGGTTAGGGATAGGGTTAGGCTGAGGGTGGGGGTGAGTTTGAGGGTGAGGGTTAGGGTTAGGGTTAGTTTTAGGGTGAGGGCTAGGGTGAGGGAGAGGTTTAGTGTGAGGGTTAGGTTGAGGGTATGGGTTTAGGTTAGGAAAGGCTTAGGTTTAGGTTTAGCGTGAGTATTGGGGTGAGGCTGAGGTTTAAGGTGAGGATTAGGGTTAGGGTGAGGATTAGGGTTAGGGTTAGGGTGAGGGTGAAGATTAGGATGATGTTTAGGGTGAGGGTGAGGATTAGGGTGAGGGTGAGGGCTAGGGTATAGGTGAGGGTTAGGGTTAGGTTGAGGTCTAGGGTTAGGGTTAGGGTTAGGGTGAGGTTTAGTTTTAGTGTGAGGGTGAGTGAGAGGGTTAGTTTTAGGATTAGGCTTATGTTTATGGTTAGGCTTAGGGTGAGGGTGAGGGTCAGGTTAGGATTAGGATGAGGTTTAGGGTTATGGTTAGGGTTAGGGTGAGGGTGAGGGTTAGGGTAAGAGTGATGTTGAGGGTGAGGGTTAGGTTTAGGGTGAGGGATAGGGTTATGGTTAGGGTTAGGCTGAGGGTGAGGGTGTGGGTTACGGTGAGGGTGATGGTGAGGTTGAGAGTGAGGGTGAGGATTAGCGTTTGGGTGAAGGTTAAGTTTAGGGTTTGGGTTAAGGTTAGGTTGAGGGTTAGGGTTAGAGTTAGGATGAGGGTTAGGCTGAGGGTTAGGTTTAGGGTTAGGGTGAGGGTGAGGGTTAGGGTGAGGGTGAGACTTAGGATTAGGATTAGGGTTAGTTTTAGGGTGAGGGTAAGGGATAGGGTTAGGCTTAGGGTGAGGGTTTTGTTTAGGGTTAGGTTTAGAGTTAGGTTAAGGGTGAGGGTTAGGGTTAGGTCTTGTAATAGGTTTAGGGTTAGTGTTAGGCCGAGGGTGAGTTTGAGGTTGAGGGTGACAGGGTGAGGGTTAGGGTTATGGTTATGGTTAGGATGAGAGTTAGGCTGAGGATTATTGTTAGGGTTCGTTAAGGGTAAGGGTTAGGGTGAGAGTGAGGGTTAGGCGTAGGCTTAGGGGTAGGGTGACGGTTTGTGTGATTTTTAGTGTTAGTGTTAGGGTTAGGGTTAGAGTGAGGTTTAGCGTGAGGGTAAGGGTTAGGGTGAGGGTTAGGCTGATGGTGAGGGATAGGGTTAAGGTGAGGGTAAGGGTTAGGGCGAGGTTTAGGGTGAGGCTGAGGGGTAATATTAGCATTAGGGGTAAGGCGAGTGTGTGAGTTAGGGTGAGGGTTAGTGTTAGTGTTAGAGACAGGGTGAGTATTAGGTTTAGGGTTAGTTTTAGGTTGACGGTTAGGCTGAGGGGTAGGGTTATGGTTAGTGTTAGGGTGAGGGTTAGGGTGTTGGTTTATGTTAGGGTTAAGTTTAGGGTGAGGGTGAGGGTGAGGGTAAGGGTTAGTGTGACGGTTATGATGAGGTTGAGATTTAGGGTTAGGATTAGGGTCAGGTTTAGGGATAGGGTTAGGGTTAGGATTAGGGTTAAGGTGAGGGTGAGGGCTAGTGTTAGTATTAGGGTTCGTTTTCAGGTTAGGGTGAGGGTGAGGTTTAGGGTGAGGGAGATGGTTAGGTTGAGGTTTAGGGTGAGGGTGAGGGATTTGGTTAGGAAAGGCTTAGGGTTAAGGTTAGGGTGAGTATTAGGGTTTGGGGTGAAATTTAACTTGAGGATTAGGGTTAGGGTGAGTATTAGGGTTAAGGTTAGGGTTAGGGTGATGTTTAGGGTGAAGGTGATGTTTAGGGTGAGGGTTAGGATGAGGGTGAGTGTGAGGGTGTAGGTGAGGGTTAGGGTCACGGTGAGGGTCAGTGTGAAGGTGAGGGTTCGGGTTCGGTTTAGGGTTAGGGTGAGTGTTAGGGTTAAGGGTTAGGGTGAGGGGTAGGGTGAGGTGTAAGGTGAGGGTTAGGGTTAATGTGAGGGTTAGGGTTAGGGTTAGTGTGTATAAGCGTTAGGGTGAGTGTGAGGGTTAGGTTTAGCGTTAGGGTTAGGGTGAGGTTTATGGGGAGGGTTAAGTTGAGGGTTAGGGTTAGTATGAGTTTGAGGGTTAGAGTTAGGTTTAGGTTGAGGATTAGGGTTAGGGTGAGTTTTAAGGTAGGGTTAGGGTTAGGGTGAGGGTTAGGATGAGGGTGAGTTTCAGGTTGTGGGTGACGGTTAGTGTGAGGGTGAGGGTTATGGTTATGGTGAGGTTTATGTTAGGGTTAGGGTTATGGTGAGGGTAATGGTTAGGATGAGGTTTGAAGTGAGGGTGACAGTGAGGGATAGCGTTAGATTTAGGGTGAGGGTTAGGGTGAGGGTTAGGTTTCAGGTTAGGTTGGGTGAGGGTGAGGGTTAGAGTTAGGTTTAGGCTGAGGGTAAGGATTAGCGTGAGGGTTAGCGTGAGGGTGAGGGTAAGGGTTAGGTTGAGGGTTAGGGTGAGCGTTAGGGTGAGGGTTAGATTTGGATTAGGGTTAGGGTGAGGGTTAGGGTGAGGTTTAGTTTTAGTGTTAGGGTTAGAGTAAGGGTTAGGGTGAGGGTAAGGGTTAAAGTGAGGTTCAGGGAGAGGGTGAGTGTTAGGGATAGCATTAGGGTTAAGTTTAGATTTAAGGTGAGGGTTAGTATGAGGGTTAGGCTTACTGTGAGGGTGAGGGTTAGGGTTAGCATTATTGTTAGGGTTAGGTTTAGGCTGAGGGTTAGGGTTAGGGTTAGGGTGAGGGTGAGTGTTAGGGTTAGGGTTAGGGTGAGGGTGAGGGTTAGGTTTAGGATTAGGCTTAGGTGTAGGGTCAGGCTTAGGTTGATGGTGAGGGTGAGGGTCAGAGGTTTAGTGTTATGGTTATGGTTATGGTTTGGGATAGGGTGAGGGTTACCGTGAGGGTGATGGTGAGGGTGAGGGTGAGGGTTAGGTTTAGGGTGAGGATTAGTGTTATGGTTCAGGTTAGAGTGAGGATGAGTGTGAGGGTTAGTGTGAGTTTGAGGGTGAGGTTGAGGTTGAGGGTGAGGGTTAGGGTTTAGGTGAGGGTCAGGTTTACGGTTAGGGTAAGGTTAGGTTGAGGGATAGGGTTAGGTTTAGGGTCAGGGTTAGAGTTTGCGTTAAGGTTATCATGAGGGTTAGGGTTAGGGTTAGGTTTAGGGTTAGGGTGAGGCATAGAGTGAGGGGTAGGGTTAGGTTTAGGTTAAGGGTTAGGGTTAATGTGAGGATTAGGGTTAGGGTTAGTGTCAGTGTGAGGATAAGGGTAAGGGTGAGGGTTAGGGTGAGAGTGAGGGGTAGGGTTAGCATTAGGTTTAGGGTGAGGGATAAGGTGAGGGTTAGGGTTAGTATGAGGGTGAGGCTTAGAGTTAGGTTTAGGGTAAGGTTTAAGGTTAGGATGAGGTTTAGGATAGTGTTTGGATGAGGGTGAGGGTGAGTTTTAGGGTGTGGATGACGGTTAGGGTTACGGTGAGGATTAGGGTTAGGGTTAGGGTTAGGTTTATGGTGAGGGTAAGGGTTAGGATGAGGTTTAGGGATAGCGTTAGAGTTAGGGTGAGGGTTAGGGTGAGGGTTAGGATCCAGGTTAGGTTAGGTGAGAGTGAGGGTTAGAGTTAGGTTTAGGGTTAGGTTTAGGGTGAGGGTAAGGTTTAGGGTGAGCGTTAGGGTGAGGGTGAGGGTGAGGGTTAGGTTGAGGTTTAGGGTGAGCATTAGGGTGAGGGTTAGGTTTAGGTTTAGGGTTACTGTGAGGGTTAGGGTGAGGTTAAGGGTTAGATTGAGGTTTAGGATGAAGTTGAGGGTTAGGGATAGCATTAGGGTTAAGGATAGGTTTAGGGTGAGAGTTAGGGTTAGGGTTAGGGTTACGGGTGAGGGTTAGGTTTAGCGTTAGGGTGACGGTGATCTTAAGGTTCAGGGTGAGGACTAGGGTTAGGGTTAGGTTTAGGTTAAGGTTTAGGTTTAGAGTGAGGGTGAGAGTGAGAGTTATGTTTAGGATTAGGCTTAGGTTTTGGGTAAGGCTTAGGGTGAGGGTGAGGGTGTGTGTCACAGTTACATTTAGGGTGAGGATTAGGGTTAGGGTTTATGGTTAGGGTGAGGGTGAGGGTGAGTTTGAGGGTGAGGTTGAGGGTTAGGGTTTGGTTGAGGGTTAGGATTAGGGTTAAGGTTAGGGTGAGGGTTAGGTTTAGTGTTAGGGTTAGGATGAGGATTAGGCTGCGGGTTAGGTTTAGGGTTAGGGTGAGGGTACGGGTTAGGATAAGGGTGAGGGTTAGGTTTATTATTAAGGTTAGGGTTATGATGAGGCTTAGGGATAGGGTTAGGATTAGGGTGAGGGTTTTGGTTAGGGTTAGGTTTAGAGTTAGGGTGAGGGTGATGGTTAGCTTTTGGATTAGGGTTAGGCTGAGGGTGATGTTGAGGGTGAGGTTTAGGGTTAATGTGAGGGTTAGAGTTAGGGTTAGCGTTAAGGTTAGGGTGAGGGTTAGGGTTAGGGTTAGGATGAGGGTAAGGTTTAGGGTGACGGTTAGGGTGAGGGTGAGGGTTAGGGTTAAGCTTAGGGTTAGGGTGAGGTTTAGGGTGAGGGTTAATGTTAGGGTTTGTGGTAGGGTTATGGTGAGGGTTAAGGTGAGTGTGAGGGTTGGGGTGAAGGTTTGGGTGAAGGTGAGGAATAGGCTTCAGGTGAGGGGAAGTGTTAGGGCGTGATTTAGGCTGAGGTTGAGTGTTAATATTAGCATTGGGGTGACGGTGAGTGTGAGGATTACGGTGAGATTCAAGGTTATGGTTAGGGATAAGGTGAGGATTAGGGTTAGGGTTAGGTTTCGGGTGAGGGTTAGGTTGAGGGGTAGGGTAAGGGTTAGAGTTAGGGTGAGGGTTAGGGTGAGGGTAAGAGTTAGGGTGAGCGTTAGGATTAGGTTGAGGTTTTGGGTTAGGTTGAGGGTGAGGGTGAGGTTGGGGGTGAGGTTGAGGGTGAGGGTTAGGGTTAGGGTTAGTTTTAGGGTGAGGGCTAGTGTGAGGATGAGGGTTAGGGTGAGGTTTAGGGTAGTGTGAGGGTGAGGGTTCTGGTTCGGTTTAGTGTGAGTTTTAGAGTGTGGGTGACAGTTAGGGTTAGGGTGAGGGTTAAGGTGATGTTGAGGGTTAGGGTGAGGGTGAGGGTTAGGGTTAACGTGAGGATTAGGGTTAGGGTTGGTGTTAGGGTTATGGTGAGGGTAAGGGTTAGGATGATGTTTAGGGTGAGATTGAGGTTTAGGAATAGCGTGAGAGTTAGGGTGAGGGTTAGGGTGAGGTTTAGATTAGGGTGAGGGTGAGGGTTAGAGTTAGGTTTATGGTTAGGGTTAGGGTGAGGCTAAGGTTTTGGGTGAGTGTTAGGGTGAGGGTGAGGGTTAGAGTCAGGTTGAGGGTTAGGGTGAGCTTTAGGGTGAGGGTTTGGTTTAGGTTTAGGGTTAGGGTGAGGTTTAGGGTGTGGTTTAGTGTTAGTGTTAGGTTAAGGTTTAGGGCTTGGGTTAGGGTGTTGGTAAGGGTTAGAGTGAGGGTTAGGGTGAGGTTTAGTGTTAGTGTTAGGTTTAGGTTTAGGGCTTGGGTTAGGGTGTTGGTAAAGGTGAGAGTGAGGGTTAGGGTGAGGGTAAGGGTTAGAGTGAGGGTTAATTTTAGGGTGACGGTGAGGGTATGCGTTAGTTTGAGGGCTAGTGTTAGGGTTAGGGTAAGGTTTAGGTTTAGGGTGAGGGTGAGGGTTAGAGTAAGGGTTAGGGTTTGTTTGAGGGTTAGGGTTTGCGTTCGGGTTAAAATTAGGGTGAGGGTTAGGGTTAGGGTTAGGATGAGGGTTAGGCTGAGGGTTAAGGTTAGGATTAGTGTGAGGGTAAGGGTTAGGGAGAGGGTGAGGGTAAGGTTTAGGATTAGGGTTAGGCTTAGGGTGAGGGTGTGTGCTAGGGTTAGGATTAGGGTGAGGGTAATGGTTAGGGTTAGGTTTAGAGTTAGGGTGAGGGTGAGGGTTAGTGTATGGAGTAGTGTTAGGGTTAGGGTTAGGCTGAGGTTGAGGTTGAGTGTGAGGGAGAGGGTTAAGGTAAATGTGAGGGTTAGGTTTAGAGTTAGCATTAAGGTTAGGGTCAGGGTTAGTGTGAGGGTTAGGTTTAGGATGAGGGTTAGGCTGAGGGTTAGGGTTAGGGTTCGTGTGAGTGTAAGGGTTAGGGTGAGGGTTAGGGTGAGAGTGAGGTTTAGGTTGAGGTTGTAGGTTAGTGTTAGGGTTTGGGTGAGGGTTAGGGTGAAGGTTAGTGTTAGGGTTAGGATGAGGGTTAGGGTGAGGGTTAGGGTGAGGGTGAGGGTTAGGGTGAGTGTTAGTGTGAGGGTGAGGGATAGGGTTAAGGTGAGTGTAAGTGTTAGGGCGAGGTTTAGTGTGATTTTGAGGATTAATGTTAGCATTAGGGTTAAGGGGAGGGAGAGGTTTAGGGTGAGTGTTAGGGTTATGGTTAGGGATACCCTGAGGATTAGGGTTAGGGTTAGGTGAGGCTGAGGGTGAGGGTGTAAGGGAGGGTTAGGTTTAGGGTAAGGGTTAGGGTGAAGGTGACATTGAGGGGTAGTGTGAATTTGAGTGTTAGGGACAGGGCTAGGGTGAGGGTTATCGTTAGGGTTATGGTGAGGGTTAGGCTGAGGGGTAGGGTTAGGGATAGTGTGAGGGTTAAGCTGAGGAGTAGGTTTAGGGTTAGAGTTAGGGTGAGGGTGAGGTTGACGGTGAGGGTAAGGGTTAGGTTGAGGGTTAGGGTGTGGTTGAGGTTTAGGGTTAGCATTAGGTTTAGGTTTAGGGTTAGGGTGAGGGTTAGGGTTACGATTAGGTTTAGGGTGAGGGTGAGGGCTAGTGTTAGCATTAGGGTAAGGGTTAGGGTTAAGGTTAGAGTGGGGGTGAGGGTGAGGTTTAGGCTTAGGGTTATGATTAGGGTTAGGGTTACCCTGAGGGTGGGGGTGAATTTGAGGGTGAGGATTAGATTTAGGGTTAGTTTTATCATGAGGGCTAGGGGGAGGGTGAGGTTTAGGGTGAGGGTTAGGGTGAAGTTGAGGTTTTCTGTTAGGAAAGGCTTAGGGTTAGTGTTAGTGTGAGGGTGAGGATTAGGGTGAGGGTGAGGTTTAAGGTGAGGGTTAGGGTTAGGGTTAGGATTAGGGTGAGGGTTAGGGTGAGGGTTAGGGTTAGGGTGATGTTTAAGGTGAGGGTGAGGGTTAGGGTGAGGGTGAGCATGAGGCTGAGGTTCAGTGTGTAGGGGAGGGTTAGTTTTAGGGTAAGGGTTAGGGTGAAGGTGACATTGAGGGGTAGTGCGAATTTGAGTGTTAGGGACAGTGTTAGGGTGAGGGTTAGGGTTAGGGTTATGGTGAGGGGTAGGGTTAGGGTTAGGTTGAGGATTAGCATTAATGTGAGGATTAGGGTTAGGGTTATGGTTAGTGTAAGGATAAGGGTTAGGGTGAGGGTTAGGTTGAGAGTGAGAATTAGGGTTAGCTTTAGGGTTAGGGTGAGGGTTAGGGTGAGGTTTAAGGTGAGGGTTTGGGTTAGTATGAGGGTGAGGTTTATAGTTCGGATTAGGGTGAAGATTAGGGTTAGGGTGAGGTTTAGGGTAGGGTTAAGGTGAGGGTTCGGGTTCAGGAGAGGGTGAGTTTTAGGGTGAGAATGATGGTTCGGGTTAGGGTGAGGGTTAAGGTGACATTGATTGTTAGGGCGATGTTCAGGCTTGGGGTTAATGTGAGGATTAGGGTGAGGGTTATTGTTAGGGTTAGGATGAGGGTAAGTTTTAGGGTGAGGGTTAGGCTGAGGTTGTGGTTTAGGTTTAGGTTGAGGGTTAGGTTGAGCGTTAGCGTGAGGGTTAGGTTTAGGTTTAAGGATAGGGTGAGGGTTAGGGTGAGGTTTAGTGTTAGTGTTAGGGTGTGGGTTAGGGTTAGGGTAAGGATTAGAGTGCGGTTTAGGGTGAGAGTGAGGGTTACATATAGTATTATTGTTAAGGTTAGGTTTAGGGTGAGGCTTAGGGTTAGGGTTATGTTGAGGGTGAGTGTTAGGGTTAGCATTAGAGATAGGTTTAGTGTGAAGGTGAGGGTTAGGGTTAGGGTTAGGGTTAGGGTGAGGGCTAGGATTATGGTTAGGGTAAGCTTTAGGTTTAGGGTGAGTGTAAGGGTGAAGTTTAGGTGTAGGATTAAGCTTAGGTATAGGGTTAGGCTTAGGGTGAGTGTGAGGGTGAATGTCAGAGGTAGGTTTAGGGTGAGGGTTAGGGTTATGGTTAGGGTTAGGGTGAGGGAGAGGGTGAGGGTTAGGGTGAGTTTGAGGCTGAGGTTGAGGGTGAGGGTGAGGGTTACGGTTTGGGTGAGAGTTAGGGTTAGGTTTAATGTTAGGGTGAGGGTTAGGGTTAGGGTTAAGTTTAGGAGGAGGGTTAGGCTGAGGGTTAGGGTTAGGGTTAGGGTGAGCATAAGGTTTATGATGAGGGTGAGGGTTAGGTTTAGGATTAGGTTTAGGGTTAGCATGAGGGTTAGGGATAGTGTTAGGTTTAGGGTGAGGGATTTGTTTAGTGTTAGGTTTAGAGCTAAGATGAGGTTGAGGTTGAGGGTTAGGGTTTAAATTAGGGTTAGGGTTAAGGTTTAGCTGAGGGTGAGGTTGAGAGTGAGGGTGAGGGTTAGGGTTAATATGAGGGTTAGGTTCACGGTTAGTGTTAAGGTTAGGGTGAGGGGTAGGGTTAGGGTTAGAGTTAGAATGGGAGTTAGACTGAGAGTTAGGGTTCGTGTGAGGGTAAGAGTTAGGGTGAGGGTTAGGGTGAGCGTTAGGATTATTGTTATTGTTAGGTTTAGTGTTATGTTGAGTGTGAAGGTGCAGGTGAGGGTTAGGGTTAGGGTTAGGGTGAGGTTTAGGGTTAGGGTTAGAAATCGGGTAAGGGTGAGGGTGAGGTTTAGGGTTAGAGTTAGGGTTAGTGTTAGGTTTAGGCTTAGCGTTAGGCTGAGAATGAGGGTGGGGGTGAGGATTAGGGTTAGGGTTAGGGTTAGGATTAGAGTGAGGGTTAGGGTTAGGGTTAGGGTTATTGTTAGTGTTATGGTTAGGGTTAAGTTTGCGGTGAGGGTGACGCTGAGGATGGTTTATGGTTAGGGTTAGGTTTAGAGTTAGGGTTAGGGTTAGTGTTATGGTTAGGGTTAGGTTTAGAGTTACAGTGAGGGTGAGGGTGAGTGTTAGGGTTAGGGTGGGGTTTAAGTTGAGGTTTAGTTTAGGGTTAGGTTGAGGTTGAGGTTTAGGGTTAGAGTAAGGGTTAGTGTGAGGATTAGGGTGAGGGTTAGGTTTAGGGTTAGTGTTAGACTTAGGGTGAGGTTGAGGGTTAGGTTGGGGTTTAGGGATAGGTTTAGGGTTAGGCTTAGGGTTAGGGTTAGGCTGAGGGTGAGTGTTAGTGTTACAGTGAGGGTGAGGATTAGGATTAGGGTTAGGGTTAGGATGAGGGTTAGGTTTAGGGTTAAGGTTAGGGTTTGGTTTAGGGTGAGGGTTAGGCTGAGGGTTAGGGTTAGGCTTAGGTTTAGGTTTAGGCTGATGTTGAGGGTGGGGTTGAGATTAGGTTAGACTGATGGTTAGGGTTAAGGTTACATTGAGGATTAGGATGAGGGTTAGGGTTAGGATTAGCGTTACGGTTTGGGCTAAGGTGAGGATGAGGGTTAGGGTGAGGGTTAGGCTTAGGATTAGGTTTAGGCTGAGGCTGAGGGTGAGGATGAGAGTTAGGGTTAGGATGATGGTTATGGTTATGGTTAGGGTGAGGGTTAGGCTGAGGGTTAGGGTTAGGGTTAGTGTGAGGGTGAAGGCAACGGTAAACCTGAGGGTTAGGGTTAGGGTGAGGGTTACAATAAGGGTGATGGTTAGGATTAGGGTGAGGATTAGGGTAAGGTTTAGGGTGAGGTTGAGGCTTAGATTGAGGGTTAGTGTTATGTTGAGTGCTATGGTTAGGGTGAGGGTTAGGTTTAGGGTTAGAGTTAGTGTTAGGGTTAAGGATAGGGTTACGGTTACGGTGAGCGTGAGGGTGAAGGTTAGGGTTAGGGTTAGGGTGAGGATTAGGTTTAGGGTTAGGGTTAGAGTTAGGCTTAGGGTGAGGGTGAGGTTTAAGTTTAGAGTTAGGGTAAGTGTTAGGGTTAGGGTTAGGGTGCGGGTTAGTGTGAGGTTTAGACTTCGGGTTAGGCTTAGGCTTAGGAATAGGCTTTGGCCCAGCGTGAGGGTGAGGGTTAAGGTTAGGGTTAGGGTGAAGGTTAGGGGGATGTTTAGCGTGAGGATTAGTGTTAGGGTTATGTTGAGGGTGAGGGTTAGATTTAGAGTGAGTGTTAGTGGGAGTGTTAGGGAGAGGGCTAGGTTTAGGGTTAGTGTTAGTCTTAGGGTGAGGGTGAGGTATAGGTTGAGGTTTAAGTATAGAGTTAGGGTTAGGATTAGGCTTAGGTTAAGGATGAGTGTGAGGGTTAGGGTTAGGTTTTAGGCTTAGGCTAAGGGTTAGGCTGAGGGAGAGGGAGGGTGTAAGGGTTAGTGTTACGGTGAGGGGGAGAATTAGGGTTAGGTTGAGGGTTAGGATGAGGGTTAGGGTTAGGGTTAGGGTGAGGGCTAGGGTGAGGGTGAGGGTTAGGGTTAGGTTTAGTGTTAGGATGAGGGTAAGTATTATGGTGAGGGTTAGGGTTAGGGTGAGGGTTATAGTTGGGGTATGGGTTAGGGTTTAGTGTTAGGGTTATTGTTATTGTTAGGTTTAGGTTTACATTGAGGGTGAAGGTGAGGGTGAGGTTTAGGGTTAGGGTTAGGGTGAGGTTTAGGGTTTGGATTAAGGTAAGATTTAGGGTTAGGGTTAGGGTGAGGGTTAGGTTTAGGGTTTGGGATAGGGTGAGGGTGAGGGTGAGGATTATGGTTAGGGTTAGTGTTAGGGTTAGGTTTAGTTTTAGGGTTAGTTTTTTGTTAGGGTTAATGTGATGATTAGGTTTAGGATTAGGCTTAGGTTTAGGCTGAGGCTGAGGTTGAGGGTGAGGTTTAGGGTTAGGGTGAGTGTTAGGTTTAGGGTTAGTTTGAGGGTTAGGATGAGGGTTAGGGTTAGGATTAGGTTTAGGGTGAGAGCTGGGATGCCAGTTTGTGTGAGGGTTAGGGTTAGGTATAGGGTTAGGTTTAGGATTAGTGTTAGGTTGAGAGTGAGTGTGAGGGTTAGGGTTAGGCTTAGGCTTAGGCTTAAGCTTAGGCTTCGGGTTTGGCTGATGGTGAGGGTGGGGATTAGGGTTAGGTTGATGGTTAGGGTTATGGTTAGCGTGAGGGTTAGGATGAGGGTTAGGGTTAGGGTGAGGCTTAGGGTGAGGGTGAAGGTAAGAGTAAAGGTGCGGGTTAGGGTTAGGGTGAGGGTTAGGGTTAGATTGAGGGTTAGGGTTATGTTGAGGTTTATATTTACGGTGAGGGTTAGGTTTAGGGTTAGAGTTATTGTTAGGTTTGGTTTACGGTTACGGTAAGGGTGAGGGTGAGGGTTAGGGTTAGGATTAGGGTGAGGTTTAGGTTTAGGATTAGGGTTAGAGTTAGGCTTAGGGTGAGGTTGAGGTTTATGGTTAGTTAGGTTTAGTGTTATGGATAGGGTTTGGGTGAGGGTTATGGTTAGAGTTAGAGTTCGGGTTAGTCTTAGGCTTAGGCTTAAGCTGAGCGTGAGGGTGAGGGTTAGGGTTAGGGTTAGGGTTAGGTTTAGGGTGAGGGTTAGGATGAGGTTTAGGGTTAGGGTTAGGGTTAGGGTTAGGTTTATGTTTAGTGTTAGGGTTAGGTTTAGGATTAGGTTAGGGTTAGGGTGATGATTAGGGTTAGTGTTTGGGTTGGGGTGAGGGTGAGGGTGAGGTTTATGGTTGGGGTTAATTTTAGGGTTAGGTTTAGGTTTAGGTTTAGGTTTAGGGTTACATTGAGGGTTAGGGATAGGTTTAGGGTTATTGTTACTGTTATGTTTAGGGTTAAGTTTGCGGTGAGGGTGAGGCTGAGGGTGAGGGTTATGGTTAGTGTTAGGGTTAGGGTTAGGGTTAGGGTTAGTGTTATTGTTAGGGTTAGGGTTAGAGTTACGGTGAGGATCACAGTGAGGGTGAGGGTGAGGGTTAGGATGAGGTTTAGGGTGAGGTTTAGGGTTAGGGTTAGGGTAAGGGTTAGGGTGCTGGTGAGATTTCGGATTAGAGTTTAGATTAGGGGGAGGGTTAGTGGGAGGATTAGGGTTAGGTTTAGTGTTAGCATTAGGGTGAGGGTGAGCGTTAGGTTGAGGTTTAGTGACAGGGTTAGGGTTAGGATTAGGGTTAGGATGAGGGTGAGTGTGAGAGTTAGGGTTAGGCTTAGGCTTAGGCTTAGGGTTAGGGTGAGGGTGAAGGTGGGGGTGAGGATTAGGGTTAGGGTGATGGTTAGGGTTAAGGTTAGTGTTATTGTTAGTGTTAGGGTTAGATTTACAGTGAGGGTGAGGGTGCAGGTGAGGGTTAGGTTTAGGGTTATGTTGAGGTTTAGGATTGGGGTTAGACAAAGGGTTCGGGTGAGGGTGAGGTTTAGGATTAGAGTTAGGGTTAGTGCTAGTGTTAGGCTGAGTGTGAGTGAGGGGGTGAGGATTAGTGTTTGGGTATGGGTTTGGGTTAGAGATAGGGTTAGGGTTAGGGTTATTATTAGTGTTATGGTTAGGGTTAAGTTTGCAATGAGGGTGAGGCTGAGGGTGAGGTTTATGATTAGGGTTAGGTTTAGGGTTAGTGTTATTGTTAGGGATAGGGTTAGAGTTATGGTGAGGGTGAGGGTGAGGGTGAGGGTACAGGTTAGGGTTAGGGTGAGGTTTAGGGTGAGGTTAAGTGTTAGGGTTAGGTTGAGGGTGAAGTTTAGGGGCAGAGTGACGGTTAGTGGGATGGTTAGCGTGAGGGTTAGTTTTAGGGTTTGTGTTTGTCTTAGGGTGAGGTTGAGGGTTAGGTTAAGGTTTAGGGATAGGGTTAGGGTTAGGAATAGGGTTAGGGTGAGGGTGAGTGTGAGGGTTAGTCTTTGGTTTAGGCTTAGGCTTAGGTTTAGACTGAGGTTTAGGGTGAGGGTTAATGTTAGGGTGATGTTTAGGGTTATGGTTAGGGTGAGGGTTAGCATGAGGGTTAGTTTTAGGGTGATTAGGGTGAGGGTGATGGTGAGCATAAAGGTGAGGGTTAGGGTTAGGTTGAGGGTTACACCAAGGGTGAGTGTTAGGGTTAGGGTTAGGGTTAGGGTGAGGGTGAGGGTTAGATTTAGGGTTAGGATTATGTTGAGGGTTATGGTTAGGGTGAGGGTTAGGTTTAGGTTTAGGGTTATTGTTAGGGTTAGATTTAGGGTTACAGTTAGGGTGAGGGTAAGAGTTCGGATTAGGCTTAGGCTTAGGCCAAGCATGAGGGTGATGGTTAGGGTTAGGGTGAGGGTGAGGGTTAGGGTTAGGTTTGGGTGAGGGTTAGGATGAGTTTTAGGGTTAGGGTTAGGCTTAGGGTTAGGGTTACGGTGAGGGTTAGGGTTAGGATTAGGGTTAGGGTTAGGGTTATTGTTATTGATATGGTTAGAGTTAAGTTTGGGGTGAGGGTGAAGATGAGGGTGAGGGTTATGGTTAGTGTTAGGGTTGGGGTTAGGGTTAGGGTTAGTGTTATTGTTAGGGTTAGGGTTGGAGTTATGGTGAGGGTGAGGGTGAGGGTTAGAGTGAGTTTTAGGTTGAGGTTTAGGGTTAGGGTTAGGTTTAGAGTGCTGGTGAGGTTTAGGGTTAGAATTAGGGTTAGGGGGAGGGTAAGGTTAGGGTTAGTGTTAGGGTTAGGGATAGGGTGAGGGTTAGGTTGAGGTTAAGGGTTATGGATAGGGTTAGGTTTAGGATTAGGGTTAGGGTGACGGTGAGTGTGAGGTTTAGGTTTAGGGTTGGGCTTAGGCTTAGGCTTAGGCTGAGGGTGAGGCTGGGTGTGAGGATTAGGGTTTGGGTGATGTTTAGGGTTAGGGTTAGGTTGAGGGTTAGGATGAGGGTTAGGGTTAGGATTAGGGTTAGGGTGAGGGCTAGGGTGAGGTTGAGGGTTAGGTTTAGGTTTAAGCTTAGGCTTATTGTTAGTCTGAGGGTGAGGGTGAGGGTGAGGGTTAGGGTTAGGGTGATGGGTAGGGTTAAGTTTAGGGTCAGGTTTAGGATGAGGGTTAGGGTTAGGCTGAGTGTTACGGTGAAGGGTATGGTAAGCGTAAAGGTGAAGTTTAGGCTGTGGGTGAGGGTTAAGATAAGGGTAAGTGTTAGGGTTAGTGTTTGGGTTAGGGTAAGGGTTACTGTTAGAATAAGGGTTAGGGTGAAGGCTAGAGTGAGGGTGAGGTTTAGGGTTAGGGTGAGGTTGAGAGTTAGGTTGAGGGTTAAGATTAATGTGAGGGTTAATGTTAGGGTTAGAGTTATTGTAAGTGTGAGGGTAAGTGTTAGCGAGAGCGTTAGGGTTAGGGTGAGTGTTAGAGTTAGGTTTAGGGTTATTGTTAGGGTTTGGGTTAGGGTTACTCACAGTGAATGTGAGGGTTAGGGTTAGAGTTAGGGTTAGTATTAGGGTTAGGGTGATGGTGAGTGTGTGGGTTAGGGTTATGTATAGGTTTAGGCTTAGGGTTAGGCTAAGGGTGAGTTTGATGGTGAGGGTTAGGGTTAGGGTAAGTGTTAGAGTTAGGGTTAGGTTGAGGAAGAGTGTGTGGCTTAGGATTAGATTTAGGGTTAGGCTAATGGTAAGGTTAAGGGTGAATGCTAGGGTTAGGTTGGGGGTTAGGTTTAAGGTTAGGGGGAGGGTTAGGATGAGGGTTAAGGTTAGGATTAGGTTTAGTGTGAGGGCTAAGGTGAGGGTGATGTTTAGTGTTAGGGTAAGGGGGAGGGGGAGGGGGAGGTTCAACATTACAGTTATGGTTAGTGTGAGGGATAGGGTTAGGTTTAGTGTTAGGGTTAGTGTTAGGGTTAGGGTTAGGGTGAGGGTTAAGGTTAGGGTGAGGGTTAGGTTTAGGGTTAGGATTAGGATTAGGGTTAGTGTGAGGGTGAGTTTGAGGGTTAGGGTTAGGGTTAGGGTTAGGCTTAGGGATAGGCTGAGGGGGAGGGGGAGGGGGAGTGTTAGGGTGAGGGTGAGGGAGAGGTTTAGGGTTATAGTTAATGTTAAGGTGAGGATTAGGGTTAGGGTGAGCTTGAGGGTGAGTGTTAGATTGAGGATTAGTGTTAGGGTTAGTGTGAGGTTTAGGGTGAGGATGAGGGTTACGGTTAGGGTGAGGGCTAGGTTGAAGTTGAGGATTAGGGTTAGGGTTAGGGTGAGGTTTAGGTTTAGGGTGATCGTTAGCGTTTGTGTTAGGGTTAGGGTTAGGATGAGGGTTAGGTTGAGGGTTAGTGTTAGGTATAGGTTTAGGTTTAGAATTAAGGTTTGTGTGAGGGTGAGTGTGAGGGTTATGGTTAGGTTTAGGGTTAAGTTTAGGGTTAGGCTGAGGGTGAAGGTGAGGGATAGGGTTAGAGTGAGGGTTAGGGTTAGGTTTAGGGTAAGGGTTAGAATGAGGGTTAGGTTTAGGATTAGGTTTAGCGTGAGGGCTAGCATGCTGATGAGGGTTAGGGTTAGGGTTAGGGTGAGGTTTAGGTTTTGGGTTAGGTTGAGAGTTAAGATTAGGGCGAGGTTTAGGGTGAGGGTTAGGGTTAGGGTGAGGGTTAGCATGAGGGTTAGGGTTAGAATTAGGGTTAGGATGAGGTCAAGGGAGAGGGTGAGGGTTAATGTTAGGGTTATGGTGAGGTTTAGGTTTTGGGTTAGGTTTAGGGTTAGGGTGAGGGTTAGGGTTAGAGTTATGGTGAGGGTCAGGGTTAAGGTTTGGTTGAGGGTTAGAATTAGTTTTAGGGTTAGGGTGAGGGTTAGGGTTAGGATTAGGGTGAAGGTTAGGATGAGGGTTAGTGTTACAATTTGGATTATGGTGAGGGCTATGGTGAGGGGGAGTGTTAGGGTTAGGGTTAGGGCGAGCTTTAGGGTTAGGGTTAGGGGTAGGGTTATGGTGAGATTTAGGGTTCGGGTTATGGTGCGTGTGAGGGTTAAGTTGGGGGTGAGGTTTAGGGTGTGGACTAAGGTGAAGGTGAGGGTTAAGTTTAGGGTTAGGGTTAGGGTGAGGGTTAGGTTGAGGTTGAGGTATAGGGTTAGGGTTAGGGTTAGGGTTAGGATTAGGATTAGGGTGAGGGTTAGTGTGAGGATTAGGGTTAGGTTTAGGCTTAGGCTTAGGGTTAGGCTGAGGGTGAGGTTGGGGATGAGGATTAGGTTTAGAGTGATATTTCCGGTTATGGTTAGGTTGAGAGTTAGCATGAAGCTTAGGGTTAGGATTAGGTTTAGGGTTGAGGGCTAGGATGAGTGGGAAGTTTAGGGTTAGGTTTAGGATTAGGGTTAGGCTGAGGCTGAAGGTGAGGGTAAGCATTAGGTTTAGGGTGATGGTTAGGATTACGGTTAGGGTGGGGGTAAGGATGTGGGTTAGGATTAGGGTGAGGGTTAGAATGAGTGTGACAGTAAGAGTAAAGGTGAGGTTAGGCTGAGTGTGAGGGTTATGTTAAGGGTGAGTGTTCGGATTAGGGTTAGGGTGAGGGTTAGGGTTAGACTGAGGGTTAGTGTTAGGTTTAGTGTGAGGTTAAGGGTGAGGGTGAGGGTTAGGCTTTGGGTGAGGCCAGGGTGAAGTTGAGGGTTAGGGTTAGGGTTAGGGTTAGTGTGAGGTTTAGTATGGGGGTGAGGCTTAGTGTTAGGGTTAGGATTAGGCTTAGGGTTAAGGTGAGGGTGAGTGTGAGGGTTACGGTTAGGGTGAGTGTTAAGGTTAGGGTTAGAGTGAGGGTTGGGTTGAGGGTTAGGCTTTGGCTTAGGGTTTGAGTATTGGCTAGGGTGAGGGTGAGGGTTTGGGTTAGGGTTATGTTGAGGTTTTGGGTTAGTGTTAGTGTTAGGGTTGGTGTTAGGGTTAGGCTTAATGTTAGTCAGAGGGTGAGGGGGAGGGGGAGGGTTAGGGTTAGGGTGAGGGTGAGGTTTAAAATTAGAGTTAGCATTAGGGTGAGGGTTAGTGTGAGAGTTAGGGTTAGGGTTAGTATTATGGTTAGGGTTAGGGTGAGGGTGAGTGTGAGGGTCAGGATTAGTCTTAGGCTTAGGCTTAGGCTTAGGCCAAGCGAAAGGGTGAGGGTGAGGGTTAGGGTTAGAGTTAGGGTTTTAGGGTTAGGGTTATGCTTACAATGAGGCAGAGGTTTAGGGTTAGAGTTAGGGTTATTGGAAGGGTTAGGGCGAGGGTTAGGGTTAGGGTTATTGTTAGTCTTATGGTGAGGGTGAGGGTTAGTTTGAGGTTTAGGGAAAGGCTTAGTGTTAGGATTAGTGTTAGGGTTAGGGTAAGTGTGAGGGTTAGGGTTAGGATTAGGCTTAGGCGTAGGGTTAGGCTGAGGTTGAAGGTAGGTGTAAGGGTTAGGGTTATGGTGAGGGTGAGGATTAGGTTTAGGGTGAAGATTAGGATTTGGGTTATGGTTAAGGTGAGGCTGAGGGTTATGGTTAGGGTGAGGTTTAGGGTTAGGATTAGGGTTAGGGTGAGGTTGAGGGTTAGGATCAGGGTTATGGTTATTGTTAGTGTTATGGTTAAGGTTACCTTTGCAGTGATGGTGAGGCTGAGGTTTAGGGTTAGGGTTAGGATTAGGGTTAGGTTTAGATTTAGGGTTAGGATTAGTGTTATTGTTAAGGTTAGATTTAGAGTTATGGTGAGGGTGAGGGTGAGGGTTAAGTTTAGGGTTAGGGTGAGGTTTAGGGTTAGGGTGAGGATTAGGGTTAGTGTGAGGGTGAGGTTTAGGGTTAGAGTTAGGGTTGGGGGAGGGTTAGGGGGAGGGTTAGGGTTAGGGGGAGTGTTAGGTTGAGGTTTAGGTTTAGGGTTAGTGTTTGTTTTAGGATTAGGGTTAGGGTGAGGGTGAGTGTGAAGGTTAGGGTTAGGCTTAGGCTCAGGTTTAGGCTGAGGGTGATGGTGGGGGTGAGGATAAGGGTTTGGGTGATGGTTAGGGTTAGGATTAGGGTGGGGGTTAGGATGAGGGTTAGGGTTAGAATTACGGTTAGGGTGAGGGCTAGGTTGAGTGTGAGGGCTAGGGTTAGGCTTAGGCTTAGGCTTAGGGTTAGGCTGAGGGTGAGGTTGAGGGTGAGGGTTAGGTTTAGGGAGATGTTTAGGGCGATGGTTAGGTTGAAGTTTAGCCTGAGGGTTAGGGATAGGGTGAGGGTTAGGGTGAGGGTGATGGTAAGGGTAAAGTTGAGGGTTAGGCTAACTATGAGGGTTAAGTTAAGGTTGAGGGTTAGGGTTAGGGTAAGGGTGAGGGTTAGATGTTAGGTTGAGGGTGAGGGTTAGATTGAGGATGAGGGTTAGGTTTAGGGTGAGGGAAAGGGTTAGAATTAGGTTTAGGGTGAAGGCTAGGGTGAAGGTGAGGGTTACGGTTAGGGTTAGGGTGAGGTTAAGTGTTCGGGTAAGGGTTAGGGTTAGTGTTAGAGTTATTGTTATTGTTAGGTTTAGGTTTACGTTTAGGGTGAGGGTGAGGGTGAGGTTTAGGGTTACAGTTAGGCTTAGGCTGAGGGTTAGTGTGAGGGTTAGGTTTAGGGATAGGGTTAGGTTTAGGATTAGGTTTGGGTTGAGAGTGAGTGTGAGTGTTAGGGTTAGGGCTAGGCTTAGGGTTAGGGTTAGGGTTTGGTTTAGGGTGAGGGTGAGTTTTAGGTTTAGAGTTAGTGTTAGTGTTAGGGTTAGGTTTAGAGTTATGGTCAGGGTTAGGTTTAGGTTTAGGCTTAGGCTTAGGTTTAGGCTGATGGTGAGGGTGGAGATGAGGATTAGGTTTAAAGAGATGGTGAGTGTTATAGTTACCTTGAGGGTTAGGATGAGGGTTAGGGTTAGGATTAGGGTTAGTCTGAGGCGGAGGTTGAGGGTGAGGTTTAGGGTTAAGGTGATGGTTAGGGTTACGTTTAGGGTTAGAGTAAGGATGAGGGTTAGGGTTAGGGTGAGGGTGACAGTAAGTGTAAAGGTGAAGGTTAATGTTAGGGTGAGGTTTACGGTAAGGGTGATGATTAGGTTTAGGGTGAGGGTTAGGGTGAGTGTTAGGGTAGGGTTAGGATGAGGGTGAGGGTTAGATTGAGGGTTAGGTTTATGTTGAGGGGTATGGTTAGGGTGAGGGTTAGGCTTAGGGTTAGGGTTATTGTCACGGTTATGTTTAGGGTTACGGTTATGGTGAGAGTGAGGGTTCGGGTTCGGGTTAGGGTGCGGGTGAGGTTTAGTTTAAGGTTAGGGTTAGAGTTAGGCTTAGTGTGAGGGTGAGGTTTAGGGTTAGAGTTAGGGTTAGTGTTAGGTTTAGGGTTAGGGTGAGGGTTAGGGTGAGGGTTAGATTTCGGTAATGCTTAGGCTTAGGTTTAGGCCGAGCTTGAGGGTGAGGGAAAGGGTTAGGTTGAGGTTTAAGGATAGGGTTAGTGTTAGGATTAGGGTTAGGGTGAGGGTGAACGTTAGGGTAAGGGTTAGGCTTAGGCTCTGGGTAACCTTAGGGTGAGGGTGGGTGTGAGGATTAGGATTAGAGTGATGGTTAGGGTTAGGGTTAGTGTTATTGTTATGGTTAGGGTTAGAGTTAAGGTGAGGGTGAGGGTGCGGGTGAGGGTTAGGGTTAGGGTTAGGGTGAGGTTTAGGTTTAGGGTTAGAGATAGGGTTAGGGTGAGGGTGAGCTTTAGGGTTAGAGTTAGGGTAAGTGTTAGGGTTAGGCTTAGGTTTAGGCTTATGGTTAGGCTGAGGGTGAGGGTGGGGATGGGAATTAGGGTTACGATTAGGGTTAGGGTGAGGTTTAGGGTTAGGGTGAGGGTTAGGTTTAGGGTTAGTGTTAGCCTTAGGGTGAATGTGAGGGTTAGGTTGAGGTTTAGGGATAGAGTTAGGGTTAGGATTAGGGTTAGGGTGACTGTGAATGTGAGGGTTAGTGTTAGGGTTTGGCTTAGGCTTAGGGTTAGGATTAGGGTGAGGGTTAGGGTGAGGGTGAGGGTGAGAGTTAAGGTTAGGGTTAAGGTGAAGTTTAGGGTTAGAATATGTGTGAGTGTTGGTGTTAGGGTTAGGGTTAGGGTTAGGTTTAGTGTTAGGGATAGGGGCAGGGTTAGGGTTAGGGTTAGGGTTAGGCTTAGTCTTAGGGTTAGGGTTAGGTTGAGGGTTAGTTTGACGTTCAGGTTTAGGGTTAGGATTAGGTTTAGGAATAGATTTAGGCTGATGGTGAGGTTGAGGGTGAGGGTTAGTGTTAGGGTGATGGTTAGGGTTAGTGTTAGAGTGAGGTTTAGGATGATGCTTAGGTTTAGGATTAGGATTAGGGTGAGGGCTAGTGTGAGGGTGAGGGTGAGGGTTAGGTTTAGGGTGGTGGTTAGGGTTAAGGTTAGCTTGAAAGTTAGGATGAGGTTTAGGGATTGGGTGAGGGTTAGTTTGAGGGTGATGGTAAGATTAAATTTGAGGGTTAGGCTGAGGTTGAGGGTTAAGATAAGGGTGAGGGTTACAGTTAGGGTGAGGGTTAGGGCAAGGTTGTGGGTTATGGATTATGGTGAGGCTGAGGGTTAGATTGCAGATTAGGGTTAGGGTTAGTGTGAGGTTTAGTTTGAGGATGAGTGTTAGGGTTATGTGAGGGTAAGGGTTAGAATTAGTTTTAGGGTGAGATCTAGGGTGAGGTTGAGGGTTAGGGTTAGTGTTAGGGTTAGGCTGAGGTTTAGGCTTAGGGTGAGGTTTAGGGTTAGTGTGAGGGTTAGTGTTAGGCTTAGGGTTAGTGTTAGGGTGAGGGTAAGTGTTAGGGTGAGGGTTAGGGTTACGGTGAAATTTATAGTTAGGGTGCGGGTTAGGGTTAGGTTTAGGTTGAGGTTCAGGGTTAGGATTAGGGTTAGAGTTAGGGTTAGGGTGAGGGTGAGGTTTAGGGTTAGATTTAGGCTTAGGGTGAGGGTTAAAGTTAGGGTTCGGTTTAGGGTTAGTGTTAGGTTAGGGTTAGGGTGAGGGTTAGTATGAGTGTTAAGGTTAGAGTTAGGGTTAGGGTTAGGATTAGTGTAAGGTTGAGGGTGAGTGTGTGCGTTAGGGTTAGGTTTAGGGTTAGGCTTAGTGTTAGGCTGAGGGTGAGGTTGAGGGTGAGGTTTAGGGTTAGGGTGAGGGTTAGGATTAGGGTTAGGTTGAGGGTTAGGATGAGGGTTAGAGTTAGGATTAGTGTTAGGGTGGGGGCTAGCATGAGGGTGAGGTTTAGGGTTAGGGTTAGGGTGAGCTTTAGGGTTAGGATTAGGGTGAGGGTGAGGTTTAGTGTTAGAGTTAGTGTTAGGGTGAGGGTTAGGGTTAGGGTTAGTGTTAGGGTTAGGGATAGGGTGAGTGTTAGGGTTAGGATTAGGGTTATGCTTATGGTTAGGATTAGGATTAGTGTTAGGGTGAGGGTGAGTGTGAGGATTACGGTTATGCTTAGGGTTAGGCTGAGGGTGAGTGTGAGGATGAGGGTTAGGGTTAGGCTGAGTGTTATGTTTACGTTTAGAGTTAGTGTTACTGTGAGGGTTAGGGTTATGGTGAACGTGTGGGTGAGGGTTAGAGTTAGGGTGATGCTTAGGGTTATGGTCAGGGTGAGGGTTAGGATGAGGGTTAGCGTGAGGGTGATAGTAAGTGTAAATTTGAGGGTTAGGCTGAGAATGAGGATTACTGTAAATGTGAGGGTTAGGGTTAGAGTGAGGGTTAGAGTTAGGGTTAGGGTGAGGTTGTGGTTTAGATTGAGGATAAGTTTGAGTGTTATTTTGAGGTTTAGGGTGAGGATGATAGTTAAGGTTGGGTGAGGGCTAGGGTGGGGGTGAGGTTTAGGTTTAAGTTTTGGGTGAGTGTTAGGGTTAGGGTGAGTGTTAGGGTTAGTGTGAGGTTTAGTGTTAGGGTTAGGGTTAGTGTTAGGTTTTGGGTAAGTTTTAGGGTGAGGGTTAGGGTTAGGGTGAGGATTAGGGTTAGGGTTAAGGTGAGGGTGAGGGTTAGACTGAGTATTAGTATTAGGGTTAGTGTGAGGTTTAGAGTGAGGATGAGGGGTAAGGTTAGGATGAGGGCTAAGGTGAGGGTGAGGGTTAGGGATAGGGTTAGGTTGAGGTTTAGGGTTAAGTGTGAGGGTTAGCGTTAGGATTAGGGTTAGTTTTAGGGTGAGGTTAAGTGTTATGGTGAGGGTTAGGGTTAGGGTGAGAGTTATAGTTAGTGTAAAGATTAGTATTTGGGTTAGTGTTATTTTTAGGTTTAGGGTTAGGTTTATGGTTACGGTGAGGGAGAGGGGGAGGGTTAGGGTTAGGGTTAGCGTAAGGGTTAGGTTGTGGTTTAGGGTTGGGGTTAGGTTTAGGATTAGGGTTTTGGTGAGGGTGAGGGTGAGGGTTAGGGTTAGGCTGAGGCTTAGGCTTAGGGTTAGGCTGAGGGTGAGTGTCGGGATGAGGATTAGGTTTAGGGTGATGGTTAGGGTTAGGGTTAGGTTACGATTAGGTTTAGGGTTAGGATTAGGTTTAGGGTGAGGTCTAGGGTGAGGGTGAGGGTTAGGTTTAGGGTTAAGGTGAGTGTTAGGGTTAGAGTGAGTGTTAGGGTTAGTGTGAGGGTTAGTGTTAGTGTGAGGGTTTGTGTTAGGGTTAGCGTTAGTGTTAGGGTGAGGGTAAGTGTTAGGGTGAGGGTTAGGGTTAGGGTGAGGCTTATGGTTAGAATGAGGGTTAGAGTTAGGGTTAGGGTTATTGTTTGGGTTAGGGTTAGGTTTAGGATAAGGGTTAGGGTTAGGATTAGGGTTAGGGTGAGGGCTAGGGTGATGGTGAGGGTTAGGGTTAGGGATAGGCTTAGGCTTAGGTTAGGGCTGAGGCTGAGGTTGAGGTTGAGTTTTAGAGTTAGCGTGATGGTTAGGTTATGGTTAGGCTGAGGGTTAGGATGAGGGTTAAGTTTAGGGTTAGGGAGAGGGTGAGGGTGACAGTAAGGTTAAAATTGAGGATTAGGTTTAGGGTGAGTGTTAGGGTGAGGATTAGTGTTAGGGTTAGGGTGAGGGTTAGATTGAGTATTCGTGTTAGGGTTAGTGTGAGGTTTAGGGTGAGCATGAGAGGTAGCGTTAGGGTGAGGGCAATGGTTAGGGTGAGGATTAGGGATAGGATTAGTTTGAGGTTTAGGGTTAAGTTGATGGTTAGGGTTAGTGTGAGGGTTAGTGTTAGGATTAGGGTTCATTTTTGGGTGAGGGTATGTGTTAGGGTGAGGGTGAGTGTTAGGGTGAGAGTTATGTTTAGGGTTAGGATTAGTATTAGGATTAGGGTTATTTTAGGATTAGGGTTAGGGTTATGGTTACTGTGAGGGTGAGGGTTAAGGTTAGGGTTAGGTTGAGGTTTAGGTTTAGGGTTATGGTTAGAGTTAGGGTTAGGTTGAGGGTGAGGTTTAGGTTTAGATTTAGGGTTAGAGGAGGGTTAGGGTGAGGGTGAGTGTGAGGGTTATGTTTAGGGTTAGGCTTACACATAGGGTTTGGCTGAGGGTGAGGCTGAAGGTGAGGGTTAGAGTTAGGGTGAGGGTTAGAGTTAGGGGTAGGTTGAGGTTTAGGATGAGGTTTAGAGTAAGGATTAGGGTTAAGATGAGGGCAAGGGTGATGGTGAGGTTTAGAGTTAGCATTAGGGCGAGGATTAGGCTTAGGCTTAGGTTTAGGGTTAGGGTGATGTTTAGTATGAGGGTGAGTGTTAGGATTAGGGTTAGGGTTATTGTTAGTGTTATGGTTAAAGTTAAGTTCACAGTGAGGGTGAGGCTGAGGCTGAGGTTTAGGGTTAGGGTAAGGGTGAGGGTTAGGGTTAGGGTTAGGGTGAGGCTTTGGTTAGGTTTAGGGTTATGGTTAGGGTGAGCATTAGGGTTAGGGTTAGGGTAACGGTTATTGTTAGGGTTAGGGTTAGATTAACGGTGAGGTTGAGGGTGAGGTTGAGGTTGAGGGTTAGGGTTAGATTTAGGGTGAGTGTGAGGTTTTGGGTTAGAGTTAGGTTTAGGGCGAGGGTAAGGGTGAGGGTTAGGGATAGGGTTAGTGTTAGGTTTAGGTTTCTGGTGAGGGTTAGGTTGAGGTTTAGGGTTAGGGTTAGGGTTAGGTTGAGGATTAGGGTTATGGTGAGGGTGAGTGTGATGGTTAGGGTTTGGGGTATTCTTAGACTTAGGGTTAGGCTGAGAGTGAGGGTTGGGATGATGATTAGGTTTAGGGTGATGGTTAGGTTTAGGGTTATTTTTAGGGTTATGATTAGGGTTAGGGTTAGGATTAGGTTTAGGTTGAGAGTGAGGGTTAGGGTTAGGTTTAGGCTTAGGGTTAGGGTTAGGCTGAGGCTCTGGGTGTGGGTTAGGGTTAGGGTTAGGGTGATGCTTAGGGTTACGGTCCGGGTGAAGGTTAGGATGAGGCTGTTGGTGAGGGTGAGGGTAAGGGTTAGGGTGATGCTTAGGGTTACAGTCCGGGTGAAGGTTAGGATGAGGGTTAGGGTTAGGGTGAGTGTTAGTGTGAGGGTTAAGGTAAGGGAAAAGTTGAAGTTTAGGCCGAGAGTGAGGATTACATTAAGGGTGAGGGTTAGGGTTATGTTGGGGGTTAGGATTAGGGTTAGGGTGAGGGTGATGTTAAGATTGAGGATTAGTTTTAGGGTTTGTGTGAGGTTTAGGGTGAGGATGAGGGTTAGGGTTAGGGTGAGGGCTAGGGTGAGGGTGAGGGTGAGGGTTAGTGTGAGGGTGAGGTTTAGGGTTAGGGTGACAATTAGGATTAGTTTGAGGATTATTGTTATTGTTAGGGTTAGTGTTAAGGTGAGGGTAAGTGTTAGGGTGAGGGTTAGAGTTAGGTGAGGGTTATGGTTAGAATGAGGGTTAGGGTTAGGTTTAGGGTTATTGTTAGGGTTAGGGTTAGGGTTACAGTTATGGTGAGGGTGAGGGTTAGGGTTAGGTTTAGGGTGAGGTTTATGTTTAGGGATAGGGTTACAGTTAGGGTTAGGGTGAGGGTTAGGTTTAGGTTTAGGGTTAGGGTTATAGTTAGGGTGAGGGTTAGGGTTAGGTTAGGGGCACGATTAGGTTTAGGGTTAGGATGAGGTTTAGGGTTAGGGTTAGGGTTTGGGTGAAGTTGAGGGTGGGATTTAGTGTTAGAGTTAGGGTTAGGGTGAGAGTTAGTGTGAGGGTTAGGGTTAGTGTTAGATTTAGGGTTAGGATGAGGGTGATGTTTAGGGTTAGGTTTACGATTAGGATTAGGGTTAGTGTTAGGGTGAGTGTTTGGGTTAGACTTAGGGTTAGGGTTAGGCTAAGGTTTAAGCTGAGGGTGAGTGTAAGGGTGAGGATTAGGGTTAGGGTGGGGGTTAGGGTTATCTTTAGGGTGAGAGTTAGGGTTCGGGTTAAGTCTAGGGTTTGGGTTAGGGTTAGGGTTCAGGTTACAGTGATGGTGAGTGTTAGGGTTAGGTTGAGGGTTAGGGTTAGGATTAGGGTTAGGGTTAGGGTTAGTGTTAGGATGAGGATTAGGGTTAGGATTAGCGTTAGGGTGAGGGCTAGGCTAAGGGTGAGGGTTAGAGTTAGCGTTAGGGTGAGGTTTAGGGTGAGGGTTAGGGTGAGGGTGAGGGTTAGGATGAGGGTTAGGGTTATGGTGAGTGTGAGGGTTAGAGTTTCCGTGAGGGTTAGGGTTAGAATGAGGGTTAGGGTGAGTGTGATGTTTAGGATTAGGGTTAGTGTTAGGATTATTGTTAGTGTTAAGGTTATGGTTTCATTTGCAGTGAGGGTGAGGCTGAGTGTTAGAGTTAGGGATAGGATTAGTGTTAGTGTTAGGTTTAGGTTTAATTTTAGTGTTATTGTTAGCTTTAGGGTTAGAGTTACGGACAGGTGAGGGTGAGGGTTAGGGTTAGGGTGAGGTTTAGGGATAGGATTACGATTAGGTTTAGGGTGAGTGTGAGGTTTAGGGTTAGAGTTAGGGTTAGGGGGAGGGTTAGGTTGATGCTTAGTGTTAGGGTTAGTGTTAGGTTAGGATTAGGGTTAGGGTTAGTGGGAGGCTTAGGGTTAGAGTTAGGGTTAGGGTTAGCATTAGAGTTTCGCTGAGGTTGAGCCTGTGGGTTAGGGTTAGGTTTAGGGTTATGCTTAGGGTTAGGCTGAGGGTGAGGTTGAGGGTGAGGGTTAGGGTTATTGTGAGGGTAAGGATTAGTGTTAGGGTGAGGGTTATGATGAGGGTTAGGGTTAGGATTAGGGTTAGGGTGAGGGCTAGCGTGAGGGTGAGGATTAGGGTTAGGGTTAGGGTGAGCTTTAGGGTTAGGGTTAGGGTCACAGTGAGGTTTAGTGTTAGAGTTAGTGTAAGGGTGAGGGTTAGGGTTAGGGTTAGTGTTAGGGTTAGTGTTAGGGTGAGTGTTAGGGTTAGTGTGAGGGTTATGGTTAGGGTTAGGTTTAGGATTAGGGTTAGGGTGAGGGTGAGGGTTAGAGTTAGGTTTAGGGTGATGCTTAGGGTTACAGTCAGGGTGAGGATTAGGATGAGTGTTAGGGTTAGTGTGAGGGTTAGTGTGAGGATGACAGTATGAGTAAAGTTGAGGGTTATGTTGAGAATGAGGATTACGGTAAATGTGAGGGTTAGGGTTAGGGTGAGGGTTACAGTTAGGGTTAGGGTGAGCTTGTGGTTTAGCTTAAGGATTAGTTTTAGGGTTAGTGTGAGGTTTAGGGTGAGGATGATAGTTAGGGTTAGGGTGAGAGCTAGGGTGACGGTGAGGGTTAGGGTTAGGGTTAGGGTGAGTGTTAGGGTTAGGGTGATGGTTAGGGTTAGTGTGAGTGTTAGTGTTAGGGTTAGCGTTAGTGTTAGGGTGAGGGTAAGTGTTAGGGTGAGGGTTAGGGTTAGGGTGAGGCTTATGGTTAGAATGAGGGTTAGGGTTAGGGTTAGGGCTATTTTGTGGGTTAGGGTTAGTGTTAGGCTGAGGGTTAGGGTTAGGATTAGGGTTAGGGTGAGGGCTAGGGTGAGGGTGAGGTTTAGGGTTAGGGTTAGGCTTAGGCTTAGGTTTAGGCTGAGGCTGAGGGTGAGGTTGAGGGTTAGGCTTAGCGTGATGGTTAGGTTATGGTTAGGCTGACGTTTTGGATGAGGGTTAGGGTTAGGGTTAGGGTTAGGGTGACAGTAAGGTTAAAGGTGAGGGCTAGGTTTAGGGTGAGGGTTAGGGTGAGGATTAGGGTTAGGGTTAGGGTGAGGGTTAGATTGAGTAGTAGTGTTAGGGTTTGTGTGAGGTTTAGGCTGAGGATGAGGGGTAGGGTTAGGGTGAGGGCTAGGGTGAGGTTGAGGGTTATTGATAGGTTTAGGTTGAGGTTTAGGGTTAAGGTGATGGTTAGGGTTAGTGTGAGGGTTAGTGTTAGGATTAGGTTTCGTTTCAGGGTGAGGGTAAGTGTTAAGATGAGGGTGAGTGTTAGGGTGAGAGTTATGGTTAGGGTTATGATTATTATTTGGATTAGGGTTATTTTAGTGTTAGGGTTATGGTTATGGTTATGGTGAGGGTGAGGGTGAGGGTGAGGGTTTGGGTTAGGTTTACAGTGAGGTTTAGGTTTAGGGTTATGGTTAGAGTTAGGTTTAGGTTGAGGGTGAGGTTTAGGTTTAGATTTAGGGTTAGGGGGAGAGTTAAGGTGAGGGTTACGGTTAGGGTTAGTGTTAGGTTTACGGTTAGGGTGAGGGTTAGTTTGAGGGTTAGGTTTAGGGTTAGGGTTAGGTTGAGGATTCGAGTTATGGTGAGGGTGAGGGTGAGGGTTAGGGTGAGGGTTAGGCTTAGGCTTAGGGTTAGGCTGAGAGTGAGGGTGGGGTGAGGATTAGGTTTAGGGTGATGGTTAAGGTTAGTGTTAGGTTTAGGGTTAGGATTTGGGTTAGGGTTAGGATTAGGGTTAGGGTGAGGGCTAGGTTGAGGGTGAGGGTTCGGGTTAGGTTTAGGCTTAGGGTTAGGTTTAGGCTGAGGCTTTGGGTTAGGGTGAGCGTTAAGGTTAGGGTGATGCTTAGGTTTACAGTCCGGGTGAGGGTTAGGATGAGGGATAGGGTTATGGTGAGGGTTAGGGTGAGGTTGACAATAAGGCTTAATGTGAAGGTTAGGCTGGGGTTTGGGTGAGGTTTAGGGTTCAGGTTACAGTGATGGAGAGGGTTAGGGTTAGGTTGAGGGTTAGGGTTAGGATTAGGGTTAGTGTGAGGGTTAGGGTTAGGGTTAGGGTTAGTGTTAGGATGAGGATTAGGGTTAGGATTAGGGTTAGGGTGAGGGCTAGTGTGAGGGTGATGTTTAGGGTTAGGCTTAGACTTCGGTTTAAGTTGAATATGAGGGTGAGTTTGAAGGTTAGCGTTAGCATGATGGTTAGGGTTATGGTTATTCTGCGGGTTCGGATGAGGGTTAGGGTTAGGGTGAGGGTTATAGTGAGGGTGACAGTAAGGGTAAATGTGAGGGTTAGGGTTAGGGTGAGTGTTAGCGTGAGGATAAAGGTTAGGGTTAGGGTGAGGGTGAGGGTTAGATTGAATATTAGTCTTAGGATTAGTTTGAGGTTTAGGGTGAGGGTTAGGGGTAGCGTTAGGGTGAGGGCTGGGGTGAGGGTGAGGGTTAGGGATAGGGTTAGGTTGAGGTTTAGGGTTAAGGTGATGGTTAGGGTTAGTGTGAGGATTAGTGTTAGCATTAGGGTTAGTTTTAGGTTGAGGGTAAGTGTTAGGGTGAGGGTTAGGGTTAGGGTGAGAGTTATGGTTTCTGTTAGGATTAGTGTTAGGGTTAGTGTTATTTTTAAGGTTAGGGTTTGGCTTATTGTTACGGTGAAGTTGAGGGTCAGGATCAGGGTTACGGTTAGGCTGAGGTTTAGGTTTACGGTTATGGTTAGAGTTAGTTTTAGGTTGAGGGTAAGGTTCAGGTTTAGAGTTAGGGTTAGGGGGAGGGTTAGGGGGAGGGTTAGGGGGAGGGTTAGGGTTAGGGTTAGTGTTAGTGTTAGGATTAGGGTTTGGGTGAGTGTGACGGTTAGTGTTAGGGTTAGGCATAGGTTTAGGGTTAGGCTGAGGGGGAGGGGGAGGGGGAGTGTTAGGGTTAGGGTGAGGGTTAGGGTTAGGGTTAGGGTGAGGGTTAGGATGAGGTTTAGGGTTAGGATTAGGGTTAGGATGAGGGAAAGGGTGAGGGTGAGTTGTAGAGTTAGCATTATGGCGAGGTTTATGATTAGGGTTAGGGTTAGGGTTAGGGTGAGGGTTAGGTTTAGGGCTACTTTGAGTGTGAGGGTTAGGGTTAGGGTGAGGGTTCGTGTTAGGGTTAGTGTGAGGGTGAGGGTTAGGATTAGGGTTAGGGTTATTGGTAGTGTTATGGTTAAGGTTAAGTTTGCAGTGAGGCTGAGGCTGAGGGTGAGGTTTAGGGTTAAGGTTAGGGTGAGTTTTAGGGTTAAGGTTACGGTTAGGGTTAGGATGGGGGCTTGGGTTAGGGTTAGGATTACGGTGAGGGTGAGCGTTAGGGTTAAGGTTAAATTTAGGGTTAGTGTTATGGTTAGGGTTAGAGTTACAGTGAGGGTTAGGGTGAGGGTTTGGTTTAGTGTTAGGTTGAGGTTTAGGTTGAGGGTGAAGTTTAGGGTTAGAGTAAGGTTTAGGGGAAGGTTTAGGGTAAGGGTTAGGTTTAGGGTTAGTGTTAGGGTTAGGGTTAGGTTGAGGGTTAGGTTGAGGTTTATTGTTAGGGTTAGGGTTACTTTGAGGATTAGGGTTATGGTGAGGGTGAGTGTGAGGGTTAGGGTTAGGGTTAGGCTAAGGCTTAGGGTTAGGCTGAGAGTGAGGGTGGGGATGAGGATTAGGTTTAGGGTGATGGTTAGGGTTAGCGTTAGGTTTAGGGTTAGGATTGGGGTTAGGGTAAGGATTAGGGTTAGGGTGAGGGCTAGGGTGAGGGTGAGGGTTCGGGTTAGGTTTAGGCTTATGGTTAAGGTTAGGCTAAGGCTGTGTGTGAGGGTGAGGGTTAGGGTTAGGGTGATGCTTAGGGTTACATTCAGGGTGAGGGTTAAGATGAGGTTTAGGGTTAGGGTGAGTGTTAGGGTGAGGTTGACGCTCAGGGTAAAGGTGAAGGTTAGGCTGAGAGTGAGAATTAACGTAAGGGTGAAGATTAGGTTTAGGTTTAGGGTTATGGTTTGGGTTGGGGGAGGGTGAGGTTAAGATTGAGGATTAGTTTAAGGGTTAGCCTGAGGTTTAGGGTGAGGGTGAGGGTAAGGGTTAGGGTGAGGGTGAGGGTTAGGGTTAGGGTGAGGTTTAGGTTTAGGGTGATGATTAGGGTTAGTGTGAGGATTAGTGTTAGGGTTAGGGTTAGTTTTAGGGTGAGGGTGTTAGGGTGAGGGTTAGGGTTAGAGTGAGTGTTAGGTTGAGGTTTATTGTTAGGGTTAGGTTTAGGTTGAGGATTAGGGTTATGTTGAGGGTGAGTGTGAGGGTTAGGGTTAGGGTTAGGCTTAGGCTTAGGGTTAGGCTGAGAGTGAGGGTGGGGATGAGGATTAGGTTTAGGGTGATGTTTAGTGTTAGGGTTAGGTTTAGGGTTAGGATTGGGGATAGGGTTAGGATTAGGGTTAGGGTGAGGGCTAGGGTTAGGGTTAGGGTTATGGTTAGGGTTAGGGTTAGGGTTAGGCTGAGGCTGTGTGTGAGGGTGAGGGTTAGGGTTAGGGTGATGCTTAGGGTTACAGTCAGGGTGAGGGTTAGGGTTAGGGTGAGTGTTAGGGTGAGGTTTACGGTAAGGGTAAAGGTTAAGGTTAGGCTGAGAGTGAGGATTACGGTAATGGTCAGGGTTAGGTTTAGGTTGAGGGTTAGGGTTCTGGTTAGGGTGAGGGTGAGGTTAAGATTGAGGATTAGTTTTAGGGTTAGTCTGAGGTTTAGGGTTTAGGTGAGGATTCGGGTTAGGGTTAGGGCTAGGATGAGGGTGAGGGTCAGGGTTAGGTTGAGGTTTAGGTTTAGGGTGACGATTAGGGTTATTGTTAGGATTAGTGTTAGGGTTAGGGTTAGTGTTACGGTGAGGGTAAGTGTTAGGGTGAGGGTTAGCTTTAGGGTGAGTTTTATGGCTAGAATGATGATTAGGGTTAGGTATAGGGTTATTGTTGGGGTTAGGGTTAGGGTTACAGTTACGGTGAGGGTGAGGGTTAGGGTTAGGTTGAGGGTGAGGTTTATGTTTAGGGTTAATGTTAGAGTTAGGGTTAGTGTGAGGGTGCGGTTTAGGGTTAGAATTAGTGTTATTGTTAGTGTTAGGGTTAGGGTGAGGGTTAGTGTGAGGATTAGAGTTAGGCTTAAGCTTAGGTTTAGGCTTAGGCTTAGGCCGAGTGTGAGGGTGAGTGTTAGGGTTAGGGTTAGGGTCAGGGTTAGGGTGAGGTTTATGGTTAGGTTGAGCGCTAGGTTGATGGTTAGTGTGAGGTTTAGGGTTAGGGTTAGGGTTATGGTGAGGGTGAGTGTTAGGTTTAGGGTTAGGTTTAGTGTTATTGTTAGGGTTAGGGTTAGATTTACCGTGAGGGTGAGGGTGAGGATCCGGGTTAGGGTTAGGATGAGGTTTAGGGTTTGGGTTAGAGTTAGGATGAGGGTGAGGGTGAGATTGAGTGTTAGAGTTAGGTTTAGGGTGAGAGTTAGTGTGAGGGTTAGGGTTAGGGTTAGTTTTAGGATTAGGTTGAGGGTTAGGATGAGGGTGAGTGTTAGGGTTAGTGTTAGGATTAGGATTAGGGTTAGTGTTAGGCTGAGTCTTTGGTTTATGCTTAGGGTTAGGGTTAGGCTAAGGGTTAAGCTGAGGGTGAGGGTAAGGGTGAGGGTTAGGGTTAGCGTTTGGGTTAGGGTTAGCGTTAGGTTGAGGGTTAGGGTTCGGGTTAAGTTTAGAGTTTGGGTGAGGTCTAGGGTTCAAGTTACAGTGATGGTGAGGGTTAGAGTTAGGTTGAGGGTTAAAGTTAGGATTAGGGTTAGTGTGAGGATTAGGGTTAGGGTTAGGGTTAGAGTTAGGATGAGGATTAGGGTTAGGATTAGGGTTAGGGTGAGGACTAAGTTGAGGGGGTGGGATAGGTTTAGTGTTAGGGTGAAGTTTAGGGTTCGGGTTAGGGTGAGGTTGGGTTAGGATGAGGGTTAGGTTTATGCTGAGGATGAGGGCTAGAATTACTGTGAGGGTTAGGGTCAAGAAGAGGGTTAGGGTTAGGATTAGGGTTAGTGTTAGGATTATTATTAGTGTTAAGTTTATGGTTACATTTGCAGTGAGGGTGAGGCTGAGGGTGAGGGTTAGGGATAGGATTAGTGTTAGGGTTAGGTTTAGGGTTTGGATTAGTGTTATTGTTAGTGTTAGGGTTAGTGTTACCGTCAGGGTGAGGGTGACGGTAAGGCTGGGGTTTAGGGTTAGGGTGAGGTTTAGGGTTAGGGTTAAGATTAGGGTTAGGGTGAGTGGGAGGTTTAGGGTTAGAGTTAGCGTTAGGGGGAGGGTTAGGGGGAGGGTTAGCTTTAGGGTTAGGATTAGTGTTAGGGTTAGGCTGAGGGTGAGGCTGACAGTGAGGGTTAGAGTTAGGGTTAGGGTTAGCATTAGGGTTACGTTGAGGGTGAGTGTGTGGGTTAGGATTAGGTTTAGAGTTAGGGTTAGGGTTAGGATGAGGGTGAGGTTGTGGGTGATAATTAGGGTTATGGTGAGGGTTAGGATTAGGGTTAGGGTGAGGGTTATGATGAGGGTTAAGTTTAGGATTAGGTTTAGGGTGATGGCTAGTGTGAGGGTGAGGTTTAGGGTTAGGGTTAGGGTGAGCTTCAGGGTTAGGGTTAGGGTCAGGGTGAGGTTTAGTGTTACAGTTAGTGTTAGGGTCAGGGTTAGGGTTAGGGTTAGGTTGAGTGTTAGGGTTAGTGTGAGGGTTATGGTTATGGTTAGGATTAGGATTAGGGTTAGGATGAGGGTGAGTGTTCGGGTTAGGTTTAGACTTCGGCTTAGGCTGAGGGTGAGGGTGAGGGTTAGGGTTAATGTGTGGGTGAGGGTTAGAGTTAGGGTGATGCTTAGGGTTACAGTCAGGGTGAGGGTTAGGATGAGTGTTAGGGTTAGTGTGAAGGTTAGGGTGAGGGTGACAGTAAGGGTAAAGTTGCGGGTTAGGCTGAGAATGAGGATTATGGTAAATGTGAGGGTTAGGGCATGGGTGAGGGTTAGAGTTAGGGTTAGGTTGAGGGTGTGTTTTAGATTAAGGATAGTTTTAGGGTTAGTGTGAGGTTTAGGGTGAGTATGATAATTATGGTTAGGGTGAGGACTAGGGTGAGTGTGAGGGTTAAAGTTAGGGTTAGGGTGCGTGTTAGGGTTACGGTGATGATTAGGGTTAGTGTGAGGGTTAGTTTTAGGGTTAGGGTTAGTGTTAGGGTGAGGGTAAGTATAAGGGTGAGGGTTAGGGTTAGGGTGAGGGTTATTGTTAGGTTTAGGTTTAGGGTTAGGCTGAGGGTTAGGTTTAGGATTAGGGTTAGGGTGAGTGCTAGGGTGAGGGTTAGGGTTAGGCTTAGGCTTAGGTTTAGGCTTAGGCTGAGGGTGAGGTTGATGGTTAGGGTTAGCGTTATGGTTAGGGTTATTGTTAGGCTGAGTTTTAGGATGAGGGATAGGGTTAGGGTTAGGGTTAGGGTGAGGGTGACCGTAAGGGTAAAGGTGAGGGCTAGGGTTAGGGTGAGGGTTAGGGTGAGGATTAGATTTTGGGTTAGGGTGAGGGTGAGGGTTAGATTGAGTATTAATATTAGGGTTAGGGTGAGGGCTAGGGTGAGGGTGAGGGTTAGGGATAGTGTTAGGTTGAGGTTTAGGGTTAAGGTGATGGTTAATGTTAGTGTGAGGGTTAGTGTTAGGATTAGGGTTAGTTTTAGGGTGAGGGTAAGTGTTAGGGTGAGGGTTAGGGTTAGGGTGAGAGTTATGGTTAGGGTTAGGATTAGTGTTAGGGTTAGGGTTATTTTTAGGGTTACGGTTAGGCTTATGGTTAAGGTGAGGGTGAGGGTGAGGTTTAGGGTTAGAGTTAGGGTGAGGTTTACGTTTAGGGTTATGGTTAGAGTTCGGGTTAGGTTTAGGGTGAGGTTTAGAGTTAGGGTTAGGGAGAGGGTTATGGTGAATTTTAGGGTTAGGGTTAGGGTTAGTGTTAGAATAAGGGTTAGGGTGAGGGTGAGTGTGAGGGTTATGGTTAGGGTTAGGCTTAGGCATAAGTTTAGGCTGAGGGTGAGGGTGAGGGTGAGGGCAAGGGTTAGGTTTAGGGTGAGTGTTAGCGTTAGGGTTAGTTTGAGGGTTAGGATGAGGTTTAGGGTTAGGATTAGGGTTAGGCTGAGGGCAAGGTTGAGGGTGAGGTTTACAGTTAGCATTATGGCGAGGTTTAGGATTAGGGTTAGGATTAGGGTTAGGGTGAGTGTTAGGGTTCGGTTTACTGTGAGGGTGAGGGTTAGGTTTAGGGTGAGGGTTAGGGTTAGGGTTAGAGTGAGGGATATTGTTAGTGTTATGGTTAAGGTTAAGTTTAGAGTGAAGGTGAGGCTGAGGGTGAGATTTAGGGTTAGGGTTAAGGTGAGGTTTAGGGTTAGTGTTAGGGTTAGGGTTAGGGTGAGGGTTAGGGTGAGGGTGAGGTTTAGGGTTAGAGTTAGCGTTACTGTTAGTGTTAGGGTTAGGGTGACAGTGCTCTCACTGTTAGGTTTAGGCTTAAGCTTAGGTTTAGGCTTAGGCTTAGGCGGAGCTTGAGGGTGAGGGTTAGGGTTTGGGTTAGTGTGAGGGTTAGGGTGAGGGTTAGGGTTAGGATGAGGTTTAGGGTGAGGGTGAGGGTTAGGATTAGTGTTAGGGTTAGGGTTAGGTTGAGAATGAGGTTTAGGGTTAGAGTTAGGATTAGGGGGAAGGTTAGGTTGAGGTTTAGTTTTAGGGTTAGTGTTAGGGTTAGGGTTAGGGTGAGGGTTAGGTTGAGGTTTAGGGTTAGGGTTAGGGTTAGGATTAGTATTAGGTTTAGTGTGATGGTGAGTGTGAGGGTTAGGGTTAGGCTTAGGCTTAGGCTTAGGGTTAGGCTGAGCATGAGGATGGGGGTGAGGATTAGGGTTCGGGTGATGGTTAGGTTTATCGTTAGATTGAGGGTTATGATGAGGGTTAGGGTTAGGATTAGGGTTAGGGAGAGGGCTAGGGTGAGGTTGAGGTTTAGGGTTATTTTTAGCCTTAGGCTTAGGGTTATTCTGAGGCTGACGTTGAGGGTGAGTGTTAGGGTTAGTGTTAGGGTTAGGGTTAGGGTGAGGGTTAGTCTGAGGGTGATTGCTAGGCTGGTCATTAATGACAGGGTTAGGATTAGGGATAGGGTTAGTTTTAGGATTAGGTTTAGATTGAGGGTGTGTGTGAGGGTTAGGGTTAGGGTTAGGCTTAGGCTTAGGGTTAGAGTGAGTGTTAGGTTTAGGGATCGGTTTAGGCTGAGAGTGAGGGTTAGGGTTAGGGTTAGGCTGAGTGTGAGGGTGAGGTTTAGGGGTTAGGGTTAGTGTGAAAGTTAGGGTTATGAGGAGGGTTATGGTTAGATTGAGGTTTAGGGTTAAGTTTAGGCTTAGGGTGAGGGCAAGGGTGAGAGTGAGGGTTAGGGTTAGGGTTAGGTTGAGTTTTTGGTGAGGGTGAGGTTTAGGGTTAGGGTTAGGGTGAGTTTAAGGGTTATGGTTAAGGTTACCGTTTTAGCGAGGGTGAGGGTTAGGGTTAGATTTAGGGTAGGATGAGGGTTAGGGTGAAGGTTAGGGTGAGGGTTAGGTTTAGTGTTAGTGTTAAGGGTAGGGTTAGGATGAGGGTTAAGGTGAGGGTGAGGGTTAGGGTAAGGTTTAGGATTAGGATTAGTGTTAAGGTGAGGGTGAGTATGCGGGTTAGTGTTAGGGTTAGTATTAGGGTTAGGGTGAGGGTGAGGGTTAACTTTAGGGTTAGGTTTAGAGTGAGAGTTAGGGTGATGTTTCGGCTGTGCGTGATTGCTAGGGTGGTGGTTAATATGAGGGTTAGGGTTAGGGATATGGTTAGGTTTAGGATTAGGTTTAGATTGAGGGTGAGTTTGAGGGTTAGGGTTAGGGTTAGGCTTAGGCTTAGAGTTAGAGTGAGTGTTAGGGTTAGGGTTTGGTTTAGGGTGAATGTGATGGTTAGGGTTAGGGTTAGGGTGAGGGTGAGGGTGATGGTAAGGGTTAGGGTTAGTGTGAAAGTTATGGTTATGGTGAGGGTTATGGTTAGGGTGAGGGTTAGGGTTAGGTTTAGGCTTAGGGTGAGGGCTAGGGTGAGAGTGAGGTTTAGGGTTAGGGTTAGGGTGAGTTTTAGGGTGAGGGTGAGTTTTAGGGTTAGGGTTAAGGTGAGTTTTAGGGTTATGGTTAGGGTTAGGGTTAAGGCGAGTGTGAGGGTTAGGGTTAGATTTAGGGTTAGGGTTAATGTTAGTGTTAGGGGCAGTGAGAGTTAGGGTGAGGGTTAGGGTTAGTGTTACTGTTAGGGGCAGGGTTAGGAAGAGGGTTAGGGTGAGGGTGAGGGTTAGGATAAGTGTTAGGATTAGGATTAGGGTTAAGGTGAGGGTGCATGTTTGTGTTAGTGTTAGGGTTAGTATTAGGTGTAGGGTGAGGTTGACTGTTCGCTTTAGGGTTAGGTTTAGAGTGAGTGTTAGGGTGAGGGTTAAGGTGAGGGTTAGGGATAGGATTAGAGTTAGGATATGTGCTAGGATGATCGACAGTGTTAGGGTTAGGTTTAGAGTGAGAGTTATGGTGAGGGTTAGGTTTAGGGTTAGTGTTAGGTTTAGAGTTGGTGTTAGGGTTAGGATTAGGTTTACGGTGACTGTGGGTGTGACAGTTAGGGTTAGGGTTAGTGTTAGGCTTAGGGTTAGGCTGAGGCTGAGGGTGAGGATGAGGGTTAGATTTAGGATGAGATTTGGTTTAGGTTTAGAGTGAGGGTTAGGGTGAGGGTTAGGGTTAGGATTAGGGTTAGGGTATGTCCTAGGGTGAGGATTAGGGTTAGGGTTATTTTAAGTGTAAGGTTTAGCACTAGGGTTAGGGTGAGGGTTAGGGTTAGGGTGAGGGTTTGGGTTAGGGTTAGAGTTACTGTGAGGGTGAGTTTTAAGTTTAGGTTTAGGGTTATTGTTATTCTTAGGGTGAGGGTTAAAGTTAAGGTTAAGGTTAAGGTAAGGGTGAGGGTGAGGGTGATGTTGATGGTTAGTTTTAGGGTTGGGATGAGGTTTAGAGTTATGGTTACTGTTAGGGTGAGGGTGAAGTTTAGGGTTAGTTTTAGGTTTAGGGTTAGGGTTAGTGTGAGTGTTAGGGTTACATTTAATATTATGGTTAGGGTTATGGTGAGGGCTAGTGTGAGGGTGAGCATTAGGGTTAGGGTTAGGCTTAGGCTTAGTGTTAAGCTGAGGGTGGGGGTGAGGGAAAGGGTTAGGCTTAGGCTTAGGGTTAGGCTGGGGGTGAGAGTGAGGGTTAGGTTTAGGGTGAGGGTGAGTTTTAGGGTTAGGGTTAGCGTTAGGGTGCGGATTAGTGTGAGGGTTAGGGTTAGGGTTAGTTTTACGTTTACGGTGAGAGTGAGGGTGACTGTGATGGTTAGGCTTAGCCTTAGGCTTAGGCTTATGCTTAGGCCGAGCTTGAGGGTGAAAGTGAGGGTGAAGTTTAGGGTGATTGTTAAGGTTTTAGGGTTAGGTTGAGGGTTAGGGTTAGGGTTAGGGTGAGGTTTACGTTTAAGTTTAGGGCTAGGGTGAGTGCTAGGGTGAGCGTGAGGGTAAGGGTTAGAGTTAGGGTGCGGTTTAGGGATAGGGATAGGTTTATGGTTAGGGTGAGTGTTAGGGTGAGGATTACGGTGAGGGTGAGGGTTAGGGTTAGAGTTAGGGTTAGGGTTAGGGTGAGGGTGATGGTGAGGGTTAGATTAGGGTTAGGGTTAGTGTTATTGTTAGTGTTATGTTTAGGTTTAAGTTTACAGTGAGGGTGAGGCTGAGGGTGAGTGTTAGGTTTAGGGTTAGGGTGAGATTTAGCTTAGGGTTAGGGTAAAGGTTAGGATAAGGGTTTGGGTTAGTGTTAGGATTACGGTGAGCGTGAGTGTTAGGTTTAAGGTGATGGTTATTGTTACTGTTAGGTTTAGGGTTAGAATTATGGCGAAGGTGAGGGTGAGTGTGAGGGTTAGGGTTAGGGTGAGGTTTAGGGTTAGGGTTAGGTTTAGGGTGAGGGTGAGGGTGAGGTTTAGGGTTAGATTTAGGGTTAGGGTGAGGTTTAGGGTTAGGGTTAGTGTTAGGGTTAGGGTTAGGGTGAGGGTTAGTATGAGGGTGAGGGTTAGGGTGAGGGTTAGAGTTAGGGTTAGGATTAGGATTAGGGTGAGTGTTAGGGTGAGTGTTTGGGTTAGGCTTAGGGTTAGGGTTAGGATTAGCATTAAGCTGAGAGTGAGGGTGAGGGTGAGGTTTAGGGTTAGGGTTTGGGTTAGGCTTAGCGTTTGGGTGAGAGTTAGGGTTAGGGTGAGATTTATGATGAGGATTAGGTTTAGGATTAGTGTTAGGGTTAGGGTGAGGGTGAGGGTTCGGATGAGGGTGATGCTTAGGATTAGGGTTAGGGTGAGGGTGAGGGTGAGTTTTAGGGTTAGATTTAGGGTTAGGTAAGGGATAGGGAGAGGTTTAGGGTTAGGGTTAGTGTTAGTTTTAGGGTTAGGGTGAGGGTTAGTGTTAGGTTGAGGGTAACTATTAGGGTGAGGGTTAGGGTTATGGTGACGGTTATGGTTACAATGAGGGTTAGGGTTAGGTTTAGGGTTATTGTTAGGGATAGGGTATGGTTATTGTGAGGGTTAGGGTTAGGTTTACGGTGAGGTTTATATTAAGGGTTAGGGTTAGAGTTAGTGTTAGGGTGAGGGTGAGGTTTAGGGTTAGAGTTAGCATTAGTGTTAATGTTAGGGTTAGTGTGAGGGTTAGTGTGAGGGTTAGGGTTAGGGTTAGGGTGAGTGTTAGGATGAGGTGTAGGGTTAGGATTAGGGTTAGGGTGAGCACTAGGGTGATGGTTAATGTGAGGGTTAGTGTTAGGGATGGGGTTAGGTTTAAGATTAGCTTTAGATTGTGGGTGAGTGTGAGGGTTAGGGTTAGGTTTAGGGTTAGGGTTAGAGTGAGTGTTAGGGTTAAGATTTGGTTTAGGGTGAGTTTGAGTGTTAGGGTTAGGGTTAGGGTGAGGGATAGGGTGAGGTTTAGGTTTTAGATTAGGGCTAGGGTGAGTGCTAGGGTGACGGTGAGGGTTAGGGTTAGAGTTAGGGTGCGGTTTAGGGATAGGTTTAGGTTTAGGGTTAGGGTGAGTGTTAGGCTGAGGGTTACGTTGAGGGTGAGGGTTAGGTTTAGGGTGAGGTTTATGGTTAGGTTGAGGTTGAAGGTAAGATTAGCGTAGGGTTATTGTTATTGTTAGTGTTATGGTTAGGTTTAAGTTTACAGTGAGGGTGAGGCTGAGGGTGAGGGTTAGGTTTAGGGTTAGGGTGAGGTTTAGGTTAGGGTTAGGGTAAGGGTTAGGGTGAGGCTTTGGGTCAGGTTTACGATTATGGTGAGGGTGAGTGTTAGGTTTAGGGTGAGGGTTAATGTTATTGTTAGGGTTAGGGTTAGAGTTACGGTGAAGGTGAGGGTGAGTGTGAGGGTTAGGGTTAGGGTGAGGTTTAGGGTTAGGGTTAGGGTTAGTGTTAGGGTTAGTGTGAGGGTGAGGGTTAGGATGAGGTTGAGGGTTAGGGTGAGGTTTAGAGTTAGGGTTAGGATTAGGATTAGGGTAAGTGTTAGGGTGAGTGTTTGGGTTAGGCTTATGGTTAGTGTTAGGCTTAGCGTTAAGCTGAGGGTGAGGGTGAGGGTGAGGATTAGGGTTAGGTTTTCGGTTAGGGTTAGCATTTGGGTGAGATTTAGTGTTAAGGTTAGGGTGAGAGTTAGGATGAGGATTAGGGTTAGGATTAGTGTTAGGGTTAGGTTTAGTTTGAGGTTTAGGATGAGGTTGATGTTTAGGATTAGGGTTAGCGTGAGAGTGAGGGTGAGTTTTAGGGTTAGAGTTAGGGTTAGGGTGAGGGATAGGGTGAGGTTTAGGGTTCGGGTTAGTGTTAGGTTTAGGGATAGGGTGAGGGTTAGTGTTAGGGTGAGGGTTAGGTTTAGGGTTAGGATTAGGATTAGGGTTAGTGTGAGGGTGAGTATGAGGGTTAGGATTAGGTTTAGGTTTAGGCATAGGGATAGGCTGTGGGTGAGGGTGAGGGTGAGGGTTAGGGTTAGGGTGAGGTTGCGGTTTAGGGTTAGAGTTAGTGTTAAGTTGATGTTTAGTGTGAGGGTTAGTGTTAGGGTTAGAGTTAGTGTTAGGGTTAGGGTTAGGGTTAGGGTTAGGTTGAGGGTTAGGTTTAGGGATAGGGTTAGGTTTAGGATTAGGTTTTTGGTGAGGTTGACTGTGAGGGTTATGGTTATGGTTATGATTAGGCTTCGGGTTAGGTTTAGGGTGAGGTTTTTGTTTAGGGTTAGGGTTAGAGTTAGGGTTAGGGTGAGGGTGAGGTTTAAGGGTAGAGTTAGCGTTAGTGTTTGTGTTAGGGTTAGGGTGAGGTTTAGGGTTAGGATGAGTGTTATTATGAGTGTTAGATTTAAGATTAGGATTAGGTTGAGGGCTAGCATAAGAGTTTGGGTTAGGGTTAGGGTTAGGGAGAGGTTTAGGATTAGGATTAAGTTTAGGCATAGGGTGAGGGTTAGGGTTAAGGTTATGATGAAGGTGAGGGTTAGGGTAAGGTTGAGGGTTAGGATTAGGTCTAGGTTTAGGGTGAGGTTTAGGGTTAGGGTGAGGGCTAGGGTGAGGGTGAGGTTTAGGGTTAGGGTGAGGTTTAGGGTTAGAGTGATGTTTAGGTTTAGTCTGAGAATTAGTGTTAGGGTTAGTGTTAGTGTTAGGGTGAGGGTAAGTGTTAGGGTGAGGTTTAGGGTTATTTTGACATTTATGGTTACAATGAGGGTTAGGGCTATATTTAGGATTATTGTTAGGGTTAGGGTTAGGGTTTCGGTTACTGTGAGGGTGAGGGTTACGGTTCGGTTTAGGGTGAGGTTTATATTAAGGGTTAGGGTTAGAGTTCGGGTTAGGGTGAGGGTGTGGTTTAGGGTTAGAGTTAGCGTTAGTGTTAGTGTTAGAGTTAGGGTGAGGGTTAGTGTCATGTTTAGGGTTAGGCTTAAGCTTAGGGTTAGGCTTTGGCTTAGGCCAAGAGTGAGGGTGAGGGTTAGGGTTAGGGTTAGGTTGAGAGTTAGGATTAGGGTTAGGGTGAGTGTTAGGATGTGGTGTAGTGTTAGGATTAGGGTTAGGGTGAGCGCTAGGGTGATGGTTAATGTGAGGGTTAGGTTTAGGGATAGGGTTAGGTTTAGGATTAGGTTTAGATTGAGGGTGAGTGTGAGGGTTAGTGTTAGGGTTAGGCTTAGGCTTAGGGTTAGTGTGAGTGTTAGGGTTAGGTTTTGGTTTAGGGTGAGGTTGAGGGTTATGGTTAGGGTTAGGGTTAGGGTGAGGGTGAGGGTGAGTGTTAGGGTTAGGGTGAGGACTAGGGTGAGGCTGAGGGTTAGGGTTTGGGTGACGTTTAGGGTTAGTGTGAGGATTAGTGTTAGGGTTAGGGTTAGTGTTAGGTTGAGGGTTAGTGTTAGGGTGATGGTTAGGGTTAGGTTTAGGGTTATGGTTAGAATGAGGTTTAGGGTTAGGTTTAGGATTATTGTTAGGGTTAGGGTTAGGGTTAGTGTTACAGTGAGGGTGATGGTTAGGGTTAGGTTTAGGGTGAGGTTTTTGTTTAGGGTTAGGGTTAGAGTTAATGTTAGGGTGAGGGTGAAGTTTAGGGTTAGAGTTAGCGTTAGTGTTTGTGTTAGGGTTAGGGTGACAGTTAGTGGGAGGGTTAGGGTTAGGCTTAGGCGGAGCATGAGGGTGAGGGTTAGGGTTAGGGTTAGTGTTAGGGTTAGGGTGAAGGTTAGGGTTAGGATGAGGTTTAAGGTGATGGTGAGGGTTAGGATTAGGGTTAGGGGTAGGATCATTGTTAGTGTTAAGGTCATGGTGACGTTTGCAGTGAGGGTGTGGCTGAGGGTGAGGGTTAGGTATAGGATTAGTGTTAGGATTAGGATAAGGGTTAGGATTAGTGTTATTGTTAGGGTGAGGGTTAGAGTTACATTGAGGGTGAGGGCGAGGGTAAGGGTGAGGGTTAGCATTAGGATTAGGGTGAGGTTTAGGGCTAGGGTTAGGATTAGGTTTAGGATGAGTGTGAGGTTTAGGGTTAGAGTTAGGGTTAGGGAGATGTTTAGGGTGAGAGTTCGGGTTAGGGTTAATGTTAGGGTTAGGGTTAGGGTGAGGGTTAGTTTTAGGTTTAGGGTTAGGGTTAGCATTAGGGTTAGGGTTAGCATTAGTGTTAGGATTAGTGTTAGGGTGACGGTGAGTGTGAGGGTTAGCGTTAGGGTTAGGCTTAGGCTTAGGGTTAGGCTGAGGGTGAGGTTGGGGGTGAGGATTAGGGTTCGGGTGATGGTTAGGGTTAGGGATAGGTTCAGTTATAGGATGAGAGTAAGGGTTAGGATTAGGTTTAGGGTGAGGGTGAGGGTTAGGGTTAGGCTTAGGGTGAGGGCTAGGGTGAGAGTGAGGGTTAGGATTAGGGATAGGGTGAGTTTAGGGTGAGAGTGAGGTTTAGGGTTAGGATTAGGGTGAATTTAGGGTTATGGTTAGGGTTACCGTTTAGGCGAGGGTGATGGTTAGGGTTAGATTTAGGGTTAGGGTGAGGGTTAGGTTGAGGGTTAGGGTTAGTGTTAGTGTTAACGGTAGGTTTAGGATGAGGGTTAGGGTGAGGTTGAGGGTTATGGTAAGGGTTAGGATTAGGATTAGAGTTAAGGTAAGGTGAGTGTGAAGGTTAGTGTTAGGGTTAGTATTAGGGGTAGGGTGAGGGTGAGGGTTAACTTTAGGGTCGGTTTATAGTGAGGGTTAGGGTGAGGTTTAGGCTGAGGGTGATTCCTAGGGTGGTGGTTAATATGAGGGTCAGGGTTAGGGATAGGGTTAGGTTTAGGATTAGGTTTAGATTGAGGGTGAGTGTGAGGGTTAGGGTTAGGGTTAGGGTTAGGCTTAGGGTTAGAGTGAGTGTTAGGGTTAGGGTTTGGTTTAGGGTGAAGGTGAGGGTTAGGGTTAGGGTTAGGGTGAGTGTGAGGGTGAGGGTTAGGTTTAGGGTTAGTTTGAAATTTAGGGTGATGATAAAGGTTATGGTTAGTGTGAGGGTTAGGGTTAGAGTTAGGCTTAGGGTGAGGGCTAGGGTGAGTGTGAGGTTTAGGGCTAGGGTTAGGGGGAATTTTAGGGTGAGGGTGAGGTTTAGGGTTAGGGTTAGGGTGAGTTTTAGGGTTATGGTTAGGGTTAGGTTTAAGGCGAGTGTGACGGTTAGGGTTAGATTTAGGTTTAGGGTGAGGGTTAGAGTGAGGTTTAGGGTTAGTGTTAGTGTTAGGGTCAGGGTTAGGATGAGGGTTAGGGTGAGGGTGAGGGTTAGGGTAAGTGTTAGGATTAGGATTAGGGTTAAGGTGAGGGTGTATGTGAGTGTTAGCGTTAGGGTTAGGATTAGGTGTAGGGTGAGGATGAGGGTTAGATTTAAGGTTAGGTTTAGAGTGAGGGTTAGGGTGAGGGTTATGATGAGGGTTAGGGATAGGATTAGCGGTAGGGTATGTGCTAGGAGGAGCAACAGTGTTAGGGTTAGGGTTAGAGAGAGGGTTAGGGTTAGGGTTAGGTTTAGGCTTAGTGTTAGGTTTAGGGTTGATGTCAGGGTTAGGATTAGGGTTATGATGACTGTCAGTGTGACAGTTAGGTTTAGGGTTAGTGTTAGGCTTAGGGTTAGGCTGAGGCTGAGGGTGAGGGTGAGGGTTAGATTTAGGGTGAGGGTTTGGTTTAGGGTTAGAGTGAGCGTTAGGGTGAGGATTAGGGTTAGGATTAGGGTTAAGATATATCCTAGGGTGAGGATTAGGGTTAGGGTTACTTTTTGTGTAAGGTTTAGCACTAGGGTTATGGTGAGGGTTAGGGTTAGAGTTACTGTGAGGGTGAGTTTTAAGTTTAGGTTTAGGGTTATTGTTATTCTTAGGGTTTGGGTTAAAGTTAAGGTTAAGGCAAGGATGAGGGTGACGGTGATGTTGAGGGTTAGGGTTAGGGTTAGGATGAGGTTTAGAGTTAGGGTTAGTGTTAGGGTGAGGGTGAGGTTTAGGGTTATTGTTAGGGTTAGGGTTAGGGTTAGTGTGAGTGTTAGGGTTATGTTTAATGTTATGGATAGGGTTATGGTGAGGGCTAGTGTGAGGGTGAGGGTTAGGGTTAGGCTTAGGCTTAGGCTTAGTCTTAAGCTGAGGGTGGGGGTGAGGGTTAGGGTTAGGCTTAGGCTTAGGGTTAGGCTGAGGTTGAGAGTGAGGGTTAGGTTTAGGGTGAGGGTGAGGTTTAGGGTTCGGGTTAGCGTTAGGGTGCTGGTTAGTGTGAGGGTTAGGGTTAGGGTTAGTGTTACGGTTACAGTGAGGGTGAGGGTGACTGTGATGGTTAGGCTTAGCCTTAGGCTTAGGCTTATGCTTAGGCCGAGCTTGTGGGTGAAGGTGAGGGTAAGGGTTAGGGTGATTGTTAGGGTTTTAGGGTTAGGGTGAGGTTTAGGGTTAGGGTTAGGGTGAGGTTTAGGTTTAAGATTAGGGCTAGGGTGAGTGCTAGGGTGAGGGTGAGGGTTAGGGTTAGAGTTAGGGTGAGGTTTAGGGTTAGGGTTAGGTTTACGGTTAGGTTGAGTGTTAGGGTGAGGATTACGGTGAGGGTGAGGGTTAGGGTTAGGGTGAGGTTTAGGGTTAGGGTGACTGTGATGGCGAAGGTTAGATTAGGGTTAGGGTTAGTGTTATTGTTAGTGTTATAGTTAGGTTTAAGTTTCCAGTGAGGGTGAGGCTGAGGGTGAGGGTTAGGTTTAGGGTTAGGGTGAAGTTTAGCTTAAGGTTAGGGTAATGGTTAGGGTGAGGGTTTGGGTTAGGTTTAGGATTATTGTGAGGGTGAGTGTTAGGGTTAGGGTGAGGGTTAGTGTTATTGTTAGGGTTAGGGTTAGAGTTTCGGCGAAGAGGAGGGTGAGTGTGTGTGTTAGGGTTAGGGTGAGGTTTAGGGTTAGGGTTAGGTTTAGAGTGAGGGTGAGTGTGAGGTTTAGGGTTAGATTTAGGGTTAGTGTGAGTTTTAGGGTGAGGTTTATGGTTAGGGTTAGTCTTAAGGTTAGGGTTAGGTTGAGGGTTAGGATGAGGGTGAGGGTTAGGGTGAGGGTTAGAGTTAGGGTTAGGATTAGGATTAGGGTTAGTGTTAGGGTGAGTGTTTGGGTTAGGCTTAGGGTTAGGGTTAGGCTTAGCATTAAGCTGAGGGTGAGGGTGAGGGTGAGGGTGAGGTTTAGGGTTAGGGTTTGGGTTAGGGTTAGCGTTTGGGTGAGAGTTAGGGTTAGGGTAAGAGTTAGGATGAAGATTAAGGTTAGGATTAATGTTAGGGTTAAGTTTAGGGTGAGGGTTAGAATGAGGGTGATGTTTAGGATTAGGGTGAGGGTGAGTTTTAGGGTTAGAGTTAGGGTTCAGGTAAGGGATAGGGAGAGGTTTAGGGTTAGGGTTAGTGTTAGGTTTAGGGTTAGGGTGAGGGTTAGTGTTAGGATGAGGGTAACTGTTAGGGTGATTGTTAGGTTTATGGTGACTGTTATGGTTACAATTAGGGTTACGGTTAGGTTTAGGGTTATTGTTAGGGTTAGGGTTACGGTTAATGTGAGGGTTACGGTTAGGTTTAGTGTGAGGTTTATATTAAGTGTTAGGGTTAGAGTTAGTGTTAGGGTGAGGGTGAAGATTAGGATTAGAGTTAGCGTTGGTGTTAATGTTAGGTTTAGGGTTAGTGTTAGTGTGAGGGTTAGGGTTAGGGTTAGGGTGAGTGTTAGGATGAGGTGTAGGGTTAGGATTAGGGTTAAGGTGAGCGCTAGGGTGATGGTTAATGTGAGGGTTAGTGTTAGGGATAGGGTTAGATTTAAGATTAGGTTTAGTTTGAGGGTAAGTGTGAGGATTAGGGTTACGGTTAGGGTTAGGGTTAGGGTTAGAGTGAGTGTTAGGGTTAAGATTTGGTTTAGGGTGAGGGTGAGAGTTAGGGTTAGGGTTAGTGTGAAAGTTAAGGTTATGGTGAGGTTATGGTTAGGGTGAGGTTTAGGGTTAGGGTTAGGCTTAGGTAGAGGTTTAGGGTCAGGGCTAGGGTGAGAGTAAGGTTTAGAGTTAGGGTTAGGGTGAGTTTTAGGGTGAGCGTGAGGTTTTGGGTTAGGGTTAGGATGAGTTTTAGGGTTATGTTTAGGGTTCCGTTTAAGGCGAAGTTGAGGGTAAGGGTTAGATTTTCGGTTAGGGTTACGTGTAGGGTGAGGCTTAGGGTGAAGTTTAGGGTTAGTGTTAGTGTTAGGAGTAGGGTTAGGATGAGGGTTAAGGTGAGGGTGAGGGTTAGGGTAAGGGTTAGGATTAGGATTAGGGTTAAGTTTTGATTGAATGTGAGGGTTAGTGTTATGCTTAGGGTTAGGGTTAGGATTAGGGGTAGGGTGAGGGTGAGGGTTAACTTTAGGGTTAGGTTTAGTGTGAGGGTTAGGATGAGGGTTATGGTGAGGTTTAGGGATAGGATTAGCGTTAGGGTATGTGCTTGGATGAGCAATAGGTTTGGTTTAGGTTTAGAGTGAGGGTTAGGGTGAGGGTTAGGTTTAGGTTTAGTGTTAGGTTTAGGGTTGGTGTTAGGATTAGGATTAGAGTTCTGATGACTGTGAGTGTGACGGTTAGGGTTAGGGGTAGTGTTAGACTTAGGGTTAGGGTGAGGCTGATGATGAGGGTGAGGGTTAGATTTAGGATGAGGGTTTGGTTTAGGGTTAGAGTGAGGGTTAGGGTGAGAGTTAGGGTTAGATTAGGGTTAGGGTATGTCCTATGGTGAGGATTAGGGTTAGTGTTAGGTTTAGGGTGAGGTTTAGCATTAGGGTTAGAGTCAGGGTTAGGGTTAGGGTGAGTGTTTGGGTTAGGGTTAGAGTTACGGTGAGGGTGAATTTTAAGTTTAGGTTTCGGGTTATGGTTATTCTTAGGGTTAGGGTTAAGGTTAAGTTTAAGGTAAGGGTGAGGGTGAGGGTGATGTTGAGGGTTAGGGTTAGGGTTAGGATGAGGTTTAGAGTTAGGTTTAGTGTTAGGGTGAGGGTGAGGTTTAGGGTTATTGTTAGGGTTAGGGTTAGGGTTAGTGTGAGTGTTAGGGTTAGGTTTAGTGTTATAGTTAGGGTAATGGTGAGGGCTAGTGTGAGGGTGAGGGTTAGGGTTAGGGTTAGGCTTAGTCTTAGTGTTAAGCTGAGGATGAGAGTGAGGGTTAGGTTTAGGGTGAGGATGAGGTTTAGGGTTAGGGTTAGCGTTAGGGTGCGGGTTAGTGTGAGGGTTAGGGTTAGGTTTAGTGTTACGGTTACGGTGATGGTGAGGGTGAGTGTGAGGGTTAGGCTTAGCCTTAGGCTTACGCTTATGCTTAGGCCGAGCTTGAGGGTGAAGGTGAGGGTTAGGATTAGGGTGATTGTTAGGGTTTTAGGGTTAGGGTGAGGGTTAGGATTAGGGTTAGGGTGAGGTTTAGGGTGAGGTTTAGGTTTAAGACTAGGGCTAGGGTGAGTGCTAGGTTGAGGGTGAGGGTTAGGTTTAGAGTTAGGGTGAGATTCAGGGATAGGTTTAGGTTTAGGTTTAGGGTAAGTGTTAGGGTGAGGGTTACATTGGGGGTGAGGGTTAGGTTTAGGGTGAAGGTTAGGGTTAGGGTGAAGTTGAGGGTAATTTTAGGGTTACGGTTATTGTTATTGTTAGTTTTATGGTTAGGGTTAAGTTTAGAGTAAGGGTGAGGCTGAGGGTGAGGGTTAGGTTTAGGGTTAGGGTGAGGTTTATGTTAGGGTTAGGGTAAGGGTTAGGGTGACGGTTTGGGTCAGGTTTACGATTATGGTGAGGGTGAGTGTTAGGTTTAGGGTGAGGGTTAGTGTTATTGTTAGGGTTAGGTTTAGAGTTACGGTGAAGGTGAGGGTGAGTGTGAGGGTTAGGGTTAGGGTGAGATTTAGGGTTAGGATTAGGTTTAGGGTGAGGGTTAGGAAGAGGGTGAGGTTAGAGGTTTAGTTTGAGGTTTAGAGTTAGGGCTAGGATTAGCATTAGGGTTAGCTGTAGGTTGCGTGTTTGGGATAGGCTTAGGGTTACGGTTTGGCTTAGCATTATGCTGAGGGTGAGGGTGAGGGTGAGGATTAGGGTTAGGGTTTGGGTTAGGGTTAGCGTTTGGGTGAGAGTTAGGGTTAGGGTTAGGGTGAGAGTTAGGATGAGGACTAGGGTTAGGATTAGTGTTAGGGTTAGGGTTAGGGTGAGGGTTAGGATGATGGTGATGTTTACGATTAGGGTTAGGGTGAGGTTGAGGGTGACTTTTAGGGTTAGAGTTAGGTTTAGGGTAAGGTATAGGGTGATGTTTAGGGTTACGGTTAGTGTTGTGGTTAGGTTTAGGGTTTGGGTTAGGGTTAGTGTTTGGGTGAGAGTTAGCGTTAGGGTTAGGGTGAGAGTTAGGATGAGTATTAGGGCTAGGATTAGTGTTAGGGTTAGGGTGAGGGTGAGGGTTAGGATGATGGTGATGTTTAGGATTAGGGTTAGGGTGAGGTTGAGGGTGAGTTTTAGGGTTAGAGTTAGGTTTAGGGTAAGGGACAGGGTGAGGTTTAGGGTTATGGTTAGTGTTAGTGTTAGGGTTAGGGTGAGGGTTAGTGTTAGGGTGAGGGTTAGGTTTAGGGTTAGGATTAGGATTAGGGTTAGTGTGAGGCTGAGTATGAGGGTTAGGGTTAGGATTAGGTTTAGGCTTAGGGATAGGCTGAGGGTGAGGGTGAGGGTGAGGTTTAGGGTTAGGGTTAGGGTGAGATTTAGGGTCAGAGTTAGTGTTAAGTTGAGGTTTAATGTGAGGATTAGTGTTAGGGTTAGTGTTAGGGTTAGGTTTAGCGTGAGGGTTAGGGTGAGGGTTAGGGTGAGGGTTAGGGTTAGGGATAGGGTTAGGTTTAAGATTAGGTTTTGGGTGAGGTTGAGTGTGAGGGTTATGGTTAGGATTACGATTAGGCTTACGGTTAGGCTGAGGGTGAGGGTGAGGGTTAGGGTTTGGGTGAGGGTTAGGTTTATGGTTAGGGTGAGGGTTAGGATGAGGATTAGGTTCAGGATTAGGATTAGGTTGAGGGCTAGCATGAGGTTGAGGGTTAGGGTTAGGGTTAGGGTGAGGTTTAGGGTTAGGATTAAGTTTAGGCATAGGGTGGGTGTTATGGTTAAGTTTATGATGAGGGTGAGGTTTAGGGTAAGGTTGATGGTTAGGATTAGGTCTAGGTTTAGGGTGAGGGTTAGTGTTAGGGTGAGGGTTAGGGTGAGGGTGAGGTTTAGGCTTAGGGTGAGGTTTAGGTTTAGGATGATGGTTAGGGTTAGAGTGAGGATTAGTGTTAGGGTTAGGATTAGTGTTAATGTGAGGGTAATTGTTAGGGTGAGTGTTAGGTTTATGGTGACGATTATGGTTACAATGAGGGTTAGGTTTAGTTTTAGTTTTATTTTTAGAGTTAGGTTTAGGGTTACGGTTACTGTGAGGGTAAGGGTTAGGGCTAGGTTTAGGTTGAGGTTTATATTAAGGTTTAGGGTTAGAGTTAGGGTTAGGGTGAGGGTAAGGTTTAGGTTTAGAGTTAGCGTGAGTGTTAGTGTTAGGGTTAGGATGAGGGTTAGTGTTAGGGTTAGGGTTAGGATTAACCTTAGGGTTTAGGCTTAGGCCGAGACTGAGGGTTTCGTTTAGGGCTAGGGTGAGTGCTATGATGAAAGTGAGGTTTAGGGTTATGCTTAGGTTGAGGTTTAGGGTGAGTTTTAGGGTTAGGGTTAGTGTGAGGTTTAGGGTTATGGTTAGGGTTACGGTTAAGGCGAGGGTGAGGCTTAGGGTTAGAGTTAGGGTTAGGTTGAGGGTTAGGGTGAGGGTTAGTGTTAGTGTTAATGTTGGGTGTAGGGTTAGGATGAGAGTTAGGGTGAGCGTGATGGTTAGGGTAAGGTTTAGGATTAGGATTAGGGATATGGTGAGGTTGACTGTGAGGGTTAGTGTTAGTGTTAGCATTAGGGTTAGGGTGAGGGTGAGGGTTAATTTTAGGGTTATGTTTAGAGTGAGGGTAAGGGTGAGGGTTATGGTGAGGGTTAGGGTTAGGATTAGCCTTAGGGTATGTGCTAGGATGAGCAATAGCATTCAGGTTAGGGTTAGAGTAAGGGTTAGGTTGAGGTTTAGGTTTAGGTTTAGTGTTAGGGTTAGGATTGGTGTTAGGGTTAGGATTAGGGTTACGGTGACTGTGAGTGTGACACTTAGGGTTAGGGTTAGTGTTAGGCTGAGGGTTAGGCTGAGGCTGAGGGTGAGGGCGAGGGTTAAATTTAGGGTGAGGGTTTGGTTTAGGGTTAGAGTGAGTGTTAGGGTGAGGGTTAGGGTTAGATTAGGGTTAGGGTATGTCCTAGGGTGAGGATTAGGTTTAGTGTTAGGTGTAGGGTGAGGGAGAGGGTGAGGTTTAGGGTTAGATTTAGGGTTAGGGTGAGGTTTAGGGTGAGGTTTAGGGTTAGGGTTAGTGTTAGGGTTATGGTTAGGGTGAGGGTTAGGATGAGGGTAAGGGTTAGGGTGAAGTTTAGTGTTAGGGCTAGGATTCGGATTAGGGTTAGCATTAGGGTGAGTGTTTGGGTTAGGCTTAGGGTTAGGGTTTGGCTTAGCAATAAGCTGAGGGTGAGGGTGAGGGTGAGGATTAGGGTTAGGGTTAGCGTTTGGGTGAGAGTTAGGGTTAGGGTTAGGGTGAGAGTTAGGATTAGGATTAGGATTAGGATTAGTGTAGGGTTAGAGTTAGGGTGAGGGTTAGGATGAGGTTGATGTTTAGGATTAGGTTTAGGGTGAGGGTGAGGATGAGTTTTAGAGTAGAGTTAGGGTTAGATTAAGGGATCGGGTGAGGTTTAGGGTTATGGTTAGTGTTAGGGCTAGGTTTAGGGTGAGGGTTAGTGTTAGGGTGAGGGTTAGGTTTAGGGTTAGGATTAGGATTAGGGTTAGTGTGAGGTGAGTATGAGGGTTAGGGTTAGAGTTAGGTTTAGGATTAGGGATAGGTTGAGGGTGAGGTTGAGGTTGAGGTTTAGGGTTAGGGTGAGGGTGAGGTTTATGGTTAGAGTTAGTGTTAAGTTGAGGTTTAGTGTGAGGGTTAGTGTTAGGGTTAGTGTTAGGGTTAGGGAAAGGGTGAGGGTAAGGGTGAGGGTTAGGGTTAGGGATAGGGTTAGGTTTAGGATTAGGTTTTGGGTAAGGTTGAGTGTGAGAGTTATGGTTAGGGTTAGGATTGGCTTAGGGTTAGGCTGTCAGTGAGGGTGAGGGTTAGGTTTAGGGTGAGGGTTAGGTTTAGGTTTAGGGTGAGCGTTAGGATGAGGGTTAGGTTTAGGTTTATGGTTAGGGTGTGGGCTATCATGAGGGTGAGGGTTAGGATTACAGTTAGGGTGAGGTTTAGGGTTAGGATTAGGTTTAGGAATAGGGTGGGGATTAGGGTTAAAGTTATGATGAGGGTGAGGGTTAGGGTAAGGTTGAGGGTTAGGATTAGGTCTAGGTTTTAGGGTGAGGTTTAGGGTTAGGGTGATGGTTATTGTTAGTGTGAGGATTAGTGTTAGGGTTAGGGTTAGTGTTAATGTGAGGGGAAGTGTTAGGGTGAGGGTTAGGTTTATGGTGACGCTTAGGGTTACAATGAGGGTTAGGGTTAGGTTTAGTGTTATTGTTAGAGTTAGGGTTAGGGTTACGGTTACTGTGAGAGTGAGGTTTAGGGTTCGGTTTAGGGTGAGGTTTATATTAAGGGTTAGGGTAAGAGTTAGGGTTAGGGTGAGAGTGAGGTTTAGGGTTAGAGTTAGCGTTAGTGTTAGTGTTAGTGTTAGGGTGAGGGTTAGTGTGAGGGTTAGTGTGAGGGATAGGGTTAGGCTTAAGCTTAGGTTTAAGTTTAGGCTTAGGCCGAGATTGAGGGTTAGGGTTAGGGTTAGGGTGAGGGCTAGGGTGAGAGTGAGGTTTAGGTTTAGGGTTAGGGTGAGGTTTAGGGTGAAGGTGAGGTTTAGGGTTAGGGTTAGGGTGAGGTTTTATGTTATGTTTAGGGTTAGGGTTAAGGCGAGTGTGAGAGTTAGGGTTAGAGTTAGGGTTAAGGTGAGGGTTAGGGTGAGGATTACTGTTAGTGTTAGGGGTAGGGTTAGGCTGAGAGTTAGGGTGAGGGTGAGGGTTAGGGTAAGGTTTAGGATTAGGATTAGGGTTAAGGTGAGGGTGAGTGTGAGGTTAGTGTTAGGGTTAGGGTTAGGGTTAGCATTAGGGTTAGGGTGAGGGTGAGTTAGCTTTTGGGTTAGGTTTAGAGTGAGGGTAAGGTTGAGGGTTATGGTGAGGTTTAGGGATAGGATTAGCATTAGTGTATGTGCTAGGATGAGCAATAGGGTTAGGGTTTGCTTTAGAGTGAGGGTTAGGGTGAGGGTTGGGTTTAGGTTTAGTGTTAGGGTTAGGGTTGGTGTTAGGGTTAGGATTAGGGTTACAGTGACTGTGAGTGTGACAGTTAGGGTTAGGGTTAGTGTTAGGCTTAGGGTTAGGCTGAGGCTGAGGGTGAGGGTGAGGGTTAGATTAAGGGTGAGGGTTTGGTTTAGGGTTAGAGTGAGGGTTAGGGTGAGGTTTAGGGTTAGATTAGGGTTAGGGTATGTCCTAGGGTGAGAATGAGGGTTAGTGTTAGGTTTAGGGTGATGTTTAGCGTTAGGCTTAGGGTCAGGGTTAGCGTTAGTGTGAGGGTTTGGGTTAGGGTTAGAGTTACGTTGAGGGTGAAGTTGAAGTTTAGGTTTAAGGTTATGGTTATTCTTAGGGTTAGGATTAAAGTTAAGGTTAAGATAAGGGTGAGGATTAGGGTGATTTTGAGGGTTAGGGTTAGGGTTAGGATGAGGTTTTTAGTTTGGGTTAGTGTTAGGGTGAGGGTGAGGTTTAGGGTTATTGTTAGGGTTAGGGTTAGGATTAGTGTGAGTGTTAGGGTTAGGGTTAGGGTTATGGTTAGGGTTATGGTGAGGGCTAGTGTGAGGGTGAGGGTTAGGGTTAGGGTTAGGCTTAGGCTTAGTGTTAAGCTAAGGGTGAGGGTGAGGGTGAGGGTAGGGTTAGGGTAAGGGTTAGAGTTAGTGTTAGGCGGAGGGTGAGGGTGAGGGTGAGGGTTAGGTTTAGGTTGAGTGTGAGGTTTAGGGTTAGGGTTAGGGTTAGAGTGCGGGTTAGTGTGAGGTTTAGGGTTAGTGTTAGTGTTATGGTTATGGTGAGGGTGAGGGTGAGTGTGAGGGTTAGGTTTAGCCTTAGACTTATGCTTAGGCCGAGCTTGAGGGTGAAGGTGAGGGTTAGGTTTAGGGTGATTCTTAGGGTTTTAGGGTTAGGGTGAGGGTTAGGGTTAGGGTTAGGGTTAGGGTGAGGTTTAGGTTGAGGTTTAGGTTTAAGATTAGGGCTAGGGTGATTGCTAGGGTGAGTCTGAGAGTTAGGGTTAAAGTTAGGGTGAAGTTTAGCGTTAGGGTGAGTTTTAGGGTGAGGATTACGGTGAGGGTGAGGGTTAGGGTTAGGGTGAGGGTTAGGGTTAGGGTGAGGGTGAGAGTGAGGGTTAGATTAGGGTTAGGGTTTGTGTTATTGTTAGTGTTATTGTTAGGTTTAAGTTTACAGTGAGGGTTAGGCTGAGGGTGATGGTTAGGTTGAGGTTTAGGTTAGGGTTAGGGTAAGGGTTAGGGTGAGGGTTTAGGTTAGAGTTAAGGTAATGGTGAGGGTGAGTGTTAGGGTTAGGGTGAGGTTTAGTATTATTGTTACCGTTAGAGTTAGAGTTACGGCGAAGGTGAGGGTGATTGTGAGGGTTAGGGTTAGGGTGAGGTTTAGGGTTAGGGTTAGGTTTAGGGTGAGGGTGAGGGTGAGATTTAGGGTTAGATGTAGTGTTAGGATGAGGGTTAGGGTGAGGTTTAGGGTTAGGGTTAGTGTTAGGGTCAGGGTTAAGCTGAGGGTTAGGATGAGGGTGAGGGTTAGGGTGAGGGTTAGGGTTAGGGTTACGATTAGGATTAGGGTTAGTGTTAGGGTGAGTGTTTGGTTTAGGCTTAGGGTTAGGGTTAGGCTTAGCGTTAAGCTGAGGGTGAGGGTGAGGTTGAGTGTTAGGGTTAACGTTTGTGTGAGAGTTAGGGTTAGGGTGCGATTTAGGGTTAGGGTTAGGGTGAGAGTTAGGATGAGGATTAGGGTTAGGATTAGTGTTAGGGTTGGGGTGAGGGTGAGGGTTAGGATGAGGGTGATGTTTAGGTTTAGGGTTAGGGTGATGGTGAGGTTTAGGATTAGAGTTAGTGTTAGGGTTTGGGATAGGGTGAGGTTTAGATTTAGGGTTAGTGTTAGGGTTAGGATTAGGGTGAGGGTTAGTTTTAGGGTTAGGGTTAGGTTTAGGGTTAGGATTAGGATTAGGGTTAGTGTGAGGTGAGTATGAGGGTTAGGGTTAGGGTTAGGTTTAGGCTTAGGGATAGGCTGAGGCTGAGGCTGAGGTTGAGGGTTAGGGTTTGGGTGAGGGTGAGGTTTAGGGTTAGAGTTAGTGTTAAATTGTGATTTACTGTGAGGGTTAGTGTTAGGTTTAGTGTTAGTGTTAGGGTTAGGGTGAGGGTTAGGGTGAGGGTTAGGGTTAGGGATAGGGTTAGGTTTAGGATTAGGTTTTGTGTGAGGTTGAGTGTAAGGGTTATGGTTAGGGTTAGGATTAGGCTTAGGGTTAGGCTGAGGGTGAGGGTGAGGTTTAGGGTTAGGGTGATAGTTAGGTTTACGGTGAGGGTTAGGATGTGGCTTAAGTTGAGGATTATTATTAGGGTGATGGCTAGCATGAGGGTGAGGGTTAGGGTTAGGGTGAGGTTTAGAGTTAGGATTAAGTTTAGGCATAGGTTCGGGGTTAGGGTTAAGGTTATGATGAAGGTGAGGGTTAGGGTAAGGTTGAGGGATAGGATTAGGTCTAGGTTTAGGGTGAGGGTTAGGGTTAGAATGAGGGCTAGGGTGAGGGTGAGGTTTAGGGTTAGGGTGAGGTTTAGGGTTAGGGTGATGTTTAGGGTTAGTGTGAGGATTAGTATTAGGGTTAGGGTTAGTGTTAGGGTGAGGGTAAGTGTTAGGTGAGGGTAAGGGTTATGGTGACAGTTATGGTTACAATGAGGGTTAGGGCTAGGTTTAGGGTAATTGTTCGGGTTAGGGTTATGGTTACAGTTATTGTGACGGTTAGGGTTAGGGTTAGTTTTAGGGTGAGGTTTATATTAAGGGTTAGGGTTAGAGTTAGGGTTAGGCTGAGGGTGTGGTTTAGGGTTAGATTTAGCGTTAGTGTTAGGGTTAGGTTTATATTAAGGGTTAGTGTTAGAGTTAGGGTTACGGTGAGGGTGTGGTTTACGGTTAGCTTTAGCATTAGTGTTAGGGTTAGGGTTAGGGTGAGGGTTAGTGTGAGGGTTAGTGTTAGGCTTAAGCTTAGGGTTAGGCTTAGGCTTAGGTTGAGAGTGAGGGTGAGGGTTAGGGTTAGGGTTAGTGTGATGGCTAGGATTATGGTTAGGGTGAATGTTAGGATGAGGTATAGGGTTAGGATTAGGGATAGGGTGAGCGCTAGAGTGATGGTTAATGTGAGGGTTAGGTTTAGGGATAGGGTTAGGTTTAGGATTAGGTTTAGATTGAGAATGAGTGTGCAGGTAAGGATTAGGATTAGGCTTAGGGTTAGAGTGAGTATTAGGGATAGGTTTTGGTTTAGGGTGATGGTGAGGGTTAGGGTTAGGTTTAGTGTGAAAGTTAGGGTTATGTTGAGGGTTATTTTTAGGGTGAGGGTTAGGGTTAGGTTTAAGTTTAGGGTTAGGTCTATGGTGAGAGTGAGGTTTATGGTTAGGGTTAGGGTGATGTTTAGGGTGAGTGTGAGGGTTAGGGTTTGGGTTAGGGTGAGGTTTAGGGTTATGTTTAGGCTTACGGTTAAGGCGAGGGTGAGGGTTAGTGTTAGAGTTAGGGTTAGGGTGAGGGTTAGGGTGAGGGTTAGTATTAGTGTTAGTGTTAGGGGTAGGGTTAGGATGAGGGTTAAGGTGAGGGTGAGGGTTAGGGTAAGGGTTACGATTAGGGTTAGGGTTAAGATGAGGGTTGGTGTGAGGGTTAGTGTTAATGTTAGGGTTAGGGTTAGCATTAGGATTAGGGTGAGGCTGAGCGTTAGCTTTAGGTTTACGTTTAGAGTAAGGGTTAGGGTGAGGGTTATGGTGAGGGTTAAGGATAGGATTAGCGTTAGGGTATGTGCTAGGATGAGCAATAGGGTTAGAGTTAGTGTTAGAGTGAGGGTTAGGGTGAGAGTTAGGTTTAGGGTTAGTGTTAGGCTTATGGTTGGTGTTATGGTTAGGATTAGGGTTACGGTGACTGTGAGTGTGACAGTCAGGGTTAGGGTTAATGTTAGGCTTAGGGTTAGGCTGAGGCTGAGGTTGAGGGTGAGAGTTAGATTTAGGGTGAGGGTTTGGTTTAGGGTTAGAGTGAGGGTTAGGGTGAGGGTTAGGGTTAGATTAGGGTTAGGGTATGTCCTAGGGTGAGGATTAGGGTTAGTGTTAGGTTTAGGGTGAGGGTTAGTGTTAGGTTTTGGGTGAGGTTTAGCGTTAGGGTTAGGGTCAGGGTTAGGTTTAGGGGTAGGGTTTGGGTTAGGGTTAGAGTTACAGTGAGGGTGAGTTTTAAGTTTAGGTTTATGGTTATGGTTATTCTTAGGGTTAGGTTTAAGGTTAAGGTTAAGGTAAGGGTGAGGGTAAGGGTGATCTTGAGGGTTAGGGTTAGGGTTAGGTTGAGGCTTACAGTACGGTTAGTGTAAGGGTGAGGGTGAGGTTTAGGGTTATTTTTAGGGTTAGGGTTTGGTTTAGTGTGAGTGTTAGGGTTAGGTTTAGTGTTATGGTTAGGGTTATGGTGAGGGCTAGTGTGAGGGTGAGGATTAGGGTTAGGGTTAGGCTTAGGCTTAGTGTTAAGCTGAGGGTGATGGTGAGGGTGAGGGTTAGGGTTTGGGTTAGGCTTAGGCTTAGGTTTAGTCTGAGGTTGAGTGTGAGCGTTAGGGTTAGGTTTTGGGTTCGGGTTAGGCTTAGTGTTAGGCGGAGGGTGAGGGTGAGGGTGAAGGTTAGGTTTAGGGTGAGGGTGAGGTTTAGGGTTAAGGTTAGCGTTAGGATGCGGGTTAGTGTGAGGGTTAGGGTTAGGGTTAGTGTTACGGTTACGGTGAGAGTGAGGGTGAGTGTGAGGGATAGGGTTAGCCTTAGGCCTAGTCCTCTGCTTAAGCCGAGCTTGAGGGTGAAGGTGAGGGTTAGGGTTAGGGTGATTGTTAGGGTTTTAGGGGTAGGGTGAGGGTTAGGGTTAAGGTTAGGGTGAGGTTTAGGTTTAATATTAAGGTTAGGGTGAGTGCTCAGGTGAGGGTGAGGGTTAGGGTTAGAATTATTGTGAGTTTTAGGGTTAGGGTTAGGTTTTGGGTTAGGGTGAGTGTTAGGGTGAGGGTTACGGTGAGGGTGAGGGTTAGGGTTAGGGTGAGGGTGAGGGTTAGATTAGGGTTAGGGTTAGTGTTATTGTTAGTGTTATGGTTAGGTTTAAGTTTACAGTCAGGGTGAGGCTGAGGGTGAGGTTTAGGTTTAGGGTTAGGGTGAGGTTTAGGTTAGGGTTAGGGTAAGGGTTAGGGTGAGGGTTTGGGTTAGGGTTAGGGTTACGGTGAGGGTGAGGGTTAGGTTTGAGGTGAGGGTTAGGGTGAGGACTAAGGTGAGTGTGAAGGTTAGGGTTAAGTTTATGGTTAGGGTCAGGGTTAAGGTGAGTGTGAGTGTGAGGGTTGGTGTTCGAATTAGGCTTAGGCTTAGGGTTAGGCTGAGGATGAGAGTGGGGATGAGGATTAGGATTCAAGTTAGCAGGAGGGTTAGGATTAGGAATAGGGTTAGGATGAGGGTAGGGTGAGGCTGAGGGTTAGGTTTACAGTGAGGTTTAGGGTTTGGGTTAGGTTTAGGCTTAGGTTTAGGTTTAGGGTTAGTGTCACGGTGAGGCTATGGGTTAGTGTTAGTTTAAGGTTAGAATAAGGTTTAGGGTTAGGGTGAGGGTTAGGTTTATTGTTAGGGTGAGGGTTAGTATGAGGGTTAGGGTTACAATTTGGGTTAGGGTGAGGGCTAGGTTGAGGGTGAGGTTTAGTGTTAGGGTTAGGGTGAGGTTTAATGTTAGGGTTAGGGTTAGGGTTAGGGTGAGTTTTAGGGTTCGTGTTACTGTGAAGGTGAGGGTTAGGTTTGAGGTGAGGGTTAGGGTGAGGACTAAGGTGAGTGTGAAGGTTAGGGTTAAGTTTATGGTTAGGGTCAGGGTTAGGGTGAGTGTGAGTGTGAGGGTTAGTGTTCGTATTAGGCTTAGGCTTAGGGTTAGGCTGAGGATGAGGGTGGGGATGAGGATTAGGATTCGAGTTATGGTTCCGGTTATGGTTAGGTTGAGGGTTAGGATGAGGGTTAGGGTTTGGATTAGGGTTAGGGAGAGGGCTAGGTTCAGTGTGAGGTTAAGGGTTAGGTATAGGCTTAGGCTTAGGTTTTGGCTGAGGCTGAAGGTGAGGGTGAGGGTTAGGGTTAGGGTGATTGTTAGGGTTACGGTTAGGGTGAGGGTTAGGATGAGGTTTAGGATTGGGGTGAGGGTTAGGATGAGGGTGACAGTAAGAGTAAAGATAAGGGTTAGGCTGAGAGTGAGGATTACAGTAAATGGGAGGGTTCGGGTAAGGGTTAGGGTTAGGGTTAGTGTTAGGGTGAGGGTTAAGGTTAGGATTAGGGTAGTGTGAGGGTTAGAGTTAGGGTTACGGTTAGGCTTATGGTTAGATTGAGGGTGAGTGTGAGGGTTAGGATTAGGGTTAGGGTTAGGCTTAGGGTTAGAGTGAGTGTTAGGGTTAGGGTTTGGTTTAGGGTGAGGGTGAGGTTTAGGGTTAGGGTTAATGTGAGGGTGATGGTGAGGGTTAGGGTTTGGGTTAGTGTGAGAGTTAGGTTTAGGGTGAGGGCTAGAGTGAGTGTGAGTTTTAGGGTGATGTTTAGGGTTAGGCTGAGGTTTAGAGTTAGGGGAAGGGTGAGGTTTAGGGTTATGTTTAGCGTTAGGGTTAGGGCGAGGGTGAGGTTTAGGGTTAGAGTTAGGGTTAGGGTGAGGGTTAGGGTGAGGGTTAGTGTTAGTGTTAGTGTTAGGGGTAGGGTTAGGAAGAGGGTTAGAGGGAGGGTGAGGGTTAGGGTAAGGGTTAGGATTAGGATTAGAGTAAAGGTGATGGTGAGTGTGAGGGTTAGTCTTAGGAATAGGAATATGGTTAGGATTAGGGTTAGGTTGAGGGTGAGGTTTAAGGTTAGGGTTAGGTTTAGAGTGAGGGTAAGGGTGAGGGTTAGGGTGAGGGTTAGGGTTAGGATTAGGGTTAGGGTGAGGTTGAGTGTGTGGGTTAGGGTTAGGTTTAGGGTTAGGCTTAGGGTTAGGCTGAGGGTGAGGTTGAGGGTGAGGGTTAGGGTTAGGATGAGGGTAGGGTTAGGATTAGGGTTAGGATTAGGCTTAGGTTTAGGGTTAGTTTTAGGGTTTGGTTTAGGGTGAAGGTGAGGATGAGGATTAGGATTAGTGTTAGGTTTAGGGTTAGGGGTAGGCTAAGGGTGAGGGTGGGGGGTGAGGATTAGGGTTAGGGTGATGGTTAGGGTTAGGGTTAGTGTTATTGTTAGGGGTAGGTTTAGAGTTACGTTGAGGGTCAGGTTGAGGGTGCGGGTGAGGTTTAGGGTTAGTGTTAGGGGGAGGTTTGGGGATAGGGTTAGAGATAGGGTTAGGGTGAGGGTGAGGTTTAGGGTTAGAGTTAGGGTTAGTGTTAGGGTTAGGCTTAGGTTTAGGCTGAGGATGAGGGTGGGGGTGAGGATTAGGTTTAGTTTTAGGGTTAGGGTTAGAGTTAGGGTTAGGTTTAGGGTTATTGTTCATGTTATGGTTAGGGTTAAGTTTGCAGTGAGGGTGAGGCTGAGGGTGAGATTTATGGTAAGGGTTAGGGTGATGGTTAGGGTTACAGTAAGCTTGAAGTTTAGGGTTAGGTTTAGAGCTAGGTTGAGGGTTAGTGTGAGGGTGATGGTAAGGTTAAATTTGAGGGTTAGGCTAAGGGTGAGGGTTAAGATAAGGGTGAGGGTTTCGGTTTGCCTGAGGGTTAGGTTAAGGGTGAGGGTTAGGGATTAGGGTGAGGGTGAGGGTTAGATTGAAGATTAGAGTTAGGGTTTAGTGAGGTTTAGGGTGAGGATGAGGGTTAGGGTTCGGTGAGGGTAAAGGTTAGAATTAGAGTTAGGGTGAGGGCTAGGGTGAGGGTAAGGTTTAGGGTTAGGGTTAGGGTGAGGTTTAGTCTTAGGGTGAGGTTTAGGGTTGGTGTGAGGGTTAGTGTTAGCATTACGGTTAGTGCTATGGTGAGGGTAAGTGTTAGGGTGAGGGTAAAGGTTAGGGTTATTGTTAATTTTAGGTTTAGGGTTACATTGAGGGTGAGGGTGAGGGTGAGGGTAAGGGTTAGGGTTAGGGTGAGGTTTAGGGTTAGGATTAGGGTTAGAGTTAGGGTTAGGGTAAGGGCGAGGTTTAGGGTTAGATTTAGGCTTAGGGTGAGGGTTAGTTTGAGGGTTAGGTTTAGGGTTAGTGTTAGGTTAGGGTTAGGGTTAGGGTTAGTGTGAGGGTTAGGGTTACAGTTAGGGTTAGAGTTAGGATTAGGGTTAGGGTGAGGGTGAGTGTCTGGGTTAGGGTTAGGTTTAGGGTTAGGCTTATGTTTAGGGTGAGGGTGAGGTTGAGGGTGAGGGTTAGGGTTAGGGTGAGGTTTAGGATTAGGGTTATGGTGAGGGTTAGGATGAGGTTTAAGGTTAGGATTAGGGTTAGGGTGAGGGCTAGTGTGAGGGTGAGTTTTAGTGTTAGGGTTAGGATGAGGTTTAGGGTTAGGGTTAGGGTGAGGGTGAGGTTTAGTGTTAGAGTTAGGGTTAGGTTGAGAGTTAGGATTAGGGGTAGTGTTAGGGTTAGGGTTAGGGTGAGTTTTAGGGTTAGGGTGAGTGTTATGGTTATAGTTATGATTAGGATTAGGGTTAGGGTGAGGGTGAGTGTGAGGTTTAGGGTTAGGGTTAGGCTTAGGATTAGGCTGTGGGTGAGAGTGAGGGTCAGGGTTAGGGTTAGGGTGAGGGTGAGGTTTAGGGTTAGAGTGAGGGTTAGTGGCAGGGTTAGGGTGAGGGTTAGTTTTAGGGTTCTGTTTAGTGTTACGTTTAGGGGGAGGTTTAGGGTCAGGTTGAGGGTTAGGGTTAGTGTTAGATTTTGGGTTAGGGTGAGGGTTAGTTTGAGATTTAGGGTTAGGGTTAGGGTTAGGTTAAGGATTACGGTTAGGGTGAGGGTGAGTGTGAGTGTTAGGGTTAAGGTTTGGCTTAGGATGAGGCTGAGGTTGGGGGTAAGGATTAGTGTCTGGGTTATGGTTAGGGTTAGGTTTACGGTGAGGGTTAGGATGAGGGTTAGGGTAAGGATTAAGGTTAGGGTGAGGGCTAGGGTGAGGGTGAGGGTTAGGGTTAGGGTTAGGGTGAGATTTATGGTTAAGGTGAGCGTTAGGGTTAGTGTGAATGTTAGTGTTAGGTTTAGGTTTAGTGTTAGGGTTAGGGGGTTAGTGTTAGGGTGATGGTTAGGGTTAAGGGTAGCTTGAAGTTTAGGATGAGGTTTAGGGATAGGGTGAGGTATGGATAAGGTTAGGGTAAGGGTGATGGTAAGGGTAAATTGGTTTAAGTTTAGTGTTAGGGTTAGGGGGAGGGTTAGGGTCAGGTTTAGGGTTAGGGTTAGTGTTAGTATTTGGGTTAGTGTGATGGTTAGGGTTAAGGGTAGCTTGAAGGTTAGGATGAGGTTTAGGGATAGGGTGAGGTAGGGATAAGGTTAGGGTAAGGGTGATGGTAATGGTAAATTTGAGGGTTAGGGTGAGGGTGAGGGTTAGGATAAGGGTGAGGGTTACGTTTAGGGTGAGAGTTAGTGTACGGGTGAGGGTTAGGGATTATGGTGAGGGTGAGGGTTAGATTGAAGATTAGGGTTAGGGTTAATGTGTAATCCTCACTCTCAGCCTAACCCTCATCTTTACTCTTACTGTCACCCTCATCCTAACCCTCACCCCAATCCTAAACCTCATCCTAACCCTAACAGTAACCCTAACCCTAACACTCAGCCTTACCCTAAACCTCACCCTAACCCTAACACTAATCATCAATCTAACCCTCACCCTCACCCTACCCCTACCGCTAACCCTCACCCTAACCCTAACCCTCAGCCTTATAGTAACTCTCACCCTCAGCCCAACCCTAACATTTAACCTTACCTTCATCCCCACCCTAACACTCACGCCTACCCTAACCCTCACCCTAAACCCAACTCTTCCTGTAAACCTCACCCTCACCATTACCCTAACTCTAACCCTAAACCTAACACTAAACCTCACCATAACCCTAGCCATAACATTCACCCTAACCCTAAACCTCACCCTCTCCCATAACCTCAGCCTAAACCTAAGGCTAACACTAACTCTAATCCTCACACTCACCCTAACCCTAATCCTAAACCTCACCCTCACCCTAGCCCTCACCCTATCCCTAACCTTCATCCTCACCATAAACCTCACACTATCCCTAAAATTAATCCTCAGTCTAAACCACACCCTCACCCTAACACTATCCCTAACCCTCACCATATCCCTAAACCTCACATTTACCGTAATCCTCACTCTTAGCCTAACCCTCAACTTTACCCTTACCCTCAGCCTAACCCTCACACTAACCCTAACCCACATACTCACCCTCACCCTGACCGTAACCCTAAGCATCACCCTAACCCTAACCCTCACCCACATCTTAATTTTAACACTAACCCTCACACTAACCCTCACCCTAACCCTAACTCTAACCCTAACCCTAAAACTAAACCTCACCCTAACCCTAACCCTAACACTAACCCTAACCTTCACACTCACCCTCACCCTAACCCTAACCCTCACCCTCACCCTCACCCTCAGCCTAACCCTAAGCCTAACCTTTACCCAAACCCTCACACTCACCATAAGCCTAACCTAATCCTAATCCTAATCATATCCATAACACTCACCCTAACCCTAACACTAACCCTAATCCTAACCCTCAACCTAACACTAACTCTAACACTAAACCTCACCCTTACCCTAAACATAACCCTAAACCTCACCCTAACCCTAATACTAAACCTCACACTCACCCTAGCCCTCACTCTAACCCTAATCCTAACCCTAACATTCATCCTAACCCTCACATTAACCCTAATCCTAACCCTCACCCTACCCCTAACCCTCACCCTCAACCTCATCCTCAGCCTAACCCCAAGCCTAACCCTAAACCTAACCCTAACCCACACACTCAACCTCACCCTAACCCTAATCCTAAAACTAAATCTAACCCTAACCCTCACACTAACCCTCAACCTAACCCTAACCTAGCACTATCCCTAACACTAACACTAACACTAACCCTCACCTTAAGCCTAAATCTAACCCTAAACCTCACCCTCACCCTAACCCTAACTCTAACACTAAACCTAACGCTAAACCTCACCCTAACCCTAACCCTTACCCTCACCCTCACACTCAACCTGAACATAACCCTAAACCTACAATGAACAATAACCCTAACCTTAACCCTAACCCTCACCCTAACTATAACCCTCATCCTCATCCTAACCCTCACCCTAACACGATCACCCTAACACTAACCCTAACCCTAACACTAACCCTAACACTAACCCTAAACCTCACCCTAAGCCTAAACCTCACCCTACCCCTAACCCTAGGGTGAGGGTGAGGGTTAGGTTTAGCGTTAGGGTGAGGTTTAGGGTTAAGGTGAGGTTTAGGGTAAGTGTGAGTGTTAATGTTAGGTTTCGGTTTTGTGTTAGGTTTAGGCGGAGGGTTAGGGTCAGGGTTAGGTTTAGGGTTAGTATTATGGTTAGGGTTAAGGTGATGGTTAGGATTACGTTTAGCTTGAAGGTGAGGATGAGGTTTATGGATAGGATGAGGGTTAGGGTAAGGGTGATAGTAAGGGTAAATTTGAGGGGTAGTCTAAGGGTGAGGGCTAAGATAAGCGTGAGGGTTACGGTTAGGGTGAGGGTTAGGTTAAGGTTGAGAGTTAGGGATTAGGGTGAGGGTCAGGGTTAGATTGAGGAGCATGGTTAGGGTTAGTGTGTGGTTTAGGGAGATGATGAGGGTTTGGGTTAGGTGAGGGTAAGGGTTAGAATTAGGGTTAGGGTGAGGGCTAGGGTGAGGTTGAGTGTTAGGGTTAGGGTTAGGGTGAGGTTTAGGGTTAGGGTGAGGGTTAGGGTTAGTGTAAGGGTTAGTGTTAGTGTTAGGGTTACTGTTTGGGTGAGGGTAAGTTTTAGGGTGAGGGTTAGGGTTAGGGTGAGGGTTATAGTTAGGGTTAGGTTTATTGTTAGTTTTAGGTTTAGTGTTACATTGAGGGTGAGGGTGAGGGTGAGGGTTAGGGTTAGGGTTAGGGTGAGGTTTAGGGTTAGGATTAGGGTTAGAGTTAGGGTTAGGGTGAGGGTGAGGTTTAGGGTTAGATTTAGGCTTAGGGTGAGGGTTAGTGTTAGTGTTAGGGTTTGGGTTAGTGTTAGGTTTGGGTTAGGGTGAGGGTTACTGTGAGGGTTATGGCTAGAGTTAGGGTTAGTGTTAGGATTAGGGTTAGGGTGAGGTTGAGTGTGTGGGTTAGGGTTAGATTTAGGGTTAGGCTTAGCGTTAGGCTGAGGGTGAGGTTGAGTGTGAGGGTTGGGTTTAGGTTGAGGGATAGCATTAGGGTTAGTGTGAGGGTCAGGATGAGGGTTAGGGTTAGGATTAGGGTTAGAGTGAGGGCTAGGGTTAGGATGACGTTTAGTGTTAGGCTTAGGGTTAGGTTTAGGGTTAGGGTTAGGGTGAGGATGAGGTTTAGTGTTAGAGTTAGGGTTAGGGTTAGTGTTAGGCTTAGGGATTGGGTGAGTGTTAGGGGTAGGATGAGGGTTATGGTTATGGTTAGGATTAGGATTAGGGTTAGGGTGAGTGTGAGGGTTAGGGTAAGTGTTAGGCTTAGGGTTAGGTTGAGGGTGAGGGTTAGGTTTAGGTTGAGGTTTAATTTGAGGGTTAGGGTTATTGTTAGGGTTAGGGTGAGGGTTAGTGTGAGCGTTACTGTTAAAGTTAGGGTGTGGGTGAGGGTTAGGGTTAGGGTCATGCTTAGGGTTACGGCCAGGGAGAGGGTTAGCATGAGGGTGAGAGTTAGTGTGAGTGTAAGGATGGGGGTGACAGTAAGGGTAAAGTTGAGGGTTGGGGTTAGGGTTAGGGTTAGGGTTAGGGTGAGTGATAGGGTTAGGGGGAGGGTTATGGTTATGGTTAGGATTAGGATTAGGCTTAGGGTGAGGGTGAGTTCGTGGGTTAGGGTTAGGTTTAGGGTTAGGCTTAGGGTTAGGCTGATGGTGAGGTTGAGGTTTAGGTTTAGGGTTAGTGTGAGTGATAGTGTTACGGTGAGGGTTATGTTTAGGGTGTGGATTACGGTTAGGTTTAGGGTTAGGGTGAGGGCTGGTTTAGGGTGAGGTTGAGGTTTAAGATTAGGTTTAGGCTGAGGTATAGGGTTATGGTTAGGGTTAGGGTTTGGGCGAATGTGAGTTTTAGGGTTAGAGTTAGGGTTATGGTGAGGTTTTGGGTGAGGTTTATGGTTAGTGTTAGTGTTAGGGGTAGGGTTAGGCTGAGGGTGAGTGTGAGTGTGAGGTGTAGTTTTAGGGTTAGGCTTAGGTTTAGGCTGAGGGTGAGGGTGAGGTTTAGGGTTAGGGTGAAGGTGACGTTTAGGCTTAGATTTAGTGTTAGTGTGAGGGTTAGTCTGAGGTTTAGTGTTAGTTTAAGGGTGTGGGTGAGATTTAGGGTTAGAGTGATGCTTAGGGTTACGGTCAGTGTGAGGGTTAGGATGAGGGTTAGGGTTAGTGTGAGGGTAAGTGTGAGGGTGAAAATAAGGGTAAAGTTGAGGGCTAGGCTGAGAGTGACGATTACGATAAATGTGAGGGTTAGGGTTAGGGTGAGGGTTAGGGTTAGGGTTAGGGTGAGGGTGTGGTTAGATTGAGGATTAATTTTAGGGTTACTGTGAGGTTTGGGGTGAGGATGAGGGTTAGGGTAAGGGTGAGGGCTAGGGTGAGGGTGAGGGTTAGTGTTATGTTTAGGGTGAGTGTTATGGTTAGGGTGATGGTTAGGGTTAGTGTGAGGGTTAGTGTGAGGGTTAGCGTTAATGTTAGGTTGAGGGTAAATGTTAGGCAGAGGATTAGGGTTGGGGTGAGGGTTATGGTTAGAATGAGGTTTAGGGTTAGGGTTATTGTTCGGGTTAGTGTTCGGGTTAGGATGAGGTTTAGTGTTAACATTAGGGTTAGGGTGAGGACGAGGGTGAGGTTGAGGTTTAGGGTTAGGGTTAGGCTTAGGCTTAGGGTTAGGCTGAGGCTGAGGCTGAGGCTGAGGTTAAGGGTTAGGGTTAGCGTGATGGTTAGGGTTACTGTTAGGCTGAGTTTTTGGATGAGTGTTAGGGTTATGGTGAGGGTTACGGTGAGGGTGACAGTAAGGGTAAAGTTGATGGTTAGGGTTAGGGTGAGGGTTAGGGTGAGGATTAGGGTTAGGGTTAGGGTGAGGGTGAGGGTTGGTTGGAGGATTAGTGTTAGGGTTAGTGTGAGATTTAGGGTGAGGATGAGGGTTAGGGTTAGGGTGAGGGCTAGTCTGAGGTTGAGGGTTACGTTGAGGTTTAGGTTTAAGGTGATGTTTAGGGTTAGTGTGACGGTAAGTGTTATGATTAGGGTTATTGTTAGGGTGAGGGTAAGTGTTAGGGTGCGTGTTAGGTTTAGGGAGAGGGTTATGTTTTGGGTTAGGCTTAGTTTTAGGGTTATGGTTAATTGTTAGGGTTAGGTTTAGGGTTACGGTTAAGGTGAGGGTGAGGGTTAGGGTTAGGGTTAGGTTTAGGGTTAGTGTTAGGGTTAGGGTTAGGGTGAGGGTTAGGTTGAGGTTTAGGGATAGGTTTAGGATTACGGTTATGGTGAGGGTGAGTGTGAGTGTTAGGATTAGGCTTAGGGTTAGGCTGAGGGTGAGGGTGGGAATGAGTTTTAGGTTTATGGTGATGGTTAGGTTTAGGGTTAGGGTTAGGGTTAGGATTAGGGTTAGGTAGAGGTCTAGGGTGAGGGTGAGGGTTAGGCTGAGGGTTAGCGTGAGTCTGAGGGTGAGGGTGAGGGTTAGGGTTATGTTGAGGTTTAGGGTTAGGGTTTGGGTGAGGGTGAGGTTAAGAATGAGGATTAGTTTTAGGGTTAGTTTGAGGTTTAGGGTGAGGATGATGGTTAGGGTTAGGGTGAGCGCTAGGTTGAGGGTGAGGGTTAGGGTTAGGGTGAGGTTTAGGGTTAGGGTGATGGTTAGGGTTAGTTTTAGTGTTAGGGTTATGGTTAGTGTTAGGGTGAGGTTAAGTATTAGGATGAGGGTTAGGGTTAGGGTGAGGGTTATGGTTAGAATGAAGGTTAGGGTTAGGTATAGGGTTATTTTTAGGATTAGTGTTAGAGTTATGGTTATGGTGAAGGTGAGGGGTAGGGTTAGGTTTAGGGTGAGGTTTATGTAAGGGTTAGCGTTAGAGTTAGGTTTAGGGTGGGGGTGAGGTTTAGGGTTACAGTTAGCCTTAGTGTTAGTGTTAGGGTTAGGGTGAGGGTTAGTGTGAGGGTTAGGGTTAGGTTTAAGCTTACGGTTAGGCTTAAGCTTAGAATGAGAGTGAGGGTGAGGGTTAGGGTTAACGTTAGGGTTAGGGTTCGGGTTAAGGTTAGGGTGAGGGTTAGGATGAGGTGTAGGGTTAGGATTAGGATTAGGTTGAGCACTAGGGTGATGGTTAGTGTGAGGGTTAGGGTTAGGGTTAGGGATAGGGTTAGGTTTATGATTAGGTTTAGATTGAGGGTGAATGTGAGGGTTAGGGTTAGGGTTAGGCGTAGGGTTAGGGTGAGTGTTAGGGATAGGGTTTCGTTTAGGGTGAGGGTGAGGGTTAGGGTTAGGATTAGGGTGAGGGTGAGGGTTTGGTTAAGGGTTAGTGTGAGGTTTAGGGTTATTGTGAGGGTTATGTATATGGTGAGGGTTAGAATTAGGTTTAGAGGTTAGGGTTAGGGTGAGGTTTAGGGTGAGGGTGAGTTTTAGGGTTAGGGTTAGTGTGAGGTTTAGGGTTATGGTTAGGGTTATTTTTAGGGCGAGTGTGAGGGTTAGGTTTAGAGTTAGGGTTAGGCTTAGGCTTAGGGTTTGGTTATGGCCTGGGTTGAGGGTGAGGGTTAAGGTTAGGGTTAGGTTGAGGGTTAGGGTGAGGGTTAGTGTTAGGGTTAGGGTTAGGGGTGGGTTTAAGGTTAGGCTTAATGTTAGGACGAGGGTGAGGCTGAGGGTTAGGGTTAGGGTGAGGGTGAGGTTTAGGGTTAGATTTAGTGTTAGGGTTAGGTTAGTGTGAGTGTTAGGGTAAGGGTTAGTGTTATGGTTAGAGTTAGGGTGCGGGTGAGTGTGAGGGTTAGGGTTAGTCTTATGCTTAGGCTTAGGGTTAGTCCGAGCATGAGGGTGAGGGTTAATGTTAGGGTTTTAGGATTAGGGTTATGGTTAGGGTGAGGGTGAGCTTGAGGGTTAGATTTAGGTTTAGGGGGAGGTTTAGTGTGAGGGTTAGGGTTAGGGTTGTTGTGAGGGTTAAGGTTAGGGTGATGGTTAGGTTGAGGTTTAATGTTAAGGTTAGGATTAGGTTTAGGACTACTTTTTCCCTGAGGGTTAGGTTTAGGGTTCAGCTTAGTCTTAGGGTTAGGCTGAAGGTATGGATGGGGATGAGGATTAGGTTTAGAATGATGGTTAGGGTTATGGTTAGGAGGAGGTTTAGTGTTTTGATTAGGGTTAGGGTGAGGGCTAGGATGAGGGAGAGTGTTAGGGTTAGGGGTAGGCTTAGGCTTAGGGTTAGGCTGAGGCTGAGGGTGAGGGTCAGGTTTAGGGTGATAGTTGGGGTTAAAGTTAGGGTGAGAGTTAGTATAAGGATTAGGGTTAGGGTGCGGGTTAGGGTGAGGGTGACTTTATGGGTAAAGGTGAGCATTAGGCTGAGGGTGAGGTCTAGGATTAGGGTGAGGTTTAGGGTTAGGGTGATGGTTAGGGTTAGTGTGAGGGTTAGTGTTAAAGTCAAGGTTAGTGTTAGGTTGAGTCTAAGTGTTAGGGTGAGGGTTAGGGTTAGGGTGATGTTTACGGTTAGGATGAGGGTTAGGGTTAGGGTTAAGGTTATTGTTAGGGTTAGGATTACGGTTACAGTGAGGGTGAGGTTGAGGGTTAGGGTTAGGATGAATTTAGGTTTAGGGTTAGGGATAGAGTTAGGGTTAGGGTGAGGGTGAGATTGAGGTTTAGGGTTAGGGTTAGGTTAGGGTTAGGGTTAAGGTGAGGGTGAGGGTTAGGGTTAGGGTGAGGGTTAGGGTTAGGATTAGGGTTAGGGTGAGGGTGAGTGTTAGGATTAGCGTTAGGGTTACATTTATTGTTAGTGTTATGGTTAAGGTTAACTTTGTGGTGAGGGTGAGGCTGAGGGTGAGGGTTAGGGTTAGGATTAGGGTTAAGTTTAGCTTTAGGGTTAGGGTTAGTGTTATTGTTAATGTTAGGGTTAGAGTTGTGGTGAGAGTGAGGGTGAAGGTGAGGGTGATTGTTAGGGCTTGGGTTAGGGTGAGGTTTAGGGTTAGGGTGAGGATTAGGGTTAGGGTGAGGGTAAGGTTTAGCGTTAGAGTTAAGGTTAGGGGGAGAGTTAGGGTGAGGGTTAGGGTTAGGGTGAAGGTTAGGTTGAAGTTTAGGTTTAGGCTTACAGTTAGGTTTAGGATTAGGGTTATGGTGAAGGTGAGTGTGAGGATTAGGGTTAGGCTTAGGCTTAGGCTTAGTGTTGGGCTGAGGGTGAGGATGGGGGTGGGGATTAAGGTTCTGGTGATTTTTAGGTTTAGGGTTAGGGTGAGGGTTAGGATGAGGGTTAGGGTTAGGATTATGGTTATGGTTAGGGCCAGGGTGAGGGTGAGGTTTAGGGTTAGGATTAGGCTTAGGCTTATGTTTAAGCTGAGGGTGAGGTTGAGCTGAAGGTTTAGCATTAGGGTGATGTTTAGTGTTACGTTTAGGTTGAAGCTTAGCATGAGGTTTAGAGATAGGGTGAGGGTTAGCGTGAGGGTGATGGTAAGGGTAAAGTTGAGGGTTAGGCTGAGGGTGAGGGTTAAGATCAGGGTGAGGGTTAGTGTTAGGGTGAGGGTTAGGGTAAGGGTGAGGGTTAGGGGTTAGGGTGAGGGTAAGGGTTAGATTGAGGATTAGGGTTAGTGTGAGGTTTAGGGTGAGGATGAGTGTTAGGGTTAGGGTGAGGGTTAAGGTTAGGGTGAGGGCTAGGGTGAGGGTGAGGGTTAGGGTTAGGATTAGGGTTAGGGTGAGTTTTAGGGTTAGGGTGAGGGTTAGGGTTAGTGTATGGGTTAGTGTTAGGGTTAGGGTTAATGTTAGTGTGAGGGTAAGTGTTAGGGTGAGGTTTAGGGTTAGGGTGAGTGTTATAGTTAGGGTGATGTTTAGGGTTCGGTTAGGGTTATTCTTGTTGTTAGGTTTAGGGTTATGTTGAGGTTGAGGGTGAGGGTGAGGGTTAGGGTTAGTGTTAGGGTGAGGTTTAGGGTTATGATTAGGTTTAGAGTTAGGAATAGGTTGAGGGTGAGGTTTAGGATTAAAGTTAGGCTTAGGGTGAGGGTTAGTGTGAGGGTTAGCGTTAGGGACAGTGTTAGGTTATGGTTATTGTGAGAGTTAGTGTGAGGGTTAGGGTTAGAGTGAAGTTTAGGGTTAGGATTAGGGTTAGGGTGAGGATGAGTGTGTGGGTTAGGGTTAGGTTTAGGGTTAGGCTTAGGGTTAGGCTTAGACTGAGGTTGAATATGAGGCTTAGGGTTAGGGTGAGGGTTCGAGTTAGGGTTAGATTGAGGGTAAGGATGAGGGTTAGGGTTAGGATTAGGGTTAAGGTGAGCACTGGCGTGACGGTTAGTGTGAGGGTTAGGGTTAGGGATAGGGTTAGGTTTAGGATTATGGTTAGGTTGAGGGTGAGTGTGAGGTTTAGGGTTAGGGTTAGGGTTAGGCTGAGGGTTAGGTTTAGGGTTAGTGTTAGGTTTTGATTTAGGCTGAGAGTGAGGTTTAGCGTTAGGGTTAGGGTTAGGGTTAGCGTTACGCTGAAGATGAGGGTGGGGGTGAGGATTAGGTTTAGCGTGAGGGTTAGGTTTAGAGCGTGTTATTGTTAGGGTTAGGGTTAGAGTTATGGTGAGGGTGAGGTTGCGGGTGAGGGTTAGGTTTAGGGTTAGGGTGAGATTTAGAGTTAGGGTTGGAGATAGGGTTAGTGTTAGGGTTGGGCTTAGGGTTAGGCTGTGGGTGAGGGTGGGGATGAGGATTAGGTTTAGGTTTAGGGTTAGGGTTAGAGTTAGGGTTAGGCTTAGGCTTAGGGTTTGGCTGAGGGTGAGGTTGGGGCGAGGATTAGGGTTTTTGTGATGGTTAGGTTTAGGGTTAGGTTGATGGTTAGGATGAGGGTTAGGGTTAGGATTAGGGTTAGGGTGAGGGCTGGGGTGAGGTTGAGGGATAGGGTTAGGTATAGGCTTAGGCTTAGTGTTAGTCTGAGTGTGAGGTTGAGGGTGAGGGTTAGGGTTACTGTGATGGTTAGGTTTACGGTTAGGGTGAGGGTTAGGATGAGGGTTAGGTTTAGGGTGATTGTGATGGTAAGTGTAAATGTGAGGGTTAGGCTGAGGGTGAGGGTTAAGATAAGGGTAAGGGTTAGGGTTAGGGTGCGGGTTAGGGTAAGGTTTATGGTTAGGGTTAGGGTGAGGGTGAGGGTTAGATTGAGAATTAGGGTTAGGGTTAGTGTGAGGTTTAGGGTAAGGATGAGGGTTAGGTTTAGGGTGATGGTTAGGGTTAGAATTAGGGTTAGGGTGAGGGCTAGGGTGAGCGTGAGGATTAGGTTTGGGTTTAGGGTGAGGTTGAGGTTTAGGTTAAGGTTGAGTGTTAGGATTAGTGTGAGGGTTAATGTTATGGTTAGGGTTAGTGTAAGGGTGAGGGTAAGTGTTAGGGTGATGTTTAGGGTTAGGGTTATTGTTAGGGTTAGGTTTATGGTTACACTTACAGTGAGGGTGAGGGTTAGGGTTAGGTTTAGTGTTAGGTTTAGGTTTAGGGTTACAGTTAGACTTTGGGTTAGGGCTAGGATTAGGCTTAGGGTGAAGGCTAAGTTGAGGGTGAGGGTGAGGGTTAGGGTTAGGGTTAGGATTAGGTTGAGGGTGAGGGTGAGTGTGTGGGGTATGTTTAGGTGTAGGGTTAGGCCTAGGATTAGGCTAAGGGTTAGGTTGAGGGTGAGGGTTATGTTTAGGGTGAGGGTTATGGTTAGGGTTAGGGGAGTTTTAATGTTAGGTTTAGGTTTAGGGATAGGTTGAGGTTTAGGGTTAGGGTTATCTTGAGGGTGAGGGTTAGGGTTAGGTTGAGGGTTAATATTAAGGCTAGGTTTAGGTTGAATGTTAGGGTTACCAATTTGGTAAGGGTTATCATGAGGGAAAGGGTTAGGATTAGCGTTAGGATGAGGGCTAGGTTGAGAGTGAGTGTTAGGTTTAGGGTAATGGTGAGGTTTAGGTTTTGGGTAAGGTTTAGGGTTAGGGTGAGGGTTAGGGTTAGGGTTATGGTGAGGGTCAGGGTTAGGGTTTGGTTGAGGGTTTGAATTAGGTTTAGGTTTAGAGTGAGGGTTAGGATGAGGGTTAGAGATACAATTAGGGTTAAGCTCAGGGCTGGGGTGAGGGTGAGGATAAGTGTTAGGGTTAGGGTAAGTTTTATGGTTAGGGTGAAGGTGAGGTTAAGGGTTAGGGTTAGGGTTAGGGTTAGGCTTAGGGAAAGGCTGAGTGTAAGGGTGAGGGTTAGGGTGAGGGTGAGGTTTAGGGTTAGAGTTAGGGTTAGGGTTAGAGTGAGCATTACGGTGAGGGTTAGGGTTAGGGATAGGGTTAGGTTTAGGATTAGGTTTTGGGTGAGGGTGAGTGTGGGGTTTATGGTTAGGGTTAGGGTTTTTCTTAGGAATAGGCTGAGGGTGAGGGTGAGAGTTAGGGTTACAGTGAGGGTTAGGGTGAGTGTTAGGATGTGGGTTAGTTTTAGGATTAGGGTGAGGTTTAGGGTTGGGTTTAGGGTGAGAGTTAGGGTTAGGTTTAAGGTGAGGTTTAGGGTTAGGGTTAGGGTTAGGTTTAGGGATAGGTTGAGGGTTAGGGTTAGGGTTATGTTGAGGGTGAGGTTTAGGGTTAGGTTGAGGGATAGGATTAGGGCTAGGTTTAGGGTGAGGGTTAGGGTGAGGGTTTGCATGAGGGGTATGGTTAGGATTTTGGTTAGGATGAGGGCTAGGGTTAGGTTGAGATTTAGGCTGAGGGTTTGGGTTATGGTGAGGGTGTGGGTTAGGTTTGGACTGAAGGTTATTGTGAGGACTAAGGTGAGGGTTAGGGTTAAGGTTAGGGTGAGGGTTAGGTTGAGGTTTAGGTTTAGGGTTAGGGTTAGTATTAGGGTTAGTGTGAGGGTAAGTGTAAGGGTTAGGGTGAGGGTTATCCTGAGGCTTAGGGTTAGGCTGAGGGTGAGGTTGGGGATGAGGATTAGGTTTAGAATGATGGTTCCAGTTATGGTTAGGTGAGTGTTATGATGAGGGTTAGGGTTAGGATTAGGGATACGGTGAGGTCTAGGGTGAGTGTGAGGTTTAGGGTTAAGTTTAGGCTTAGGCTTAGGGTTAGACTGAGGCTGAAGGTAAGGGTGAGGGTTAGGGTTAGGGTGATGGTTAGGGTTACAGTAAGGGTGAGGGTTAGGATGAGGGTTAGGATTAGGGTGAGGGTTAGGATGAGGGTGACAGTAAGTGTAAAGGTGAGGGTTAGGCTGATGGTGAGGGTTATGGTAAGGGTGACGGTGAGGGTTTGGGTTAGGGTGAGTGTGAGGGTTAGACTGAGGATTAGTGTTAGGGTTAGTATGAGGTTTAGGGTGAGGCTGATGGTTAGGGTTAGGGTGAGGAATAGGGTAAAGTTGAGGGTTAGGGTTAGGGTTTGGTTGAGGTTTAAGTTTAGGGTGATGGTTAGTGGTAGTGTGAGGGATAGGGTTTGGGTTAGTGTTAGTGTTAGGGTTAGCATAAGTGTTAGGGTAAGGTATAGGTTTAGGGTGAGGTTTACGATTAGGGTTAGCGTTTGGGTTATGGTGAAGGTGAGGTTTAGGGTTAGAGTTAAATTTAGGGTGAGTGTTAGGGTTAGGGTTAGGGTTAGGTTACTGTTAGGTTAGGTATAAGGTGAGGTTTAGTGTGGGGGTGAGAGTTAGTGTTAGGGTTCAGATTAGGATTAGGTTTAAGGTGAGGGTGAGTGTGAGTGTTAGGGTTAGGGTTAGGATTAGGATTAGAGTTAGGGTGAGGGTGAGGGTTACGGTTAGGGTGAGTGTTGGGATTAGGGTTAGTGTGAGGGTTAGGGTGAGTGTTAATCTTAGACTTAGGGTTTGGTTGTGGGCTAGGGTGAGGGTGAGGGTGAGGGTGAGGGTGAGGGTTGGGGTGAGGGTTAGGGTGAGGGTTTGGTTAGTGTTAGGTTTAGGGTTGGGATTAGGTTTAGGCAAAATGTTAGGCTGAGGGCGTGGGTGAGGGTGAGGTTTATGGTGAGGGTGAGGGTTAGGGTTAGGGTTAGGGTATGATTTAGTGTTAGGCTTAGGGTTAGTGTTAGTCTTAGGTTTAAGTTGAGATTTAGGGGGAGGGTCAGGGTTAGGGTGAGACTTATGTTTAGCATTAGGGTTAGGGTGAGTGTGAGGTTTAGGGATAAATTAGGGTTAGGGTGAATCTGAGGGTGAGGTTTAATGTTAGGGTTAGTGTTAGGGTTAGGGTGAGGGTGAGGGTTAGGTTGAGGGTGAGGAATAGGGTTAGGGTTAGGATTAGGATTAGCATTAGGGTTAGTGTGAGGGTTAGGGTTAGGGTTAGCCTTAGGTTTAGGCTGAATGTGAGGGTGAGGGTTAAGTTTAGGTTTAGGTTGAGGATTAGGTTTAGAGTTAGGGTGAGGTTTAGTGTTAGGGTTAGGGTTAGAATTAGGGTTAGGGTGAGGGTGAAGTTTAACGGTAGAGTTAGGGATAGGGTGAGGGTTAGGGTGAGGGTTAGGGTTAGGGTGAGGGTTAGTGTGGGAGTGACGGTAAGCGTAAACATGAGGGTTAGGCTGAGGGTGAGAGTTACTGTAAGGGTGAGGGTTAGGTTTAGGGTGAGATTTAGGTTGAGGATGAGTGTAAGGGTTTGGGTGAGTGCTAGGGTAAGGGTGAGGGTTAGGGTTAGGGTTAGGGTGAGGGTGTTAGGTTGAGGGCTGGGGTAAGGTTGAGGGTTATGGTTTATGTGAGGGTTAGGGTTAGGGTTAGGTTTATTGTTATGTTTAGGGTTAGGGTTTAGGTTACGGTGAGGGTGAGTGTGAAGGTTAGGGTTAGGCTTAGGTTTAGGCTTAGGGTTAGGGTGAGATTTAGGGTTATGGGTATGGTGAGGTTTAGGGTTAGGTTTAGGGTTAGGGTGAGGTTGAGATTTTGGGGTTAGAGTTAGGGTTAGATTGAGCCTGAGGGTGAGGCTTAGGTTTAGGTTTAGTGTTAGGGTGAGGGTTAGGTTGAGGGTTAGTGTGAGGGTGACGGTTAGGGTTAGGTTTAGGATTAGGATTAGGGTTAGTGTCAGGGTTAGGGTTAGGATTAGGGTTAGGGTGAGAGTGAGTGTTATGATTATGGTTAGGTTTAGGGTTAGGGTGAGGTTTAGGGTTAGGATTAGTATTATTCTTAGGGTTAGGTTTAGGGTTAGGCTTACGGTTAGGCTGAGGGTGAGGTTGAGGATGAGGATTAGGGTGAGGGTGAGGGTTAGGGTTAGGGTGACTTTTAGGGCTATGTTTAGGGTGAGGTTGTGGGTTAGATTGAGGATTATTGTTAGGGTTAGTGTGAGGTTTAGGGTGAGGATGAGCGTTAGGGTTAGGGTGAGTGTGAGGGTTATGGTTAGTGTTAGGATGAGGTTTAGGATTAGGGTGATGGTTAGGGTTAGTGTGAGGGTTAGTGTTAGGGTTAGGGTTAGTGTTAGGTTGAGGGTTAGGGTTAGGGTGAGTGTTATGGTTATGGTTAGCGTGAGTGTTAGGATTAGGGTTAGGGTTATTGTTAGTGTTAGGGTTAGGGTTTTGTTTAAGGTGAGGGTAAGGGTGTGGGTTAGGGTTGGGGATAGGATGAGGTTTAGGTTTAAGCTTAGGGTTAGAATTAGGGTTAGGGTGAGGGTGAGGTTTAGGGTTAGAGTTAGGTTTAGTGTTAGGTTTAGGTTTAGGGTTAGGGTTAGACTAGGCTTAAGCTTAGGCTTAGGCCAAGCATGAGGGTGAGGGTTAGAGTTAGGGTAAGGGTGAGTAGTAAGGTTAGGGTTCTGATGAGGTTTACGTTTAGGATTAGGGTTGGGGTGAGGGCTAGGGTGAGGCTTAGTGTGAGGGTTAGGTTTAGGGATAAGTTTAGTTTTAGGATTAGGTTTAGGTTGAGGGTGAGTGTGAGCGTTAGGGTTAGGGTTAGGCTTAGGCTTAGGGTTAGGGTTTGGGTTAGGGTGAGTGTGCGGCTGAGGATTATGGTTAGGTTTAGGGTTAGGTTTAGGGTTAGGGTTAGTGTTAGGTTTAGGGTTACAATGAGGATTAGGGTTATGCCTAGGGTTAGGCTTAGGGTTAGGCTGAGGGTGAGGGTGGGGGTTAGGATTAGGGTTAGGGTTCGGGTTAAAATTAGTGTTATAGTCAGTGTTATGGTTACGGTTAAGTTTGCGGTGAGGGTGAGGCTGAGGGTGAGGGTTATGGATAAGTTTAGGCTTAGGCTTAGGGTTAGGCTGAGGGTGAGGTTGGGGTGAGGAATAGGTTTTGGGTGATGGTTAGGGTTCAGATTAGGGTGAGGGTTAGGATGAGGGTTAGGGTTAGCATTAGGTTTAGGGTGGGGGCTAGGGTGAGGCTGAGGGTTAAGTTTAGGGTGATGGTGAAGTTTAGGGTTAGGGTGAGAGTTAGGGTTACTGTGAGGCTTAGTGTTCAGTTAGGGTTAGTGTTAGGGTGAGGGTAAGTATTAGCGTGACGGTTAGTGTTAGGTTGAGCATTATAGTTAGGGTGAGGTTTGGGTTAGTTTTAGGGTTATTGTTAGGTTTAGGGTTAGAGGTACTGTGAGGGTGAGGATATGGGTTAGATGTAGGGGAGGTTTAGGGTTAGGATTAGGGTTAGAGTTAGGGTTAGCGTGAGTGTGAGGTTTAGGGTTAGAGTTAGGGTTCAGGTGAGGGTTAGGATGAGGGTTAGGGTTAGTGTTAGTTTTAGGTTTAGGGTTAGGGTGAGGTTAAGTGTTAGGGTTATGGTTAGGATTAGTGTTAGGGTGAGGGTGACTGTGTGGGTTAGTGTTAGGTTTAGGTTAGGCTTAGGGTTAGGAAGAGGGTTAGGTTGAGGGGAAGGGTTAGGATTCGGGTGAGGGTTAGGGTTAGGGTTAGTGTGAGGGTTAGGATGAAGGTTAGGTTTAGGATTAGGTTTAGGGTGAGGGCTAGGGTGAAGGTGAGGTTTAGGGTTAGGTTTAGGGTGAGGTTTAGGGTTAGGGTTAGGTTCAGTGTGAGTTTGAGGTTTAGGGTTAGAGATAGGTTTAGGGTGAGTGTTAGGGTGAGGGTTTGGCTTAGTGATAGTGTTAGAGTTAGGGTTAGTCTGAGGTTTAGGATGAGGGTGTGGGTTAGGGTTAGGGTTAGTATTAGGATTAGGGTTAGGGAGAGGGGGAGTGTGAGGGTTAGAGTTAGCCTTAGATTTAGGCTGAGGTTGAGGTTGAGGGTGAGTTTTAGGGTTAGTTTGAGGGTTAGGGTTAGGGTTAGGATGTGGTTTCGTGTTAGGGTTAGTGTTATAGTTAGGGTTAGGTTGAGGGTGAGGTTTAGGTGTATAGTTAAGGTTTGGGTGAGTGTTATTTTGAGTGTTAGGGTGAGTTTTAGGGTGGGGGTGACAATAAGGGTAAATGTGAGGGTTAGGCTAAGGTTGAGGGATAGGTTTAGTGTTAGGGTTTTGGTTAGGGTGAGATTTAGGGTTCGGGTTAAGTTTAGGGTTAGGGTGAGGGTTAGGGTGAGGGTGAGAGTTAGGGTTAGGTTGAGAGTTAGGGTTAGAATTAGGGTTAGGGTAAGGGTGAGGGTTGGGGTTAGTGGTGGGGTGAGGTTTAGAATGAGGGTTAGGATTAGTATTCGGGTTAGGGTGAGGGCTCGGGTGAGGGTGAGGTTTAGGTTTAGGGTTAGGGTGAGGTATAGGGTTAGGGTTAGGGTTAAGGTTAGGATGAGGGTGAGTTTTAAGGTTAGATTTAGGTTTAGGTTGAGACTGAGGTTGAGGGTTAGGGTTTGGGTTAGTATTAGAGTTAGGTTTAGGGTGAGGGTTAGGTAGCGGGTGAGTGTTAGGCTTAGGGATAGGATTAGGCTTATGGTAAGCGTTAGGGTGAGTGTGAGTGTTAGGGTAAGGGTTAGGGTTAGGCTTAAATTTAGGCTGAGGGTGAGGGTGAGGGTGAGGGTTAGGGTAAGTGTGAGGGTTAGGGTTAGGATTAGGGTGAGAGTTAGGCTTCGGTTAAGTTTAGGGTTAGGGTGAGTGTTAGGGTTAAGGTTCGGATGAGGTTTAGGTTTACGATTAGGGTTGGGTTGAGGGCTAGGGTGAGGCTTAGGGTGAGGGTTAGTGTTAGGGATAGGGTTAGGTTTAGGATTAGGTTTAGGGTGAGGGTGAGTGTGAGCGTTAGGGTTAGGGTTAGGCTTAGGGTTAGGGTGAGGGTTAGGGTTAGGATTTCGGTTAGGGTGAGGGTGCGGCTGAGGATTAGCGTTAGGTTTAGGGTTAGGTTTAGGGTTACAGTGCGTATTAGGTTTACGTTAAATGTGAAGGTTATGCTTAGGGTTAGGATTAGGATTAGGGTAAGTTTTAGGGTGACTGTGAGGGTTAGGGTTAGGGTCAGGGTTAGGCTTAGGTTTAGACAGAGGGTTAGGTGAGGGTGAGGGTTAGGGTAAGGGTGAACGTTAGGGTTAGGGTTAGGGTGAGAGTTAGGGTTCGGTTAAGTTTAGGGTTAGGGTGAGGGTGAGGGTTAGGGTATTGTTAGCGTTAGTGTTAGGGTTAGGGTTACAGTTATAGTGAGGGTGAGGGTTAGGGTTAGGGTTAGGATGAGGTTTAGTTTTAGGGTTAGGTTTAGAGGTAGGTTTAGGATGAGGGTGAGATTTAGGGTTAGAGTTAGGGTTAGTGTTATGGTTAGGTTTAGGGTGAGGGTTAATGTTAGTGTTAGGCTTAGGCTGAGCATGAGGGTGAGGGTTAGGTTTCGGGTTATGGTGAGGGTTAGAGTTAGGTTTAGTGTGAGTTTTAGGATGAGGTTTAGGGTTAAGATTAGGTTAAGGGTGAGGGCTAGGGTGAGGGTTATGTTGAGGGCTAGGGATAGGGATAGGGTTAGGTTTAGGATTAGGTTTAGGGTGAGGGTTCCTGTATGTGTTAGGGTTAGGTTTAGGGTTCGGTTTAGGGTTAGGCTGAGGGTGAGTTTGATGTTGAGGGTTAGGTTTAGGTTGAGGGTAGGGTTTGGGTTAAGTTTAGGGATAGGGTGAGGGTTAGGGTAAGGGTTATGGTGAGGTTGAGGGTTAGGGTTAATTTGAGGTTTAGGGTTAGAGTTAGGGTGAGGGTGAGGGTGAGGTTTAGGGTCAGGTTAAGAGTGAGGGTTACGATGATTGTTAGGGTTAGGATTAAGTTATGGTGAGTGCTATAGTGAGGGTGAGGTTTAGGGTTAGGGTTAGGGTGAGGTTTAGGGTTAGTATTAGTGTTAGGGTGAGGCTGAGGGTGAGGGTTAGGGTTAGGGTTAGTGTTAGATTTAGGGTTAGGGTGAGGGTTAGGGTGAGGGTGATGGTTAGGCTTAGGGTTAGGATTAGGATTAGGGTCAGGTTTAGGGTGAGTGTGAAGGTTAGGTTTAGGATTAGGGTTAGGCTAGGTTTAGACTGAGGGTGAGCGTGAGGGTGAGGGATAGGGTTAGGGTGAGGGTTAGGTTTAGTGTTAGGGTGAGACTTAGGGTTCGGGTTAAGTTGAGGGTTAGGGTGAGGATTAGGGTAATATTAGGGTTAGGGTGGGGGTTAAGATTAGGCTTAGTGTGAGGGATAGGATGAGGATTAGGGTTAGAATTAGGTTTAGGGTGAGGGCTAGGGTGAGGGTGAGGGTTCGGGTTAGTGTTAGGATGGGGTTTAGGTTTAGGGTTAGGGTTAGGGTGAGGTTTAGGATGAGAGGTAGGCTTACGGTGATGTGATTGTTAGGGTTAGGGTGAGGTTTAGGGTTAGTATTAGGGTTAGGGTGATGGTGAGTGTTAGGATTAAGGTTAGGGTTAGGTTTAGGGTTAGGTTTTAGGTTAGGATTAGTGTTATTTTTAGGTTTATGGTTAGAGTAACAGTGAGGGTGAGGATGAGGGTGAGGGTGTGGATTAGGGTGAGGGTTAGGGTAAGGTTTAGGGTTAGGGTTAGGATTAGGGTTAGGGTGAGGGTGAGGTTTAGGGTTAGATTTAGGGTTAGGGGGAGTGTTAGGTCGAGGTTTAGGGTTAGGGTTAGTGTTAGGGTTAAGGTTAGGGTGAGGGTTAGGTTGAGGTTTAGGGTTAGGGTTATGGTTAGTGTTAGGATTAGGGTGAGGGTGAGGGTGAGTGTGAGGGTTAGGGTTAGGTTTCGGCTTAGGGTTAGGCTGAGGGTGAAGGTGGGGGTGAGGATTAGGGTTAGGGTGATGGTTAGGATTAGGGTAAGTGTGAGGGCTCGGGTGAGGGTAAGGGTAAGGGTAATGCTTAGGCTTAGGCTTAGGTTTAGGCTGAGGGTGAGGTTGAGGGTGAGGGTTAGGGTTAGCATGATGGTTAGGTTTACGGTTAGGGTGAGGGTTGGGATGAGGTTTAGGGTTAGGGTGAGGTTAGGTTGAGGATGATGGTAAGGGTAAAGGTGAGGTTTACGATGAGGGTGAGGGTTAAGATAAGGGTGAGGGTTAGGGTTAGGTTTAGGATTAGTGTAAGGGTTAGGGTTAGGAATAGGGTGAGGGTTAGATTGAGGATTAGTTTTAGGGTTAGTGTGAGGTTTAGGGTGAGGATGAGGGTCAGGTTTAGGGTGAGGGTGAGGGTTAGAATTAGGGTTAGGGTGAGGGCTAGGGTGAGGGTGAGTGTTAGAGTTAGTGTGAGGGTTAGTGTTAGGGTTAGGTTAGTGTTTGGGTGACGGTTAGTGCTAGGGTGAGGGTTAAGGTTAGGGTGAGGGTTATGGTTAGCATGAGATTTAGGTTTTGGGTGACGGTGAGGGTGAGTGTGAGGGTTAGGGTTAAGGTTAGGCTTAGGGTTAGGGTGAGGGTTAGGGTTAGGTTTTGGGTTAGGGTGAGGGTGAGGTTGAGGATTAGGGTTAGGTTTAGGGTTAGGGTTAGGATTATGGTGAGGGTTAGGGTAAGGGTTAGGCTTAGGTTTACATTTAGGCTGAGCTTGAGGCTGAGGATGAGGGTTATGTTTAGGGTTAGGGTGAGGGTTAGGGTTAGGGTAAGTGTTATTTTTAGGGTTAGGGTTAGATTTATGATGAGGTTGAGGATGAGGGTGAGGGTGAGGGTGAGGTTTAGGTTTAGGGTTAGGGTTATATTTAGGATTAGGGTGAGGGTGTCCGAAATGTTAAAGGTGAGGGTTAGGCTGATGATGCAGGTTACGGTAAGGGTGAGTGTTAGGGTTAGTGTGAGGGTTAGGGTTAGGATTGGGGTGAGAGTTAGGGTTTGGGTTAAGTTTAGGGTTAGGTTGAGGGTTAGGTAAGGGTTACAGTGAGGGTGAGGGTTAGGGTTAGGTTGAAGGTTAGTGTTAGGATTAGGGTTAGGGTGAGGGTGAAGGTTAGGGTTAGTGTTAGGTTCAGGGTTAGGATGAGGGTTAGGGTTAGGATTAGGGTTAGGGTGAAGTCTAGTTTGAGGTTGAGGTTTAGGGTTAGCGTTAGGGTGAGGTTTAGGTTTTGGGTTAGGGTTAGAGTGAGGGTTAAGGTGAGTGTGAGCTTTAGGTTTAGAGTTAGGGTTAGGGTGAGGGTTAGGTTGAGGTTGAGGGTTAGGGTTAGTGTTAGGATTAGGGTTAGGGTGAAAGTTAGGGGGAGGGTTAGGGTTAGGGTTAGGGTTAGTCTTCGGGTTTGGGTGAGGTTGATGTTTAGGGTTAGATTGAGGCTGAGGGAGAGGGTGAGGGTTAGGGTTAGGTTTTGGGTTAGGGTGAGGTTGAGGGTGAGGGTGAGGATGAAGTTGATGGTGAGGGTGAGGGTTAGGGTTAGTGTTAGGTTGAGGTTTAGGCTTAGTGTTAGGTTTGGGTGAGTTTGAGTTTAAGGGATCGGGTGAGGGTTAAGGTAGGGTGAGAGTTAGGTTTAGGGTTAAGGTTAGGGTGAGGGTTCGTGTGAGGGTTAGGGTTAGGTTTAGGGTTAGTGTGAGGATTAGGGTTAGGTTTAGGGTGATGGTTAGGTTTAGTGTGATGGGTAGGGTGACTGTAATGTTAAGGGTTAGGGTGAGGCTGAGGGTTAGGTTGTTTGTTAGTGTTAGGGTCAGGGTTAGGGTTAGGTTTAGGTTTATGGTGGGGGTTAGGATGAGGGTTGGGTTTAGGATTAGGTTTATGTTTAGGATGAGCTTTAGGGTTAGGGTGAGGGTCAAGGTTAGGGTGAGGGTGAGGATTAGGGATAGGGTTAGGGATAGGTTTAGGCATATGATGAGGGCTAGGGTGAGGATTAGGGTTAGTGTGAGGGTTCGGGTGAGGGGTAGGTTTAGGAATAGGGTTTGGGTGAGGGTAAAGGTTCGGGTGAGGTTTAGGGTGAGGGTGAGTTTTAGGGAGAGGGTGAGGTTTAGGGTGAGGGATAGCGTTAGGATTAGGTTGAGGGTATGTGTTAGAGTGAGGGTTAAGTTTAGGGTTAGGATGAGGGTTAGGGATAGGGTTAGGGTTAGGTTTGGGGTGTCGATGAGGATGATGGTTAGTTTTAGGGTTAGGTTCAGGGTGAGGGTGAGGTTCAGGGTTAGGATTAGTGTTAGGGTTAGGTTACGGTTAGGCTAAGGCTGAGGGTAAGGCTGAGGGTTAGGGTTAGGATGCGGTTGAGGGTTAGGGTTAGGTTTAGTGTGAGGGTTAGAGTTAGGGTTAGTGTTAGGATGAGGGCTAGGGAGAAGGTGAGGGTTAGGGTTAGGGTGAGGGTAAGGTTTAGGGTGAAGTTTAGGGTGAGAGTAAGGTTTAGGGAGAGGGTAAGGGTTTAGGTGATGGTTTAGGATGAGGGTTAGGGTTAGGGTGAGGGTATGTGTTAGGGTGAGGGTTAGGGTGAGGGTTAAGGTTAGGGTGAGGTTAGGGTATAGGTTTATGGTTAGGGTTAGGGATAGGTTGAGGGTGACGTTTAGGTTTAGGTTGATCTTTAGGGTTTGGGCGAGGTTTAGGTTTAGATTTAGTATGATGATTAGGCTGAGGTGTGGGGTGAGCATTAGGGTTAGGTTGAGGGTTAGGGTTAGGGATAGGGTTATTGTTAGGGTTAGGCTTAGGGTTAGGGTGAGGGTGAGGGTGAGAATGAAGATTAGGCTTAGGGTTAGGAATAGGGTTATTGTTAAGGTTGGGTTTAGCATTAGTGTGAGGGTGAGGGTTTGGTTTAGGGTTAGTGTTAGGGTTATTGTTAGGGTTAGGGTTAGTGTGAGGGTGAGGGTTAGGATTATTGTGAGGGTTAGTTTTAGGGTGAGTGTAAGTTTTAGGGTAAGGTTGAGCTTTAGGGTTAGCATTATGGTTACGGTTAGGGTTAGGGTGAGGGTTAGGGTTAGTGTGAGGGTGAGGGTGAGGTTTAGGGTTAAGATTAGGTTGAGGTTTAGGGTTAGGGTGAGGTTTAGGGTTAGGGTTTGGGTTAGGGTGAGGTTGAGGGTGAGGGTTAGGGTGAGGGTGTCGTTGAAGGTGAGTGTTAGGTTTAGGGTAAGGGAGAGGGTGAAGATGAGGTTTCGGGTTAATTAGGGTTAGGGTTAGGGTGAGGTTGAGGGTTAGGGTTACAGTTAGCTTGAGGTTTAGGGTTAGTGTGAGGGTTGGGTGATCGTGAGTGTAAGGGTTAAGGTGAGAGTTAGGGTGAGGGTGAGACTTAGGGTTAGGGTTAGAGTTAGGGTGAGTGTTAGTGTGAGGATAAGGGTTAGGGTTAGTTTTTGGGTTAGTGTGAGGATTAGAGTTAGTGTGAGGTTTAGGGTAAATGTGAGGTGTAGGACGACGGTGAGCATAAGGGTTAGGGTGAGCGTTAGGGTAAGGCTGAGTATTAGGGTTATTGTTAGTGTGAGGGTGAGGGTTAGGGTTACGGTTAGGGTTAGGCTGAGGGTGAAGATGAGGGTGAGGTTTAGGTTTAGGGTGATGTTTAGGGTTAGGGTGAGGCTTAGATTTAGGTTTATGTTTAGGATGATGATTAGCCTAAGGAGTGGAGTTAGTTTTAGGGTTAAGGTGAGGGTTAGGGTTAGGGTTATTGTTAGGGTTAGGGTTAGGGTCAAGTTTAGGGTGAGGGTGAGGGTGAGGATTAGGGTTACGGATAGGGTTATTGTAAGGGTTAGGGTGAGGGTGAGGGTGAGGGTTAGATTTAAGGTTGTGTGAGGGTTAGGGTTAGGGTGATGGTTAGGGTTAGGTTTTGGGTTAGGGTGAGGGTGAGGGTTAGGGTGAGGGTGAAGTTGAGGGTGAGGGTGAAGTTGAGGGTGAGGGTGAGGGTTAGGGTTAGTGTTAGGTTGAGGTTTAGGCTTAGAGTGAGGGTTGGGTGAGTGTGAGGTTAAGGGATAGGGTGAGGGTTAAGGTGAGGGTGAGAGTTAGGTTTAGGGTTAGGGTTTGGTGAGGGTTCGTGTGAAGGGTAGGGTTAGGTTTAGGGTTAGTGTGAGGATAAGGGTTAGTGTTAGGTGACGGTTAGGGTTAGTGTGAGGGGTAGGATGAATATGAGGGTAAGGGTTAGGGTGAGGCTGAGGGTTAGTTTGATTGTTAGTGTTAGGGTCAGGGTTAGGGTTAGGTTTAGGTTTATGGTGTGGGTTAGGATGAGGGTTGGGTTAGGGTTAGGTTTATGGTTAGGATGAGGTTTAGGGATAGGGTGAGGGTGAAGGTTAGGGTGAGGGTTAGGGATAGGTTTAGGGATAGGGTTAGGGATATGATGAGGACTAGGGTGAGGGTGAGGATTAGGGTTAGGGTGAGGGTTCAGGTGAGGGGTAGGTTTAGGGTTAGGGTTAGGGTGAGGGTAAAGATTCGGGTGAGGTTTAGGGTGAGGGTGAGGTTTAGGGAGAGGGTGAAGGTTAGGGTGAGGGATAGCATTAGGATTAGGGTGAGGGTATGTGTTACAGTGAGGTTTAGGGTTAGGGTTAGGAAGAGGGTTAGGGATAGGTTTAGGGTTATGTTTGGGATGACGATGAGGGTAAGGGTTAGTTTTAGGATTAGGTTCAGGGGGAGAGTGAGTTTCAGTGTTAGGATTAGTGTTAGGGTTAGGGTTAGGCTGAGGGTGAGGGTAAGACTGAGGGTTAGGGTTAGGGTGAGGGTGAGGGTGAGGGTTAGGGTTAGGGCTAGGGTTTTTGTTAGGGTTAGGCTTAGGTTTAGGATTAGGGTTAGGGTGAGGGTGAGGATGAGTGTTAGGATTAGACATAGGAATAGGGTTTTTTTAGGGTTAGGGTTAGCGTTAGGGTGAGGGTTAGGTTTAGGATTATCGTTAGGATTATTGTTAGGTTTAGGGTGAGGGTGAGGGTTAGGTTTAGTGTGAGGGTTAGGTTTAGGGTTAGGTTTAAGGTGAGGGTAAGTTTTAGGGTGAGGGTTAGGATAAGGTTGAGCTTTAGGGTTAGTATTAGGGTTAGGGTTAGTGTGAGGGTTAGGGTTAGGGTTAGGGTGAGCGTGAGGGTGAGGGTTAGTGTGAGGGTGAGTTTGTGGGTGTGGGCTAGGTTTAGGGTAAGGGAGAGGGTGAAGGTGAGGTTTAGGGTTAGGATTAGGGTTAAGGTTAGGCTGAGGTTGAGGGTTAGGTTAACGGTTAGGTTGAGGGTTAGGGTTAGTGTGAGGGTTGGATGAACATGAGGATAAAGGTTAGGGTGAGGTTTAGGGTAAGGGTGAGACTTAATGCTCGATTTAGTGTTAGGGTGAGGGTTAGTGTGAGGGTAAGGGTTAGGGTTTGGTTTAGGGTTAGTGTGAGGATGAGGGTTAGGGTTAGGGTTAGGGTGAGGGTTAGGGTTAGTGTCAGGGGTTGGGTGAAGGTGAGGGTAAGGGTTAGGGTGAGGGTTAGGTTTAGGTTTAGGGTTATGGTGGTGGTTAGGGTGAGGTTTGGTGTTAGGGTTAGTGTTATGTTTAGGATGAGGGTTAGGGTGAGGGTGAGGGTTAAGGTGAGGTTGAGGGTTAATGTGAAGTTGAAGGTTAGGGTTAGGGTGAATTTTAACGTTAGGATTAGGGTTAGGATGAGGGCTTGGGTGAGGGTAAGGGTTAGTGTTAGGGTTAGGGTTAGGTTGAGGCTTAGGGTTAGGGTGAGAGATCAGGTGAGGGGTACGTTTAGGGTTAGGTTTAGGGTGAGGGTAAAGTTTAGGATGAGTTTTAGGGTGAGGATGAGGTTTAGGGAGAGTAATAGGATTGGGTTGAGGTTTAGGGTTGGGAATAGGCTGAGGGTATGTTTTAGGGTGAGGGTTAGGGTGAGGGTTAGGGTTAGGGTGAGGGTTAGGGATACGGTTAGGGTTATGGTTAGAGTGACAGTGAGAGTGAGGGTTAGTTTTAAGGTTTGGGTTAGGGTTAGGGTTACGGTTAGGGATACGGTTATGGTTAGGGTTAGGGTGACAGTGAGTGTTAGGTTTGGGGTTAGGGTTAGGGTGAGGGTAAGGTCTAGTGTGAGGTTTAGGGTGAGGGTGAGGTTTAGGGTGAGGTTTAGGGTGAGGGTTAAGGTGTTGGTGAGGGTATGTGTTAGATTGAGGGTTAGATTTAGGTTTAGGTTTAGGGTGAGTTTTAGTGATAGGTTTACGGTTAGGGTTAGGGTGAGGGTGAGTGTGAGGGTGAGGGTTAGGGTTAGGGTAAGTTTCAGGGTGAGGGTGAGGTTCAGGGTTAGGATTAGGGTTAGGTTTAGGGTTAGGCTGAAGATGAGGGTGTGGGTGAGGTTTAGGTTTCGGGTGAGGGTGAAGATTAGGGTGAGTTTTAGTGTGTGGGTTAGTGTTAGGGTAAATGTGAGGATTAAGATTAGGGTTATGATGAGTGCAAGGGTTAGGTTTAGGTTTAGGATAAGGTTTAGTGTTAGGGTTATGGTTAGAGTGAGGGTTAGATTTAGTGTGAGTGTTAGGGTGAGGTTTGGGTTTAGTGTTACCTTTAGGGTGGGGGTGAGGGTTAGGGTTAAGGTGAGGGTTAGGGTTTGGCTGAGGGTTAGGGTGAAGGTGAAGGTTAGGGTGAGGGTGAGACTTAGAGTTATGGTTAGGGTTAGGGAGAGGGTTAGTGGGAGGATAAGGGTTAGAGTTAGGTTTAGGGTTAGTGTGAGGATTAGGGTTAGGGTGAGGGTTAGAGTTATGGTGAGGGTGAGGGTTAAGTTTAAGTTTGTGTGAGGGTTAGGGTTAGAGTGAAGGTTAGGGTTAGGTTTTAGGTTAGGGTGAGGGTGAAGTTGAGGGTGATGGTGAGGATTAGGGTTAGGGTTAGGTTGAGTTTTAGGCTTACTGTGAGGGTTGGGTGAGCATGAGGTTAAGGGATAGGGTGAGGGTTAAGGTGAGGGTGAGAGTTAAGTTTAGGGTTAGGGTTAGGTTGAGGGTTCGTGTGAGGGTTAGGGTTAGGGTTAGGTAAGGGTTAGTGTGAGGATTAGGGTTAGGGTGAGTTTTAGGATTAGGGTGAGGGTTATGGTTAAGGTGAGGTTTGGGGTTAGGTTTATTGTTAGGGTTAGGTTTAGGGTTACTGTTACGGTGAGTGTGAGGGTGAGAGTAAGGGTTAGGGTTAGGGTGAAGTTTAGTGTTAGGGTTAAGATTAGAGTTAGGGTTAAGGTGTGGGTGAGGATTAGGAGTAGAGTTAGGATTAGGGTGAGAGTTAGGGTGAGGGTTAGTGTTAGGGTGTGAGTTAGGGTGGGGTTGAAGGTAAGGGTAAATTTGAGGGTTAGGCTGAGGGTGAGGTTTACAGTAAGGGTGAGGGTTAGAGTTAGGGTAAGCGTTAGCGTTAGCATTAGGGCTTATGTTACGGTGAGGGTAAGTGTTAGGGTGAGGGTTAGGGTTAGAGTGAGGGTTACGTTTAGGGTGAGTGTGAGGGTTAGTGTTAGGGTTATTGCTAGGTTTAGGATTAGGGTTAGGGTTAGGGTTAGGGTTATGGTTAGGGTTAGGGTTAGGATGAAGTTTAGTTTTAGTGTGAGGTTTAGGGTTAGTGTTAGGCTTAGAATTAGGGTGAGGGTTAGGGCTATGGTTTGGGTTATTGTGAGAGTGACGCTGAGGATAAGGGTTAGGTTTAGGGTTAAGGTTAGTGTTAGTGTTAGGGTTAGGGTTAGGGGTATGGTGAGAGTTAGGGTTAGAGTTAGGATTAGGCTTAGAGTTAGGATGAGGGTGAGTGTGGGTTTGAGGAATAGAGTTAGAGTTAGGGTTAGGCTTAGGGTTAGGCTTATTTTTAGTGTTATGCTTAGGGTTAAGTTTGCGGTGAGCATGACGCTGAAGGTGAGGGTTATGCTTATGGTTAGGGTTAGGGTTAGGGTTAGTGTTATTGTTAGGGTTAGGGTTAGAGATACGGTGAGGATGAGGTTGAGAGTGAGGGTTAGGGTTAGGGTGCGGTTTCGGGATAGGTTTAGGGTAAGAGTTAAGGTGAGCGTGAGTTTTAGAATTAGAGTTATTGTTAGGGGGAGTGTTAGGGTTAGGGTGAGGGTGAGGATGAGGATTAGGGTTAGGTTTAGGTTTAGGGTTAGGGTTAGGTTTTTAGGATACGGTTAGGGTTAGGCTTACGGTGAGGTTTAGGGTTAAGGTTAGGCTTAGGGTTACGCTGAGGGTGAGGGTGGGTGTGAGGATTAGGGTTAGGGTTAGGGTTAGTGTTATGGTTATTGTTAGTGTTATGGTTAGGGTTAAGTTTGCTGTGAGGGTGAGTCTGAGGGCGAGGGTTTTGGTTATGGTTATGGTTATGGTTAGGGTTAGAGGTATTGTTAGGGTTAGGGTTAGAGTTACCGTGAGGGTGACGGTGAGGGTGAGGTTTATGGTTCAGGTTAGGGTTCGGGTAAGGGTGAAGGTTAGATTGAGGTTTAGGGTTAGGATTAGGGTAAGGGTGAGGGCTAGGGTTAGGGTTAGGGTGAGGGCTAGGGTAAGAGATAGGGTTAGGTTTAGGATTAGGGTTATGGTGAGGGTGAGTGTGAGGTTTAGGGTTAGGGTTAGGCTTAGAGTTAGGGTGAGGGTTAGGGTTAGCGTTTGGGTTTATGTGAGGTTGAGGCTGAGGATTAGCGTTAGGTTTAGGGTTAGGTTTAGGGTTAGGTTTAGTGTTAGGTTTAAGGTTAGGATTAGGGTTATGATGAGGGTTAGGGTTAGAGTTAGGATTAGGCTTAGGGTTAGGATGAGGGAGAGGATGGGTTTGAGGATTAGAGTTAGGGTTAGGGTTAGGCTTAAGGTTAGGCTTATTGTTAGTGTTATGCTTAGGGTTAAGTTTGCAGTGAGCATGAGGCTGAAGGTGAGGGTTATGGTTAGGGTTAGGCTGAGGGTGAGGGTGAGTGTGAGGATTAGGGTTAGGGTTAGAGTTAGTGTTAGGGTTATTGTTAGTGTTATGGTTAGGGTTAAGTTTGCTGTGAGGGTGATTCTGAGGTTGAGGGTTATGGTTATGGTTAGGGTTATTGTTAGAGTTATTGTTAGGGTTAGGGTTAGAGTTATGGTGAGTGTGAGGGTGAGGTTTAGGGTTCGGGTTACGGTGAAGGTTAACTTGCAGTTTAGGGTTAGGATTAGTGTAAGGGTGAGGGCTAGGGTTTGGGTTAGAGTTAGGGTTATGGGGAGGGATAGGGTTAGGTTTAGGGTTAGGATTAGTGTTAGGGTTAGGATTCCGGTGAGGGTTAGGGTTAGGATTAGGCTTAGGCTTACAATTAGGCTGAGGTTGAGGCTGAGGGTGAGGGTTATGGTTATGGTTAGGGTTAGGATTAGGGTTAGGGTAAGTGTTATTGTTAGGGTTAGGGTTAGAGTTATGGTGAGGTTCAGGGTGAGGGTGAGGGTTAGGGTTAGGGTGAGGTTTAGGGTTAGGTTTAGTGTTAGGGTTAGTGTTAGGGTGAGGGTGTCGGTAAGGCTAAAGTTGAGGGTTAGGCTGAGGGTGAGGGTTATGGTAAGGATAAGTGTTAGACTTAGCGTGAGGGTTAGGGTTAGGGTCGGTGTGAGAGTTAGGGTTCACGTTCAATTTAGGGTTAGGTTGAGGGTTAGGGTAAGGGTTACGGTGATGGTGAGGGTTAGGGTTAGGTTGAGGGTTAGTGTTAGGATTAGGGTTAGTGTGAGGTGAAGGTTAAGGTAAGTGTTAGGGTGAGGGTTAGGATGAGGGTTAGGGATAGGATTAGGGTTAGGGTGAGGGCTAGTTTGCGGTTGAGGTTTAGGGTTAGCTTTAGGGCGAGGTTTAGGGTTAGGTTTAGGGTTCGGGCTAGTGTGAGGGTGAGGTTACGGTTAGAGTTATGGTTAGGGTGAGGCTGAAATTGAGGTTTAGGGTTAGGGTTAGTGTTAGAGTTAGGTTTAGGGTGAGGGTTAGGGTCAATGTTAGGGTTAGGGTGCGGGTTAGGTTGGGGATGAAGGTAAGGGTAAATTTGAGGGTTAGGCTGAGGGTGAGGGTTACAGTAATTGTGAGGTTTAGGGTTAGGGTGAGGGTTAGTGTTAGGGTTAGGATGAGGGTGGGGTTTAGATTGTGGATTAGTGTTAGGGTTAGTGTGAGGTTTAGTGTGAGCTTGAGGGTTAGGGTTAGTGTTAGGGTGAGGTTTACGGTTAGGGTGATGCTTAGGGTTAGTGTGAGAGTTATTGTTAGTGTTAGGGTTTATGTTAGGGTGAGGGTAAGTGTTAGGTTGAGAGTTAGGTTTAGGGTGAGATTTATGATTAGGGTGAGTGTGAGGGTTAGGGTTAGGGTTATTGTTAGGGTTAGGGTTAGTGTTATGGTTAGTGTTAGGGTTAGGGTTAGGGTTAGGTTGAGGATGAGGTTTAGTTTTAGTCTTAGGATTAGAGTTAGGGTTAGGGTGAGGGAGAGATTTAGGGTTAGAGTTAGGGTTAGTGTTAGTGTTAGTGTTAGCGTGAGGGTTAGGGTTAGGTTTAGACTTAGGCTTAGGCTTGGGCTTAGGCTGAGCATGAGGGTGAGTGTTAGGGTTCGGGTTACGGTTCGGGTTAGTGTGAAGTTTAGATTGAGGTTTAGGGTTAGGATTATGGTAAGGGTCAGGGCTAGGGTTAGGTTTAATGTATGGGCTAGTGTTAGGGATAGGGTTAGGTTTAGGATTAGGGTTAGGGTGAGGGTGAGTGTGAAGTTTAGGGTTAGGCTTAGGCTTAGAATTAGGGTGAGGGTTAGGGTTAGGGTTTGGGTTAGTGTGAGGGTGAGGCTGAGGATTAGGTTTAGTTTTAGGGTTAGGTTTAGGGTTAGAGTTATGGTTAGGCTTAGGCTTAGGATGAGGGAGAGGGTGGGGTTGAGGATTAGAGTTAGGGTTTGGGTTAGGCTTAGGGTTAGGTTTATTGTTAGTGTTAAGGTTAGGGTTAATTTTGTGGTGAGCATGAGGCTGAAGGTGAGGGTTATGGGAAGGGTTAGGATTAGGGGGAGGGATAGGTTGAGATTTAGGGTTAGGGTTAGTGTTAGGGTAAGTGTGAGGGTGAGGTTAGGTTGAGGTTTAGGGATAGGGTTAGGTTTAGGATTAGGATTAGGGTGAGACTGATTGTGAGGATTAGGGTTAAGGCTAGGCTTAGGCTTAGGGTTAGACTGAGGGTGAGGATGGAGGTGAGGTTTAGGTTTAGTGGGATCGTTAGTATTAGGGTAAGGGTGAGGGCTTGGGTGAGGATAAGGGTTAGGGTAAGGCTTAGGCTTAGGCTTCCGGTTAGGCTGAGGGTGAGTTTGAGGGTGAGGGTTAGGGTTAGCGTGATGGATAGGTTTATTGTTAGGGTGAAGGTTAGGATGAGGTTTTGGGTTCGGGTGAGGTTAGGGTTAGGATGATGGTAAGGGTAAAGTTGAGGTTTAAGCTGAGGGTAAGGGTTAAGATGAGCTTGAGGGTTAAGGTAAGGGTGAGGGTTAGGGTTAGGGTGAGCCTGAGTGTGAGGTTTAGGGTGAGGATTAGGCTTGGGCTTACAGTTAGGCTAAGGGTGAGGGTGGGGGTGAGGGTGGGTGTGAGGATTAGGGTTAGGGTGATGGTTAAGGTTAGGGTTAGTTTTATTTTTAGGGTTAGGGTTAGAGTTACGGTGAGGGTGAGGGTGCCGGTGAGGGTTAGGGTTAGGGTTAGGGTGGGGTTTAGGGTTGGGTTAGGATTATGGTTAGGGTGAGGCTGAGGTTTAGGGTTAGATATACTGTTAGGGGGAGGGTTAGTGTTAGGGTCAGGGAAAGGGTTATTGTTAGGATTAGGATGAGGGTGAGGGTTAGGTTGAGATTTAGGGTTAGTGTTAGGATTAGGGTTAGTGTGAGGGTTAATGTTATGGTTAGGGTTAGTTTTAGGGTGCGGGTTGTTGTTAGGGTTCGGGTTATTGTGAGGGTTATCGGTGGGGTGAGGGTTAGGATAAGGGTTAGGGTTATTGTTAGGGTTAGGTTTGGTGTTTCGGTTACGGTGAGGGTGAGGGTTAGGGTTAGGGTTAGGGCGAGGTTTAGGGTTTGGTTTACAGTTAGAGTGAGGGTTAGTGTTAGTGTGAGGATTAGGGTTAGAGTTAGGGTTAGGGTGAAGTGTAGGTTGATGTTTAGGTTTAGGGTTAGTGTGAGGGTTAGGGTTAGGCTGAGAGTTAGGGGGAGGGTTAGCATTACAGTTAGGGTTAGGTTTATGGTTAGGGTTAGCCTTAGTGTTAGGGTGAGGGTGAGGTTTAAAGTTAGAATTAGGGTTAGGGTGAGGCTGAGGGTGAGGGTGACGGTTAGGATTAGGGTTAGCATTAGGATTAGGGTTTGGGTTAGGGTGAGTGTGAGGGTTAGGGTTAGGGTTAGGGTTAGCCTTTGGTTTAGGCTGAGGGTGAGGGTGAGGGTGAGGGTTAGGGTTAGTTTAAGGGTTAGGGTTAGGGTTAGGGTGAGGTTTAGTGTTTGGGTTAGTCTTAGAGTTATGGTTAGAGTGAGGGTGAGGTTTAGGGGTAGAGTTAGGGTTAGGGTGAGGGTTAGGTTGATAGTTAGGGTTAGGGTGAGGGTTAGGGTGGGGGTAACGTTAAGGGTATACGTGACAGTTAGGCTTAGTGTGAGGGTTATGGCAAGGGTGAGGATTGGGGTTAGGGTGAGAGTTAGGGTTAGGGTTAGTGTGAGAGTTAGGGTTCGGGTTAAGTTTAGGGTTAGGGTTAGGGTTAGTCTAAGAGTTTCGGTGAGGGTGAGGGTTAGTGTCAGTTTGAGAGTTAGGGTTAGGATTAGGGTTAGGGTGAGGGTTAGTGTTAGGGTTAGTGTTAGGGTGAGGGTTAGGATGATGGTTAGGGTTAGGATTAGGGTTAGGGTGAGGGCTAGTAGCAGGTTTAGGGTTAGGGTTAGGGTGAGGTTTACGGTTAGGGTTAGGGTTAAGGTTAGGTTGAAGTTGAGGTTAAGGGTTAGAGTTAGGGTTAGGGTGAGGCTGAGGTTGAGGGTTAGGGTTAGGGTGAGGTTTAGTGTTAGGATTAGTGTTAGAGTTAGGGTTAGAGCAAGGGTTAGGTTGTGGGTGAGGTTTAGGCTTAGCGTTAGGTTTAGGTTTAGGCTGAGGGTGAGGGTGAGTTTGAGGGTTAGGGTTAGGTTGAGGGTTAGGGTTAGGATTAGGGTTAGGGTGAGGGTTAAATTTAGGGTTAGGGTGAGGGTAAGGATGAGGATTAGGGTTAGGATTAGGATTATGGTGAGGGCTAGGGTGAGGTTGAGGGTTAGGGTTAGTGTTAGATTAAGGTTTAGGGTTAGCGATAGCTATAGGGTGAGGGTTAGGTTGAGCGTTTGGGTTACAATGAGTGTGAGGTTAGTGTTAGGGTGAGTGTTAGCGTTAGGATTAGGGTTAGTGTGAGAGTGAGTGTTAGGTTAGGGTTAGGTTTAGGGTTAGGGTTAGGGTTAGGGTGAGGATGATGTTAAGGCTAAAGGTGAGGTTTAGGGTGACGGTGAGGGTTAAAATAAGGGTGAGTGTTAGGTTTAGGCTTAGGTTTAGAGTAAGGTGTAGGATTAGGGTCAGGGTGATTGTTAGATTTAGGATTAGGGTTAGGGTTAGTGTGAGGTTTAGAGTGAGGATGAGGTTTAGGGTAAGGGTGAGGGTAAGGGTTAGAATTAGGGTTAGGGTGAGGGCTAGGGTGAGGGTGAGGGTTAGGGTAAGGGTTAGGCTTAGACTTAGGATTAGGCTGAGCGTGAGGTTGAGGGTGAGGGTTAGGGTTAGGGTGATGGTTAGGTTTAGGTTAGCTTAGGTTATGGTGAGGGGTTAGTATGAGGGTTAGAGTTAGGGTGCAGGTTAGCCTGGGTGTGACGGTAAGGGTAAATGTGATGGTTAGGATGAGGGTGAGGATTCCGGTATGGGTGAGTGTTAGTGTTAGGGTGAGGGTTAGTGTTAGCATTAGATTGAGGGTGAGGGTTAGATTGAGGATTAGTGTTAGGGTTACTGTGAAATTTAGGGTGAGGATGAGGGTTAGAGTTAGGGTGAATGCTAGGGTGAGTGTGAGGGTTAGGGTTAGGTTTAGGGTGAGGGTAAGTGTTAGGGTGAGGGTTAAGTTTATGGTGAGGGTTATGGTTAGGTTGAGGGTTAGGGTTAGGATTAGGTTTATTGTTATGTTTAGGGATAGGGTTACGGTTACTGTGAGGGTGAGGGTGAGGATTAGGGTTAGGGTTAGGTTGATGTTTAGGTTTAGGGTTAGGGTTAGAGTTAGGGTTAGGGTGAGGGTTAGGGTTAGGCTTAGGCTTAGGCTTAGGCTTAGGCGGAGCATGAGGGTGAGGGTTCGTGTTAGTGTTCGGGTGAGGGTTAGGGTTAGGTTTAGGGGTAGGTTGGAAGTTAGGTTAAGGTTTAGGGTTAGGATGTTTAAGGGTGAGGGCTAGGCTTAGAGTTAGCATGAGGGTTAGGGTTAGGGTTTGGGTTAGGGTGATGTTGAGGCTGAGGTTTAGTGTTAGGTTTAGGGTTAGGTTTAGGGTTAGTGTTAGTGTTAGGGTTTTGGTTAGGGTTAGGGTTAGGGTGAGGGTTAGGGTGAGGGTTATGGTTAGATTTAGGATTAGGGTTAGGCTGAAGGTTAGGGTGAGGGTGAGGGTTAGGGTGAGGATGAGGTTAGGTTTAGGGTGAGGGCTAGGGTTGGGTGAGGGTTAGGGATAGGGTTAGCGTGAGGTTTAGGGTTTGGGTAATGGTTAGTGTTAGTGTGAGGGTTAGTGTTAGGGTTAGGGTTATTGTTAGGGTTTGGCTAAGAGTTAGGGTGAGGGTTAGGGTTAGGGTGAGGTTTATGGTTAGGGTGAGGGTTAGGGTTATGCTTAAGGTTATTGTTAGGGTTAGCGTTAGGGTTACGGTTACGGTGAGGGTGAGGTTGGGGTTTACGGTTAGGGTTTGGGTTAGGGTTAGGTTGAAGGTGAGGTTTAGGGTTAGATTTAGGGTTAGTGTTAGGGTGAGGTTTAGTGTTAGAATTAGGGTTAGGGTGAGGCTGAGGGTGAGGGTTAGCTTTAGGATTAATGTTAGGGTTAGGCTTAAGGTGAGGGTTAGGTTGAGGGTGAGAGTTAGGGTTAGGTTTAGGAGTAGGATTAGGGTTAGGGTTAGGGTGAGTGTGAGGTTTAGGGTTAGGGTTAGGGTTACGGATAGGCTTAGGTTTAGGCTGAGGTTGAGGGTTAGGGTTGGGGTTAGGGTGAGGTATAGGGTTAGGGTTAGGGTGAGTGTGAGGGTTAGTTTTAGGGTTAAGCTTAGGTTTAGGCTGAGGGTGAGGGCATGGGTTAGGGTTAGGATGAGGGTTAGGGTTATGTTGAGGGTTAGGATGAGGGTTAGGGTTAGGATTAGTTTTGGGGTGCGGGTTAGTGTGTGTTTTAGGGTTAGGTTTATGTTTAGGCTTAGGTTTAGGCTGAGCGTGAGTTTGAAGGTTAGGGTTAGGGTTAGGGTAAGGGTTAGGGGGTGGGTTAGGAAGAGGGTTAGGGTTAGGTTTAGGGTTGGGTGAGGGCTAGGGTGAGGGTGAGGTTTAGGGTTAGGTTTGGGGTGAGGGTTAGGGTAAGGGTGAGAGTTAGGTTTCGGGATAAGTTTAGGGTTAGGTTGAGTGTTATGGTAAGTGTTATGGTGAGGGTGAGGGTTAGGGTTAGGTTGAGGGTTAGGGTTGGGATTAGGGTTAGGGTGAGGGTGACGGTGAGTGTTAAGTTTAGTGTTAGGGTGAGGGTTAGGATGAGGGTTAGCGGTAGGATTAGGGTTAGGGTGAGGTTGGGGGTGAGGGTTAGGTTTAGGGTGAGTGTGATTGTTAGGGTTAGGGTCAGGGTTCGGGTTAGGGTTACAGTGATTGTGAGGATTAAGGTTAGGTTGTGAGCTATGGTTAGAGTTAAGGTTAGGGTGAGGGTTAAGGTTAGGCCTAGGGTGAGGGTAAGTATGAGGATTAGGGTTAGGATTATGGTTAGGGTGAGGGCTAGGGTGAGGGTGAGGGTTAGGGTTAGTATTAGATTAAGGTTTAGGGTTATGGTTAGGGTTAGGGTGAGGATTAGGTTGAGGATTAGGGTTAGAGTGAGTGTGAGGATTAGGGTTGGATGAGGGTTAGGGTTAGGATTAGGGTTAGTTTGAGGGTGAGTGTTAGCATTAGGGTTAGTGTTAGGATTAGGTTTAGGGTTAGGATTAGTGTTATTATTAGGGTTAGGGTTAGAATTATTGTGAGGGTGAGGGTGAAGTTGAGGGTTAGGGTTAGGGTTAGGGTGAGGTTTAGGGTTAGGTTTAGGATTAGGGTTAGGGTGAGGGTGAGGTTTAGGGTGAGATTTAGGGTTAGTTGGAGGTTTAGGTCTAGGGTGATGTTTAGGGTTAGTTTTAGGGTTAAGGTTAGGGTGAGGGTTAGGTTGAGGTTTAGGCTTTTGGTTAGGATTAGGGTTAGGATTAGGGTGACGGTGAGGTTGAGTGTGAGGGATAGGAATATTGTTAGGCTTAGGTTTAGGCTGAGCGTAAGGGTGGGGGTGAGTATTAGGTTTAGGGTGATGGTTAGGATTAGGGTTACGGTGAGGTTTAGGATGATGGTTAGGATTAAGATTAATGTTAGGGTGAGGGCTAGGGTGAGGGTGAGGGTTAGGGTAAGGTTTAGGCTTAGGCTTAGGTTTAGGCTGTGTGTGAGGTTGAGGGTGAGGGTTAGGGTTAGGGTGATGGTTAGGTTTACAGTTAGGGTGAGAGTTAGATTGAGGTTTAGGTTTAGGGTGAGGGTTAGGGTGAGGTTTAGTGTTAGGGTTAGGGTTAGACTTAGGGTTATGGTGAGGGTGAGGTTCAGGAGTACAGTTAGGGTTAGGATGAGTTTTAGGGTTAGGGTGCAGGTTAGCCTGGAGTGACGGTAAGGATAAAAGTGAGGGTTATACTGAGGGTGAAGGTTCCAGTAAGGATGAAGGTTAGGGTTAGGGTTAGGGTTAGTGTTAGCGTTAGGGTGAGGTTGAGGGTTAGATTGAGGATTAATGTTAGGGTTAGTGTGAGGTTTATGGTGAGGATGAGGGTTAGGTTTAGGGTGAAAGCTAGGGTGAGTGTGAGGATTAATATGGTTAGTTTTAGGGTGAGGGTAAGTGTTAGGGTGAGAGTTAAGGTTAGGGTGAGGGTTATGGTTAGGGTGAGGGTTAGGGTTAGGGTTAGTTTTATTGTTAGGTTTAGGGGTAGGGTTACAGTTATTGTGAGGGTCAGCGTGAGGATTAGGGTTAGGGTTAGGATGAGGTTTAGGTTTAGCATTAGGGTTAGTGTTAGGGTTAGGTTGTGGGTTACCGTTAGGGTTAGGCTTAGCCTTAGGCCGAGCATGAGGGTGAGGGTGAGGGTGAGGGTTCCGGTGAGGGTAAGGGTTAGGTTTAGGATTAGGTTGAGAGTTAGGTTGTGGTTTAGGGTTAGGGTTAGGGTGAGGGTAAGGTTTAGAATGAGGGTTAGATTGAGGGTGAGGGTTAGGGTTAGGATAAGTTTAAGGGTGAGGGCTAGGCTGAGGGTTAGGGTGAGGGTTAGGGTTAGGGATAGGGTTAGATTTAAGTTTAGGTTTAGGGTGAGGGTGAGTGTGAGGTTTAGGATTAGGGTTAGGGTTAGGGTTAGGGTTAGGGTGAGGGTTAGGGTTAGGGTTTGTGTTAGGGTGAGGGTTAGTGTTAGGGTGAGGGTTATTGTTAGGTTTAGGCAAAGTGTTAGTGTGAGAGGTAGGGTTAGGGTGAGGGTTATCCTTAGGGTGATGTTTAGGGTTATGGTTAAGGTTATAGTTAGGGTTAGGGTTAGGCTTAGGGTTAAGGTGAGGGTGATGATGAGGGTTACGCTTAAGGTTAGGTTGAGGTTAAGGTTTAGAGTTAGGGTTAGAATTAGGGTTAGGGTGACAGTGAGTTTTAGGATTAGAGTTAGGGTTTGTAATAGGGTTAGTGTTAGGGTGAGGTTCAGGGCTAGGATTAGGCTTAGGCTTAGGCTTAGGTCGAGCATGAGGGTAAGGTTTAGGGTTAGGGTGATGGTTCTGTGTAGGATTAGTGTTATTGTTAGGGTTAGGTTTAGAGTTACGGTGAGGGTGAGGGTGCAGGTGAGGTTTAGGTTTAGGGTTAGGGTGGGGTTTACGGTTAGGGTTAGGGTTAGTGTTAGGTTGAGGGTGAGGTTTAGGTTTAGATTTAGGGTTAGTGTTAGGGTGAGGGTTAGTGTTAGCGTTAGGTTTACTTTTAGAGTGAGGCTAAGGGTTATGGTGAGGGTTTGGGTTAGGGTGAGGGTTATGGTTAAGCTGAGTGTTAGGAATCGGTTTAGAGTTATTGTTAGGGTTCGGTTTAAGTTTACGGTTACAGTGAGGGTGAGGATGAGGGTTAGGGTTAGGCATAGGTTGAGGTTTAGTGTGAGGGTGAGGTTTAGGGTTAGAGTCAGTGTGAGGGTTAGGTTGAGGTTTTGGGTTAGGGTTAGTGTTAGTGTTAGGCTTATGATGAGAGTTAGGGGGAGGGTAAGGGTTAGGGTTAAGTTTAAGATTAGGTTTAGGATGAGGGTGAGTGTGTATGTTAGGGTTTGGTTTAGGGTTAGGCTTAGGGTTAGCCTGAGGGTGAGGTTGAGGGTGAGGTTTAGGGTTAGGGTTAGGGTTAGGATTAGGGTTAGGTGGAGGGGTAGGGTGACGGTTAAGGTTAGGATTAGGGTTAGGGTGAGGGCTAGGTTGAGGGTAAGGTTTAGGGTTAGGGTTAGGGTGAGGGTTAGGGTTTTGTTTAGGGTGAGCGTTAGAGTTCGGGTTAAGTTTAGTGTTAGGGTGAGCGTTAGGGTAAGGGTTACATTGAAGGTGAGGTTTAGGCTTAAGTTGAGGGTTAGGGTTAGGATTAGTGTTAGTGTGAGGGTGTGGGTAAGGGTTAGGGTTAGGGTTAGGGTGAGGGTTAGGATGAGGGTTAGGGATAAGATTAGGGTTAGGGTGAGGGCTAGGGTGAGGGTGAGGGTTAGGGTAAGTGTAAGGCTTAGTCTTAGTGTTAGGCTGAGTGTGGGGTTGAGGGTGAGGGTTAGGGTTAGGGTGATGGTTAGGTTTACAGTTAGTGTTAGAGTTAGTATGAGGTTTAGGGTTAGGGGGATTTTTAGGGTGAGGATGATGGTAAGGGTAATGGTGAGGTTTAGGCTGAGGGTGCGGGTTAAGATAAGGGTGAGCGTTAGGGTTAGGTTTAGGGTTAGATTAAGGGCTAGGGTTAGGGTTAGTGTGAGGTTTAGAGTGAGGATGAGGGTTAGGGTGAGGGTTAGGGTTAGGGTGAGGTTTAGTGTTACGGTTAGGGTTAGAGTTAGGGTTAGGGTGAGGGTGAGGTTTTAGGTGGAGTTAGGGTTAGGGTGAGGGTTAGGATGAGGGTTAGTGTTAGAGTTAGGGTTAGGGTGAGGGTTAGGTAGAGTTTGAGGGTTAGGCTTAGGGTTAGGATTAGGATTTCTGTAAGGTTTAGGCTGAGTGTGAGGGTTAGGGTTAGGCTTAGGCTTAGGCTTAGATTTAGGCTGAGGCTGAGGGTGAGGTTGAGGGTTATGGTAAGTGTGAGGGTTTGGTTTAGGGTTAGGTGAGAGTTAGGGTTCGGTTAAGTTTAGGGTTAGGGTGAGGGTTAGGGTTAGGTTTAGGATGAGGTTTAGGTTTAGGATTAGCGTTGGGGTGAGGGCTATTGTGAGGCTTAGGGTGAGGGTTAGGGTTAGGGATAGGGTCAGGTTTAGGATTAGGTTTAGTGTGAGGGTGAGTGTGAGCATTAGGTTTAGGGTTCGGTTTAGGCTTAGGGTTAGAGTGAGGGATAGGGTTAGGGTTTGGGTTAGGGTGAGGTTGCGGCTGAGGATTAGGGTTAGGTTTAGGATTAGGGTTAGGGTTACATTTAGGGTTACAGTGAGGATTAGGGTTAGGTTAAGGTTGAGGGTTATGCTTAGTGTTAGGATTAGGATTAGGGTAAGTGTTAGGGTGACTGTGAGGGTTAGGGTTAGGTTTAGGGTTAGGCTTAGGTTTAGGCTGAGGGTGAGGGCGAGGGTGAGGGTTAGGGCAAGGGTGAACGTTAGGGTTAGGGTTAGGGTGAGAGTTAGGGTTTGGATAAGTTTAGGGTTAGAGTGAGGGTTAGGGTTATGGTATTGTTAGGGTTAGGGTTAGGGTTAGGTTTACAGTTACAGTGAGGGTGAGGGTTAGGGTTAGCGTTAGGATGAGGTTTAGGTTTAGGGTTAGGTTTAGAGTTAGGTTTAGGATGAGGGTGAGATTTAGGGTTAGAGTTAGGGTTAGTGTTAGAGTTAGGTTTAGGGTGAGGGTTAATGTTAGGGTTAGGCTTAGGCTTAGGCTTAGGACGAGCATGAGGGTGAGGGTTAGGCTTTGGGTTAGGGTGAGGGTTAGAGTTATGGTTAGGGTGAGGTATAGGATGAGGTTTAGGATTAGGATTAGAGTAATCGTGAGGGCTAGGGTGAGGGTTAGGGTCAGGGCTAGGGATAGGGATAATGTTAGGTTTAGGAATCTGGTTAGGGTGAGTGTGAGTGTGAGAGTTAGGGTTAAGGTAAGGTTTAGGCTTAGAGTTAGGGTGAGGGTTAGGGTTAGGGTTTTGGTTAGGGTGAGGGTGAGGCTGAGGATTAGGGTTAGGTTTAGGGTTAAGTTTAGAGTTAGGTTTAGGTTTAGGGTTAGTGTTAGGGTGAGGGTTTGGGTTAGGGTTACGGTGAGGGTTAGATTTAGGGTTAGGGTTAGGGTTCGGCTTAGGCTTAGGTTTAGGCTGAGGTTGAGGGTTATGGTGAGATTTAGGGTTAGGGTTATGGAAAGGGTTAGGGTTAGGGTGAGTGTTTGGATGAGGGTTAGGTTTAGGGTGAGTGTTAGGGTCAGGGTAAGGGATAGATTGAGTATTTGGGTTAGGGTTAGTGTGAGGTTTAGGGTGAGGATGAGGGTTAGGGTTAGGGTGAGGGTTAGGGTTAGAATTAAGATTAGGGTGGGGGCTAGGGTGAGACTGACGGTTAGGGTTAGGTTTAGGGTGAGTTTTAGGGTTAGGGTGAGAGTTAGGGTTACTGTGAGGGTTAGTGTTAGAGTTAGGGTTAGTGTTAGGGTGAGGGTAAGTGTTAGCGTGCGGGTTAGTGTTAGGTTGGGGGTTATGGTTAGCCTGAGGTTTAGGGTTAGTTTTAGGGTTATTGTTAGGTTTAGGGTACGGTGAGGGTGAGGATGAGGGTTAGATTTAGGGGAGTTTTAGGGTTAGGGGTAGGGTTAGAGTTAGGGTTAGGGAGAGTGTGAGGTTTAGGGTTAGAGTTAGGGTTCAGGTTATGGATAGGATGAGGGTTAGGGTTAGGGTTAGTTTTAGGTTTAGGATTAGGGTTAGGGTTAGGGTTAGTGTTAGATTTAGGGTGAGGGTGAAGGTTAGGGTTAGTGTTAGGGTGAGGGTTAGGATGAGGGCTAGGCCTAGGATTAGGGTTAGGGTGAGGGCTAGTGTGAGGGTGAGGTTTAGGTTTAGGGTTAGAGTGAGGTTTAGATTTAGGGTGAGGGTGAGATTTAGGGTTAGAGTTAGGGTTAGGGTTAGGTTTAGGGTTAGGTAAGGGTTACGGTGAGGGTGAGGGTTAGGTTTAGGTTGAGGGTTTGTGTTAGGATTACGGTTAGGGTCAGGGTGAAGGTTAGGGTTAGTGTTAGGGTGAGGGTTAGGATGAGGGTTAGGTTTAGATTTATTGTTAGGGTGAGGGCTAGTTTGAGGTTGAGGTTTAGGGTTAGCGTTAGGGTGAGGTTTAGGCTTTGGGTTAGGGTTAGACTGAGGGTTAGGTTGAGGTTGTGGGTTAGGGTTAGTGTGAAAGTTAGGGGGAGGGTTAGGGTTAGTGTTAGGGTTAGGTTAGCCTTTGGATTAGTGTGAGGTTGAGGTTAAGGGTTAGAATTAGGGTTAGGTTGAGGTTGAGGGAGAGGGTGTGGGTTAGGGTTAGGATTAGGATTAGGATTAGGGTTAGGGTTAGGGTGAGTGTGAGGGTTAGGGTTAGCCTTAGGTTTAGGCTGAGGGTGAGGGTGAGGGTAAGTGTTAAGTTTAGGGTTAGGGTTAGTGTTAGAGTTAAGGTTAGGTTGAGGGTGAGGTTTATGGGTAGAGTTAGGGTTAGGTTGAGGGTTAGGTTGAGTGTTAGGGTTAGGGTGAGTTTTAGGGTGGGGGTGATGGTAAGGGTAAAGGTGAGGATTAGGCTAAGGGTGATGGTTACTGTAAGGGTGAGGGTTAAGGGTTAAGGTGAGGGTTAGGGTCAGGGTTAGGGTGAGAGTTAGGGTTCAGGTTAAGTTTAGGGTTAGGGTGAGGATTAGGGTTAGGGTTACGGTGAAGCTTACAGTTAGGGTTAGGTTGAGGGTTAGGGTTAGGATTAGGGTTAGGGTGAGGGTGAGGGTTAGGGTTAGTGTTAGGGTGAGGGTTAGGATGTGGGATAGTGTTGGGATTAGGTTTAGGGTGAGGGCTAGGATGAGGGTGAGATTTAGGATTAGGGTTAGGGTGAGGTTTCGAGTTAGGGTGAGGGTTAGGGTTAGGGTGAGGTTGAGGTTTAGGGTTAGATTAAGGTTAGGTTGAGACTGAGGTTGAGGTTTATGGTTAGGGTTAGTGTTAGTTAGGGTTAGTGTGAGGGTTAGGTTGAGGGTGAGGGTTAGGCTTAGGTTTAGGATTAGGATTAGGGTAAGGGTTACGGTGAGTGTGAGGGTTAGGGTTGGGGTTAGGGTTAGGCTTAGGTTTAGGCTCAGGGTGAGGGTGAGGTTGAGGTTAGGATAAGTGTGAGGGTTAGGTTAGAGTTTTGGTGAGGGTTAGGGTTCGGATTAAGTTTAGGGTTAGAGTGAGTGTGAGGTTTAGGGTTAGGTTTAGGGTTATTGTTAGGGTTAGGCTTAGGGTTAGGGTTACAATTACAGTGAGGGTGAGGGTTAGGGTTAGGGTTAGGATGACGGTTAGGTTAAGGGTTAGGTTTAGAGTTAGGTTTAGGATCAGGGTGAGATTTATGGTTAGAGTTTGTGTTAGTGTTAGGGGTAGGCTTCGGGTTAGGGTGAGTGTCTGTGTTAGTGTTAGGTCGAGGTTTAGGATGAGGTTTAGGGTTAGGATTAGGGTAAGGGTGAGGGCTAGGTTGAGTGTTAGGGTTAGGGATAGGGTTAGGGATAGGGTTAGGTTTAGGATTAGTGTTAGGGTGAGGGTGAGTGTGAGAGTTAGTGTTAGGTTTAGTGTTAGGCTTAGAGTTAGGGTGAGGGTTAGGGTTAGGGTTTCGGTTAGGGTGAGGATTAGGCTGTGGATTAGGGTTAGGTTTAGGGTTAGGGTTAGTGTTATGTTTAGGGTTACAGTTAGGGTTACGTTGAGGGTTAGGGTTAGGTTTAGTGTTAGTTTTAGGGTTAGGCTTAGAGTTAGGGTTATTGTTAGGGTTATGTTTAGGTTTAAGTTTGCGGTGAGTGTGAGGCTGAGTGTGACCGTTAAACTTATGGTTAGGGTTATGGTTAGTGTTGTTACCGTTAGGTTTAGAGTTACGGTGAAGTTGAGGGAGAGTTTGAGGGTTAGGGTTATGGTGAGGTTTAGGATAAGGGTTAGGGTTAGGGTGAGGGTGAGGTTTAGGGTTAAAGTTAGGGTTAGGGGGAGTGTTAGGGAGAGGTTTAGGATTAAGGTTACTGATTTGGTTAGTGTGAGGGTGAAGGTTAGGTTGAGGTTGAGGGATAGGTTTACCTTTAGGATTAGGGTTAGGTTGAGGGTGAGTGTGAGGGTTAGGGTGAGGGTTAGGTTTACGGTTAGGGTGACGGTTAGAATGAGGTTTAGTGTTAGGGTGAGGTTAGGTTGAGGATGATGGTAAGGGTAAAGGTGAGGCTTACGCTTAGGGTGAGGGTGAGGTTTAGATATACAGATAGGGGGAGGGTTAGGGTGAGTGTTAGGACTAGGGTTAGTGTTAGGGTTAGGTTGAGGGTGAGGTTTAGGTTGAGGTTTAGGGTTAGGGTTAAGTTTAGGGTTAGTGTGAGGGTTAGTGTTAGGGTTAGGTTTAGTGTTAGGATGAGGGTGTTAGGTTTAGGATATGGGTTAGGGTGAGTGTTACGGTAAGGGTGAAGGTTAGGATTAGGGTTAGTGTTATTGTTAGGGTTAGGTTGAGGGTTACAGTTACTGTGAGGGTGAGGGATAGGGTTAGGGTTAGGTTGAGGTTTAGGTTGGGGTTAGGGTTGGAGTTAGGGTTTGGGTGAGGGTGAGGTTTAGGGTTATAGTTAGGCTTAGGGTGAAGTTTAGGGTTAGGGTTATGGTGATAGTTAAGGGGAGGGTTACAGTTAGGGTTAGGGATAGGATTAGGATTAGGTTGAGGGTGAGTGTGTGTGTTAGGGTTAGGTCTAGGGTTTATACTTAGGTTTAGGCTGAGGGTGAGGGTGAGGGAGGGTTAATATGAGTATTAGGGTTAGGATTAGGGTTAGGGTAAGGTCTAGGGTGAGGGTGAGGTTTATCGTTAGGGTTAGGGTGACGGTGAGGTTTAGGATTAGCGTTAGGTTTAGGTGAGGCTGAGGGTGAGGTTTAGGGTTAGGGTTACTGTTAGTTTTATGGTTAGGGTTAGGGTGAGGTTGAGGGTCAGGGATAGGTTTAGGATTAGGATTAGGGTTAGGGTTAGGCTGAGGGTGAGGGTGAGTGTGAGGGTTAGGGTGAGGATGAGGGTTAGTGTTAGGGTGAGGGCTAGGGTGAGGGTGAGGGTTAGGGATAGGGTTAGAGTGAGGGTTAGGGTTAGGGTGATGGTAAGTGTTAAGGTGAGGTTTAGGTTTAGGATGAGGGTTATTGTTAGAGTTAGGGTTAGGGTTACGGTTATGTTGAGGGTGAAGTTGAGAGTTAGGGTTAGGTTTAGGATGAGGTTTAGGTTAAGCTTTAGGTTTAGGGTTAGGTTTAGGGTTAGGTTGAGGTTTAGGGTTTGGATTAGGGTTAGAGTTAGGTTTAGGGTGAGCAGGAGGTTTAGGGTTAGAGTTAGGGTTAGGGTGACGGTTAGGTTGAGGGTTAGGGTTAGTGTTAGCATTAGGGTTATGGTGAGAGTTAGGTGGATGTTTAGGGTTAGGGTTAGGTTTGGTTTAGGATTAGGTTTAGGGTGAGGGTGAGTGTGTGTGTTAAGTTTATGTTTAGGGTTCGGCTTAGGTTTAGGCTGAGGGTGAGGCTGAGGGTGAGAGTTAGGGTTAGGGTGAGGGTTAGGGTTTGGGTTAAGTTTAGGGTTAAGGGGAGGGTTAGGGTAAGGGTTATGTTGAGGGTGAGGGTTAGGGTTAGGTTGAGGGTTTGGTTTCAGATTAGGATTAGGGTGAGGGTGAGGTTTAGGGTTAGAATTAGGGTTAGGGTGAGGCTGAGGGTGAGGATTAGGGTTAGGGTTAGTTTTAGATTTAGGGTTAGGTTGAGGGTTAGGGTGAGGTTTAGGGTTAGGGTTAGGCTTAGGGTTAGAGTTAGTGTTAGGGTGAAGGTGAGGATGAGTATTAGGATTAGGCTTAGGAATATGGTTTTTGTTATGGTTAGGTTTAGCGTTAGGGTGAGGGAGAGGGTTAGGTTTAGGTTTAGCGTTAGGATTATTGTTAGGTTTAGGGTTAGGGTGAGGATGAGGGTTAGGTTTAGTGTGAGAGTTTGGTTTAGGGTTAGGTTTAGGGTGAGGGTAAATGTTAGGGTGAGGTTTAGGGTAAGGTTGAACTTTAGGTTTAGAATTAGGGTGAGGGTTAAGGTTAGGGTGAGGGTGAGGGTGAGGGTTAGGTTTAGGGTGATCTTTAGGGTTAGGGCAAGGTTTAGGATTAGGTTTAGTTTTAGGATGAAGATTAGGCTGAGGGTTGGGATTAGGATTAGGATTAGGGTGAGGTTTAGGGTTAGGGTTATTGTTAGGGTTAGGCTTAGGGTTAGAGTTAGTGTTAGCGTGAGGGTGAGGATGAGTGTTAGGATTAGGCTTTGGAATATGGTTTTGGTTATGGTTAGGGTTAGGGTTAGGGTGAGGGTGAGGGTTAGGTTTCGGGTGTAAGATAGGGTTAGGGTTAGGTTTAGGGTGAGGGTAAAGGTTAGGTTGAGGGTTGGGGTAAGGTTGAGCTTTAGGGTTAGCATTAGGGTTAGGGTTAGGGTTAGTGTGAGTGTTAGGGTTAGGTTTAGGGTTAGGGTGAGGGTGAGGATGAGGGTTAGGGCTAAGTTTATGGTGAGGGTTAAGTTTAGGGTGAGGGTTAGGGTTAGGTTTAGTGTTAGGGTGAGGGTGAGGATGAGGGTTAGTGTGAGGGTGAGGTTGAGGGTGAGGGCTAGGTTTAGGTTAAGGGAGAGGGTGAAGATGAGGTTTAGGGTTAGGATTAGGGTTAGTGTTAGGATGAGGTTGAGGGTTAGGTTAAAGTTTAGGTTGAGGTTTAGGGTTAGTTTGAGGTTTGGGTGAGCGTGAGGGTAAGGGTTAGGTTGAGGGTTAGGGTGAGGGTGAGACTTAAGGTTAGGGTTAGTGTTAGGGTGAGGGTCATTATGAGGGTAAGGGTTAGGGTTTTGTTTAGGGTTAGTGTGAGGATTGGGATTAGGGTTAGGGGGAGGGGGAGGGTTAAGTTTAGTGTGAGGAATAGGGTGACGGTGAGCATAAGGGTTAGGGTGAGTGGTAGGGTTAGGTTTTGTGTTATAGTGGGGGTTAAGGTGATGGTTGGGGTTAGGGTTAGGGTTATGTTTAGCATGAGGTTTAGGGTGAGGGTGAGGGTTAGGGTTAGGGTGAGGTTTAGGGTTAGGATTCGCGTTAGGATGAGGGCTAGGGTGAGGGTGAGGGTTAGTGTTAGGGTTAGGGTTAGGTTGAGGGTTAGGGTTAGGTTGAGGGTTAGGGATAGGGTGAGGGTTCGGTTGAGGTGTACTTTTAGGGTTAGGTTTAGGGTGAGGGTAAAGGTTAGGATGAGTTTTAGGGTGAGGATGAGGTTTAGGGATAGGGTTAGGGTTAGGATGAGGGTTGGGGTTCGGATTATGGAGAGGGTATGTGTTAGGGTGAGGGTTAGGGTGAGGGTTAGGGTGAGGGTGAGGGTTAGGGATACGGTTAGGGTTATGGTTAGGGTAACGGTGAGGTTGAGGGTTAGTTTTAAGTTTAGGTTCAGGGTGAGGGTGAGGTTCCGCTTTAGGATTTGGGTTAGGGTCAGGATTAGGCTGAGGGTGAGGGTGAGGGTGAGTGTTAGGGTTAGGGAGAGGTTAAAGGAGAGGTTGAAGATGAGGTTTCGGGTTAGGATTAGGGTTAAGGTTACGGTGAGGTTGAGGGTTAGGGTTACCATTAGGTTGAGGTTTAGGTTTAGTTTGAGGGTTGGGTGAGTGTTACGGTAAGGGGTAGGGTAAGGGTTTTGGTGAGGGTGAGACTTAGGGTTAGGGTAAGTGTTAGGGTGAGTGTTAGTGTGAGGGTAAGGGTTAGGGTTAGTGTGAGGTTTTGGGTTAGGGTGAGGGTTAGGGTTAGTGTGAGTGGTAGGGTGACGGTGAGGGTAAGGGTTAGGTTGAGGGTCAGGGTGAGGCTGAGAGTTAGGGTTATTGTTAGGGTTAGGGTGAGGGTTAGGGTTAGCTTTAGGGTTAGAGTGAGGGTTAGGGTTAGGATTAGTGTTAGAATGAGGGCTAGGGTGAAGGTGAGGTTTAGGGTTAGGGTTAGGGTGAGGGTGAGGGTTAGGGTTAGGGTGAGGATTTGGATGAGGGGTAGGTTTAGGGTGAGGGTAAGCGTTCGGGTGAGGTTTAAGATGAGGGTGAGGTTTAGGGAGAGGGTCGGTGTTAAGGTGAGTGTTAGGGTGTGGGATAGCGTTAGGATTAGGATGAGGGTATGTGTTAGAGTGAGGGTTGGGTTTAGGGTTAGGATGAGGGTTAGCGATAGGCTTAGGTTTATGTTTTGGGTGACGATGAGGGTGAGGGTTAGTTTTAGGGTTAGGTTCAGGGTGAGGGTGAGGTTCAGGTTAGGATTAGGGTTAGGGTTACGGTTAGGCTAAGGGTTAGGGTAAGGCTGAGTGTTAGGGTTAGGGTGAGGGTGAGGATTAGGGTTGGGTTTAGGGTGAGGGTTAGGGTTAGTATGAGGATTAGGGTTCGGGATAGGGTGAGAGTAAGGGTTATGGTGAGGTTTAGATTTAAGGTTAGCGTTAGGGTTAGCATGAGGGTGAGGGAGAGGTTTAGGTTTAGAATTAGGGTTAGGTTTATGGTTAGGCTTAGGGTGAGTGTCATGGTGAGGGTGAGGCTTAGGGTGAGGGTTAGGGTTAGGGTTAGGGTGAGGGTTAGGGTTAGGGTGATACTTAGGGTGAGGGTTTGGGTTATGGTGAGGGTGACAGTTAGGGTGAGTGTGAGGTTTAGGTTGTGGGTTAAGGTTAGTGTGACGGTGAGGGTTAGGGTGAGGGTGGGGGTGAGGGTTTGGGTTAGCATTAGGGTGAGGGTTAGGGTTAGGGTGAGGGTGAAGGTTAGGATTAGGGTTAGGGTTATGGTGAGGTTTCGGGTGAGGAGTAGGTTTAGAGTTAGGGTTAGGGTGAGGGTAAGGGTTCGGGTGAGGTTTAGTGTGAGGGTGAGGTTTAGGGAAAGGATTAGGGTTTAGGTGAGGGTTAGGGTGAGGAATAGTGTTAGGATTAGCGTGCGGGTATGTGTTAGAGTGAGGGTTAAGGTTAGCGTTTGAATGAGGGTTAGGGATAAGTTTAGGGTTAGGGTTGGGGTGATGATGAGTGTGAGGGTTAGTTTTAGGGTTAGGATAAGGGTGAGGGTGAGGTTCAGGGTTAGGATTAGGGTTAGGGTTAGCGTTAGGCTAAGGCTTGAGGATTAGGGTTAGGGTGGGGGTGAGGGTTAGGTTTAGGTTTAGGGTGAGGGTTAGGGTGAGGGTTAGTGTGAGGATTAGTGTTAGGGTTAGGGTGAGAGTAAGGGTTATGGTGAGGTTTAGGGTTTAGCTTAGCTTTAGGGTTAGCATGAGGGTGAGGGAGAGGTTTAGGTTTAGGATTAGGGTCAGGTTTACAGTTAGGCTTAGGGTGAAGGTCATGGTGAGGGTGATGCCTAGGGTCAGGGTTAGGGTTAGGTTTAGGGTGAGGGTTAGGCTTAGGGTGATACTTAGGGTGAGGGTGTGGGTTATGGTGAGGGTGACGGTTAGAGTGAGTGTGAGGGTTAGGGTGTGGGTTGGTGTTAGGGTGATGGTGAGGGTTAGGATGAGGGTGAGGGTGATGGTGAGGGTTAGCATTAGGGTGAGTGTTAGGGTTAGGGTTAGAGTGAGGATGAGGGTTATGATGAGGGTTAGGGTTAGGGTTAGGGTTAGTGTGAGGATTAGAGTTAAGGTGAGGGTAAGTTTTAGGGTTAGATTTAGGGTAAGGTTTAGTGTGAGAGTTAGGCTGAGAGTGTGGGTTAGGTTTAGTGTGAGTGTTAGGGTGAGTGTTAGGGTGAGGGTGAGGGTGAGGGTTAGGGTTAGGGTGAGGCTGAGAGTAAGGGATAGGTTTAGGGTTAGTTTTAGGGGTATTGTTAGGGTTAGGGTTAGGTTTAGGGTTAGGGTGAGGGTGGGGGTTAGGGTTAGGGATAGCATTAGGGTTAGCATGAGGGTGAAGGAGAGAATTAGGTTTAGGATTAGGGTTAGGTTTACAGTTAGGCTTAGTGTTAGGGTGATGGTTAAGATGAGGTTTCAGGTCAGGGTTAGGGTTAGGGTTAGGGTGAGGGTTAGTGTTAGGGTGATATTTAGGGAAAGGTTGAGGGATAAGGAAAGTGTGAATGTTAGGGTGATTGTGAGGGATAGGGTTTGGGTGAGGGTTAGGGTGACGTTGAGGGTTAGTGTGAGGTTGAGGGTTAGGGTTAGCGTTTGGTGAGCGTTTGGGTTAGGGTTATGTTGAGGGTGAGTTTTAGGGTTAGGTTTATGTTGAGGGTGAGGGTTAGGGTTAGGGTTAACATTAGGGTTAGTGTGAGGGTGAGGGAGAGGGTTAGGTTTAGGATTAGGGTTAGGTTTGGGGTTAGGCTTAGGGTGAGGTTGATGGTGAGGGTGAGGCTAAGGGTCAGGGTTAGGGTTTGTGTTATGGTAAGGGTTAGTGTAAGGGTGATATTTAGGGAAAGGGTGAGGGTTAGGGTGACGGTGAGGGTTAGGGTTAGGGTGAGGTTTAGGGTAAGGGTTAACATTAGGGTGAGGGTTAGTGTTAGGGTTAGTGTTAGTGTGAGGATAAAGGTTAGGGTTAGGGTTATGGTTAGTGTGGGGGTAAGGTTTAAGGTGAGGTTTAGGTTGAGAGTGAGGTTTAAGGAGTGGGTTAGGTTTAAGGTGAGGGTTAGTTTTAGGGTTAGGTTTAGGATTAGGTTGAGGGTATGTGTTAGGGTGAGTGTTAAAGTTAGGGTGAGGGATAGGGATACGGGTAAGTTTAGGGTTAGGGTGATGGTGAGGGTGAGTGTTAGTTTTAAAGTTAGTTCCAGGGTGAGGGTGAGGTTCATGGTTAGAATTAGGGTTAGGGTTAGGGTTAGACTAGGGTGAGGGTGAGGGTGAGGGTTAGGGTTGGGGTGATCTGTAGAGTTAGGCCGAGGTTTAGGATTAGGTTTAGGTTTAGGATGAGGATTAGGCTGAGGGATGGGGTTAGTATTAGGGTTAGTGTGAGGGTTAGGGTTAGGGTTAGGGTTATTGTTAGGGTTAGGCTTAGGGTTAGAGTTAGGGTTAAGGTGAGAGTGAGGATGAGTGTTAGGATTAGGCATAGGAATAGGGTTTTGTTATGGTTAGGGTTAGCATTAGGGTGAGGGTGAGGGTTAGGTTTAGGGTTAGCGTTAAGATTATTGTTATGGTGAGGGTTAGGGTGAGGGTGAGGGTTAGGTTTAGTGTGAGGTTTAGGTTTAGGGTTAGGTTTAGGGTGAGGGTAAGGGTTAGGTTCAGGGTTAGGGTGAGGGTTAGGGTTAAGTTTAGGGTGAGGGTTAAGTTTAGGGTGAAGGTTAGGGTTAGGGTTAGTGTTTGGGTGAGGGTGAGGGTGAGTGTTAGGGTTAGGGTGAGAGTGAGGTTGAGGGTGTGGGTTAGGGTAAGGGAGAGGGTGAAAATGAGGTTTAGGGTTATGATTAGGGTTAGGGTTAGGGAGTGGTTGAGGGTTAGGTTAATGGTTAGGTTGAGGTTTAGGGTTACTGTGAGGGTTGGGTGAGCATGAGGGTAAGGGTTAGGGTGATGGTTAGGGTGAGTGTGAGACTTAATGTTAGGGTTAGTTTTAGAGTAAGGTTTAATGTGAGGGTAAGGGTTAGGGTTTGGTTTAGGGTTAGTGTGAGGATGAGGGTTAGGGTTACGGTTAGGAGGAGGGTTAGAGTTAGTGTGAGGGGTAGGGTGAAGGTGAGGGTAAGGGTTAGGGTGAGGGTTAGGGTTAGGTTTAGGGTTATGGTGGGGGTTAGGGTGAGGTTTGGGATTAGGGTTAGGGTTATGTTTAGGATGAGGTTTAGGGTGAGGGTGAGGGTTAAAGTGAGGGTGAGGGTTAGTGTGAGGGTGAGGGTTAGGGTTAGGGTGAGTGTTAGGGTTAGGATTAGGGTTAGGATGAGGGCTATGGTGAGGGTGAGGGTTAGTGTTAGGGTTAGGGTTAGGTTGAGGGTTAGGGTTAGGGTGAGGGATCGGGTGAGGGGTACGTTTAGGGTTAGGTTTAGGTTGAGGGTAAAGGTTAGGATGAGTTTTAGCCGGAGGATGAGGTTTAGGGAGAGGATTTCGGTTAGGTTGAGGGTTAGGGTTAGGATTAGGTGATGGTATGCTTTAGGGTGAGGGTTAGGGTGAAGGATAGCGTTAGGGTGAAAGTTAGGGATACGTTTAGGGTTATGGTTAGAGTGACAGTGAGAGTGAAGGTTAGTTTTTAGATTAGGGTTAGGGTTAGGGATACGGTTATGGTTAGGGTTAGGGTGACGGTGAGGGTTAGGGTTAGGTTTAGGGTTAGGGTGAGGGTAAGGTTTAGGGTGAAGTTTAGGGTGAGGTGAGGTTTAGGGTGAGTGTTAAGGTGAGGGTAAAGGTGAGGGTGAGGGTATGTGTTAGATTGAGGGTTAGGTTGAGGGTTAGGTTTAGGGTGAGGGTTAGTGATAGGTTTACGGTTAGGATTAGGGTGAGGGTGAGTGTGAGGTTTAGGGTTAGGGTTAGGTTCAGGGTGAGGGTGAGGTTCAGGGTTAGGATAAGGGTTAAGGTTAGGGTTAGGCTTAGGCTGAAGGTGAGGGTGTGGGTGAGGGTTAGGGTTTGGGTGAGGGTGAGAATTAGGGTGAGTTTTAGTGTGTGGGTTAGTGTTGGGGTTAGTGTGAGGATTAGGATTAGAGTTATTGTTAGGGTAAGGGTTAGGGTTAGATATAGGGTAAGGTTTAGTGTTAGGGTTAGGGTGAGAGTGAGGGATAGGTTTAGTGTGAGTGTTAGGGTGAGGGTTAGGTTTAATGTTAGCTTTAGGGTGAGGGTGAGGGTTAGGGTGAGTGTGAGGTTTAGGTTTTGGCTGAGGGTTAGGGTGAAGGTGAAGTTTACAGGAAGGGTGAGACTTAGAGTTAGGGTTAGGTTTAGGGTGAGGGTTAGTGTGAGGATAAGGGTTAGGGTTAGGTTTAGGGTTAGTGTGAGGATTAGGGTTAGGGAGAGGGTTAGAGTTATGGTGAGTGTGAGGGTTATGTTTAAGGTTGTGTGAGGGGTAGGGTTAGGGTGAGGGTTAGGGTTAGGTTTTGGGTTAGGGTGAGGGTGATGGTGATGGTGAGGGTTAGAGTGAGAGTGAAGTTGAGGGTGATGGTGAGGGTTAGGGTTAGGGTTAGGTTGAGGTTTAGGCTTAGTGTGAGGGTTGGGCGAGCATGAGCTTAAGGGATAACGTGAGGGTTAAGGTGAGGGTGAGAGTTAGGGTTAGGGTTAGTGTTTGGGTGAGGGTTCATGTGAGGGTTAGGGTTAGGGTTAGGGTTAGGGTTAGTGTGAGGATTACGGTTAGGGTGAGGGTAAGTGTTCGGGTGAGGGTTAGGATTAGGGTGAGTGTTATGATTAGGGTGAGGGTTTGGGTTAGGGTTATTGTTAGGGTAAGGTTTAGGGTTACAGTTACGGTGAGTGTGAGAGTGAGAGTTAGGGTTAGGGTTAGGGTGAAGTTTAGTGTTAGGGTTAAGGTTAGAGTTAGGGTTAAGGTGAGGGTGAGGTTTAGGGGTAGAGTTAGGATTAGAGTGAGGTTTAGGGTTAGGGTGTGTGTTAGGTTGGGATTGTAGGTAAGGGTAAATTTGAGTGTTAGCTTGAGGGTGAGCGTTACAGTAAGGGTGAGGGTTAGGGTTAGGGTGAGGGTTAGTGTTAGGATTAGGGTGAGGGTGAGGGTTAGTTTGAGGATTAGTGTTAGGGTCAGTGTGAGGTTTAGGGTGAGGATGAGGGTTAGGATTAGTGTTATGGTGAGGTTTACAGTGAGGGTGATGCTTAGGGTTAGTGTGAGTGTTAGTGTTAGCATTAGGGTTTATGTTAGGTTGATGGTAAGTGTTAGGGTGAGGGTTAGGATTAGGGTGAGGATTATGGTTAGGGTGAGTGTGAGGGTTAGGGTTAGGGTTATTGTTAGGTTTAGGGTTAGGGTTAGGGTTATGGTTATGGTTAGGGTTAGGGTGAGGTTTAGGGTTAGGGTTAGGATGAAGTTTAGTTTTAGGTTTATGGTTAGAGTTAAGGTTAGGGTGAGGGTGAGATTTAGGGTTAGAGTTAGGGTTAGTGTTAGTGTTAGGGTTAGGGTTCCGTTTAGGGTTCGGGTTAGGGCGAAATTTAAATTGAGGTTTGGAGTTAGGATTAGGGTAAGGGTGAGGGCTAGGGTTAAGCTTAGGATGAGGGCTAGGATTAGGGATACCGTTAGGTTTAGGATTAGGGTTAGGGTTTGGGTGAGTATGAGGTTTAGGGTTAGGGTTAGGCTTAGAGTTAGGGTGAGGATTAGGGTTAGGCTTTGGGTTAGTGTGAGGGTGAGGCTGAGGATTAGGTTTAGGGTTAGGTTTACTATTAGGGTTAGGATTAGGATTAGGGTGAGGGTATGTTTGAGGGTGAGGGTTAGGGTGAGGGTTAGGGTTAGGGATACGGTTAGGGTTATGGTTAGAGTGATGGTGTGAGTGAGTGTTAGTTTTAATGTTAAGCTAATGTTTAGTGTTAGGGTTATGGTGAGAGTGAGGGTTAGGCTTAGTGTGAGTGTTTGGGTGAGGTTTAGTTTTAGTGTTAGCTTTAGGGTGAGGGTGAGGTTTAGGGTGAGTGTGAGGGTTAAGGTTTGGGTGAGGGTTAGGGTTAAGGTGAAGGTTAGGGTGAGGGGGAGACTTAGAGTTAGGGTTAGGGTTAGGGTGAGGGTTAGTGTGAGCATAAGTGTAAGTGTTAAGTTTAGGGTTAGTGTGAGGATAAGGGTTAGGGTGAGGGTTAGGGTTAGGTTTTGGGTTAGGGTGAAGATGAGGGTGAGGGTGAGGGTTAGAGTGAGGGTGAAGTTTAGGGTGATGATGAGGGTGACAGTTAGGGTTAGGTTGAGTTTTAGGCTTAGTGTGAGGGTTGGGTTAGCATGAGTTTAAGGGATAGGTTGAGGGTTAAGTTTAGGGTGAGGGTTATGGTTAGGGTGAGTGTGAGGGTTAGGGTTATTGTTATGGTTAGGGTTAGAGTTATGGTTATGGTTATGGTTATGTTTAGTGTTAGGGTTAGAATGAAGTTTAGTTTTAGGGTATGTGTTAGAGTTAAGGGTAGGGTGAGGGTGAGATTTAGGGTTAGAGTTAGTGTTAGTGTTAGTGTTAGGGTTAGGGTGAGGTTCAGGCTTAGGCTTAGGCTTAGGCTTAGGCTTATGCGGAGCATGAGGGTTCGGGGTAGGGTTCGGGTTAGGGTTCGGGTTAGGGTGAAGGTTAGATTGAGGTTTAGGGTTAGGATTAGGGTAAGGGTTAGGGCTAGGGTTAGGTTTAGGGTGAGGGCTATGGTTCGGGATAGGGTTAGGTTTAGGATTAGGGTTAGGGTGAGGGTGAGTGTGAGGTTTAGAGTTAGGGTTAGGCTTAGAATTAGGGTGAGGGTTAGGGTTAGGCTTTGGGTTAGTGTGAGGGTGAGGCTGAGGATTAGGCTTATTTTTAGGGTTAGGTTTATTGTTAGGGTTAGTGTTAGGGTTAGGGTTAGGGTTATGGATAGAGTTAGGGTTAGAGTTAGGATTAGCCTTAGGGTTAGGATGAGGGTGAGGGTGGGTTTGAGGATTAGAGTTAGGGTTTGGGTAAGGCTTAGGTTTAGGCTTATTGTTAAGGTTATGCTTAGGGTTAAGTGACCATGAGGTGAGCATGAGGCTGAAGGTGAGGTTTATGGTTAGGGTTAGGGTTAGAGATACGGTAAAAATAAGGTTGAGGGTGAGGGTTAGGGTTAGGGTGCAGTTTAGGGATAGGTTTATGGTAAGGGTTAGGGTGAGGGTGAGGTTTACAATTAGAGTTATACTTAGGGGGAGGGTTAGGGTTAGGGTTTGGGTTAGGGTGAGGTTGGGGGTGAGGATTAGGGTTAGGTTTAGGGTTAGGGTTAGGGTTAGGTTTTTAGGTTAGGGTTAGAGTTAGGGTTATGGTGAGGGTTAGTGTTAGGGTTAGGTTTAGGGTTAGGCTGAGGGTGAGGGTGAGGGTGAGTGTTAGGATTAGTTTGAGGGTTAGGGTTAGGGTTAGGGTGAGGATTAGTGTTAGGGTTAGTGTTAGAGTTAGGGTTAGGGTGAGGGTGAGATTTTGGGGTAGAGTTAGGGTTAGGGTGAGAGTTAGTTTGAGTGTTAGGGTTAGGGTGAGGATTAGGATGGGGGTGAAGGTAAGGGAAAACGTGACGGTTAGGCTGAATGTGAAGTTTATTGCAAGGGTGAGGGTTAGGTTTAGTGTAAGGGTGAGGTTTAGAGTTAGTGTGAGAGTTAGGGTTTGGGTTAATTTTAGGATTAGGGTTAGGATTAGGTTAAGGGTTACGGTGAGGGTGAGGGTTAGTGTCAGTTTGAGAGTTAGGGTTAGGATTAGGGTTAGGTAGAGGGTTAGGGTTAGGGTTAGTGTTAGGGTGAGAGTTATGATGAGGGTTAGGGTTAGGATTAGGTTTAGGGTGAAGGCTAGGGGCGGGTGAGGTTTAGGGTTAGGGTTAGGGTGAGGTTTTCTGTTAGGGTTAGGGTTAGTTTGAGGGTTAGGATGAGAGTTAGGGTTACGGTGATGTGAGGGTTAGGGTTAGCGTGAGGTTTAGGTTTAGTATTAGGTTAGGGTGAGGGTGAGTGTTAGGATTAAGGTTAGGGTTAGTGTTAGCTTTAGGGTTAGGATTAGTGTTATTGTTAGGGTTAAGGTCACAGTAACAGTGAGGGTGAGGATGAGGATGAGGGTGAGGTTTTGGGAGAGTGTTAGGGTGAGGTTTAGGTTCATGGTTAGGATTAGGGTTAGGGTGAGGGTGAGGTTTAGGGTTAGATTTAAGTTTAGGGGGAGAGTTAGATCAAGGGTTAGGGTTAGGGTTAGTGTTAGGGTTAAGGTTAGGGTGAGGGTTAGTTTGAGGTTTAGGGTTAGGGTTATGGTTAGTGTTAGGATTAGGGTGAAGGTGAGGGTGATTGTGAGGGTGAGGTTTAGGCTTAGGCTTAGGCTTAGGGTTAGCCTGAGGGTGAGGATGGGATGAGGATTAGGGTTAGGGTGATGGTTAGGATTAGGGTAAGTGTGAGGGCTCGGGGGAGGGTGAGGGTTAGGGAAAGGCTTAGGCTTAGGCTTAGGGTTAGGCTGAGGGTGAGTTTGAGGATGAGCGTTAGGGTTACCGTGATGGTAAAGTTTACGGTTAGGGTGAGGGTTAGGATGAGGTTTAGGGTTAGGCTGAGGTTAGGGTGAGGATGATGGTAAGGGTAAAAGTGAGGTTTACACTGAGGGTGAGGGTTAATATAAGGGTGAGGGTTGGGTTAGGTTTAGGGTTAGTGTAAGGGTTAGGGTTAAGGATAGGATGAGGGTTAGAATGAGGATTAGTGTTATGGTTAGTGTGAGGATTAGGGTTAGGATGAGGGTCAGGTTTAGGGAGAGGGTGAGGGTTAGAATTAGGGTTAGTGTGAGGGCTAGGTTGAGGGTTAGGGTTAGTGTGAAGGTTAGTGTTAGCGTTAGGGTTAGTGTTAGGTTGACGGTTAGTGGTAGGGGGAGGGTTAGGGTTAGGGTGAGTGTTATGGTTACGGTGAGGGTTAGGGTTAGGTTGAGGGTGAATGTTAGGTTGAGTGTTAGGGTGAGGGTTAGGGTTAGGGATAGAGTTAGGTTTAGGATTAGGGTAAGGGTGAGGTTGGGTGTGAGGGTTAGGGTTAAGGTTAGGCTTAGGGTTAGGGTGCGGGTTAGGGTGAGGGTTTGGGTTAGGATGAGGGTGAGGCTGAGGATTAGGGTTAGGTTTAGGGTTATGGTTAGGGTTAGATTTAGGGTTAGGGTTAGGATTATGGTTAGGGTTAGGGTAAGGCTTAGGCTTATGGTTAGGCTGAGGTTGAGGCTGAGGGTGAGGGTTATGGTTATGGTTAGGGTTAGGATTAGGGTTAGGGGAAGTGTTATTGTTAGGGTTAGGGTTAGAGTTATGATGAGTTTGAGGGTGAGGGTTAGAATTAGAGTTAGGGTGAGGGCTAGGGTGTGGGTTAGTGTTAGGGTGAAGGTTAGGCTTAGGGTGAGGGTTATGATTAGGGTGAGCGTAAGGGTTAGGGTTATTGTTAGGGTTAGGGTTAGGGTTATGGTTACGGTGAGTGTGAGGGTGAGAGTTAGGGTTAGGGTTAGGGTGAAGTTTAGTGTTAGGGTTAGGGTTAGAGTTAGGGTTTAGGTGAGGGTGATGTTTAGGGGTAGAGTTAGGGTTAGGGTGAGGGTTAGGGTCAAGGTAAGTGTTAGGGTGAGGGTTAGGGTGGGGTTGAAGGTAAGGGTAAATTTGAAGGTTAGCCTGAGGGTGAGGGTTACAGTAAGGGTAAGAGTTAAGGTTAGGGTGAGGGTTAGTGTTAGGGTTAGGGTGAGGGTGAGGGTTAGATTGAGGATTAGTGTTAGGGTTAGTGTGAGGTTTAGGGTGAGGTTGAGGGTTAGGGTTAGTGTTAGGGTGAGGTTTATGGTTAGGGTGATGCTTAGGGTTAGTGGGAGCGTTAGTGTTAGCGTTAGGGTTTATGTTAGGGTGAGGGTAAGTTTTAGAGTGAGGGTTAGGGTTAGGGTGAGGTTTATGGTTAGGGTGAGTGTGAGGGTTAGGGTTAGGTTTATTGTTAGGGTTAGGTTTTGGGTTAGGGTTATGTTTAGGGTTAGGGTTAGGGTTAGGGTTAGATTGAGGTTTAGTTTTAAGGTTAGGTTTAGAGGTAAGGTTAGGATGAGGGTGAGATTTAGGGTTAGAGTTAGGGTTAGTGTTAGTGTTAGGGTTAGGGTGAGGTTAGGGTTAGGGTTAGGCTTAGGCTTAGGCTTGGGCTTAGGCCGAGCATGAGGGTGAGGGTTAGGGTGAGGGTTAGGGTTCGGGTTAGTGTGAAGGTTAGATTGAGTTTTAGGATTAGGATTAGGGTAAGGGTGGTGGCTAGGGTTAGGGTTAGGGTGAGGGCTAGGGTTAGGGATAGGGTTAGGTTTAGGATTAGGGTTAGATTGAGGGTGAGTGTGAGGTTTAGGTTTAGGGTTAGGCTTAGAGTTAGAGTGAGGGTTAGGGTTAGGGTTTGGTTTAGGGAGAGGGTGAGGCTGAAGATTAGGGTTAGGTTTATGGTTAGGTTTAGGATTAAGGTTAGTGTTAGGATTAGGGTTAGGGTTAGGGTTATGGTGAGGGTTAGGGTTAGAGTTAGGATAAGGCTTATGGTTAGGATGAGGGGGAGTGTGGGTTTGAGGATTAGAGTTAGGGTTAGGGTTAGGTTTAGGTTTAGGCTTATTGTTAGTGTTATGGTTAGGGTTAAGTTTGTGGTGAGCATGAGCCTGAAGGTGAGTGTAATAGTTAGGGTTAGGGTTGGGTTAGGGTTATTGTCATTCTTAGGGTGAGGGTTAGGGTTAGGGTGTGGTTTAGGGTTAGGTTTAGGGCTAGGTTTAGTGTGATGGTGAGGTTTAGGATTAGAGTTAGTGTTAGGGGGAGGGTTAGGGTTAGGGTTGGGGATAGGGTGAGTGTGGGGCTGAGGATTACGGTTAGGTTTAGGGTTAGGTTAAGTGTTAGGTTTTGGGTTAGGGTTAGGGTTATGGGGAGGGTTAGGATGAGAGTTAGGGTTAGGATTAGGGTTAGGCTGGGGTTGAGGCTGAGCGTGAGGCTTATGGTTAGGGTTAGGATTAGGGTTAGGGTAAGTGATATAGTTAGGGTTACGGTTAGACTTATGGTGAGGTGGAGGTGAGGGTGAGGTTTAGGGTTAGGGTGAGGTTTACGGTTAGAATTTGGGTTAGGGTTAGTTTTAGGTTGAGGGGGTCGTTAAGGTTAAAGGTGAGGGTTAGGCTGAGGGTGAGGTTTACGGTAAGGGTGAGGGTTAGGGTTAGGGTGAGGGTTAGGGTTAGGGTTGGGGTGAGTGTTAGGGTTCGGGTTAAGTTTAGGGTTGGGTTGAGGGTTAGGGTACGGGTTACGGTGAGGATGAGGGTTAGGGTTAGGTTGAGGGTTAGTGTTAGGATTAGGGTTAGGGTGAGGTGAAGTTTAGGGTTAGTGTTAGGATGAAGGTTATGATGAGGGTTAGGGATAGGATTAGGGTTAGTGTGAGAGCTAGTTTGAGGTTAAGGTTTAGGGTTAGTGTTAGGGTGATGTTTAGGGTTAGGGCTAGGGTGAGGGTGAGGGTGATGTTTACGGTTAGAGTTAGGGTTAGGGTGAGGCTGAAATTGAGGGTTAGGTTTATGTTAGTGTTAGAGTTAGGGTTAGTATGAGGGTTAGGTTGAGGGTGAGGGTTAGGCTTAAGGTTAGTATTAGGATTAGCATAAGGGTTAGGGTGAGTGTGAGGGTTAGGGTTAGGCTTAGGTGTAGGGTTAGGCTGAGGGTGAGGTTGAGAGTGAGGGTTAGGGTTAGGTTTATGGTGAGAGTTAGGGTTCGTTTAAATTTAGGGTTAGGGTGAGGGTTAGGGTTAGGTTTAAGGTGAGCTTGAGTTTTAGGGTAAGGTTGAGGCTTAGGGTTAGGATTAGGTTTAGGGTAAGGGTTAAGGTTAGGGTTAGGGTGAGGTTAAGGTTGAAGACTAGGGATAGGGTGAGGGTTAGGTTGAGGGTGAGGTTTAGGGTTAGTGTTAGATTAAGTTTGAGGGTTAGATTTAGGGTTATGGTGAGGGTTAGGTTGAGGGTTAGGGTGAGGTTGATGGTAAGGTTAAAGGTGAGGTTTAGGCTGAGGTTGAGGGTTAGGGTGATGGTTAGTGTTTGGTTTAGGGTAAAGGTAAGGGTGAGGGTTAGGGTCAGGGTGATTGTTAGATTGAGGATAAGGGTTAGGGTTAGTGTGCGGTTTAGGGTGAGGATGTGGGTTAGGGTTAGGGTGAGGGTGAGGTTTAAAATTAGGGTTAAGGTGAGGGCTAGGGTGAGGGTGAGTGTTAGGGTTAGGGTTAGGTTTAGGGTGAGGTTTAGGATTATGGTGAGGGTTAGAGTTAGTGTGAGGTTTAGTGTTCGGATTAGGGGCAGTGTTAGGGTGAGGGTAAGTGTTAGGGTGAGGGTTAGGTTTAGGGTGAGGGTTATGGTTAGGGTGAGGCTTATGGTTAGTGTTATTGTTAGGGTTAGGGTTACGGTTACGGTGAGTGTGACGGTGAGATTTAGGGTTAGGGTTAGGGTGAAGTTTAGTGTTAGGGTTAGGGTTAGATTTAGGGTTAAGGTGAGGGTGGGGTTTAGGGGTAGAGTTAGGTTTAGGGTGCGAGTTAGGGTCAGGGTTAGGGTTAGGGTGCGGGTTAGGGTGGGGTTGAAGTTAAGGGTAAATTTGAGGGTTAGGCTGAGGGTCAGGGTTACAGTAATGGTGAGGGTTAGGGTTAGGGTGAGGGTTAGTGTTTGGGTGAGGGTGATGGTGAGGGTTAGATTGAGGATTAGTGTTAGGGTTAGTGTGAGGTTTAGGGTGCGGATGAGGGTTAGGGTTAGTGTTAGGGCGAGGTTTATGGTTAGGGTGATGCTTCGGGTTAGTGTGAGCGTTAGAGTTAGCATTAGGGTTTATGTTAGTGTGAGGGTAAGTGTTAGGGTGAGGGTTAGTGTTAGGGTGAGGGTTATGGTTAGGGTGAGTGTGAGGGTTAGTGTTAGGGTTATTGTTAGGGTTAGGGTTAGGGTTATGGTTAGTGTTAGTGTTAGGGTTAGGGTTAGTGTTAGGGTTAGGATGAGGTTTAGTTTTACTGTTAGGGTTAGAGTTAAGGTTAGGGTGAGGGTGACAGTTAGGGTTAGTTAGGGTTAGTGTTAGTGTTAGGGTTAGGGTGAGGGTTAGAGTTAGGTTTAAGCTTAAGCTTAGGCTTGGGCTTAGGCCGAGCATGAGGCTGAGGGTTAGGGTTTGGGTTAGGGTTCGGGTTAGTGTGAAGGTTAGATTGAGGTTTAAGGTTAGGATTAGGGTAATGATGAGGGCTAGGGATAGGGTTAGGGTATGGTCTAGGGTTAGGGAAAGGGTTAGGTTGAGGATTAGGGTTAGGGTGAGTGTGAGTGTGAGGTTTAGGGTTAGGGTTAGCCTTAGAGTTAGGGTGAGGGTTAGGTTTAGGGTTTGGGTTAGTGTGAGGGTGAATCTGAGGATTAGGGTTAGTTTTAGGGTTAGGTTTAGGGTTAGAGTTATTGTTAGGCTTAGGCTTAGGATGAGGGTGAGGGTGGGGTTGAGGATTAGAGTTAGGGTTTGGGTTAGGCTTAGGGTTAGATTTATTGTTAGTGTTATGTTTAGGGTTAATTTTGCTGTGAGCATGAGCCTGAAGGTGAGGGTTATGGTTATGGTTATGGTTAGGGTTAGGGTTAGGGGGAGGGATAGGGTGATGTTTAGGGTTAGGGTTAGTGTTAGGGTAAGTGTGATGGTGAGGGTTAGGTTGAGGTTTAGGGATATGGTTAGGTTTAGGTTTAGGGTTAGGGTGAGACTGAGTGTGAGGTTTAGGGTGAGGATTAGGCTTCGGCTTATGGTTAGGCTAATGGTGAGGGCGGGGGTGAGGATTAGGGTTAGGGCTAGGCTTAGGCTTAGGTTTAGGCTGAGGGTGAGGGTGGTGGTGAGGTTTAGGGTTAGGGTGATGGTTAGGATTAGGGTAAGGGTGAGGGCTCCGGTGAGGGCTAGGGTTAGGGTAAGGCTTAGGCTTAGGCTTTGGGTTAGGCTGAGGGTGATTTTGAGGGTGAGGGTTAGGGTTAGCATGATGGTTAGGTTTACTGTTAGTGTGAGGGTTAGGATGAGGTTTAGGGTTCGGGTGAGGTTAGGGTGAGGATGATGGTAAGGGTAAAGGTGAGGTTTACGCTGAGGGTGACTGTTAAGATGAGGGTGAGGGTTAAGGTAAGCGTGAGGGTTAGTGTTAGGGTGAGGCTGAGTGTGAGATTTAGGGTGAGGATTAGGCTTAGGCTTACAGTTAGGCTAAGGGTGAGGGTGGGGGTGAGGATTAGGGTTAGGGTGATGGTTAGGGTTAGGGGTAGTGTTATTGTTAAGGTTAGGGTTAGAATTACCGTGAGGGTGAGTGTGGGGGTGAGGGTTAGTGTTAGGTTTAGGTTTAGGGTGGGGTTTAGGGTTGGTTTAGGATTATGGTTAGGGTTTGGGTGTGGTTTAGGGTTAGATATAGTGTTAGGGGGAGGGAAAGGGTGAGGGTCAGGGATAGGGTTATTGTTAGGGTTAGGGTGAGGGTGAGGGTTAGTTTGAGATTTAGGGTTAGGGTTAGGATTAGGGTTAGTGTGAGGGTTAATGTTAGGGTTAGGGTTAGTTTTAGGGTGAGGGTTGGTGTTAGGGTGAGGGTTTGGGTTATTGTGAGGGTTAGGGTTAGGGTGAGGGTTAGGATAAGGATTAGGGTTATTGTTAGGGTTAGGTTTAATGTTTCAGTTATGGTGAGGGTGAGGATGAGGGTTAGGGTTAGGGTTAGGTTGAGGTTTAGGTTTTGGTTTAGGGTTAGAGTGAGGGTTAGGGTGAGTGTGAGGATTAGGGTTAGATTTAGGGTTAGGGTGAATGTTAAATTGAGTTTTAGGGTTAGGGTTAGTGTTAGGTTTAGGGTTAGGGTGAGAGTAAGGGGTGGGTTAGGATTACAGTTTGGGTTAGGTTTATGGTAAGGGTTAGCCTTAGGGATAGGTGAGGCTGAGGTTTAGGGTTAGAATTAGGGTTAGGGTGAGGCTGAGGGTGAGGGTGAAGTTAGGATTAGGGTTAGGATTAGGATTTGGGTTTTGGTTAGGGTTAGGGTTAGCCTTAGGTTTAGGCTGAGGGTGAGGGTGCGGGTGAGGGTTAGGGTCAGTTTGAGGGTTAGGGTTAGGGTGAGGTTTAGTGTTAGGGTTAGTGTTAGAGTTAGGGTTAGATGGAGGGTGAGTTTTAGGGGTAGAGTTAGGGTTAGGGTGAGGGTTAGGTTGACGGTTAGGGTGAGGGTTATGCTGGGGGTGAAGGTAAGGGTAAACGTGATGGTTAGGCTGAGTGTGAGGGTTATGGCAAGGGTGAGCATTAGGGTTAGGGTGAGGGTTAGTGTTAGGGTTAGTGTGAGAGTTAGGGTTCGGGTTAAGTTTAGGGTTAGGGTTAGGGTTAGGGTAAGGGTTTCGGTGCCGGTGAGGGTTAGTGTCAGTTTGAGAGTTAGGGTTAGGCTTAGGGTTAGAGTGATGGTCAGTGTTAGGGTTAGTGTTAGGGTGAGGGTTAGGATGAGGGTTAGGGTTAGGATTATGGTTACGGTGAGGGCTAGTGGCAGGTGAGGTTTAGCGTTAGGGTTAGGGTGAGGTTTATGGTTAGGGTTAGGGTTAGGGTTAAGGTGAGGTTGAGGTTTAGGGTTAGAGTTAGGGTTAGAATGAGGCTGAGGTTGAGTGTTAGGGTTAGTGTGAGGTTTAGTGTTAGGATTAGTGTTAGTGTTAGGGTTAGAGCGAGGGTTAAGTTGTGGGTGAGGTTTAGGCTTAGCGTTAGGATTAGGTTTGGGATGAGGGTGAGGGTGAGTTTGAGGGTTAGGGTTAGGTTGAGGGTTAGGGTTAGGATTAGGGTTAGATTGAGGGTTAAATTTAGGGTTAGGGTGAGGGTAAGAATGAGGATTAGGGTTAGGATTAGCATTATGGTGAGGGCTAGGGTGAGGGCGAGGGTTAGGGTTAGTGTTAGATTAAGGTTTAGGGTTAGATTTAGCTTTAGGGTGAGGGTTAGGTTGAGGGTTAGGGTTACAGTGAGTGTGAGGGTGAGTGTTAGGGTAAGGGTTAGGGATAGGATTAGGGTTAGGGTGAGGGTTAGTGTTAGGATTAGGGTTAGGATTAGGGTTAGGTTTAGGTTTAGGTTTGGGATAAGGGTTAGGTTGAGGGTGAGGTTTAGGTTTAGATTTTGGGTTAGTTTGAGGTTTAGTTCGAGGGTGAAGTTTAGGGTTAGTGTTAGGGTTAAGGTTAGGGTGAGGTTTAGGTTGAAGTTTAGGGTTATGGTTAGGGTTATGGTTAGGATTAGGGTGAGGGTGAGGGTTAGGTTGAGGATTAGGGTTAAGGTGAGAGTGAGGGTTAGGGTTACAGTGAGTGTTAGGGTGAGGATTAGGGTTAGGGTGAGGGTGAGTTTTAGGATTATGGTTAGGGTTAAGGTTAGGTTTAGGGTTAGGATTAGGGTTAGGGTGAGGCTGAAGTTTAGGGTTAGGGTTAGGTTTAGTTGGAGTGTTAGGTCAGGGGTTAAGGTTAGGTTTAGTGTTAGGGTTAAGGTTAGGGTGAGGGTTAGGATGAGGTTTAGGGTTAGGGTTAGGGTTAGGGTTAGTGTTAGGTTTAGGATTAGGGTGAGGGTGAGTGTGAGGATTAGGGTTAGGGTTAGACTTAGGTTTAGGGTTAGGCTTAGGGTGAGGGTAGAGGTGAGGATTAGGGTTACGGTGATGGTTAGGGTTAGGGTGAGTGTTAGGGTTAGGATGAGGGTTAGGTTTAGGATTAGGGTTAGGGTGAGGGCTAGGGTGAGATTGAGGATTAGAATAAGGTTTAGGGTTAGGGTGAGGGTTTGGGTGAGCATGAAGGTAAGGGTAAAGGTGAGGTTTAAGGTGAGGGTGAGGGTTAAGATAAGGGTGAGGGTTAGGTTTAGGATTAGGGTTAGAGTAAGGGGACAGTTTAGGGTCAGGTTGATTGTAAGATTGAGGATTAGGGTTAGAGTTAGTGTGAGGTTTAGAGAGAGGATGAGGTTTAGGGTTAGGGTGAGGGTGAGGGTTAGAATTACGGTTAGGGTGAGGGCTAGGGTGAGGGTGAGGGTTAGGGTTAGGTTTAGGGTGAGGGTGAGGGTGAGGTTTAGGGTTAGGGTTAGTGTTACAGTTAGGGTGCGTTTGAGGGTTAGTTTGAGGTTTAGGGATAAGGTTAGGTTTAGGATTAGGGTTCGATTGAGGGTGAGTGTGAGGGTTAGGGTGAAGGTTAGGCTTAGGCTTCTGGTTAGGCTGAGGGTGAGGGTGGGGGTGAGGATTATGGTTAGGGTGATGGTTCGGGTTAGGTTTAGTGTTATTTTTAGGGTTTGGGTTAGAGTTACTGTGAGGGTGAATGTGCAAGTGAGGGTTAGGGTTAGGTTTAGGGTGGGGTTTAGGGTTAGGGTTAGAGTTAGGGTGAGGCTGAGGTTTAGGTTTAGAAATAGGGTTAGGGGTAGGGTTAGGGGGAGGGTTAGGCTTACGCTTAGGCTTAGGCTTAGGTCGAGCATGAGGGTTCGGGTAGGGTTCGAGTTTAGGTTCGGGATAGGGTTAGGTTGAGAGTTAGGTTGAGGTTTAGGGTTAGGATAAGTTTAAGGGTGAGGGCTAGGCTGAGGGTTAGGTTGAGGGTTATGGTTAGGGATAGGGTTAGGTTTAGGATTAGGGTTCATTTGAGTTTGAGGGTTAGGATTAGTGTTAGGGTTAGGCTTAGAGTAAGAATGAGGTTTAGGGTTAGGGTTTGGGTTAGGATGAGTTTGAGGCTGAGGATTAGGGTTAGGTTTAGGGTTAGGTTTAGGGGTAGTGTTAGTGTTAGGGTTAGGGTTAGGGTTAGGGTTAGGGTGAGGTTTAGATATAGGGTCAGGGGGAGGGTTAGGGTGAGGGTTACGATTAGGGGTAGTGTAAGGTTTAGGTTGAGGGTGAGGGTTAGGTTGACGTTTAGGGATAGGGTTAGGGTTATGGTCAGTTTGAGGCTTAGTGTTAGTGTTAGGGTTAGTGTTAGGGTGAGGGTAAGTGTTACGGTGAGGTTATAGGTTATGGTGACGGTTATGGTTAGGGTGATGGTTAGGGTTATGGTTAGGTTTATTGTTAGGTTTAGGTTTAGGGTTATGGTTACAGTGAGGGTGAGGGTGAGGGTTAGGGTTAGGGTTAGTTTGAGGTTTAGGGTTTGAGTTAGGGTTAGGGTTAGGGTGAGGGTGAGGGTGAGGTTTAGGGTTAGAGTTAGGGTTAGGGTGAAGCTTAGGGTTAGGGTTAGGGTGAGAGTTAGGGGGAGGGTAAGGATTATTGTTATGGTTAGGGATAGGATTAGGGTTAGGATTAAGTTGAGGGTCAGTGTGTTTGTTAGGGTTAGGTCTAGGGTTAGGCTTAGGTTTAGGCTGAGGTTGAAGGTGATGGTTAGGGTTAGGGTTAGGGTTAGGGATAGGGGGAGGGTTAGGATTAGGGTTAGGTTTAGGATTAGGGTTTCAGCAAGTGCTAGCGTGAGGGTGAGGCTTAGGGTGAGAGTTAGGGTGAGGTTTATGGTTAGGGTTAGGCTTAGGGTGAGGGTGAGCGATATGGTTATGGTTAGGGTTAGGCTTAAGGTTAGACTGAGGGTGAGGGTGGTGGTGAGGTTTAGGTTTAGGGTGAGTGTGAGGGTTACGGTTAGGTTGAGAGTTAGAGTTAGAGTTAGGGTTAGGGTGAAGGTTAAGGTTAGGGTTAGGGTGAGGGTAAGGATGAGGATTAGGGTTAGGATTAGGGTTAGCTTGAGGGCTAGGGTGAGTTTGAGTGTTAGGGTTAGTGTTAGATTAAGGATTAGGGTTAGGGTTAGGGTTCCGGTGAGGATTAGGTTGAGGGTTAGGGTTACAGTGAGGGTGAGGATTAGGGTTAGGGTGAGGGTTAGGATTAGGATTAGGGTTAGCTTGAGTGTGAGTATTAACATTAGGATTAGGGTTAGGGTTAGGATTAGTGTTATTTTTAGGGTTAGTGTTACCGTTATTGTGAGGGTGAGGGTGAGGGTGAGGGTTAGGGTTAGGGTTAGGTTGAGGTTTAGGGTTAGGGATTAGGATTAGGGTTAGGGTAAGGGTGAGGTTTAGGGTTAGATTTAGGGTTAGTTGGAGGGTTAGGTCGAGGGTGAGCCTTAGGTTTAGTTTTAGGATTAAGGTTAGGGTGAGCGTTAGGTTGAGGTTTAGGGTTACGGTTAGGGTTAGGGTTAGGATTAGGGTGAGGGTGAGGGTGAGTGTGAGGGTTAGGGTTAGGCTTAGGCTTAGGCTTAGGGTTAGGATGAGGGTGAGGGTGGGTGTGAGGTTTAGGTTTAGGATGATGTTTAGCGTTAGGGTTAGAGTGAGGGTTAGGATTAGGATTAGGGTTAGGGTGAGGGCTAGGGTGAGGGTGAGGTTTAGGGTAAGGGTTATGCTTAGGCTTAGGGTTAGGCTGAGCTTGAGGTTGAGGGTGAGGGTTAGGGTTAGGATGATTGTTAGGTTCACAGTTAGGGTGAGTGTTAGGATGAGGTTCAGGGTTAGAGTGAGTGTTAGGATGAGGTTTAGGGTTAGGGTGAAAGTTAGACTCAGGTTATGGTGAGGGTGAGGTTTAGGGGTACAGTTAGGGTTAGTATGAGGGTTAGGGTTAGGGTGCAGGTTAGCCTGGGAGTGATGGGACGGGTAAAGCTGAGGTTTAGGCTGAGGGTGAGGGTTCAAGTAAGGGTGAGGGTTAGGGTTAGGGTGAGGGTGAGTGTTAACATTAGGGTGAGAGTGAGGGTTAGATTGAGGATGAGCTTTAGGTTTAGTGTGAGGTTTAGGGTAAGGATGATTGTTAGGGTTAGGGTGAAGGCTAGGGTGAGTGTGAGGGTTAGGGTTAGTGTTAGGGTGAGGGTAAATTTTAGGGTGAGGTTAAGGTTAGGGTGAGGGTTATGGTTAGAGTGAGTGTTAGGTTTAGGGTTAGGTGTATTGTTAGGTTTCAGGGTAGGGTTACTGTTACTGTGAGGGTGAGCGTGAGGATTAGTTTAGGGTTAGGATGAGGTTTTGGTTTAGGGTTAGGGTTAGAGTTAGGGTTAGGGTGAGGGTTAGGGCTAGGGTTAGGCTTAGGTTTAGGCTTAGGCTTAGGCCAAGCATGAGGGTGAGTGTTCCGCTTCGGGTCCGGGTGACAGTTAGGGTTAGGTTGAGATTTAGGTTGAGGTTTAGGGTTAGGATAAGTTTAAGGGTGAGGGCTAGGCTGTGGGTTAGGGTGAGGGTTAGGGTTAGGGATAGGGTTAGGTTTAGGATTAGGGTTAGGGTAAGTGTGAGGGTTAGCATTAGGGTTAGGGTTAGGCTTAGACTTAGGATGAGGTTTAGGGTTAGGGTTTGGGTTAGGATGAGTTTGAGGCAGAGGATTAGGGTTAGGTGTAGGGTTAGGTTTAGGGGTATTGTTAGTGTTAGGGTTAGGGTTAGGGTTAGGGTGAGGGTGAGGTTTAGATATAGGGTTAGTGGGAGGGATAGGGTGAGGGTTAGGGTTAGGGGTAGTGTTAGGTTTAGGTTGAGGGTGAGGGTTAGGTTGAGGTTTAAGGGTAGTGTTAGGGTTAGGGTCAGTGTGAGGGATAGTGTTAGTGTTAGGGTTAGTGTTAGGGTGAGGGTAAGTGTTAGGGTGAGGTTATGGGTTAGGGTGACGGTTATGGTTAGAGTGAGGGTTAAGGTTAGGGTTAGGGTTATTGTTAGGTTTAGGTTTAGGTTTACAGTTAGGGTGAGGGTGAGGGTGAGGGTTAGGGTTAGGGTTAGGTTGAGGTTTAGGGTTTGGGGTAGGGTTAGATTTAGGGTTAGGGTGAGAGTGAGGTTTAGGGTTAGGGTGACGCTTAGGGTTAGGGTTACGGTAAGAGTTAGGGGAGGGTAAGGGTTAATGTTAGGGTTAGGGATAGGATTATGTTTAGGGTTAAGGTGAGTGTCATTGTGTTTGTTAGGGTTAGGTCTAGATTTAGGCTTAGATATAGGCTGAGGGTGAGGGTGACGTTTTAGGGTTAGGGTTAGGATTAGGGTTAGGGGGAGGGATAGGATTAGGGTTAGGGTTAGGATTAGGGTTTCAGCAAGCGCTAGGGTGAGGGTGAGGCTTAGGGTTAGAGTTAGGGTGAGGTTTATGGTTAGGGTTAGGGTTAGGGTGAGGGTGAGGTTTAGGGTTGGAGTTAGGGTTAGGGTGAGGCTGAGGGTGAGGGTTAGGGTTAGGGTTAGTGTTAGGTTTAGGTTTAGGGATAGGATGAGGGTTAGGGTGAGGGTTAGGGTTAGGTTTAGGGTTAGGGTTAGGCTGAAGGTGAGGATGAGGGTGAGGGTTAGGTTGAGGAATAGGGTTAGGGTTAGGGTGAGGGCTAGGGTTGGGTGAGGTTAGGGATAGGGTTACCGTGAGGTTTACGGTTACGGTGATGGTTAGGGTTAGTGTGAGGGTTAGTGTTAGGGTTAGGGTTATTGTTAGGGTTAGGGTAAGTGTTAGGGTGAGGGTTAGGTTTAGGGTGAGGGTTATGGATAGGGTGAGGGTTAGGGTTATGGTTAAGGATATTGTTAGGGTTAGGGTTATGGTTAAGGTGAGGGTGAGGGTGAGGGTTACAGTTAGGTTTAGGATGAGGTTTAGGTTTAGGGTTTTTGATAGAATTAGGGTTAGGGTGACAGTGAGGTTTAGGGTTAGAGTTAGGGTTTGTGATAGGGTTAGGGTTAGGTTGAGGGTTACGGTTTGTCTTAGGCTTAGGCTTAGGCTTAGGCTGAGCATGAGGGTGAGGGTTAGGGTTAGGGTGATGATTCTGTTTAGGATTAGTGTTATTGTTAGTGTTAGGGTTAGAGTTATGGTGAGGGCGCAGGTGCAGGTGAAGTTTAGGGTTAGGCTTAGGGTGGGGTTTACGGTTAGGGTTAGGATTAGGGTTAGGTTGAGAGTGAGGTTTAGGTTTAGATTTAGGTTTAGTGTTAAGGTGAAGTTTAGTGTTAGAGTTAGGGTTAGGGTGAGGCTGAGGGTGAGGGTTAGGTTTAGGATTAATGTTAGGGTTAGGCTTAAGGGGAGGGTTAGGTTGAGGGTGAGGGTTAGGGTTAGGGTTAGGAGTAGGATTAGGGTTAGTGTTAGGGTGAGTGTGAGGGATAGGGTTAGGGTTAGGGATAGGCTTAGGGTTAGGCTGAGGTTGAGGGTTAGGGTTATGGTTAGTGTGAGGTATAGAGTTAGGGTTAGGGTGAGTGTTAGGGTTAGGTTTAGGGTTAGGCTGAGGATTAGGCTGAGGATGAGGGTGTGGGTTAGGGTTAGGATGAGGGTTAGGGGAGGGTAAGGGTTAGTGTTAGGGTTAGGGATAGGATTAGGTTTAGGATTAGGGTGAGGGTCATTGTGTTTGTTATGGTTAGGTCTAGAGTTAGGCTTAGGTTTAGGCTGAGGGTGAGGGTGATGGTTATTGTTAGGGTTAGGGTTATTTTTAGGATTAGGGTAAGTGTTAGGGTGAGGGTTAGGTTTAGGGTGAGTGTTATGGTTATGGTGAGGTTTAGGGTTATGGTTAAGGTTATTGTTAGGGTTAGGGTTACGGTTAAGTTGAGGGTGAGGGTGAGGGTTACGGTTAGGGTTAGGATGAGGTTTAGGTTTAGGGTTAGGGATAGAATTAGGGTTATGCTGACAGTGAAGTTTAGGTTTAGTGTTAGGGTTTGTGATAGGGTTAGGTTTACGGTGAGGTTTAGGGTTAGGGTTAGGCTTAGGCTTAGGCTTAGGCCAAGCATGAGGGTGACGTTTTGGGTTAGATTGTTGGTTCTGTTTAGAATTAGTGTTATTGTTAGTGTTAGGGTTAGAGTTACGGTGAGGGTTAGCGTTAGGGTGCCATTTAGGGTTAGGGTTAGGGTGAGGGTGAGGTTTACGATTAGAGTTAGGGCTAGGGTGAGGCTGAAATTGAGGGTTACGTTTAGGGTTAGTGTTAGAGTTAGGGTTAGTGTGAGGGTTATGTTGAGGGAGAGGGTTAGGCTTAAGGTTAGGATTAGGATTAGCATATAGGTTAGGGTGAGTGTGAGGGTTAGGGTTAGGGTTAGGCTTAGGGTTAGGCTTAGGGTGAGGTTGAGAGTGAGGGTTAGGATTAGGTATACGTTGATTGAGGGTGACGGTGAGGGTTAGGTTTAGTGTTAGGGTGAGGGTTAGATGAGGGTTACGGTTAGGATTAGGGTGAGGATGAGGTTTAGGGTTAGGGTTAGGGTGAGGTTTAGGGTTAGGTTTAGTGTTAGGGTTAGGGTGAGTGTAAGGTTTAGGGTTAGAATTAGGGTTAGGGTGAAGCTGAGTTTGAGGTTTAGGTTTAGTGTTAGATTTAGGGTTAGGGTGAGGTTTAGTTTGAGTGTGAGGGTTAGGCTTAGGGTTAGGATTAGGTTTAGGATAAGGTTTAGGGTGAGTGTGAGCGATAATATTAGGGTTCGGTTTAGGCTTTTGGTTAGATTGAGGGTGAGGGTGGGGGTGAGGGTTAGGTTTACGTTGAGTGTGAGGCTTAGGGTTAGGTTGAGGGTTAGGGTTAGGGTTACGGTGAGCGTGAGGGTTAGGGTTAAGTTGAGAATTAGGGTTAGAGTTAGGGTTAGGGTGAGGGCTAAGGTTAGGGTTAGGGTGAGGGTAAGGATGAGGATTAGGGTTAGGATTAGGGTTAGGGTGAGGGCTAGGGTGAGGTTGAATATTAGGGTTAGTGTTCGATTATGATTTAGGGTTAGGGTGAATATTAGGTTGAGGGTTAAGGTTACAGTGAAGGTGAGGATTAGGGTTAGGGTGAGGGTTAGGGTTAGGGTTAGGCTTAGGCTTAGGCTTATGCTTAGGCCGAGCATAAGGGTGAGGGTTCGTGTTCGGGTCCGGGTGAGGGTTAGGATTAGGTTGAGAGTTACCTTGAGGTTTAGGGTTAGGATAAATTTAAGGGTGAGGGCTAGGCTGAGGGTTAGGGTGAGGGTTAGGGTTAGGGATATGGTTAGGTTTAGGATTAGGGTTAGGTTGAGTGTGAGGGTTAGGATTAGGGTTAGGGTTAGGCTTAGAGTTAGGATGAGGTTTAGGGTTTGGGTTTGGGTTAGGGTGAGGTTGAGGCTGAGGATTAGGGTTAGGTTTAGCGTTAGGTTTAGGGGTAGTGTTAGTTTTAGGGTTAGGGTTAAAGTTAGGGTGAGGGTTAGGTTTAGATATAGGGTTAAGGGGAGGGAGAGGGTGAGGGTTAGGGTTAGGGATAGTGTTAGGTTTAGGTTGAGGGTGAGGGTTAGGTTGAGGTTTAAGATTAGGGTTAGGTTTAGGGTCAGTGTGAGGGATAGTGTTAATGTTAGGGTTAATGTTAGGGTGAGGGTAATTGTTAGGGTGAGGTTTGGGATGGGGTGACGGTTATGGTTAGGGTGAGGGTTATGGTTAGGGTTAGGGTTATTGTTCGGTTTAGGTTTAGGGTTACGGTTACAGTGAGGGTGAGGGTGAGGGTTAGGGTTAGGGTTAGGTTGAGGTTTAGGGTTTGGGTTAGGGTTAGATTTAGGGTTAGGGTGAGGGTGAGGTTTAGGGTTAGGGTGATGCTTAGGGTTAGGGTTAGGGTCAGAGTTAGGGGAGGGTAAGGGTTAGTTTTTGGGTTAGGGATAGGATTAGGTTTAGGGTTAAGGTGAGGGTCAGTGTGTTTGTTAGGGTTATGTCTAGATTTAGGCTTAGTTTTAGGCTGAGGGTGAGGGTGATGGTTAGGGTTAGGGTTAGGGTTAGGGTGAGGGTTAGGATTAGGGTTAGGGTTAGGATTAGGGTTTCAGCAAGCGCTAGGGTGAGGGTGAGGCTTAGGGTTCGAGTTAGGGTGAGGTTTATGGTTAGGGTTAGGGTTAGGGTGAGGGTGAGTTTAAGGGTTAGAGTTAGGGTTAGCGTGAGGCTGAGGGTGAGGGTTAGGGTTAGGGGTAGTGTAAGGTTTAGGATGAGGGTTAGGGTGAGGGTTAGGCTGAGGGTTATGTTTAGGGTTAGGGTTAGGCTGGGGGTGAGGATGAGGGTGAGGGTTAGTGTGAGGATTAGGTTTAGGGTTAGGGTGAGGGCTAGGGTTGGGTGAGGGTTAGGGATGGGGTTAGCGTGAGGTTTAGGGTTATGGTGATGGTTAGGTTTAGTGTGAGGGTTAGTGTTAGGGTTAGGTTTATTGTTAGGTTTAGGGTAAGTGTTAGGGTGAGGTTTAGGTTTAGGGTGAGGGTTATGGTTATGGTTATGGTGAGGGTTTGGATTATGGTTAAGGTTATTGTTAGGGTTAGGGTTACGGTTAAGGTGAGGGTTAGGGTGAGGGTTACGGTTAGGGTTAGGATGAGGTTTAGGTTTAGGGTTAAGGATTGAATTAGGGTTAGAGTGACAGTGAGGTTTAGGGTTAGAGTTAGGGTTTTTGATAGGTATAGATTTAGGGTGAGTGTTAGGGTTAGGCTTAGGCTTAGGCTTAGGCTGAGCATTAGGGTGAGCGTTAGGGTTAGGGCGATGGTTCTGTTTAGGATTAGTGTTATTGTTAGTGTTAGGGTTAGAGTTACAGTGAGGGTGAGGGTGCAGGTGAGGGTTAGGGTTAGGGTTAGGGTGGGTTTTACTGTTAGTGTTAGGGTTAGGGTTAGGTTGAGGGTGAGGTTTAGGGTTAGATTTAGGGTTAATGTTAGGATAAGTTTTAGTGTTAGAGTTTGGGTTAGGGTGAAGCGGAGGGTGAGGGTTAGGGTTAGGATTAATGTTAGGGTTAGGCTTATGGTGAGGGTTAGGTTGAGGGTGAGCGTTAGGTTTAGGTTTAGGAGTAGGATTAGGGTTAGGATTAGGGTGAGTGTGAGGGTTAGGGTTAGGGTTAGGGATAGGCTTAAGATTAGGCTGAGTTTGAGGGTTAGGATTAGGGTTAGGCTTAAGATTAGGCTGAGGGTGAGGGTGTGGGTTAGGTTTAGGATGAGGGTTAGAGTTAGGGTTTGGGTTAGGGTGAGGTTGAGGCTGAGGATTAGGTTTAGGTTTAGGGTTAGGTTTAGGGGTAGTGTTAGTGTTAGTGTTAGGTTTATTGTTAGGGTGAGGGTGAGGTTTAGATATAGGGTTATGGGGAGGGATAGGGTGAGGTTTATTGTTAGGGGTAGTGTTAGGTTTAGGTTGAGGGTGAGGGTTAGCTTGAGGTTTAAGGTTAGGGTTAGGGTTAGGGTCAGTGTGAGGGATAGTGTTAGTTTTATGGTTAGTGTTAGGGTGAGGGTAAGTATTAGGGTGAGGTTTTGGGTTAGGGTGAGGGTGAGGGTTAGGGTTAGGGTTATTTTGAGGTTTAGGGTTTGGGTTAGGGTTAGATTTAAGGTTAGGGTGAGGGTGAGGTTTAGGTTTAGGGTGATGCTTAGGGTTAGGGTTAGGGTGAGAGTTAGGCGAGGGTAAGGGTTAGTGTTAGGGTTAGGGATAGGATTAGGTTGAGGTTTAGGGTGAGGGTCAGTGTGTTTGTTAGGGTTAGGTATAGAGTTAGGCTTAGGTTTAGGCTGAGGGTGAGAGTGATGGTTAGGGTTAGGGTTAGGGTTAGGGGGAGGGTTAGGATTAGGGTTAGGGTTAGGATTAGGGTTAGGGAAAGCGCTAGGGTGAGGGTGAGGCTTAGGGTTAGAGTTAGGGTGAGGTTTATGGTTAGGGTTAGGCTTAGGGTGAGGGTGAGGTTTAGGGTTAGATTTAGGGTTAGGGTGAGGCTGAGCGTGAAGGTTAGGTTTAGGGTCAGTTTGAGGTTTAGCGTTTGGGTTAGGGTTAGATTTAGGGTTAGGTTGAGAGTGATGTTTAGGTTTAGAATTACGTTTAGGGTGACGCTTAGGGTTAGGGTTAGCGTGAGATTTAGGGGGAGGGTAAGGTTTAGTGTTAGGTTTTGGGATAGGATTAGGATTAGGTTTAGGGTGAGGGTCAGTGTGTTTGTTAGGGTTAGGTCTGGGGTTAGGCTTAGGTTTAGGCTGATGGTGAGGGTGATGGTTAGGGTTAGGTTTAGGGTTAGGGTTTGGGGGAGGATTAATATTAGGGTTAGGGTTAGGATTAGGGATAACGCCAGGGCTAGTGTGAGGGTGAGGTTTAGGGTTAGAGTTAGGGTGAGGTTTATGTTTAGGGTTAGTGTTAGGCTGAGGTTGAGGTTTAGGTTTAGATTTAGGGTTAGGGTGAGGCTGAGGGTGAGGGTTAGGATTAGGGTTAGTGTTAGGTTTAGGTTTAGGGTTAGGGTGAGGGTTAGGGTGAGGTTTAGGGTTAGGGTTAGGCTGAGGGTGAGGGTGAGGGTTAGGGTGAGGAAGAGGGTTAGGGTTAGGGTGAGGGCTAGGGTTGGGTGAGGTTTAGGTATAGGTTAGTGTGAGGTATAGGGTTAGGGTGATGGTTAGGGTTAGTGTGAGTGTTAGTGTTAGGTTTAGGGTTATTGTTAGGGTTAGGGTAAGTGTTAAGGTGAGGGTTAGCTTTAGGGTGAGTGTTACGGTTAGGGTGAGGGTTAGAGTTATGGTCAAGGTTGTTGTTAGGGTTAGGGTTAGGCTTACGGTTACGGTGTGGGTGAGGGTGCGTGTTACGATTAGGGTTAGGATGAGGTTTAGGTTTTAGGATTAGGGTTAGATTTAGGGTTAGGGTGAGGGTTAGGGTTAGGGTTAGGCTTAGCCTTAGGCTGAGCATGAGTGTGAGGGAGAGGGTGAGGGTTCCGGTGAGGTTTAGGGTTAGGATTAGGGTCATGTTTAGAGTTAGGTTGAGGTTTAGGCTTAGGATAAGTTTAAGGGTGAGGGCTAAGCTGAGGCTTAGGGTGACGGTTAGGGTTATGGATAGGATTAGGTTTAGGAATAGGGTTAGGGTTAGGGTGAGTGTGAGGATTAGGATTAGGGTTAGGGTTAGGCTTAGAGTTATGATGAGGCTTACTGTTTGGGTTAGGGTGAGGTTGAGGCTGAGGCTCAGGGTTAGGTTTAGGGTTAGGTTTAGGGTTAGTGGTAGGGTTAGTTTTAGGGTTAGGTTAGGGTGAGAGTAAGGTTGAGGTTTTGATATAGGGTTAGGGGGAGGGTTAAGGTGAGGATTAGGTTTAGGGGTAGTGTTAGGTTTAGGTTGAGGGTGAGGGTTCGGTTGAGTTTGAGGATTTTGTTTGGGTTAGGGTCAGTGTGAGGGTTAGTGTTAGTGTTAGATTTAGTGTTAGGGTGAGGGTAAGTGTTAAGGTGAGGTTATGGGTTAGGGTGATGGTTATGGTTAGGGTGAAGGTAAGGGTTAGGGTTTTGGTTATTGTTAGGTTTAGGTTTAGGGTTACGGTTAAGGTGAGGGTAAGGGTGATGGTGAGGGTTAGGGTTAGGTTGAGGTTTAGGGTGTGGCTTAGGTGTAGAGTTAGGGTTAGTGTGAGGGTGAGGTTTAGGGTTAGAGTTAGAGTTAGGGTGACGGTTAGGGTTAGGGTTAGGGTGAGAGTTAGGGGGAGAGTAAGGGTTAGTGTTAGGGTTAGCTTAGGGTGAGGGTGAGTTTGTTTGTTAGTGTTAGGTCTAGGGTTAGGCTTAGATTTAGGCTGAGGGTGAGGGTGATGGTTAGGGTTAGGGTTAGGGTTAGTGTTAGGGGGAGGGTTCGGATGAGGCATAGGTTTAGGATTAGTGTTAGGGCAAGTGCCCTGGTGAGGGTGAGGTTTAGGGTTAGAGTTAGGGTGAGGTTTATGGTTAGGGTTAGGATTAGGGTGAGGGTGAGGCTTAGGGTTAGAGTTAGGGTTAGGTTGAGGCTGAGGTTGAGGGATAGGTTTAGGGTTAGTGTTAGGTTTAGGGTGAGGGTTAGGGTTAGGGTGAGTTTTAGGGTTAGGTTTAGAGTTATGCTGAGTGTGAGGCTGGGGGTGAGGGATAGGGTGGGGATGAGGGTTAGGGTTAGGGTGAGGTCTAGGGTTGGGTGAGGGTTAGTGAAAGGGTTAGCGTGAGGTTTAGGGTTAGGGTGATGGTTAGGGTTAGTGTGAGGGTTAGTGTTAGGGTTAGGGTTATTGTTAGGGTTAGGCTAAGTGTTAGGGTGAGTGTTAGGGTTAGGTTGAGGGTTAGGGTGAGGGTTAGGGTTATGGTTAAGGTTATTGTTAGGGATAGGGTTAGGCTTATGGTTTCGGTGAGGGTGAGGGTGAGGGTTACAGTTAGGGTTACGATGAGGTTTCGGTTTAGGTTTAGGGTTAGATTTAGGGTTAGGATGACAGTGAGTTTTAGGGTTAGAGTTAAGGTTTGTGATAGCATTAGGGTTAGGGTGAGGGTTAGGGTTAAGCTTAGGCTTAGGCTTAGACCGAGCATGAGGGTGAGGGTTAGGTTTGGGGTGATGGTTCTGGTTTGGATTAGTGTTACTGTTAGGGCTAGGTTTAGAGTTACGGTGAAGGTGATGGTGCAGGTGAGGGTTAGGGTTAGGGTTACTGTGGGGTTTATGGTTAGGGTTACGGTTAGGGTTATTGTTAGGGTTAAGGTGAGGATTAGGATTAGGATGAGGGTGAGTGTGTGTGTTAGGTTTAGGTTAGGGTTAGGGTTAGGGTTAGGGTTAGAAATAGGATTAGGGTTAGGGTGAGGGTGAGTTTGAGGTTTAGGTATAGGGTTAGGCTTAGGCTTAGGGTTAGGCTGAGGGTGAGGGTGGAGGTGAGGATTAGGGTTAGGGTGATGGTTAGGGTTAGGGTTAGGGTGAGGGTTAGGGTTAGGGTTAGGGTTAGAGTTAGGGTTAGGGTGAGCTTGAGGTTTCAGGGTAGAGTTAGGGTTATGGTGAGGGTGAGTGTTAGAGTGAGGGTTAGGGTGGGGGTGACAGTAAGTGTAAAGGTGAGGGTTAGGCTGAGGTTGAGGGTTACAGTAAGGGTGAGGGTTACCGTTATGGTGAGGGTTAGGGTTAGGGTTAGGGTGAGGGTGAGGGTTAGATTGAGGATTAGTGTTAGGGTTAGTGTGAAATTTAGGGTGAGGAAGAGGATTAGGGTTAGGGCGAGGTCTATGGAGAGGTTGAGGTTTAGTGTTAGTGTTAGTGTTAGGGTTAGGGTTAGGGTTATGGTGAGGGTTATGTTTAGGGTGAAGGTTAGGGTTAGGGTTATTGTTAGTGTTAGGCTTAGGGTTAAGGTTATGGTGAGGGTGAGGTTGAGTGTTAGGTCTAGGTCTAGGATGAGGTTTAGGGATAGGGCTAGTGTTAGGGTTAGGGTCAGGGTGAGCTTTAGTGTTAGGGTTAGGGTGAGGTTAAGGGTCAGGGTTAGGTTTAGGATTAATGTTAGGGTCAGGTTTAAGGTGAGGGTTAGATTGAGTGTGAGGGTTAATGTTAGGATTAGGGGCAGGCTTAGGGTTAAGCTGAGGTTGAGGGTGAGGCTTAGTGTTAGGGTGAGGTTTAGGTTTAGGGCCAGGGTGAGTGTAAGGGTTAGGGTTAGTGTTAGGCTTAGGATTAGGCTGAGTGTGAGGGTGTGGATTAGGGTTAGGGTTAGTGTTAGGGTGAGGTTTAGGGTTTGGGTTAGGGTTAGAGTTAGGGTTAGGGTGAGGGTGAGGTTTAAGGTTAGAGTTAGGGTTAGGGTGAGGTCTAGGTTGAGGGTTATGGTAAGGGTTAATTTTAGGGTTAGGTTTAGGGTGAGAGTTAGGGGAAGTGTTAGGGTTAGGGTTAGGGTTAGGGATAGGATTAGGGTTAGAGTGAGGGGGAATGTGTGTGTTAGGTTTAGGTTTAGGGGTAGGCTTAGGGTTAGGCTGAGGGTGAGTTCAGTGTGAGGGTTAGGGTTAAGCTTAGGCTTAGGGTGAGGCTGTGGGTGACGGTGGTGGTGAATATTAGGTTTAGGGTGATGGTTAGGGTTGGGGTTATGGTGAGTGTTAGGATGAGTGTTAGGTTTAGGATTAGGGTTAGGGTGAGGGCTAGGGTGAGGGTAAGGGTAAGTGTAAGGGTTAGACTTAGGTTTAGGGTAAGGCTGAGCATGAGGTTGAGGGTGAGGGTTAGGGTTAGGGTGATGGTTAGGTTTACGGTTAGGGTGAGGATTAGGATGTTTAGGGTTAGGGTGAGTGTTAGGGTGAGGATGATGGTAAGGGTGAAGGGGAGGTTTAGGCTGAGGGTGAGGTTTAAGATAAGGGTGAGCGTTAGGGATAGGGTTAGTGTAAGTGTTAGGGTTACGGTTAGGGTGAGGGTGAGGGTTAGATTGATTATTAGGGTGAAGGTTAGTGTGAGGTTTAGGGTGAGGATGAGGGTTAGGGTTAGGGTGAGGTTGAGGGTTAGAATTAGGGTTAGGGTGAGGGCTAGTGTGAGGATGAGGATTAGGGTTAGGCTTAGATTTAGGGTGAGGTTTAGGATTCGGTTGAGGGTTAGGAAGAGGGGTAGGGTTAGGATTAGGTTTAGGGTGAGGGCTAGGGTGAGGGTGAGGTTTAGGGTTAGGGTTAGGATTAGGGTTAGTGTGAGGGAGAGGTTAATGGTTAGATTTAGGTTTAGTTGGAAGGTTAGGTAGAGGGTTAGGGTTAGGTTAAGTGTTAGGGTTAAGGTTTGGTTGAGGGTTAGAATGAGGTTTAGGGTTAGGGTTAGGGTTAGGATTAGGGTTAGGGTGAAGGTGAGTGTGAGGTTTAGGGTTAGGGTGAGGCTTAGAATTAGGTTAAGGCTGACGGTGAGGGTGGGGTGAGGATTAGGGTTAGGGTGATGGTTAGGGTTAGGGTTAGGGTGAGGTTAGTTTGAGAGTTAGATTTAGGATTAGGGTTAGGGTGAGGGCTAGGGTGAGGGTGAGGGTTAGGGTTAGGGTGATGGTTAGGTTTATGGTTTGGGTGAGGGTTAGGATGAGGTTTAGGGTTAGGGTGAGGGTGATGGTAAGGGTAATGTTGAGGTTTATGCTGACGGTGATGTTTAAGATAAGGGTGAGTGTTAGTGTTAGGATTAGGGTTAGGGTAACGGTTAGGGTTAGGATTAGGGTGAGGGTTAGATTGAGGATTAAAGTTAGGGTTAGTGTGAGGTTTAAGGTGAGGATGAGTGTTAGGATTAGGTTGAGGGTGAGGGTTAGATTTAGGGTTAGGGTGAGGGCTAGGATGAGGGTGAGGATTAGGGTTAGGGATAGGGTTAGGGTGAGTTTTAGTATTAGGGTGAGGTTTAGGGTTAGTGTGAGGGTTAGTGTTAGGTTTACGGTTAGTGTTAGGGTGAGGATAAGTGTTAGCGTGAGGGTTAGGTTTAGGGTGCGGGTTATATTTAGGGTGAGGGTTAGGGTTAGGTTTAGGGTTATTGTTAGGTTTAGGTTTAGGGTTAAGGTTACACTGAGGGTGAGGGTTAGGGTTAGGGTTACAGTGAGATTTAGTATTAGGGTTAGGGTTAGAGTAAGGGTTAGGTTAAGGGTGAGGTTTAGGGGTACAGTTTTGGTTAGGGTGAGTTTTAGGTTTAGGGTGTGGGTTAGCGTGGGGGTGACGGTAACGGTAAAGCTGAGGGTTAGGCTGAGGGTGAGATTTACGGTAAGGGTGAGGGTTAGGGTTAGGGTGACGTTTAGTGTTAGCGTTAGGGTGAGGTTGTGGGTTAGATTGAGGATTAGGGTTAGGGTTAGTGTGAGGTTTAGGGTGAGGATGAGCATTAGGGTTAGGGTGAGGGTGCGGGTTAGAATTAGGTTTAGGGTGAGGTTTAGGATTAGGGTGAGGTTTAGGGTTAGTGTGATGGTTAGTGTTAGGGTCAGGGTAAGTGTTAGGGTGAGGGGTAGAGTTAGGGTGAGTGTTATGTTCAGGGTGAGGTTTTGGGTTAGGTTTAGGGTTATTGTTAGTTTTAGGGTTAGGGTTACGGTTACGGTGATGGTGAGGGTTAGAGTTAGGGTTACAGTATGGTTTAGTGTTAGGGTTAGGGTTAGAGTAAGGGTTAGGGTGAGGGTGAGGTTTAGGGGTACAGTTTTAATTAGGGTGAGGTTTAGGGTTAGGGTGCGGTATAGCCTGGGGGTGACGGTAAGGGTTAGGTGAGGGTGAGGCTGAGGGTGAGGGTTACGGTTAGGGTGAGGTTTAGGGTTAGGGTGAGGGTTAGTGTTAGCGGTAGGTTGAGGTTGAGGGTTAGAGTGAGGATTAGTGTTAGGGTTAGTGTGAGGTTTATGGTGAGCATGAGGGTTAGGGTTATTCTGAAGCCTAGGGTGAGGTTGAGGGTTAGAGTTAGTGTTAGGGTGAGTTTTAGGGTTAGGGTGATGTTTAGCGTTAGTGTGAGTGTTAGTGTTAGGTTTAGTGTTAGGGTGAGCGTAAGTGTTAAGGTGAGGGTTAGGGTTAGGGTGAGGGTTATGTTTAGGGTGAGGGTTAGGGTTAGGATAAGTGTAAGGGTTAGGGCTAGGCTGAGGGTTAGGGTGAGGGTTAGGGTTAGGGATAGGGTGAGGTTTAGTATTAGGTTTATGGTGAGGGTGAGTGTGAGGGTTAGGATTCCGGATAGCATTAGGCTTAGAGTTAGGATGAGGGTTAGGGTTAGGGTTTGGTTTAGGGTGAGGGTGAGGCTGAGGATTATTGTTAGGTTTAGGGTTAGTGTTAGTGTTAGGTTTAGTTTCAACGTTACAGTGAGCGTTGGGGTTAGGGTTAGGGTTAGGGTTAGGCTTAGAGTTAGGGTGAGACTTAGGATGAGGATTAGGTTTACAATTAGGTTTAGGGTGAGGGCTAGGGTGAAGGTGAGGATTAGGGTTAGTGTTAGTGTAAGGTTTAGGGTTAGGTTTAGGGTTAGGGTGAGGGTTAGGATGAGGGTTAATGTTACAGTGAGGGTGATGGTTAGGGTTAGGGTGAGGGTCAGGGTTAGGATTAGGGTTAGGGTGAGGTTAAGTGTTAGCTTTACGGTTAGGGTTAGGGTTATGGTTAGGATTACTGTCATTGTTAGGGTTAGGATCAGAGTTATGGTTAGGGTGAGGATGAGGGTGAGTGTTAGTGTTAGGGTGAGGTTTAGTGTTAGGGTTAGGTTTAGGGTTAGGGTGAGGGTGAGTTTTATGGTTAGATTTAGCTTATTTGGAGGGTTAGGTGGAGATTTAGGGTTAGGGTAAGTGTTACTGTTAAGGTTAGGTTGAGGGTTAGGTTGAGGCTTAGTGTTAGGTTTAGGGTTAGGGTTAGGTTTAGGGTTAGGGTGAGGGTGAGGGTGAGGTTTAGGGTTAGGCTTAGGCTTAGGCTGAGGGTTAGGCTGAGGGTGAGGGTTTGGGTGAGGATTAGGGTTAGGCTGATGGTTACGGTTAGCGTTAGGGTGAGGGTTAGTGTTAGGGTTAGGGTTAGAGTTATGGTTAGGCTGAGGGTGAGGTTTCAGCGTAGAGTTTTGTTTATGGTGAGGGTTAGGGTTAGAGTGAGGGTTATCGTGGGGGTGACGGCAAGGGTAAAGTTGAGGTTTAGACTGACGTTGAGGGTTACGATAAGGGTGAGGGTAAGGGTTAGGGTGAGGGTTAGTGTTAGTGTTAGGGTGAGGTTGAGGGTTAGATTGAGGATTAGTGTTAGGGTTAGTGTGAGGTTTATGGTGAGGATGAGAATTAGGGTTAGGGTAAAGGCTAGGGTGAGGGTGAGGATTAGGTTTAGTGTTAGGGTGAGGTTTAGGGTTAGGGTGATGTTTAGGGTTAGTGTGAGTGTTAGGGTCAGTGTTGGGTTGAGGGTAAGCGTTAGGGTGAGGGTTAGTGTTAGGGAGAGGTTTATGGTTAGGGTGAGGGTTAGGGTTAGGATAAGTGTATGGGTGAGGGCTAGACTGAGGGTTAGGGTGAGTGTTAGGGTTATGGAAAGGCTTAAGTTTAGGATTAGGTTTAGGGTGAGGGTGAGTGTGAAGGTTAGGATTAGGGTTAGAGTTAGGCTTAGAGTTAGGAGGAGGGTTAGGGTTAGGGTTTGGGTTAGGGTGAGGGTGAGGTTGAGGATTAGGGTTAGGTTTAGGGTTAGGTTTAGGTTTAGTGTTAGTGTTAGTGTTAGTGTTAGTGTTACAGTGCGGGTTGGGCTTAGGATTATCGTTAGGGTTAGGCTTAGAGTTAGGGTGAGGGTTAGGATGATTATTAGGTTAAAATTAGGGTTAGGGATAGGGCTAGGGTGAAGGGTTTAGGGTTAGTGTTAGGGTAAGGTTTAGGTTTAGGGTTAGGGTGAGGGTGAAGGTTAGGATGAAGGTTAGGGTTACAGTGAGGGTGATGGTTAGGGTTAGGATTAGCATGAGGGTTAGGAATGGGGTTAGGGTGAGGTTGAGTGTTAGCATTAGGGTTAGGGTTAGGGTTAGGATTACTGTTATTGTTAGGGTTAAGGTTAGAGTTATGGTGAGGGTGAGGGTGAGGGTGAGTGTTAGTGTTAGGGTGAGGTTGAGGGTTAGTGTTAGGATTAGGATTAGGATTAGGGTTAGTGTAAGGGTGAGTGTGAGGGTTAGGGTTAGGGATAGGCTTAGGGTTAGGCTGAGGTTGAGGGTGAGGGATAGGTTTAGGGTGAGGTTTAGGGTTAGGGATTGGGTGAGTGTGAGGGTTAGGTTTAGGGTTAGGCTTAGGATTAGGCTGAGGGTGAAGGAGTGGGTTAGGTTTAGGGTTAGTGTTAGGGTGAGGTATATGTTTTTGTTTAGGGTTAGAGTTAGGGTTAGGGTGAGTGTGAGCTTTGGGGTTAGAGTTAGGGTTAGGATGAGGTTTAGGTTGAGGGTTATGGTAAGGGTTAGTTTTAGAGTTAGGGTTGGGGTGAGACTTAGGGGGAGGGTTAGGTTTAGAGTTACGTTTATGGATAGGATTAGGGTGAGAGTGATGGGGAGTGTGTGTGTAAGGTTTAGGTTTAGGGTTAGGGTGAGCTATAGGCTGAGGGTGAGGGTTAGGTTTAGGGGGAGTGTTAAGGTAAGGGTTAGGGTTAGGGTAAGAGCTAGGGTGAGTGTGAGGTTGAAGTTTAAGGTTCGGCTTAGGTGTAGGGTTAGGGTGAGGGTGAGGTTTAGGGTTAGAGTTAGGGTTAGGGTGAGTGTGAGGGTTAGGGTTAGGGTTAGGCTTAGGATTAGGCTGAGGGTGAGGGTGAGGGTTAGGCTTAGGTTGAGGGTTATGGGGAGGTTTAGGATGAGGATTAGGTTTAGGATTAGGGTTAGGGTGAGGGTGACTGTGTGTTAGGGTTAGGTTTACAGTTAGGCTTAGGGTTAGTCTGAGGGTGAGTTTGAGGGTTAGGGTTAGGGTGAGGTGAGGGTTAGGGTAAGAGTTAGGGGGACAGTTAGGAAGAGGGTTAGGGTTATGGTTAGGGTTCGGTGAGGCCTAGGGTGTGGGTGAGGTTTAGGTTTAGGTTTGGGGTGAGGGTTAGGGTTAGGGTATGGATGATAGTTAGGGTTCGGTTTAAGTTTAGGGTTAGGTTGAGCGTTAGGGTAAGGGTTATGGTGAAGGTGAGGGTTAGGGTTCGGTTGAGGGTTAGGGTTCGGATTAGGGGTTGAGTGAGGGTGATGGAGAGGGTTAGGTTTAGTGTTAGGGTGAGGGTTAGGATGAGGTTTACGGTTAGGATTAGTGTGAGGGTGAGGACTAGGCTGAGGGTGAGGTTTAGGTTTAGGGTTAGTTTTAGATTTAGGGTGAGGGTGAGGTTTAGGGTTAGAGTTAGGGTTAGGGTGAGGCTGAGTTTGAGGGTTAGTGTTAGCGTTAGTGTTAGATTTAGGGTTAGGGTGAGTGTTAGGTTGAGTGTGAGGGTTAGGCTTAGGGTTAGGATTAGGTTTAGGGTAAGGGTTAGGGTGAGTGTGAGCGATATGGTTAGGGTTCGCTTTAGGCTTAGGGTTAGATTGAGGGTGAGGGTGGGGGTGAGCGTTAGGTTTAGTGTGAGTGTGAGGGTTAGGGTTAGGTTGAGGGTTAGGGTTAGGGTTACGGTGAGCGTGAGGGTTAGGGTTAGGTTGAGAGTTAGGGTTAGAGTTAGGGTTAGGGTGAGGGTTAAGGTTAGGGTTAGGGTGAGGGTAAGGATGAGGATTAGGGTTAGGATTAGGGTTAGCGTGAGGGCTAGGGTGAGGTTGACGGTTAGGGTTAGTGTTAGATTAAGGTTTATGGTTAGGGTTAGGGTGAGTATTAGGTTGAGGGTTAGGGTTACAGTGAAGGTGAGGATTAGGGTTAGGGTGAGGGTTAGGGTTAGGGTTAGGCTTAGGTTTAGGCTTAGGCTTAGGCTGAGTATGAGGGTGAAGGTTCGGGTTCAGTTCCGGGTAAGGGTTAGTGTTAGGTTGAGAGTTAGGTTGAGGTTTAGTTTTAGGATAAGTTTAAGGGTCAGGGCTAGGCTGAGGGTTAAGGTGAAGTTTAGGGTTAGGGATAGGGTTAGGTTTAGGGTTAGGGTTAAGGTCAGTGTGAGGGTTAGGATTAGGTTTAGGGTTAGGTTTAGATTTAGGATGAGGTTTAGGGTTAGGGTTTGGTTTAGGGTGAGGTTGAGGCTGGGGATTAGGGTTAGGTTTAGGGTTAGGTTTAGGGGGAGTTTTAGTGTTAGTGTTAGGGTTAGCGTTAGGGTGAGGGTGAGGTTTAGATATAGGGTTAGGCGGAAGGATAGGGTGAGGGTTAGGGATAGGGGTAGTGTTAGGTTTAGGTTGAGGGTGAGGGTTAGGTTGAGGTTTAAGGTTAGGGTTAGGGTTAGGGTCAGTGTGAGGGATAGTGTTAGTGTTAAGGTTAGTGTTAGGGTGTGGGTAAGTGTTAGGGTGAGGTTATGGGTTAGGGTGACGGTTAGGGTTAGGGTAAGGGTTATTGTTAGGTTTAGGTTTAGGGTTACGGTTATGGTGATGGTGAGTGTGTGGGATAGGTTTAGGGTTATGTTGAGGTTTAGGGTTTGGGTTAGGGTTAGATTTAGGGTTAGGGTGAGGGTGAGGTTTACTTTTAGGGTGACCCTTAGGGCTAGGTTTAGGGTGAGTGTTTTGGGGAGGGTAAGGGTTAGTGTTAGTGTTAGGGATAGGATTAGGGTTAAGGTTAGGGTGAAGATCAGTGTGTTTGTTAGGGTTAAGTCTGGGGTTAGGCTTGGGTTTAGGCTGAGGGTGAGGGTGATTGTTAGGGTTAGGGTTAGGGTTAGGGTTAGGGGGAGGATTAAGATTAGGGTTAGGGTTAGGATTAGGGTTAGGGAAAGGTCTAGGGTGAGGGTGAGGTTTAGGGTTAGAGTTAGGGTGAGGTTTATGGTTAGGGTTAGGGTTAGGGTGAGGGTGAGGTTTAGGGTTAAATTTAGGGTTAGGGTGAGGCTGAGTGTGAGGATTAGGTTTTGGGTTAGTTTGAGGTTTAGGTTTGGGTTAGGGTTAGAGTTAGGTTTAGGGTGAGCTTGAGGTTTAGGTTTAGATTTAGGGTTAGGGTGATGCTTAGGGTTAGGGTTAGGGTGAGAGTTAGGGGGCGGGCAAGGGTTAGTATTAGGGTTAGGAATAGGATTAGTGTTAGGGTGAGGGTGAGGGTCAGTGTGTTTGTTAGGGTTAGGTCTGGGGTTAGGCTTAGGTTTAGGCTGAGGGTGAGGGTGATGGTTAGGGTTAGGGTTAGGGTTAGGGGAAGGATTAAGTTTAGGGTTCTGGGTTAGGATTAGGAATAGGGCCAGGGCTAGAATGAGGGTGAGGTTTAGGGTTAGAATTAGCGTGAGGTTTATGGTTAGGTTTAGGGTTAGGGTGAGAGTGAAGTTTAGGGTTAGATTTAGGGTTATGGTGAGGCTGAGGGTGAGGGTTAGGGTTAGGGTTAGTGTTAGTTTTAGGTTTAGGTTTAGGCTGAGGGTGAGGGTGAGGGTTAGGGTGAGGATGAGGGTTAGGGTTAGCGTGAGGGCTAGGGTTGGATGAGGGTTAGGGATAGGGTTAGTGTGAGGTTTAGGGTTAGGGTGATGGTTAGGGTCATTTTGTGGATTAGTGTTAGGTTTAGGGTTATTGTTAGGGTTAGGGTAATTGTTAGGGTGAGGGTTAGCTTTAGGGTAAGTGTTATGGTTAGGGTGAGAGTCAGGGTTATGGTTAAGGTTGTTGTTAGGGTTAGGGTTAGGGTTACGGTTACGGTGTTGGTGAGGGTGCGGGTTACGGTTAGGGTTAGAATGAGGTTTAGGTTTAGGGTTAGGAATAGAATTAGGGTTAGTGTGACAGTGAGGTTTAGGGTTAGAGTTAGGGTTTGTGATAGGGTTAGGGTTACGGTGAGGGTTAGGGTTAGTCTTAGGCTTAGGCTTAGGCTTAGGCCTAGCATGAGGGTGAGGGTTCGGGTTAGGTGATGGTACTGTTTCGGATTAGTGTTATTGTTAGTGTTAGGGTGAGAGTTACGGTGAGAGTGAGGGTGCAGGTGAGGGTTAGGGTTAGGCTGGGGTTTACGGTTAGGGTTAGGGTTAGGTTTAGGTTGAGGGTGAGGTTTAGGGTTAGATTTAGGGTTAGTGTTAGGAAAAGGTTTAGTGTTAGAGTTAGGGTTAGGGTGAGGCTGAGGGTGAGGGTTAGGGTTAGGATTAATGTTAGGGTTAGGCTTATGGTTAGGGTTAGTTTGAGGGTGAGGATTAGGGTTAGGTTTAGGAGTAGGATTAGGTTTAGGATTAGGGTGCGTGTGAGGTTTAGGGTTAGGTTTAGGGATAAGCTTAGGGTTAGGCTTAGGTTGAGGGTTAGGGTTAGTGTTGGCGTGAGGTATAGGGTTAGGGTTAGGGTGAGTGTGAGGGTTAGGGTTAGGGTTAGGCTTAGGATTAGGCTGAGTCTGAGGGTGTGGGTTAGGGTTAGGATGAAGGTTAGGGTTATGGGGAGGGTTAGGATGAGTGTTAGGGTTAGGATTAGGGGTAGGATGAGGTTGATTGTGTGTGTTAGGGTTAGGTTTAGGGTTAGGCTTAGGGTTATTCTGAGGGTGAGTTTGAGGATTAGGGTTAGGGTTAGGGTGAGGGTTTGGGTAAGGGTTAGGAGGAGGGTTAGGAAAAGGGTTAGGGTAAGGATTAGTGTTTGTTGAGAGCTAGGGTGAGGATGAGGTTTATGGTTAGGTTTGGAGTGAAGGTTAGGTTTAGGGTAAGGGTGAGAATTAGGGTTTGGTTTAAGTTTAGGGTTAGGTTGAGGGATAGGGTAAGGGTTATGGTGAGGGTGAGGGTTAGGGTTAGGTTCAGGTTTAGGGTTCGGATTAGGGTTGGGGTGAATGTGACGGTGAGGGTTAGGTTTAGTGTTAGGGTGAGGGTTAGGATGAGGGTTAGGCTTAGGATTAAGGTTTTGGTAAGTGCTAGGGTGAGGGTGAGGTTTAGGGTTAATGTTAGGGTGAGGTTTAGGGTTAGGGTTAGTTTTAGATTTGGGGTGAGGTTGAGGTTTAGGGTTAGAGTTAGGGTTAGGTTGAGGCTGAGTTTGAGGGTTAGTGTTAGTGTTAGTGTTAGATTTAGGGTTAGGGTGAGGGTTAGGTTGAGTGTGAGGGTTAGGTTTAGGGTTAGGATCATGTTTAGGGTAACGCTTAGGGTGAGTGTGAGCGATATGGTTAGGGTTAGGGTTAGGCTTATGATTAGGCTGAGGGTGAGGGTGGGGGTGAGGTTTAGGTTTAGGGTGAGTGTGAGGGTTACGGTTAGGTTGAGAGTTAGGGTTAGATTTAGGGTTAGGGAGAGGGTTAAGTTTAGGGTCAGGGTGAGGGTAAGGATGAGGACTAGGGTTAGGATTAGGGTTAGGGTGAGGACTAGTGTTAGTTTGAGGGTTAGGGTTAGTGTTAGATTAAAGGGTTAGGGTTAGGGTTAGGGTGAGGATTAGGTTGAGTGTTAGGGTTACCGTGAAGGTGAGGATTAGGGTTAGGGTGAGGGTTAGGGTTAAGGTTAGCCTTAACCTTAGGCTTAGGCTTAGGCCAAGCATGTGGGTGAGGGTTCGGGTTCGTGTCAGGGTGAGGGTTAGGGTTAGGTTGAGAGTTAGGTTGAGCTTTAGGGTTAGGATAAGTTAAAGGGTGAGGGATAGGCTGAGGGTTAGGGTGAGTTTTAGGGTTAGGGATAGGGTTAGGTGTAGGATTAGGGTTAGGGTGAGTGTGAGTGTTAGGATTAGGGTTAGGGTTAGGCTTAGAATTAGGATGAGGTTTAGGGTTAGGTTTTCGTTTAGGGTGAGGTTGATGCTGAGGATTAGGTTAAGTTTAGGGTTAGGTTTAGGGGTAGTGTTAGTGTTAGTGTTAGGGTTAGGGTTAGGGTGAGGGTGAGGTTTAGATATAGGGTTAAGGAGAGGGATAGGGTGAGGGTTAGGGTTAGGGGTAGTGTTAGGTTTAGGTTGAGAGTGAGGGTTAGGTTGAGGTTTAAGGGTAGTGTTAGGGTTAGGGTCAGGGTGAGGGATAGTGTTAGTGTTAGGGTTAGTGTTAGGGTGAGGGTAAGTGTTAGGGTGTGGTTATGGGTTAGGGTGACGGTTAGGGTTAGGGTTAGGGTTATTGTTAGGTTTAGGTTTAGGGTTATGGTTACAGTGAGGGTGAGGTTGATGGTTAGGTTTAGGGTTATTTTGAGGTTTCGGGTTTGGGTTAGGGTTAGATTTAGGGTTAGGTTGAGGGTGAGGTTTAGGGTTAGGGTGATGCTTAGGGTTAGGGTTAGGGTGAGAGTTAGGGGAGGGTAAGGGTTATTGTTAGGGTTAGGGATAGGATTAGGGTTAGGGTTAAGGTGAGGGTTAGTGTGTTTGTTAGGTTTAGGTCTAGGGATAGGCTTATGTTTAGGCTGAGGGTGAGGGTGATATTTAGGGTTAGGGTTAGGTTTAGGGATAGGGGGAGGGTTATGATTAGGGTTAAGATTAGGATTAGGGTTAGGGCAAGGCCTAGGGTGAGGGTGAGGTTTAGGGTTAGAGTTAGGGTGAGGTTTATGTTTAGGGATAGGGTTAGGGTGAGGGTGAGGTTTAGGGTTAGATTTAAGGTTAGGGTGAGGCTGAGGGTGAGGGTTAGGGTTAGGGTTAGTGTTAAGTTTAGGTTTAGGGTTTGCGTGACGGTTAGGGTGAGGTTTAGGTTTAGGGTTAGGGTTAGGCTGAGGGTGAGGTTGAGGGTTAGGGTTAGGCTGAGAATTAGGGTGAGGGTAAGAGTTAGTGTTAGGGTTAGGGATAGGATTAAGCTTAGGGTTAGGGTGAGGGTCAGTGTGTTTGTTAAAGTTAGGTCTGGGGTTAGGCTTAGGTTTAGGCTGAGGCTGAGGGTGATGGTTAGGGTTTGGGTTAGGGTTAGGGTTAGGGGGAGGATTAAGATTAGTGTTAGGGTTAGGATTAGGGATAGGGCCAGGGCTAGGATGAGGGTGAGGTTTAGTGTTAGAGTTAGGGTTAGGTTTATGGTTAGGGTTAGGGTGAGGGTTAGGGTTAGGGTTAGTGTTAGGTTTAGGTTTAGGGTTTGGGTGAGGGTTAGGGTGAGGTTTAGGTTTAGCGTTAGGGTTAGGCTGAGGGTGAGGTTGAGGGTTAGGGTGAGGATGAAGGTTAGGTTTAGGGTGAGGGTTAGGGTTGGATGAGGGTTAGGGATAGGGTTAGTTTGAGGTTTATGGTTAGGGTGATGGTTAGGGTTAGTGTGATATTTAGTGTTAGGTTTAGGGTTATTTTTAGGGTTAGGGTAAGTTTTATGGTGAGGGTTAGCTTTAGGGTGAGTGTTATGGTTAGGGTGAGGATTAGGGTTATGGTTAAGGTTGTGGTTAGGGTTAGGTTTACGGTTACGGTGTTGATGAGGGTGCGGGTTATGGTTTGGGTTAGGATGAGGTTTAGGTTTAGGGTTAGGTATAGAATTAGGGTTAGGGTGACAGTGAAGTTTAGGGTTAGAGTTAGGGTTTGTGATAGGGTTAAGTTTAGGGTGAGGTTTAGGGTTAGGTTAGGCTAATACTTACGCACAGCATGAGTGTGAGGGTTAGGTTTAGGGTGATAGTTCTGATTAGGATTAGTGTTATTGTTAGTGTTAGTGTCAGAGTTATAGTGAGGGTGAGGGTGCAGGTGAGGGTTAGGGTTAGGGTTAGGGTGGGGTTTACGGTTAGGGTTAGGGTTAGGGTTAGGTTGAGGGTCAGGTTTAGGGTTATATTTAGGGTTAGTGTTAGGATAAGTTTTATTGTTAGAGTTAGGGTTAGGGTGAGGCTGAGGGTGAGGTTTAGGGTTAGAATTAATGTTAGGGTTAGGCTTCTGGTGAGGGTTAGTTTGAGGGTTAGTGTTAGGGTTAGGGTTAGGAGTAGGTTTAGGGTTAGGATTAGGGTGAGTGTTTGGTTTAGGGTTAGGGTTAGGGATAGGCTTAGGGTTAGGCTGAGGTTGAGGGTTAGGGTTAGGGTTAGCGTGAGGTATAGGGTTAGGGTTAGGGTGAGTGTGAGGGTTAGGATTAGGGTTAGGCTTAGGATTAGGCTGAGGGTGAGGGTGTGTGTTAGGGTTAGGATGAGGTTTAGGGTTAGGATTAGGGTTAGGATGAGTTTGATTGTGTGTGTTAGGGTTAGGTTTAAGGTTAGGCTTAGGGTTATTCTGAGGGTGAGTTTGAGGGTTATGGTTAGAGTTAGGGTGAGGGTTAGGGTAAGGCTTAGGGGTAGGGTTAGGAAGAGGGTTAGGGTAAGGATTAGTGTTTGGTGAGGGCTAGGGTGAGGGTGAGGTTTAGGGTTAGGTTTGGAGTGAGGGTGAGGGTTAGGGTAAGGGTGAGAATTAGGGTTCGGTTTAAGTTTAGGGTTAGGTTGAGGGTTAGGGTAAGGGTTACGGTGAGGATGAGGGTTAGGGTTAGGTTGAGGGTTAGGGTTCGGATTAGGGTTAGGGTGAAGGTGACGGTGAGGGTTAGGTTTAGTGTTAGGGTGAGGGTTACAATGAGGGTTAGGCTTAGGATTAAGGTTTTGGTGAGTGCTAGGGTGAGGGTGAGGTTTAGGGTTAGGGTTAGGGTGAGGTTTAGGGTGAGGGTTAGTGTTAGGGTTAGGGTGAGGGTGAGGTTTAGGGTTAGAGTTAGGGTTAGGTTGAGGCTGAGTTTGAGTGTTAGTGTTAGTGTTAGTGTTAGATTTAGGGTTAGGGTGAGGTTTAGGTTGAGTGTGAGGGTTAGGCTTAGGGTTAGGATTATGTTTAGGGTCTGGGTTAGGGTGAGTGTGAGCGATATGGTTAGGGTTAGGGTTAGGCTTAAGGTTAGACTGAGGGTGAGGGTGGGGGTGAGGTTTAGGTTTAGGGTGAGTGTGAGGGTTATGGTTAGGTTGAGAGTTAGGGTTAGAATTAGGGTTAGGGTGAGGGTTAAGGTTAGGTTTAGGGTGAGGGTAAGGATGAGGATTAGGATTAGGATTAGGGTTCGGGTGAGGGCTAGGGTGAGGTTGAGGTTTAGGTTTAGTGTTAGATTAAGGTTTAGGATTAGGGTTAGTGTTAGGGTGAGGATTAGGTTGAGGGTTAGGGTTAGAGTGAGAGTGAGGATTAGGGTTAGGCTGAGGGTTAGGGTTAGGATTAGGGTTAGCTTGAGTGTGAGTATTAGCATTAGGGTTAGGGTTAGGGTTAGGATTAGTGTTATAGTTAGGGTTAGTGTTAGAGTTATTGTCAGGGTGACAGTGAGGGTGAGGGTTAGGGTTAGGGTTAGATTGAGGTTTAGGGTTAGGGTTTAGGATTAGGGTTAGGGTGAGGTTGAGTTTTAGGGTTAGATTTAGGGTTAGTCGGAGGGTTAGGTCGAGGGTGAGGGTTAGGTTTAGTTTTAGGATTAAGGTTAGGCTGAGTGTTAGGTTGAAGTTTAGGGTTACGGTTAGGGTTAGGTTTAAGATTAGGGTGAGGGTGAGGGTGAGTGTGAGGGTTAGGGTTAGGGTTAAGCTTAGGCTTAGGGTGAGGATTAGGGTTAGTGTTAGAGTAAGGTTTAGGGTTAGGGTTAGGATTAGGGTGAGGATTAAGATGAGGGATAGTGTTACGGTGAGAGTTAGGGTTAGGGTTAAGGTTAGGGTTAGGGTTAGGTTTAGGTTGAGGTTGAGTGTTAGCATTAGGGTTAGGTTAGGGTTAGGGTTAGGTTTAGCGTTAGGATTACTGTTATTGTTAGGGTTAGGGTTAGAGTTATGTTGAGGGTGAGGGTCAGGGTGAATGTTAGGATTAGGTTGAGGTTTAGGTTGAGGCTTAGGGTTAGTGTTAGGGTTGGGGTTAGGATTCGGTTAGGGTGAGCCTGAGTTTGAGGTTTAGGGTTAGGCTTAGGCTTAGGCTTAGGGTTAGGCTGATGGTGACGGTGGGGGTGAGGATTAGGGTTAGGGTGAAGGTTACACTTAGGCTTCAGGTGAGGGTTAGTTTTAGGCTCAGTGTTAGAGTTAGGGTTAAGGTGAGGTTGTTTTTAGCTGTAGAGTTAGGGGTAGGGGGAGGGTTAGGCTTAGAGTGAGGGTTAGGGTGAGGGTGACGGTAAGGGTAAAGTTGAGGGTTAGGCTGAGGGTGAGGGTTACGGGAAGGGTGAGGTTTAAGGTTAGGGTGAGTGTTAGGGTTAGGGATAGGGTGAGGGTGAGGGTTAGATTGAGGATTAGTTTTAGGGTTAGTGTGAAGTTTAGGGTGAGGATGAGGGTTAGGGTTAGGGCGACGTCTAGGGAAAGGGTGAGTTTTAGGGTTAGTGTTAGGGTGAGGTTTATGGTTAGGGTAATGTTTAGGGTTAGTGTGAGGTTTAGTGTTAGGGTTAGGGTTAGTGTTAGGGTGAGGGTAAACGTTATGTTGAGGGTTAGGGTGTTGGTTAGGGTTAGGGTTAGGGTTAATGTTAGTGTTAGGGTTAGGGTTAAGATTATGGTAAGGGTGAGGGTGAGGGTTAAGATTAGGGCAAGGATGAGGTTTAGTTATAGGGTTAGCGTTAGGGTTAGGGTCAGTGTGAGTTTTAGTGTTAGAATTAGGGTTAGGGTGTGGCTGAGGGTGAGAGTTAGGGTTAGGATTAATGTTAGGGTTAGGCTTATGGTGACGATTAGTTTGAGGGTGAGGGTTAGAGTTAGGGTTAGGAGTAGGATTAGCGTTAGTGTTAGGGTGAGTGTGAGGGTTAGGGTTAGGGTTAGTGATAGGCATAGGGTTAGGCTGAGGTTGAGGTTGAGGGTTAGTTTTAGGGAGAGTTTTAGGGTTAGGGTTAGGGTGAGTGTGAGGGTTACGTTTAGGGTTAGGCTTAGGGTTAGGCTGAGGGTGAGGTTGATGGTAAGTTTTAGGGTTAGGTTGAGGCTTAGGGTAAGGGTTACTGGGAGGGTGAGGAAGAGTGTTAGGGTTAGGATGAGGGTTGGGTGAGGGCTAGGGTGAGGGTGAGGTTTAGGTTTAGGTATAGGGTGAGGTTTACTGTTAGGGTTACGGTGAGAGTTAGGGTTCGGTTTAAGTTTAGGGTTAGGTTGAGTGCTAGGGTAAGGTTTTCTGTGAGGGTGAGGGTTAGGTTGAGGGTTAAGGATTCAGATTAGGGTTAGGGTGAGGGTGAGGGTGAGGTTAAGTTTTGTGTTAGGCTGTGGGTTAGTTTGAGGGTTAGAGTTAGGATTAGTGTTAGGTTGAGGGCTAGGGTGAGGGTGAGGTTTAGGGTTAGGTTTAGGGTGAGGTTTAGGGTTATGGTTAATGTTAGGTTCAGGCTGAGTTTTAGGTTTAGAGTTAGGGTTAGGGAGAGGCTGAGGTTGAGGGTTAGGTTTAGAATTTGTGTTAGATTTAGGTTTAGGTTGAGGTTGAGGGTTAGGCTTAGTGTTAGGATGAGGTTTAGGGTAAGGGTTAGGGTGAGTGTGTGCGTTAGGGTTAGGGTTAGGGTTAGGCTTAGGGTTAGGCTGAGGGTGAGGTTGAGTGTGAGGGTTAGGGTTAATGTGAGGGTTAGGTTTAGGGTGAGAGTTAGGGTTCGGTTATGTTTAGGGTTAGGGTGAGGGTTAGGGTCAGGGTTACGATGAGCTTGAGTTTTAGGGTTAGGTTGAGAGTTAGGGTTAGGGTTAGGGTATGGGTGAGGGTTAAGTTTAGGTTTAGGGTGAGGGTTAAGGATAGGATTAGGCTTAGGGTGAGGGCTAGGGTGAGGGTGAGGGTTAGGGTTAATGTTAGATTAAGGTTTAGGGTTTGGTTTAGTGTTAGGTTTGGGTTAGGTTTAGGTTTAAGGTTAAGTTGAGGGTGAGGATTAGGGTTATGGTGAGGGTTAGGGTTAGGATTAGTGTTAGCATGAGGGTGAGTGTTAGTATTAGGGTTAGGGTTAGGGTGAGGGTTACGTTTAGGGTTAGGATTAGTGTCATTGTTAGGGTTAGGGTTAGAGAAATGTTGAGGGTGTAGGTGAGGGTGAGGGTGAGGTTTAGGGTTAGGGTGAGGTTTAGGGATAGGGTTAGTATGAGGGTTAGGGTAAGCTTGAGGTTTAGGGTTAGATTTACGGTTAGTTGGAGGGTTAGGTCGAGGGTTAGGGTTAGGGTTAGTTTTAGGGTTAAGGATGGGGTGAAGGTTAGGTTGAGGTTTAGGGTTGTGGTTAGGGTTAGGGTTAGGATTAGGGTGAGGATGAGGATGAGTGTGAGGGTTAGGGTTAGGGTTTGGCTTGGGCTTAGGTTTAAGCTGAGGGTGAGGGTGGGGGTGAGGATTAGGTTTAGGGTGATGGTTAGGGTTAGTGTTAGGGTGAGTGTTAGGATGAGGGTTAGAATTAGGATTAGGGTTAGGGTGAGGTCTAGGGTGAGGGTGAGTGTTAGGTTTAGGGTGATGTTTAGGTTTATGTTTAGGGTGAGAGTTAGGATGAGGTTTAGGTTTAGGGTGAGGTTTAGGGTGAGGATGATGGTAAGGGTAAAGGTGAGGTTTAGGCTGAGGGTGAGGTTTAAGTTAAGGGTAAGGGTTAGGGTTAGGTTTAGGGTTAGGGTGAGGTTTAGATTGAGGATTAGTGTTAGGGTTAGTGTGAGGTTTAGGGTGAGGATGAGGGTTAGGGTTAGTGTGAGTGTGAGGGTTAGTGTTAGGGTTAGGGTGAGGTCTAGCGTGAGGGTGAGGGTTAGGATTATGGTTAGAGTTAGGGTGAGGTTTAGGATTAGGGTGAGGTTTAGGGTTAGTGTGAGGGTTAGTGTGAGGTTTAGGGTTAGATTTAGGGTGAGATTTAGTGTTAGGGTGAGGGTTAGGGTTAGGGTGAGGGTTATGGTTAGGGTGCGGGTTAGGGTTATGGTTAGGGTTATTTTTAGGTTTAGGGTTATGGTTAGGTTGAGTGTGAGGGTTACGGTTAGGGTTAGGGTTAGCCTTAGTTTTAGGATGAGGGTTTGGGTGAGGGTGAGGGTTAGGGTTAGTTTGAAGGTAACGGTTAGGGTTAGGTTTAGTGTTAAGGATACGGTTAGAGTTATTGTTAGGGTGAGGGGGAGGTTTAGGGGTAGGGTTAGTTTTAGACTGAGGTTTAGGGTGAGTATTAGGGTTAGGGTGTTGGTTAGGGTAGGGCTGACGGTAAGGGTAAACGTGAGGGTTAGGTTGAGGTGAGGGTTACGGTCAGGTTGACTATTAGGGTTTAGTTGAGGGTTAGGTTTAGTTTTAGGGTGCGAGTTAGGGTTTGCGTTAAGTTTAGGGTTAGGTTGAGGTTTAGATTAAGGATTACAGTGAGGGTGAGGGTTAGGGTTATTTTGAGGGTTAGGGTTAGGATTAGGGTTAGGGTTAGGGTGAGGTTTAGGGTTAGTGTTAGGGTGAGGGTAAGGAAGAAGTATTGGGTTAGAATTAGGGTTAGGGTGAGGCCTAGGGTGAGGATGAGGTTTAGGGTTAGGATTAGGGTGAGGTTTAGGGTTAGGGTTATTGTTAGGGTGAGGGTGAGGGTTAGGTGTAGGGTTAGTGTTAGGGTTAAGGTTAGGGTGAGAGTTAGGTTGAGGTTTAGGGTTAGGGTTAGGATTAGGGTTAGGGTGAGAGTTAGGGTTAGATTGAGGATAAGTGTTAGGGTTAGTGTGAGGTTTAGTGTGAGGCTGAGGGTTAGGGTTAGTGTGAGAGCTAGGGTGAGGCTGAGGTTTAGGGTTAGTGTTAGGGTGAGTTTTAGGGTTAGGGTTATGTTTAGGGTTAGTGTGAGGGTTAGTTTTAGGGTGACGGTTAGTGTTAGGGTGAGGGTTACGGTTAGGTTGACGGTTATTTTTAGGGTGAGGGTGAGGGTTAGAATTAGGTTTAGGGTTATTGATAGGGTTCGGGTTAGGTTGAGGGTGAGATTTAGGGTTAGAGTTAAGGTTAGTGTAAGGGTTAGGGTTAGGGTAAGTGTTAGGGTTAGGATTAGGCTTAGGCTTATGCTTAGGCCGAGCATCAGGATGAGGGTTAGGATTCAGAATAGGGTGAGGGTTAAGGTTAGGGTTAGGGTGAGTGTTAGGATGAGGTTTAGGGTTAGGATTAGGGTTAGAGTGAGGGGTAGGGTGAGGGTTAGTGTGAGGCTTAGGTTTAGGGATGTGGATAGGTTTAGGATTAGTGTTTGGGTGTGGGTGAGTGTGAGGGTTAGGGTTAGGGTAAGGGTTAGGGTGAGAGTTAGGGTTCGGTTTAAGTTTAGGGTCAGGGTGACTTTTAGGGTAAGTGTTACGGTGATGGTGAGTGTTAGGGTTAGGTTGAGGGTTAGGGTTAGGATTAGGGTTAGGGTGAGGTTGAGGGTGAGGGTTAGGGTTAGTGTTAGGGTAAGGGATAGGATCCGGGTTAGGATTAGGATTAGGGTGAGGGCTATGGTGAGGGTGAGGTTTAGGTTTAGGTTTAGTGTGAGATTTAGGGTTAGGGTTAGGGTGAGGATGAGATTTAGGGTTAGACTTAGGGTTAGTGTTAGGGTTAGGATAAGGGTGAGCATTAGGGTTAGGGTTAGTGTTAGGCTTAGGCTGAGGCTTAGGCTGAGCATGAGGGTGAGGGTTAGGGTTAGGGATAAGGTAATGTTTATGGTTAGGGTAAGGATTAGGTTTAAGATGAGGTTGAGGTTTATGTTTATATTTAGGGTTACTTGGAGGGTTATGTCGAGGGTGAGGGTTAGGGATAGTGTTAGGGTTAAAGTTAGGGTGAGGGTTAGGATGAGGTTTAGGGTTATGCTTAGGGTTAGGGTTAAGATTAGGTTTAGGGTGAGTGTGAGGGTTAGGGTTAGGTTTCGGCTTAGGGTTAGGCTGAGGGTGAGGATGGGGGTGTGGATTAGGGTTAGCGTGTTGGTTAGGTTTAGGGTTAGAGTGAGGGTTAGGATGAGGGTTAGGTTTAGGATTAGGGTTAGGGTGAGGGCTAGGGTGATGGTGAAGGTTAGGTTAAGGGTTAGGCTTAGGCTTAGGATTAGGCTGAGCGTGTGGTTGAGGGTGAGGTTTAGGGTTAGGGTGATGGTTAGGTTTACGGTTACGGTGAGGGTTAGGATGAGGTTTAGGGTGAAGATGATGGTAAGGATAAAGTTGAAGTTTAGGCTGAGGGTGAGGGTTAAGATAAGGGTGAGTGTCAGGTTTAGGTTTAGGTTTAGGGTAACTGTTAGGGTTAGGGTTAGGGTGAGGGTTAGATTGAGAATTAGGGTTAGGGTTAGTGTGAGTTTTAGGGTGAGGATGAGGGTTAGGGCGAGGGCTAAAGGTGAGGGTGAGTGCTAGGTTCATGGTTAGGGTTAAGGTGAGGTTTAGGATTAGGGTGTTATGTTTAGTGTGAGGGTTAGTGTTAGGGTTAGGGTTATTGTTAGTGTGATTGTAAGTGTCAGGGTGAGGGTGAGGGGTAGGGTGAGTGTTATGATTAGGGTGAGGGTTAACGTTAGGTTTAGGGTTATTGTTAGGTTTAGGGAAAGGTTTACGGTTACAGTGAGGGTGAGGGTGAGGGTTAGTGTTAGGGTTAGGGTGAGGGTTAGTGTTAAGGTTATGGTTAGAGTTAGGGTTAGGGTGAGGTTGAGCTTTAGGGGTAGAGTTAGGGTTAGGGTGAGAGATAGGGTGAGGGTTAGGTTTAGGGTGCGGGTTTGGGTGGGGGTGACGTTACGGGTAAAGGTGAGGGTTAGGCTGAGGGTGAGGGTTACGGTAAGGGTGAGGTTTAGAGTTATGGTGAGGTTTAGAGTTAGGTTTAGGGTGAGGGTGAGGGTTAGATTGAGGATTAGTGTTAGGGTTAGTGTAAGGTTTAGGGTGAGGATGAGGGTTAGGGCTAGAGTGAGAACTAGGATGAGGGTGAGGGTTAGGTTTAGTGTTAGGGTGAGGTTTAGCGTTAGGGTGATGTTTAGGGTTAGTGTGAGGGTTAGTGTTAGGGTTAATGTTAGAGTTAGGGAGAGGGTAATGGTTAGGGTGAGGGTTGGGTTTAGTGTGAGGATTATGTTTAGGGTGAGGGTTAGGGTTAGGGTGAGGGTAAGGGTTAGGATTAGGGTTATTGATAGGGTTAGGTTTAGGGTGAGGGTGAGGGTGAGATTTAGGGTTAGAGTTAGGGTTAGTGTTAAGGTTAAGGTTAAGGTTAGGCTCAGGCTTTGGCCTAGGCTGAGCATCAGGGGTAGGGTTAGGGTTCGGGATAGGGTGAGGGTTAGGGTTAGGGGTAGTGTGAGGGTTGAGATGAGGTTTTTGTTTAGGATTAGTTTTAGGGTGAGGGCTAGGGTGAGGGTTAGGGTGAGGGTTAGGTTTACAGTGACAGATAGGGTTCGGGTTAAGTTTATGGTCAGGGTGACTGTTAGGGTAAGGTTACTGTTAGGGTGAGGGTTAGGGTTAGGTTGAGGGTTAGGGTTAGGGTGAGGGTGAGGGTGAGGGTTAGGGTTAGTGTTAGGGTGAAGGATAGGATGAGGTTTAGGATTAGGATTAGTGTGAGGGCTAGGGTGAGGTTGAGGTTTAGGGTTAGGGTTAGGGTGAGGTTTAGGTTTAGGGTTAGGGTTAGGCTTAGGATGAGGATGAGGTTTAGGGTTAGAGTTAGGGTAAGGGTGAGGCTGAGGTTGAGGGTTAGTTTTAAGGTTAGTGTAAGAGATAGGGTTAGGGTGAGTGTTAGGGTGAGGGTTAGGTTAAGGGTTAGGGTAAGGTTTAGGATTAGGTTTAGGATGAGGGTTAAATTTAGGTTTAAGTTTAGGATTAGTGTAAGGTTTAGTGTGAGGATGAGGATTAGGGTTAGGGTTAGGGTGAGGCTGCGGTTTTGGGTGGCATTAGGGTTAGGTTGATGGTTAGCGTGAGGGTTAGGGTTAGAGTAAGGTTTAGTGTGGGGGTGATGGTAAGGGTAAACGTGAGGGTTAGGCTGAGGGTGAGGTTTACATTGGGGTGAGGTTGAGGGTTAAGTTGTGGGTTAGGGTTAGGGGAAGGGTGTGGGTGAGGGTTAGATTGAGGATTAGTTTTAGGGTTAGTGTGAGGTTTAGGGTGAGGATGAGAGTTAGTTTTATTGTGAGGGCTAGGGTGAGGGTGAGGTTTAGGTTTAGGTTTAGGGTGAGGTTTAGTGTTAAGGTGATGATTAGGGTTAATGTAAGTGTTAGTGTTAGGGTGAGGGTTATGGTTAGGTTGAGGGTTAGGGTTAGTGTTTGGTTATTGTTAGGGTTAGGGTTACGGTTACGGTTACGGTGAGGGTGAGGTTGAGGGTTAGGGTTAGGGTTAGTATGAGGTTTAGGTTTAGGATAAGGGTTAGAGTTAGGGTTAGGGTGAGAATGAGGTTTACGGTTAAAGTTAGGGTTAGTGTTAGGGTTAGTATTAGGCTGAGGGTTTGGGTTAGAGTTAAGCTTAGGCTTAGGCTTAGGCCAAGCATGAGGGTAAGTGTTAGGGTTAGGTTTAGGGTTAGGGTTAGTGTTATTTTTAGGGTTAGGTTTAGAGTTATGGTGAGATTGAGGGTGAGGGTGAGGGTTAGGGTTAGGGTGAGGTTTAGCGTGAGGTTTAGGGTTAGGGTTAGGGTGAGGGTGAGGTTTACGGTTAGAGTTAGTGTTAGGTTAAGGGTTAGGGAGAGGTTTAGCGTTATTGTTAGTGTTAGGGTTACGGGGAGGTTGAGGGTTAGGTTGAGGTTTAGGGATTGGGTAAGGTTTAGTATTAGGGTGAGTTTGAGGGTGAGTGTGATGGTTAGGGTGAGGGCTAGGCTTAGGCTTAGGGTTAGGCTGAGTGTGAGGGAGGGGGTGAGGATTAGGGTTAGGGTGATGGTTTGGGTTAGGGTTAGTGTTATTGTTAGGGTTAGGGTTAGAGTTACGGTGAGTGTGAGGGTGCGGGTGAGGGTTAGGGTTAAGGTTAGGGTGGGGTTTAGGGTTAGGGTTAGGGTTAGTGTGATGGTGAGTTTTAGGGTTAGATATAGGGTTAGGGGGAGGGTTAGGGTGAGGGTTAGGGATAGGATTAGTGTTAGAGTTAGGGTGAGGGTGAGGGTTAGGTTGAGGTTTAGGGTTAGGGTTATGGTTAGGGTTAGTGTGAGGGTTAGTGTTAGGGTTAGGGTTAGTTTTAGGGTGAGGGTAAGTGTTAGGCTGAGGGTTTGGGTTAGGGTGAGTGTTATGGTTAGGGTGAATGTTAGGATTAGGGTTAGGGTTATTGTTAGGGTTAGGTTTAGGGTTTTGGTTATGGTGAGGGTGAGGTTTAGGGTTAGAATTAGGATGAGGTTTAGGGTTTGGGTTAGGGTTAGAGTTAGGGTTAGGATGAACGTGAGGTTTACGTTTAGAGTTAGGGTGATGGTGAGGGTTAGGGTTAGGATTAGGGTTTGGGTGAGGGTGAGTGTGTGTGTTAGGGTTAGGTTTAGGTTTAGGCTAAGGGTTAGGCAAAGGGTGAGGTTGAGTGTGAGGGTTAGGGTTAGGATTAGGCTTAGTGTGAGAGTGAGGGTGAGGGTTTGGTTTAGTGTTAGGGTGAGGGTTAGGATGAGTGTTAGGAATAGGGTTAGGGTTATGGTGAGCGTTAGGTTTAGGTTTTGGTTGAGGGTTTGATTTAGAATAAGGATGAGGGTTAATTTTAGGGTTAGGGTGAGGGTTAGGATGAGGAATAGGTTTACTATTAGTGTTAGGGTGAGTGCTAGAGTGAGGGTGAGAACTAGGATTAGTGTTAGGGTAAGTTTTGGCGTTATAGTTAGGGTTAGGGTGAGGGTTAGGATGAGGTTTAGGGTTAAGGTGAGGGTGAGGGTTATGGTTAGAATGAGGGTTAGGGTTAGTTTTAGGGTAAGGGTTAGGATGAGGATGAGGTTTAGGGTTAGTGTTAGGGTTAGGGTGAAGCGGAGGCTGAGTGTAAGGGTGACAGTTAGTGTTAGGTTTAGGGTTAAGGTAAGGTTCAGTGTTAGGGTGAGTGTGAGGATGAGGGTTAGGGTTACCGTGAGGGTTAGGTTTAGGGTTAGGAGGAGGGTTAGGGTGAATTTTAGGATTAGGATTAGGGTTAGGGTGAGGGCTAGGGTGAGGGTGAGGTTTAGGGCTAGGGTTAGGGTGAGGTTTAGGTTTAGGGTTAGGGTGAGGTTTAGTGTTAGGGTTTGGGTTAGGGTTAGGGTGAGGGTGAGGTTTAGGGTTAGAGTTAGGGTTAGGCTTAGGCTTAGGGTTAGGCTGAGAATGAGGGTGAGGCTGAGGGTTAGTGTTAGGGTGAGGGTTAGGGTAAGAGTTAGGGGTTGGGTTAGTGTTAGGGTGAGGGTGAGGTTTACGGTTAGAGTTAGGGGTAGTAGGATGAAGCTGAGGTTGAGGGTTTTGGTTAGGGTTAGTGTTAGATTTAGGGTTAGGGTGAGGGTTAGGTTGATGGTGAGTGTAAGGCTTAGGTTTAGGATTAGGTTTAGGGTAAGGGTGAGGGTGAGTGTGAGCATTAGGACTAGGGTTAGGGTTTGGCTTAGGGTTAGGCTGAGGGTGATGGTGAGGGTTAGGGTAAGTGTTAGATTAAGGTTTAGGGTTAGGGTTAGGGTGAGAGTTAGGGTTTGTGTATGTTTAGGGTTAGGGTGAGGGTTAGGATTACGGTTAAGGTGAGCTTGAGGTTTAGGATTATGTTGAGGATTAGGCTTAGGGTTAGGGCTAGGGTGAGGGTTAAGGTTCGGGTTAGGATGAGGGTAAGGATGAGGATTAGGGTTAGGAATAGGGTTAGGCTGAGGGCTAGGGTGAGATTGAGGGTTAGGGTGAGGGTAAGTTTGAGGGTTAGGTTTACCGTCAGGGTGATGATTAGGGTTAGGGTGAGGGTTAGGTTTAGGATTAGGATTAGCCTGAGGATGAGTGTTAGGATTAGGGTTAGGGTTAGGGTTAGGGTTAGGTTTCGGGTTAGGATTAGTGTTATTGTTAGGGTTAGGGTTAGAGTTATGGTGAGGGTGAGTGTGAGGGTGAGGGTGAGGATTAGGGTTAGGGTGAGGTTTAGTGTTAAGGTTAGGATTAAGGTTAGGGTGAGAGTGAGGGTTCGGGTTAGTGTGAGTGTTAGGGTTAGGGTTAGGGTGAGAGTTAGGGTTCGCTTATGTTTAGGGTTAGGGTGAGGGTTAGGGTTAGGGTTAGGGTGAGAGTTAGGGTTCAGTGATATTTAGTTTTAGGGTGAGGGATAGGGTTAGGGTTACGGTGAGCATGAGGTTTAGGGTTAAGTTGTGAATTCGGCTTAGGGTTAAGCCTAGGATGAGGGTTAAGGTTAGGGTGAGGGTGAGGGTAACGGTGAGGTTTAGGGTTAGGATTAGGGTTAGGGTGAGGGTGAGGTTTAAGCTTAGAGTCAGGTTTAAGCTGAGGCTGAGGGTGAGTGTTAGGGTTAGGTTTAGGATTAGCATTAGGGTAAGGTTTAGGGTGAGTGTGAGTGTTAGGGTTAGGGTTAGGCTTAAGGTTACATTGAGGGTGAGGGTGAGGGTGAGGTTAGGGTTAGGATTAGGGTTAGGGTGAGGGTGAGTGTGTGTGTTAGAGTTAGGTTTAGGGTTTGGCTTAGGGTTAGGCTGAGGGTGAGGTTGAGGGTAAGTGTTAGTTTTAGGGTGAGGGTTAGGGTAAGGGTTAGGGGGAGGGTTAGGATGAGGTTTAGTGTTAGGATTAGGGTTAGGCTGAGGGCTAGGGTGAGGGGGAGGTTTAGGTTTAGGGTCAGGGTGAAGTTTAGTGTTTGGGTTAGGGTTAGGGTGATGCTGAGGGTGAGGGTTAGGGTTTGGATTAATATTAGGCTTAGGCTTAAGGTGAGGTTTAGGTTGAGGGTTAGGGTGAGGGTTAGGAGTAGGATTAGGGTTAGGGTGATGGTGAGGATTAGGGCTAGGGTTAGGGAAAGGCTTAAGGTTAGGCTGAGGTGGAGGGTGAGGGTTAGGGTTAGGGTGAGGTTTAGGGTTAGGGTTAGGGTGAGTGTGAGGGTTAGGGTTAGGCTTAGGCTTAGGATTATGCTTAGGGTGAGGGTGTGGTTAATGTTAGGGTTAGGGTTAGGGTTAGGGGGAGGTTTAGGATGAGGGTTAGTGTTAGGGTGAGGTTTAGGGTGAGGGTGAGTGTGTGTGTTATGGTAGGTTTATGGTTAGGCTTAGGGTTAGGCTGCGGGTGAGGTTGAGGCTGAGGGTTAATGTTAGGGTGAGAGTTAGTATAAGGGTTAGGGGGAGGGTTAGGAAAAGGGATAGGGTCAGGATTAGGTTTGGGTGAGACTAGGGTGAGAATGAGGTTTAGGGTTATTGTTAGCTTGAGGGTTAGGATTATGGTAAGGGTGAGAGTTAATGTTTGGGTTAAGTTTAGGGTTAGGTTGAGGGTTAAGGTAAGGGTTACGTTAAGGGTAAGGGTTAGGGTTAGGATGAGGGTGAGGTTTCGGATTAGGGTTAGGGTGAGCGTCAGGGTTATGTTTAGTGTTAGGGTGAGGGTTAGGATGAGGGTTAGTGTTAGGATTAGTGTTAGGATGAGGGCTAGGGTGAGGGTGAGGTTTAGTGTTAGGGTTAGGGTTAGGGTGAGGTTTGGGGTTAGGGGTAGGGTTAGTGTTAGGTTGAGTGTGACGTTTACGTTTATAGTTAGGTGTAAGATGAGACTGAGGTTGAGGGTTAGGGTTAGGCTTAGTGTTAGATTTAGGGTTAGGGTGAGGATAAGGTTGAGGGTGAGGGTTAGGATTAGGTTTAGGGTAAGGGTTACGGTGAGTGTGAGCATTAGGGCTAGGGTTAGGTTTTGGCTTAGGGTTAGGCTGAGGGTGAGGGTGAGGATGAGGGTTAGGGTTAGTGTTAGTTTAAGGTTTAGGGCTAGGGTTAGTGTTAGGGTGAGGGTTAAGTTAAGCATGAGGTTTAGGGTGACGTTGAGGATTAGGCTTAGGATTAGGGCTAAGGTTAGTTTTAAGGTTAGGGTTAGGGTGAGGGTTAGGATGAGGATTAGGGTTAGGGTGAGGGCTAGGGCTAGGGTGAGTGTGAGGGTTAGGGTTAGTGTTAGATTAAGGTTTAGGGTTAAGTTTAGGGTTAGGGTGAAAGTAAGTTTGAGGGTTAGGGTTAAGGTCAGGGTGATGATTAGGGTTAGGGTGAGGGCTAGGTTTAGGATTAGGTTTAGCCTGAGGATGAGTGTTAGGATTAGTGTTAGGGTTAGGGTTAGGGTTAGGTTTCGGTTTTGGATTAGTGTTATTGTTAGGGTTAGGGTTAGAGTTATGGTGAGGGTGAGGGTGAGGGTGAGGGTGAGGGTTAGGTTTAGAGTGAGGTTTAGCGTTAGGGTTAGGATTAGCGTTAGGGTGAGGATGAGGGTTAGGTTTAGGGTGAGTGTTAGGGTTAGGGTTAGGGTGAGAGTTAGGGTTCGGTTATGTTTAGGGTTAGGGTGAGGGTTAGGGTTAGGGTTACGGTGAGCATGAGGATTAGGGTTAAGTTGAGGATTAGGCTTAGGGTTAATGCTAGGATGAGGGTTAAGGTTAGGCTTAGGATGAGGGTAAGGATGAGGATTAGGGTTAGGGTGAGGGCTAGGGTGAGCTTGAGGGTTAGGATTAGTCTTAGATTAAGGTTTAGGTTTAGGGTTAGGGTTAGGGTGAGGGTTAGGTTGAGGGTTAGGGTAACAGTGATGGTGAGGATTAGGGTTAGGGTAAGGGTTAGAGTTAGGATAAGAGTTAGCATGAGGTTGAGTGTTAGGATTACAGTTAGGGTTAGGGTTAGGGTTAGGTTTCGGTTTAGGATTAGTGTAATTGTTAGGGTTAGGGTTAGAGTTATGTTTAGGGTGAGGGTGAGAGTGAGGGTTAGGGTTAGGGTTATGGTGAAGTTTAGGGTTAAGGCTAGGATTAGGGTTAGTTTGAGGGTGAGGTTTAGGGTTAGATTTAATTTTAGTTGCAGGGTTAGGTCGAGGGTTAGGGTTAGGTTTAGTTTTAGGGTTAAGGTTAGGATGAGGGTTAGGTTGAGGTTTAGGGTTATGGTTAGTGTTAGGGTTAGGATTAGGATGAGGGTGAGGGTGAGTGTTAGGGTTAAGGTTAGGGTTAGCCTTAGGCTTAGGGTTAGGCTGAGTGTGAGGGTGGGTGTGAAGATTAGGTTTAGGGTGATGGTTAGCATTAGGGCTAGGTTGACGGTTAAGATGAGGGTTAGGATTAGGATTAGGGTTAGGATGAGGGCTAAGGTGAGGGTGAGGGTTAGGGTAAGTTTTCAGCTTAGGCTAAGAGTTAGGATGAGCATGAGGTTGAGGGTGAGGGTTAGGGTTAGGGTGATGGTTAGGTTTATGGTTAGGGTGAGGGTTAGGATGAGGTTTAGGGGAAGGGTGAGGGTTAGGGTGAGGATGATGGTAAGGGTAAACATGAGGTTTAGGCTGAGGGTGAGGGTTAAGATAAGAATGAGTGTTAGGGTTAAGTTTAGGGTTAGGGTAAGGGTTAAGGTTAGGGTTAGATTGAGGGTTAGATTGAGGATTAGGGTTAGCGTTAGTGTGAGCTTTAGGGTGAGGATGAAGGTTAGGGTTAGGGTCAGCATGATGGTTAGAATTAGGGTTAGGGTGAGGGCTAGCGTGAGGGTTAGAATTAGGGTTAGGGTTAGGGTTAGGGTGAGGTTTCTGATTAGGGTGAGGTTTATAGTTAATTTGAGGGTTAGTGTTAGGGGTAGGGTTAGCGTTAAGTTGTGGGTTATGGTTAGTGTGAGGGTTAGGGTTAGGGTTAGGGTTATTGTTAGGTTTAGGGTTAGGGTTACGGTTATGGTGATGGTGAGGGTTAGGGTTATGGTTAGGGTGAGGTTTAGTGTTAGTGTTAGGATTAGAGTTAGGGTTATGGTGAGGGTGAGGTTTAGGCGTACAGTTAGGGTTAGGGTGAGGGTTAATGTTAGGTGCGGGTTAGCGTGGGTGTGACAGTAAGGGTAAAGTTGAGGGTTAGGCTGAGGGTGAGGGTTACACTAAGGGTGAGGGTTAGGGTTAGGGTGAGGGTTAGTGTTAGCTTTAGATTGAGGTTGAGGGTTAGATTGAGGATTAGTGTTAGTGTTAGTGTGAGGTTTAGTGTGAGGATGAGGGTTAGGATTAGGGTGAAGGCTAGGGTGAGGGTGAGGGTTGGGGTTAGTGTTAGGCTGAGGTTTAGGTTTACGGTGATGTTTAGGGTTAGTGTGCGGGTTAGTGTTACGGTTAGGATTAGTGTTAGGTTGAGGGTAAGAGTTTGGGTGAGCATTAGGGTTAGGGTGAGGGTTATGGTTAGGGTGAGTGTTAGGGTTAGGTTTATGTTTATTGTTAGGGGTTGGGATAGAGTTACGGTTACTGTGAGGGTGAGGGTGAGGGTTAGGTTTAGGGTGAGGTTTAGGGTTATGTTTAGGGTTAGGGTGAGGTTGAGGTTTAGGGTTAAATTTAGGGTTAGTGTTAGTGTGAGTGTTAGTGTTAGCATTAGGGTTAGTGTTACAGTCAGGGTAAGTCTTAGGGTGAGGGGTTGGGTCAGGGTGAGGCTTATGGTTAGTCTGAGGGTTAGGATTAGGGTTAGGGTTATTGTTAGGGTTGCGTTTAAGTTTATGGTTATGGTACGGGTGAGGGTGAGGTTTAGTGTTAGGCTTAGGGTGAGGTTTAGAATGAGGGTGGGGTTTAGGGTTAGAGTTAGGGTTAGGGTGAGGGTTAGCTTCAGGGTTAGGTTTAGGGCTAGTGTTAGGTTTAGGGTTAGGGTGAGAGTTAGGAGGAGGTATAGGGTTAGTGTTAGGGTTAGGATTAAGGTTAGGGTGAGGGTGAGTGTGTGTGTTAGGTTTTGGTTTAGGGTTAGGCTTAGGGTTAGGCTGAGGGTGAGGTTGAGAGTGAGGGTTAGGTTTAGGGTTAGGGTAAGGGTGAGGGTGAGGTTTAGGGTTAGGGTTAGGGTGGGGTTAGGATTAGGGTTAGGGTGAGGGTGAGGGTGAGGTTTAGGTTTAAGGTTAGGATGAGGGTTAGGGTTAGGATTAGGTTTAGGGTGAGTACTAGGGTGAGGGTGATGGTTAGGTTTACGGTGACGGTTACTTTTACGCTTAGGGTGAAGTTTAGGATGAGGTTTAGGGTTAGGAGGAGGTTTAGGGTGAGGATGATGGTAAGGATAAAGGTGAGGTTTAGGCTGGGGGTTAGGGTTAAGATAAGGGTGAGTGTTAGGGTTAGGTTTAGGGTTAGGTTAATGGTTAGGATTAGGGTTATGATGAGGGTTAAATTGAGATTTAGGGTTAGGGTTAGTGTAAGGTTTTAGGTGAGGTTGAAGGTTAGGGTTAGGGTCAGGTTTAGGGTTAGGGTGAGGTTGAGTTTCTGTGGTGTCATTAGGGTTAGGGTGAGAGTTAGGGTGAGGGTTAGGTTTAGGGTAAGGGTTTGCGTGGGGGTGATGGTAAGGTTAAACGTGAGGGTTAGGCTGAGGTTCAGGGTTACAGTGGGGTGAGGTTTAGGGTTAGGGTGAGGGTTAGGGTTAGGGGAAGGGTGTGGGTGTGGGTTAGATTGAGGATTAGTGTTACGGTTAGTGTGTGGTTTAGGGTGAGGATGAAGGTTAGGGTTAGGGTGAGGGCTAGGGTGAGGGTGAGGGTTAGGTTTAGGTTTAGGGTGAGGTTTAGGGTCATGATTAGGGTTAGTGTGAGTGTTAGTGTTAGTTTTAGGGTTAGTGTTAGGGTGAGGGTAAGTGTTAGGGTGAGGGTTAGGGTCAGGGTGAGGGTTATGGTTATGTTGAGTGTTAGAGTTAGGGTTAGGGTTATTGTTAGGGTTAGGGTTACGGTTACGGTGAGGGTGAGGGTGAGGGTGAGGGTTAGGGTTAGTATGAGGTTTAGGTTTAGGGTATGGGTTAGAGTTAGGGTTAGGATGAGAGTGAGTTTTACGGTTAGAGTTAGGGGTAGTGTTAGGGTCAGTGTTAGGGTGAGGGTTTGGGTTAGAGTTACACTTAGGCTTAGGCTTAGGCTTAGGCCAAGCATGAGGGTGAGGGTTAGAGTTAGGGTTAGGGTGCGGGTTAGGGTTAGTTTTAGGGTGAGGTTTAGGATGAGGTTTAGGGTTAGGATTAGTGTTAGGGTGAGGACTAGTGTGATGGTTAAGGTGAGGGTTAGTTTTAGGAATAGGGTAAGTTTAGGGTTAGGGTTAGGTTGAGGATGAGTCTGAGGGTCAGTGTTAGGGTTAGGCTTAGGGTTAGGGTGAGGGTAAGGTTATGGTTTTGGTTAGGATGTGGGTGATGCTGAGGATTAGGGTTAGATTTAGGGTTGGGTTTAGTGTTAGTGTTAGGGTTAGGGTTATGGTTACAGTTAGGTTAGGGTTAGGGTTAGGCTTAGGTTTCGGCTGAGGGTGAGGGTGGGGTTGAGTATTAGGGTTAGGTTTAGGATTAGGGTTATTGTTAGTGTTATGGTTAGGGTTAAGTTTGCACTGAGGTTGAGGCTGATGGTGAGGATTATGGATAATATTAGGGTTAAGGTTAGGGTTAGTGTTATTTTTAGGGTTAGGTTTAGAGTTACGGTGAGATTGAGGGTGAGGGTTAAGGTTAGGGTTAGGGTGAGGTTTAGCGTGAGGTTTATGGTTAGGGTTAGGGTGTGGGTGAGGTTTAACGTTAGAGTTAGTGTTAGGGGGAGGGTTAGGGGGAGGTTTAGGGTTATTGTTAGTGTTAGGGTTAGGGGATGATGAGGGTTAGGTTGAGGTTTAGGGATAGGGTTAGGTTTAGTATTAGGGTTAGGGTGAGGGTGACTGTGACCGTTAGTGTGAGGGCTAGGCTCAGGCTTAGGGTTAGGCTCAGGGTGAGGGTGGGGGTGAAGATTAGGGTTAGGGTGATGGTTTGTGTTAGGGTTAGTGTTATTGTTAGGGTTAGGGTTAGAGATACCGTGAGGGTGAGGGTGAGGGTTAGGGTTAGGTTTAGGGTAAGGTTTAGGGTTAGTGTTAGGATTAGGGTTAGGGTGAGGGTGAGGTTTAGGTTAGATTTAGCGTTAGTTGGAGGTTTAGGTCGAGGGTTAGGGTTAGGGTTAGTTTTAGGGTTAAGTTTAGGGTGAGGGTTAGGTTGAGGTTTAGGGTTATGGTCAGGGTTAGTTTTAGGAGTAGTGTGAGTGTGAGTGTGAGGGTGAGGGTTAGGGTTAGTCTTAGAATTAGGCTTATAGTTAGGCTGAGGGTGAGGGTGGGGTTGAAGATTAGGTTTAGGGTGGTGGTTAGGGTTGGGGCTAGGGTGAGGGTTAGGATGAGGATTAGGTTTAGGATTAGAATTAGGGTTAGGTTGAGGGCTAGGGTGTGGGTGAGGTTTAGGGTAAGGGTTAAGCTTAGGCTTAGGGTTAGGCTGAGCGTGACGTTGAGGGTGAGGGTTAGGGTTAGGGTGATGGTTAGGTTTAGGGTTAGGGTGAGGGTTAGGTTGAGGTTTAGGGATAGTGTTAGGTTTAGTATTAGATTTAGGGTGAGGGTGAGTGTGACGGTTATGGTGAGGGCTAGGCTTAGGCTTAGGGTTAGGTTGAGGTTGTGGGTGCGGGTGAGGGTTAGGGTTAGGGTTAGGGTGTGGTTTAGGGTTAGGGTTAGTGTTAGTGTGAGAGTGAGGTTTAGGGTTAGATATAGGGTTAGGGGGAGGGTTAGGGTTAGGGTTAGGGATAGGGTTAGTGTTAGAGTTAGGGTGAGGGTGAGGGTTAGGTTGAGGTTTAGGGTTAGGGTTATGGTTAGGGTTAATATGAGGGTTAGTGTTAGGGTTAGGGTTAGTGTTAGGTTGAGGGTAAGTTTTAATGTGAGGTTTTGGGTTAGGGTGAGTGTTATGGTTAGGGTGAGCGTTAGGATTAGGGTTAGGGTTATTGTTAGGGTTCGGTTTAGGGTTTTGGTTACGGTGAGGGTGAGGCATAGGGTTAGGGTTAGGGTGAGGTTTAGGGTTTGGGTTAGGGTTAGAATGAGGATTATGATGAAGGTGAGGTTTGGGGTTAGAGTTAGGGTGACGGTGAGGGTTAGGGTTAGGATTTGGGTTAGGGTGAGGTTTAGTGTGTGTGTTAGGTTTAGGTTTAGGCTAAGAGTTAGGCTAAGGGTGAGGTTGAGGGTGAAGGTTAGGGTTTGGATTGGTGTTAGTATTAGAGTGAGGGCGACGGTTTGGTTTAGTGTTAGGGTGAGGGTTAGGGTGAGTGTTAGGATTAGGGTTAGGGTTATGGTGAGCGTTAGGGTTAGGGTTAGGTTGAGGGTTTGGATTAGGGTAAGAGTTAGGGTTCAGAAAACCCAGAAATGAACCTACAGACCTATAGCCATCTAATCTTCGATAAGGAAGCTAAAACAATAGAATGGACGAAAGACAGCCTCTTCAGTAATTGGTGCTGGTAAAATTGGTTAACTACATGTAGAAAACTAAAGCTAGCTCCTTATATATCACCCTGCACCAGAATCAACTCCAAATGGATCAAAGACCTTGAACTCAAAGCAGACACTCTGAAAACATTACAGGATGGAATAGGAGAAACCCTAGGTCTCCTTGGCTCAGGCCGAAATTTTCTGAATAGAGACCCAGAAACACAACAAATCAAAGAAAGGTTGGACAAATGGGATTACATAAGGTTGCAGAGCTTCTGCAGGGCAAATGACATAGCTAGCAAGATCAATAGAAAGCCCACCGATTGGGAGAAGATCTTTACTAGCCATACAACGGACAAGGGTCTCATATCTAAAATATACTTGGAACTCAAAAAATTAAGCCACCCAACAACAAATCCTCAAAGAAACAACTGCCCAATAAATAAGTGGGCGAAAGACTTAAAGAGAAGCTTCTCTGAAGAAGAAAGAAGGATGGCCAATAGACACATGAAGAAATGTTCAACATCCCTAGCCATAAAAGAAATGCAAATCAAAACAACATTGAGATATCACCTCACTCCAGTTAGAACAGCAAAAATCAAGAACTCTAACAACAACAGATGATGGAGGGGATGTGGACAGAAAGGAACCTTACTACATTGTTGGTGGGAATGTAAACTTGTTCAACCACTTTGGAAAGCAGTATGGAGGTTCCTCAAAAGACTTCACATAGATCTCCAGTATGATCCAGCAATCCCACTTTTGGGCATTTACCCAAATGTATACAAACAAGACCACACTAAAGCTACCAGCACAACTATGTTTATTGCAGCATTATTTACTATAGCTAAGATTTGGAACCAACCCAGATGCCCCTCAATAGATGAATGGATCAAGAAAATGTGGTATATATACACAATGGAATTCTATGCCTCCATCAGAAAGAATGACATTTCCCCATTTGTTAGGAAATGGAAAGGCTTGGAAAAAATTATATTAAGTGAAGTAAGCCAGGCCCAAAGAAACATAGGTCCCATGGTTTCCCTTATTTGCAATATCTAGTATAGGTATGAGTCAAGCAGAAAAGGTCAGATAATGTGATGTTAGGAAAATGAATCCTTAGTTATGTATTTTAATGTTTTCGTTTCTTTCATGCATGTGTTTCTAACGCATTTATAAGATTATTTTTTTGTTGCTTTGTATGTCCCTCCCCCACAGTGTAACCCCCGCTTTCACTTTATTTGATGTCAGTATAACATGTGGAGGAGATGGGGACAACAAGTCGTTTAAGGATTCAGGTGGACCTGTTGCAACAAGGAGAATTACAAAATGTCATGTCAAAGCAAGCTTTACAATGTCGGTGTGGGGGGGGGAGGGGGGTATGATTGGGTGGGGGGGGAGGGGGGAGGCTGAGAAGGGAGGTGAAGGGTAAACAAAGGAGGAGGCTGCAATGCTTGGTAAGAAATGTATGCATTATCCTGCCAATGTAATTGTAACCCCTCTGTACAGTATGTTCTCAAATAAAATAAAATTAAATTAAAAAAAAAATAGTTAGGGTTCAGTTAAGTTCAGGGTTAGGGTGAGGGTTAGGGTTAGGGATATGGTGAGCATTAGGGTTAGGGTTAGGTTGAGGTTCTGGTTTAGGTTAAGGATTAGGGTTAGTTTTAGGGTTAGGATGAGGGTTAGGATGACGATTAGGGTTATGATTAGTGTTAGGGTGAAGGATAGGGTGAGGGTGAGAACTAGGGTTAGTGTTAGGTTAAGGCTTAGGGTTAGGATTAGGGTGAGGGTTAGGATGAGGTTTAGGGTTACAGTGAGGGTGAGGGTTAGGGTTAGGGTGAGGGTTAGGGTTAGGATTAGGGTTAGGGTTAGGGTGAGGGTGAGGTTTACGGTTAGAGTTAGGGTTAGGGTGAAGCTGAGGTTGAGTGTTAGTTTTCCAGTTAGTGTTAGGTTTTAGGTTAGTGTAAGTGTCAGTGTTAGAGTGAGGGTAAGGGTGAGGGTTAAGGTTAGGGTGAGGGTTAGGGTTAAGGTTAGGGGGAGGGTTAGGATGAGGGTTAGGATTAGGATTAGGGTTAGGGTTAGGGTGCGGGCTAGGGTGAGGGTGAGGTTTAAGGTTAAGGTTAGGGTGAGGTTTAGGGTTAGGGTTAGAGTTAGGGTTAGGGTGAGGCTGAAGTTTAGAATTAGAGTTAGGGTTCAGGTGAGGCTGAGGGTGAGGGTTAGGATTAGGTTTAGGATAAGGATTACGGTAAGGGTTAGGGTGAGTGTGAGGGTTTAATGTTAGGGTTAGGGTTAGGCTTAGGGTTACACTGAGGGTGAGGGTGAGGGTTAGGGTTAGGATTAGGGTTAAGTTGAGGTTGAATGTGTATGTTAGTGTTAGGTTTAGGGTTAGGCTTCAGGTTAGGCTGAGGGTGAGGGTGAGGGTGAGGATTAGGGTTTGGGTGAGGGTTAGGGTAAGGGTTTGGGGGAGGGTTAGCATGAGGGTTAGTGTTAGGATTAAGGTTAGGGAGAGGGCTAGGGTGAGCGTGAGGTTTAGGTTGAGGGTCAGGGTGAGGTTTAGTGTTAGAGTTAGTGTTAGGGTGAGGCTGAGGGTGAGGGTTAGGGTTAGGATTAATGTTAAGCTTAGGCTTAAGGTGAGGGTTAGGTTGAGGCTGAGGGTTAGGATTAGGGTTAGGAGTAGGATTAGGGTTAGGGTGAGGGTGAGTGTGAGGGTTAGGCATAGGTTTAGGGATAGGCTTAGGGTTAGTCTGAGGTTGAGGGTGAGGGTTAGGGTTAGGGTGAGGTTTAGGTTTAGGGTTACGGTGAGTGTGAGGGTGAGAATTAGGGTTAGGCTTAGGATTAGATTGAGGGTGAGGGTGTGGGTTAGTGTTAGGGTTAGGTTTAGGGTTATGTGGAGGGTTAAGATGAGGGTTAGGGTTAGGGTGAGGTTTACGGTGAGGGTGAGTTTGTGTGTTAGGGTTAGGTTTAGTGTTAGGCTTAGGGTTAGTCTGAGGGTGAGGTTGAGGCTGAGGGTTAGTGTTAGGATGAGGGTTAGGGTAAGGGTTAGGGGGAGGGTTAGGAAAAGGGATAGGGTTAGGTTTAGGGTTGGGTGAGGCTAGAGTGAGGATGAGGTTTAGGGTTAGGTTTAGCTTGATCATTAGGATTATGGTAAAGGTGAGAGTTAGTGTTTGGGTTAAGTTTAGGGTTAGGTTGAGGGTTAGGGTAAGGGTTATGGTGAGGGTGAGTGTTAGGGTTAGGTTGAGGGTGAGGGATCGGATTAGGGTTAGGGTGAGGGTGAGGGTTATGGTTAGTTGTAGGTTGAGTGTGAGCGCTAGGGTGAGGGTGAGGTTTACGGTTAGGGGTAGGGTTAGTGTTAGGGTGATGGTGAAGTTTAGGGTTAGAGTTAGGGGTAGGATGAGGCTGAGGTCGAGGGTTAGGGTTGGGGTTAGTGTGACATTTAGGGCTAGGTTGAGGGTTAGGTTGAGGGTGAGGGTTAGGCTTAGGGTTAGGGTTAGGTTTAGGGTAAGGGTTAGGGTGAGTGTGAGCGTTAGGGCTAGGGTTAGGTTTTGGCTTAGGGTTAGGCTGAGGGTGAGGATGAGGGTTAGGGTTAGTGTTAGATTAAGTTTTAGGGTTAGGGTTAGGGTTAGGGTGAGAGTTAGGGTTCAGTTATGTTTATGGTTAGGGTGAGGCTTAGGGTTAGGTTTAAGGTGAGCATGAGGTTTAGGGTTACGTTGAGGAATAGGGTTAGGGTTAGGGCTAGGGTGAGGGTTAAGGTTAGGGTTAGGGTGAGGGTAAGGATGAGGTTTAGGGTTAGGATTAGGGTTAGGGTGAGGGCTAGGGTGAAGTTGAGGGTTAGGGTTAGTGTTAGATTAAGGTTTAGGGTTAGGGTGAGAGTTAGGTTGAGGGTTAGTGTTATGGTGAGGGTGATGATTAGGGTTAGGGTGAGGGTTTGGTTTAGGATTAGGGTTAGTGTGAGGATGAGTGTTAGGATTAGGGTTAGGGTTAGGTTTCGGTTTAGGATTAGTGTTATTGTTAGTGTTAGGGTTAGAGTTATGGTGAGTGTGAGGGTGAGGGTGAGGGTTAGGGTTAGGGTGAGGTTTAGGGTGAGGGTTAGGATTAGGGTGAGGTTAAGGGTGAGGGTTAGGGTAAGGATGAGGGTTAGGGTTATGGTTAGGGTGAGAGTTAGGGTTTGATTATGTTTAGGGATAAGGTGAGGATTATGGTTAGAGTTATGATGAGCATGAGTTTTAGGGTTATGATGAGGATTAGGCTTAGGGTAGGGCTACGGTGAGGTTTAAGGTTAGGGTTAGGGTGAGGGTAAGGATGAGGATTAGGGTTAGGATTAGGGTTAGGTTGAGGATGAGGGTTATGGTGAGAATGAGGATTAGGGTTAGGGTGAGGGTTAGGGTTAGGATTAGGCTTAGCATGAGAGTGAGTGTTAGGATTAGGGTTAGGGTTTGGGTTAGGTTTAGGGTTAGGATTAGTGTTATTGTTAGGGTTAGGCTTAGATTTGTGATGAGGGTGAGGGTGAGGGTGAGGGTTAGGGATAGGGATAGGGTGAGGTTTAGGGTTAGGGTTAGGATTAGGGTTTGGGTGAGGGTGAGATTTAGGGTTAGATTTAGGGTTATTTGGAGGGTTAGGTCGAGGGTTAGGGTTTTAGGTTTAAGGTTAGGGAGAGGTTTAGGTTGAGGTTTAGTGTTATTTTTAGGGTTAGGGTTAGGATTAAGGTGAGGGTGAGGGTGAGTGTGAGGGTTAGGGTTAGGTTTAGGCTTAGGCTAGGGTTAGGCTGAGTGTGAGGGTGGGGGTGAAGATTAGGTTTAGGGTGATTGTTAGGGTTAGGGCTAGGATGTGTGTCAAGATGAGGGTTAGGATTACGATTAGGGTTAGGTTGAGGTCTAGGGTTAGGGTGAGGGTCAGGTTAAGGGTTAGGCTTAGGCTTAGGGTTATGCTGAGGGTGAGGTTGAGGGTCAGGTTTAGGGTTAGGGTGATTGTTAGGTTTACGGTTGGGTGAGGGTTGGAATGAAGTTTAGGGTTAGGGTGACGGTTAGGGTGATGGTGATAAGGGTAAAGGTGATGTTTAGGTTGAGGTTGAGGGTTAAGGTAAGGGTGAGGGTTAGGTTAAAGTTTGGGGTTAGGGTAAGGGTTAGGGTTAGGGTTAGGGTGAGGGTTAGATTTGGGAATAGGATTAGGGTTAGTGTGAGATTTAGGGTGAGGATGAAATTTAGGGTTAGGGTGAGGGTGATGGTTAGAATTAGGGTTAGGGTGAGGGCTAGGGTCAGGGTGAGGATTAGGGTTATGTATAGGGTTAGGGTGAGGTTTAGGATTAGGGTGAGCTTTATTGTTAGGGTTAGGGTTAGCGTTAGTGTTAGGGTGAGGGTATGTGTAAGGGTGAGGGTTAGGGTTAGGGTGTGGGTTATGGTTCGTGTGAGGGTTAGGGTTAGGTTTACGGTTATTGTTACCTTTAGGGTTAGGGTTACGGTTATGGTGAGGGTGAGGGTTAGGTTTAGGGTTTGGGTCAGGTTTAGTATTAGGGTTAGTGTTAGAGTTAGGGTTATGTTGAGGTTGAAGTTTAGGGGTAGAGTTAGGGTTAGGGTAAAGGTAGGTTTAGGGTGTGCATTAGCGTGGGGGTGACAGTAAGGGTAAAGGCGAGGGTTAGGCTGAGGGTGAGGGTTATGGTAAGGTTGAGGGTTAGGGTTAGGGTGAGGCTTAGTGTTAGCTTTAGAGTCAGGTTGAGGATTAGATTGAGGATTAGTGTTAGAGTTAGTGTGAGGTTTAGGGTGAGGATGAGGGTTAGGGTTAGGATGAAGGCTAGGGTGAGGGTGAGGGTTGGGATTAATGTTAGGCTGAGGTTTATGGTTCGTGTGATGTTTAGGGTGAGTGTGAGGGTTAGGGTTAGGGTGAGGTTTAGGGTTATGGTTAGGGTTAGACTTAGTTAGGGTGAGGTTGAGGATTAGAGTTAGATTTAGGGTTAGTGTTAGTGTGAGGTTAGTGTTAGCATTAGGGTTAATGATATGGTGAGCGTAAGTCTTAACTTGAGGTTTTGGGTCAGGGTGACGGTTATGGTTATTGTGAGCGTTAGGATTAGGGTTAGGGTTATTGTTAGGGTTTGGTTTAAGGTTATGGTTATGGTGCGGGTGTGGATGAGGGTTAGGGTTAGTGTTACGGTGAGGGTGAGGTTTAGGGTTACAGTTAGGGTTAGGGTGAGGATTGGGATTAAGGTTAGGCTTAGGCTTAAGCCGAGCATGAGGGTGAGTGTTAGGGTTCGTGTTTGGGTGAGGGTTAGGGTTAGTTTAGGATTAGCGTGAATGTTAGTATGAGGTTTACGGTTAGGATAAGTGTAATGGTGAGGGCTAGGCTGAGGGTTAGAGTGAGGGTTAGGGTTAGGGATAGGGTGAGGTTTAGGATTAGAGTTAGGGTGATGGTGAGTTTGAGGGTTAGGATTAGGGTTAGGGTTAGGATTAGAGTAAGAATGAGGGTTAGGGTTTGGGTTAGGGTGAGGGTGAGTCTGAGGATTAGGGTTAGGTTTCGGGTTAGGTTTAGGGTTAGTGTTAGTGTTAGGGTTAGGGTTAGGGTTACAGTGAGGTTTGGGGTTAGGTTTAGGGTTAGGCTTAGAGTTAGGGTAAGGGTTAGGATGAGGATTAGGTTTACGATTAAGGTTAGGGTGAGGGCTAGGGTGAAGGTGAGGATTAGGGTTAGTGATAGGGTAACGTTTAGGGTTAGGGTTAGGGTTAGGGTGAGTGTTAGGATGAGCGTTAGGTTTACGATGAGGGTGAGGGTTAGGGTTAGGATGACGTTTAGGGTTTGGATTAGGGTTTGGGTGAGGTTGAGTTTTAGCATTAGGGTTAGGGTTAGGGTTAGGGTTAGATTTAGGGTTAGGATGTTAGGATTACTGTTATTGTTTGGGTTAGGGTTAGAGTTATGTTGAGAGTGATGGTGAGGGTGAGGATTAGGGTTAGAGTTAGGGTTAGGTTTAGGGTTAGGGTTAGTGTTAGGGTGAGGGTGCGGTTTATGGTTAGATTTAGGTTTAGTTGGAGGGTTAGGTCTAGGGTTAGGATTAGGGTAAGTGTTAGGGTTAAGGTTAGTTTCAGGGTTAGATGGAGGTTTAGGGTTAGGGTTAGTGTGAATTTTAGGGTGAGGATGAGGGTTAGGGTTAGGGTGAGGTTTATGTGTAGGGTGATGCTTAGGGATAGTGTGAGGTTTAGTGTTAGGGTTAGGATTCATGTTAGGGTGAGGGTAAGTGTTAGGGTGAGGGTTAGGGTTAGGGTGAGGGTTATAGTTATGGTGAGGCTAAGGGTTAGGTTTAGGGTTATTGTTAGCGTTACTGTTAGGGTTAAGGTTATGGTGAGGGTGAGGGTGACGGTTAGGATTAGGGCTAGGATGAGGTTTAGGGTTAGGGTTAGGGTTAGGTTTAGAGTTAGCGTGAGGTTTAGTGTTAGAGTTAGGTTTAGGGTGAGGCTGAGGGTGATGGTTAGGGTTAGGATTAATGTTAAGTTTAGGGTTAAGGTGAGGGTTAGGTTGAGGGTGAGGGTTAGGGTTAGGGTTAGGAGTAGGATTAGGGTTTGTGTTAGGGTGAGTGTGAGGGTTAGGGTTAGGATTAGGGATAGGCTTAGGGTTAGTCTGAGGTTGAGGGTGAGGGTTAGGGTTAGGTTGAGGTTTAGGGTTAGGTTTAGGGTGTGTGTGAGGGTTAGGGTTAGGCTTAGGATTAGGATTAGCCTGAGGGTGAGGGTGTGAGTTAGGGTTAGGATTAGTGTTAGGGTGATGTTTAGGGTTTTGGTTAGGGTTTGGGTGAGGTTGAGGTTTAGGTTTAGAGTTAGGGTTAGGGTGAGGTTTAGGTTCAGGGTTAGGGTAAGTGTTAGTTTTAGGTTTAGGGTTAGAGTGAGAGTCAGGGGGAGGGTTAGGGTTAGGGTTAGTGTTAGGGATAGGATTTGGGTTAGAGTGAGGGTGAGTGTGTTTTAGGTTTACATTTAGGGTTAGGCTTACGGTTAGGCTGAGGGTGAGTTTGAGGTTGACGGTTAGGGTTAGCCAGAGGTTTTTGGATGAGGGTTAGGGTTAGGATTAGAGTTAGAGTAAGGGCTAGGGTGAGTGTGAGGGTGAGGTTTAAGGTTAGGGTTAGGGTTAGGGGGAGGTTTAGTGTTAGGGTTAGGTGGTGAGGTTTAGGGGTACAGTTAGGGTTAGGGTGCGGGTTAGCTTGGGGGTGACGGTAAGGGTAAAGTTGAGGGTTAGGCTGAGGGTGATGGTTTCGGTAAGGGTTAGGGTTAGGGTTAGGGTGAGGGTTAGTGTTAGCTTTAGGGTGAGGGTGAGGGTTAGATTGAGGATTAGTGTTAGGGTTAGTGTGAGGTTTAGGGTGAGGATGAGTGTTAGGCTTAGGGTGCGGGCTAGGAAGAGGGCGAGGTTTAGGGTTAGTTTTAGGGTGAGGTTTAGTGTTAGGGTGATGGTTAGGATTAGTGTGAGGGTTAGTGTTAGGGTTAGAGTTAGTGTTAGGGTGAACGTAAGTGTTAGGGTGAGGGTGAGGGTTAAGGTGAGTGTTATGGTTAGGGTGAGGGTTAGGATTGTTTTTAGCATTAGGGTTAGGGTTACGGTTATGGTGAGGGTGAGGGTGAAGCTTAGATTTAGGACTAGGATGTGGTTTAGTTATAAGATTAGGGTTAGGGTTAGGGTCAGGATGAGGTTTAGTGTTAGAGTTAGGGTTAGGATGAGGCTGAGGGTGAGAGTTAGGTTTAGGATTAATGTTAGGGTTAGGCTTAAGGTGAGGGTTAGGTTGAGGGTGAGGGTTAGAGTTAGGGTTAGGAGTAGGATTACAGTTAGGGTTTGGGTGTGAGGGTTAGGTTTAGGGTTAGGGATAGGCTTAGGGTTAGGCTGAGGTTGAGGGTGAGTTTTAGGGTAAGGGTGAAGTTTAGGATTAGGGTTAGGAATAGGGTTAGGGTTAGGGTTAGGGTGAGTGTAAGGGTTAGGGTTAAGTTTAGGGTTAGGCTTAGGGTTAGGCTGAGGATGAGGGTGAGGGTGAGGGTTAGGTTTAGGGTGAGGGTTAGGGTTAGGTTTATGGGGAGTGTTAGGATGAGGGTTAGGTTTAGGATTAATGTTAGAGGTTGAGGTTAGGGTCAGGGTGAACTTTAGGGTTAAGTTTAGGGTTAGGGTTCTGTTGAGTGTGAGGTATAGGGTTAGAGTTAGGGTTAAGCTGAGGCAGAGTGTGAGGCTTAGGGTTAGGGTTAGGATTAGGATTATGGTAAGGGTTAGGGTGAGTGTGAGGGTTAATGTTCTGGTTAGGGTTAGGCTTAGGGTTACACTGAGGGTGAGAGTGAGGGTTAGGATTAGGATTAGGGTTAAGGTGAGGGTGAGTGATTGTGTTAGGTTAGGTTTAGGTTTAGGTTAAGGGTTAGGCTAAGGATGAGGTTGAAGTTGAGGGTTAGGGTTAGGGTATGGTTTAGGGTAAGGGTTAGAGGGAGGGTTAGGATGAGGGTTAGGGTTAGGATTATTGTTAGGGTGATAGTGAGGGTGAGGGTTAGGCTTAGTGTTAGGGTGAGGGTTAGGATGAGGTTTAGGATTAGGGTTAGGGTGAGGGGTAGGGTTAGGGTGAAGGTTAGGGTGAGTGTGAGGAATAGGGTTAGGGTTAGGATTAGGATTAGAGTAAGGATTAGGGTGAGTTTGAGTTTTAGGGTTAGGGTCAGGTTTAGGCTTAGGTTTAGGCTGAGGCTGAGGGTGAGGGTGAGGGTTAGGGGTAGGGTTAGGGTGGGGTTTAGGGATAGGGTTAGTGATAGGTTGGGGATTAGTGTGATTGTTAGGGTTAGGGAGAGTATTACGGTTATGGTGAGGGTGAGGGTGAGTGTGATGGTTCTGGTTAGAGGGATAGTTAGGTTTCGTTAAGTTTAGGGGTAGGGTGAGGGTTAGGGTTAGGGTGTGCGTCAGTGTTAGTGTTAGGTTGAGGTTTAGGGTTAGGGTGAGGATCAGGGTTAGTGTTAGGTTTAGGCTGAGGGCTAGGGTGAGCGTGAGGATTAGTGTTTGTTTTAGGGTAAGGTTTAGGGTTAGGGTTGGGGTTAGGTTGAGGGTAAGGATGAGGGTTAGGGTGAGGGTAAGGATGAGGGTTAGGGTTACGGTGAGGGTGAGGGTTAGGGTTAGGGTGAGGTTTACGGTTAGGATTAGGGTTAGGGTGAGGTTGAGTGTTAGCATTAGAGTTAGGGTTAGGGTTACGGTTAGGTTTAGGGTTAGGATTAGTGTTATTGTTAGGGTTAGGGTTAGAGTTATGGTGAGGGTGAGGGTTAGGGTTAGGGTTAGGGTTAGGGCAAGTGTTAGGGTGAGGGTTAGGGTTAGGGTGAGGGTTATGGTTAGGGTGAGGGTTAGGGTTAGCGTTAGGATTATTGTTAGCATTAGGGTTAGGGTTTCCGTTATGGTGTGGGTGAGGGTTAGATTTAGGGATAGGATGAGGTTTGGGGATAGGGTTATGGTTAGGGTTAGGGTCAGGTTGAGGTTTAGTGTTAGAGTTAGGGTTAGGGTGAGTCTGAAGGTGAGGGTTAGGTTTAGGATTAATGTTAGGGTTAGGCTTAAGCGAGGGTTAGGTTGAGGTTCATGGTTAGAGTTAGGGTTAGGAGTAGGATTAGGGTTAGGTTTAGCGTGAGTGTGAAGGTTAGGGTTAGGGTTAGGGATAGGCTTAGGGTTAGGCTGAGGTTGAGGGTAAGAGTTAGGGTTAGGGTTAGGTTTAGTGTGAGTGTGAGGGTTATTGGTAGGATTAGGGTTAGGGTGAGGGTTAGTGACTGTGTTATTGTTAGGTTTAGGGTTAGGCTTAGGGTTAGGCTGAGGATGAGGTTGAGGGTGAGGGTTAGGTTTAGGATTATGGTTAGGTTGAGGGTTAGGGTTAGGGTAAGTGTGAGAGTTAGGGTTCAGGTTAAGTTTAGGGTTAGGTTGAGGGTTAGGGTAAGGGTTAGGGTGAGGGTAAGGTTTAGGGTTAGGTTGAGGGTTAGGGTTCGGATAAGGGTGAGGGTGAGGTTTAGGTTTAGTGTTAGGTTGAGAGTTAGGATGAGGTTAGATTTAGGGTTAGGGTGAGAATTAGGGTTCGGTTATGTTTAGGGTTAGCGTGAGGGTTAGGTTTAGTGTTAGGGTTCGGTTGAGAGTTAGGGTTAGGTTTAGGGTTAGGGTGAGGGTTAAGGTTAGGGTTAGGTAGAGGTTAAGGATGAGGATTAGGGTTAGATTGAGGGCTTGGGTGAGGGTGAGGGTTAGGGTTAGTGTTAGATTAAGGTTTAGGGTTAGGGTTAGGGGTAGTGTGAGGGTTAGTTTGATGGTCAGGGTTACTGTGATGGTGAGGATTAGGGTTAGTGTTAGATTTAGGGCTAGGATTAGTGTTATTGTTAGGGTTAGGGTTAGAGTTACGGTGAGGGTTGAGGTTGAGGGTGAGGGTGAGGGTTGGTGTTAGGGTTAGAGTGAGGTTTAGGGTTAGGGATAGGATTAGGATTAGTGTAAGTGTGAGGTTTAGGATTAGATTTAGGGTTAGTTGGAGGGTGAGTTCGAGGCTTAGGGATAGGGTTAGGGTTAGTTTTAGGTTTAAGGATAGGGTGAGGGTTAGGATGAGGTTTAGGGATATGGTTAGGGTTAGGGTTAGGATTAGTGTGAGGGTGAGGGTGACTGTGAGGGTTTTTGTTAGGGTTAGGCTTAGGCTAAGATTTAGGCTGAGTGTGAGAGTGGGGGTGAGGATTAGGTTTAGGGTGATGGTTAGGGTTAGGGTTAGGGTGAGGTTTAGGATGAGGGTTATGCTTAGGCTTAGGATTAGGCTGAGCATGAGGTTGAGGTTGAGGGTTAGGGTTAGGGTTATTGTTAGGGTTACGGGGAGGGTGAGGGTTAGGTTGAGGGTTAGGGATAGCGTTAAATTTAGTATTAGGGGTATGGTGAGTGTGAGTGTGACAGTTATGGTGGGGGTTAAGCATAGGCTTAGGGTTAGGCTGAGGGTGAGGGTGGGGGTGAGGATTAGGGTTAGGTTGATGGTTTGGGTTATGGTTAGTGTTATTGTTATGGTGAGGCTTAGAGTTACTGTGAGGGGGAGGGTGCAGGTGAGGGTTAGGTTTAGAGTGAGGGTGAGGAATAGGGTTAGAGTTAGCGTTAGGGTGAGGCTGAGGGTGAGGGTTAGGGTTAGGGTTAGTGTTAGATTTAGGGTTACGGTGAGGGTTAGGGTGAGGTTGAGGATAAGGCTTAGTGTTAGGATTAGGATTAGGGAACTCTTAGGGTGAGTGTGAGGGTTAGGGTTAGGGTTAGGGTTAGGCTTAGGGTTAAGTTTAGGGTGAGGCTGAGGGTGAGTGTTAGGGTGAGGGTGAGATTTAGGCATAGGTTTACGGTGAGAGTTAGGGTTCGGGTTAAGTTTAGGGCCCAAGTGACGGTTAGGGTTAGGGTTACAGTGAGGTTGCGGGTTACGGTTAGTTTGAAGATTAGGGTTAGGCTTAGGATTAGGGTGAGGGTTACTGTAAGTGTTAGGGTGAGGGTTTGGGTGAGGATTAGGGTTATGATTAGGGTTCGGGTGAGGGCTAGGGTGTGGGTGCATGTTAGGATTAGTGTTTGGTTGCGGATTAGGGTTAAGTTTAGGGCGAGATTTAGGATAAGGCTTAGGGTTACAGTGAGGGTGAGGGTTAGGGTTAGGGTGAGGTTTAGGGTTAGTATTTGGGTTAGGGTGAGGGTGAGTTTTAGGATTATATTTAGGGTTAGGGGGAGGGTTAGGTGAACGGTTAGTGTTAGGGTTAGTGTTAGGGTTAAGGTTAGGTTGAGGGTTAGGTTGAGGTTTAGGTTTAGGGTTAGGGTTAGCATTAGTGTTAGGGTTGGGCTATGTGAGGGTTAGTGTTAGGGTTAGGGTTAGGGTTATGCTGAGGGTGAGGCTGGGGGTGAGGATTAGGGTTAGGGTGATGGTTAGGGTGAGGGCTAGGGTGAGGGTGAGGGTAAGGGTAAGGGTTAGGCTTAGGCTTAGGTTTAGGCTGAGCATGAGGTTGAGGGTGAGGGTTAGGTTTAGGGTGATGGTTAGGTTTACGGTTAGGTTGAGGGTTAGGATGAGGTTGAGGGTTAGGGTGAGTATGATGGTAAGGGTAAACCTCACGTTGAGGCTGAGGGTGAGGATTAAGATAAGGGTGAGGGTTAGGATTAGGTTTAGTGTTAGTGTTAGGGTTAGAGTGAGGGTTCGATTGAGCATTAGGGTTAGGGTTTTGGTTAGTGTGAGGTTTAGGGTGAGGATGAGGGTTAGGGTTAGGGTACGGGTGAGGGTTAGAATTAGCGTTAGGTTGAGTGCTAGGGTGAGGGTTAGGGATAGGTTAGGTTTACGATTTTTATTAGTTTGAGGTTGAGTGTGAGGGTTAGGGTTAGGGTTAGGGTTAGGCTTAGGGTTAGGGTGAGGGTTAGTGTTAGGGTTTGGGTTAGGGTTAGGTTGAGGCTGAGGCTGAGGGTTATGGTTAGGGTTAGGATTAGGGTTAGGTTTAGTGTTATTGTTAGGGTTAGGGTTAGAGTTACAATGAGGTTGAGGGTGAGGGTTAAGTTAGGGTGAAGTTTAGGGTTAGACTTAGGGTTAGGGGGAGGGTTAGTGTGATGTTTAGGGTTAGAGTTAGTGTTAAGGTGAGGTTGTGTGTTTGGTTGAGGTTTAGGGATAGGCTTAGGGTTAGGATTAGGTTTAGGGTGAGCATGAGTATGAGGGTTAGGTTGAGGGTTAGGCTTAGGCTTAGGGTTAGGCTGAGGGTGAGAATGGGGGTGAGGATGAGGGTTAGGGTGATTGTTAGGGTTAGTGTTATTGTTAGTGTTAGGGTTCGAGTTTCGGTGAAGATGAAAGTACGGGTGAGGGTGAGGGTTAGGGTTAGGGTGGGGTTTAGTGTTAGGTTTAGGGTTAGGGTGAAGGTGAGGGTGAGGTTTAGGGTTAGATATAGGGTTAGGGTGAGGGTTAGGGTTAGGGTTAGTGTTAGGGTTAGGGTGAGGATGAGGTATAGGCTTAGATATAGGGTTAAGGGGAAGGTTAGGGTTAGGGTTAGGGTTAGGATTGCGGTTAGGGTGAGGTTTAGGGTTAGGGTTAAGGTTAGGGTTAGAATTACAGTGAGTGTGAGGGTGCAGGTTAGTGTGAGGTTTAGGGTTAGAGTTAGGTTTAGGGTTAGGCTGAGTGTTAGGGTTAGGGTTAGTGTTAAAATTAGGGTTATGGTGAGGGTTAGGGTGAGGGTGAGGGTAAGGCTTAGTGTTAGGATTAGGATTAGGGTAAGGGTTATTGTGAGTGTGAGGGTTAGGGTTAGGGATAGTGTTAGGCTTAGGGTTAGGCTGAGCATGAGGTTGAGTGTGAGCATTAGGGTTAGGGATAGGGTGAGGTTTAATTTTAGGGTTAGGGTTAGACTTAGGGTTAGGTTGAGGGTGAGGTTTAGGGATAGGTTTCGGGTCAGGGTGGGGGTTAGGGTTAAGGTGAGGGTTAGGGTGAGAGTCAGGGTGAGGGTTAGGCTTAGTGTGAGAGTTAGGGTTCGGGTTAATTTTAGGGTTAGGGTGAGGGTTAGGTTAATGTTTACAGTGAAGGTGAGGATTAGGGTTAGGTTGAGGGTTAGGGTTAGGGTTATTGTTAGGGTGAGGTTTAGGATGAGGTTTAGGGTTGGGATTAGGTTTAGGGTGATTCCTAGGGTGAGGGTGAGGTGTTGGGTTAGGGTTATTGTGAGGTTTAGGTTTAGGGTTAAGGTTAGCATTTGGGTGAGGGTTCGATTGAGGATTAGGTTTCGGGTTAGGGTTAGTGTTAGGTTTAGGGAGAGAATGTGGATAGGGATAGGGTGAAGTTTAGGGTTAGTGTTAGGATTAGTGTTAGGGTGAGTGTGAAATTTAGGGTTAGATTTAGGGTTATTTGGAGGGTTAGGTCGAGGGTTAGGGTTAGGGTTAGTTTTAGGGTTAAGGTTAGGGAGAGGGTTAGGTTGAGGTTTAGCGTTATGGTTAGGGTTAGGGTTAGGGTAAGGGTGAGGGTGAGTGTGAGGGTTAGGGTTAGGGTTAAGCTTAGGCTTAGGGTTAGGCTGAGTTTGAGGGTGGGGGTGAAGATTTGGTTTAGGGTGGTGGTTAGGGCTAGGGCTAGGATGAGTGTCAAGATGAGGGTTAGGATTACAATTAGGGTTAGGGTGAGGTCTAGGGTTAGGGTGAGGGTTAGGGTAAGCATTAGTCTTAGGCTTAGGCTTAGGCTGAGCGTGAGGTTGAGCGTGAAGGGTAGGGTTACGGTGATGGTTAGGTTTACGTTTAGGGTGAGTGTTGGGATGAGGTTTAGGGTTAGGGTGAGAGTTAGGGTGATGAGATAAGGGTAAAGTTGATATTTAGGTTGAGGTTGAGTGTTAAGGTTAGGGTGAGTGTTAGGTTAAAGTTTGGGGTTATGGTAAGGGTTAGGGTTAGGGTTAGGGTGAGTGTTAGATTTAGGATTAGGATTAGGATTAGGGTTAGTGTGAGGTTTAGGGTGAGGATGAAGGTTAGGGTTAGGATGAGGGTGCTGGTTAGAATTAGGGTTAGTGTGAGGGCTAGGGTCAGGGTGAGGATTAGGGTTAGGTTTAGGGTTAGGGTGAGGTCTAGGATTAGGGTGAGGTTTAGGGTTAGTGTGAGGGTTAGTGTTAGGGTTAGCGTTAGTGTTAGGGTGAGGGTATGTGTTAGGGTGAGGGTTAGGGTTAGGGTGCGGGTTATGGTTCGTGTGAGGGTTAGGGTTAGGGTTAGGGTTATTGTTACCTTTAGGGTTAGGGTTACGGTTATGGTGAGGGTGAGGGTTAGGGTTAGGGTTTGGGTCAGGTTTAGTATTAGGGTTAGTTTTAGAGTTAGGGTTATGTTGAGGTTGAAGTTTAGAGGTACATTTAGGGTTAGGGTAAGGGTTAGGTTTAGGGTGCGCATTAGCGTGGGGGTGACGGTAAGGGTAAAGTCGCGGGTTAGGCTGAAGGTGAGGGTTACGGTAAGGGTGAGGTTTAGGGTTAGGTTAAGGGTTAGTGTTAGCTTTAGGGTGAGGTTGAGGATTAGATTGAGGATTAGTGTTAGGGTTAATGTGAGGTTTAGGGTGAGGATGAGGGTTAGGGTTAGGGTGAAGTCTAGGTTGAGGGTGAGGGTTGGGGTTAGTGTTAGGCTGAGGTTTATGGTTCGGGTGATGTTTAGGGTGAGTGTGAAGGTTAGGGTTAGGGTTAGGTTTAGGGTTACGGTTAGTGTTAGGTTTAGGGTGAGGTTGAGATTTAGGGTTAGATTTATGGTTAGTGTTAGTGTGAGGTTAGTGTCAGTGTTAGGGTTAGTGTTATGGTGAGCGTAAGTCTTAGGGTGAGGGTTTGGGTCAGGGTGACGGTTATGGTTAGGGTGAGCGTTAGGATTAGGGTTAGGGTTATTGTTAGGGTTCGGTTTAAGGTTACGGTTATGGTGCGGGTGCGGGTGAGGGTTAGGGTTAGTGTTAGGGTGAGGTTTAGGGTGAGGGTGAGGTTTAGGGTTACAGTTAGTGTTAGGGTGAGGATTGGGACTAAGGTTAGGTTTAGGCTTAGGCTTAGGCTTAGGCAGCATGATGGTGAGTGTTAAGGTTCGTGTTTGGGTGAGGGTTAGGGTTAGGTTTAGGGTTAGGTTGAATGTTAGGATGAGGTTTACGGTTAGGATAAGTGTAAGGGTGAGAGCTAGGCTGAGGGTTAGAGTGAGAGTTAGGGTTAGGGATAGGGTGAGGTTTAGAATTAGAGTTAGTGTGAGGGTGAGTGTGAGGGTTAGGATTAGGGTTAGGGTTAGGATTAGAGTTAGGATGAGGGTTAGGGTTTGGGTTAGGGTGAGGGTGAGGCTGAGGATTAGGGTTAGGTTTAGGGTTAGGTTTAAGGTTAGTGTTAGTGTTAGGATTAGGGTTAGGGTTAAATTGAGGGTTGGGGTTAGGGTTAGGGTTAGGCTTAGAGTTAGGGTTAGGGTTAGGATGATGATTAGCTTTACGATTATGGTTAGGGTGAGGGCTAGGATGAAGGTGAGGATTAGGGTTAGTGATACGGTAACGTTTAGGGTTAGGTTTAGGGTTAGGGTGAGGGTTAGGATGAGCGCTAGGGTTTCGGTGAGGGTGAGGGTTAGGTTTAGGGTGAGGTTTAGGGTTTGGATTAGGATTTGGGTGAGGTTGAGTGTTAGCATTAGGGTTAGGGTTATATTTAGGGTTAAGATTACTGTTATTGTTTGGGTTAGGGTTAGAGTTATGTTGAGATTGATGGTGAGGGTGAGGATTAGGGTTAGAGTTAGGGTTAGGTTTAGGGTTAGGGTTAGTGTTAGGGTGAGGATGAGTTTTATGGTTAGATTTAGGTATAGTTGGAGGGTTAGGTCTAGGGTTAGGATTAGGGTAAGTGTGAATTTTAGGGTGACGATGAGGGTTTGGGTTACTGGTTAGTTTCAGGGTTAGGTTGAGTTTTAGGGTTAGGGTTAGTGTGAATTTTAGGGTGAGGATGAGGGTTAGGGTTAGGGCGCGGTCTAGAGAGAGGGTGAGGTTTAGTGTTAGTGTTAGGGTGAGGTTTATGGTTAGGGTGATGTTTAGGGTTAATGTGAGGTTTACTGTTAGGGTTAGGGTTAGTGTTAGGGTGAGGGTAATTGTTAGGGTGAGGGTTACGGTTAGGTCGAGACTTATGGTTAGGGTGAGGCTTAGGGTTAGGGTTAGGATTATTGTTAGCGTTAGGGTTAGCGTTAATGTTATGGTGAGGGTGAGGGTGAGGGTTAGGGTTAGGGCTAGGATGAGGTTTACGGTTAGGGTTAGGGTTAGGGTTAGGGTGAGGTTTAGTGTTAGAGTTAGGGTTAGGGTGAGGCTGAGGGTGAGGTGTAGGGTTAGGATTAATATTAGGGTTAGGCTTAAGGTGAGGGTTAGGTTGAGGGTGAGAGTTAGGGTTAGGGTTAGGAGTAGGATTAGGTTTTGTTTTAGGGTGAGTGTGAGGGTTAGGGTTAGGATTAGGGATAGGCTTAGGGTTAGGCTGCGGTTGAGGGTGAGGGTTAGGGTTAGGGTGAGGTTTAGGGTTAGGGTTCGGGTGTGTGTGAGGGTTAGGTTTAGGCTTAGGATTAGCCTGAGGTTGAGGGTGTTGGTTAGGGTTTGGCTTAGTGTTAGGGTGACGTTTAGGGTTTGTGTTAGTGTTAGAGTTAGGGTTAGGGTGAGGTTGAGGTTTAGGTTTAGAGTTAGGGTTAGGGTGAGTTTTAGGTTGAGAGTTAGGGTAAGGGTTAGTTTTAGGTTTAGGGTTAGAGTGAGAGTTAGGGGGAGGGTTAGGGTTAGTGTTAGGGATAGGATTTGGGTTAGAGTGAGGGTGAGTATGTGTGTTAGTTTTAGGTTTAGGGTTAGGCTTATGGTGAAGCTGAGGGTGACGTTGAGGTTGACGGTTAGGGTTAGCAGGAGGTTTAGGATGAGGGTTAGTGTTAGGATTAGAGTTAGAGTAAGGGCTAGGGTGAGTTTGAAGGTGAGGTTTAAGGTTAGGGTGTTGGTTAGGGTTTGGCTTAGTGTTAGGGTGACGTTCAGGGTTTGTGTTAGTGTTAGAGTTAGGGTTAGGGTGAGGTTGAGGTTTAGGTTTAGAGTTAGGGTTAGGGTGAGTTTTAGGTTGAGAGTTAGGGTAAGGGTTAGTTTTAGGTTTAGGGTTAGAGTGAGAGTTAGGGGGAGGGTTAGGGTTAGTGTTAGGGATAGGATTTGGGTTAGAGTGAGGGTGAGTATGTGTGTTAGTTTTAGGTTTAGGGTTAGGCTTACGGTAAAGCTGAGGGTGACGTTGAGGTTGACGGTTAGGGTTAGCAGGAGGTTTAGGATGAGGGTTAGTGTTAGGATTAGAGTAACAGTAAGGGCTAGGGTGAGTTTGAAGGTGAGGATTAAGGTTAGGGTGAGGGTTAGGGTGAGGTTTAATGTTAAGGTTAGGGTTAGAGTTACGGTCACGGTGAGGATGAGTTTTTGGGGTACAGTTAGGGTTAGGTTGCGGGTTAGCTTAGGGGTGAAGGTAAGGATAAAGTTGAGGGTTAGGCTGAGGGTGACGGTTACGGTAAGGTTTAGGGTTAGGGTTAGGGTGAGGGTTAGTGTTAGCTTTAGGGTGAGGGTGAGGGTTAGATTGAGGATTAGTGTTAGGGTTAGTGTGAGGTTTAGGGTGCGGATGAGGGTTAGGCTTAGGGTGAGGGCTAGGAAGAGGGTGAGGTTTAATGTTAGTGTTAGGGTGAGATTTAGGGTTAGGGTGATGGTTAGGGTTAGTGTGAGGGTCAGTGTTAGGGTTAGAGTTAGAGTAAGGTTGAAGGTAAGTGTTAGGGTGAGGGTTAGGTTTAAGGTGAGTGTTATGGTTAGGGTGAGGATTAGGATTGTTTTTAGCATTAGGGTTAGGGTTACGGTTATGGTTAGGGTGAGGGTGAGGCTTAGGTTTAGGACTAGGATGAGGTTTAGTTATAAGGTTAGGGTTAGGGTTGGGGTCAGGGTGAGGCTTAGTGTTAGAGTTAGGGTTAGGATGAGGCTGAGGGTGAGAGTTAGGTTTAGGATTAATGTTAGGGTTAGGCTTAAGGTGAGGGTTAGGTTGAGGGTGAGGGTTAGAGTTAGGGTTAGGAGTAGGATTAGGGTTAGGGTTTGGGTGAGTTTGAGGGGTAGGTTTAGGGTTAGAGATAGGCTTAGGTTTAGGCTGCGGTTAAGGGTGAGGTTTAGGGTTAGGGTGAGGGTTAGGGTTAGGGTTAGGATTACGAATAGGTTTAGGGTTAGGGTGAGTGTGAGGGTTAGGGTTAGGTTTAGGGTTAGGCTTAGGTTTAGGATGAGGATGAGTGTGAGTGTGAGGGTTAGGGTTAGGGTGAGGGTTAGGTTTAGGGTTATGGGGAGGGTTAGGATGAGGGTTAGGGTTAGGATTATTGTTAGAGTGAGGGCTAGGAAGAGGTTGAGGTTTAGGGTTAGGGTTAGTGTGAGGTTTAGGGTTAGGTTTAGGGTTAGGGTTAGGGTGAGTGTGAGGTATAGGGTTAGAGTTAGGGTTAAGCTGAGGCAGAGTGTGAGGCTTAGGGTTAGGGTTACGATTAGGATTATGGTAAGGGTTAAGGTGAGGGTGAGTGAGTTTGTTAGGTTAGGTTTAGGTTTAGGTTAAGGGTTAGGCTAAGGATGAGGTTAAAGTTGAGGGTTAGGGTTAGGGTAAGGTTTAGGGTAAGGGTTAGGGGGAGGGTTCGGATGAGGGTTAGGGTTAGGATTAGTGTTAGGGTGATAGTGAGGGTGAGGGTTAGGCTTGGTGTTAGGGTGAGGGTTAGGATGAAGTTTAGGATTAGGGTTAGGGTGAGTTTTAGGGTTAGGGTGAAGTTTAGGGTGAGGGTGAGGATAAGCTTTAGGGTTAGGACTAAGATTAGAGTAAGGGTTAGGGTGAGTTTGAAGGTTAGGGTTAGGGTTAGGTTTAGGCTTAGGGTTAAGCTGAGGCTGAGGCTGAGGGTGAGGGTTAGGGGTAGGGTTAGGGTGGTGTTTAGGGATAGATTTATTGTTAGGTTGGGGATCAGTGTGAGTGTTATGGTTAGGGTGAGTATTATGGTTATGATGAGGGTGAGAGTGAGTGTGATGGTTAGGGTTAGGGTGAGAGTTAGGGTTCGGTTAAGTTTAGGGTGAAGGTGAGGGTTAGGGTTAGGGTGAGCGTCAAGTTTTAGGGTTAGGTTTAGGGTTAGGGTTAGGGTAAGAATGAGGGTTACTGTTAGGGTTCAAGTGAGGGTTAGGGTGAGGATTAGGGTTGCGATTAGGGTTAGGGTGAGGGCTAGGGTGAGCATGTGGATTAGGGTTTGTTTTAGGGTAAGGTTTAGGGTTAGGGTTGGGGTTAGGGTGAGGGTTAGGATGAGGGTTATGGTTACGGTGAGAGTGAGGGTTAGCGTTAGGGTGAGGTTGAGGGTTAGGATTAGGGTTAGGGTGAGGTTGAGTGTTAGCATTAGGGTTAGGGTTAGGGTTAGGGTTAGGTTTAGGGTTAGGATTAGTGTTATTGTTAGGGTTAGGGTTAGAGTTATGGTGAGGGTGAGGGTTAGGTTGAGGGTGAGGTTTATGTTTAGATTTAGGTTCAGTTGGAGGGTTGGTTCTAGGGTTAGGGTTAGGGTTAGTGTTAGGGTTAAGGTTAGGGTGAGGGTTAGGTTGAGGTTTAGGGTTAAGGTTAGGTTTAGGTTTAGGATTAGGGTTAGGGTGAGGGTGAGTGTAAAGTTTAGGGTTAGGGTTAGGGTTAGGCTTAGGGTTAGGCTGAGGTTTAGGGTGGGGGTGAGGATTAGGGTTAGGGAGATGGTTAGAGTTAGGGTTATGGTGAAGGTAAGTGTTAGGATTAGGGTTAGAGTTAGGGTTAGGGTGAGGATGAGGTTTAGGGGTTGAGTTAGGGTTAGGGTGAAGGTTAGCGTTAGAGTGAATGTTAGGGTGGCGTTGACAGTAAGGATAAAGGTGAGGGTTAGGCTGAGGGTGAGGGTTACAGTAAGGGTGAGGGTTAGGGTTAGGGTGAGGGTTAGGGTGAAGGTTCAGGTGAGGGTGAGGTTTAGATTGAGGATTAGTGTTAGGGTTATTGTGAAGTTTATGGTGAGGATGAGGGTTAGTGTTAGGGTGAGGGCTAGGGAGAAGGTGAGGTTTAGGGTTAGTGTTAGGGTGAGGTTTAGGGTTAGGATGATTGTTAGGGTTAGTGTGAGGATTAGTGTTAGGGTGATGGTAAATATTAGGGTGAGGGTTAGGGTTAGGGTGAGTGTTAGGGTTAGGGTGAGGGTTAGGGTTAGGGTTAGGATTATTGTTAGCATTAGGGTTAGGGTTTCAGTTATGGTGTGGGTTAGGGTTAGGGTTAGGGTTAGTTTGAGGGTTAGGGTTAGGGTTAGGGTGAGGTTTAGTGTTAGGGTTAGAGTAAGAGTTATGGTTAGTGTGAGGGTGAGATTTAGAGGTAGAGTTCGTTTTAGGCTTTGAGTTAGTTTGAGTGTTCCGGTTAGGGTTAGTGTTAGGCTAGGGGTGACGGTAAGGGTAAACGTGAGGGTTAGGCTGAAGGTAATGGTTACGGTAAGGTTGAGGGTTAGGGTTAGGGTGAGTGTTAGGGTTAGGGTTAAGGTGAGAGTTAGGGTTCGGTTTAAGTTTAGGGTTAGGGTGAGGATTAGAGTAAGGGTTATGGTGAGGGTGAGGGTTAGGATTAGGTTGAGGGTTATGGTTAGGTTGAGGGTTAGGGTTAGGGTTAGTGTTATTGTTAGCGTTAGGCTTAGGGTTACCGTTACGGTGAGGGTGAGGGTTAGGTTTAGGATTAGGATGAAGTTTAGGTTTAGAGTAAGGGTTAGAGTTAGGGTTAGTGTGAGAGTGAGGTTTAGGGATAGAGTTAGGGTTAGTGTTATTGTTAGGGTTAGGGTTAGGGTGAGGGTTTGGGTTAGAGTTAGGCTTAGGCTTAGGTTTAGGCCAAGCATGAGGGTGAGGGTTAGGGTTAGGGTTAGGGTGAGGGTTAAGTTTAGGGTTAGGGTGAGGGTTAGGATGAGGTTTAGATTTAGGATTAGTGTTAGGGTGAGGACTAGGGTGAGGGTTAGTGTGAGGGTTAGGTTTAGGGATAGGGTTAGGTTTAGAATTAGGGTTCGGTTGCGGGTCAGTGTGAGAGTCATGGGTAGGGTTAGGCTTAGGGTTAGAGTGAGGGTTAGGGTTACGGTTTTGGTTAGGGTGAGGGTGAGGCTGAGGATTAGGGTTAGGTTTATGGTTAGGGTTAGAGTTAGGGTTAGGGTTAGAGTTATTTTTAGGGTTAGGGTTAGATTTACGGTGAGATTGAGGGTTGGGGTGAGGGTTAGGGTTAGGGTGAGGTTTAGGCTGAGGTTTAGGGTTAGGGTTAGGGTGAAGGTGAAGTTTAGGGTTAGAGTTAGTGTTATGGGGATGGTTAGGTTGAGGTTTAGGGATAGGGTTAGATTTAGTATTAGGGGTATGGTGAGGGTGAGTGTGACAGTTAGGGTGGGGGTTAGGCATAGGTTTAGGGTTAGGCTGAGGGTGAGGGTGGAGGTGAGGATTAGTGTTAGGGTGATGGTTTGGGTTAGGGTTACTGTTATTATTACGGTTAGGCTTAGAGTTACTGTGATAGGGAAGGTGCTGGTGAGGGTTAGGGTTAGGTTTAGGGTGGGGTTTAGGGTTAGGGTTAGGGTTAGTGTGAGGGTGAGGTTTAGGGTTAGAAATAGCGTTATGGGGAGGGTTAGGATGAGGGTTAGTGATAGGGTTAGTGTTAGAGTTAGGGTGAGGCTGAGGGTTAGTTTGAGGTTTAGGGTTATGGTTTTGGTTAGGTTTACTGTGAGGGTTAGTGTTAGGGTTAGGGTTAGTGTTAGGGTGAGGGTAAGTTTTAGGGTTAGGGTTTGGGTTAGGGTGAGTGTTTGGATTAGGGTGAGGGTTAGGATTAGTGTTAGGGTTATTGTTAGGGTTAGGTTTAGGCTTTTGGTTTCCGTGAAGGTGAGGGTGAGGTTTAGGTTTAGGGTTAGGATGAAGTTTAGGGTTAGGGTTAATGTTAGGGTTAGGGTTTGGGTGAGAGTTAGGTGAAGAGTTAGGGTTAGGGTTAGGCTTAAGGTTAGAGTTAGGTTTAGGGTTTCGGTTACGGTGAGGGTGAGTTTCAGTATTAGGGTTAGGGTGAGTGTAAGGATTAGGGTTAGAATTAGGGTTAGAGTGAGGCTGAGCGGGAGGGTGAGGGTTAGGGTTAGGGTTAGGATTAGGTTTAGGGTTAGGTTTAGGGTGAGTGTGAGGGTTATGGTTAGGGTTAGGGTTAGCCTTAGGTTTAGGCTGAAGGTTTGCGTGAGGGTGAGGGTTATGTTTAGTTTGAGGGGTAGGGTTAGGGTCAGGGTGAGTTTTAGTGTTAGGGTTATGGTTAGAGTTATGGTTAGGGTGAGGGTGAGGTTTAGGGTAGAGTTAGTTTGAGGGTGAGGGTTATGGTGAATGTGAGGGTATGGTGAGGGTTAGGGTAGGGTGAAGGTAAGGGTAAACGTGAGGGTTAGGCTGAGGGTGAGGGTTACGGTAAGGTTGAGGGTTACGGTTAGGGTGACCGCTAGGGTTAGGGTTAGTGTGCGAGTTAGGTTACAGGTTAAGTGTAGGGTTAGGATGAGGGTTAGGGTAAGGGTTACGGTGAGGGTGAGGGTTAGGTTTAGGTTGAGGGCTAGGTTGAGGCTGAGGGTTAGGGTTAGGGATAGGGTGAGCGCTAGGGTGAGGGTTAGGGTGAGGGTTAGGTTTAGGGATAGGGTTAGGTTTAGGATTAGTGTTAGTTTGAGGGTGAGTGTGAGGGTTAGGTTTAGGGTTAGGGTTAGGCTTAGAATTAGGGTGAGGATTAGGGGTAGGGTTTGGGTTAGGGTGAGGCTGAGGCTGAGGATTAGGGTTAGGTTTATGCTTAGGGTTAGGCTGAGGGTGAGTGTGGTGGTTAGAATTAGAGTTAGGGTTAGGTTAGGCTTAGGTTTAGGGTTATTGTTAGTGTTATGGTTTGGGTTAAGTTTGCAGTGAGGGTGAGGCTGAGGGTGAGGGTTATGGTTAGAGTTACGGTTAGGGTTAGGGTTAGTGTTATTGTTAGGTTTAGGGTTAGATTTACGGTGAGGTTGAGGGTGAGGGTGATGTTAGGGTTAGGGTGAGGTTTAGGGTTAGGGTTTCGGTTAGTGTTAGGGTGACGGTGATATTTAGGTTTAGAGTTAGAGTTACGCGGAAGGTTTGGGTGAGGTTAGGTTTATGGTTAGGGTTAGGGATAGAATGAGGATTAGTGTTAGGGTTAGGGTGAGGTGAGGGTTAGTTTGAGGTTTAGGGTTAGGGTTAGGTTTACTATTAGGGTTAGGGTGAGGTTTAGGGTGAGGGTTAGGCTGAGGGTTAGGCTTAGGCTAATGGTTCGACTGAGGGTGATGGAGGGGGTTAAGATTACGGTTAGGGTGATTGTTTGGGTTAGGGTTAGGGGGAGTTTTAGGGTGAGGGTTAGGGTTAGGTTTAGTGTTAGGGTTAGGGTAAGGATGAGGGTTAGGGTTCAGGTTAGGGTTAGGGTTAGGGTAAGGGTGAGGTTTATGGTTATGGTTAGGGTTAGGGTTAGATTTATGGTGAGGGTGACGGTGCGGATGAGTGTGAGGTTTAGGGTTAGTCTTACGGTTAGGCTTAGGGTTAGTCTAAGGGTGAGGGTGAGGTTTAGGGATAGGGTGAGTGTTAGGGTTAAGGTTATGGGGGGGTTAGGATGAGGGTTAGTGTTAGGATTAGGTTTAGGGTGATTGCTAGGGTGAGGGTGAGGTTTAGGGTTAGGTTAGGGTGAGGTTTATGGTTAGGGGTAGGGTTAGGTTGACGTTGAGGTTTAGGGTTAGAGTTAGGATTAAGGTGAAGCTGAGGGTGAGGGTTAGAGTTAGGGTTAGGATTAGGATTAGGGTAAGGGTTAGGGTGAGTGTGAGTGAAAGAGTTAGGGTTAGGTTTAGGCTTAGGGTTACACTGAGGGTAAGGGTGAGGGTTAGGGTTAGGGTGAGAGTTAGGGTTCAGGTTAAGTTTAGGTTTAGGATGAGGGTTAGTGTTATGTTTAGGTTGAGTGTGAGGTTTAGAGTTAGGTTGAGTGTTAGGGTTAGGGTTAGGGTTGGGGTGAGGGGTAGGATTAGTGTTAGGGTGAGGTTTAGGGTTAGGGTTAGATTTAGAGTGAGGGTTAGGATGAGGGGAAGGTTTACGGTAATGGTGAGGGTTAGGGTTAGGGTGAGTTTGAGTGTTAGGATTAGGGTTAGGGTTAGGGTTATTTTTAGGGTTACGGTTACGGTGAGGGTGAGAGTGAGGGTTAGGGTTAAGGTTAGGTTCAGGTTTTTAGTGTTAAGGTTAGGGTTAGATTTAGGGTTAGGGTGAGGTTAGGTTTATGGTTAGTGTGAGGGTTAATGTTTGGGTTATGGTGTGCGTTACGGTGAGTGTTGTGGTTAGGGTTTGTGTTAAGATAAGGGTTAGGGTTACACTAATGGTGAGGTTTAGGGTGAGTGTGAGGGTTAGTATTAGGTTTAGGGTTTGGGTGAGTTTCAGGGTTAGGATAAGGGTTAGGGTTAGGGTTATTGTTAGGGTTAAGTTTATGGTGAAGTTGCTGGTGAGGATTAGGGTTAGGGGTATGTTGAAGTTTTTAGTGTTAGGGTTAGGTTTAGAGTTAGGGTTAGGGTGAGGTTAGGGTTAGGGTTAGTGTGAGGCTTAGTGTTTTGGTTAGGGTATGGGTTATGGTGAGGGTTGTGGTTTGGGTGAGGTTTAGGATTAGGGTTAGGGTTATTGTTAGGGTTAGGTTTAGGGTTACGGTTACGGTGAGGGTGAGGTTTAGGGTTAGGTTTAGTGTTAGAGTTAGGGTTATGGTGAGGGTTAGGGTGAGGGTGAGGGTGAGGCATAGTGTTAGAATTAGGATTATGATAAGGGTTAGGGTGAGTGTGAGGGTTAGGTTTAGGGTTAGCCTTAGGGTTAGGCTGAGCATGAGGTTGAGGGTGAGGGTTATTGTTAGGGATAGGGTGAGATTTAGTGTTAGGGTTAGGGTTAGAATTAGGGTTAGGTTGAGGGTGAGGTATAGGGGTAGGGTTAGGGTCAGGGTGAAGTTTAGGGTTAGGGTGAGGGTTAGCGTGGGTGTGACGGTAATGGTAAAGGTGAGGTTTGGACTGAGGGTGAGGGTTATGATAAGGGTGAGGGTTAGGTTTAGGGTGAGGGTTAGGGTTAGGATTAGGGTGAGGGTGAGGGTTAGATTGAGGATTAGTGTTAGGGTTAGTGTGAGGTTTGGGGTGAGAATGATGTTTAGGGTTAGGTTTAGGGTTAGGATTAATATTATGTTTAGGCTTATGTTGAGGGTTAGGGTAAGGGTGAGGGTAAGGCTTAGTGTTAGGATTAGGATTAGGGTAAGGGTTAGGGTGAGTGTGAAGGTTAGGTTTAGGGTTAGGGTTAGGTTTAGGGTAAGGCTTAGGGTGAGGGTGAGGGTGATGGTTAGGGATAGGGTGAGAGTTTGGGGTAGGGTTTTTGTGAGAGTTAGGGTTCGGGTTAAGTTTAGGGTTAGGGTGAGGGTTAGGGTTAGTGTTACAGTGAGGGTGAGTGTTAGGGTTAGGTTGAGGGTTAGGGTTAGGTTTAGGATTAGGGTGAGGGTTAGGGTTAGGGTTAGCATGAGGTTTAGGCTTAGGGTTAGAGTTAGGGTGAGGTTTAGGATGAGGGTTAGGGTTAAGGTGAGGGTGAGAGTTAGGGTTTTTTTGAGGGTTAGTGTTAGGATTAGGGTTACAGTGAGGGTGAGGGTTATTGTTAGGGTTAGCAATAGGGTTATGGTTACTGTGAGGGTGAGGGTTAGGTTTAGGGTTAGGGTGAGGTTTAGTGTTAGGGTTAGGGTAAGAGTTAGGGTTAGGGTGAGGGTTAGGGTGAGGGTGAGGGTGAAGGTGAGGGTGCGGGTTAGGCTTAGGGTTAGGATTAGGATTAGGGTAAGGTTTAGGGTGAGTGTGAGGGTTAGGGTTACACTTAGGCTTAGGCTTAGGGTTAGGCTGAGAGTGAGGGTGAGGGTGAGGGTTAGGGTTGAGGTGAGGGTTAGGGATAGGTTTAGGGTGAGAGTTAGGGTTCGGTTAATTTTAGGGTTAGGTTGAAGGTTAGGGCTAGGATTAGGGTTAGGGTTAAGATTATGGTTGGGGTGAGGGTGAGTGATAGGATTAGGGTTAGGGTTAGGGTTAAGTTTAGGGATAGGATTAATGTTATTGTTAGGGTTAGGGTTAGAGTTATGGTGAGGTTGAGGGTGAGTTTGAGGGTAGGGTTAGGGTTAGATTTAGGGTTAGTTGAAGGGTTAGTTCGAGGGTTAATGTTAGCATTAGTGTTATGGTTAAGGTTAAGGTAAGGTTTAGGTTGAGGTTTAGGGTTAGGGTAAGGATTAGGGTTAGTGTGAGGGTGAGTGTGAGGGTTATGGTTAGGGTTAGGCTTAGGCTTAGGATTAGGCTGAGTGTGAGGGTGAGGGTGAGGATCAGGGTTAGGGTGATGGTTATGGTTAGGGTTAGTGTGAGGGTTAGGATGAGGGTTAGGGGTAGGATTAGGGTTAGGGTGAGGGCTAGGGTGAGGGTGAAGTTTAGGGTAAGTGTTAAGCTTTGGCTTAGGGTTAGGCTGAGCATGAGACTGAGTGTTAGGGTTAGGTATAGGGTGAGGTTTAGTGTTAGTGTTAGGTATAGGGTGAGGTTTAGTGTTAGGGTTAGGGTTAGAGTTAGGGTTAGGTTGAGGGTGAGATTTAGGGGTAGGGTTAGGGACAGGGTGAGGGGTAAGTTTAGGGTGAGGGTGAGGGTGGGGGTGATGGTAATGGTAAAGATGAGAGTTAGGCTGAGGGTGAGGTTTATGGTAAGGGTGAGGGTTAGGTTTAGTGTGAGGGTTAGGGTTAGAGTGAGGGTGAGGTTTAAATTTAGGATTTGTGTTAGGGTTAGTGTGAGGTTCAGGGTGAGGATGAGGGTTAGGGTTAGGGTGAGGGCTAGGGTGAGGGTTCGGGTGAGGGTTACATTCAGGATTAGTGTTAGGGTTAGTGTGAGGTTTAGGGTGAGGATGAGGTTTAGGGTTCGGGTTACGGTTAGGATTAATGTTAGGGTTAGGCTTAAGTTTAGGGTGAGGTTGAGGGTGAGGTTTAGGGTTAGTGTTAGGATTAGGATTAGGGTTAGGGTTAGGGTGAATGTGAGGTTTAGGGTTAGGTTTAGGGTTAGGCTTAGTGTTTGGCTGAAGGTGAGGGTGAGGGTGAGGGTTATGGTTAGGGTGAGTGTTAGGGTTAGGGTGAGAGTTAGGGTTCAGGTTAAGTTTAGAGTTAGGGTGAGTGTTAGGGTAAGGTTAAATTGAGGGTGAGGGTTAGGGTTAGGTTGAGGGTTAGGGTTAGGTTTAGTTTTAGCGTTAGGGTGAGGGTGAGGGTGAGGGGTAGGTTTATTGTTAGGGTGAGGATTAGGATGAGGGTTAGCATTAGGATTAGGGTTAGGGTGAGGGTTAGGGTGAGGGTGAGGTTTAGGGGTAGGTTTAGGGTGATGTTTAGGGTTAGGTTTAGGGTTAGGGTTAGGGTGAAGTTGAGGTTTATGTTTAGAATTAGCGTTAGAGTGAAGCTGAGGGTGAGGGTTAGGGTTAGGGTTAGTCTTAGAGTTAGGTTTACGGTGAGGGTTAGGGTGAGGTTGAGGGTAAGGCTTAGTGTTAGGATTAGGATTAGGTTAAGTGTTAGGGTGAGTGTGAGGGTTAGGGTTAGTGTTATGGTTACGCTTAGGGTGAGGGTGACGGTGAGTGTTAGGGTTAGGGTGAGAGTTTGGGGTAGGGTTAGGGTGAGAGTTAGGGTTCGGGTTAAGTTTAGGGTCAGAGTGACGGTTAGGTTTAGGGTTACATTGAGGGTGAGGGTTAGGGTTAGGGTTAGGTTGAGGGTTAGGATTTGGCTTAGGATCAGGGTGAGGGTTAGTGTAAGTGTTAGGGTGAGGGTGAGGATGAGGTTTAGGGTTAGGGTTAGGGTTTGGGTGAGGGCTAGGGTGAAGTTGAGAGGTAGGGTTAGGGTTAGGGTGAGGTATAGGGTTAGGTTTAGGGTTAGGGTGAGGGTTAGGATGAGGGTTATGTTTAAGATGTGGGTGAGAGTTAGGGTTATGTTGAGGGTTAGGGTTAGGATTAGGATTACAGTGAGGGTGAGGGTTATTGTTAGGGTTAGGTTTAGGGTTATTTTTACTGTGAGGGTGAGGGTTAGGGTTAGGGTTAGGGTGAGGTTTTGTCTTAGGAAAAGGTTTAGTGTTAGGGTTAAGGTGAGCGTGAGGTTTAGGTTTAGAGTTAGGGTAAAGGTGAGGCTAAGGTTGAGGTTTTGGTTTAGGTTTAGTGTTAGAGTTAGGGTGAGGGTTAGGGTGAGGGTGAGAATTAGCCTTAGCGTTAGGATTAGGATTAGGGTAAGGGTAAGGTTGATTGTGAAGGTTAGGGTTACGTTTAGGCTTAGGCTTAGGGTTAGGCTGAGTGAGGGTGAGGGTGAGGGTTAAGGTTAAGGTGAGAGTTGGGTTTAGGTAAGGTGAGAGTTAGGGTCTGGTTAAGGTTAGGGTTATGGTGAGGGTTAGGGTTAGAATTAGGGTTAGGGTGAGGGCTAGGTTGAGGATGAGGTTTAGGGTTAGTGTTAGGGTAAGGTTTAGGTTTAGGGTTAGGGTTTGGGTTAGGGTTAGGATGAGGGTTAGGGTTAAAATTATGGTTGGGGTGAGGGTGAGTATTAGGATTAGGTTTAACGTTAGGGTTAGGTTTAGGGATAGGATTAGTGTTATTGTTAGGGTTTGGGTTAGAGTTATGGTGAGAGTGAGGGTGAGGGTGAGGTTGAGGGTTTGGGTTAGATTTAGGGTTAGTTGAAGTGTTGGTTCGAGGGTTAATATTAGCGTTAGTGTTAGGGTTAAGGTGAAGGTTAGGTTTAGGTTTAGGGTTAGGGTTAGGCTGAGGATTAGGGTTAGGGTGAGGGTGAGTGTGAGGCTTAGGGTTAGGATTAGGCTTAGGATTAGGCTGAGGGTGAGGGTGGGGATGAGGATTAGTGTTAGGGTGATGGATATGATTAGGGTTAAGGTGAAGGTTAGGATGAGGTTTAGTGTTAGGATTAGAGTTAGGGTGAGGGCTAGGGTGAGGGTGAAGTTTAGAGTAAGGGATAAGCTTAGGCTTAGGGTTAGGCTGAGCATGAGGTTGAGGGTGAGGGTGAGGTTTAGGGATAGGGTGAGGTTTAGTGTTAGGGTTAGGGTTAGAGTTAGGGTTCGGGTGAGGGTGAGGTTTAGGGGTAGGGTTAGGGTCAGGGTGAGGGGTAGGGTTAGGGTGGGCGTGTCGGTAAGTGTAAGGTGAGAGTTAGGCTGAGGGGGAGGGATATGGTAAGGGTGAGGGTTAGGTTTAGGGTGAGGATGAGGGTTAGGGTTAGGGTGAGGGCTAGGGTGAGGTGAGGGTGAGGGTTAGATTGAGGATTAGTGTTAGGGTTAGTGTGAGGTTTAGGGTGAGGATGAAGTTTAGGGTTAGGGTTAGGGTTAGGATTAATGGTAGGGTTCGGTTTAAGGTAAGGGTGAGGGTGAAGGTGAGGTTTAGGGTTATTGTTAGGATTAGGATTAGGGTTAGGGTTAGGGTGAGTGTGAGGTTTAGGGTTAGTTTTAGGGTGAGTCTTAGTGTTTGGCTGAAGATGAGGGTGAGGGTGAGGGTTATGGTTAGGGTGAGTGTTAGGGTTAGGGTTAGGGTGAGAGTTAGGTTTCACGGTAACTTTAGGGTTAGGCTGAGGGTAAGGGTAAGGGTAAATTGAGGGTGAGGGTTAGGGGTAGGTTGAGGGTTAGGGTTAGATTGAGGGTGAGGGTGAGGGTGAGAGTGAGGGTTAGGGTTAGGGTTAGGGTGAGGTTTTGATAAGGGTTAGGGTTAGGATTAGGGTTAGTGTGAGGGCTAGGGTGAGGGTGAGGTTTAAGGTAAAGGTTAGGGTGAGGTGTACGGTTAGGTTTAGGGTTAGGGTTAGAGTGAGGGTGAGGTATAGTGTTAGAGTTAGCGTTAGGGTGAGGTTGAGGATGAGGGTTAGGGTTAGGGTTAGTGTTATAGTTAGGGTTACGGTGAGGGTTAGGGTGAGGTTGAGGGTAAGGCTTAGTGTTAGGATTAGGATTAGGGTAACTTTTAGGGTGAGTGTGAGGGTTAGGGTTAGGCTTAGGGTTAAGTTTAGGGTGAGGCTGAGGGTGAGAGTTAGGGTTAGGGTGAGATTTAGGGATAGGGTTAGGGTGAGAATTAGGGTTCGGGTTAAATTTAGGGTCAGAGTTACGGTTAGGGTTAGGGTTACATTGAGGTTGAGGATTAGGGTTAGGTTGAAGGATAGGGTTAGGCTTAGTATTAGATTGAGGATTAGTGTAAGTGTAAGGGTGAGGGTTAGGATGAGGATTAGCATTATGATTAGGGTTCGGGTGAGAGCTAGGGTGTGGGTGAGTGTTAGGATTTGTGTTTGGGTGAGGTTTAGGGTTAGGATTAGGGTTATTTTTATGCTGAGGGTGAGGCTGGGGGTGAGGATTAGGGTTAGGGTGATGGTTAGGGTGAGGGCTAGGGTGAGGGTGAGGGTAAGGGTAAGGGTTAGGCTTAGGCTTAGGTTTAGGCTGAGTGTGAGGTTGAGGGTGAGTGTTAGGGTTAGGGTGATGGTTAGGTTTACGGTTAGGGTGAGGGTTAGGATGAGGTTGAGGGTTAGGGTGAGTATGATGATAAGGGTAAACCTCACGTTGAGGCTGAGGGTGAGGATTAAGATAAGGGTGAGGGTTAGGATTAGGTTTAGTGTTAGTGTTAGGGTTAGAGTGAGGGTTCGATTGAGCATTAGGGTTAGGGTTTCGGTTAGTGTGAGGTTTAGGGTGAGGATGAGGGTTAGGTTTAGGGTGAGGGTGAGAGTTAGAATTAGTGTTAGGTTGAGTGCTTGGGTGAGGGTTAGGGATAGGTTTAGGTTTACGATTTGGATTAGGGTGAGGTTGAGTGTGAGGGTTAGGGTTAGGGTTAGGGTTAGGCTTAGGGTTGGAGTGAGGGTTAGTGTTAGGTTTTGGGTTAGGGTTAGGTTGAGGCTGAGGCTGAGGGGTATGGTTAGGGTTAGGATTAGGGTTAGGGTTAGTGTTATTGTTAGGGTTAGGGTTCGAGTTTCGGTGAAGATGAAAGTACGGGTGAGGGTTAGGTTTAGGGTTAGGGTGGGGTTTAGGGTTAGGTTTAGTGTTAGGGTGAAGGTGAGGGTGAGGTTTACTGTTAGATATAGGGTTAGGGTGAGGGTTAGGGTGAGGGTTAGGGTTAGGGTTAGTGTTAGGGTTAGGGTGAGGATGAGGTTTAGGGTTAGATATAGGGTTAGGGGGAAGGTTAGGGTTAGGGTTAGGGTTAGGATTGCGGTTAGGGTGAGGTTTAGGGTTAGGGTTAAAGTTAGGGTTAGAATTACAGTGAGGGTGAGGGTGCAGATTAGTGTGAGGTTTAGGGTTAGAGTTAGGTTTAGGGTTAGGCTGAGTTTTAGGGTTAGGGTTAGTGTTAGAATTAGGGTTATGGTGAGGGTTAGGGTGAGTGTGAGGGTAAGGCTTAGTGTTAGGATTAGGATTAGGGTAAGGCTTATTGTGAGTGTGAGGGTTAGGGGTAGGGATAGTGTCAGGCTTAGGGTTAGGCTGAGCATGAGTTTGAGTGTGAGCGTTAGGGTTAGGGATAGGGTGAGGTTTAATTTTAGGGTTAGGGTTAGAGTTAGGGTTAGGTTGAGGGTGAGGTTTAGGGATAGGTTTCAGGTCAGGGTGAGGGTTAGGGTTAAGGTGAGGGTTAGGGTGAGAGTCAGGGTGAGGGTTAGGCTTAGGGTGAGAGTTAGGGTTCCGGTTAAGTTTAGGGTTAGGGTGAGGATTAGGTTAAGTTTTACAGTGAAGGTGAGGATTAGTGTTAGGTTGAGGGTTAGGGTTAGGGTTATTGTTAGGGTGAGGGTTAGGATGAGGTTTAGGGTTAGGATAAGGTTATGGTGAGGGCTAGGGTGAGGGTGAGGTTTAGGGTTAGGGTTATTGTGGGGTTTAGGTTTAGGTTTAGGGTTAAGGTTAGCGTTAGGGTGAGGGTTGGATTGAGGACTAGGGTTCGGGTTAGGGTTAGTGTTAGGTTTTGGGTGAGCATGAGGGTTAGGGTTAGGGTGAGGTTGAGGTTTAGAATTAGGCTTATGGTGACTGCTAGGGTGAGAGTTAGGATGAGGGTGAGGGTGGGGATGAGGATTAGGGTTAGGCTTAGAGTTATTGTTAGGGTGAGGGTGAGTTTTAGGGTTAGAGTTAGGTTTGGGGGGAGGGTTTGAGTGAGGTTTAATGTTAGGGATAGTGTTAGGGTTAGGGTGAGGGTGAGGGTTAGGTTGAGGTTTAGGGATAGTGTTAGGTTTAGGATTAGGGTTAGGGTGAGCATGAGTATGAGGGTTAGGTTTAGGGTTTGGCTTAGGCTTAGGGTTAGGGTGAGGGTGAGGGTGCGGGTGAGGATTAGGGTTAGGGTGATGGTTAGGGTTACGTTTAGTGTTATTGTCAGGGTTAGGGTTTGAGTTCCGGTGAAGGTGAGGGTGGGGGTGAGGGTTAGGCTTAGGGTTAGGGTGGAGTTTAGAATTAGGGTTAGTTTTCGAATGAGGGTGAGGTTTAGGGTTAGATATAGGGTTAGGGTGAGGGTTAGGGTTAGGGTTAGGGTTAGCGTTAGGGTGAGGGTGAGGGTTAGGGTTAGGTTTAAGGTTAGGCTTAGGGTGAAGTTTAGGGTTAGGGTTAGGGTTAGGGTTAGGGTGAGGGTGAGGGTTAGGGTTATGTTTAAGGTTAGGCTTAGGGTGACGTTTAGGGTTAGGGTTAGAGTTAGGTTTAGAATTTCGGTGAGGGTGAGGGTGCGGGTGAGTGTGAGGTTTAGGGTTAAGTTTATGGTTAGGCTTAGGTTTATGCTTAGGGTTAGGCTGAGAGTGAGGGTGAGTGTGAGGTTTAGGGTTAGGGTGAGGGTTAGGGTTAGGGTTATGGGGTGGGTTAGGATGAGGGTTAAGGTTAGGATTAGGGTTAGGGTGAGGGTTAAGTTTATGGTTAGGGTTAGGGTGAGGTTTAGGTTTAGGTTTAAGGTTAGGGTTAGGGTTAGGTTGAGGTTTAGAGTTAGAGTTAGTGTTAGGGTGAGGGTGAGGTTTAGGGTTAGAGTTAGGTTTAGGGTGAAGGCTAGGTTGAGGGTTAGCTTTAGGGTTAGTGTTAGGGTTAGGTTTAGAGTGAGTGTTAGGGAGAGGGTTTGGGTTAGGTTTAGGGTTAGGCTTAGGCTGAGGGTAAGGGTGAGGTTGAGGGTCAGAGTTACGGTTAGTGGGAGGGTTAGGATGAGTGTTAGTGTTAGGATTAGGGTTAAGGTAAGGACTAGGGTGAGGGTGAGGTTTAGGGTGAGGTTTAGCTTTAGGGTTAGGGTTAGGGATAGGGTCAGGTTGAGGTTTAGGGTTAGAGTTATGGTTAGGGTGAGGCTGAGTTTGAGGATAAGGTTTAGGGTTACAGTTAGAATTAGGGTGAGGTTTAGAGTGAGGGTGAGGGTTAGGGTTAGGGTTAGGTTTAGTGTGAGATTTAGGGTTAGGGTTAGGGTTAAGGTGAGGGTGAGGGTTAGGGTGATTGTTAGGGTTTTAGGGTTGGGGTGAGGGTTAAGGTTATGTTTCGGTTTAGGTTTAGGATTAGGGCTAGGGTGAGGGCTAGGGTGAGGCTGAGGGTTAGGTTTAGCATTAGGGTGAGGCTTATGGTTAGGGTTAATTTTAGAGTTACGGTGAGTGTTAGGGTTAGGGTTATGGTGAGGGTGAGGTTTAGGGTTAGATTGAGGGTTAGGGTTAGGGTTAGGGTGAGTTTTAGTGTTAGGGTTAGAATTAGGGTTAGGGGGAGGGTGAGGTTTAGGGTTAGAGTTAGGGTTAGGGTAAGGTTTAGGGTGAGTGTTAGGGTTAGGGTTATGGTGAGGGTTTGGGTTAGTGTTAGGGTTACGGTGAGGGTGAGGGTTAGGGATAGAGTTAGGGTAAGTTTTAGTGTTATTGTTAGGGTTAGTGTTAGAGTTACAGAGAGTGGGAGGGCGAGGGGGAGGTTTAGGGATAGAGTGAGTTTTAGGGTTATGGTTAGGGTTAGGGTGAGGGTGAGCGTGAAATTTAGGGTTAAAGTTAGGGTTAGGTTGAGGGTTATGGTGTGCGTTAGGGTAAGGGTTAGTGTAATCGTTAGGGTGGATTAAGGTTAGGGTAAGGTTTAGGGATAGGATGAGGGTTAGGGGGAGGGTGAGGGTTAGGATTAGTGTTAGGGTGAGGGCTAGGGTGAGGTTGAGGATTAGGTTTAGGTATAGGCTTAGGCTTAGTGTTAGTCTGAATGTGAGGTTGAAGGTGTGGGTTAGTGTTTGGGTGATGGTTAGGTTTAAGGTTAGAGTGAGGGTTCGGGTGAGGGTTAGGGTTAAAGTGAGGGTGATGTTAAGCCTAAAGGTGAGGGTTTGGCTGAGGGTGAGGGTTAAGATAAGGGTAAGGGTTATTGTTAGCGTGAGGTTTAGGGTAAGGGTTACGGTTAGGGTAGGGTGAGGGTGAGGGTTACATTGAGAATTAGGGTTAGGGTTAGTGTGAGGTTTAGGGTGAGGATGAGGGTTAGGTTTAGGGTGAGGGTTAGGGTTAGAATTAGGGTTAGGGTGAGGGGTAGGGTGAGCGTTAGGTTTAGGGTTAGGGTTAGGGTGAGGTTTAGGTTTAGGTTGAGGGTTAAGATTAGTGTGAAAGTTAGTTTTATGGTTAGGGTTAGTGTAATGGTGAGGGTAAGTGTTAGGGTGAGGGTTAGGGTTAGAGTTCTTTTTAGGGTTAGGGTTAGGGTTACCCTTACCGTGAGGCTGAGGTTTAGGGTTAAGTTTAGGGTGAGGTTTAGGATTAGGGTTAAGGTTAGAGTTTGGGTTAGGACTAGGATTAGGATTAGGGTGAAGGCTAGGTTGAGGGTGATGGTTAGGATTAGGGTTAGGCTTAGGATTAGGGTGAGGGTGAGGGTGAGTGTGTGGGTTAGGGTTAGGTTTAGGGTTGGGCTTAGGGTTAGGCTAAGGGTAATGTTGAATGTGAGGGTTAAGGTTAGGTGAGGGTTAGGTTTAGGGTTAGGGTGAGGGTTAGCATGAGGGTTAGGTTTAGGATGAGGGTTAGGGTGAGGATTAGGATTTGGATGAGGGCTAGCGTTAGGGTGAGGGTTAGGGTGAGGGTTACGGTGAGGTTTAGGTTTCGGATTAGGTTTATGGATAGGGTGAGGGTTAGGGTTAGAGTTACGGTGAGGGTCAGGTTTAGGGTTAGGTTGAGGGTTAGAATTAGGTTTACGGTTAGGAGGGTTAGGTTTAGGGTGAGGGTGAGGGTTAGGATGAGGGTTAGGGATACAATTACGGTTAAGGTGAGGGCTGGGGTGAGTGTGAGGGTAAGTGTAAGGGTTAGGGTGAGGTTTAGGGTTAGAGGTAGGGGTAGGTTTAGGTTTTAGTTTAGGGTTCAGGTTAGGGTTAGGCTTAGGGTGAGGGCTAGGGTGAGGGTGATGTTTTAGGTTAGGGTTAGGGTGAGGGTGAGGCTGAGCTTTAGGGTTAGAGTTAGGGTTAGGGTGAGGGACAGCGTGAGTTTTAGGTTTAGGGTTAGTGTTAGGGTTAGGGTTAGGGTGAGGGTTAGGGTTAGGGTGAAGGTTAGGTTTAGGGTTAGGATTGGGTTTACGGTTAGGGTGAGGGTGAGTGTGACGGTTAGGGTTAGAGTTAGTGTTAGGCTTAGTGAAACGCTGAGCATGAAGGTGAATGGGAGGGTTAGGGTGAGATTGAGGTTTAGGGTTAGAGCTAGTGTTAAGGTGAGGGATAGTGTGATGGTTAGTGTTAAGTTTAGGGTTAGGGTTAGGTTTAGAGTGAGGGTTAGGGTGAGGGTTAGGGTTAGTATAGGGTTAGGTTTAGGATTAGGGTTTTGGTGAGGGTGAGGATGAGGGTGAGGGTTAGGGTTAGGGTTCGGGTTAGGGTTAGCATTTAGGTGAGAGTTAGGTTTCGGGTTAAGTTTAGGGTCAGGGTGAGGGTTAGGGTTAGGGTTATGGTGAGGGTGAGGGTTAGAGTTAGGGAGAGGGTTAAGGTTAGGATTAGGGTTAGGGTGAGTGTTAGGGTTAGGGTTAGAGTAATAGTTAGGATGAGGATTAGGGTTAGGATTATGTTTAGGGTGAAGGCTAGGGTGAGGGTGAGGGTTAGGGTTAGTGTTAGGGTGAGGTTTAGCGTTTGTGTGAGGGTTAGGGTCAGGGTTAGGATGAGGGTTAGGGTTACGGTGAGGGTTAGGGTTAGGGTTAGGGTGAGGGTTAGGGTTAGGAATAGTGTTAGGGTGAGGGTGAGGTTTAGGATTAGGGTTAGGGTTAGGATTATTGTTATTGTTATGATTATGGTGACATTGCAGTGAGGGGGAGGCTGAGGAAGAGATTTATGGATAGGATTAGGGTTAAGGTTAGTTTTAGGGTTAGGATTAGTGTTATTGTTAGAGTTAAGGTTAGAGTTAATTGAGCGTGAAGGTGAGGGTAAGGGTGAGGATTAGGGTTAGGCTTAGGGTTAGGTTTAAGTTGAGGGTGAGTGTGAGGGTTAGGGTTAGTGTTAGGGTTAGGCTTAGGGTTAGGGTGAGGGTTAGGACTAGGGTTTGGTTTAGGGTGATGGTGAGGTTTAGGGTTAGGGTGAGGTTTAGGGTTAGTTTTAGGGTGAGGTTTAGGATGAGGGTTAGGGATACAATTAGGGTTAATGTGAGGGCTGGCGTGAAGGTTAGGGTAAGTGTCAGGGTTAGGGTAAGGTTTATAGTTAGGGGTAGGGTGAGGGTGAAGGTGTGGTTAAGGGTTAGGGTTTGGTTCAGGGTGAGCTTTTGGGTTATGGCGAGGGTGTGGGTTAGGTTTGGATTGAGGGTTATTGTGAGGACTAAGGTGAGGGTTAGGGTTAGGGTTAGGGTGAGGGTTAGGTTGAGGTTTAGGTTTAGGGTTAGGGTTAGGCTTAGGATTAGGGTTAGTGTGAGGGTGAGTGTAAGGTTTAGGGTTAGGGTTATCCTTAGGTTTAGGGTTAGGCTGAGGGTGAGTTTGGGGATGAGGCTTAGGTTTAGAATGATGGTTCGGGGTATGGTTAGGTTGAGTGTTATGATGAGGGTTAGGGTTAGGATTTGAGTTAGGGTGAGGGCTAGGGTGAGTGTGAAGTTGAAGTTTAGGTTTAGGTTTAGGCTTAGGGTTAGGCTGTGGCTGAATGTGAGGGTGAGGGTTATGGTTAGGGTGATGGTTAGTGTTACAGTAAGGGTGAGGGTTAGGATGAGGGTTAGGATTAGGGTGAGGGTTAGAATGAGGGTGACACTAAGAGTAAAGGTGAGGGTTAGGATGAGGGTTAGGGTTAGCATTAGGGTTAGGGTGAGGGCTAGGGAGAGGGTGAGGGTTAGGTTTAGGGTCATGGTTAGGTTTACAGTTAGGGTGACTGTTAGGATGATGTTTAGGGTGAGGGTGAGGATGATGGTAAGGGTAAAGGGGAGGTTTAGGCTGAGGGTGAGGGTTAAAATAAGGTTGAGGGTTACAGATAGGTTTAGTTTTAGGGTTAGTGTTAGGGTTAGGGTGATGGTTAATTAAATGATTAGGGTTAGGTTTAATGTGAGGTTTAGGGTGAGGAATTGGGATAGGGTTAGGTTGAGGGTGAGGGTTAGAATTAGGCTTAGGGTGAGGGCTAGGGTGAGGGTGAGGGTTAGGGTTAGAGTTAGGGTTAGGGTGAGGTTTAGGATTAGGGTGAGGGTGAGGGTTAGGGTTAGTGTAAGGGTTAGTGTTAGGGTTAGGGTTAGGGTGAGAGTAAGTGTTAGGGTGAGGGTAATGGTTAGGGTGAGGGTTAGGGTTAGGGTTATCATTAGGGTTAGGGTTAGGTTTACGTTTATAGTGTGGGTTAGTGTGAGGGTTAGGGTTAGCGTTAGAATGAGGTTTAATGTTAGGTTTAGATTTAGAGTTAGGGTTAGGTTGAGGGTGAGGTTTAGGTGTAGAGTTAGGGTTAGGGTGAGGGTTAGGTGAGTTTTAGGGTTAGGGTAAGGGTTAGGGTTGGGGTGACAGTAAGGGCAAACTTGAGGGTTAGGCTGAGGGTAATGGTTACGGTCCGGTGAGGGTTAGGGATATGGTGAGGGTTAGGGTTATGGGAAGGATGTGGGTGAAGGTTAGATTGAGGATTAGTGTTACGGTTAGTGTGAGGTTTAGGGTGAGGATGAGGGTTAGGGTTAGGGTGAGGTGTAGGGTGAGCGTGAGGGTTAGTGTCAGGGTTAGGGTGAGGTTTAGGGTTAGGGTGATGGTTAGATGTAGTGTGAGGGTTAGTGTTAGGGTTAGGGTTAGTGTTAGGGTGAGGGTAAGTGTTAGAGTGAGGGTTACGGTTAGGGTGAGGGTTATGGATAGGTAGAGGTTTAGGGTTAGGTTTAGGGTTATTGTTATGTTTAGTGGTAGGCTTATGGTTACAGTTAGGGTGATGCTGAGGGTTAGGTTAGGGTTAGGATGAGGTTTAGCTTTAGGGTTAGGGTGAGAGTTAGGGTTAGGTTGAGAGTGAGGTTTACAGCTAGAATTAGCGTTAATGTTACGGTTAGGGTGAGGGTGAGGTTTAGGGTTAGGCTTAGGCTTAGGCTTAGGCTTAGGCTTAGGCCGAGCATGAGGGTGAGGGTTAGGGTTAGGGTTAGGGTGAGGGGTAGTGTTAGGGTTAGGGTGATGGTTAGGATGAGGTTTAGGGTTAGGATTAGGGTTAGGGTGAGGGCTAGGCTGAGGTTTAGGGTGAGGGTTAGGTTTAGGTATAGGGTTAGGTTAGGATTAGGGGTAGGGTGAGAGTGAGGGTGAGGGAGAGGGTTAGGGTTAGGGTTACCATTAGGCTTAGGGTTATGGTGAGGTTTAGGGTTAGGTTTTGGGTTAGTGTGAGGGTGAATCTGAGGATTAGTGTTAGGTTTAGGGTTAGGGTTAGGGTTAGATTGAGGGTTACGCTTAGGGTTAGAGTGAGGGTTACGATGAGGGTTACAGATAGGGTGAGGGTTAGGCTTAGGGTTAGGCTGAAGGTGAGTGTGAGGGTTTGGTTAAGGGTTTGGGTTAGGGTGAGGGAGAGGCTGAGCATTACTATTAAGTTGATGGTTAGGCTTAGGGTTAGGTTTAGGTTTAGGGCTAGCGTTAGGTTGAGGGTTTGGGTTTGGGTTAGGGTTAGGGTTAGGTTTAGGATTTTGGTGAGGATGAGGTTTAGGGTTAGAGTTAGGGTTAGGGGCAGAGTTAAGGTGAGGTTTGGGGTTAGGTTTAGTGTTAGGGTGAGGGTGAGGGTGGGGGTTAGTTTGCGATTTAGGGATAGGGTTATGTTTAGGACTAGGGATAGTGTGAGGGTGAGGGTGTGGGTTAGCCTTAGGCTCAGGGTTAGCCTGAGGGTGAGGGTGGGGTTGAGGATCAGGGTTAATTTTAGGGTTAGGTTTAGGGTTAGGCTGAGTGTGAGTGTGGATGTGAGCATTAGGTTTAGGGAGATAGTTCGGGTTATGGTTAGTGTTATTGTTAGTGTCAAGGTTATAGTTACAGTGAGTTTGAGGGTGAGGGTGAGGTTTAGGGTTAGGGTTTGGGTGGGGTTTAGGGTTAGGTTTAGGGTGAGGGTGAGGTTTCGGTTTAGATATAGGGTTAGGTAGAGGGTTAAGGTGAGGGTTAGGGATCGGGTTAGTGTTAGGGTTAAGGTGAGGTTGAGGGTTAGGTTGAGGTTTAGGGTTAGGGTTAGTGTTAGTGTTAGCTTTAGGTTGAGAGTTAGGGGGAGGTTTAGGGTTAGGGTTAGGGTTAGGTTAGCATTAGCATTAAGATGTGGGTGCGGTTTAGTGTTAGAATTAGGATTCGGGTAAGGCTGAGGTTGAGGTTTAGGTTTAGGGTTAGTGTTAAGGTTAGGGTGAGGGTGAGGGTTAAGGTAAGGGTGTGGGTTAGGGTTAGGGTTAGGATTAGGGTTATGGTTAGGGTGAGTGTGAGGGTTAGGATTAGGCTTAGGCTTAGCCTTAGGTTTAAGCTGATTGTGAGGGTGAGGTTTCGAGGTAAAGTTAGGTTTAGGGTGAGGGTTAGGGTTAGGGTTAGGGTGAGGGTTAGTTTGAGGTTTAGGGATAAGGTGAGGTTTAGGACTAGGGTTAGGGTGAGGGTGAGGGTGAGGGTTAGGCTTAGACTTAGGGTTGGCTGAGGGTGAGGGTGGGAGGTGAGGATTAGGGATAGTTTTAGGGTTAGGTTTAGGTTTAGGCTGAGGGTGAGGGTGGCGGTGAGCATTAGGGTTAGGGTGATGTTTCGGGTTAGGGTTAGTGTTATTGTTAGGGTTAGGGTTAGAGTTACAGTGATGGTGAGATTGCGGTTGAGGGTTAGGTTTAGGGTTAGAGTGGGGTTTAAGGTTAGGGTAAGGGTTAGGTTTAAGGTTAAATATAGGGTTAGGGAGAGGGTTAGGGTGAGGGTTAGGGATAGGTTTAGTGTTAGGTTTAGGGTTATGGTTACTGTGAGGGTGAGGGTGAAGTTTAGGTTAGGGTCAGGGTGAGGATTAGGGTTTGGGTTTGGGTTAGAGTGAGGGTTAGGGTGAGGGTGAGGTTTAGGGATAGAGTTAGGGTTAGGGTGTGGGTTAGGTTTAGGTTTAGGGTTAGTGTTATTCTTAGTGTTAGGGTTAGGTTGAGAGTTAGGGGGAGGGTTAGGGTTATGGTTAGTGTTAGGTTAGGATGTGGTTGAGGTTTAGTGTTAAAATTGGGGTTAGTATGAGGCTGAGGTTGAGGGTTAGGTTTAGGGTTAGGAATAGGGTTAGGGTGAGGGTGAGGGTTAGGTTTAGGGTTAGGATAAGGATTAGGGTTAGTGTTAGGCTAAGTGTGTGGGTTAGGGTTAGGGTCAGTGTTAGCCTTAGGTTTAGGCTGAGGGTGAGGGTGAGGATGAGGGTTAGGTTTAGGGTGAGGGTTAGGTTTAGGTTGAGGGTGAGGTTTAGTTTTAGGTTTAGGGTTAGAGTTAGGGTTATGGTGAGGGTGAGGTTTAGGGGTAGAATTAGAGTTAGCGTGAGTGTTATGGTTAGGGGAAGGGTGTGGGTGAGGGTTAGATTGAGGATTAGCTTTAGAGTGAGGGCTAGGGTGAGGGAGAGTGTTAGCATTTGGGTTAGTGTGAGGTTTAGTATTAGGGTTAGGCTGAGGGTGAGGGTGGGGGTGAGGATTAGGGATAGTGTTAGGGTTAGGTTTAGGGTTGGGCTGAGGGTGAGGGTGGCGGTGAGCATTAGGGTTAGGGTGATGTTTTAGGTTAGTGTTAGTGTTATTGTTAGGGTTAGGGTTAGAGTTACAGTGAGGGTGAGGGTGCGGGTGAGGGTTAGGGTTAGGATTAGGGTGGGGTTTAGGGTTAGGGTTAGGGTTATGGTGAGTGTAAAGTTTAGGGTTAGATATAGGGTTAGGGAGAGGGTTAAGGTGAGGGTTAGGGATAGGGTTAGTGTTAGGGTTAGGGTGAGGTTGAGGGTTAGGTTGAGGTTTAGGTTTAGGGATAGGGTTAGTGTTAGTGTGAGGGTTAATGTTAGGGTTAGGGTTAGTGTTAGGGTGAGGTTAAGTGTTAGGGTGAGGGTTTAGGTTAGGGTGAGGATTATGGTTAGGATGAGGGTTAATATTAGGGTTAGGGCTATTGTTAGGGTTAGGTTTAGGGTTACGGTTACTGTGAGGGTGACAGTGAGGGTTAGGGTTAGGGTAAGGGTTAGGGTTGGGGTTTGGGTTAGGGTGAGGGTGAGGCTGAGGACTAGGGTTACGTTTAGGGTTAGGTTTAGGTTTAGGGTTAGGGTTAGGGTAACAGTGAAGGTTAGGGTTAGGCCTAGGGTTAGGCTTAGGTTTAGGCTGAATGGGAGGGTGGGGTGAGGATTAGGGTTAGAGTTAGGGTTTAAATTAGGGTTATTTTTAGTGTTATGTTTTGGGTTAAGTTTGTAGTGAGGGTGAGGCTGAGGGTGAGGGTTATGGCTAGGGTTAGGCTTAGGCTTATGGTTAGACTGAGGGTGATCTTGGAGGTTAGGAATAGGTTTTGGATGATGGTTAGGATTAGGGTTAGGGTGAGGGTTATGATGAGGGTTAGGGTTAGGATTAGGTTTAGGGTGAGGGTGAGTGTTAGGGTTAGGCTTTGGCTTAGGCTTAGGTTTAGGCTGAGGTTGAGTGTGAGGGTGAGTTTTAGGGTTAGGATGATGGATAGGGTTAGGTTTAGGGTGAGTGTTTGGATGAGGGTTCGGTTTAGGGTCAGAGTTAGGGTGAGGGTGAGGGATAGATTGAGCATTAGGGTTAGGGTTAGTGTGAGGTTTAGAGTGAGGATGAGGGTTAGGGTTAGGGTGAGGTTTAGGGTTAGGGTGAGAGTTTGGGTTACTGTGAGGGTTAGTGTGAGAGTTAGGGTTAGTGTTAGGGTGAGGGTAAGTGTTTGGTTAGGGTTAGGGTTAGGTTTAGGATTAGGGTTAGGCTGACGGTTAGGGTTAGGGTTTGGGTAAGGGTGTAGGTGAGGCTGAGGTTTAGGGTTAGGGTTAGGGTTAGGGTTAAGGTTAAGGTTAGGATTATGGTGAGGGTTAGGGTTAGGGTTAGGCTTAGGTCTAGGGTTAGGCTGAGGGTGAGGGTGAGGGTGCGGGTGCGGGTTAGGTTTAGGGTTAGGGTTAGGGTTTGGTTCATTGTTAGTGTTATGATTAGGGATAAGTTTGCGGTGAGGGTGAGGCTGAGGGTGAGTGTTATGGTTAGGGTCAGGTTTAGTGTTAGGGTTAGGGTTAGTATTAATGTTAGTTTTAGGGTTAGAGTTACGGTGAGGTTGAGGGTGAGGATGAGGGTTTTGGTTAGGGTGAGGTTTAGAGTGAGTTTTAAGGTAAGGGTTAGGGTTAGGGTGAGGGTGAGGTTTAGGGTTAGAGTTAGGGTGAGGGGGAGGGTTAGGGTGAGGGTTAGGGTTAGGGGGAGGTTGAGGGTTAGGTTGAGGTTTAGGGATAGGTTTAGGTTTAGGATTAGGGTTAGGGTGAGGGTGAGTATGAGGGTTAGTGTGAGTGTTAGTCTTAGGCTTAGGGAGAGGGTGGGGGTGAGGATTACGGTTAGGGTGATGGTTTGGGTTTGGGTTAGTGTTATTGTTAGGGTTAGGGTTAGAGTTACGGTGAGATGTAGGGTTAGATATAGTTTTATGGGGAGGGTTAGGGTGAGGGTTAAGTTTAGGGTTAGTGTTAGGGTTAGTGTGAGGGTGAGGGTTAGGTTGAGGCGTAGGGTAAGGATTCGGGTTAGTGTGAGGGTTAGTGTTAGGGTTACTGTTAGTGTTAGGTTGAGGGTATTTGTTAGGGTGAGGGTTTGGGTTAGGGTGAGGGTTATGGTTCGGGTGAGGGTTGCGGTTATTTTTAAGGTTAGGGTTAGAGTTACAGTTATAGTGAGGGTGAGAGTGAAGGTTATGTTTTGGTTTAGGATGAGGTTTAGGTTTAGGGTTAGGGTTAGAGTTAGGGTTAAGGTGAGAGTGAGATTTAGGGTTAGAGTTAGCCTTAGTGTTACAATTAGGGTTACGGTGAGGTTTAGGGTTAGGATTAGGCTTAGGCTTAGGCTTAGTCCGAGAATGAAGTTGAGGGTTAAGGTTAGGGTTAGGGTGAGGGTTAGGGTGAGGGTTAGGGTGAGGTTTAGGTTTAGAATTAGGGTTAGGATTAGGGCTAGGGTGAGTGTTAGGGTGAGGGTTAGGGTTAGGGATAGGGTTAGGGTTAGGATTAGGTTTAGGGTGAGGGTGAGGGTGAGGGTTAGGGTTAGGGTTAGGGTTAGGCTTAGGTTTAGGGTGAAGGTTAAGTTTAGAGTTTGGGTTAGGGTGAGGGTGAGGATGAGGTTTAGGATTAGGTTTAAGTTTATGGTGAGGTTTTGGGTTAGGGTTAGTGTTAGGGTTAGGCTTTCATTGAGAGGGTTAGGGTTAGGGTTATGGTTTGCCTGAGGGTGAGGGTGGGGTGAGGATTAGGATTAGGTTTAGTGTTTAAATTAGTGTTATTTTTAGTGTGATGTTTTGGGTTAAGTTTGCAGTGAGGGTGAGGCTGAGGGTGAGGGTTATGGCTAGGGATAGGCTTAGGCTTAGGGTTAGGCTGTGGGTGATCTTGGGGGTTAGGAATAGGTTTTGGGTGATGTTTAGGATTAGGGTTCGGGTGAGGGTTATGATGATGTTTAGGGTTAGGTATTGGTTTAGGGTGAGGGCTAGGGTGAGGGTGTGGGTGAGGTTTAGGGTTAGGGAGATGGATAGGGTTAGGGTTAGGGTGAGTATTTGGATGAGGGTTAGGGTTAGGGTGAGTGTAAGGGTGAGGGTGAGGGATAGATTGAGGATTAGGGTTAGGGTTAGTGTGAGGTTTATTGTGAGGATGAGGGTTAGGGTTAGGGTGTGGGTTACAGTTAGAATTAAGTTTGGGGTGGGGACTAGGGTGAGGCTGAGGGTTAGGGTGAGGGTGAGGGTTAGATTTAGGGTTAGGGTGAGAGTTAGGGTTACTGTCAGGGTTAGTGTTAGAGTTAGGGTTAGTGTTAGTGTGAGGGTAAGTGTTAGCATGAGGGTTAGTGTTAGGTTGGGGGTTATGGTTAGGGTGACGTTTAGGGTTAGTTTTAGGGTTTTTGTGAGGTTTAGGGTTAGGGTTACGGTGAGAGTGATGATGAGGGTTAGATTTAGGGGAGGTTTAGGGTTAAGGTTAGGGTTAGAGTTAGGGTTAGGGTGAGTGTGAGGTGTAGGGTTAGAGTTAGTGTTCAGATGAGGGTTAAGGATGAGGGTTAGGGTTAGGGTTAGTTTTAGTTTTAGGGTTAGGGTGAGGTTAAGTGTTAAAGTTATGGTTAGGATTAGGGTTAGGTTGAGGGTGAGTGGGTGGGTTAGTGTTAGGTTTAGGGTTAGGCTTAGGTTTAGGCTGAGGGTTAGGTTGAGGGGGAGGGTTAGGGTTCGGGTGAGGGTTAGGGTTAGGGTTAGAGTTAGTGTGAGGGTTAGGATGAAGGTTAGGTTTAGGATTAGGGTTAGGGTGAGGGCTAGGGAGAAGTTGAGGTTTATGGTTAGGGTTAGCGTGAGGTTTAGGGTTAGAGTTAGGGTCAGTGTGAGTTAGAGGTTTAGGGTTAGAGATAGGGTTAGGGTAAGTGTTAGGGTGAGCGTTTGGCTTAGTGTTAGTGTTAGAGTTAGGGTTAGGGTGAGGGTTAGGGTGAGGTTGTGTGTTAGGGTTAGGGTTAGGATTAGGATTAGGGTTAGGGAGAGGGGGAGTGTGAGGGTTAGAGATAGCCTTAGGTTTAGGCTGAGGGTGTGGGTGAGGGTGAGTGTTACGGTTAGTTTGGGGGTTAGGTTTAGCGTTAGGATGTGGTTTAGTGTTAGGATTAGTGTTAGAGTTAGGGTTAGGGTGAGGGTGAGGTTTAGGGGTAGAGTTAGGGTTAGGGTGAGTGTTAGATTGATTGTTAGGGTTAGGGTGAGGTTTAGGGTGGGGGTGACGGTAAGGGTAAACGTGAGGGTTAGGCTAAGGGTGACGGTTAGCGTTAGGGTTAGGGTGAGGGTTAGGTTTAGGTTTAGGGTTAGGGTGAGGTTTAGGATTAGGTTTAGGGTTAAGGAGAGGTGTAGGGTTTGGGTTAGGGTTAGGCTGAGGGTAAGTGTGGGGGTGCGGATTAGGGTTAGGGTGATGGTTAGGATTAGGGTAAGGCTGAGGGCTCGGGTGAGGGTGAGGGTTAGGGTAAGACTTAGCTTAGGCTTAGGGTTAGGCTGAGGGTGAGGTTGAGGGTGAGGGTTAGGGTTAGCGTGATGGTTAGGTTTACGGTGATGGTGAGGGTTGGGATGAGGTTTAGAGTTAGGGTGAGGTTAGGGTGAGGATGATGGTAATGGTAAAGGTGAGGTTTATGCTGAGGGTGAGGGTTAAGATAAGGGTGAGGGTTAGGGTTAGGTTTAGGGTTAGTGTAAGGGTTAGGGTTAGGTATAGGATGAGGGTTAGATTGAGGATTAGTGTTAGGATTAGTGTGAGGTTTAGTGTGAGGATGAGGGTCAGGTTTAGGGTGAGGGTGAGGGTTAGAATTAGGGTTAGGGTGAGGGCTAGGGTGAGGGTGAGGTTTAGGGTTAGTGTGAGGGTTAGTTTTAGGGTTAGGGTTAGTGTTAGGGTGACGGTAAGTGGTAGGGTGAGGGTTAGGGTTAGGGTGAGGGTTATAGTTAGTGTGAGGGTTAGGGTTAGGGTGAGGGTAAATGTTATGGTGAATGTTAGGGTGAGGGTTAGTGTTAGGGATAGGGTTAGGTTTAGGATTATGGTTAGGTTGAGGGTGAGTGTGAGGGTTAGGGTTAAGGATAGGCTTAGGTTTAGGGTGAGGGTTAGGTTTAGGGTTTGGGTCAGGGTGAGGGTGAGGCTGAGGATTAGGGTGGGTTTAGGATTAGGTTTAGGGTTAGGGTTAGGGTTAGATTTAGGGTTAGGGTTAGGATTATGGTGATGGTTAGGGTAAGGGTTAGGCTTAGGCTTACGTTTAGGATGAGTTTGACGCTGAGGGTGAGGTCTATGGTTAGGGTTAGGGTGAGGGTTAGGGTTATGGTGAGGATTAGGGTTAGGGTTAGGGTTAGGGTTAGGGTTATAGTGAGGGTAAGTGTTAGGATGAGGTTTAGGGTGAGGATGAGGTTTAGGGATAGCGTTAGAGTTAGGGTGAGGGTTAGGGTTAGGGTGAGGGGTAGGGTGAGGTGTAGGGTTAGGGTTAGTGTGAGGGTTAGGGTTAATGTGAGGATTAGGGTTAGGGTTAAGGTTAGTGTGAGGATAAGGATAAGTGTGAGGATTGGGATGAGATTGAGGTTTAGTGTTAGTGTTAGGGTTACGGTGAGTTTTAGGGTGAGGGTTAAGGTGAGGGTTAGTGTTAGTATGAGGGTGAGGGTTATAGTTAGGTTTAGGGTGAGGGTTAGGTTTAGGGTGAGGTTTAGGGTCGGGTTAGGGTGAGGGTTCGGGTTCGGGTTCGGGTGAGTTTTAGGGTGTGGGTGAGGGTTAGGGTTAGTGTGAGGGTTAGGGTTATGGTGAGGATTAGGGTTAGGGTTAGGGTTATAGTCAGGGTAAGTGTTAGGATGAGGTTTAGGGTGAGGGTGAGGTTTAGGGATAGCGTTAGAGTTAGGTTGAGGTTTAGGGTGAGGGTTAGGATCCAGGTTAGGTTAGGTGAGGGTGAGGGTTATCGTTCGGTTTAGGGTTAGGTTTAGGGTGAGGGTATGGTTTAAGGTGAGGGTTAGGGTGAGGGTGAGGGTTAGGGTTAAGTTGAGGGTTAGGGTGAGCGTTAGTTTGATGGTTCAGTTGAGGGTTTGGTTTAGGGTTAGGGTGACGTTGAGGGAGAGGGTGAGACTTAGGGTTAGATTCAGGGTGAGGATGGTGTTTAGGTTTAGTGTTAAGTTTAGGGTTAGGGTGAAGGATAGGGTCAGGGTAAGGGTTATAGGGAGGTTTAGCGGAAGGGTGAGGGTTAGGGATAGCATTAAGGTTAAGGATAGGTTTAGGGTGAGGGTTAGGGTTAGTGTTAGGGTTACGGTGAGGGTGAGGGTTAGGGTTAGGTTTAGGGTGAGGGTTAGGTTTAGGGTTAGGGTGACGGTGAGGGTAAGGGTTAGGTGAGTACTAGGGTTAGGGTTAGGGTTAGGGTAAGGTTTAGGTTTAGGGTGAGGGTGAGAGTGAGAGTTAGGTTTAGGATTAGGCTTAGGTGTAGGGTTAGGCTTAGGTTGAGGGTGAGGGTGAGTCTCAGAGTTAGGTTTAGTGTGAGGGTTAGGGTTATGGTTATTTTTAGGGTGTGGGTGAGGGTGAGGGTTAGGGTGAGGGTCAAGGTGAGTTTGAGGGTGAGGTTGAGGGTTAAGGTTTGGGTGAGGGATAGTGTTAGAGTTAAGGTTAGGGTGAGGATTAGGGTTATGGTTAGTGTTAGGATGAGGGTTAGGTTTAGGGTTAGGGTGAGGGTAAGTTTTAGGGTGAGGGTGAGGGTTAGGGTTATAAATAGGGTTTGGGTTAGGGTGAAGGTCAGGGATGGGTTAGGATTAGGGTGAGGGTTTTGTTTAGGGTTAGATTGAGAGTTAGGTTGAGAGTGAGTGTGAGGGTTAGCGTTTGGATTAGTGTTAGGGTTAGGGTTAAGGTGAGGTTGATTTTGAGGATGAGGTTTAGGGTTAATGTGAGGTTTAGCGTTAAGGTTAGTGTGAGGGTTAGGTTTAGGTTTAGGAAGAGGGTAAGGGTTAGTGTGAGGGCTAGGGTGAGGGTGAGGGTTAGGGATAGGGTTAGGTTGAGGTTTAGGGTTAAGGTGATGGTTAGGGTTAGTGTGAGGGTTAGTGTTAGGACTAGGGTTAGTTTTAGGGTGAGAGTTAGTGTTAGGGTGAGTTATAGCGTTAGGGTGAGGGTTATGGTTAGGGTTAGGGTTAGTGTTAGCTTTAGGATTATTGTTTGGGTTAGGGTTAAGGTTACGTTGAGGGTTAGGGTGAGGGTAAGTGTTAGGGTGAGGGTTACCGTTAGGGTGAGGGTTATGGTTAGGGTTAGGGTTAGTGTTAGGTTTAGGGTTTTTGTTAGGGTTAGGGTTAGGGTTAAGGTTACGGTGAGGATGAGGGTGATGTTTTGGTTTATGGTTAGGTTGAGGTTTGGGTTTAAGGTTAGGTTTACAGTTAGGGTTAGGGTGAGGGTGAGGTTTACGTTTAGAGTTAGTGCTGCGGGGAGGGTTAGGGTGAGGGTTAGGGTTAGGGTTAGGGTTAGTGTTAGGATTAGGGTTAGGATGAGGTTGAGTGTGAGGGTTAGGGTTAGGGTTAGTCTGTGGGTGAGGATGATTGTTAGGTTTAGGATTAAGGTGAGGTTTAGGATGAGGTTAAGGTTAGGATTAGGGTTAAGATGAGGTCAAGGGTGAGGGTGAGGGTTAGGGTTACCATTATGGTGAGGTTTAGGATTAGGATTAGGTTTATGGTTAGGGTGAGGGTTAATGTTAGGGTTACAGTGAGGGTGAGGTTTAGGGTTAGTGTGAGGGTTAGTGTTAGGGTTAGGGTGAGGGTGAGGTTTAGGGTTAAAGTGAGGGTTAGTGTTAGGTTTAGGGTTAGGGTGAGGGTTAGAGTTCGGGTTAGGCTTAGGCTTAGGCTTTGGCCGAGCGTGGGGGTGAGGGTTAGGGTTAGGGTTAGGGTGAGGGTTAGGGTTAGGTTTAGGGTGACTGTTAGGATGAGGTTTGTGGTTATGGTTATGGTTAGGGTTAGTTTTAGGGTTAAGATTAGGGTTAGGTTTAGGGTTAGGGTTAGGCTGAGGGTTTGGGTTAGGGTTAGGGTTAAGTTTAGGATTAGGGTTAGGGTTAGGGTTATTGTTAGTGTTATGGTTAGTGTTAAGTTTGCAGTGAGGGTGAGGCTCAGGCTGAGGGTTATGGTTAGTGTTAGGGTTTGGGTTAGGGTTAGTTTTATTCTTAGGGTTAGGTTTAGAGTTATGGTCATGGTGAGAGTGAGGGTGAGGGTTACGGTGAGGTTTAGGGTGAGGTTTAGCATTAGGGTTAGGGTTAGGATTAGGGTGCTGGTGAGGTGTAGGTTTAGAGTTAGGTTGAGGGGGATGGATAGGGTGAGGGTTAGGGTTAGGTTTAGTGTTAGCATGAGGGTGAGGGGGAGGGTTAGTTTGAGGTTTAGGGATAGGGTTAGGATTAATATTAGGTTTAGGGTGAGGGTGAGGGTTAGGGTTAGGTTTAGGCTTAGGGTTAGGCTGATGGTGAGGCTGGCGGTGAGGATTAGGGTTAGGGTGATGGTTAGGCTTAGGGTTAGTGTTATTGTTAGGGTCAGGGTTAGAGTTAAATTGAGGGTGAGCGTGAGGGTAGGGTTAGGGTTAGGTTTAAGCTGAGGTTTAGGGTTAGGTTTAGAGATAGGGTTAGGGTGAGGGTGAGGTTAGGGTTAAAGTTAGGGTTAATGTTAGGGTTAGGCTTAGAGTTAGAATGAGGCTGAGCGTGGGCGTGAGGATTAGGGTTAGGGTTAGGGTTAGAGTTAGGGTTAGGGTTAGGGTTATGGTTACGGTAAGGGTTAATATTAGTGTTATGGTTAGTGTTAGGTTTAAGTTTGCAGTGAGGGTGAGGCTGAGGGTGAGGTTTAGGGTTAGGGTTAGGGTTATGGTTAGTGTTATTTTTAGGGTTAGGTTTAGAGTTACGGTGAGGGTGAGGTGAGGGTGAGGGTTAGGGTTAGGTGAGGTTTAGGGTGATGTTTAGGGTTAGGGTTAGGTTGAGGGTGAGGATTAGGTTTAGAGTTAGGGTTAGTGGGAGGGTTAGGGTGAGGGTTAGGGTTAGGTTGATTTTTAGGGCTAGGGTTAGGGTTAGGATTAGGGTTAGGGTGAGGGTGAGTGTGAGGGTTAGAATTAGGGTTAGGCTTAGGATTAGGGTTAGGCTGAGGGTGAGGTTGGGAGTGAGCGTTTGTGTTACAGTGAGGGTGAGGATTAGAGTTAGGGTGAGCGTTAGGATGAGGTTTAGATTTACAGTGAGGGTGAGGGTTAGGGTTTAGGGTGAGGGTTAGGGTTAGGATTAGGGTTAGGGTGAGGGTGAGGGTTAGGATTAGGGTTATAGTTAGGTTTATTGTTAGTGTTATGGTTAAGGTTATTTTTGGAGTGAGGGTGAGGCTGAGGGTGAGGGTTAGGGTTAGGATTAGGAATAGGGTTAGGGTGAGTGTGAGATTGAGGGTGAGGGTGAGGGTTAGGGTTAGGGTTAGGGTGAGATTTAGGTTTAGGATTAGGGTTAGAGTTTGGGTTAGGATTAGGGTGAGGGTAAGTGTTAGGGTGAGGGTTAGGTTTAGGGTTAGGGTTACAGATAGGTTGAGGGTTAGGTTTCCTGCTAGGATTATTTTTAATTTTAAGTTTAGGGTTACTTTGAGGGTGAGGGTGAGGGTGAAGGTTAGGGTTAGGGTTAGGGTGAGGTTTAAGGTTAGGATTAAGGTTAGAGTTAGGGTTAGGGTTAGGGTGAGGTTTAGGGTTAGAGTTAGGCTTAGGGTGAAGGTTAGTGTGAGGGTTAGGGTTAGGGTTAGTGTTAGGTTAGGGTTAGGGTTAGGTTTAGGTTGAGGTTTAGGTATAGGGTTAGGGTTAGAGTTAGGGTTAGGTTGATTGTGAGGTTTAGGGTTAGAGTTAGGGTTAGTGTTAGGGTTAGGTTTAGGGTGAGGGTTAGGGTGAGGGTTAGAGTTCGGGTTAGGCTTACGCGGATTGTGAGGGTGAGGGTTAGGGTTAGGGTGAGGGTTAGCGTTAGGTTTAGGGTGAGGGTTTGGATGAGGTTTTGGGTTATGGTTAGGGTTAGTGTTACTTTTAGGGTTAGGGTTAGGGTTAGGGTTAGGTTTATGGTTAGGGTTAAGGTGCGGGTTAGGGTTAGGCTTAGGCTTAGGGTTAAGGTTAGGTTTATTGCTAGTGTTATGTTTAGTGTTTAGTTTGCAGTGAGGGTGAAGCTCAGGTTGAGGGTTATGGTTAGTGTTAGGGTTAGGGTTAGGGTTAAAGTTAGTGTTATTGTTAGGGTTAGGGTTAGAGTTACGGTCACGGTGAGAGTGAGGGTGAGGGTGCGGGTTAGAGTGAGGTTTAGGGTGAGGTTTAGGTTTAAGGTTAGTGTTAGGGTGCTGGTAAGCTTTAGGTTTAGAGTTAGGGTTAAAGGGAGGGTTTGTGTGAGGGTTAGGTTTAGGTTTAGGGTTACAGATAGGTTGAGGGTTAGGGTTCCTGCTAGGGTTATTTTCAATTTTAAGTTTAGGGTTACGTTGAGGGTGAGGGTGAGGGTTAGGGTTAGGGTTAGGGTGAGGTTTAAGGTTAGGATTAGTGTTAGAGATAGGGTTAGGGTTAGGGTGAGGTTTAGGGTTAGAGTTAGGCTTAGGGTAAGGGTTAGTGTGAGGGTTAGGGTTAGGGTTAGTGTTAGGTTAGGGTTAGGGTGAGGGTTAGTCTAAGGGTTAGGGTTAGGTTTAGGTTGAAGTTTAGGTATAGGGTTAGGGTTAGAGTTAGGGTTAGGTTGATCGTGAGGTTTAGGGTTAGAGTTAGGGTTAGTGTTAGGGTTAGGTTTAGGGTGAGGGTTAGTGTGAGAGTTAGAGTTTGGGTTAGGCTTAGGCGGATTGTGAAGGTGAGGGTTAGGGTGAGTGTTACTTTCAGGGTTAGGGTTAGGGTTAGGGTTAAGTTTACGGTTAGAGTTAAGGTGAGGGTTAGGTTTAGGGTTCGGCTTAGGGTTAAGGTTAGGGTTATTGTTAGTGTTATGGTTAGTGATAATTTTGCAGTGAGGGTGAGGCTCATTTGAGGGTTATGGTTAGTGTTAGGGTTAGGGTTAGGGTTAAGGTTAGTGTTATTGTTAGGTTTAGGCTTAGAGTTAAGGTCACGGTGAGAGTGAGGGTGAGGGTGAGGGTTAGGGTGAGGTTTAGGGTGAGGTTTAGGTTTAAGGTTACGGTTAGGGTGCTGGTAAGGTTTAAGTTTAGAGTTAGGGTGAGGGGGAGGGTTAGGGTGAGGGTTAGGTTTAGGTTTAGTGTTAGCTTTAGGGGGAGGGGGAGGGTTAGGTTGAGGTTCCGGGATAGGGTTAGGGTTAGGGTTAGGATTAGGGTCAGTGTGAGGGTGAGGGTTAGGGGTAGGGTTAGGCTTAGGCTTAGGCTTAGGCTAAGGGTGAGGATGGGAGTGATGATTAGGGTTAGGGTGATGGTTAGGCTTAGGGTTAGTGTTATTGTTAGGGTTAGGGTTAGAGTTACGGTGAGGGTGAGGGTGCGGGTGAGGTTTAGGGTTAGGGTTAAGGTGAGGTTTAAGGTTAGGTTTAGAGATAGAGTTAGGGTGAGGGTGAGGTTTAGGGTTAGAGTTAGGGTTAGTGTTAGGGTTAGGCTTAGGGTTAGGCTGAGGCTGAGGGTGGGGGTGAGGATTAGGGTTAGGTTTAGGTTTAGGGTTAGAGTTAGGGTTAGGGTTAGAGTTAGGTATTGGGTTATTGTTAGTGTTATGGTTAGGATTAAGTTTGCAGTGAGAGTGAGGCTGAGGGTGAGGTTTATGGTTAGGGTTAGGGTTAGGATTAGGGTTACTGTGACTGTGAGTGTGAGGGTTAGGGTTAGGGTTAGGCTTAGGCTCAGGGTTAGGCTGAGGGTGAGGGTGGGGGTGAAGGTTAGTGTCTTGTTGAGGATGAGGATTAGGGTTAGGGTGAGGGTTAGGATGAGGGTTAGTGTTATGGTGAGGGTATGGTTTAGGGTTAGGGTGAGTTTTAGGGTTAGGATTAGGGTTAGGGTGAGGGTTAGGGTTAGGGTTAGGGTTAGGGTTATTGTTAGTGTTATGGTTAAGGTTACCTTTGCAGTGAGGAGGAGGCTGAGCGTGAAGGTTAGGGTAAGGATTAGGGTTAGGTTGAGGTTGAGGGTTAGGGTGAGGTTGAGGGTTAGTGTGAGGTTTAGGGTTAGGGTGAGAGTTAGGGTTATTGTGAGGGTTAGTGTTAGGGTTATGGTTATTGTTAGGGTCAGAGTTAGGGTTAGGGTCAGGGTTAGGTTTAGGGTCAGGGTTAGGGTTATGGTTAGTGTTAGGGTTAGGGTTAGAGTGAGGGTTAGTTTGAGGTTTAGGGTTAGGGTTAGGTTTAGGATTAAGTTTCGGTGAGGGTGAGTGTGAGGGTTAGGGTTACCCTTGGGCTTAGGCTGAGGGTGAGGGTGGGGGTGAGGATTAGTTTTTGGTGATAGTTAGGTTTAGAATTAGAGTCACGTTTAGGATGAGGTTTAGGGTTACGATTAGGGTGAGGGCTAGGGTGAGGGTGAGCGTTACTGGTAGGGTTAGGCTTAGGCTGAGGTTTAGGCTGAGGGTGAGATTGAGGGTGAGAGTTACGGTTAGGTTGTTGGTTAGGGTTACGGTTAAATTGAAGGTTAGAATGAGGTTTAGGGATAGGTTGAGTGTTATGGTGAGGGTGATGGTAAGGGGAAAGATGAGGGTTAGGCTGTGGGTGAGGGTTAAGATAAGGGTGAGGGTTAGGGTTAGGGTGAGGGTTAGGGTAAGTGTGAGGGTTAGGGGTTAGGGTGAGGATGAGGGTTAGGTTTAATGTGAGGTTTAGGGTGAGGATGAGGGTTAGGGTTAGGTGAGGGTAAGGGTTAGAATTAGGGTTAGGGTGTGGGCTAGGGTGAGGGTGAGGGTTAGGGTTAGGGTTAGGGTTAGGGTGAGGGTTAGGGTTAGGGTGAGTGTTAGGGTTAATGTGAGGGTTAGTGTTAGGGTTATGGTTAGGGTTTGGGTCAGGGTTATGGTTAGGGTCAGGTTTAGGTTTTCGGGTCAGGGTTAGGGTTAGGGTTAGTGTTTGTTTTAGGGTTAGGGTGAGGGTTAGTTTGATGTGTAGGGTTAGGGTTAGGTTTAGGATTAGGTTTGGGTGAGCGTGAGTGTGAGGGTTAGGGTTACGCTTAGGCTTAGGCTGAGGGTGAGGGTGGGGGTGAGTATTAGTGTTTGGTGATAGTTAGGTTTAGAATTAGAGTGACGGTTAGGATGAGGTTTAGTGTTAGGATTAGGGTTAGCATGAGGGCTAGTGTGAGGGTGAGGGTTAGGGTTAGAATTATGGCGAGGTTTAGGATTAGGGTTAGGTTTAGGGTTAGGGTGAGGGTTAGGGTTGGGGTTAGTTTTAGGGTGAGGGTGAGGGTTAGGATTAGGTTTAGGGTTAGGGTTATTGTTAGTGTTATGATTAAGGTTAAATTTAAGGTGAAGGTGAGGCTGAGGGTGAGGTTTAGGGTTAGGGTTATGGTGAGGTTTAGGGTTAGGGTTAAGGTTAGGTTTAGGGTGAGGGCTTGGGTTGGGGTTAGGGTTACGGTGAGGGTAAGTGTTAGGGTTAGGCTTAGGCTTAGGGTTATTTTAGGGTTTGGGTAACGGTTAAGCTGAGGGTGAGGGTGAGGGTTAGGTTAAGGTTAGGGTGAGGTTTAGGTTTAGGGTTAGGGTTAGAGTTAGGTTTAGGGTGATAGTGAGGTTTAGGGTTAGAGTTAGGGTTAGTGTTAGTATTATGGTTAGTGTGAGGGTTAGAGTGTGGGTTAGGGTTAGGTTGAGGGTGATGGTTAGGGTTATGTTTAGGGTGAGGTTTAGGATGAGGTTTAGGGTTAGGTTTAGGGTTAGGGTTAGTTTTAGGGTGAGGGTTAGGGTGAGGGTGAGGGTTAGGGTAAGGGTTAGGGTTTGGCTTAGGGTTAGGGTTAGGGTTATTGTTAGTGTTATGGTTAGTGTTAAGTTTGCGGCGAGGGTGAGCTCAGGGTGAGGGTTATGGTTAGTGTTAGTGTTTGGGTTAGGGTTAGTATTATTATTAGGGTTAGGTTTAGAGTTACGGTCATGGTGAGAGTGAGGGTGAGGGTTAGGGTGAGGTTTAGGGTGAGGTTTAGGGTTAAGGTTAGAGTTAGGTTTAGGGTACTGGTGAGGTTTAGGGTTAGAGTTAGGGTGAGGGGGAGGGTTAGGGTGAGGGTTAGGGTTAGGATTAGGGTTAGGGTGAGGGTGAGGGTGAGGGTTATGGTTAGGCTTAGGCTTAGGGTTAAGGTGAGTGTGAGGCTGGGGGGTGAGGATTAGTGTTAGGTTGATTGTTAGGGTTAGGGTTAGTGTTATTGTTAGGGTTAGGGTTAGAATTACCATGAGGGTGAGTGTGTGGGTAGGGTTAGGGTTAGGGTTAGGCTGAGGTTTAGGGTTAGTGTTAGGGTGAGGGTAAATGTTAAGGTGAGATTTAGGGTTAGGGTGATGGTTATGGTTAGGGTTAAGGTTAGGGTTAGGGTTATTGTTAGTGTTCGGGTTAGGGTTATACGTTTAAGGAGAGAGTGAAAATGTGGGTTAGGGTTAGGGTGAGGGTGAGGTTTAGGGTTAGAGTTAGGGTTAGTGTTAGGGTTAGGGATAGGGTGAGGGTTAGGGTTAAGCTTAGGCTTAGGCTTAGGCTTAGGTCGAGCATGAGGGGGAGGTTTAGGGTTCGGGTTAGGGTGAGTTTTAGGGTTAGGTTTAGGCTGAGGGTTAGGATGAGGTTTAGGGTTAGGATTAGGTTTAGGGTGAGGGCTAGGGTGAGGGTTAGGGTTAGGGTTAGGGTTAGGATAGGGATAGGTTTAGGATTTGGGTTAGGGTGAGTGTGAGTGTGAGGGTTAGGGTTGGGTTAGGCTTAGGGTTATGGTGAGGGTTAGGGTTAGAGTTTGGGTTAGGGTGAGGGTGAGGCTGAGGATTAGGTTTAGATTTAGTGTTTGGTTTATGGTTAGGGTTGGTGTTACTTTTAGGGTTAGGTTAGTGTTAAGGTGAGGTTTAGGGTTACCTTTAGGGTTAGGGTTAAGTTAGGGTTAGGCTGAGGGTGAGGGTGGGGGTGAGGATTAGGGTTATGTTTAGGGTTAGGATTAGGGTTAGGGTTATTGTTAGTGTTATGGTTAGGGTTAAGTTTGTAGTGAGGATGAGGCTGAGGATGAGGGTTATGGTTAGGGTTAGGGTTACTGTTATTGTTAGTGTTAGGGTTAGAATTACAGTGAGGTTGAAGGTGAGGGTGAGGGTTAGGGTTAGTGTTAGAGTTAGGGTGAGAGTGAGGCTTAGGTTGAGGTTTAGCGATAGGGTTACGTTTAGGTTTAGGTTTAGGGTGAGCATGAGTGTGAGGGTTAGGTTGAGGGTTAGGCTTAGGCTTATGGTTAGGCTGAGGGTGAGGGTAGGGGTGAGGATTAGGGTTAGGGTGATGGTTAGGGTTAGAGTTACTGTTATTGTTAGGGTTAGGGTTAGCGTTTCGGTGAGGTTGAGCGTGGGGTTGAGGGTTAGGGTTAGGGTTAGGGTGAGGTTTAGGATTAGGGTTAGGGTTACGGTGAGGGTCAGGTTTAGGGTTAGATATAGATTTAGGGGAAGCGTTAGGGTGAGGGTTAGGTTTAGGGTTAGTGTTAGGGTTAGGGTTAATGTTAGGGTTAGGGTTAGGGTTAGGGTGAGGGTTTTTGTGAGGGTGAGGTATAAGGTTAGGGTTAGGATTAGGATTAGGGTTAGGGTGAGGGTTTTTGTTAGGGTTAGGGTTTGGTTTGGGCTTAGGGTTAGGCTGAGGGTGAGGGTGAGAGTGAGGGTGAGGGTTAGAATTTGTGTGATGGTTAGCATTAGGGTTACTGTGACAGTTAGGGTTTGGTTAAGTTTAGTGTTAGGGTGATGATTAGGTTTAGGATTAGGGTTAGGGTGAAGGCTAGGGCAAGGGTGAGGGTTTGGGTTAGTGTTAGGGTAAGGTTTAGGGTTAGGGTTAGGGTTCGGGTGAGGGTTAAGATGAGGGTTATGGTTACGGTGAGGGTGAAGGTGAGGGTTAGGTTTAGGGTAGGGTGAGGTTAAGTGTTAGGGTAGGGTTAGAGTTAGGGTTAGGGTGAGGGTGAGGTTTAGGGTGAGGATTAGGCTGGGGGTGATGTTAAGGGTAAAGTTGAGGGATAGGCTGAGTGTGAGGGTTAAGGTAAGGGTGAGGGTTAGGATTAGTGTTAGGTTGAGGGTGAGATTTAGATTATTAGTGTTAGGGTTAGTGTGAGGTTTAGGGTGAGGATGAGGGTTAGGGCTCGTGTGAGGGCTAGGATGAGGGTGAGGGTTAGGGTTAGTGTTAGGGTGAGATTTAGGGTTAGGGTAATATTTGGGTTAGTGTGAGCGTTAGTGTTGGAGTTTCGTTAGTGTTAGGATGAGGGTAAGAGTTAGGGTGAGAGTTAGGGTTAGTGTGAGGTTTATGTTTAGGGTGAGGTTGAGTGTTAGGGTTAGGTTTAGGAAGAGATTAAGTTTAAGGTTAGGGTTAGAGTTAGGGTTATGGTGAGGGAGAGGTTTAGGGTTATAGTAAGGGGTAGTGTTAGGGTTTGGGTGAGGGTGAGGGTTAGGGTTAGGGTTAGGCTTAGGTTTAGGCTTCGGCTGAGCATTAGGGTAAGGGTTCAGGTTCGGGTTAGGGTTCGGGTTTGGGTTCGGGTTAGGGTGAGTGTTAGGATGAGGTTTAGGGTTAGGATTAGGATTAGGGTGAGGGCTAGGGTGAGGGTTAGGGTGAGGTTTAGTGTTAGGGATATTGTTAGGTTTAGGATTTGGGTTAGGGTGAGGGTGATTTGAGGGATAGGTTTAGGGTTAGGGTTATGGTAAGGGTTAGGGTTATTGTTAGTGTTATGGTTACGGTTAAGTTTACGGTGAGGGTGTGGCTGAGGGTGAGGGTTATGGTTAGGGTTACTGTTAGGGATAGTGTTAGGGTTGTTGTTATTGTTAGGGTTAGGGTTAGAGCTAAGCTGAGGTTGAGGGTGAGGGTGAAGATTAGGGTTAGGGTGAGGTTTAGGGTTAGGGTTAGGGATAGGGTGAGGGTGAGTTTTAGGGTTAGAGTTAGGGTTAGGGGGAGGGTTAGGGTGAGGTTGAGGGTTAGGGTTAGTGTTAGGGTTAGGGTGAGGGTGAGGGTTAGGTTGAGGTTTAGAGATAGGGTTAGGTTTAGGATTAGGTTTATGGTGAGGGTGAGTGTGAGGGTTAGGGTGAGGGTTAGGCTTCGGCTTAGGTTTAGGCTGAGGGTGAGTGTGGGAGTAAGTATTAATGTTAGGGTGATGATTAGGGTTAGGGTTAGTGTTATGGTTAGGGTTAGGGTTAGAGTTACAATTAGGTTGAGGGTGCGGGTGAGGGTTAGCTTTAGGGTTAGGGTGGGGTTTAGGGTTAGGGTTAGGGTTAGGGAGAGGGTGAGGTTTAGGGTTAGATATAGGGTTAGGGGGAGGGTTAGGGTGATTGTTAGGGTTAGGGTTAGTGTTAGGGTTAGGGTGAGGGTGAGGTTTAGGTTTAGGTTTAGGGTTAGGCTTTGGTTTAGGCTGAGGGTGATGGTGAGGGTTAGGGTTAGGGTGAGGGTTAGGGTTGGGGTTATGGGGAGGGTCATGATGAGGATTAGGTTCAGGATTTGGTTTAGGGTGAGGGTTACGCTTACAGAAGGGTGAGGGTTAGGGTTAGGGTTAGGATTAGGGTTAGGGTTAGGGTTAGGGTTATTGTTAGGGTTAGGGTTAGGGTTATGGTTACAGTGAGGGTGAGGGTTAGGGTTAAGGTTAGGGTGAGGTTTTTAGTGTTAGGGTTAGGGTTAGAGTTAGGGTTAGGGTGAGGGTGAGGTTTAGGGGTAGAGTTAGGGTTAAGGTGAGGGTCAGAATGAGGGTTAGGGTTACTGTGAGGCTTAAGGTGGGGGTGATGTTAAGGGTAAAGATGAGGATAAGGCCTAGGGTGAGGGTTAGAGTTAGGGTGAGGGTTACAGTTAGGGTGAGGGTGAGGGTTAGGGTTAGGGTAAGAGTTAGTGTTCAGGTTAAGTTTAGGGTTAGGGTGAGTGTTAGGGTGAGGATGAGAGTTAGGGTTAGGGTGAGTGCTAGGGTGAGTGTGAGGACTAGGTTTAGTTTTAGGGTGATGTTAGGGTTAGTGAGGGTTATGGTTAGGGTTAGGGTTAGGGTTAGGTTTAGGTTTAGTTTTAGGGTTAGGTGTAGGGTTAGGGTAGGGTTAAGATTAGGGTTAGGGTTATTGTTAGGGTTAGGGTTAGGATGAGGTTTAGGTTTAGGTTTCGGGTTAGAGTTTGGGTTAGGGTAAGGGTGAGGTTTAGGGTTAGAGTTAGGGATAGTGTTAGGGTTAGGTTTAGCGTGAGGTTTAGGTTTAGGGTTAGGCTTAGGCTTTGGTTTATGCTTAGGCCCAGCATGTCGGTGAGGGTTAGGGTTAGGGTTAGGGTGAGGGTTATCGTTACGGAAGGGTGTGGGTTTGGGTTAGGGTGAGGGTTAGGGTTAGAATTAGGGTTAGGGTGAGGGTGAGGGTTAGGATTAGGGTTAGAGTTAGGGTTATTGTTAGGGTTAGGGTTAGGGTTACGGTGAGGGTGACGTTCAGGGATAAGTTTAGGGTGAGGTTTTTAGTGTTAGGCTTAGTGTTAGGGTTAGGGTTAGGGTTAGGGTGAGGTTTAGGGGTAGAGTTAGGGTTAGGGTGATGGTTAGGTTTAGGGTGATGGTTAGGGTGAGGGTTAAGTTGGTGTGACTGTAAGGCTAAAGATGAGGGTTAGGCCTAGGATGAGGGTTATGGTAAGGGTGAGGGTTAGGGTTAGGGTTAGGATTAGGGTGAGAGTTAGTGTTCAGGTTAAGTTTAGGGTTAGGGTGAGTTTTATTATGAGGATGAGGGTTAGGGTTAGGGTGAGGGCTAGGGTGAGCGGGAGGATTAGGGTTAGTGTTAGGGTGAGGTTAGGGTTAGGGTGAGGGTTATGGTTAGGGTTAGGATTAGGGTTAGAGTTAGGGTTAGGTTTAGTGTTAGGGTTAGGGGTAGTGTTAGGGTAGGGTTAAGGTTAGGGTTAGGGTTAGAGTTAGGATGAGGTTTAGGTTTAGAGTTAGGGTTAGTGTTAGTGTTAGGGTAAGGGTGAGGTTTAGGGTTAGAGTTAGGGTTTGTGTTAGGGTTAGGGTTAGGGTGAGGTTTAGGGTTAGGGTTAGGCTTCGGCTTTGGTTTAGGCTTAGGCCCATCATGTGGGTGAGGGTTAGGGTTAGGTTTAGGGTGAGGGTTAAGTTTAGGGTTCAGGTGAGGTTTAGGATGATTTTTAGGGTTAGGATTAGTGTTAGGGTGAGGGTTAGGATGATTATTCGGGTTAGGGATAGGGTTAGATTTAGGGTTAGCTTGATGGTTAGTGTGAGGGTTAGGGTTAGCATTAGGGTCAGGCTTAGGGTTATGGTGAGGGTTAGGTTTAGGGTTTGGTTAGGGTGAGGGTGAGGCTGAGGAGTAGGGTTAGGTTGAGATTTAGGTTTAGGGTTAGGTTTAGGGTTAGGTTTAGTGTTATGGTTAGCGTTAAGGTTAAGTTGAGGGTTAGGATTAGTGTTATTGTTAGGGTTAGGTTTACAGTTACAGTGAGGTTGAGGGTGAGGGTGAGGATTAGGTTTAGGGTGAAGTTTAGGGTTAGTGTTATGGTTAGGGTTAGGGTGAGGGTGAGGTTTAGGGTTAGAGTTAGGTTGAGAGGGGAAGGTTAGGTTAAAATTGAGGGCTAGGTTTAGTGTTAGGATTAGGGTGAGTGTGAGGTATAGGTTGAGGTTTAAGGATAGGGGTAGGTTTAGGATTAATGTTAGGGTGAGGGTGAGTGTGAGGGTTAGGTTGAGGGGTAGGCTTTGGCTTAGGTTTAGGCTGAGGGTGAGGGTGGGTGTAAGGATTAAAGTTAGGGTGATGATTAGGGTTAAGGTTAGTGCTATTGTTAGGGTTAGGGTTAGAGTTACAGTGAGGTTGAGGTTGCGAGTGAGGGTTACCTTTAGGGTTAGGGTGGGGTTTAAGGTTAGGCTTAGTGTTAGGGTTAGGGTGGGGGTGAGGGTTAGCTTTAGGTTTAGGGTTAGGCTTAGGGTTAGGCTGAGGGTGATGGTGAGGGTGAGGGTTAGGGTTAGGGTGAGGGTTAGGGTAAGGGTTATGGGGAGGGTTATGATGAGGGTTAGGATTAGGATTAGGCTTAGGGTGAGGGTTAGGATTACGGAAGGGTGAGGATTAGGTTTAGGGTGAGGGTTAGGGCTAGGATTCGGGTTAGGGTGTAGGTGAGGTTTAGGATTACGGTTAGGGTTTGGGTTATTGTTAGGGTTAGTTTTAGGGTTATGGTTACAGTGAGGGTGAGGGTTAGGTTTAAGGTTAGGGTGAGGTTTATATTGTTAGGGTTAGGGCTAGGATTAGGGTTAGGGTGTAGGTGAGGTTTAGGATTACGGTTAGGGTTTGGGTTATTGTTAGGGTTAGGTTTAGGGTTATGGTTACGGTGAGGGTGAGGGTTAGGTTTAAGGTTAGGGTGAGGTTTATATTGTTAGGGTTAGTGTTAGAGTTAGGGTTAGGGTGAGGGTGAGGTTAAGGGGTAGTGTTAGGGTTAGGGTGAGGGTTAGGGTGAGGTTTAGGGTTAGGGTGAGGGTTAAGGTGGGGGTGAGGGTAAGGGTAAAGATGAGGGTTAGGCCTAGGTTGAGGGTTATGGTATGGGAGAAGGTTAGGGTTAGGGTGAAGTTTAGGGATAGGGTTAGGGTGAGAGTTAGTGTTCAGGTTAAGTTTAGGGTTAGGATGAGGTTTAGGTTGAGGGTGAGAGTTAGGGTTAGGGTGAGAGCTAGTGTTAGTGTGAGGATTAGGGTTAGTTTTAGGGTGAGGTTAGGGTTAGGGTGAGGGTTATGGTTATGGTTATGGTTAGCGTTAGGGTTAGGTTTAGTGTTAGGATTAGGGGTAGGGTTAGGGTAGGGTTAAGGTTAGGGTTAGCTTTATTGTTAGGGTTAGGGTTAGGATGATGTTTAGGTTTAGGGTTAGGGTTAGAGTTAGGGTTAGGGTAAGGGTGAGTTTTAGGGTTAGAGTTAGGGTTAGTGTTAGGGTTAGTTTTAGGGTGAGGGTTAGGGTTAGGGTTAGGCTTAGGCTTTGGTTTAGGCTTAGGCCCAGCATGTGGGTGAGGGTTAGGGTTAGGGTTAGGGTGAGGGTTAGGGTTAGGTCGAGGGTTAGTGTTATTAGTAGGTTTAGTGTTAGAGTTGCGGTGAGGTTGAGGCTGAGGTTTAGGGTTAAGGTTAGGGTGAGGTTTTTAATGTTAGGGTTAGTGTTAAAGTTAAGGTTAGGGTGAGGGTGAGGTTTCGGGGTAGAGTTAGTGTTAGGGTGGGGTATAGGGTGAGAGTTAGGGTTAGGGTGAGTGCTAGGGTTAGAGTGATGGGTAGATTGAGGATTAGTGTTCGGTTAGTGTGAGGTTTAGGTTGAGGATGAGGGTTAGGGTTAGGGTGAGAGTTAGGGTTAGGATTAGGGTGAGGTTTAGGGTTAGGGTGATGTTTAGTGTTAGTGTGAGTGTTTGTGTTATGATTAGGGTTAGTGTTAGGGTCAGGGTAAGTGTTAGGGTGAGGGTTTGGGTTAGGATGAGTGTTATGGTAAGGGTGAGGGTTAGGATTAGTGTTAGGGTTACTGTTAGGGTTAGGTTTAGGATTTGGGTTGTATTGAGGGTGAGGGTGAGGGTTAGGGTTAGTGTTACTGTGAGGTTTAGTGCTTGGGTTAGGGTTGAGTTAGGTTTAGGGTGAGGGTGAAATTTAGGGTTATACGTAGGGTTACGGTGAGGGTTAGGATGAGGGTTGGTTTTAGGGTTAGTTTTATGGTTAGGTTAGTGTTAGGCTTAGGCTTAGCACGAGCATGTGGGTGAGGGTTAGGATTAGGGTTAGGGTGAAGGTTAGGTTTACGGTTAGGGTGAGGGTTAGGATGATGTTTATCGTTAGGATTAGGTTTAGGGTGAAGGCTAGGGTGAGGCTTCGGGTGAGGGTTAGTGGTAGGTATAGTGTTAGGTTTAGGATTAGGGTTAGGGTGAGGGTGAGGGTGAGGGTTATGGTTAGGGTTTGGCTTAGGGTTAGGGTGAGCGTTATGGTTACGGTTAGGTTTAAGGTGAGGGTAAGGCTGAGGATTAGGATTAGGTTTAGGTTTACGGTTAGGGTTAGTGTTATTGTTAGGGTTAGGGTTAGAGTTACGGTGAGGGTGAAGGTGAGGGTGAGAGTTAGGATGAGGGTTAGATTGGGGTTTAGGGTTAGGGTTAGGGTTAGGGTTAGTGTGAGGGTGAGGTTTAGGGTTAGATATAGGGTTAGGAGGAGGGTGAGTGTGAAGTTTATGGTGAGGGTCAGTGTTAGGGTTTGGGTTAGGGGGAAGTTGAGGCTGAGGATTAGTGTTAGGTTTAGGGTTTGGTTTAGGGTTACAGTTTGTGTTAGGTTAAGGGTTAGGGTTAGGGTTATGGTGAGGGTTAGGGTTAGGGTTACGGTTATGGTCAGGGTTAGGATTAGGGTTAGGGTTAAGTTAGGGTCAGGCTGAGGGTGAATGTGGGGGTGAGGATTAGGTTTATGGTTAGGGTTAGGGTTATTGTTAGTGTTATGGTTAGGGTTAAGTTTGCAGTGATGGTGAGGCTGAGGGAGAGGGTTATGGTTAGGGTTAGGGTGAGGGTTAGGGTTACTTTTATTTTTAGGGTTATGGTTAGAATTACAGTGTGGTTAGGGTTAGGGTGAGGGTTAGGGTTACTCTTACTTTTAGGGTTATGGTTAGAATTACAGTGTGTTTAATGTTGAGGGTGAGGGTTAGGGTTAGTGTTAGGGTGAGGGTGAGGTTTAGGTTTAGAGTTAGGGTTTGGGGGAGGGTTAGGGTGAGGGTTAGGGTTAGGGTTAGGGTTAGGGTGAGGGTGAGGTTAGGTTGAGGTTTAGGGATAGGGTTACGTTTAGGTTTAGGCTTTGGGTGAGCGTGAGTGTGTGGGTTAGGTTGAGGGTTAGGCTTAATCTTTGGGTTATGCTGAGGGTCAGGGTGGGGGTAAGGATTAGGGTTAGGGTTAGTGTTACTGTTAGGGTAAGTGTTAGAGTTACAGTGAGGGTGAGGGTGCTGGTGAGAGTTAGGGTTAGGGTTAGGGTGGGGTTTAGGGTTAGGGTAAGAGTTAGGGTTAGAGTTACTGTTAAGGTGAGGGTGCGGTTGAGTGTGAGGCTTAGGGTTAGGTTTAGGTTTAGGGTTAGAGTTAGGGTGAGGGCTAGGGAGAGGTTTAGGGTTAGGGTTAGGGTGAGGTTTAGGGGTAGGGTTAGATTTAGAGTTAGGGTTAGTGTGAGGTTTAGGGTTAGATTTAGGGTTAGGGTGAGGATGAGGGTGAGGTTTAGGGTTAGGGTTAGTGTGAGGCTGAGGGTTAGGGTTAGGGTTAGGGTGAGGTTTAGGGTGAGGGTGACGTTTAGGTTTAGGGTTAGGATTTGGGTTAGTGTTAGGGTGATTGTGAGGGTTAGGTTTAGGGTTAGGGTTAGGGTTAGTGTTAGGCTGAGGGTTAGGATTAGTGTTAGGGTTATTGTGAGTGTGAGGGTTAGGGTGAGGGTTAGGGTTAGGGTTAGGGTGAGAGTTAGGGTTCAGTTAATTTTACATTTAGGGTGAGGATTAGGGTTAGGATTAGGCTTAGGGTGGGGGCTAGGGGGATGGTGAGGGTTAGGGTTAGTTTTAGGGTAAGGTTTACGGTTAGGGTTAGGGTTCTGGTGAGGGTTAGGATCAGCTTTAGGTTTAAGGTGAGGATGAGGGTTAGGGTTAGGTTGAGGTTTAGGGTAAGTCTTAAGCTTAGGGTTAGGCTGAGCATGAGGTTGAGGGTGAGGGTTAGTGTTAGGGTGCTGTGTAGGTTTTAGGTTAGGGTGATTGTAAGGATGAGATTTAGGGTTAGGGTGAGGTTTAGCGTGATTATGATGGTAAGAGTAATGGTGAGGTTTAGGCTGAGGGTGAGGGTTAAGGAAGGGTGAGTGTTAGGGTTAAGTTTAGGGTTAGGTTAAGGTTTAGGTTTAGGGTTAGGGTGCGGGTTAGATTGAGGATTCGGTTTAGGGTTAATGTGAGGTTTAGGGTGAGGATGAGGGTTAGGGTTAGGGTGAGGGTTAGCATTAGAATTAGGGTGAGGGCTAGGGTGAGGGTGAGGGTAAGGGTTAGGGTTAGGCTGAGGGCTAGGGTGAGGGTTAGGGTGAGATTTAGGGTTAGTGATAGGGTTAGGTTTAGGGTTAGGGTTAGGGATAGGGTCAGGGTTACGGTGAGGGTTAGTGTTAGGGATAGGGTTAGGCTTAGGGTTAGGCTGAAGGTGAGGTGGGGTTGAGGATTAGGGTTAGGGTTAGTTTTAAGGTTATCGTTAGTGCTATGGTTAGGGTTAAGGTTGCTGTGAGGTTGAGGCTGAGGGTGAGGGTTATGGTTAGGGTTAGGGTTAGGTTTAGTGTTATTGTTAGGGTTAGGGTTAGAGTTACGTTTAGGTTGAGGGTGAGGGTGAGGGTTAGGGTTAGGGTGAGGTTTAGGGTTAGGGTTAGGTTTAGGGTGAGGGTGAGGGTGAGGGTTAGGGTATGGATGAGGTTTAGGTTTCTAGTTAGGGTTAGGGGGAGTGTTAGGGTGAGGTTTAAGGTTTGGGTTATTGTTAAGGTTAGGGTGAGGTTGAGGGTTAGGTTGAGGTTTAGGGATAGGGTTAGGTTTACGGTTAGGGTTAAGGTGAGGGTTACTGTGAGGGTTCGGGTGATTGTTAGGCTCAGACTTAGGGTTAGGCTGAGGGTGAGGGTTGGGGTGAGGATAGGGGATAGGTTGATGGTTAGGGTTATTGTTAGTCTTATTTTTAGGGTTAGGAATAGTGTTATGGTGAAGATGAGGTTGCGGGTGAGGTTTAGGGTTAGGGTTAGGGTGGGCTTTAGGGTTAGGGTTAGGGTGAGGTTGAAGTTTAGGGTTAGATATAGGGTTAGGGGGAGTGTTAGGGTGAGGTTTAGGGTTAGAGTTAGTGTTAGGGTTAGGGTGAGGTTGAGGGTTAGGTTGAGGTTTAGGGTTGGTGTGAGGGTTACGGTTATTGTGAGGGTGAGTGTGAGGGTTAGGGTTAGGGTTAGTGTGAAGATTAGTGTTAGGGTTAGGGTTAGTGTTAGGCTATGGGTAAGTGTTAGGTTGAGGGTTAGGGTTAGGGTGAGGATATTGTTAGGGTTAGGGTGAGGGTTACGGTTACTGTTTGGGTGAGTGTGAGGGTTAGGTTTAGGGTGAGTTTTAGTGTTAGGGTTATAGTTAGAATTAGGGTTAGTGCGAGAGTGAAGTTCAGGGGTAGAGTTATGTTTAGGGTTGGGGTTAGGGTGAAGGTTAAGGTTAGGGAGAAATTTAGGGTGGGGGTGATGATAAGGGTAAAGGTGAGGGTTAGGCCGAGGGTGAGGGTTAAGGTAAGGGTGAGGGTTAGGGTTAGGGTTAGGGTGAGGGTTAGGGTAAGGGTTAGGGTGAGGGTGAGGATTAGATCAAGGATTAGTGTTAGGGTTAGTGTAAGGTTTAGGGTGAGGATGAGGATTAGGGTTTGGGTGAGGGCTAGGGTGAGGTTGAGAGTTAGGGTTACTGTTAGGGTGAGGTTTACGGTTAGGGTGATGGTTAGGGTTAGTGTCAGGTTTAGTGTTAGGGTTAGGGTGAGTGTTGGGTTAGGGTTAGGGTTATTGTTAGGTTTAGGGTTAGGGTTACGGTTATGGTTAGGGTAAGGGTGAGGGTTAGGTTTGGGGTTAGGATGAGGTTTAGGTTTAGGGTTTTGGTTAGAGTTAGGGTTAGGGTTAGGGTGAGGGTGAGGTTTAGGGTTAGAGTTAAGTTTAGTGTTAGGGTTAGGGTTAGGGTGAGGGTTAGGGTTCGTCTTAGGGAGAGAGTTAGGATGAGGTTTAGGGTTAGGATTAGGGTTAGGGTGAGGGCTAGGGTGAGTATTAGGGTGAGGGTTAGGGTTAAGGATAGAGTTAGGTTTAGGATTAGGGTTAGCGTGAGGGTGAGTGTGAGCGTTACATTTAAGGGTAGGGTTAGGCTTAGGGTTAGGGTAAGGGTTAGGGTTTGGTTTTGTGTTAGGGTGAGTTTGTGGCTGATTATTAGGGTTAGGTTTAGGATTAGGGTTAGGGTTAGGGTTACGGTGAGGGTTAGGGTTAGGCCTAGGTTAGGCTTAGGGTTAGGCTGAGGGTGAGGGTGGGGGTGAGGAATAGGGTTAGGCCAAGGTTTAAAATTCGGGTTATTGTTAGTGTTTTGGTTTGGGTTTAGTTTGCGGTGAGGGTGAGGCTGAGGGTGAGGGTTAGGGTTAGGTTTAGGATTAGGCTTAGGTTTAGGCTGAGAATGAGGTTGGGGGTGGGGAATAATTTTTGGTTGATGGTTTGTTTAGGGTTAGGGTGAGGTTTAGGACGAGGGATCGGGTTAGGATTAGGTTTACGGTGAGGGCTAGGGTGAGGGTGAGTGTTAGGCATAGGGTAAGGCTTAGGCTTAGGTTTAGGTTGAGGGTGAGGGTGAGGGTGAGGGTTTGGGTTAGGGTGATGGACAGGGTTAGCGTTAGGGTGAGTGTTAGGATGAAGGTTAGGGTTAGGATGAGGATTCGGGTGAGCGTGATGGTAAGAGTAAAGGTGAGGCTTAGGCTGACAGTGTGTCTTCCCCTAAGGGTGAGGGTTAGTTTAGGGTGAGGGTTAGGGTAAGGGTTAGGGTGAGGGTTAGGATGAGGGTGAGGGTTAGATTGAGGATTAGGGTTAGGGTTAGTGTGAGTTTTAGGATGAGGATGAGGGTTAGGTTTAGGTTGAGGGTTAGGGTTAGAATTAGGATTAGGGTGAGGGCTAGGGTGAGGCTGAGGTTTAGGGTTAGGTTTAGGGTGAGGTTTAGGGTTAGGGTGAGATTTAGGGGTACTGTGAGGGTTAGTGTTAGAGTTAGGGTTATTGTTAGGGTGAGGGTAAATGTTAGGGTGAGGGTTAGGGTTAGGTTGAGGGTTTTGGTTAGGGTGAGGGTTATGGTTAGGGTGAGGGTTATGGTTAGGATGAGGGTTAGGGTTATGGTGAGGGTGAGGATGAGGGTTAGGGTTAGGGTGAGGTTTAGGGTTAGGGTTTGGGTTAGAGTTAGGGTTAGGTTGAGGGTGAGGTTTAGCGTTAGAGTTAGGGTTCGGTTGAAGGATAGGATGAGGGTTAGGGTTAGGGTTAGTTTTAGGTTTAGGGTTAGGTTGAGGTTTATGATTAGGGTTATGGTTAGGATTAGGGTTAGGGTGAGGGTGAGGGTGTGGGTTAGGGTTAGGTTTAGCGTTAGGCTTAGGGTTAGGCTGAGGATTAGGTTGAGGGTGAGGTTTAGGTTTAGGGTGAGGGTTAGGGTTAGGGTTAGGGAGAGTTTAAGGTTTAGGGATAGGTTGAGAGTTAGGTTTTGGGTTAAGTTTCGGGTTAGGGTGAGGGTTAGGGTGAGGGTGTCAGTGAGGTTAAAGGTGAGGGTTAGTCTGAGGGTGAGGGTTACGGTAAGTTTGAGGGATAGGGTTAGGGTGAGGTTTAGAGTGAGGATGAGGGTTACGTTTAGAGTGAGGTTTAGGGTTAGAGTTAGGGTTAGGTTGAGGGTTAGGGTTAGATTTAGGGTGAGGTTTAGGGTCATGTTGAGGTTTAGCATTAGTGTGAGGGTTAGTGTTAGGGTGAGGGTAAGTGTTATGGTGAGGTTTAGGGTTAGGGTGAGGGTTATGGTTAGGGTGAGGTTTAGGGTTGTGTTTAGGGTTATTGTTAGTGTTAGGGTTATGGTTAGTGTGAGATTTATGTTGAGGTTAAGGTTTAAGATTAGGGTGATGGTTAGGGTTAGAATTAGGGTTAGGTTGAGGGCTAGGGTGAGGGTGAGGGTTAGGGTTAGGATGAGGTTTAGGGTTAGGGTGAGAGTTAGGGTAACTGTGAGGGTTAGTGTTAGAGTTAGGGTTATTGTTAGGGTGAGGGTAAATGTTAGGGTGAGGGTTAGGGTGAGATTTAGGGTTACTGTCAGGGGTAATGTTAGAGTTAGAGTTAGGGTAAGGGTGAGGGTAAGTGTTAGGGTGAGTGTTAGGTTTAGGGTGAGGGTTATGGTTAGGGTGAGGGATAGGGTTAGGTTTAGGGTTATTTTTAGGTTTAGAGTTAGGTTTATAATGAGGGTGAGGGTGAGGGTTGGGGTTAGGGTGAGGTTTAGGTTTAGGGTTAGGGTTTGAATTAGGTTTAGGGTGAGTGTGTGGTTTAGGGTTAGAGTTAGGGTTAGGGTGAGTGTTAGGATGAGGGTTAGGGTTAGGGTTAATTTTAGGTTTATGTTTAGGGTGAGGTTTTGGGTGAAGGTTAGGGTTAGGTTTATGGTTAGGATTAGTGTTAGGGTGAGGGTGAGTGTGTGGGTTAGGGTTAAATTTATTGTTACGCTTAGGGTTAGGCTGAGCGTTAGGTTGAGAGTGAGGGTTATTGTTAGAATGAGGATTAGGGTTAGGGTTATAGTTACGGTTTGGTTGAGGGTGAGGGTGAGAGTTAGGGTTAGGGTTAGGTTGAGGTTTAGGTTTAACGTTAGGATTAGGGATAGGGTGAGGGTGAGGTTTAGAGTTAGATTTAGGTTGAGGGGGAGGGTTAGGGTGAGGGTTATGGTTAGGGTTAGTGTTAGGGTTAGTGCTAGGTTTAGCGCGAGGTTTAGGTTGAGTTTTAGGGTTAGGATTAGGGTTAGGATTAGGTTTAGGGTGAGGGTGAGTGTGAGGGTTAGGGTTAGGATTAGGCTTAGACTTAGGGTTAGGCTGAGGGTGACTGTGGGGGAAAGGATTAGATTTAGGGTGAGGGTTAGGATTAGGGTTAGGGTGGGGATTAAGGTGAGGGTGAGAGATAGGTTTAGGGTTAGGCTTAGGCATAGGTTTAGAATGAGGGTAATGGTTAGGTTGGGGTTAGTGTTATGGTGATGGATAGGGTTAGGGTTAGGGTTCGGGTTATTATGAGGGTTCGGGTTAGAGTTCGGGTTAGGATGAGCATGATGGTAAGAGTAACGGTGAGGGTTAGGCTGAGGTTGAGGGTTAGGTTAAGGGTTAGTGTTAGGGTTAGATTGAGGATTTTGGTTAGGGTTAGTGTGAGGTTTAGGGTGAGGATGAGTGTTAGGGTTAGAATTATGGTTAGGGTGAGGGCTAGCGTGAGGGTGAAGGTTAGGGTTAGGGTTAAGTTTACGGTGAGGGTTAGGGTGATGGGTAGGGTTACTTTTAGGGTGTGTGTTAGATTTAGTGTGAGAGTTACCGTTAGGGTGAGGGTGAGTGTGAGGTTAACGGTTATGGTGAGGGTTAGGGTGAGGGTGAGGGTTAGGCTTAGGATTAGGGATAGGGTTAGGGTTAGGCTGAGGGTGAGGGTGAGGGTGAGCGTAAGGTTTAGGGTTATGGTTAGGGTTATGGTTAGGGTGAGCGCTAGGGTGAGGGTGAGGGTTAGGGTGAAGTTGAGGGTTAGGCTGAGGGTCTTCGTTAGGTAATGTTTAGGGTTAGGGTGAGGATTAGGTGACGTTTAGGGTGAGGGTGAGCTTGAGGGTTTGGGTGTGGGTGTGGGTTATGGTTAGGGTGATGGTGAGGGTTAGGGTGATGTTGAAGGTTAGGGTTAGGGTTAGGTGAGGGTTAGGGTTAGGGTTAGGGTTAGAGTGAGAGTGAGGGTTAGTATTAGGTTTAGGGTTAGGGTGAGGTTTAGGGTGAGGGTGAGGTTTAAGGTTAAGGTTATGTTTGTGGTGTGGGTAAGTGATAGCATGAGGGTTAGGGTGAGTGTTAGAGTTAGCATTAGGGTTAGGGTGAGGGTTTGGGTGAGGGTGCGGGCGAGAGTGAGTGTTAGGGTGAGGATTACAGTGAGTTTTAAGGTTAGGGTGAGGGTTAGGTTTAGGGTGAGTGTTAGGGTGAGGGTTAGGTTTATGGTTATGCTTAGGGTTAGGGTGAGGGTTAGGCTGAGGGTTAGGGTTAGGATTAGGTTGAGGGTTATGGTGAGGGTGATTGTTAGGGTTCTTATTAGTGTTAGAGTAAGGTTTAGGGTGACAGTGAGGTTTAGGGTGAGGGTTGGGGTGAGGGTTAGTTTTAGGGTTAAGGTGAGGGTTAGAATAAGGGTTAGGGTTACCGTTAGGGTGAGGGTTAGGTTTAGTGTGAGAGTTAGGGTTAGGGTTAGGGTTAGGATTAGTGTGAGGGTAAGAATTAGGGTGATGGTTAAGGTGAGGGTGAGGTTTAGGTTTAGGAATAGTGATAGGGTTAGTGTTATGCTGCGGGTGAGGGTGAGGGTGAGGGTTACGGTTAGGGTTAAGGTGAGGGCTAGGGTGAGGGTTAGGGTTAGGGTGAGGGTAAGGGTGAGGGTGATGGTAAGGGTAAAGGTGAGGGTTAGGCTGAGGGTGAGCTTGAAGATAAGGGATAGGTTTAGGGTTAGGGTGAGGGTTAGGTTAAGCGTTCCGGTTAGGGTTAGGGTTAGGGTTAGATTGATGATTAGGGTTAGGGTTAATGTGAGGTTTAGGGTGAGGATGAGGTTTAGGTTTAGGGTTAGGGTTAGGGTGAGGTTTAGGGTTAGGGTGAGGGTGAGGTTAAGGTTCAGGGTGAGGTTTAGGCTGCGGGTGAGTGTTAGGGTTAGGGTTAGGGTGAGGGTAAGGGTGAGGGTTAGGGTGAGTGTTAGGGTGATGGTGAGGGTGAGTGTTAGGGTTGGGGTTAGGGTTAGGTTGAGGCTTAGGATTAGGGTTAGGGTGAGGATTAGGCATAGTGTGAGTGTTAGGGTTAGAGTGAGTTTAAGGGTTAGGGTGAGGGTTAGGGTTATGGTGAGGGTTAGCGTTAGGGTTAGGGCGAGGGTTAGTGTTAGGTTGGAGGTTAGGGTTATGTTGAGGTTTAGGTTGAGTGTTAGGGTTAGGGTGAGTGATAGGATTAGGGTTAGGGTCAGCGTTATGGTTAGGGTGATGTGTAGAATGAGAGTGAGGGTTAGGGTGAGGGTGAGAGTGAGGGTTAGGTTATGGATGAGGGTTAAGGTTAGGGTGAGGGTGAAGGTAACGTTGAGGGTTAAGGTGAGGGTGAGGTTAAGTTTTAGGATTCGGTTGAGGGTTGGGTTAGATTTAGGGTTATAGGTAGGGTGAGGGGTAGGGTGAGGAGTAGGGTTAGAGTTAAGGTTAGAGTTAGTGTGAGGGTTAGGGTTAGGGTGAGGATAAGGTAAGGGTGAGGGTTGGGGTGAGGGTGAGCGTTAGGGTTACACTTAGTGTGACGGTTAGGATTAGGGTTATGGTGAGGGTTAGGGTTAAGGTTATGTTTAGGGTGAGGGTGAGTGTTAGAGTGAAGATAAGGGTTCTGGAGAGTGTGAGGGTTAGGGTTTCAGTGACGGTTAGGGTTAGGGTGAGTGTTAGGGTGACGGTGACGGTGAGGTTTAGGGTTGGGATTAGGGTTAGAGTGGGGGGTAGGATTATGTTTAGGGTGAGGGTTAGGGTTACTGTGAGGGTTAGGATGAGGTTTAGGGTTACTGTGAGGGTTCAAGTTAGGGTTAGGCTTAGTGTTAGGGTGAGGTAAGGGTTAGGTTGAGAGGTAGGGTTAGGGTGAGGGTTAAGGTTAATGTGAGGGCTAGGTTTAGGGTGAGTGTTAGGTTTAGGATGATGTTTAGGGTGAGGATAAAGGTTAGGGTGAGGGTGAGGGTGAAGTTTCGGTTGAGTGTTTGGGATAGGGTTAGGCTGAGGTTGAGAGTGAGGGTGAGGCTTAGGGTTAGTTTTATGGTCATGGTGAGTGTGAGGGTGAGGGATAGTGTTAGGCTTAGGCTGAGGGTGAGGGTGAGGGTGAGGGTTAGGGTTAGGGTGAGGGTTAGCTTTAGGTTTATGGTGAGGGTTAGGGTTAGGTTGGAGGTTACGGTTAGGGTGATAGTCAGGGTTAAGGATAGGTTTAGGTTGAGGGTGAGGGTGAGGTTTCGTGTTAGGATTAGGATAAGGGTTATGTTGAGCCTGAGGGTGAGGTTGAGGGTGAAGATTAGGGTTAGGTTGAGGGTTAGGCTAAGGGTTAGGGTGAGGGTTAGGTTTAGGTTGAAGTTTAGGTTGAGTGTGAGGGTTAGTTTGAGTTTGAGGGTGAGGGTTCGTTTGGGAGTTTGCGTTAGGTTTAGGGTGAGGGTGAGGGTGAGGGATAGCTTTTGGGTTAGGGTTAAGCTTAGGTTGAGGGTGATTGTGAGGGTTAGGGTTAGGGTTATTGTTAGGCTTAGGTTTAAGCTGAGGGTGAGGTTGAGTGTGAGGGTTAGGGTTAGGGTGAGTGTGAGCGTTAGAGTTAGGGTTAGGGATAGGCTGAGGGTTAGATGAGGGTGAGGGTTAGGGTTAGAATGAGTGTTATGCTTAGGGTTAGGGTGAGGGTGAGCGTGAGCGTGACTGTTAGGTTGCAGGTGAGGTTTAGGGTTAGTTTCAGGGTCAGGATGGGAGTTTAGTTAGGGTTAGGATGATGGTTAGGATGAGGGGCAGGGTTAGAGTTAGGGTGAAGTTCAGGGTTAGTTTAAGGGTTATGGTTAGGGATTGGGTTAGGGTGAGGTTTAGGGTTAGGTTTAGAGTTAGGGTGAGGGTTAGGGTGAGGATAAGTTTTAGGGTGAGGGTTAGGGTGAGTGTGAGGTTAGGGTTAGGGTGAGGGTTAGTGTTATTGTTAGGGTTAGGGTTACGATTACGGTTAGGGTGAGGTTGCGGGTGATGTGAGGTTTAGCGTTAGCGTTAGGGTTAGGGTGAGGGTTAGGGTGAGGGTAAGTGTTGGGATGAGGGTTAGGGTTAGGGTGAGGTTTAGGGTGAGGGTGAGGGTTAGTTTTAGGGTTAGGGTTAGGATGAGGTTAAGGGTTAGGGTTAGGGTGAGGGTTAGGTTTAGCATAGGGTTAGGGTGAGGGCTAGGGTGAGGGTTAGGGTTAAGTTAGGATGAGGGTTAGGGTTAGGGTGAGGGTTAGGATGAGGGTAAGAATAAGGGTAAGGCTGAGTGTTAGGGTGAGTTTGAGGGTTACGGTAAAAGTGAAAGCTATGGTGAGGGTGAGGGTTAGGTTGAGGGTTAGGGTTAGGATGAGGGTGAGGTTGAGGGTTAGGGTGAGTGGTAGGGTTAGGGTTAGGGTGAGGGTTAGATGAGGGTGAGGGTTAGCGTTAGGTTGTGGGTTAGGTTTACGGTGAGGGTTAGGGTTAGGATTAGGGTTATTGTGAGGGGTAGTGTTAGGGAGAGGGTTAGGGTTAGGGTTAGGGTGAGGGTTAGGGTTATGGTGAGGTTAAGAGTTAGTGTGAGCCTTAGTGTTAGGGTTAGGCCTAGTGTTAGGGTGAGGGTAAGGGTTAGGTTGAGGGTTAGGGTTAGGTTGAGGGTTACAGTTAGTGTGAGGGTTAGGGTTGTGCTGAGGATTAAAGTGAGGGTTAGGGTTAGGCTGATGTTTAGGGTGAGGGATAGGGTTAGTGTGAGTGTCAGCGTAAGGGTTGTTTTGAGGGTTTGGGTTAGGGTTAGGGTGAGGTTGAGGGTGAGTTTGAGGCTTAGGGTTGGGGTTAGTGTGAGGGTGACTGTGAGGGTTAGGGTTAGGTTTAGGCTTAGGCTTAGGATTAGGCTGAGGGTTAGGGTTAGGGTGAGGGTTAGGGTTAGGGTTAATGATAGGGTGATGTTTAGGATGAGGATTAGTGTGAGAGTTAGTGTTAGGGTTAGGCTTACCGTTATGGTGAGGGTAAGGGTTAGGTTGAATGTTAGGGTAAGGGGAGGGTTAGGTTTAGGGTTAGGGTGAGGGTGAGGGTGAGGTTTAGGTTAAAGGTTAGGGTTAGTGTTATTTTTAGGTTTATGGTTACGTTGAGGGTGAGAGTTAGAGTTAGGGTGAGGTTTAGGTTTAGGGTTAGGTTTAGGGTTAGGGTTAGGATGAGGTTTAGGGTGAGTGTTAGGGTTAAGGTTAGGGTGAGGGTTAGGGTTATTGTGAAGGTTAGGGTTAGGGTTAGGGTGAGGTTTAGGGTGAGGGTAAGTTAAAGGTAATGGTGAGGTTTTTGTTGAGGTGAGGGTTACGGTAAGGGTGAGGGTTAGTGTTAGAGTGAGGGTTAGGGTTAGCAATAGGGTTAGTGTGAGGGCTAAGGTGAGTGTGAGGGTTAGGGTTAGGGTTAGGTTTCGGGTGAGGTTTGGGCTTAGGCTGAGGGTTAGGGATAGTGGGATGGTTGGTGTTAGGGTTAGGCTTAGTGTTAGGGTGAGGGCAAGGGTTAGGGTGAGAATTAGGTTTAGGGTGAGGTTCAGGATTAGGGTTACGGTTAGGCTGAGTGTTAGGTGAATGTTAGGGTTAAGATGAGGTTTAGGTTTAGGGTTAAGGTTAGGGATAAGGTGAGGGTTTGGGTTAAGTTAAGGGTTAGGATGAGGGTTAGGCTGAGGTTTAGGGTTAGGGTTAGGGTGAGGGTTAGGGTTAGTGTGAGGGTTAGGTTTAGGTTTAGGGTGAGGGTTAGTGTTAGGGTTAGGTTTAGGGTGAGGGTTAGGGTTAGGCTTAGGCTTAGTATTAGGCTGAGGGTTAGGGTGAGGGTTAGGTTTAGGTTTAATGATAGGGTGATGTTTAGGATGAAGGTTATTGTGAGAGTTAGTGTTAGGGTTAGGCTTACTGTTATGGTGAGGGTAAGGGTTAGGTTGAATGTTAGGGTAAGGGGAGGGTTAGGGTTAGGGTTAGGGTTAGGATGAGCGTGAAGGTTAGGGTAAACATTAGGGTTAGTGTTATTTTTAGGTTTATGGTTAGGTTTATGGTTACGTTGAGGGTGAGGGTTAGGGTTAGGGTGAGTTTTAGGGTTAGGGTTAGGTTTCGGGTTAGGGTTAGGATGAGGTTTAGGGTGAGTGTTAGGGTTAAGGTTAGGGTGAGGGTTAGGGTTATTGTGATGGTTAGGGTAAGGGTTAGGGTAAGGTTTAGGGTGAGGGCAAGGTAAAGGTAAGGGTGAGGTTTTTGGTGAGGTGAGGGTTATGGTAAGGGTGAGGGTTAGTGTTGGAGTGAGGGTTAGGGTTAGCAAAGGGCTAAGGTGAGTGTGAGGGTTAGGGTTAGGGTTAGGTTTAGGGTGAGGGTTAGGCTTAGGCTGAGGTTTAGGGTTAGTGGTAGGGTTGGTGTTAAGGTTAAGCTTAGTATTAGGGCGAGGGCAAGGGTTAGGGTGAGGGTTAGGGTTAGGGTGAGGGTCAGGATTAGGGTTGCGGTTAGGCTGAGGGTTAGGTGAGGGTTAGGGTTAGGGTTAGGGTAAGGGTTAGCGCTAGGTTGGGGTGTAGCGGTAAGATAAGTGTTAGAGTTAGGGTTAGGGTTAGGGTGAGGGTTTCGGATTAGGGTTAGGGTTAGGGCTAGGTTGAGGGTTACGGTGAGGGTGAGGGTTAGAGTTAGGTTTAGGTTTTTCGTGTGGATAAGTGATAGCATGAGGGTTAGTATGAGTGTTAGAGTTAGCATTAGAGTTAGAGTGAAGGTTAGGGTGAGGGTTAGGGTTAGGGTTTAGGTGAGTTTTAGGGTTAGGGTGAGGGTTAGTGTTAGTGTTAGCGTGATGGTAAGGGTGAGGGTGATGGTTAGGGTTAGAGTTAGGGTGAGGGTTGGGTATAGTGTGAGGTTTAGGGTGAGGATGAGGTTAAGGCTTAGGGTGAGGTTTAGGGTAAGGGTGAGGGTTAGGGTTAGGGTTAGGGTTAGGGTGAGGGTTAGGGTGAGGGTTAGGGTTAGGGATTGGATTAGGTGTAGGGTGAGGGTTAGGGTAAGGGGTAGGGTTATGGTTAGGGTGAGGGTTAGTTTTATTGTGAGTGTTAGGGTTAGGGTTAGGGTTAGGATTAGTGTAAAGGTAAGAATTACGGTGACGGTTAGAGTGAGGGTGAGGTTTAGGGTTAGGATTAGGGTTATGATTAGTGTTATGCTGAGGGTGATGGTGAGGGTGAGGGTGAGTGTGAGTTTTAGGTTTAGGGTTAGGGTGAGGGTTAGAGTGAGGGTTAGGGTTAGGGTGAGGTTAAGGTTAGGGTGAGGGTTAGGGTTATGGTTAGTTTGAGGGTGGTATGAGGTTGAGATTTAGGGTGAGGGAAAGGGTTAGGGTGAGGGCTAGGGTGAATGTGAGGGTTAGGTTTAGGATGAGGGTTTGAGTTAGGTTTAGTGTGAGGGTAAGGGAGAGGGGTAGGGTTAGGTTTAGGGTGAGGGTTAGGTTTAGTGTGAGGGTTACGGTTAGGGTTAGGGTGAGGTAAGGGTTATGGAGAGGTTGAGGTTGAGTGTGAGGGTTAGGGTTAGGATTAGGGATAGGGTTAGGGTTCGGCAGAGGGTGAGGATGAGGGTGCGGGTGAGGTTTAGGGTTACGGTTACGGTTAGGGTGATGGCTGGGCTGTGGGTGAGGGTAAGGGTGAAGGTGAGTGTGAGGGTGAGGGTATTGGTTAGGTAATGTTAGGGTTAGTGTGAGGATTAGGTGAGGGTTAGTGTGAGGGTGCAGGTTCGGGTGATGGTGAGGGTAAGGGTGAGGTTGAAGGTTAGGGTTAGGGTTAGGTGAGGGTTAGGGTTAGGGTTAGGTGAGGTTTAGGGTTAGGGTTAAAGTAAGGTTGAGGGTTAGGGGTAGGGGTAGGGTTACGGTTAGGGTGAGTATTAGTGTTAATGTGAGGGTTAGGGTTAGGGTGAGGATAAAGTAAGGGTGAGGGTTAGGGTGAGGCTGAGGTTTAGGGTTACTGTTAGAGTGAGGTTTAGGGTTAGGATTAGTGTTAAGGTGAGGGTGAGGGTGAGGGTTAGGCTTAGGCTTAGGTTGAAGGAGAGGGTGAGTATGAGCATGAGGGTTAGGGTTAGGGTGAACATTAGGGTTACGGTGGAGGTTAGGATTAGGGTTATGGTGAGGTTTAGGCTTAGGGTTAGGGTTGGGGTTAGGATTAGGGTGTGGGTTAGGCTGAGGATTATGGTTAGGATTAGGGTGAGGTTTAGGGTGAGGGTTAGGGTGAGGGTGAGGGTTAAGTTTAGGGTGAGGATTAGGGTTAGGATTAGGGTTAGGGTCAGGTTTAAGGTGACATTGAGGTTTAGGATGAGGGTTAGGGTTAGGGTTAGGGTGAGGTTTAGGGTAAGTGTTAGGGTTACAGTTATGAAGAGGGTTAGGTTTAGAGTGAGAGTTAGGGTTAGGGTTAGGATTAGTGTGAGGGTAAGAATTAGGGTAAGGGTGAGGTTTAGGTTTAGGAATATGGATAGGATTAGTGTTACGCTGAGAGTGAGGATGAGGGTGAGGATGATGGGTTAGGTTTAGGCTTAGGGTGAGGGCTAGGCTGAGGGTTAGGGTTAGGGTGAGGGTTAGGGTTAAGTTTAATTTGAGGCTGGTGTGAGGGTGAGGTTTAGGGTGAGGCTTTGGGTTAGGGTGAGGGCTAGGTTGAGGGTGAATTGTAGGGTTATGATGAGGGTTAGGGTTATGTTTAGGGTGAGGGTTAAGGTAAGGTTTAGGTTTAGTGTGAGGTTTACGGTTAAGGTTAGGGTGTGGGTGAGGGTAAGGGTTATGGTGAGGGTTAGGGTGAGGGTGAGGGTTAAGGTTATGATTAGAGATAGGGTTAGATTTAGGCTGAGGTTGAGGGTGAGGGTGCTGGTGAGGTTTAGAGTTAGGGTTAGGGTTAGGGTGAGGGTTTCCGTTAGTTTTACTGTTAGGGTGAGAGTGAGGGTTAAGATTAGGTTTAGGGTTAGGGTTATTGTTAGGGTTAGAGTGAGGGTTACAGTTCAGTTTAGGGTGAGGATGAAGGTGAGCGTTATGGTTAGGATGAGGTTTAGGGTGAGCCTGAGGGTGAGGGTGAGGGTGAGGGTTAGGGTTAGGGTGAGGGTTAGGCTAACTGTTAGGACGAGGGTTAGGTTTAGGGTGATGTTTATGTTGAGGGAGAGAGTTAGTGTGAGGGTGAGGGTGAGGGTTCGTTTGAGGGTTAGGTTTCGGGTTAGGATTAGGGTGATGATAAGGTTGAATGAGAAGGCTAGGTTTAGGGTTAGGATTAGTTTTGGGGAGAGGGTGAGTGTGAAGGTTAGGGTTATTTTTAGGCTTAGGTTTAAGCTGAGGGTGAAGGTGAGTGTGAGGGTTAGGGTTAAGTTGAGTGTGAGCATTAGGGTTAGGGTTGGGGTGAGGGTTAAGGTTAGGATTAATTTTAGGTTTAGGCTGAGGGTGAGGTTGAGGGTGAGGGTTATGTTTAGGTAAGTGTTAGACTTAGGGTTAGGGTGAGGTTTAGGGATAGGGTGATGGTTAGGGTGAGGGTGAGGCTTAGGGTGAGGGTGAAGGTGATGGTGAGTGTTAGGGTGCGGATGAGGTTTAGGGTTAGGTTTAGGGTTAGGGTGAGGGTTAGGGTTAGGGTTAGGATAATGGGTAGGATGAGGGGTAGGGTTAGGGTTAGGGTGAGGTTCAGGTTTAGTTTGAGGGTTACCATTAGGTTTGGGGTTAGGGTGAGGGTTAAGATGAGGGTTAGGGTTAGGTTTAGGGTTATGGTGAGGGTTAGGGTGAGGGTAAGTTTTAGGATGAGGGTTTGGGTGAGTGTGAGGGTTAGGGTTAGGGTGAGGATTAGGGTTATGGAAAGGGTGAAGGTTAGGTTTAGGGTGAAGTTGAGGTTGAGGGCGTGAGTTATGTTTAGGATTAGGTTTAGGTTTAGCGTTAGGTTTATTGTTAGGGTTAGTGTTAGGGTTACGGTTAAGGTGAGGCTTACGGTTAAGGTGAGGGTTAGGGTGAGGGTTAGGGTTAGGTTTAGGGTGAGGGTTAGATGAGGGTGAAGGTTAGGGTTAGGTTGAGGGTTAGTTTTAGGGTGAGGGTTAGGGTTAGGATTAGGGTTAGGGTGAGGGCTAGGGTGTGGGTGAGGTTTAGGGTGAAGGTTAGAGTTAGGGTTAGGGTGAGGGTGAAGTATAGGGTTAGTGTGAGGGTTAGTGTTAGGGTTATGCTTAGTGTTAGGTTGAGGGTAAAGGTTAGGTTGAGGGTTAGGGATAGGTTTAGGTTTTGGGTGAGGATAAGTGTTAGGGTGAGAATTAGGGTCAGGGTGTGTGTTAGGGTTAGAATTATGGTTAGGGTGAGGGTTAGGATAAGGGTTAGGGTTAGGTTTATTTTTAGGTTTAGGGTTAGGTTTAGGGTTATGTTGAGGGTGAGGGTGAGGGTGGGTGTTAGAGTTAGGGTGAGGTTTAGGGTTAGGGTTAGGTTTAGGATTAGAGTTAGGATGAGGTTTAGGGTGAGGGGTAGGGTTAAGGTTAGGGTGAGGGTTAGGATAACTGTGAAGGTTAGGGTTAGGGTTAGGGTTAGTGTGAGGGTTAGGTTGCGGGTTTGGGTTTAGATTAGGGTTAGGGTGAGAGTCAGTGTTAGGGGGAGGTTAAGGGTTAGCTTAGGGTTAGGGTTAGGGTGAGGGTTATTGTGAGGGTAAGGGTTAGGGTGAGGGTTAGGCTTAGGGTGAGGTTTAGGGTGAGGTTGAGGGTTAGGGTTAGGGTTATGGTGAGGTTAAGGGTTAGGGTGAGGTTTAGGCTGAGGGTGAGTGTTAGGGTTAGCATTAGTGTTAGGGTGAGTTTTAGTGTGAGTGTTTTGGTTAGGCTAGTGTGAGGTTTTGGGTTAGTGTGAGGGTTAGGTTGAGGGTAAGGTAAGGGTAACGGTGAGGTTTTTGGTGAGGGTGAGGGTTACGGAAAGGGAGAGGGTTAGGGTTAGGGTGAGGGTTAGGGTTAGGGTTAGGAAAAGGGTTAATGTGAGGGATAAGGTGAGGGTGAGGATTAGAGTTAGGGTTAGGTTTAGGTTGAGGGTTAGGTTTAGGCTGAGATTAAGGGTTAGTGTGAGGTTTGGTGTTAGGGTTAGGCTTAGTGTTAGGGTGAGTGTAAGGTTTAGGGGGAGGATTAGGTTTAGGGTGAGGGTTAGGGTAAGGGTGAGGATTAGGGTTAGTGTTAGGGTAAGGGTAAGAGTTAGGGTTAAGGCTAGGTTTAGGGTTATTGAGGGTTTTGGTGAGGTTTAGGGTTAGGGTTAGTGTAAGGGTTAGTGTTAGGGTTAGTGTGAGGATTAGTTTGAGGGTTAGCGTGAGCATTAGGGTTAGTGTGAGGGTTAGGGTTAGGCTGAGGGTGAGGGTGAGGATGAGAGTTAGGGTTAGAGTTAGGGTTAGAATTATGATGAAGGTGAGGGTTAGGGTTAGGATTAGGGTTAGGGAGAGGTTTTGGGTTAGGTTTAGGTTTAGGATGAGGGTTAGGGTGAAGGATAAGGTTAGGTTTAGGGTGATGTTAGATTTATTCTGAGGGTTAGCGTTAGGGTTAGGGTTAGGGTGAGGGTGAGGATAAGGTTTAGGGTGAGCGTTAGGGTGAGGAATAGGGTTAGGGATAGGGTGAGGGATAAGGTGACTGTTAGCTTGAGGGTTAGGTTTAGGTTTAGGGTTAAGGTTTCGGGTAAGGGTTAGGGTTCAGTTTAGGGCTAGGTTAAGGGTTTCGTGTTTGGGTTAGGGTTAGGGTTAGGGTGAGGCTTAGGGTGAGGGTGAGGGTGAGGGTTAGGTTTAGGTTCATGGTGTGGGTAAGTGATATCGTGAGAGATAGGCTGAATGTTATAGTTAGCAGTAGGGTTGTGGTGAGGGTGAGGGTTAGGTTTAGGGTTAGAGTGAGTTTTAGGGTTAGGGTGAGGGTTAGGGTTAGGGTTAGCGTGAGGGTGAGGGTGAGGGTGACGGTTAGGGTTAGAGTTAGAATGAGGTTTTGGTTTAGTGTGAGGTTTAGGGTGAGGATGAGGTGAAGGTTTAGGGTGAGGGTTAAGGTAAGGGTGAGGGTTAGGGTTAGGGTTAGTGTTAGGGTGAGTCTTAGGGTGACGGTTATGGTAGAATTAAATTTAGAGTTAGGGTGAGGGGGAGGGTTAGGCTTCGGGTTATGATGAGGGTTAGGTTTAGGTTGAGGGTTAGGGTTAGGGTGAGTGTTAGGGTTAGGGTTAGTGTTAGGGTTAGGGTTAGTTTGAGTGTGGTGTGAAGGTGAGCTTTAGCATGAGGGTTAGGATTAGGGTGAGGGCTAGGTTGAGGGTGAGGGTTAGCGTTAAGGTGAGGGTTAGGGTTAGGTTTAGGTCAAGGATTGGGGTGAGGGGTAGGGTTAGGTTTATGGTGAGTGTTAGGTTTAGTGTTAGGGTTACAGTTAGGTGTAGGGTGAGGGTGAGGGTAAGGGTTATGGTGAGGGCTATGATGAGGTTGAGGGTTAGGGCTAGGATTAGGGGTAAGCTTCTGGTAAGGTTGAGCATGAGGGTGATGGTGCGGGTGAGGTTTAGGGTTACGGTTACGTTTAGGGTTTGGGCTAGGGTGAGAGTGAGGTTTAGGATGAAGTTTAGTGTGAGGGTGAGGGTCTTTGTTATCTAATGGTTAAGGTTAGGGTAAGGATTAGATTAGGGTTAGGGTGTGGTTGAGCTTTAGGGTTAGGGTGTGGGTTTGTGTTAGGGTTAGGGTGAGGGTTCAGGTGATGGTGAGGGTTAGGGTAACGTTGAGAGTTAGGTTTAGGTTTAGGTGAGGGTTAGGTTTAGGGTTGGGTTAGAGTTAGGGTTCGGGTTCGGTTGAGGTGTACTGTTAAGTTTAGGGTGAGCATTAGGGTTAATGTGAGGGTTAGGGATAGGGTGAGGATAAAGTAAGGTTGACGGTTAGGGTGAGGGTTAAGGTTAGGTTTATTGTTAGGGTGAGGGTTAGAGTTAGCTTTAGTGTTAAGGTGAGGGTGAGGGTGAGGGTTAGGATTAGGCTTAGGGTTAAGGTGAGGGTAAGGGTGAGGACTAGGGTTAGCGTGAGTGTTAGGCTTAGGTTGAGGGTTAGGTTTAGGATTAGGGTTAGGGTTATTGTTAGGGTTAGATTTAGGGTGAGGGTGAGGGTGTGGGTTAGGGTTAGGGTTAGGTTTAGGGTGAGGGTGAGGGTTTGGGTTAGGGTTAGTGTTAGGCTTAGGGTGAGTGTTAGGTTTAGTGTGAGGCTTAGTGTTAGGGTTAGGATTAGTGTTAGGGTGAGTGTAAGGGTTAGGGTGAGGGTTAGGTTTAGGTTGAGGGTTAACATTAGGGTTCGGGTTAAGGTGAGAGTGAGGGTGATTCTTAGAGTTAGGGTTAGGTTGAGGGATAGGGTGAGGGTTAGGTTTAGGGTGAGGGTTAGGGTTAGGGTGAGAGTTAGCCTTAGTGTTAGTTTGAGGGTGGGGTGAGTGTGAGGTTTAGGGTGTGGGTTAGGTTTAGGGTGATGGCTAGATGAGGGTGATGATTAGTGTTAGGGTGAGGGTTAGGTTTAGGTTTAGGGAGAGGGATACAGAGAGGGTTAGGGTTAGGTTTAGTGTGAGGATTAGGGTTAGGGTTAGGGTTAGGGTGAGGGTAAGTGTTAAGGGTGAGGGTTAGGGTGATGGTGAGGGTTATGGTTAGGATTAGCTTTAGGGTTAGGGTTAGTCTGAGGGTGAGGGTGAGGGTGAGTATGAGGTTTAGGATTAGGGTTAGGTTTAGGGTGAGGGGTAGGGTGAGGGTGAGTGTTAGGGTGAAGGTGAGGGCGAGGTTGAGGGTGAGGGTCTCAGGTAGGGGTTAGGGTTAGGGTGAGGATTAGCTGAGGGTTAGGGTGAGAGTGAGGGTTATGGTTAGGGTTAGAGAGAGGGTTAGGTTAGGGGGTAAGGTTAGAATTAGGGTGAGGGTTAGGTTGAGGGGTAGGGTTAGGGTTAGATTGAGCATTATGGTTATTGTGAGGGTTAGGGTTAGGGTGGGGATAAAGTAAGGGTGAGCGTTAGGGTTATTGTTAGAATGAGGTTTAGGGTTAGGTTTAGTGTTAAGGTGAGGGTTAGGGTGAGGGTTAGGGTTAGGTTTAGGATTAATATTAGGGTGAGGGTGAGGGCGTGGGTTAGCGTGAGGGTTAGGGTTAGGGTGAGGGTTAGGTTCAGGGTTAGGTTTAGGGTCATTGTTAGGGTTACGGTTAGGATGAGGGTGAGGATAAGGGTGAGTGTGAGGGTTAGGGTTAGGATTGGGGTTAGGGTGAGCCTGAGGGTGAGGGTGAGGGTGAGGATTAGGGTGAGGGTTAGGCTAAGGGTTAGACTGAGGCTTAGGTTTAGTGTGATGTTTAGGGTGAGGGTGATGGTTACCGTGAGGGTGAGGGTGAGGGCTTGGTTGAGGGTTTGCCTTATTTTTAGGGTGAGGGTGAGTGTGAGGGTTAGGGTTTGGGTTAATGTTAGGCTTAGGTTTAGGGTGAGGGTGAGGGTTAAGGTTAGGGTTAGGGTTAGGATTAGGGTTAGGGTTAGGCTGACGGTGAGGGTGAGGGTGAGGGTGAGGTTTAGGGTTAAGGTGAGGGTTAGGCTTAGGGAGAGGGTGAGGGTTAGGGATAGGGTGATGGTTAGGGTGAGGGTGAGTGTTAGGGTGAGGGTTAGGGTGAGTGTTATGGTGCGGGTGAGGTTAAGGGTTAGGTTTAGGGTGAGGTTGAGGTTTAGGTTTAAGGTTAGGATGATGGTTAGGATGAGGGGTAGGGTTAGGGTTAGGGTGAGGGTTAGGGGTAGGGTGAGTGTTAGGGTGAAGTTTAGTGTTAGGATTAGGGTTAGGGTTAGGCTGAGGGTGATAGTGAGGGTGAAGTTTAGGGTTAGGGTGAGGGTTAGGCTTAGGGTTAGGGTGAGGGCTAGGGATAGGGTGATGGTTAGGTGAGGGTGAGCGTGAGTGTTAGGGTGCGGGTGAGGTTTAGAGTTAGGTTTAGGGCTGGGTGAGGGTTACGGTTAGGGTTAGGATGATGGTTAGGATGAGGGGTAGGTTAGGGTAAGGGTTAGAGTTAGCGTTAGTGTTAGGTTTAGGGTTAGGGTGAGGGTTAGGGTTAGGGTGAGGTTTAGGGTTAGGACTGGGATTAGGTTTAGGGTTAGGGTGAGGGTGAGTGTGAGGGTTAGTGTTAGGGTTAGGGTTAGGCTTAGGTTTCAGGTGAGGTTGAAAGTGAGGTTTAGTGTTAGGGTGAGGGTGATGTTTAGGGTTAGAGTTAGGGATAGGGTGAGGGCTAGTGTGAAGGTTAGTGTTGGGATTAGTGTTAAGGTTAGGGTTAGGGTGAGGGTTAGGGTGAGGGTTAGGTTTAGGAACAGGATTACATTTAGGATTATGGTTAGGGTGAGGGTGAGGGTGAGGGTTATGTTTAGGGTTAGGCTTAGGCTTAGGGTTAGGCTGAGGGTTAGGGGAGGGTTAGGGTTAGGGTGAGTGTTAGGGTTAGGGTTAGGGTGAGGGTTCAGATGAGGTATAGGGTTAGGATTCTGGTTAGGTTGAGGACTAGGGTGAGGGTTAAGGTTAGGGTTAGGTTTAGTGTAAGGTTTAGGGTTCGGGTTAGGTTTAGGGTTAGGGTGAGTGTTAGGGTTAGGGGTACTGTATGCGTGTGTGTTAGGGTTAGGTTGAGGGTTAGGGTTAGGGTTAGTGTGAGGTTTAGGTTTAAGGTTTAGGGTGAAGGTAGAGATGAGGGTTATGGTTTGGATTAGGGTTAGGGTGTGGACTAGGGTGATGGTGAGGGTTAGGGTTAGGCTTAGTCTTAAGCTTAGGATTAGGCTGAGGGTTAGGCTGGGGTGAGGAATAGGTTTTGGGTGATGGTTAGCGTTAGGGTTTGGGTGAGGATTAGGATGAGGGTTATTGTTAGGATTAGGTTTATGGTGAGAGCTAGGGTGAGGGTGAGGGTTATGTTTAGGATTAGGCTTAGGCTCAGGGTTAGGCTGAGGGTGAGGGTGAGGGTGAGGGTTAGTGTTAGGTTGATGGATAGGGTTAGGGTTAGGGTGAGTGTTAGGATGAGGGTTAGAATTAGGGTGAGGGTTAGGGTGAGGGTGATGGTAAGAGTAAAGTTGAGGGTTAGTCTGAGGGTGTGTTCCCCTAAGGGTGATGGTTAGGATTAGGGTGAGTGTTAGGATAAGGGTTGGGGTGACGGTTAGGGTGAGGGTGAGGGTTAGATTGAGGATTAGGTTTAGGGTTAGTGGGAGGTTTAGGGTGAGGATGAGGGTTAAGATTAGGGTGAGGTTTAGGATTAGAATTAGGGTTCGGTTGAGGGCTAGGGTGAGGGTGAGGTTAGGTTTAGGGTGAGGTTTAGGATTAGGGTGAGATTTAGGGTTACTGTCAGAGTTAGTGTTAGAGTTAAGGTTAGGGTAAGGGTGAGGGCAAGTGTTAGGGTGAGTGTTAGGTTTAGGGTGAGGGTTATGGTTAGGGTGAGGGTTAGGGTTAGGTTTAGGGTTATTTTTAGGCTTAACATTAAGGTTACAGTGAGGGTGAGGGTGAGGGTTAGTGTTAGGGTAAGGTTTAGGGTTAGGGTTAGAGTTTGAATTATGGTTAGGGTGAGTGTGAGGTTTAGGGTTAGAGTTAGGGTTAGTGTGAGGGTTAGGATGAGGGTTAGGGTTAGGGTTAATTTTAGGTTTATGGTTAGGGTGAGGGTAAGGGTGCAGGTTAGGGTTAGGTTTATTGTTAGGATTAGTGTTAGGGTGAGGGTGAGTGTTTGGGTTAGAGTTAGGTTTAGGGTTAGGGTTAGGGTTAGGCTGAGGGTTAGGTTGAGGGTGAGGGTTATTGTTAGAATGAGGATTAGGGTAGGGTTACGGTGAGGTTAGCGTTATTTTTAGGACTAGGGTTAGGGTGAGGGCTAGGGTGAGGTTGAGATTTAGAGTTAGGGTTAGGGTGAGGTTTAGGGTTAGGGTTAGGGATAGGGTCAGGGTGAGTTTGAGGGTTAGGGTTAGAGATAGGTTTAGGGTGAGGGTTGGGGTTAATGTTAATGTTAGTTTTAGGTTTAGCCTGTGGGTTAGGGTGAGGGTGTGTGTTAGGGTTAGGGTTAGAATTAGGATTAGGGTTAGGGAGAAGGTGAGTGTGAGGTTTAGGGTTAGGTTTAGGTTTAGGGTTAGGCTTAGGGTTAGGCTGAGGTTGTCGGTGAGGGTGAGGGTTAGGGTTAGGTTGAGGGTTAGGATTAGGGTGAGGGTTAGGGGAAGGGTTAGGGTTAGGTTAAGTGTGAGGGTGAGGGTTAGATTGAGGATTAGTTTTAGGGTTAGTTTGAGGTGTAGGGTGAGGATCAGGGTTAGGGTTAGGGTGAGGGTTAGGGTTACAATTAGGGTTATGGTGAGCGTTAGGGTTAGGGCTAGGGTTAGGATGAGGTTTAGGGTTATGGTGAGGGTTAGGGTTAGTGGAAGGGTTAGTGTTAGGGTGCGGGTAAGTTCTAGGGTGAGGGTTAGAGTTAGGGTGAGGGATATGGTTAGTGTGAGGTTTAGTGTTAGGGTTAGTGTTATTGTTAGGGTTAGGGTTAGGGTTAAGTTTATTGTGAGGGTGAGGTTGAGGGTGAAGGTCAGGGTTAGGGTTAGGGTATGATTTAGGGTTAGGGTTAGCGTTAGAGTTAGGGTTAGGGTGGCTGTGAGTTTTAGGGTTAGTGTTAGGGTTAGGGTGACTGTTAGGTTGAGGGTTACGGTTAGGGTTAGTGTTAGCGTTAGGGTTAGGGTTAGCATTAGGGCTAGGGTTAGGGTTAGGTTTAGGGATAGGTTTAGGATTAGGGTTAGGGTGAGGGTGAGTGTGAGGGTTAGTGTTAGGGTTAGGCTTTGGGTTAGGCTGAGGGAGAGCGTGAAGTTAAGTTTTAGGGTTATGGAAAGGTTTAGGCTTAGGGTTAGTGTAAGTGTTAGGCTTAGGGTTAGGGTTAGACTTAGCTTGAAGGCGAGGTTAGGGTTAGGGTTAGGGTTCTGGTAAGTGTGAGGTTTAGAGCTAGCATGAGGTTTAGGGTGAGGGGTAGGGTTACGGTTAGGGTGAGAGTTAGGTTTAATGTGAGGTTTAGGGTTAGGTTTAGGGTTAGGGTTAGGCTGAGGGTTAGGTTGAGCTTTAGGGTTTGGGTTACGATTAGGATGAGTGTAAGGTTTAGGGTGAGGTTTAGGTTAGGCTTAGTGTTAGGATTAGGGTGAGGTTAAGGGTTAGGGTGAGGGTTAGGTTTAGGGTTAGGGTGAGGGTTAATATGAAGGTTAGGGTTACAGTGAGGGTCAGGGTTATGGTTAGGGTGAGGGTGAGGGTTAGGCTTAGGGTTAGGGTGAGGGAGATGGTTAAGATTAGGGTTAGGGCCATTGTAAGTGTTATGGTTAGGGTTAAATTTGCAGTGAGGGTGAGGCTGAGGGTGAAGGTTAGGGTTAGGGTTCAGGTTAGTTTTAGGTTTAGGATTAGTGTTAATGTTAGGGTTAGGGTTATAGTTATGGTTTGGGTGAGGGTGAGGATGAGAGTTAGAGTTAGGGTTAGGGTGAGGTTAGGTTTAAGGTTAGGATTAGGGATAGGGTAAGGGTAAGTTTTAGAGTTAGAGTTAGGTTGAGGGGGAGGGTTAGGGTAAGGGTTATGGTTAGGGTTAGTGTTAGGTTTAGGGTGAGGTTTAGGTTGAGGTTTAGGGTTAGGTTTAGTGTTAGGATTAGGTTTAGGGTGAGGGTGAGTGTGAGGGTTAGGGTTAGGATTAGGCTTAGACTTAGGGTTAGGCTGAGGGTGACGGTGGGTGAGAGGATTAGGCTTAGGGTGATGGTTAGCCTTACGGTTAGGGTTAGAATTAGGGTTAGGGTTAGGGTTAGGATTAGGATTAGGGTTAGAGCTAAGGTGAAGCTGAGGGATAGGGGTAGGTTTAGGCTTAGGCATAGGTTTAGGATGAGGGTTCAGGTTAGGGTGAGTGTTAGGGTAAGCATGACAGTAAGAGTAACGGTGAGGGTTAGGCTGAGATTGAGGGTTAGGGGAAGGGTTAGGGTTAGGGTTAGATTGAGGATTAGGGTTAGGGTTAGTGTGGGGTTTATGGTGAGGATGAGGGTTAGGGTTTGAATTAGGGTTAGGGTGAGGGCTAGCTTGAGGGTGAAGGTTAGTGTTAGGGTTAAGTTTAGGGTGAGGGTTAGGGTGAGGGGTAGGATTAGGTTTAGGTTGAGGGTTAGGTTTAGTGTGAGGGTTACGGTTAGGGTGAGGGTGAGGGTGAGGTTAAGGGTTATGGTGAGGGTTAGGGTGAGGGTGAGGGTTAGGGTTAGGATTAGGGATAGGGTTAGGTTTAGGCTGAGGGTGAGGGTGAGGGTGAGCGTAAGGTTTAGTGTTAGGGTTATGGTTATGTTTAGGGTGAGGGCTAGGGTGAGGGTGAGGGTTATGGTGAAGTTGAGAGTTAGGATGAGGGTCTTGGTTAGTTAATGTTTAGGGTTAGGGTGAGGATTACGTGAGGTTTAGGGTGAGGGTGAGCTTGAGGGTTAGAGTGTGGGTGAGGGTTAGGGTTAGGGTTCGGGTACGGTTGATGGTGATGGTTAGGGTGACGTTGAAGGTTAGGGTTAGGTTTAGGTGAGGGTTAGGGCTAGGGTTAGGGTTAGAGTGAGGGTGAGGGTTAGGATTAGGTTTAGGGTTAGGGTGAGGTTTAGGGTGAGGGTGAGGTTTAAGGTTAAGGTTAGTTTTGTGGTGTCGGTAAGTGATAGCATGAGGGTTAGGGTGAGTGTCAGAGTTAGCATTAGGGTTAGGGTGAGGGTTAGGGTGAGGGTGTGGGTGAAATTTAGGGTTAGGGTGAGGATTACAGTGAGTTTTAGGGTTAGGGTGTGGGTTAGGTTTAGGGTGAGTGTTAGTGTGAGGGTTAGGTTTATGGTTATGCTTAGGGTTAGGGTGAGGGTTTGGCTGAGATTTAGGGTTAGGATTAGAGTGAGGGTTAGGGTGAGGGTTAGGTTTAGGAACAGGATTAAATTTAGGATTATGGTTAGGGTGAGGGTGAGGGTGAGGGTTATGTTTAGGGTTAGGCTTAGGCTTAGGGTTAGGCTGAGGGTTAGGGGAGGGTTAGGGTTAGGGTGAGTGTTAGGGTTAGGGTTAGGGTGAGGGTTAGAGTTAGGGGTAGGGTTAGGCTAAGGGTTAGGGTGATGGTTAGGTTTACCGTGATGTTTAGGTAGAGGTTTAGGGTGAGGGTTCGGGTTCGGGTTCGGTTGAGGGTATGGGTTAGGTTTAGAGTGAGGGTGAGGGTGAGCGTGAGTTAGAGGGTTAAGTTTAGTGTTAGGATTAGGTTTAGTGTGAGGGTGAGTATGAGGGTTAGGGTTAGGGTTATTGTTAGGTTTAGGTTTAAGCTGAGGGTGAGGGTGAGTGTGAGGGTTTTGGTTATGTTGAGTGTGAGCATTATGGTTAGGGTTATGGTGAGGGTGAGGGTTAGGGTTAGGGTTAGGATTGGGGTTAGGTTTAGGCTGAGGGTGAAGGTGAGGGTTATGATTAGGGGGAGTGATAGGCTTAGAGTTAGATTGAGGGTTAGGGATAGGGTGATGGTTAGGGTGAGTTTGAGTCTAAGGGTGAGGGTGTGGGTGAGTGTGAGTGTTAGGGTGCAGGTGAGGTTTAGGGTTGGTTTAGGATTAGGGTGAGGGTTAGGGTTAGGGTTAGGATGATGGTTAGGGTGAGGGGTAGGGTTAGGTTTAGGGTGAGGTTCAGGGTTAGTTTGAGGGTTACCGTTACTGTTGGGTTTAGGGTAAGGCTTAAGGTGAAGTTTAGGGTTAGGTTTAGGGTTAGAGTGAGGGTTAGGGTGAGGGTAAGTGTTAGGGTGAGTGTGAGGGTTAGGATTAGGGTGAGGATTAGGGTTATGGAGAGGGTTAGTGTTAGGGTTAGGGTGAAGGTGAGGGTGAGTGTGTGGGTTAGGGTAAGGATTAGGTTTAGGGTTAGGGTTATTGTTAGGGTTAGGGTTACGGTTAAGGTGAGGTTGCGGGTTAGGTGAGGTTTAGCGTTAGGGTTAGCGTTAGGGTGAGGGTTAGCGTGAGGGGAAGTGTTGGTGTGAGGGTTACGTTTAGGGTGAGGCTTAGGGTGAGGTTGAGGGTTAGTGTTAGAGTTAGGGTTAGGGTGAGGTTAAGGGTTAGGTTGAGGATTAGGGTGAGGGTAAGGTTTAGGGTTAGCATTAGGGTTAGGGTGAGGTTTAGGGTGAATGTTAGGGTTATGATAGGTTGAGGGTTAGGGTGAGGGTTAGGGTTAGGGTTAGGGTGAGGGTTGGATGAGGGTTAGGGTTAGGGTTAGGTTTAGGGTTAGGTTTAGGGTGAGGGTAGAGGTTAGGATTAGGGTTAGTGTGAGAGCTAGGGTAAGGGTGAGGGTTAGGTTGAGGGTTAGTTTTAGGGCTAGGGTGAGGGTTAGGTTGAGGTTGAGGTTTAGGGTTGGTGTGAGGGTTAGTGTTAGGGTTAGGCTTAGTGTTAAGTTGAGGGTAAGGGGTAGGTTGAGGGTTAGGTTTAGGTTCAGGGTTAGGGTTAGGGTGAGGGTTAGTGTTAGGTGAGGATTAGGGTGAGGTTTAGGGTTAGGGTTATGTTTGGGATGAGGGTTAGGGTGAGGTTGAGGGTGAGGGTTGGTTTGAGGGTTTGGGTTAGGGTTAGGGTGAGGTTGAAGGTGAGGGTGACGAGTAGGGTTATGGTTAGGGTGAGGGTGACTCTGAGGGTTAGGGTTAGGGTTAGGCTTAGGCTTAGGGTTAGGCTGAGGGTGAGGGTTAGGATGAGGGTTAGGGTTAAGGTTAGGGATAGGTTGATGTTTAGGGTGAGTGTTAGTGTGAGAGTTAGTGTTAGGGTTACGCTTAGTGTTAGTGTGAGTGTAAGGGTTAGGTTGAGGGTTAGGGTTAGGGTGAGCGTTAGCGTTAGTGTGAGGGTTAGGGTTACGGTAAGGGTTAGGGTGAGGTTTCGGGTGACGGTGAGGCTTAGGGTTAGGGTTAGGGGGAGGGTGAGTGTGAGGGTTAGGGTTAGGGTTAGGCTTAGGCTTAGGGTTAGGCTGAGGGTGAGGGTGAGGGTTTGACTGAGGGGTAGTGTGTGGGTAAGGGTTAGGTTTAATGAAAGGTTAAGGGTTACAGTGAGTGTTAGGGTGTAAGTGAATGGTTAGGGTTACAGTTAGGGTTAGAGTCAGGGTTAAGTTTAGGGTATGGTTGAGATTCAGGATGAGGGTTAGGGTGAGCATTAGGGTTAGTTTGAAGGTTAGTGTTAGGGAAAGAGTGAGGGTTAGGATGAGGGTTAGGGTGAGGGTAAGATTCAGGGTGAGGTTAGTGTGAGTGTGAGAGTAAGGGTTAGGGTAGGGTTAGGGTAAGGGTGAAGTTTAGGGTTACGGTTAGGGTTAGAGTTAGGGTTAGCATGAGGGTTAGAGAGAGAGTTAGGATTAAGGTTAAGGTTAGGGTTAGGGTGAGGGTTAGGGTTAGGGTGAGGGTGAGGGTGAGGTTGAGTGTTAGGATTAGGGTTAGGGTGAGAGTTAGGATGAGGGTGAGGGTTAGGGTTAAGATTAGGGTTAGGGTTAAGCTGAGGATTAGGGTGGGGGTGAGGGTGAAGTTTAGGGGTAGGGTGAGTGTTAGGGTTAGGGTTAGGGTGAGGTTTGGGGTTAGTGTTAAGTTTAGGATGTGTTAGGTTGAGGGGTACGGTTCATATTAGGGTGAGTGTTAGGGTGAGCGTTTTGGTTAAGAATAGGTTTAGGGTTAGGGTGAGGTATAGGATGAGGGTTAGGGTTAGGGTTAGTGTTAGGGTGAGGTTTAGAGTGAAGGTTAGGGTTAGGGTTAGGGTCAGGGTTAGGGTTAGTGTGAGGGTTAGTGTTTAGTTAGGGTTTGGGTGAGGGTTATGGTGAGGTTTATGGATAGGGTTAGGGTTAGGGTTATAGTTAGGCTGAGGTTGTGGGTCAGGATGTGGGTGAAGATTAGGTTCAGGGTGAGCTTTAGGGTTAGGGATAGCATTAGGATGTGGGTTTGGGTTAGTTTTAGGTTTAGTATGAGGGTTAGGGTGAGGGTTAAGTTTAGAGTGAGAGTAAGGGTTAGGGTGAGGGTTAGGATGAGGGTTAGGTTTAGGAATAGTTTTAGGGCTAGGGTGAGGTTTAGGGTGAGCGTTAGGGTTAGGGTTAAGGTGAGGTGTAGGGTGACGCTAAGGGTTAGGGTGAGGGTGAGGGTTAGGTTTTGGGTGACGTTTAGGGTTAGGTTTAGAGTGAGGGTGAAGGTAAGGGTTAGTGTGAGGGTTAGGGTGAGGGTAAGGGTTAGAATTAGCATTAGGGTTAGGGTGAGGTTTAGGGTGAAATTTAGGGTTAGGGTGAGGTTTAGGGTTAGGGTGATGGTTAAGTTTAGGGTCAGGGTTAATGTTAGTGTTAGGGTTAGCGTGAGGGTGAGGGTGATGATGAGGGTTAGAGTTAGGGTGAGGGTTAGGGCTAGGGTTAGGGTGAGAGTTACGGATAGGCTTAGGGTGAGGTTTAGGGTTAGATTTATGGTGAGGCTGAGGGTGAGGGGTAGGGTTAGGGTTGAGAGAGTGTGAGGGCTAGGGTGTGTGTGAGGGTTAGGGTTAGGGTTGGGGTGAAGATTATGGTGTGGGTGAGGGTTAGAGTTAGGGTGAAGGTTAGGGTTAGGTTTAGGGTGAGGTTTAGGGTTAGGGTTAGTGTGAGGGCTAGGGTGAGGTTGAGGGTTTGTGTTAGGGATAGGTGATGATTAGGGTTAGAGTTACGGTTAGGGTGAAGTTGAGGGTGAGGGTGAGTGTAGGTTTAGCATTAGGATTAGGGTGAGGGTGAGGGTTAGGGTTAGGGTTAGGGTGATAGCTAGGGTGAGGGTGAGGCTTAGGTTTAGGGTCAGGGATAGAGTGAGGATTAGGGGTAGGGTTAAAGTTAGGGTGAGGGTTAGGTTGAGGGTGAGGTTTAGGGTTAGCATTAGGGTTAGGGTTAGTATTAGGTTGAGGGTTAGTGATAGGTTTAGGTTTAACTTGAGGGTGAGGGTGAGGTTTAGCCTTAGAGGTAGAGTGAGGGTTAGGTTTAGGATGAGGGTTAGGGTCAGTGTTAGGGTGAATGTGATTTTGAGGGTTAGGGTTAGGGTGAGAGTGAGTGTGAGGGTGAGTGTTAGGGTTATCATTAAGGTTAGGGTGAGGTTGAGTTTTAGTGTTAGGGTTAGGATGAGGTTTAGGTTTACGGTGATGGTTAGGGTTAGTGTGAGGGTTAGTTTAAGGGTTAGGGTCAGTGTTAGGGTGAGGGTAAGTGTTAGTGTGAGGTTTAGGATTAGGGTGAGGTTTAGGGTTAGGGTTAAGTTTAGGATTAGAATGAGGGTGATGTTTAGGGTTAGAGTTAAGATTAGCGTGAGGGTTAGAGTAAGGGTTAGTGTTAGGGTTAAGGTTATGGTGAGGTTTAGGTTGGTGGTTAAGGTTAGGGTTAGGATTAGGATTAGGGATAAGGTGAGGGTGAGTGTGAGGGTTAGGGTTAGGGTTAGGGTTAGGATAAGAGTTATGAGTTAGTGTTAGTTTCAGGGTTAGGATGAGGGTTAGGATTAGGCTTAGGGTTAGGGCATGGGCTAGGGTGAGGGTGAGGGTTAGGGTCATGGTTAGTGTGAGGGTTAGTGTGAGGGTTAGGTTTAGGGTTAGTGTTAGGGTTAGGGTTGGGGTTAGGGATAGGCTTAGTGTTAGGCGGAGGGTTTGGGTGAGGGTAAGGTTTAGGGTTAGGGTGAGGATGAGGTTTAGGGTTAGAGTTAGCATTAGGGTGAGGGTTAGTGTTAGGGTTAGGGTTAGTGTTACAGTTAGGGTTAGAGTGAGTGTTAGGGTTAGGGTTAGACTTAGGGTGAGGGTGAGGGTTAGTGTTAGGGTTAGTGTGAGGGTTAGGGTGAGTGTGAGGGTTACAGTTAGTCTTAGGCTTAGGCTTAGTTTTAGGCCGAGCGTGAGTGTGAGGGAGAGGGTTAGGGTTAGGATGAGGGTTAGGGTTTTAGGGTTATGGTGAGGTTTAGGATGAGGTGTAGGGTTAGAATTAGGGTTAGGGTGAGGGCTAGAGTGAGGGAGAGGGTTAGGGTTAGCGTTAGGGTAAGGTTTAGGGTTAGGGTCAGGGTTACGTTGAGGGTGAGGGTTTGGGTTAGGGTGAGGGTTAGGGTTAGTGTTAGGGTGAGGGTGAGGGTTAGGATTAGGTTTAGGGTTAGGGTTATTGTTGTTTTATGGTTAGGGTTAAGTTTACAGTGAGGGGGAGGGGAAGGTTGAGGGTTAGGGTTAGGGTTAGGGTTAGGGTTAGGGTTAGGGTTAGGGTTACGGTGAGTGTGAGGGTTAGGTTTATGGTTAGGCTGAGGTTTAGGTTTAGGGTTAGGGTTAGCGTGAGGGTGAAGTTTAGGGTTTGAGTTATGCTTAGGGGAAGGGTTAGGGTGAGGTTTAGGGTTAGTGTTAGTCTTAGTGTTAGGGTTAGGGTGAGGGTTAGGTTGAGGTTTAGGGTTAGGTTTAGGGTTAGGTTTAGAATTAGGGTTACAGTCAGGGTGAGTGTGTGGATTAGGGTTAGGGTTAGGCTTAGGCTTAGTATTAGGCTGAGGGTGAAAGTGGAGATGAGGATTAGCTTTTGAATGATGGTTAGAGTTATGATTAGGTTGAGGGTTAGGATGAGGGTTAGGGTTAGGATTAGTGTTAGTGTGAGGGCTAGGATGAGGGTGATGTTTAGGGTTAGGGGTAGGCTTAGACTTAGGGTTAGGCTGAGGCTGAAGGTGAGGGTGAGGTTTAGGGTTACAGTTAGGGTGAGGGTTAGGATGAGGAGTAGGGTTAGGGTGAGGTTTAGTTTGAAGGGGACAGTAAGGGTAAAGTTGAGGGTTATGCTGAGGGTGAGTGTTATGGTAATGGTGAAGGTTTGGGTTAGGGTGAGGGTTAGGGTGAGGGTTAGGGTTAAGGTTAGGGGGAGGGGGAGGGTTAGTTTGAGTATTAGTGTTAGGGTTAGTGTGAGGTTTAGGGTGAGGATGAGGGTTAGGGTTAGGATGAGGGCTAGGTTGAGGGTGAGGTTTAGGGTTAGGGTTAGGGTGAGGTTTAGAGTTAGTTTGATATTTAGGGTCACTGTGAGGTTTAGTTTTAGGTTTAGGCTTAGTGTTATGTTGAGGGTTAGTGTTAGGGGGATGGTTAAGGTTAGGGTGGGGGTTATGGTTAGGGTGAGTGTTAGGGTTAGGGTTAGGGTTATTGTTAGGATTAGGGTTAGGGTTACATTTTCGGTGAGTGTGAGTGTGAGGGTTAGGGTTAGAGTTAGGGTGCGGTTTAGGTTTAGGGTTAGGGTTAGAGTTAGAGTTAGGGTGATGTTGAGGTTTAGGATTAGAGTTACGGTTAGTGTTAGGTTTATGGTTAGGGTGGGGGTTAGGGTTACGGTTATGGTTAGGCTTAGGCTTAGGCTTAGGCCGAGCTTGAGGGTGAGGGTTAGGGTGAGGGTTAGGGTTAGGGTTAGGATTAGGGGTAGGATGAGTTTTAGCGTTAGGGTTACGCTTAGGGTTATGTTTAGGGTTAGGATTAGGGTTAGAGTTATGTTTAGGGTTATAGTTAGGGTTAGGGTGAGGGTTAGGGTTAGGGTTTAGGTTAGGGTGAGCGTGAGGGTAACGATTAGCATTAGGGTTAGCGTTAGGTTTAGGTTAAGGGTTAGTGTTATGAGTAGGGTTAGTGTTAGGGTTAGGTTTAGGTTTATGGTGAGGGTTAGGGTTAGGGTTAGGGTTGTTGTTAGTGTTATGTTTAGGGTTTATATTGCGGTGAGGGTGAGGCTTAGGGTGAGGGTTATGGTTAGGTTTAGGGTTAGGGTGAGTGTGAGGGTTAGCGTTAGTATTAGGCTTATGCTTAGGCCTAGGCCCAGCTTGGGGGTGAAGGTGAGGGTTAGGGTTAGGGTGAGGGTCAGGGTTAGGATAATGGTTAGGGTTATGGCGAGGTTGAGGGTTAGAGTTAGGGTGGGTTTTAAGTTTAGGGTGTAGTTTTAGGTTAGTGTGAGTGTTAGGGTTAGGGTTAAGGTTAGTTTTATGGTGAAGGTAAGTGTCAGGGTGAGGTTTAGGGTTAGGGTGAGGTTTAGGGTTAGAGTTAGGGTTAGGGTGAGGGTTAGGTTTAGGATTAGTGTTAGTGTTAGGGTTAGGGTGAGGTTTAGGGTGGGTGTGAGTGTTAGGGTTAGGGTTAGGATTAGGATAACATGAGGGTGAGTGTGAGGGTTAGTGATAGGTTTAGGATTAGGATAAGAGTTATGGTAAGGGTGAGGGAGAGGGTTAGGTTTAAGGTGAGGGTTGGGGTTAGGGTTAGAGTGAGGGTATGGGCTAGGGTGAGGGTGAGGGTTAGGGGCAGGGTTAGAGTGAGGGTTAAAGTGAGGGTTAGGTTTAGGGTTAGTGCTAGGGTTAGGGTTGGGGTTAGGCATAGGATTAGTGTTAGGCAGAGGGTAAGGTTGGGGGTGGGGTTTAGGGTTAGTGTGCGGGTTAGGTTTAGGGTTAGTGTTAGTGTTAGGGTGAGGGTTAGTGTGAGGGTTCGGTTAGGGTGAGTGTTACTTTTAGGGTGAGGGTGAGTGTGAGAGTAAGGGTTAGTCTTAGTCTAAGGCTTAGGCTTAGTCTGAGCCTAAGGGTGAAGGTGAGGGTGAGGGTTAGGGTGATGGTTAGGGTTAGGGTGAGGGTTATGGACAGGGTGAGGGTTAGGGTTATTGTTAGGATTAGGGTTAGGTTTAAAGTTACTGTGAGGGTGAGGTTTAGGGTTAGGGTAAGGGTGAGGTTTAAATTTAAGGATAGGTTTAGAGTTAGCGTTAGGGTAAGGGTGAGGTTTAGCGTTAGAGTTAGAGTTAGTGTTAGGGTTAGGGTGAGTGTTAGAGTGAGGGTTAGGGTTATGGTTAGGCTTAGGCTTAGGCTCAGGCTTAGGCCGAGCATGAGGGTGAGGGTTAGGGTTAAGGTTAGTGTGAGGGTTAGTGTTAGGGTTAGGTTGAGGGTTAGGATGAGGTTTAGGGTTAGGTTTAGGTTTAGGTTCATGGTTAGGGTTAGGGTTAGGGTTAGGGTTAGGGCGAGGGTTAGGGTTAGGGTGTGGGTTAGGGTGAGGATGAGGGTGATGATTAGTGTTACTGTTAGTGTTTTAGTGTTATGTTTAGGGTTAGGGTTAGGGTTACAGTGAGGGTTAGGGTTAGGGTTAGGGTTAGGGTTAGGGTTAGGGTTATTGTTAGTGTTATGTTTAGGGTTAAAGTTGCGGTGAGGTTGAAGCTGAGGGTGAGGTTTCTGGTTAGTTTTAGGGTTAGGCTTAGTGTTAGGGTTAGGGTTAGGCTTAGTGTTATGGTTAGTGTTAGGGTGAGGTTTAGGGTGAGGTTTAGGGTTAGGGTTAGAATTAGGATTAGGGTTAAAGTGAAGGTGAGTTTGAGGATTAGGATTAGGGTTACACTTAGGATTATAGTTAGGGTGAGGGTGAGGGTTGGGATTAGGGTTAGAGTGAAGGTTAGGGTGAGGGTTAGGCTTAGGCTTAGGGTTAGGGTATGGGCTAGGGTGAGGGTGAGGATTAGGGTTAGGGTTAGGGTGAGGTTAGGGTGAGGGTTAGGGTTAGAGTTAGGGTTAGTGTTACGGTTAGGGTTGGGGTTAGGTTTAGGCTTAATATTAGGCGAAGGGTTAGTGTGAAGTTGAAGGTTAGGTTTAGGGTGAGGTAGAGGTTTAGGGTTAGAGTTAGGGTGAGGGGGAGGGTTAGGCTTAGGGTTAGGGTTAGGTTGATGGTGAGGTTGTGGTTTAGGGTAAGGTTTAAGTTTAGGCTTAGGGTTAGGCTGAGGTTGAGGTTGAGGTGAGGGTTAGGGTTAGGGTGAGGCTGAGGGTGAGGGTTGGGGTTAGGGTTAGAGTTAGGGGTAGGGTAAGGGTTAGGGTGAGGGTGAGGGTTAACCATAGGTTTAGGATTAGGTTTAGGGTGAGTGTGAGGTTTAGGTTTAGGGTTAGGGTTAGAGTTAGGATAAGGGTTAGGGTGAGGGTGAGTGTGAGGGTTAGGTTTAGGGTTAGCCTTAGACTTAGGGTTAGGCTGTGGGTGAGGTTGGGTGTGAGGATTAGGGTTAGGATGATGGTTAGGGTTACAGTTAGGGTGAGGTTTAGGATGTGGTTTAGGGTTAGGGTGAGGTTGATGGTAAGGGTAAAGGTGTGGTTTAGGCTGAGGGTGAGGGTTAAGATAAAGTTGAGAGATAGGGTTAGGTTTAGGGTTAGTGTAAGGGTTAGGGTTAGGTTTAGGGTGCGGTTGAGGGTGAGGGTTAGGTTGACATTTAGGGTTAGGGTTAGGGTTATGGTGAGGGTTATAGTGAGGATTAGGTTTAGGGGTAGGGTAGGGGTTAGGGTGAGGGTGAGGGGTAGGATTAGGGCTATGGTTAGGTTTATGGTGGTGGTTAGAGTTAGGGATAGGTTTAGGGTTAGAGTTACAGTTAGAGTGGAGGTTAGTGTGAGGGTGAGGAATAGGGTTAGGTTTAGGGTTAGGGAGAGCTTAAGGGTTACTGTGAGGGTTAGGGTTAGGGTTAGCGTTATGGTTAGGGATAGAGTGAGGGTGAGGGTGAGGTTTATGTTGAGAGTTAGTGATAGGGTTAGGCTAGGGGTTAGGGTGAGGGTTAGTGTTATGTTTAGGCTTAGCCTTAGGGTGAGGGTGAGGGTTAGGATTAGGGTTACGGTTAGGGTTTGGGTTAGCGTTATTGTTAGGGTTAGGGTTAGGGTTAGGTTGAGGGTGAGGGTGAAGGTGAGGGTTACAGTTAGGGTTAGGTTTAGGATGAGTGCTAGGTTGACGGTTACAGTTAGGTTTAGGGTGAGGGTAAGGGTTATGGTGAAGGTTACGGTGAAGGTGAGGATTAGGGTAAGGGTAAGGGTTATGGTGAGGGTTAGGTTGAGGGTTAGGTTTTGGTTGAGGGTTAGGATGAGGCTGAGGTTTATGGGGTGGGTTAGAGTTAGGGTTAGTGTTAGCGTGAGGGTTAGTGTGAGGGTAAGGTTTAGGGTGAGTGTTTTGGTTAGGGTGAGGGTTAGGGTTAGGATTATTGTTATGATGAGGGTGAGTGTGAGGGTTAGGGTTAGGCTTAGGCTTAGGCTTAGGGATAGGCTGAGGGTGAGGGTGGGAGTGAGGATTAGGGTTAGGATGATGGTTAGGTTTTCGGTTAGGGTGAGGTTTAGGATGAGGTTTAGGGTTAGGGTGAGGATGATGGTAAGTGTAAAGGTGTCGTTTAGGCTGAGGGTGAGGGATAAGATAAGGTTGAGGGTTAGGGTTAGGGTTAGGGTTAGTGTAAGGGTTAGGGTTAGGTTTTGGGTGCGGTTGAGGGTGAGGTTTAGGTTATCATTTAGGGTTAGGATTAGGGTTATGGTGAGGGTTATAGTGAGGGTTAGGTTTAGGGGTAGGGTAGGGGTTATGGTTAGGGGGAGGGGGAGGGTTAGGGTTAGGGTTAGGGTGATGGTTAGAGTTTGGGATAATGTTAGGTTAGAGTTACGGTTAGAGTGAAGGTTAGTGTGAGGGTGAGGAATAGGGTTAGGTTTAGGGTTAGGGTGAGCTTAAGGGATAGTGTGAGGGTTAGGGTTAGGGTTAGCATTATGGTTAGGGATAGGGTGAGGGTGAGGGTGAGGTTTATGGTGAGAGTTAGTGATAGGGTTAGGCTAGGGGTTAGGGTTTGGGTTAGGGCTAGGGTGAGGGTTAGGGTGAGGGTTAGGATGAGAGTGAGGGTTAGGGTAATCGTGAGTGTTAGGGTGATGGTTAGAGTGAGGGTTAGGGTAAGGGTTAGGCTTAGGGTGAATTTCAGGGTTAGGGTTTGGGTGAGGGTGAGTGGTAGTGTTATGTTTAGGGTTAGCCTTAGGGTGAGGGTGAGGGTTAGGATTAGGGTTAGGGTTAGGGTTTAGGTTAGGGTTATTGTTAGGGTTAGGGTTAGGGTTAGGGTGAGGGTGAGGGTGAAGATGAGGGTTATGGTTAGGGTTAGGTTTAGGATGAGTGCTATGTTGAGGGTTACGGTTAGGTTTAGGGTGAGGGTTAGGGTTAGTGTGAGTGTTAGGGTTAGGGTTAGGGTGAGGGTAAGGGTTATGTTGAGGGTTACAGTGAGGGTGAGGATTAGAGTAAGGGTTAGGGTTATGGTGACGGTTAGGTTGAGGGTTAGGTTTTGGTTGAGGGTTAGGATGAGTCTGAGGTTTATGGGGTGGGTTAGGGTTAGGGTTAATGTTAGCATGAGAGTTAGTGTGAGGGTAAGGGTAGGGTGAGTGTTAGGGTTAGGTTGAGGGTGAGGGTTAGGGTTAGGATTAGGGTGAGGTTAAGGGTTATTGTGAGTATTAGGGTTAGGTTGAGGGTTAGGGTGAGGGTGAGCTTTAGGGTTAGGGTTAGGCTGAGGTTGAGGGTGAGGGTTAGGGTTAGGATTTGGGTGAGGGTTAGGATGAGGGTTAGGGTTAGGAATATTGTTAGGGTTAGGGTGAAGGTGAGGGTTATGTTTATCTTTAGGGTTAGGGTTATGGTTAGGCTGAGGGTGAGCGTGAGGGTTAGTATTTGTGTGAGGGTTAGGGTTAGAATTAAGGTTAAGGTGAGGGTTAGGTTTAGAATTAGGGATAGTATGAGGTTTAGGGTAAAGGGTAAGGTTGGGTTTAAGGTTAGGGTTAGGGTTAGTGTCAGGGTTAGGTTAAGGGTTAGGTTTAGAGTTAGGTTGAGGTTAAGGGTTAGGGTGAGAGTTAGGGTGAGGGTAAAGGTTAGGTTTAGGGTTAGGGTTAGGGTGAGGGTTAGGGTGAGGGTTATAGTGTTAGGGTTAGGATTAGGGTGAGTGTTAGGGAGAGGGTTAGGGTTAGGGATAGGGTGAGGGTTAGGTTGAGGGTAAGAGTTCAGGTGAGGATTAGGGTGAGGGTGAGAGTTAGGGTTAGGGTTAGGGTGAGGGGTAGGGTGAGTTGTCGGATTAGTGTTAGGGTTAGGGTAAGATTTAGGCTGCGGGTTTTGCTTAGTGGTATGGTTAGGTTTAGGGTCAGGATTAGGTTGAGGGTGAGGGTTTGGGTTAGGGTAAGTGTAAGGATTAGGTTGAGGGTTGGGGTTAGGTTGAGGGTTATGGTGAGGGCTAGGGTGAGGGTGAGGGTTAGGGTTAGGGTTAGGGATAAGGTGATGATTAGGATTAGGTTTAGGTTTAGGGTTAGGTTAAGGGTTAAGGTGAGGTTTAGTGTTAGGGGAATGGAGAATGTTAGGTTTAGTGTTAGGGTGAGATGTAGGTTTAGTGTGAGGGGTAGGGTTAGGTTTAGGGTTAGAGTTAAGGTGAGGGTAAGTGTTCGGGTGAGGGTTAGGGTGATGGTGAGGGTTAGTTTGAGCATTAGGGTTAGGGTCAGGGTAGGTTTAGCTTTAGGTTTAGGGTGAGTATTAGGGTTAGTGTGAGGGCTAGGGTGAGGTTGAGGGTAAGGGTTAAGGTGAGGGTTAGGTTGAGGTTGAGGGTTACGGTAAGGGTGAGCTTTAGGGTCAGGGTTAGGGTTAGGATTAGGTTGAGTGATAGGCAGAGGGTTAGAGTTAATATTAGGATTAGGGTGAGGGTGAGGGTTAGGGTTAAGATTAGGGTGAGGTTAAGGGTTATTGTGAATATTAGGATTAGGTTGAGGGTTAGGGTGAGTGTGAGGGTTAGGGTTAGGCTGAAGGTGAAGATGAGGTTTAGGGTTAGGGTTTGGGTTAGGGTTAGGATGAGGGTTAGGGTGAGGAGTACGGTTAGGGTTAGGGTGAGGGTGAGGGTTACGTTTAGCTTTAGGGTTAGGGTTAGGGATAGGCTGAGGGTGAGGTTGAGGGTTAGGGTTAGGGTTAGGATGAGGGTGAGGGTTAGGGTTAGGGTGAGGGTGAGGGTGAGTTTTAGGGTTAGGGTTTTTTTTAGGCTGGGGGTGAGGGTGAGGGAGAGTGTTAGGGTTGGGGTTATGTTGAGGGTTAAGGTTAGTGTGATTGTTAGGGTGAGGGTGACTATAACGGTTAGGGTGATGATTAGGGTGAAGTGAGGGTTAGAGTTAGGGATATGGTTAGGGTGAGGGTTTGTGTTAGGGTGAGGGTTAGGTTGCATGTGAGGGTTAGGGTTAGGGTTAGGTTTAGGATGAGGGTTAGGGTTGGTGAGAGGGTTAGGGTGAGGGTGAGGGTTAGGGTTAGCATTAGGGTTAGGATGAGGGTGAGGGATAGGGTTAGTTTAGGCTGAGGGTGAGGGTGAGGGTGAGTGTGAAGGTTAGGGTTGGTGTTAGTTTTAGTGTTAGGGTTAGGGTGAGGGTTAGGGTGAGTTTGAGGGTTAGGTTTAGCATTAGGGTTAGGGTGAGGGTGAGGGTTACGGTTAGCATTAGGGTTAGGGTGAGCGATAGGGATAGGTTTAGGGTTAGTGTTAGGGTGAGGGTGAGGGTTAGGGTGAGGCTGAGTGTGAGGTTGAGGGTTAGGATTATGGTTAGGGTGAGGGTGAGGGTGTAGGTGAGGGTTAGGGTTAGGATTAGTGTTATTGTTAGGGTTAAGCTGAGGGTGAGCTTGAGGGTGAGGGTGAGGGTTTGGTTTACGTTTAAGGTGATGGTTAGGGTTAGTGTGAGGGTTAGGGTGAGGGGGAGGGTTAATGTTATGGTTAGGGTGAGTGTTAGTGTGAGGGTTAGGGTTAGGGTTAGGATTATTTTTATGTTTAGGGTTAGGGTTAGGTTTAGGTTGTGGATAAGTGTTGGAGTGATGGTTAGGATGAGGGTTAGGGTTAGTTTGAGGGTTAGAGTTAGGGTTAGGGTTAGGGTGAGGGTTAGGGTTAGTGTGAGCGTTAGAGTTAGGGTTAGGGCTAGGATGAGGGTAAGGCTTAGGTTAGGTTTAGGGTGAAGGTGAGGGTTAGTGTGAGGGTTATTGTTTGGTTTATGGTAAGGATTATGGTGAGGTCTAATGTGAGGTTGAGGGTTAGGGTGAGGCTGAGGGTGAGGGTGAGCGTTTCGGTTAGGTAAGGGTTAAGATTAGGGTTAGGGTGAGGATTAGGGTGAGGGTCAGGGATAGGATGAAGTTTAGGGTTAGAGTGATGGTTAGGGTTAGTGTGAGGTTTAGGGTTAGGGTTAGGGTTAGGGTGAGGTTTAGGGTTCGGGTTTGCATTAGGGTTAGGGTGAGGGTTAGGGTGTTTTTGAGGGTTAGGGGTAGGCTTAGGGTTAGTGTTAGGGTGAGGGTGAGGGTTAGATTTAGGGTTAGGATGAGGGTTAGGTTAAGGTGTAGGGTTAGGAGTAGGGTGAATGTTAGGATTAGGGTGACGGTTAGGTTAATGGTAAGGGTTAGGGTTAGGGTGACGTTAAGGATTAGGGTGAGGCTTAGGGTTAGTGTTAGGTTTAGGGTGATGGTGAGGGTTAAGGTTGAGGGTGAGGCTGAGGGTGAGTGTTAGGGTTAGGGTAATGATTAGTGTTAGGGTTAGTTTGAGGATTAGGGTGAGGTTTTGGGTTAGGGTGACTGTTAGGGTTAGGCTGAGTGTTAGGTTTAGGGTTAGGGTGAGGGTTAGGTTTAGTGTGATGTTTAGGGTGAGGGTTAGGGTGAGGTTGAAGGTTAGGGTGAACATGAGAGTTAGGGTTACGGTTTGGGTGAGGTTTAGGTTTAAGGTTAGTGTTAGGTGAGGGTTACAGGGAGGGATAAGGTTAGGGTTAGGGTGAGAGTTAGGATTACTGTGTGGGTTAGGGTTATGGTTAGGGTGAGGGTAAGGTTAGGGTTAGGTTTAGGGTGAGGTTGAGGATTAGGGTTAGGGTTATGGTGAGGGTTAGGGTTAGGTTTAAGGTTATGTTTAGGGTGAGGGTTTCAGTGAGGGTTAGGGTTAGGGCTAGGTTGAGGGTAAGGTTTAAAGTGAGGGTTAGAGTAAGGGTGATGCTTAGGGTTAGGTTTAGGGTGAGGGGTAGGGTGAGGGTTAGGGTTAGGGTGATTGAGAGGCTTAGGGTGAGGCTTTTGGTTAGTGTTAGGGTTAGTGTTAGGGTTAGGGTGAGGGTAATAGGGTTAGTGTTAGTGTTAGGGTGCGGTCTCGGGTGAGGGTGAGTGTTAGGGTTAGGGTTAGAGTTAGGGATAAGGAGAGGATTGGTGAGGGTAAAGGTTAGGGTGAGGGTTTGGGTGAGGGTGAATGTTAGGGTTAGCATTAGGGATAGGGGGAGGGTTAGCATGTGGGTAAGGGTTTGGGTAAGTGTTTGGGTGAGGGTGAGGGTGAGGTTTAGGGTTAGGGTTTTTGTTAGGCTGAGGGTGAGGGTGAGGGTGAGTGTTAGGGTTGGGGTTAAGGTGAGGGTTACGGTTAGTGTGATTGTTAAGGTGAGGGTGAGTCTTACGGTTAGGGTGATGGTTAGGGTGAAGTGAGGTTTAGGGTTAGAGATAGGGTTAGGGTGAGGGTTTGTGTTAGGGTGAGGGTTAGGTTGCATGTGAGTGTTAGGGTTAAGGTTAGGTTTGGGATGAGGATTAGGGTTGGTGAGGTGTTTTGGGTTACGGTGAGGGATAGGGTTAGCCTTAGGGTAAGGATGAGGTTGAGGGTTAGGGTTAGGTTAGGCTGAGGGTGAGGGTGAGGGTGAGGGTTAGGGTTGGTGTTAGTGTTAGAGTTAGGGTTACGGTGAGTGATAGGGTGAGGGTTAGGTTGTGGGTAAGTGTTAGAGTGAGGGTTAGAATGAGGGTGAGGGTTAGGGTTAGGGTGAGGGTAAGGGTTAGTGTGAGGATTAGGGTGAGGCTGAGGGTTAGGGTTAGCATTAGGGATAGGTTGAGCGATAGGAATAGGGTTATGGTTAGGGTTAGTGTAAGGGTGAGGTTTAGGGTGAGGCTGAGGTTGAGGTTGAGGGTTAGGATTAGGGTTAGGGTGAGGGTGAGGGTTTGGATTAGTGTTAGAGTTAGGGTTAGGCTGAGAGTGAGCTTGAGGTTTAGGGTGAGGGGTAGGGTTAGGGTTAGGATGAGGGTAAGGATTAGGGTGAGGTTTAGGGTGAGGGTGAGGGTTAGGGTTAGGATGAGGGTAACGGTTAGTGTGAGGGTTAGAGTTAGGGTTAGGTTTAGGGTGAGTGTAAGGCTTAGGGTTAGGTTTATGGTGAAGGTGATTGTTAGTGTGAGGGTTATTGTTAGGTTTAGGGTAAGGTTTATGGTGAGGTCTAATGTGAGGTTGAGGGATAGGGTGAGGGTGAGGGTGAGCGTTTCGGTTAGGTAAGGGTTAAGAGGGTTAGGGTGAAGATTAGGGTGAGGGTCAGGGATAGGATGAAGTTTATGGTTAGAGTGATGGATAGGGTTATGGTGAGGTTTAGGGTTTGGGTTTGCATTAGGGTTAGGGTGAGCGTTAGGGTGTTTTTGAGGGTTAGTGGTAGGGTTAGGGTTAGTGTTAGGGTGAGGGTTAGGGTTAGGGTTTGGGTTAGGATGAGGGTTAGGGTAAGGGGTAGGGTTAGGGTTAGGGTGAATGTAAGGATTTGGGTGAAGGTTAGCTTAAGGGTAAGGATTAGGGTTAGGGTGAGATTAAGGATTAGGGTGTGGGTGAGGGTTAGTGTTAGGTTTCGGGTGACGGTGAGGGTGAGGGTTAGGGCTAGGTTTAGACTTAGTTTGAGGGTTAGGATGAGGGTTTTGTTTAGTGTTCGTGTTAGGGTTAGCATGAGGTTTAGGGTTAGTGTGAGTGTTAGGGTGAGGGTGAAGGTGAGGGTAAGTGTTAGGGTGAGGGTGATGGTGAGGGTTAAAGTTCGGGCTAGGGCTAGGGTGATGGTTAGGGTTAATGTTATGTTTAGGGTCAGGGCGAGGGTGGGGGTGAGTATTAGGGTGAAAATGAGGGGTAGGGTGATGGTTTTGTTTAGGTAAGGATTAGGGTTAGGGTTAGGGTGAGTATTAGGGTGAGGGTTAGGGTTAGGATGAATGTTAGGGTTAGGGTGAGCATTAGGGTTAGGATTAGAGATAGGGTGAGGCTTAGGGTGAGGGTGAGGGTTAGGGTGAGAGTGAGCGTGAGGGTTCGGGTAAGGTTCAGGATTCGAGTTTGGGCTAGTGTTAAGTTTAGGGTGAGGGTTAGGGTGACGGTGAGGGTTAGGATTAGGGTTAGGTTGAGGGTTAGGTTTATGGTGAGGTTTAGGGTCAGGTGTAGGTTTAGGTTTAGGGAGAGGGTTAGGGTTAGTGTAAAGGTTAGGGTTAGTTTGAGGGTTAGGGTGAAGGTGAGTTTGAGGTTGAGGATTAGGGTGAGGGTGATGGTGATGGTGAGGGATAGGGTTAGGTTTCGGGTTAGGTTTAGGGTGAGGGTTAGGGTTAGGGTTAGGGTTAGGGTGAGGGTGAGGGTGAGGGTTAGGGTTAGGGTTAGGGTGAGGGTGAGGGTTAGGTTGTGGGGTAGGGTTAGGGAGAGCATAAGGTTTAGGGTTAGGGTGAGTGTTAGGGTTAGGTTAGGGTTAGGGTGAGGGTGAGGGTGAGGGTTAGGGTTAGGGTTAGGGTTAGGGTGAGTGTGATGCTGAGGATTAACGTTAGGGTTAGTGTGAGGTTAAGTGTTAGGGTGAGGATTAGGGTGAGGGTTAGGATTAGCATAAGGTTTAGAGTGAGGTTTAGGGTTGGGGTTAGGGTTACGGTAAGAGTTAGGGTTAGGGTAAGAGTTAGGTTTAGGCTTAGCGTTAGGGTTAGGGTTAGGTTTAGGCTTAGGGTTAGGGTTAGGGTAAGGGTTAGGTTTAAGGTTAGGTTAAGTTTAGGGTTAGCGTGAGGGTTAGGGTTAGGGTGATGTTTAGGGTGACGGTGAGGGTTAGGGTGAGGGTGAGGTTGAGTGGGAGGGTGTGGGTGAGGGTTAGGGTTAGGTTTAGGTTTAGTGTGAGGATTAGGGTGAGGGTGAGTGTGAGGGTTAGGCGTAGGTTGAGGATTAGGGTTAGGGATAGGTTTAAGGTGAAGTTTAGGGTGAGAGGTAGCGTTAGGGTTAAGATGAGAGTTAGGTTTATTGTGAGGGTTACGGTTAGGGTTTGGGTTAGTGTGAGGATAAGGTTTAGGGTGAGGGTTAGGTTGAGACTGAGGGTTAGGGTTAGCTTTACTGTAGGGTGAAGATTAGGTTGGGGGTTAGGGTGAGGGTTGGTGTTCGGGTTAGGGTTGGGTGAGTGTTAGGGTGACCGTAAGGGTTAGGGTGAGGGCTAGGTTGAGGGTGAGGGATAGGGTTATGGTGAGGGTAAGGATTAGGTTTAGGGTGAGAGTGAGGGTTAGGGTAAGGTTAAGGGTTAGGGTCAGGGTTAAGTTGAGGGTGAGGGTTAGGGTTAGCATTAGGGTTAGGGTTAGGTTTAGGTTGAGTGTTAGGGTTATTGTTAGGGTTATGGTGCAGATTAGGGTGAGGCTGAGGGTGAGGGTGAGGGTGAGGGTTAAGGTTAGGGTTAGGTTTAGGGTGAGGGCAAGGGTGAGGGTGATGTTTTTGTTTAGGAAACGTTTAGGGTTAGGTTTAGTGTGAGGATTAGTGTGGGGGTGAGGTTTAAGGTGAGGGTTAGGGTTAGGGAGAGGGTTAGGGTTAGGGTTAGGGTGAGGGTTAAGGTTAGGGTGATGTTTAGTGTGAGGGTGAATATGAGAGTGAGGGTTTTGGTGAGGGTTTGGGTTAGGTTGAGGGTTAGGGTTAGGGTTACGTTTTGGGTTAGTGTGAGGGTAAGGGTTATATTGACAGTTAGCTTGAGGGTGAGTTTTAGGGTTAGGTTTAGGCTTAGGGTGAGGGTGAGGGTTAGGGTTAGGATGAGGTTTATGGTGAGGGCTAGGGTGAAGTTTAGGGTTAGGGTTAGGGTTTGGGTTAGGGTGAGGAGAAGGGGTAGGGTGAGGATTAGGGAGAGGGTGAGGGATAGGATTATGGTGAGGGTAAGTGTTTGGCTGAGTCTTAGGTTGAGAAGGATCATTTGTCTTAGCACAGGGTTGGGTTGAGGGTGAGGGTTAGGGTTAGGCTGATGGGTAGATTTAGGGTTAGGGTTAGGGTTAGGGTGAGGTTAAGGGTTAGGGTGTGAGTGAGCTTGAGGGTTAGGGTTAGGGTGAGGCTTAAGGTTAGGGTTAGGGATAGGGATAGGGTGAGGTTTGGATGAGTGCTAGGGTGAGTGTGAGGGTTAGGTTTAGGGTTAGGGATAGGGTGAGGATTAGGTTTAGGGTTAGGGTTAGGGTTTGGGGTAGGGTTATGGTGAGGGTTAGGGTGAGTGTGAGGGTTAGGGATAGGTTTAGGGATAGGGTGAGGATTAGGGTTAGGGTTCTGGTTAGGGTGAGGTTTAGGCTGATGGGTAGGGTTATAGTTAGGGTGAGGGTTTGGTTGAGTGGAAGTGTTAGGGTAAGGTTTAGGGTGAGGTTTCGGGTGAGGGCTCGGGTTAAGGTGTGGGTGAGGGTTAGGGTTAGTGTGAGGACTAGGTTTAGGGTTAGGGGTACTGTTACGGTTAGGGTTAGGGTGAGGGTAAGGTAAGATTTAGGGTGATTGTGAGGGTAAGGGTTAGGGTTAGTGTTAAGGTTAAAGGTGAGGTTTCAGGTTAGTGTGAGGTTTAGGGTTAGGGTTAGGGTTAGGTGAATGTGAGGGTAAGGGTTAGTGTGAGGGTTAGGGTGAGGGTGAGGGTTATGATTAGAGTTAGGGTTAGGATTAGGGTTAGGGTGATGTTGAGGTTTAGTGTTAGGGTGAGGGTTAGGCTTATTGTTAGGGTTAGGATTCGGTTGAGGGTGAGGGTGAGGGTGAGTGTTAGGTTTAGGCTTAGGCTGAAGGTGAGGGTGAGGGTGAGGTTGATGATTAGTGTTAGGGTTAGGGTGAGTGTGACGTCTAGGGTGAGGGTGAGGGCTAGGGTGAGGGTGAGGTTGAGGGTTTCGTTTACTTCAGGGTTAGGGTTAAGCTGAGGTTAGGGTTAGAGTGATGGTTAGGGTTAGGGTGTGGGTGTGGGTTAAGGTTAGGGTGATGTTTAGGGTGAGGTTAAGGGTGAGAGTGAGGGTGAGGTTTAGGGTTAGTGTTAGGATTAGGGTTAATGTGAGGGTGAGGTTTACGGTTTGAGTTAGGGTTGTGGGGAGGGTTAAATTGAGGGTCAGGTTTAGGGTTAGTGTTAGGGTTAGGGTTAGCATGAGGGTTAGGTTGAGGTTTAGGTTTAGGGTTATGGTTAGGATGAGCGTTAGGCTGAGGGTTAGGGTTAGGGTTAGTGTGTGGGTTAGGGTTATAGTTAGGTTATAGTTAGTGTTAGGGTTCGGTTAGTGTGAAGGTTAGTTTTAGGTTTAGGGTTAGGATGAGGTTTAGGGTGAGGGTTAGGGTTAGGGTTCGTGTGAGGGTTAGGGTTAGGGTTAGGGTTAGGGTGTGGACTATGGTGAGGGTGAGGGTTAGGGTGAGGGTTAGGGTTATTGTTAGGGTTAGGGTCAGGGGTAGGTTGAGGGTTAGGATTAGGGTAAGTAGTAGGGTTATGCTGAGGGTGAGGGTAAGGTTGTGGGTGAGTGTTAGTGTTAGAGTGAGAATTAGAGTGAGGGTGAGGGGGAGGGGGAGAGTTTGGTTTAGGGTTAGAGTTAGTATGAGGGTGAGGGTTAGGTTTAGGCTGAGGCTGAGGGTGAGGTTGAGGTTGAAGTTTAGGGTTAGGGTGAGGGTTAGTGTGAGGGTGAGGGTGAGGTTGAGGGTTAGGGTTAGGGTGAGGGTGAGGGTGAGGTTAGTTTAGAGTTTAGTTAGAGTTAGGGTGAGGCTGAGGGTGAGGGGGAAAGTGAGGATGAGGGTTAGGGTTAGGGCTAGGGTGAGGGTTAGTTTGATAGTGAGGGTTATTGTGATGGTGAGGGTCAGCGTGAGGGTGAGGGTTAGAATGAGGGTGAGGGTGAGGTTGAGGGTTAGGGTTAGGATTAGGGTTAGGGTGAGTTTAAGGTTCAGGGTTAGGGTTAGAGTTATTGTTAGGGTTACTGTTAGGGTTAGGATGTGGGTGAGGGTTATTTTAGGGTTAGGGTTAGGTTTAGGGTAAGGGTGGGGTTGAGGGTTAGGGTTAGGATTAGGGTTATGGTTAGGGTAAGGCTGATGGGGAAGGGGAGGTGGAGGGTGAGAATTACGGTTAAGTTTAGGGTTAGGGTGAGGGCTTGGGTGAGGGTGAGGGTTAGGCTGAGGTTGAGGGTGATGGTTTCGGTTAGGTAAAGTTTAGGGTTAGGGTGAGCATTAGGGTGAGGGTGAGGATTAAGCTGAGGTTAGGTTTATGATGAGGGTTATTGTTAGGGTGGGGGTGAGGGTTAATTTTTTGGCAAGGGTTAGGGTTAGGGTGATGTTTAGGGTGTGGGTTAGGTTTAGGGTGAGGGTGAGGGTTAGGATTAGGAATAGGATGAGGCTTAGGGTTAAGCTGAGGGTGAGCAACAGGGTGAGGGTGAAGGTTTGTGTCAGGTTTAGGGTTAGGGTTAGAGTGAGGGTTACAGTTAGTGTGAGGTTTATTGTTAGGGTTAGGGTGAAGGTAAGTTTTATGGTTAGGGTAAGGGTTAGGTTGAGGGTTAGGGTGAGTGTGAAGGTTTGTAATAGGTTTGTGTTAGGGTTAGGGTGAGGGTTAAGTTTTGGGTGATGATTAGAATGAGGGTGAGAGTTATGGTGAGGATTAGGGTTAGGGTGAGGGTTAGTGTTAGGGGTAGGGTTAGGGATAGGTTGAGGGTTAGGGTTAGCGTTAGGGTTAGGGTGAGGGGTAGGGAGAGGGGAAGGGTTAGGTTTAGGATGAAGTTTAGGGTGAGTGTGAAGGTTAGGTTGAGAGTGAGGGTAGGGTTAGGGTTAGGGTTTGGGTTAGAGTTAGCGTGAGTTTGAGGGTGAGGGTTAGGTTTAGGATTAGGGTGAGGGTTAAGGTTAAGTTGAGGGTTAGGGATAGTGTTAGGGTTAGGATAAGGGTTAGAGTGAGTGTTAGGGTTAGGTTTAGTGTTAGAGTTAGGGTGAGTGTGAGCGGAAGGGTTAGGTTAGGATTAGGGTTAGACTGAGGGTGATGGGGAGGGTGAGGGTGAGGGTTAGGTTTAGGGTGAGGTTTAGGTTAGTGTTAGTGTTAGGGTTAGGGTGATGGTTAAGATTAGGGTGAGGGTTAGGATGAGGGTTAGGCTGAGGGTTAAGTTTAGGGTTAGGGTGAGGTTTAGGGCTAGGTTTAGGGTTAGAATAAGTGTTAGGCTGAGGGTTAGGGTTAGGGTTAGTGTGAGGGTTAGGTTTAGGTTTAGGGTGAGGGTAAAGTTTAGGGTGACGTTTAGGGTGAGTGTGAGGGTTAGGGTTAGGGTGACGGTTAGTTTGAAGTTTAGGTTTAGGGTTCGGCTTAGGGTGAAGGTTAGGGTGTGGGTAAGTGTTAGGGTGAGGATTAGGTTTAGGGTTAGGTTTAGGGTGAGTGTTAGGCGGAAGGGTAGCCTTAGGGTTAGGGTGAGGGTTAGGTTTAGTGTGAGGGTTAGAGTTAGGGTTAGAGTGACGGTAACAGTTAGGGTGAGGTTTAGGGTGAGTGTGAGGATTAGGGTTAGCATTAGGTTTAGCCTTAGGTTGAGGATGAGTGTTAGGGTTAGGTTTAGGGTTAGGGTGAAGGTGAGGGTGAAGGTTAGTAATAGGGTGAGGTTTAGGGTTAGGGTTAGGGTGAGGGTGAGGTTTAGGTTGAGGGTAAGTGTTACGGTGAGGGTTAGGTTGAGGCTGAGGTTTAGGGTTAGCATTAGGGTGAGGGTGAGGGTGAGGGTTAGGGTGAAGTTTTGGTTTAATGTTAAGGATAAGGTGAGGATTAGGATTAGGGTTAGGTTGAGGGTGAGGGTTAGGGTGAGGGGTAACATTAGAATTTGGGTGAGGGTTAGGTTTAGTGTGAGGGTTAGGGTTAGGGTTAGGGTGACGGTAAGGGTTAGGGTGATGGTTAGGGTGAGGGCGCGGTAGGGTGAGGGTTAGGGTTATGGTTAGGATTAGAGTTAGGGTGAGGGTAAGGCTTATGGTGAGGGTTAGGGTGAGGTTGAGGGTGAGGGTTAGGGTAAGGGTGAGGGTGAGGATAAGTGTTATTGTGAGGACTAGGGTTAGGGTTAGGGTTAGGGTGAGTGTTAGGGTTATGGTGAGGGTGAGGGTTAGGGTTAGGTTCAGTATTAGGGTTAGGGTTAATGTGAGGGTTAGTGATAGGGTTATGGTTATTGTGATGGTTAGAGTTAGGGTTAAGGTAAGGGTTAGTCTGAGAGGTAGGGTTAGGGTTAGGGTGAGGGTTAGGCTTAGTGTGAGGATTATGGTTAAGGTGAGCGTTAGGGTTAGGTTCAGGGTTAGGGTGAGGGTGAGTGTGAGGGAAAGGGCTAAGATGAGGTTTTGGGTAAGGGTGAGGGTGAGGTTTTCGGTTAGGTAAGGTTTAGGGTTAGGTTTAGTGTGAGGATTATGGTGAGTTTGTGGGTTAGGGTTAGGGTGAGGGTGAGGGTGAGGGTTAGTGTTAGGATGAGGGTTAGGGTTAGGGTTAGGGTGAGGGTGAGGGTGAGGGTTAGGCATAGGGTTAATGTGAGGGTTAGGGTTACGGTGAGGGTTATGGTTAGGGTGAGGGTTAGGATTAGGTTTATGGTGAGGATTAGGTTTAGGGTGATGTTTAGTGTGAGGGTGAGGGTTAGGGTGAGGGTGAGTATTTGAGTGAGAGTTAGGGTTAGGGTTAGCATTAGGGATAGGGTTAGGGTGAGGGTAAGGTTTAGTGTGAGAATTAGGGTGAGGGTGAGAGTGAGGTTGAGGGTGAGGTTTAGGGTTAGCGAGAGGGTTAGGCTTAGGTTTAGGTTTAGGGTAGTGTGAGGGTTCAGGTTAGGATGAGGGTTAGGGTTAGGTTTAGGGTTAGTATAAAGGATAGGGTGATGGTTAGGGTTACGGTTAGTGTGATTGTTAGGTTTATGGTTAGCATTTGGGTTAGGTTGAGGGTAAATGTTAGGGTGAGGTTTAGGGTGAGGCTGAGGATTAGGGTTAGGGTGAGGGTTAGGTTCAGGGTTAGGATTAGGGTTACGGTTAGTGTAAGGCTGAGGGGGAAGGGGAGGTTGAGGGTGAAAGTTAGAGTTAAAGTTAGGGATAGGGTGAGGATTTGGGTTACAGTTAGATTTAGGTTTAGGGTTAGGCTGAAGGGTAGGGTTAGGGTTAGGGTTGAATGTTAGGTTTAGTGTGAGGTTTAGGGTTAGGGTTAGGGTGAGGGTAAGGGTTAGGGTGAGGGTGAGGTTTAGGGTTAGCATTACGTATAAGGTTAGGGATAGGATGAGGTTTAGGGTTATGGAGAGGGTGAGGGCGAGGTTTAGGGTTAGGATGAGGGTTAGGGTTAGTGTGAGGGTGAAGGTTAGGTTTAGGGTGAGGGTTAGGTTTAGGGTAAGGGTTAGGCTCAGGGTGAGGTTGAGGGTGAGGGCGAGGGTTAGGATTAATGTGAGGGTTAGGGTTAGAGTTAAGGTTAGGGTGAGGGTTAGGGTTAGGTTTAGGTTTAGGATGAGGGTTTGGCTGAGGGTGAGGGTTAGGGTTCGTGTGAGGGTAAGTTTAGGGTGAGGGTGAGGGTTAGGGTGAGGGTGTAGGTGAGTGTTAGTGTTAGGGTGAGGGTTAGGGTGAAGGTTAGTGTTAAGGTTAGGGTGAGGGTTAGGGTGAGGGGAAGTGTTAGGGTGAGGTTAGTGTGTGGGTGAGGGATAGGTTAAGGTGAGTGTAAGGGTTAGGGCGAGGTTTAGTGTGAGGTTGAGGATTAATGTTAGCATTTGGGTTACGGTGAGGGAGAGGTTTAGTGTGAGTGTTAGTGTTAGGGTGAAGGTTAGGGTAAGGGTTAGAGTGACGGTTAGGGTTAGGGTTAGGGTTTCGTTTAGGCTTAGGCTTAGGGTTAGGCTTATGGTGAGGGTGGGGATGAGGATAAGGTTTAGAATGATGGATAGGGTTATGGTTACATTGAGTGTTAAGATGAGGGATTGTGTTAGGATTAGGGTTAAGGTGACTGCTAAGTTGAGGGTGAGGTTTAGGGTTAGGGTTAGGTTTAGGATTAGGGTTGGGCTGAGGCTGAGGCTGAGGGTGAGGGTTAGGTTTAGAGTGATGGTTAGGGTTAACTTTAGTGTGAGGACTAGGATCAAGGTTAGGGTTAGGGTGAGGGTTTGGGTGAGTGTTAGGATTAGGGTTAGGGTAAGTGTTAGGGTTAGGGTTAGGGTGAGGGTGAGGGTTAGATTGAGGGTTAGGGTTATGTTGAGTGTTATATTTAGGGTAAGGGTTAAGATTAGGTTTAGGGTTATTGTTAGCGTTAGGGTTAGGGTTACGGTTAAGGTGAGGGTGAGGGTGAGGGTTATGGTGAGGGTTAGGGTGAAGTTTAGGTTTAGGGTTAGGGTTAGAGTTAGGGTTAGGGTGAGGGTGAGGTTTAGGCTTAGAGTTAGGGTTAGTGTTAGGGTTAGGGTTACGGTGAGGGTTAGGGTGAGGGTTAGAGTTCAGGTTTGGCTTAGGCTTAGGCCGAGCATGAGGGTGAGGGTTAGGGTTAGGTTTAGGGTGAGGGGTAGGATGAGGTTTAGGGTTAGGTTTAGGGTTAGTGTTAGGGTTAGGTTTAGGTTTAGCGTTAAGTTTAGGAATAGGGTTAGGGATAGGTTGAGGGTTAGGGTTAGGGTTTGGGTTAGGGTGAGGGTGAGGTTGAGGATTATGGTTAGGGTCAGTGTTAGGGTTAGGGTTAGATTTAGGGTTAGGGTTAGGGTTAGGGTTACAGTGAGGGTTAGGGTTAGGTTTAGGGTTATTTTTAGTGTTATGGTTAGGGTTAAGTTTGGGGTGAGGGTGAGGCTCAGGTTGAGGGTTATGGTTAGTGTTAGTGTTAGGGTTAGGGTTAGGTTTAGCATTATTGTTGGGTTAGGATTAGAGTTACGGTCAGGGTGAGAGTGAGGGTGAGGTTTAGGGTTAGTGTGAGGTTTGGCGTGATGTTTAGGGTTAGGGTTAAGGTTAGGGTGCTGGTGAGGTTTAGGTTTAGATTTAGGGATGGGGGAGGGTTAGGGAAAGAGTTAGGGTTAGGTTTAGTGTTAGCACTAGGGCGAGGGTGAGGGTTAGGTTGAGGTTTAGGGATAGGGTTAAGGTTAGGATTAGGGTTAGTGTGATAGTGAGGGTGAGGGTTAGTGTTAGGGTTAGGGTTGGGTTTAGGGTTAGGCTTAGTTTTAGTTGGAGGGTGAGGGTGAGAGTTAGGGTTAGTGTTAGTGTTAGGGTGAGGGTGAGTGTTAGGGTAAGGTTTAGGTTTAGGGTGAGGTTTAGGATTAGGTTTAGTGTTAGGGTTAGGGTGAGTGTGAGGTTTAGGGTTAGAGTTAGGGTTAGGGTGTGGTTTCGGGTTAGGGTTAGGGTTAGATTTATTGTTAGCATTAGGGTTAGGCTGAGGTTTAGTATAGGGGTGAGGGTTAGTGTTAGGTTTATGATTAGTGTTAGGGTTAAGGTGAGGGTGAGTATGATGGTTACATTAGGGTTAGGGTTAGGATTAGAGTTAGCGTGAGGGTGAGTGTGAGGGTTACGGTTAGGGTGAGTGTTGGGGTTAGGGTTAGAGTGAGGGTTAAGGTGAGGGTTAGGCTTAGGCTTAGGGTTTGGGTATGGGCTAGGGTGAGGGTGAGGGTGAGGGTTAGGGTTGGGGTGAGGGGTAGGATGAGGGTTAGGGTTAGTGTTAGTGTTAGGGTTGGGGTTAGGGTAAGGCTTAATATTAGGTGGAGGGTGAGGCTGAGTGTGAGGGTTAGGGTTAGGGTGAGAGTGAGGTTTAGGGTTAGATTTAGCATTAGGGTGAGGGATAGTCTGAGGGTTAGGATTAGGGTTAGTGTTATGGTTAGGGTTAAGGTGAGGGTGAGTGTGAGTGTCAGGGTTAATCTTAGGCTTAGGCTTAGGATTAGGCTGAGTGTAAGGGTGAGGGTGGGGGTTAAGGTTAGGGTTTTAGGGTTAGGGTGAGTGTTAGGATAAAGTTTAGGTTTAGCATTAGGGTGAGGGTGAGGGTTAGAGTTAGGGTGAGGGTTAGGGTTAGCGTTAGGGTGAGGTTTATGGTTAGGGTTAAGGTTACAGTGAGGGTGAGGGTTAGGGTGAGGTTGAGGGTTAGGATTAGGGTTAGGGTGAGGGTTTGGTTAGCGTTAGAGTTACGGTGAGGGTCAGGGTTTGGGTTAGGGTTAGGGTTAGTGTTACAGTTAAGGTTAGGGTTAGAGTAACAGTGAGGGTAACGGTGAGGGTGAGGTTTAGGATCAGGGTTAGGGTGAGGTTTAGGATTAGGGTTATGGTTAGGGTGAGGGTGAGGTTTAGGGTTAGAGTTAGGGTTAGGGGGAGGGTTTGGCGGATGGTTAGGGTTAGGGTTAGAGTTAGAATTAGGGTGAGGTTTAGGTTGAGGTTTAATATTAGGGTTAGGGTTAGGTTTAGGATTAGGTTTGCATTGAGGGTGAGTGTGAGGGTTAGGGTTAGGGTTTGGCTTAGGCTTAGGGTTAGGCTTAGGGTATGGGTGGGGATGAGGATTAGGTTTAGAATGATGGTTAGGTTTAGGTTTAGGTTGAGGGCTAGGTTGAGGGTGAGGGTTAGGGTTAGGGTGAGGTTTAGGGTTAGGGTTATGGTTAGGGTTAGTGTGAGGGTGGGTGTTAGGGTGAGGGTTAGGTTTAGGGTGAAGGTTATGGTTAGGATGACGGTTTTTGTTAGGGTTAGGGTTAGGGTTAGGGTTATGTTGAGGGTGAGGGTGAAGGTTACGTTTAGGCTTAGGTTCAGGTTTCTGGTTAAGGTTAGAGTTAGGGTTAGGGTGACTGTGAGGTTTAGGGTTAGAATTACGATTAGTGTTAGTATTAGGGTTATGGTGAGGGTTAGGGTTAGGTTTAGGCTTATGCTTATGCTTAGGCTTAGGCTGAACATGAGGGTGATTGCTAGGGTTAGGGTTAGGGTGGGGTTTAGGTTTAGGGTTAGGGTGAGTGTGAGGGTCAGGTTGAGGGTTAGATATAGGGTTAGAAGGAGGGTTAGGGTGAAGGTTAGTTTTGGGGTTACAGTTAGTGTTAGGGTGAGAGTAAGTGTTAGGGTGAGGGTTTGGTTTTGGGTGAGGGTTATGGTTAGTGTGAGGGTTAGGAAAAGGGTTAGGGTTATTGTTAGGGTTAGGTTTAGAATTACGGTTAGGGTGAGGGTGAGGGTAAGGATGCGGTTTAGGATTAGGGTTAGGGTGAGGGTGAGATTTAGGGTTAGAGTAGGGTTAGGATGAGGGTTAGTTTGAGGGTTAGGGTTAGTGATAGCGTTAGGGTTAGGGTGAGAGTTAGGGGGAGGGTTAGGGTTAGGGTTAGCATTAGGATTAGGGTTAGGGTGAGGGTGAGTGTGTGTATTAGGGTTAGGTTTAGGGTTCGGTTTAGGGTTAGGCTGAGGGTGAGGTTGAAGGTGAGGGTTAGGGTTAGGGTTAGTGTTAGGTTTAAGGTTAGTGTGAGGGTTAGGTTTAGGGTTAGGATTAGGCTTAGGGTAAGGCTGAGGGTGAGAGTGAGGATGAGGGTTAGGGTTAGTGTGAGGGTTAGTGTTAGGGTTAGGGTGAAGTTTAGTGTTAGGGTTAGGGTTAGAGTTAGGGTTAGGGTGAGGGTGATGTTTATGGGTAGAGTTAGGTTTAGGGTGAGGGTTAGGGGTAGGGTGAGGGTTAGATTGAGGATTAGTGTTAGGATTAGGGTGAGGTTTAGGGTGAGGATGAGGGTTAGGGTTTAAGGTGAGGGCTTGGGTGAGGCTGAGGGTTAGTGTTAGGGTTAGGGTGAGTTTTAGGGTTAGGGTGATGGTTAGGGTTAGTTTGAGAGTTAGTGTGAGGGTTAGGATTAGTGTTAGGGTGAGGGTTATGGTTAGGGTGAGGGTTACTGTTAGGGTTAGGGGTACTGTTAGGGGTAGGGTTAGGGTTATGGTTCAGGTTAGGTTGAGGGTGAGGGTTAGGATGAGTTTTAGGGTTAAGGTTAGAGTTAGGGTTAGCGTGAGAGTGAGGTTTAGGGTTAGAGTTCAGGTTATTGGTAGCTTTAGGGTTCTGGTGAGGTTTAGGTTTAGGGTTAGGCTTAGGCCGAGCATGAGGGTGAGTGTTAGGGTTAGGGTTAGGATGAGAGTTAAGATGAGCTTTAGGGTTAGGATTAGGGTTAGGGTGAGGGCTAGGGTGAGGGTTACAGTGAGGGTTAGGTTTAGGGATAAGGTTAGGTTTAGGATTAGGTTTAGGGTAGAGTTTCTTTGAAGGTTAGGATTAGGGTTAGCGTTAGGCTTAGGGTTAGGGTAAGGGTTCGGATTAGGGTTTGCATTAGGGTGAGGGTGAAGCTGAGGATTAGGGTTAGGTTTAGGGTCAGGGTTAGGTTTAATGTTAAGGTTAGGTATAGGGTTAGGGTTAGGGTTAGGGTTATGGTGAGGGTTAGGGTTAGGGTTAGGCTTAGGGTTAGGCTGAGGATGAGGCTGAGGGTGAGGTTTATGGTTACCCTTAGGTTTACTGTTACGGTTAGGGTTAGTGTTACTGTTAGGGTTAGTGTTATTGTTAGGATTAGGGTTAGAGTTACGTTGAGGTGGAGGGTGAGGGTGAGGGTTAGTGTGAGAGTGAGGTTTAGGGTGAGGTTTAGGGTTAGGGTGAGGGTGAGGTTTAGGGTTAGAGTTAGTGTTAGGGGAAGGATTAGGGTTAGGGTGAGGGTTAAGATTAGGCTTAGTGTTAGGCTGAGGGTGAGGGTGGGGGTGAGGATTAGGGTTAGGGTGATAGTTAGGGTTAGGGTTAATGCTATTGTTATGGTTAGGGTTAGAGTTACAGTGAGCAAGAGGGTGCGGGTGAGGGTTAGGTTTAGGGTTAGGGTGGGGTTTAGGGTCAGGTTTAGAGTGAGGGTGAGGGTGAGGTTTACGGTTAGATATAGTGTTAGGGGGAGGGGGAGGGGGAGCTTTAGGGATAGGGTTAGTGTTAGGTTTAGGGTGAGGGTGAGGGTTACGTTCTAGTTTAGGGTTAGGGTTAGGGTTAGAGTTAGTGTGAGGGTTAGTTTTAGGGTTAGGGTTAGTGTTAGTGTGAGTGTAAGTGTTAGGGTGAGGGTTTGGGTTAGGGTGATGGTTATGGTTAGGGTGAGGGTTAGGATTAGGGTTAGGGTTATTGTTAGGGTTAGGTTTAGGGTTTGGGTTAGGGTTAGAGTTAGGTTTAGGGTGAGGGTGAAGTTTAGGGTTACAGTTAGCGTTAAGGTGAGGGTCAGGGTTAGGGTTAGTGTTAGAGTTAAGGTTAGTATTAGGGTGAGAGTTAGGGGGAGGGTTAGGGTAAGGGTTAGGTTTAGGGTTATGATTATGGTAAGGGTGAAGGTGAGTGCGAAGTTTAGGGTTAGCTTTAGGGATAGGGTTATTGTTAGTGTTAGGGTTAGAGTGAAGTTGAGGGTAAGGGTGAGGGTGAGGATTAGGTTTAGGGTTAGGGTGAGGGTTAGGGTTAGGGTTAGGGTGAGGGTTAGAATGAGGATTAGGGTTAGGATTCGGGTTAGGGTGAAGGCTAGGGTGAGTGTGAGGTTTAGGGTTAGGATGAGGTTGAGTGTTTGGATTAGGGTTAGGTTTAGGGTTAGGGCTAGGATTAGTGTTTTTGTTAGGGTTAGGGTTAGAGTTACTGTGAGGGTGAAGGTGAGGGTGAGGGTGAGGGTTAGGGTTTGCTTTAAGGTGAGGTTTGGGGCTAGGGTTAGGATTAGGGTAATGGTGAAGGTGAGGTTTAGGATTAGATTTAGGGTTGGGGGAGGGTTAGGTCGAGGGTTAGGGTTATGGATAGTGTTAGAGTTAAGGTTAGGGTGAGGTTTAGGTTGAGGTTTAGGGTTAGAGTTATGGTTATGGTTAGGATTAGGGTTAGGGTGAGGGTGAGTTTGAGGTTTAGGGATAGGGTAAGGCTTAGGCTTAGGGTTAGGCTGAGGGTGATTGTGGGGGTGAGGATTAGAATTATGGTTAGGGTTAGGCTTAGGGTTAGGGTTATTGTTAGTGTTATGGTTAGGCTTAAGTTTGTGGTGAGGGTGAGGCTGAGGGTGAGGGTGAGGGTTAGGGTTAGGGTTAGTGTTAGTGTTATTGTTAGGGTTAGGGCTAGAGTTAGGTTGAGGTTGTGGGTGAGGGTGAAGGTTAGGGATAGTTGAGTTTTAGGGTTAGGGTTAGTGTTAGGGTGAGGGTGAGGTTTAGGGTTAGAGTTAGGGTTAGCGTTAGGGTTAGGATGAGGTTTCGGGTTAGGGTTAGAGTTGGGGTTATGGTGAGTGTGAGGTTTAGGGTTAGAGTTAGGGTTAGGATGAGGCTGAAGGTGAAGATTAGCGTTAAGGTTAGTGTTAGTTTTAGGGTTAGGGTTAGGGTGAGGGTTAGGTTGAGGGTGTGGGTTAGGGTTAAAGTTAGGATTAGGGTTAAGGTTAGGGTGACTGTGAGGGTTAGGGTTAGGGTTAGTCTTAGGCTTAAGATTAGGCTGAGGGAGAGGGTGAGGGTGAGGGTTAGCTTTAGGTTGAGGGTTAGGGTTAACTTTAGCTTGACAGTTAGCGTTCAGTTTAAGTTTAGGGTTAGGGTGATGGTTAGCATAAGGGTTACAGTGAGCGTGAGGGTTAGGGTTAGATTGAGTGTTAGGGTTAGGTTTAGGGTGAGGGTTACAATTAGGGTTAGATTGAGGGCTAGAGTGAGGGTGAGGATTAGGGTTAGTGTTAGGGTAAGGTTTAAGGTTAGGGTTAGGTTTAGGGTGAGAGTTAGTATGAGGGTTAGGGTTACTGTGAGGGTGAGGGTTAGGGTTAGGAATAGGGTTAGGGTGAGGGTGAGTGTTAGCATTAGGGTTAGGGTTAGGGTTAGGTTTAGGGTTAGGATTAGTGTTATTGTCAGTGTTAGGGTTAGAGTTATGGTGAGAGTGAGGGTGAGGGTGAGGGTTAGGTTTAGGGTTAGGTTGAGGTTTAGTTTTTGGGTTAGGATTAGGGTGAGTCTGAGGGTGAGGTTTAGGGTTAGGTTTAGGGTTAGTTTGAGGGTTAGGTTGAGGGTTAAGTTTAGGGTTAGATATAGGGTTAAGTTTAGGGTGAGGGTTAGGTTGAAGTTTAGGGTTAGTGTTAGAGTTAGGGCGAGGATTATGGTTAGGGTTAGTGTGAGTGTGAGGGTTAGGGTTAGGCTTAGGGTTAGGCTGAAGGTTAGGGTGGGGTTGAGGATTAGAGATAGGGTGATGGTTAGGGTTAGGGTTAGGATGAGGATTAGGATGAGGGTTAGAGTTAGGATTAGGGTTAGGGTGAGGGCTAGGGTAAGGGTGTGGGTTAGTGTAAGTGTTAGGCTTAGGCTTAGGTTTAGGCTGAGCATTTGGTTGAGGATAAGGTTTAGGGTTAGGGTTAGGGTGAGGTTTAGTGTTAGGGTTAGGGTTGGAGTTAGGGTTAGGGTGAGAGTGAGGTTTAGGCATAGATTTAGGGTTAGGTTGAGGGTTAGGGTTAGGGTGAGGGTTATGGTGGGTTTGACGGTAAGGGTAAAGTTGAGGGTAGGCTGAGGTTGAGGGTTATGTTAAGGGTGAGGGTTAGGGTTAGGGTGAGGGTTAGGGTTAGGGTTAGAGAGAGGGTGAGGGTTAGATTGAGGATACGTGTTAGGGTTAGTGTGAGGTTTAGGGTGAGGATGAGGGTTAGGGTTATGGTGAGGGCTAAGGAGAGGGTGAGGTTTAGGGTTAGTGTTAGGGTGAGGTTTAGGTTTCGGGTGATGGTTAGGGTTAGTGTGAGGTTATGTGTTAGGGTTAGTGTTAGGGTGAGGGTGTTAGGGTGAGCTGAGGGTTATGGTTAGGGTGAGAGTTAGTGTTAGGTTTAGGGTTATTGTTAGCGTTAAGATTAGGGTTAGGCTGAGGGTGAGGGTGAGGGTGAGGGTTAGGGTTAGTGTTGGGATTAGGATTAAGGTTAGTGTTAGGGTGAGGATAAGTGTTAGGATGAGGGTTAGGGTTAGTGTGAGGGTTATGGTTATGGTTAGGGTTACATTGAGCGTGAGGGTTAGGGTTAGGTTGAGGTTTAGTTTTAGGGTTAGGGTTAGGGTGAGGTTAGGTTTAGGGTTAGTGTGAGCGTTGGTGTTGGGGTTAGTTTTAGTGTTAGGGTTAGGATAAGTGTTAGGGTCTGGGTTTGGTTTAGAGTGAGGATTATGGTTAGGTTGAGGGTTAAGATTAATGTTAGGGTTATTGTTAGGTTTAGTTTTAGGGTTAAGGTTATGGTGAGGGTGAGGGTGGGGGTTACGGTGATGGTTACGGTGAGTTTTAGTGTTTGCATTAGGGTTATAGTTAGGTTTTGGGTGAGGGTGAGGTTTAGCATTAGTTAGGGTTAGGGTGAGGGTTAAGTTGAGGGTTAGATTTAGGGTTAAGTTTAGGTTTAGGATTACAGTTAGGGTGAGGGTGAGTGTGTGTGTTAGGGTTAGGTTTAGGCTTAGGCTTAGGGTTAGGCTGAGGGTGATCTTGAGGGTGAGGGTTTGCGTTAGGGTGAGGGTTAGGGTAAGGGTTAGGTGGAGGGTTAGGATTAGTGTTAGGGTTAGGATTAAGGTTAGGGTGAGGGCTAGGGCGAGGGTGAGTTTTAGGGTTAGGGTTAGGGTGAGAGTTAGGTTTAGGGTTAGGGTGAGTGTTAGAGTTCGTGTTAAGTTTAGTGTTAGGTTGAGGGTTAGGTTAAGGGTTATGTTGAGGGTGAGGGTTAGGGTTAGGTTGAGGGTTAGGGTTAGGGGAAGGGTTAGGGTGACGGTGAGGGTGAGGGTGAGGGTTAGGTTTAGTGTTAAGGTGAGGATTAGGATGAGGGTTCCGGTTAGGATTAGGGTTAGGGTGCGGGCCAGGGTGAGGTTGAGGTTTAGAGTTAGGGTTAGGGTTAAGTTTCGGGTTAGGGTTAGGGTTAGAGTGAGTGTGAGGGTTAGGGTTAGGGTTAGGGTTAGGGTAAGGTTTATGCTGAAGGTGATAGTGAGGGTTACGTTTAGGGTTAGGGTAAGTGTTAGGGGTAGGGTTAGGGTAAAAGTTAGGGTTCAAGTTATGTTTAGGGTTAGGTTGAGGGTTAGGGTTATGGTTACGTAGAGTGTGAGGGTTATGGTTAGGTTGAGGGTTAGGCTTAGGCTTAGGTTTAGGATTAGGGTGAGGGTTAGGGTTAGGGTGAGGATTAGGATGAGGATTAGGGTTAGGGTTAGGATTAGGTTTAGGGTGAGGACTAGACTGAGGGTGAGGTTTAGGGTTAGTTTTTGGGTGAGGTTTAGGGTTCGCGTTAGGTTTAGGATGAGGGTTAGGGTTACGGTGAGGGTGAGGGTTAGTGTTAGGGTGAGGGTTAGGGTTAGGATTTGGGTTAGGGTTAGGGTGAGTTTTAGGGTTACATTTAGGTTTAGGGGGAGGGTTAGGTCGAGGGTTAGATTTAGGGTTAGTGTTAGGGTTAAGGTTAGGGTGAGGGTTAGCTTGAGGTTTAGGGTTAGTTTTAGGATTAGGGTTAGCATGAGGGTGAGTGTGAGGGTTAGGGTTAGGGTTAGGCTTAGGCTTAAGGTTAGGCTGAGGGTGAGGGTGGGGGTGAGGATTAGGGTTAGGGTGATGTTTAGGTTTAGGGTTAGGGTGAGGGTTAGGATGAGTATTACGTTTAGGATTAGGGTTAGGCTGAGGGCTAGGGTAAGGGTGAGCTTTAGGATTAGGGTTAGGGTGAGGGTTAGGCTGAGTGTGAGATTGAGGGTGAGAGTTAGGGTTAGGGTGATGGTTAGGTTTAAGGTTAGGGTGAGGGTTAGGATGAGTTTTAGGGCTAGGGTGAGGATGATGGTAAGGGTAAAGGTGAGGTTTAGGCTGAGGGTGAGGGTTAAGATAAAGGTGAGTTCTAGGGTTAGGTTTAGGGTTAGGGTTAGGGTTAGGGTAAGGGTTAGATTGAGGATTAGTGTTAGGGTTAGGGTTAGTGTGAGATTTAGGGTGAGGATGAGGGTTAGGGTTAGGGTGAGCGTGAGGGTTAGACTTAGTGCTAGGTTTAGGGTGAGGTTTAGGATTAGGCTGAGGGTTAGGGTTAGTGTGAGTGTTATTGTTAGGGTTAGGGTTAGTGTTAGGGTGAGGGTAAGTGTTAGGGTGAGGGTTTTGGTTAGGGTGAGGGTTAGGGTTAGCGTTATTGTTAGGGTTAGGGTTAGGGTTAAGGTTACGGTGAGGGTGATGGTGAGGGTTAGGTTTAGTGTTAGGGTGAGTTTTACTGTTAGGGTTAGTGTTAGAGTTAGGGTTAGGGTGAGGGTGAGGTTTAGGGTTAGAATTAGGTTTAGGGTGAGGGTTAGGGTGAGGGTTAGGGTTAGGGTGATGGTAAGGGTGGGGGTGATGGTAAGGGTAAAGATGAGGGATAGGCTGAGTGTGAGCGTTAAGGTAAAGATGAGGTTTAGGGTTAGGGTGAGGGTTAGGTTTAGGGTTAGGGTGAGGTTGAAGGTTAGATTGAGGATTAGTGTTAGGGTTAGTGTGAGTTTCAGTGTGAGGATGAGGGGTAGGCTTAAGGTGAGAGCTAGGGTGAGGCTGAGGTTTAGGGTTAGTGTTAGGGTGAGGTTTAGGGTTAGGGTGATGGTTCGCGTTAGTGTGAGCGATAGTGTTAGCGTAAGGGTTAGTGTTCGGGTGAGGGCAAGTGTTAGGGTGAGTGTTAGGGTTAGGCAGAGGGTTATGTTTAGGGTGAGGGTTAGGGTTATTTTTAGGGTTAGGGTTAGGGTTAGAGTTAGGGTTCGCATGAGGGTGAGATTTAGGGTTAGATTTAGGGTTAGGGTTAGGGTTAGAGAGGGTTAGGCTTAGGCTTAGGCTTAGGCTTAGGCTGAGCATGAGTGTGAGGATTAGGTTTTGGTTTAGGCTGAGGGTTAGGTTTAGGTTTAGGGTCAGAGTTAGGATGAAGTTTAGGGTTAGGATTAGGGTTTGGGTGAAGTCTAGGGTGAGGGTTAGGGTTAGGGATAGGGTTAGGTTTAGGATTAGGGCTAGGGTTAGAGTGAGTGTGAGGGTTAGGGTTAAGGTTAGGGTTAGACTTAGAGCTCAGGTGAGGGTTAGGGTTTGGGTTAGGTTGAGGGTGAGGCTGAGGATTAGGTTTAGGTTTATGGTAAGATTTAGGGCTAGGTTTAGGGTTAGTGTTTGTGTTAGGGTTAGGGTTATGGTGAGGGTTAGGGTTAGGGTTAGGCTTGGAGTTAGGCTTAGGGTTAGGCTGAGAGTAAGGGTGGGGTTAGGATTAGGGTTAAGTTTAGGGTTAGGCTTAGGGTTAGGGTTATAGTTAGTGTTATGTTTAGGGTAAAGTTTGTGGTGAGGGTGAGGCTGAGGGTGAGGTTTGGGGTTAGGGTTAGTGTTATTGTTAGTGTTAGGGTTAGAGTTACTGTGAGGTTGAGGGTCATGGTGAAGTTTAGGTTTAGGGTGGGGTTTAGGGTGAAGTTTAGGGTTAGGCTTAGGGTTAGGCTGTGGGTGAGACTGTGGGTTCTGGTTAGGGTTAGGGTGATGGTTCGGGTTAAGGTTAGTGTAATTGTTAGTGTTAGGGTTATACTTACAGTGAGGTTGAGGGTGCGGGTGAGGGTTAGATTTAGGGTTAGGGTGGGGTTTAGGGTTAAGGTTAGGGTTAGGGTGAGGGTGAGCTTTAGAATTGGGGTTAAGGTGAGGGCTAGGGTGAGGTTGAGGGTTGGGGTTAGGGTTAGGGTGAGATTTAGGTTTAAGGTGAGGGTTAGGGTTAGTGTGAGGTTTAGTGTTAGGATTAGGATTAGTGTTAGGGTGAGGGTAAGTGTTAGGGGGAGGGTATGGGTTAGGGTGAGGGTTATGGTTAGGGTGAGGTTTAGGATTAGGTTTAGCGTTATTGTTAGGATTAGGTTTAGGGTTAAGGTAGGTTGAGAATGAGGGTGAGGGTTAGGGTTAGGGTTAGGGTGAGGTTTAGGGTTTGGGTTAGTGTTAGAGTTAGGGTTAGGGTGAGGGTGAGGTTTAGGGTTAGAGTAAAGGTTAGGGTGAGGGTTAGGTTGAGGGTTAGGGTTAGGGTTATTGTTAGGGTTAAGGTTAGGGTGAGAGATAGGGGGTGGGTTAGGGTTAGGGATAAGATTAGGTTTAGGGTGAGGGTTAGGTTGTGTTTTAGGGTTAGGTTTAGATTTAGGCTTAGGGTTAGGCTGAGGGTGAGGTTTTGGGTGAGGGTTAGGTTTAGGGGAAGGGTTATGATGAGGGTTAGGGTTAGGATTAGGTTTAGGGTAAGGGCTAGCGTGAGATTTAGGGTTAGCATTAGGGTGAAGTTTAGGGCTATTTTAGGGTTAGGGGTAGGGTGAGGGTGAGGTTTAGGGTTAGAGTTAGGGTTAGGGTGAGGCTGAGGGTGAGGGTTAGGGTTAGGGTTAGTGTTAGGTTTAGGTTTAGGGTTAGGGTGAGGGTTAGGCTGTGGGTGAGGGTAGGGTTAGGGTTAGGATTAGGATTAGGGTTAGGGTTAGGGTGAGTGTGAGGGTTAGGGTTAGGGTTAGGCTTAGGCTTAGGGTTAGGCTGAGGGTTAGGGTGAGGGTGAGGGTTAGGGTTTGGGTCAGGGATAGTGTTAGGGTTATGGGGAGGTTTAGGGTGAGGATTAGGGTTAGGATTAGAGTTATGGTGAGGGCTAGGGTGAGGGTGAGGTTTAGGTTTAGGTTTAGGGTGAGGTTTAGGGTTAGGGTTAGGTTTAGGGGTAGGGTGAGGGTGAGGTTTAGGGTTAGAGTTAGGGTTAAGGTGAGGCTGAGGGTGAGGGTTAGGGTTAGTGTTAGGATTAGGATTAGGGTCAGGTTTAGGGGGAGTCTTAGGATGAGGGTTAGGGTTAGTATTAGGGTTATGGTGAGCATGAGAGTGAGGGTGAGGGTTAGATTGAGGATTAGTGTTAGGGTTAGCGTGAGGTTTACCGGGAGGATGAGTGTTAGGGTTAGGGTTAGGGCTAGGGTTAGGTTGAGGTTTAGGGTTAGTGTTAGAGTGAGGTTTAGGGTTAGGGTGATGGATAGGGTTAGTTTGAGGTTTAGTGTTCTGGTTATGGTTATTGTTAAGGTGAGGGTAAGTGTTAGGGTGAGGATTAGGTTTAGTGTTACGGTAATGGTTAGGGTGAGGGTTAGGGTTAGGTTTAGTGTTTTTGTTCGGTTTAGGGTTAGGGTTACAATTACTGTGAGGGTGAGGGTTAGGTTTAGGGTTAGGGTTAGGATTAGGGTTAGTGTTAGGGTGAGAGTGTTAGGGTGAAGGTTAGGGTTATGGTGAGGGTTATGGTTAGGTTGAAGGTCAGGTTTAGGGTTATGTTGAGCATGAGGGTTAGGCTTAGGTTGAGGGTTAGGCTTAGGGTTCGGGTTAAGGTGAGGTTAGGGTTAAGGTTAATGTGAGGGTTAGTGTTAGGGTTAGGGTTAGTGTTAGGGTGAGGTTAAGTTTTAGATTGAGGTTTAGGGTTAGGGTGAGGATTATGGTTAGGGTGAGTGTTAGAGTTATTGTTAGGGTTAGGTTTAGGTTTAGAGTTAGGGTTAGGGTTATTTTGAGATTTAGGGTTAGTGTTAGATTTAGTGTTAGGGTTAGTGTTAGGGTGAGGGTTAGGGTTAAGCTTAGGCTTAGGTTTAGGCTTAGGCGGAACATGAGGGTTAGGGTTAGGGTTTGGGTTAGGGTGAGGGTTAGGGTTATTGGTATGGTGAGGGTGATGTTTAGGGTTAGGTTGAGAATTTGCATTAGGGTTAGGGTGAGGGTGTCGGTTAGGGTAAATGTTCGGCTTAGGCTTAGGTTTAGGCTGAGGATTTGGTTGAGGATAAGGGTTAGGGTTAGGGTTAGGGTGAGTTTTAGTGTTATTGTTAGTGTTCGAGTTAGGGTTAGAGTGAGGGTGAGGTTTAGGGGTAGAGTTAGGGTTATGGTGAGTGTTAGGGTTAGGGTCAGGGTTAGGGTGGGGGTTACAGTAAGGGTAAAGGTGAGGGTTAGACTGAGGGTGAGGGTTAATGTAAGGTTGAGGGTTAGGGTCAGGGTGAGGGTTAGGGTTAGGGTTAGAGTGAGGGTGAGGGTTTGATTGAGGATAAGTGTTAGGGTTAGTGTTAGGGTGAGCTTAGGGTTAGGGTGAGGGTTATGGTGAGGGTGAGGGTGAGGGTTAGGGTTATTGTTAGCGTTAGGGTTAGGGTTATGGTGAGGGTAAGTGTTAGGATGAGGGTTAGGGTTAGGGTGAGGATTATGGTTAGGGTTAGGGTTAGGATTATTGTTAGGGTTAGAATTACAGTTAGAGTTAGGATTAGGGTGAGGGTGAGGGTGAGATTTAGGGTTAGAGTTAATGTTAGTGTTAGGGAAGGGTTAGGGTTCGGGTTAGTGTGCGGGTTAGGGTTATGATTAGTGTCAGGTTTAGGATGAAGTTTAGGGTTAGGGTGAGGTTGAGGGTGAGGGGTAGGGTTAGGGTAAGGGTTAGGGTTAGGGATAGGGTTAGGTTTAGGTTTAGGGTTAGGGTGAGGATGAGTGTGAGGCTTAGGGTTAGGGTTAGTGTTAGGCTTAGAGTTAGGGTGAGGGTTAGGTTTTGGTTTAGGGTGCAGGTGAGGTTGAGGATTAGGGTTAGTTTTAGGGTTAGATTCAGGGTTAGGTTTAGGGTTGGGGTTAGTGTTAGTGTTAGGGTTAGGGTTAGGGTTATGTTTAGGCTGAGGGTGATTGTGGGGGTGAGGATTAGAGTTAGGGTTAGGTTTAGGTTTATGGTTAGTGTTAATGTTATTGTTATGTTTAGGGTTAAGTTTGCGGTGAGGGTGAGGCTGAGGGTGAGGGTTAGGGTTTGGGATAGGGTTAGTATTATTGTTACGGTTAGGGCTAGAGTTACAGTGAGGTTGAGGGTGAGGGTGAAGTTTAGGGTTAGAGTAAGTTTTAGGGTTAGGGTTAGGGTTAGGGTGAGGGTGAGGTTTAGGGTTAGAGTTAGGGTTAGGGTCAGGTTTAGGGTGAGATTTCGGGTTAGGGTTAAGGTTGCGGTTATGGTGAGGGTGAGGTTTAGGGTTAGAGTTAGGGTTTGGGTGAGGCTGAGGGTGAGGGTGAGGGTTAGGGTTAAGGTTAGGATTAGGATTAGTGATAGGGTTAGGTTGAGTGTGAGGGTTAGGGTTAGGGTGAGTATTAGGGTTAGGCTTAGGGTTTGGCTGAGGTTGAGGTTGAGTGTGAGGAAAAGGGTTAGCGTGAGGGTTAGGTTTAGGATTATGGGGATGGTTAGGATGATTGTTAGAGTTAGGATTAGGTTTAGGGTGAAGGCTAGGGTGAGGGTGAGTTTTAGGGTTAGGGTTAGGGTAAGGGTGAGGGTGAGTTTTAGGTTTAGAGTTAGGCTTAAGGTGAGGCTGATGTTGAGGGTGAGGGTTAGGGTTAGGATTAGGATTAGGGTAAGGGTTAGGGTGAGTGTGAGTGTTAGGGTTAGGGTTAGGATTAGGCTTAGGGTTACACTGAGGGTGAGGGTGAGGGTGAGGGTAAGGGTTAGGTTTAGGGTTAGGGTGAGGGTGAGAATTATGGTAAGGGTTAGGGGGAGGGTTAGGATGAGGGTTAGGGTTAGGATTAGGGTTAGGGTGAGGTCTAGGGTGAGGGTGAGGTTTAGGGTTAGTGTTAGGGTGAGGGTTAGGTTTAGGGTTAGGTTTAGGGTGATAGTTAGGATTCGGGTTAAGTTTATATTTGGGGTGAGAGTTAGGTAAGATTTACGGTGAGGGGAGGGTGAAGGTTAAGGTTAGGTTGAGGGTTAGGGTTAGGATTAGGGTTTGGGTGAGGGGTAGGGTTATTGTTAGGGTGAGGGTTATGATGAGGGTTAGGATTAGACTTAGGGTGACGGCTAGGCTGAGGGTGAGGTTTAGGGTTAAGGTTAGGGTGAGGTTTAGGATTAGGGTTAGGGTGAGGGTGAGGTTTAGTTTTACAGTTAGGGTAAGGGTGAGGCTGAGGTTGAGGGTTAGGGTTAGGGTTAGTGTTAGAGTTAGTTTTAGGGTGAGGGTTAAGGAGAGTGTGAGGGTTAGGCTTAGGGTTATGTTTAGGATTAGGTTAATGTTTAGGGTGAGTGTGAGGTTTAGGGTTAGGGTTAGGCTTAGGCTTAGGGTTAGGCTGAGGGATAGGGTGAGGGTTAGCTTTAGGTTGACGGTTAGGGTTAGTGTTAGCTTGAGAGTTAGGTTTCAGGTTAAGTTTAGGGGTAGGGGTAGGGTTAGGGTTAGGGTTATGGTGAGGGTGATATTTAGGGTTAGGTTGAGAGTTTGCATTAGGGTTAGGGTGAGGGTTAGGTTTAGGGTTAGGGTGAGGGTTAGGATGAGGATTAGGTTTACGATTAGGGTTAGGTTGAGGGCTAGGGTGAGGGTGAGGCTTAGGGTTAGAGTTAGGGTAAGGTTTAAGGTTAGGGGTAGGTTTAGGGTGAGGGTTAGGATGAGTGTTTGGGTTACGGTGAGGGTGAGGGTTAGGGTTAGGATTAGGGTTAGGGTGAGGGTGAGTTTTAGCATTAGGGTTAGGGTTAGGGTTAGGTTTAGGTTTAGGGTTAGTGTTATTGTTAGGGTTAGAGTTTGAGTTATGGTGAGGGTGGGGGTGAGGGTGAGGGTGAGTGTTAGGTTTAGGGTTAGGGTGAGGTTTAGGTTTAGTGTTAGGATTAGGATTAGGGTGAGAGTGAGGTTTAGGGTTAGGTTTAGGGTTAGTTGGAGGCTTAGGTCGAGAGTTAGGGTTAGGGTTAGTTTTAGGGTTAATTTAGGGGGAGGGTTAGGTTGAAGTTTAGGGTTACTGTTAGAGTTAGGGTTAGGATTAGGTTTAGGCTGAGGGTGAGGGTGGGGGTGAGGATTAGCATTAGGGTGATGGTTAGGGTTAGGGTTAGTTTGAGAATTAGGATGAGGGTTAGGGTTAAGATTAGGGTTAGGGTGAGGGCTAGGGTGAGGGTGTGGGTTAGGGTAAGTGTTAGGCTTAGGCTTACGGTTAGGCTGAGCATTTGTTTGAGGATAAGGGTTAGGGTTAGGTTAGGGTGAGGTTTAGTGTTAGGGTTAGAGTGAGGATGAGTTTTAGGTGTAGAGTTAGGGTTAGGGTGAGGGTTAGGGTTAGGGTTAGGCTTAGGCTTAGGGTTAGGATGAGGTTGAGGGTGAGGTTTAGCTTTAGGTTGACAGTTAGGGTTAGGGTTAGCTTGACAGTTAGGGTTCAGGTTAAGTTTAGGGTTAGTGTGAGGGTTAGGGTTCGGGTTACGGTGAGGGTGCTGTTTAGGGTTAGGTTGAGGGTTAGGATTAGGGTTAGGGTTAGGGTTAGGATTAGAGTTAGGGTGAGGGTTAGGATGAAGATTAGGGTTAAGATGAGGGTTAGGTTGAGGGTGAGGATTAGGGTTAGTGTTAGGGTAAGGTTTAAGGTTACGGTTAGGTTTAGGGTGAGGGTTAGTATGAGGGTTAGGGTGATGGTGAGGGTGAGGGTTAGGGTTAGGGTGAGGGTCAGTGTTAGGATTAGGGTTAGGGTGAGGGTGAGTGTTAGCATTAGGGTTAGGGTTAGGGTTAGGTTTAGGGTTAGGATTAGTGTTATTGTTAGGGTTAGGTTTAGATTTATGGTGAGGGTGAGGGTGAGGGTGAGGGTGAGGGTTAGGTTTAGGGTTAGGGTGAGGTTTAGGTTTAGGGTTAGGATTAGGGTTAGGGTGATGGTGAGGTTTAGGGTTAGGTTTACGGTTAGTTGGAGGTTAGGTCGAGGGTTAGGCTTAGGGTTAATTTTAGGGTTAAGGTTAGGGTGAGGGTTAGGTTGAGGTTTAGGGTTAGTGTTAGAATTAGTGTTAGGTTTAGGGTTAGGGTGAGGGTGAGGGTGAGGGTTAGGCTTAGGCTTAGGTTTAGGCTTAGGGTTAGGCTGAAGTTGAGAGTGGGGCTGAGGATTAGATTTAGGGTGATGGTTAGGGTTAGGGTTAGGGTGAGGTTTATGATTAGGATTAGGGTTAGGGTGAGGGCTAGGGTGAGGGTCTGTGTTAGGGTAAGTGTTAGCCTTAGGCTTAGGGTTAGGCTGAGAGTTTGGTTGAGGATAAGGTTTAGGGTTAGGGTTAGGGTGAGGTTAAGTGTTATGGTTAGGGTTAGAGTGAGAGTGAGGTTTAGGGGTAGAGTTAGGGTTAGGGTGAGGGTTAGGGTTAGGGTCAGGATTGGGGTGGGGGTTACGGTAATGGTAAAGGTGAAGGTTAGACTGAGGTTGAGGGTTATGGTAAGGGTGAGGGTTAGGGTTAGGGTTAGAGTGAGGTGAGGGTTAGATTGAGCATAAGTGTTAGGGTTAGTTTGAGGTTTAGGGTGAGGATGAGTGTTAGGGTTAGGGTGAGGGCTAAGGTGAGTGTTAGGTTTAGGGTTAGTGTTAGGGTGAGGTTTAGGGTTAGGGGGATGGTTAGGGTTAGTTTGAGGGTTAGTGTTAGGGTTAGGGTTAGTGTTAGGGTGAGGGTAAGTGTTAGGCTGAGGGTTAGTTTTAGGTTGAGGCTTGTGGTTAGGGTGAGGCTTAGGGTTATGTTTAGGTTTATTGTTTGCGTTATTGTTATGGTTATGATTACGGTGTGGGTGAGGGTGAGGTTGAGGTTGAGGGTTAATGTTAGGGGAAGTGTTAGTATGAGGGTTAGGGTTAGGGCTAGGGTGAGGGTGAGCTTTAGGGTTAGCGTTAGGGTGAAGTTTAGGGTTAGGGTTAGATTTAGGGTGAGGGTGAGGTTTAGAGTTAGAGTTAGGTTTAGGGTGAGGCTGAGGGTGAGGTTTAGGGTTTGGGTTAGTGTTAGGTTTAGGGTTAGGGTTAGGGTGAGGTTTAGGCTGAGTGTGAGAGTTAGGGTTAGGATTAGGATTAGGATTAGGGGTAGGGTTAGGGTGAATGTGAGGGTTAGGGGTAGGGTTAGGGTTAGGGTTAGGCTTAGCGTTAGGCTGAGGGTTAGGTTGAGGGTGAGGGTTAGGGTTAGGGTGAGGGTTAGGTTTATGGTTATGGGGAGGGTTAGGACGAGGGTTAGGTTTAGTATTAGGGTTAGGGTGAGGGCTAGGGTGAGGGTCAGGTTTAGGGTTAGGGTTAGGGTGAGGTTTCGGGTTAGGGTTAGGTTTAGGGTTAGGGTGAGGGTGAGGTTAGGGTTAGAGTTAGTGTTAATGTGAGACTGAGTTTGAGGGTTAGGGTTAGGGTTAGGATTAGGATAAAGGTGAGGTTTAGGGTAATTGTGAGCCTTAGGGTTAGGGTTCTGGTTTGGCTTAGGGTTACACTGATCGTGAGGGTGAGGTTTAGGATTAGGGTTCAGGTGAGGGTGAATGTGTGTTTTAGGGTTAGGTTTAGTGTTAGGTTCAGGGTTAGTCTGATGGTGAGGTTGAGGTTGATGTTTAGGGTTAGTTTAAGGGATAAGTTAAGGGTTAGTGGGAGGTTTAGGATGAGGGTTAGGGTTAGGATTAGGGTTAGGGTGATGGCTAGGGTTAGGTTGAGGTTTAATGTTAGGGTTAGGGTGAGAGTTAGGGTTAGGGTTAGTGTGAGGTTTAGTGTTAGTTTTAGGGTTACAGTTAGGATTAGGATGAGGGTGAGGTTTAGGGTTAGAGTTAGGGTTAGGGTTAGGGTTAGGATGAGTGTTAGGGTGGGGGTTTCAGTAAGGGTAAAGTGAGGGTTAGGCTGAGGGTGAGGGTTATGATAAGGGTGAGGTTTATGTTTAGAGTGAGGGTTGGGGTTAGTTTTAGGGTGAGGGTGTGGGTTAGATTGAGGATTAGTGTTAGGGTTAGTGTGAGGTTTACCGTGAGGATGAGTGTTAGGGTTAGGGTTAGGGCTAGGGTTAGGTTGAGGTTTAGGGAAAGTGTTAGGGTGAGGTTTAGGGTTAGGGTGAAGGTTAGGGTTAGTGTGAGGCTTAGTGTTCGGGTTACGGTTAGTGTTAAGGTGAGGGTAATTGTTAGGGTGAGGGTTAGGTTTAGGGTAAGGGTAATGTTTAGGGTGAGGGTTAGGGTTAAGGTTAGGGTTTTTGTTAGGATTATGGTTTGGGTTACTGTTACTGTGAGGGTGAGTGTTAGCGATAGGGTTAGGATTAGTATTAGGGTTAGTGTTAGGGTGAGGGTAAGTGTTAGGGTGAGGGTTAAGGTGAGGGTAAGGGTTATGGTTAGGGTGAGGGTCAGGGTTAGGGTTAGGGTTACATTGAGCGTGAGGGTTAGGTTTAAGTTGAGGGTTAGGTTTAGGGTTAGCGTTAGGGTGAGTTTAGGGTTAGCCTTAGTGTGAGGGTTAGTGTTAGGGTTAGGGTTAGTGGTAGGTGAGGGTAAGTGTTAGTGTGAGGTTTAGGGTTAGGGTGAGGATTATGGTTAGGGTGAGGGTTAGGGTTATTGTTAGGGTTAGGATTAGGGTTAGAGTTAGGGTTAGGGTGAGGATAAGATTTAGGGTTAGAGTTAGGATTAGGGTGAGTGTTAGGGTTAGGGTTAGGGTTAGGCTTAGGCTTAGGCCAAGCATGAGGGTGAGGGTTAGGGTGCGGGTTAGGGTGAGGGTGAGGGTTATGGTTAGTGTCAGTTTAAGGATGAGGTTTCGGCTTAGGGTTAGGGTTAGGGTGAGGGCTAGTGTTAGGGTTAGGGTGAGGGTTAGGGTTAGGGATAGGTTTAGGTTTAGGATTAGGGTTAGAGTGAGGGTGAGTGTGAGGCTTAGGGTTAGGGTTAAGTTTAGGCTTAGAGTTAGGGTGAGGGTTAGGATTAGAGTTTGGGTTAGGGTGCAAGTGAGGCTGAGGATTAGGTTTAGGTTTAGGGTTAGATTTAGGGTTAGGTTTAGGGTTAGGTTTAGTGTTAGATTTAGGGTTACGGTGAGGGGTAGGGTAAGGGTGAGTGTTAGTGGTAGGGTTAGGTTTACTATTAGGGTTAGTGTTAGGATGAGGGTAAGTGTTAGGGTAAGGGTTAGGTTGAGGCTGAGGGTTATGGTTAGGGTGAGGGTCAGGGTTAGGTTTAGGGTTACATTGAGCCTGAGGTTTAGGGTTAGGTTGAGGGTTAGGTTTAGGTTTAGGGTTAGGGTGAGTTTAGGGTTAGGCTTAGTGTGAGGGTTAGTGTTAGGGTTAGGGTTAGTGGTAGGTGAGGGTAAGTGTTAGTGTGAGGTTTAGGGTTAGGGTGAGGATTGTGGTTAGGGTGAGGGTTAGGGTTATTGTTAAGGTTAGGTTTAGGGTTAGAATTAGGGTTAGGGTGAGGATAAGATTTAGGGTTAGAGTTAGGGTTAGGCTAAGGCTTAGGCTTAGGCTTAGGCTTAGGCTTAGGCCAAGCATGTGGGTGAGGGTTAGGCTGCGGGTTAGGGTGAGGGTTAGGGTTATGGTTAGTGTCAGTTTAAGGATGAGGTTTCCGCTTAGGGTTAGGGTTAGGGTGAGGGCTAGTTTTAGGGTTAGGGTTAGGGTTAGGGTTAGGGATAGGGTTAGGTTTAGGTTTAGGGTTAGGGTGAGGGTGAGTGTGAGGCTTAGGGTTAGGGTTAGGATTAGGATTAGAGTTAGGGTGAGGGTTAGCGTGAGAGTTTGGGTTAGGGTGCAGGTGAGGCTGAGGATTAGGTTTGGGTTTAGGGTTAGATTTAGGGTCAGGTTTAGGGTTAGGTTTAGTGTTAGGTTTTGGATTAAGGTGAGGGTTAGGGTGAGGGTTAAGGTTAGGGATAGTGTTAGGTTTAGGATTAGGGTTAGGGTTAAGGTTAGGGTGAGTGTGAGGGATTAGGGTTAGGGTTAGGGTTAGGGTTAGGGTTTGGCTGAGGGTGAGGGTGAGTGTGAGGATTAGGGTTAGAGTGAGGGTTAGGGTTAGGATTATGGGGAGGGTTAGGATGATTGTTAGATTTAGGATTAGGGTTAGGGTGAGGGCTATGTTGAAGGTGAGGTTTAGGGTTAGGGTTAGGGTTAGGGTGAGGGTGAGTTTTTGGGTTAGAGTTAGGCTTAAGGTGAGGCTGAGGGTGAGGGTGAGGGTTAGGGTTAGGATTAGGATTAGGGTAAGGGTTAGGATGAGTTTGAGTGTTAGGGTTAGGGTTAGGATAAGGCTTAGGGTTACACTGAGGGTAAGGGTGAGGGTAAGAGTAAGGGTTAGGTTTAGGGTTAGGTTGAGGGTGAGTGTGTGTGTTAGGGTTAGGTTTAGGTTTAGGCTTAGGCTTAGGGTGAGGGCTAGGATGAGGGTGAGGTTGAGAGTTAGGGTAAGGGTGAGGCTGAGGTTGAGGGTTAGCGTTAGGGTTAGTGTTAGGGTTAGGGTTAAGGTGAGGGTGAGGGTTAGGCTTAGGTTTAGGTTTAGGATTGGGGTAACGGTTGAGTGTGAGGTTTAGGGTTAGGGTTATGCTTAGGCTTAGGTTTAGGCTGCGGGAAAGGGTGAGGGTTATTTTAGGTTGACGGTTAGTGTTAGGGTTAGCTTGAGAGTTAGGGTTCAGGTTAAGTTTAGGGTTAGGGTGAGGGTTAGGGTTAGGGTGAGGGTTAGGGTTAGGATTAGGTTTAGGGTGAGGGTGAGTTTTAGCATTAGGTTTAGGCTTAGGGTTAGATTTAGGGTTAGGATTAGTGTTATTGTTATGGTTAGAGTTATGTTGAGGGTGAGGGTGAGGGTGAGGGTTTGGTTTAGGGTTAGGGTGAGGTTTAGGTTTAGGGTTAGGATTAGGATTAGGGTGAGGGTGAGGTTTAGGTTTAGGTTTAGGGTTAGTTGTAGGCTTAGGTCGAGGGGTAGGGTTAGGGTTAGTTTTAGGGTTAAGGTTAGGTGAGGGTGAGTGTGAGGGTTAGGGTTAGGCTTAGGCTTATGCTTAGGATTAGGCTGAGGGTGAGAGTGGGGTTGAGGATTACAATTAGGGTGATGGTTAGGGTTAGGGATAGGATGAGGATTAGGATGAGGGTTAGGGTTAGGATTAGGGTTAGGGTGAGGGCTAGGGTGAGGGTCTGGCTTAGGGTAAGTTTTAGGCTTAGGCTTAGGTTTAGGGTGAGCATTTCGTTGAGGATAACGGTTAGGATTAATGTTAGGTTGAGGTTTAGTGTTAGGATTAGTGTTAGGTTTAGAGTGAGGGTGAGGTTTAGGGGTAGAGTTAGGTTTAGGGTGAGGGTTAGGGTTAGGGTTAGGCTTAGGCTTAGGTTAGGATGAGGGAGAAGGTGAGGGTTAGCTTTAGGTTGTCGGTTAGGGTTAGGGTTAGCTTGACAGTTAGGGTTCAAGTTAAGTTTAGGGTTAGGGTGAGGGTTAGGGTTAGGGTTGCGGTGAGGGTGATGTTAAGGGTTAGGTTGAGGGTAAGGGTTTGGGTTACGGTGAGGGTTAGGATTAGGGTTAGGGTTAGGGTTAGGATGAAGATTAGGGTTACGATTAGGGTTAGGTTGAGGGCTAGGGTGAGGGTGAGGATTAGGGTTAGTGTTAGGGTAAAGTTTAAGGTTAGGGTTAGGTTTAGGGTGAGGGTTAGTATGAGGGTTAGGGTTACAGAGAGGGTGAGGGTTAGGTTTAGGGTGAGGGTTAGGGTTAGGATTAGGGTTAGGGTGAGGGTGAGTGTTAGCATTTGGGTTAGGGTTAGGTTTAGGGTTAGGATTAGTGTTATTTTTAGGGTTAGTGTTAGAGTTATGGTGAGGATGAGGGTGAGGGTGAGGGTGATGGTTAGGGTGAGGTTTAGGTTTAGGGTTAGGATTAGGGTTAGGTTGAGGGTGAGGTTTAGGGTTAGGTTTAGGCTTAGTTGGAGGGTTAGGTCGAGGGTTAGGCTTAGGGTTAATTTTAGGGTTAAGGTTAGGGTGAGGGTTCGGTTGAGGTTTAGGGTTAGTGTTAGAATTAGTGTTAGGATTAGGGTTAGGATGAGAGTGAGTGTAAGGGTTAGCGTTAGGCTTTGGCTTAGGCTTAGTGTTAGGCTGAAGGTGAGGGTGGGGCTGAGGATTAGATTTAGGGTGATGGTTAGGGTTAGGGTTTGGGTGAGGGTTAGGATTAGTATTAGGGTTAGGGTGAGGGCTAGGGTGAGGGTGTGTGTTAGGGTAAGTGTTAGGCCTAGGCTTAGGGTTAGGCTGAGAGTTTGGTTGAGGATAAGGTTTAGGGTTAGGGTTAGGGTGAGGTTTAGTGTTAGGGTTAGGGTTAGAGTGAGGGTGAGTTTTAGGGGTAGAGTTAGGGTTAGGGTGAGGGTTAGGGTTAGGGTCAGGATTAGGGTCGGGATTACGGTAATGGTAAAGGTGAAGTTTAGACTGAGGGTGAGGGTTATGGTAAGGGTGAGGGTTAGGGTTAGGGTTAGAGTGAGGGTGAGATTTAGGAGTAGAATTAGGTTTAGGGTGAGGGTTAGGGTTAAGGTCAGGGTTTGGGTGGGGGTTATGGTAAGGGTAAAGATGTAGTTTAAACTGAGGGTGAGGGTTATGGTAAGGGCGAGGGTTAGGGTTAGGGTGAGGGTTAGGGTTAGTGTTAGAGTGAGGGTGAGGGTTAGATTGAGGATAAGTGTTAGGGTTAGTGTGAGGTTTAAGGTGAGGACGAGGGTTAGGGTTAGGGTGAGGGCTAAGGTGAGGGTTAGGTTTAGGGTAAGTGTTAGGGTGAGGTTTAGGGTTAGGGTGATGGTTAGGGTTAGTGTGAGGGTTATTGTTAGGGTTAGGGTTAGTGTTAGGGCAAGGGTAAGTGTTAAGGTGAGGGTTAGTTTTAGGGTGAGGTTTATGGTCAGGGTGTAGGTCAGGGTTAGGTTTAGGGTTACATTGATCGTTAGAGTTAGGGTTAGGTTGAGGGTTATGTTTAGGGTTAGGGTTAGGGTGAGTTTAGGGTTAGGCTTAGTGTGAGGGTTAGTGTTAGGGTTAGGGTTAGTGGTCAGCGAGGGTTAGTGTTAGAGTGAGGTTTAGGGTTAGGGTGAGGATTATGGTTAGGGTGAGGGTTAGGGTTATTGTTTGGGTTAGGCTTAGGCTTAGAGTTAGGGTTAGGGTGAGGATAAGATTTAGGGTTAGAGTTAGGGTTACTGTTAGGGTTAGGGTGAGGTTTAGGCTTAGGTTTAGTTTTTGGATTAGGGTAATGGTTAGGGTGAGTTCGAGGTTTAGGGTTAGGGTTAGGCTTAGGCTTAGGCTTAGGCTGAGGGAAAGTGTGAGGGTTAGCTTTAGGTTGATGGTTAGGGTTAGGGTTAGCTTGAGAGTTAGGGTTCAGGTTAAGTTTAGTGTTAGGGTGAGGGTTAGGTTAAGGTGAGGGTTAGGGTTAGGATTAGGGTTAGGGTTAGGGTGAGGGTGAGTTTTAGCATTAGGGTCAGGGTTAGGTTTAGGGTTAGGATTAGTGTTACGGTTAGGGTTTGGGTTAGAGTTATGGTGAGGGTGAGGGTGAGGGTTAGGTTTAGGGTTAGGGTAAGGTTTATGTTTAGGGTTAGGATTAGGATTAGGGTGAAGTTGAGGTTTAGGGTTAGGTTAAGGGTTAGTTGGATGCTTAGGTCGAGGGGTAGGTTTAGGAATAATTTTACGGTAATGTTAGGGTGAGGGTTAGGTTGAGGTTTAGGGTTCAGGTTAAGTTTAGTGTTAGGGTGAGGGTTAGGGTTAGGGTGAGGCTTAGGCTTAGGTTTAGGCTGAGCATTTGGTTGAGGATAAGGGTTAGGGATCGGTTAGGGTGAGGTTTAGTGTTAAGGTTAGAGTTAGGGTTAGAGTAAGGGTGAGGTTTAGGGGTACAGTTAGGGTTGGGTGAGGGTTAGGGTTAGGGTTAGGCTTAGGCTTAGGGTTAGGATGAGGGAGAGGTTGAGGGTTAGCTTTAGGTTTACGGTTAGGGTTAGGGTTAGCTTGAGAGTTAGGGTTCAGGTTAAGTTTAGGGTTAGGGTGATGTTTAGGCTTAGGGTTATGGTGAGGGTTAGGATTAGGGTTAGGGTGAGGGTTAGGATGAGGATTAGGGTTACGATTAGGGTTAGGTTGAGGAATTGGGTGAGGGTGAGGATTAGGGTTAATGTTAGGGTAAGGTTTAAGGTTAGGGTTAGGTTTAGGGTGAGAGTTAGTATGAGGGTTAGGGTTACTGTGAGGGTGAGGGTTAGGGTTAGGATTACGGTTAGGTTGAGGGTGAGTGTTAGCATTAGGGTTAGGGTTAGGGTTAGGTTTAGGGTTAGGATTAGTGTTATTGTTAGGGTTAGGGTTAGAGTTATGGTGAGGGTGAGGGTGAGGGTGAGCGTGAGGGATAGGTTTAGGGTTAGGGTGAGGTTTAGGTTTAGGGTTAGGATTAGGGTTATGGTGAAGGTGAGGTTTAGGGTTAGGTTAAGGTTAGTTGAAGGGTTAGGTCGAGGGTTAGGGTTAGGTTTAATTTTAGGGTTAAGGTTAGGGTGAGGGTTAGGTTGAGCTTTCTGGTTAGTGTTAGAGGTAGGGTTAGGATTAGGGTTAGGGTGAGGGTGAGTGTGAGGGTTAGGGTTAGGGTTAGGCTTAGGTTTAGGGTTAGACTGAGGGTGAGGGTGGGGTTGAGGATTAGAGTTAGGGTGATGGTTAGGGTTAGTGTTAGGGTGAGGGTTAGGATGATTGTTAGGATTAGGATTAGGGTTACGTTGAGGTTTAGGGTGAGGGTGCGGGTTAAGGTAAGTGTTAGGCTTAGGCTTAGGGTTAGTCTGAGCGTTTGGTTGAGGATAAGGGTTAGGGTTAGGCATAGGGTGAGGTTAGTGTTAGGGTTAGAGTTAGAGTTAGGGTTAGAGTGAGGGTGAGGTTTAGGGGTAGAGTTAGGGTTAGGGTGAGGGTTAGGGTTAGGGTCAGGGTTAGGGTGGGGGTTACAGTAAGGGTAAAGGTGAAGGTTAGACTGAGGGTGAGGGTTATGGTAAGGGTGAGGGTTAGGGTTAGGGTGAGGGTTAGGGTTAGGGTTAAAGTGAGGGTGAGTGTTAGATTGAGGATAAGTGTTAGGGTTAGTGTGAGGTTTAGGGTCAGGATGAGGGTTAGGGTTAGGGTGAGGGCTAAGTTGAGGGTTAGGTTTAGGGTTAGTGTTAGGGTGAGGTTTAGGGTTAGGGTGAGGGTTAGGGTTAGGGCTAGGGTTATTGTTAGCGTTATTTTTAGGGTTATGGTTACGGTGAGGATTAGGGTGAGGTTGAGGGTGAGGGTTAGTGTTAGGGGAAGTTTTAGGATGATGATTACAGTTAGGATTAGGGTTAGGGTAAAGGCTAGGGTGAGGGTGAGCTTTAGTGTTAGTGTTAGGGTGAAGTTTAGGGTTAGGGTTAGGTTTAGGGTGAGGGTGAGGTTTAGAGTTAGAGTTAGGTTTTGGGTGAGGCTGAGGGTGAGTGTTAGGGTTAGGGTTAGTATTAGTTTTAGTGTTAGGGTTAGGGTGAAGGTTAGGCTGAGGGTGAGGTTTAGGGTTAGGTTTAGGATTAGGATTAGGGGTAGGGTTAGGGTGGATGTGAGGGTTAGGGTTAGGGTTAGGGTTAGGCTTAGCGTTAGGCTGAGGGTTAGGGTGAGGGTGAGGGTTAGGTTAGGGTGAGGGTTAGGTTTATGGTTATGGGGAGGGTTAGGATGAGGGTTAGGGTTAGTATTAGGGTTAGGGTGAGGGCTAGGGTGAGGGTCAGGTTTAGGGTTAGGGTTAGGGTGAGGTTTAGAGTTAGAGTTAGTGTTAAGGTGAGGCTGAGGGTGAGGGTTAGGGTTAGAGTTAGGATTAGGATTAAGGTGAGGTTTAGGGTGATTTTGAGGCTTAGGGTTAGGGTTCGGGTTTGGCTTAGGTTTACACTGAGGGTGAGGGTGAGGTTTAGGGTTAGGATTAGGGTTCAAGTGAGGGTGAGTGTTTCTTTTAGGGTTAGGTTTAGGGTTAGGTTCAGGGTTAGGCTGATGGTGAGGTTGAGGGTGATGTTTAGGGTTAGTTTAAGGGTTAGGTTAAGGGTTAGGGGGAGGTTTAGGATGAGGGTTAGGGTTAGGATTAGGGTTAGGGTGAGGGCTAGGATGAGGTTGAGGTTTAATGTTAAGGTTAGTGTGAGAGTTATGGTTAGGGTTACTGTGAGAGTAGGATTCGAGTTAAGTTTAGGGTTAGGGTGAGGGTTAGGGTAAGGGTTACGGTGAGGTTGAGGGTTAGGGTTAGGTTGAGGTTTAGGGGTTAGGGTTAGGGTAAGAGTTACGGTGAGGGTGAGGGTTAGGGTTAGGTTGAGGGTTAGGGTTGGATTTGTGTTAGGGTGAGGGATAGGGTGAGGGTGATTGTTAGAGTAAGGGTTTGACTTAGGGTTAAGCTGAGCATGAGGTTGAGGGAGAGGGTTAGTGTTAGGGTTAGTGTGAGGTTTAGTGTTAGTTTTAGGGTTACCGTTAGGATTAGGGTGAGGGTGAGGTTTAGGGGTAGTGTTAGTGTTAGGGTGAAGGTTAGCGTTAGGGTGAGGGTTAGGCTGGGGGTGACAGTAAGGGTAAGGTGAGGGTTAGGCTGAGGGTGAGGGTTATGGTAAGGGTGAGGTTTAGGTTTAGGGTGAGGGTTAGGGTTAGGGTGAGGGTGAGGGTGTGGGTTAGAATGAGGATTAGTGTTAGGGTTAGTGTGAGGTTTACCGTGAGTATGAGTGTTAGGGTTAGGGTTAGGGCTAGGGTTTAGTTGAGGTTTAGCGTTAGTGTTAGGATGAGATTTAGGGTTAGGGTGATGGTTAGGGTTAGTGTGAGGCTTAGTGTTCAGGTTAAGTTTAGTGTTAAGGTGTGGGTAAGTGTTAGGGTGAGGGTCTGGTTTAGAGTGAGGTTAAGGGTTAGGGTGAGGGTTAGGGTTAATGTTAGGGTTTTTGTTAAGATTATGGTTAGGATTACTGTTACTGTGAGGGTGAGTGTTAGGGATAGCGTTAGGATTAGTTTTAGGGTTAGTGTTAGGTTGAGGGTAAGTGTTAGGGTGAGGGTTAGGGTTAGGGTGAGGTTTATGGTTAGGGTGAAGGTCAGGGTGAGGGTTAGGGTTACATTGAGCGTGAGTGTTAGGGTTAGGTTGAGGGTTAGGTTTAGGGTTAGGGTGAGTTTAGGGTTAGGGTTAGTGTGAGGGTTAGTGTTAGGGTTAGTGTTACTGGTAGGGTGAGGGTAAGTGTTAGTGTGATGTTTAATGTTAGGGTGAGGATTATGGTTAGGGTGAGGGTTAGGGTTATAGTTAGGGTTAGGGTTAGGTTTAGAGTTAGGGTTAGGGTGAGTGTGATATTTAGCGTTAGAGTTAGGGTGAGGTTTAGGGTTAGGGTGAGGGTTAGGGTTAGGCTTAGGCTTAGGCTTAGGCCGAGCATGAGGGTGAGGATTAGGGTGCGGGTTAGGGTGAGGGTTAGGGTTATGGTTAGTGTCAGGTTTAGGATGAGGATTAGGGTTAGGGTGAGGGTTAGGGTGAGGGTTAAGGTTAGGGATAGGGTTAGGTTTAGGATTAGGTTTAGGGTGAGGGTGAGTGTGAGGCTTAGGTTTAGGGTTAGGATTAGGCTTAGAGTTAGGGTGAGGGTTAGGGTTAGAGTTTGGGTTAGGGTGCAGGTGAGGCTGAGGATTAGGGTTAGATTTAGGGTTAGGTTTAGCGTTAGGGTTAGTGTTAGGTTTAGGGTTACGGTGAGGGTTAGGGTAAGGGTTAGGGTTAGGCTTAGGGTTAGGCTGAGCGTGTCTGTGGGGGTGAGAATTAGAGTTAGGGTTAGGGTTAGGCTTAGGGTTAGGTTTATTGTTAGTGCTATGGTTAGGGTTAAGTTTGCAGTGAGGGTGAGGTTGAGGGGAAGGGTGAGGGTTAGTGTTAGGGTTAGTGTTATTGTTAGGGTTAGGGCTAGAGTTATGGTGAGGTTGAGGGTGAGGGTGAAGGATAGGGTTAGGGTGCGTTTTAGGGTTCGGGATAGGGTTAGGGTGAGGGTGAGTTTTAGGGTGAGGGTGAGGTTTAATGTTAGGGTAGGGTGAGAGTTAGGGTTAGGGTTAGGGTGAGAGTAGGATTCAGGTTAAGTTTAGGGTTAGAGTGTGGGTTAGTGTAAGGGTTACGGTGAGGTTGAGGGTTAGGGTTAGGTTGAGGTTTAGGGATAAGATTAGGTTTAATGGTGGGTGAGGGTTAGGGTTAGGGTAAGGTTTACGGTGAGGGTGAGGGTTAGGATTAGGTTTAGAGTTAGGATTTGTGTTAGGGTGAGGGCTAGGGTGAGGGTGAGGGTTAGGGTAAGGTTTTGGCTTAGGCTTAGGTTTAAGCTGAGCGTGAGGTTGAGGGTGAGCTTTAGGGTTAGTGTGAGGTTTAGTGTTAGGGTTAGGGTTAGAGTTAGGATTAGGGTGAGGTTTAGGGGAAGAGTTAGTGTTAGGGTGAATTTAGGCTTAGGGTGAGGGTTAGGTTGTGGGTGACTGTAAGGGTAAGGTGAGGGTTAGGCTGAGGGTGAGGGTCACGGTAAGGGTGAGAGTTAGGGTTAGGTCGAGGGTTAGGGTTAGGGTTAGGGTTAGGGTGAGGGTGAGGGTTAGATTGATGATTAGTGTTAGGGTTAGTGTGAAGTTTAACATGAGGATGAGTATTAGGGTTAGGGCTAGGGTTAGGTTGAGGTTTAGGGTTAGTGTTAGGGTGAGGTTTAGGGTTAGGGTGATTGTTAGGGTTAGTGTGAGGCTTAGTGTTTGGGTTAAGCTTAATGTTAAGGTGAGGGTAAGTGTTAGCGTGAGGGTTAGGTTTAGGGTGAGGGTAATGATTAGGGTGAGGGTTAGGGTTAGGGTTAGGGTTTTTGTTAGGTTTAGGGTTAGGGTTGTTGTTAGGGTTAGGGTTCCGGTTAAGGTGAGGGTGTGGGTTATTGTTAGGGTTAGGATTAGGGTTAGTGTTAGGGTGAGGGTAAGTGTTAAGGTGAGTTTTAGGGTTAGGGTGAGGGTTATGGTTAGGATGAGGGTCAAGGTTAGGGTTAGGGTTACTTTGAGCGTGAGGGTTAGGGTTATGTTGAGGGTTAGGGTTAGGGTGAGGTTAGGGTTCGGGTTATTGTGAGGGTTAGTGTTAGGGTTAAGATTAGGGGTAGGGTGAGGGTAAGTGTTAGGGTGAGGTTTAGGGTTAGGGTGAGGATTATGGTTAGGGTGAGGGTTAGGGTTATTGTTAGGGTTATGGTTAGGTTTAGATTTAGGGTTAGAGTGAGGGTGAGATTTGGGTTTAGAGTTAGGGTTAGTGTTAGGGTTATTGTTAGGGTGAGGGTTAGGGTTAGGTTTTGGCTTAGGCTTAGGCTTAGGCCGAGCATGAGGGTGAGGGTTAGGGTGAGGGTTAGTGTTAGGGTTATTGTTAGGGTGAGGGTTAGGGTTAGGTTTTGTCTTAGGCTTAGGCTTAGGCCGAGCATGAAGGTGAGGGTTAGGGTGAGGGTTAGGGTTTGGTTAGTATCAGGTTTAGGATGAGGTTTAGGGTTAAGGTTAGGGTTAGGGTGAGGGCTAGGCTGAGGGTTAGGGTTAGGGATTGGGTTAGGTTTAGGATTACGGTTAGGGTGAGGGTGAGTGTGAGGCTTAGGGTTAGGGTTAGGGTTAGGCTTCGAGTTAGGGTGAGGGTTATGGTTAGGGTTTGGTTTAGGGTTAGGGTTAGGGTTATGGTGAGGGTTAGGCTTAGGGTTAGGGTTAGGCTTAGGGTTAGGCTTATTGTTAGTGTTATGGTTAGGATTAGTGTTATTGTTAGGGGTAGGTTTAGAGTTATGGTGAGTGTGAGGTTGAGGGTGAGGGTAAGTATTAGTGTTAGGGTTAGGGTCAGGTTTAGGGTTAGGGTTAGGATTAGGACAAGGGTGAGGGCGAGGTTTAGTTTTAGATATAGTGTTAGGGGGAGGGTTACTTTGAGGGTTAGGGTTAGGGTGAGTGTCAGGGTTAGGGTAAGGTTGAGGGTTAGGTTGAAGTTTAGGGTAAGGGTGAGTGTTAGGGTTAGAGTTAGGCTTAGGCTTAGGGTTAGGCTGAGTGTGAGGATGGGGTGAGGATTAGGGTTAGGGTGATGGTTAGGGTAGGTTAGGGTGAGGGTTAGGAGGAGGTTTAGGGTTAGGATTAGGGTTAGGCTGAGGGTGAGGATGAGGTTATTGTTACGGTGAGGGTTAGGGTTAGGGTTATTGTTAGTGTAATGTTTAGGGTGAAGTTTGCGGTGAGGGTGAGGCTGTAGGTGAGGGTCATGGTTATGGTTATGGTTATGGTTAGGGTTAGGGTTAGAGTTAAGGTTAGGTTGTGGGTGAGGTTGAGTGTTAGGGTTAGGGTGAGTTTTAGGGCGAGGTTTAGGGTTAGGGTTTGGGTTAGGTTTAGGGTGAGGGTGAGGTTTAGGGTTAGAGTTAGGATTGAGGGGAGGGTTAGGGTGAGGTTTAGGTTTAGGGTTATGATGAGGGTGAGGGTTAGGTTGAGGTTTAGGGATAGGGTTAGGTTTAGGATTAGGGTTAGGATGAGGGTGAGTGTGAGGGTTAGGTTGAGGGTTAGGCTTAGGCTTAGGGTTTGTCTGAGGGTGATGGTGGGGGTGAGGATTAAGGTTAGGGTGATGGTAAGGGTTAGGGTTAGTGCAATTGTTAGGATTAGTTTTAGGGTTAGGATTAGGGTGAGGGTGAGGTTTAGGGTTAGAGATAAGGTTAGGGTGAGTGTTAGGCTTAGGGTGAGTGTTAGAGTGGGGGTGACGTTAAGGGTAAAGGTGAGGTTTAGGCTGAGGTTGAGGGTTACGGTAAGGGTTAGGTTTAGGGTCGGGGGAGGGATAGGGTTAGGGTTAGGGTGAGGGTGAGGGTTAGGGTTAGATTGGGGATTAGTGTTAGGGTTAGTGTGAGGTTTAGGGTGAGGATGCGGTTTAGGGTTAGGGTGAGGTCTAGGGTGAGGATGAGGGTTAGGGTTAGTGTTAGGGTGAGGTTTAGTGTTAGGGTTAGGGTTAGGATTAATGTGACGGTTAAGCTTAAGGTGAGGGTTAGGGTGAGGGTGAGGTTTAGGGTTAGGGTTTGGATTAGGAATAGGGTTAGGGTTAGGGTGAGTGTGAGGTTTAGGTTTAGCGTTAGTGTTAGGCTTAGGGTTAGGCTGAGGGTGAGGGTGAGGGTGAGGGTTATTGTTAGAGTGAGGGTTAGGGTTAGGGTTAGGGTGAGAGTTAGGGTTCGGGTTAAGTTTAGGGTTAGAGTGAGGATTAGGGTAAGTGTTACAGTAAGGGTGAGGGTTAGTTTTAGGTTGAGGGTTAGGGTGAGGGTTAGGATGAGGGTTAGGGTTTGGATTAGGTTTAGGGTGAGGGCTAGGGTAAGGGAGAGGTTTAGGGTTAGGGTTAGGGTGAGGTTTAGGTTTAGGTTTAGGGTTACGGATAGGGTGAGGGTGAGGTTTAGGGTTAGAGTTAGGGTTAGGTTGAGGCTGAGGGTGAGGGTTAGGGTTAGGGTTAGTTTATGGTGAGGGTTAGGGTGAGAATGAGGGTTAGGCTTAGTGTTAGGATTAGGATTAGGGTAAGGGTTAGCATGAGGGTGAGGGTGAGGGTGAGGGTGAGGGTTAGGGATAGGGTAAGGTTTAGGGATAGGGTTAGTTTGAGATTTAGGGTTCGGGTTAAGTTTAGGGTTAGGGTGAGGGTTAGGGTTAGGGTTATGGTGAGCGTGAGGGTTAGGGTTAGGTTGAGGGTTAGGGTTAGATTTAGGATTAGGGTGAGGGTTAGGTTTAGGGTTTGGGTGAGGTTTAGGGTGAGGTTTTGGGTTAGAGTTAGGTTTAGAGGCAGGGTTAGGGTGAGGTTTAGGGTTAGGGTTTGTGTTAAGGTTAGGGTGATTGTTAGGGTTAGGGTTAGGATTAGGGTTATTGTTAGTGTTATGGTTAGGGTGAAGTTTGCGGTGAGGGTGAGGCTGAGGGTGAGGTTTATGGTTATGTTTATGGTTAGGGTTAGGGTTAGTGTTATTGTTAGGGTTAGGTTTAGAATTAAAGTTAGATTGAGGGTGAGGGTGAGGGTGAGTGTTAGGGTTAGAGTGAGTTGTAGGGTGAGGTTTTGGTTTAGGGTTAGGGTTAGGGTTAGGGTGAGGGTGAGATTTAGGGTTAGAGTTAAGGTTGAGGGGAGGGTTAGGGTTAGGTTTAGGGTTTGGGTTAGGATAGGGTGAGGGTTAGGTTGAGGTTTAGGCATAGTGTTAGGTTTAGGATTAGGGTTAGGTTGAGGGTGAATATGAGGGTTAGGGTGAAGCTTAGGGTTAGGCTGAGGGTGATGTGGGTGAGGATTAATGTTAGGGTGATGGTAAGGGTTAGGGTTAGTGTTATTGTTAGGGTTAGGTTTAGAGTTAGGATTAGGGTGAGGGTGAGGTTTAGCGGTAGATATAGGGTTAGGGTGAGTGTTAGGCTTAGGGTGTGGGTTAGGGTGGGTGTGAGGGTAAGTGTAAAGGTGACGGTTAGGCTGAGGGTGAGGGTTACCGTAAGGGTTAGGGTTAGGTTTAGGGGGAGGGATATTGTTAGGGTTAGGGTGAGAGTGAGGGTTAGATTGAGGATTAGTGTTAGGGTTAGTGTGAGGTTTAGGGTGAGGATGCGGGTTAGGATTAGGGTGAGGTCTAGGGTGAGGATGAGGTTTAGGGTTAGTGTTAGGGTGAGGTTTAGGGTTAGGGTGATGGTTAGGGTTAGTGTTATGGCGAGGTTTAGTGTTAGGTTTAGGGTTAGCATTAATGTTAGGGTTAGGCTTAAGGTGAGGTTTAGGGTGAAGGTGAGGTTTAGGTTGAGGGTTAGGATGAGGGTTAAGGTGAGAATTAGGGTTAGTGTGAGGGCTAGGGTGAGGGTGAGGTTTAGGGTTAGGGTTAGGGTGATGTTTAGGGTTAGGGTTAGGGTTACTGATTGGGTGACGGTGAGGTTAAGGGTTATTGTTAGGGTTAGGGTGAGTCTGAGGTTGAGTGTTAGGTTTAGTGTTAGTGTTAGAGATAGGGTTACAGTGAGGATAAGGGTGAGGGTGAGGGTTATGCTTAGTGTTAGGATTAGGTTTAGGGTAAGGGTTAGGGTGAGTGTGAGGGTTAGGGTTACAGTGAGCATGATTGTTAGGGTTAGGTTGAGGGTGAGGGTTAGGCTTAGGATTAGGGTGAGGGTGAGGGTGAGGCTTAGGGTTATGGTAAAGGATAGGGGTAGGGTTAGGGTGAGAGTTAGGTTTCAGGTTAAGTTTAGGGTTAGGGTGAGGATTAGGTTTAGGATTAGGGTGAGCCTGAGGGTTAGGGTTAGGTTGAGGTTAGGGTTAGGCTTAGGATTATTGTGAGGGTTAGGGTTAGGGTTAGGGTGAGGTTTAAGGTGAGATTTTGGATTAGGGTTAGGGTTAGGTTTAGGGTGAGGGTGAGGTTTAGTGTTAGCGTTAGGTTTAGGGGCAGGTTTAGGGTGAGGTTTTAGTTTAGGATTACGGTGAACGTGCGGTTTAGGGTTAGGTTGAGTGTTAGGGTGAGGCTTAGGATTAAGGTGAGGGTTAGGTTTAGGGTTAGGGTGAGATTTAGGGTTAGGTTTTGGATTAGGGTTAGGGTTAGGGTTAGGGTGAGGGTGAGGTTTAGTGATAGAATTAGGTTTAGGAGCAGGTTTAGGGTGAGGTTTAGGGTTAGGGTTAGTGTTAGGGTTAGGGTGAGGTTTAGGGTTAGGGTTATTGTTTGGGTTAGGGTTATTGTTAGTGGTATGGTTAGGGTTAAGTTTGTGGTGAGGGTGAGGCTGAGGTTGAGGTTTATGGTTAGGGTTAGGGTTAGGGTTAGAGTTAAGGGTAAGTTGAGGATTAGGGTGAGGGGAGGGTTAGGGTGAGGTTTAGATTGAGGTTTAGGGTTAATGTTAGGATTAGGGTAAGCGTGAGGGTGAGGTTTAGGGGTACAGTTAGGGTTAGGGTGAGGTTTAGGTTTAGGGTTAGGTTGAGGATGAGGGTTCCCATGAGGTTCAGGGATAGGGTTAGGTTTAGGATTAGGGTTCAGGTGAGGGTGAGTGTGAGGGTTAGGGTGAGGGTTAGGCTTAGGCTGAGGTTTAGTCTGAGGGTGAGGGTGGAGGTGAGGATTAGGGTTAGGGGGATGGTAAGGGTTAGTGTTAGTGATATTTTTAGGGTTAGAGTTAGAGTTACTCTTAGTGTGAGCGTGGGGGTGATGGTTAGTGTTAGGGTTAGTGTGAGTTTTAGGTTTAGGGATATTTTTAAAGTTATTGTGAGGGTGAGGTTTAGCGTTAGTTATAGGGTTAGGGGGAGAGTTAGGGTGAGGGTGACGGTTAGGGTTAGTGTTAGGGTTATGGTGAGGTTGAGGGTTAGGTTGAGGTTTAGGGTTAGAGTTAGGGTTAAGGTTAGTGTGAGGGTTAGTGTTCAGATTAGGGTTATTTTTAGGGTGAGGGTTTGGGTTAGGGTGAGGGTTATGGTTAGGGTGAGGGTTAGGGTTAGGATTATTGTTAGGGTTTGGTTTAGGGTTATTCTGAGGGTGAAGGTGAGGATGAGGGTTAGGGTTAGGGTGAGGTTTATGGTTAGGGTTAGGGTTAGGGTTAGTGTTATTGTTAGGGTTATGGTTAGAATTAAGTTTAGGTAGAGGGTGAATGTGAGTGTTAGGGTTAGGGTGATTTTTAGGGTGAGGTTTAGGGTTAGGGTTAGGGTTAGGGTTAGGGTGAGTGTGAGGTTTAGGGTTAGAGTTTGGGTTGAAGAGAAGGTTAGGGTGAGATTTAGGGTTAGGGTTAGGATGAGGGTGAGGGTTAGGTTGAGGTTTAGGGATAGGGTTAGGTTTAGGATTAGGGTTAGGGTGAGGGGGAGTGTGAGGGTTAGGGTGAGGGTTAGGCTTAGGCTTAGGGTTAGGCTGATGTTGATGGTGTGTGTACGGATTAAGGTTAGGATGATGGTAAGGGTTAGGGTGGGTGGGACAGTAAGGGTAAAGGTGAGGTTTAGCCTGAGGGTGAGGGTTACTCTAAGGATTAGGGTTAGGGTTCGGGGGAGGGATAGGGTTTGGTTTAGGGTGAGGGTGAGGGTTAGATTGAGGATTAGTTTTAGTGTTAGTGTGAGGTTTAGGGTGAGGATGAGGATTAGGATTAGGGTGAGGTCTAGGGTGAGGATGAGAGTTAGGGTTAGTGTTAGGGTGAGGCTTAGGGTTAGAGTGATGGTTAGGGTTAGTGTTATGGTGAGGTTTAGTGTTAGGGTTAGGGTTAGGATTAATGTGAGGGTTAAGCTTTAGGTGAGGGTTAGGGTGAGGGTGAGGTTTAGGGTTAGGTTTAGGATTAGGAATAGGGTTAGGGTTAGGGTAAATGTGAGGTTTAGGGTTAGCGTTAGTGTTAGGCTTAGGGTTAGGCTGAGGGTGAGGGTGAGGGTGAGGGTTATTGTTAGGTTGAGGGTTAGGTTTAGGGTTAGGGTGAGAGTTAGTGTTCGGGTTAAGTTTAGGGTTAGAGTGAGGATTAGGGTAAGGGTTACCTGGAGGGTGAGGGTTAGGGTTAGGTTGTGGGTTAGGGTTAGGGTGATTGTTAGGGTGAGGGTGAGGGTGAGGGTTAGGGTTAGTGTTAGGGTGAGGGTTAGGATGAGGGTTAGGGTTCGGATTAGGGTTAGGGCGAAGGCTAGGGTGACGGTGAGGTTTAGGTTTAGGGTTAGGGTGAGGTTTAGGTTTAGGTTTAGTGTTAGGGAAAGGGTGAAGTTTAGGGTTAGAGTTAGGGTTAGGTTGAGGCTGAGCGTGGGGGTTAGGGTTAGTGTTAGTGTTAGAGTTAGTGTTAGAGTTAGGGATATGGTGAGGTTTAGGGTCAAAGTGAAGTTTAGGCTTAATGTTAGGATTAGGATTAGGGTAAGGGTTAGGGTGAGGGTGAGGGTGAGGGTTAGGGTTAGGGTAAAGGTTAGGGGTAGGGTTAGGGTGAGATTTAGGGTTCTGGTTAAGTTTAGGGATAGGGTGAGTGTTAGGGTTAGGGTTACGGTGAGCGTGAGGGTTAGGATTAGCTTGAGGGTGAGGGTTAGGCTTAGGATTTGGGTTAGTGTTAGGGTTAGGGTTAGGGTGAGGTTTAGGGTGAGGTTTTGGGTTAGAGTTAGGTTTAGGGGCAGGGTTAGGGTGATGTTTATTGTTACGGTTAGTGTTAAGGTTAGGGGGAGGGTTACCGTTAGGGTTAGGGTTATGGTTACTGTTAGTGTTATGGTTAGGTTGAAGTTTGCGGTGAGGGTGAGGGTTATGGTTATGGTTATGGTTATAGTTAGTGTTAGTGTTATTGTTTGGGTTAGGGTTAGAGTTAAGGTTAGGTTGAGGGTGAGGTTGAGTGTTAAGGTTAGGGTGAGGTTTAGGGTTAGGGTTAGGGTGAGGGTGAGGTTTAGGGTTAGAGTTAAGGTTGAGGGGAGGCTTAGGGTTAGGTTTAAGGTTAGGGTTAGGATGAGGGTGAGGGTTAGGTTGAGGTTTAGGCATAGGGTTAGGTTTAGGATTAGGGTTAGGGTGAGGGTGAGTATGAGGGTTAGTGTGAGGGTTAGGGTGAGGCTTAGGGTTAGGCTGAGGGTGATGTTGGGGGTGAGGATTAAGGTTAGGGTGATGGTAAGTGTTAGGGTTAGTGTTATTGTTAGGGTTAGGGTTAGAGTTAGGATTAGGGTGAGGGTGAGGTTTAGGGGTAGAGATAGGGTTAGGGTGAGTGTTAGGCTTAGGGTGAGGGTTAGGGAGGGTGTGAGGGTAAGGTTAAAGGTGAGGGTTAGGCTGAGGGTGAGGGTTACGGTAAGGGTTAGTGTTAGGTTTACGATTAGGGTTATGGTGATTGTGAGTGTGAGGGTTAGGGTGAGGGTTACCCTTAGGCTTAGGTTTAGGCTGAGGCTGAGGTTGAGGGTGAGGGTTAGCGTTAGGGTGAGGGTTAGGGTAAGGTTTAGAGGGAGGGTTAGGATGAGAGTTAGGGGTAGGATTAGGGTTAGGGTGAGGGCTAGGGTTAGGGTGAGGTTTAGGGTTAGGGTTTATGTTAGGATTAATGTTAGGGTTAGGCTTAAGGTGAGGGTAAGGGTTATGGTTAGAGTTATGGTGAGGGTGAGGTTTAGGGTTAGGGTTATGGTTACATTGAGCGTAAGGGTTAGGGTTAGGTTGAAGGTTAGGTTTAGTGTTAGGGTGAGGTTAGGGTTAGTGTGAGGGTTAGAGTTGGGGTTATGGTTAGTGTTACGGTGAGGGTAAGTGTTAGGGTCAGGGTTTGGGTTAGGGTGAGGGTAATGGTTAGGTTAGGGTTAGGATTAGGGTTAGGGTTATTGTTTGGGTTCGGTTTAGTTTTAAGGTTACAGTGAGGGTGAGGATTATGGTTAGGGTTAGGGTGAGGTTTAGGGTTAAAATTAGGGTTAGGGTGAGGGTTAGGTTGAGGGTTAGGTTTAGGGTTAGTGTTAGGGTTAGGGTTAGGGTGAAAGTTAGTAGGAGGGTTAGGGTTAGGATTAGGGTTAAGATTAGGTTAGGGTTAAGTTGAGGGTGTGTGTTAGGGTTAGGTTTAGGCTTAGGCTTAGGTTTAGGATGAGGGTGAAGTTGACGGTGAGGGGTAGGGTTAGGCTGAGGTTAAGGTTAAGGGTTAGTTGGAGGCTTAGGATGAGTGATAAGGTTAGGATTAGGGTTAGGGTGAGGGCTACGGTGAGGGTGAGGTTTAGTTTTAGGGTTAGGGTGAGGTTTAGGGTTAGGGTTAGGGTGAGAGTTAAGGTTCGGGTTAAGTTTACGGTTAGGTTGAGGGTTAGGGTAAGGGTTATTTTCAGGGTAAGGGTTAGGGTTAGGTTGAGGGTTAGGGTTAGGATTAGGGTTAGGGTGAGGGTGAGGGTGAGGGTTAGGGTTAGTGTTAGGGTAAGGATTAGGATGAGAGTTAGGGTTAGGATTAGGGTTAGGGTGAGGGCCAGGGTGAGGTTGAGTTTTCGGGTTAGGGTTAAGGTGAGATTTAGGGTTAGGGTTAGTGTTAGGGTGAGTGTGAGATTTAAGGTTAGAGTTAGGGTTAGGGTGAGGCTGAGCGTGAGGGTTAGGTTTAGGGTTAGTGTTAGAGTTAGGGTTAGGGTGAGGGTTAGGTCGAGGTTTAGGGTTAGGGTTAGTGTTATATTTAAGTTTAAGGTGAGGGTTAGCTTGAGGTTTAGGTTTAAGGTTAGGGTTAGGGTTATGATTAGGGTTAGGGTGAAGGTTAGGGTGAGTGTGAAGGTTAGGGTTAGGGTTAGGGTTAGACTTAGGTTTAGGCTGAGGGTGAGGGTGAGGGTTAGGGTTAGGGTGAGGGTTAGGTGTATGGTTAGGGTGAAATTTAGGGTTCAGGTTAAGTTTAGGGATAGGGTGAGGATTAGGGTTAGGGTTATGGTGAGGGTTAGGATGAAGATTAGGGTTAGGATTAGGCTTAGTGTGAGGGCTAGGGTGAGGGTGAAGCCTAGGGTTAGTTTTTCGGTGAGGTTTAGGTTTAGGGTTAGGAGTAGGATGAGGGTTAGAGTTACGATTTGGGTGAGTTTTAGGGTTAGGCTGAGGGTTAGGGTTAGGATTTGGGTTAGGGTAAGGGTGAGTTTTAGGGTTACAGTTAGGGTTAGGGGCAGTGTTAGGTAGAGGATTAGGGATAGGTGTAATGTTAGGGTTAAGGTTAGGGTTAGGGTTAGGGTCAGGGTTAGGGTTAGGATAAGGGTTAGGGTTAGGGTTAGGGTTAGGTTGAGGTTTAGGGTTAGGGTTAGGTTTTGCTTTAGGGTTAAGGTGAGTGTGAGGGTTAGGGTTAGGGTTACGCTTAGGCTTAGGGTTAGGCTGAGGGTGAGGGTGTGGGTGAGGATTAGGGTTAGGGTAATGGTTAGGTTTAGGGTTAGCGTGAGGGTTAGGATGAGGATTAGGGTTAGGGTGAGCGTTAGGTTGAGGGTGATAGTAAGTGTAAAGGTGAGGGTTAGGCTGAGGGTGAGGGTTAAGATAAGGGTGAGGGTTAGGATTAGGGTGAGGGTGTGGGTAAGGGTTCGGTTTAGGTTTAGGGTGAGGGTTAAATTGAGGAATAGGGTTTGGGTTAGTGTGAGATTTAGGGTGAGGATGAGGAATAGGGTTATCGTGAGGGTGAGGGTTAGAATTAGGTTTAGCATGAGGGATACCGTGAGGGTGAGGGTTAGGGTTAGGGTTAGGCTTAGGGTTAGGGTGAGGTTTAGGATTAGATTGAGAGTTAGGGTTAGTGTGAGGGTTAGTGTGAGGGTTAGGGTTAGTGTTAGGGGAGGGTAATTGTTAGGTTGAGGGTTAGGTTTAGGGTGAGGGTTACGGTTAGGGTTAGGTTTGGGGTTACATTTACGTTGAGGGTGAATGTGAGGGTTAGGGTTAGGCTTAGGTTTAGTGTTAGAGTATGGGTTACATTTAGGGTTAGGGTGAGGGTGAGGTTTAGGGGTAGAGTTAGAATTAGTGTGGGGGTTAGGGTGAGGTTAGGGTTAGGGTGGGGGTGACGGTAAGGGTAAAAGTGAGGGTTAGGCCGAGGATGAGGGTTAGGGTTAGGGTCAGGGCTAGGGTGAGGGTGAGGGATAGGGTTAGTTTTAGGGTGAGTTTTAGGGTTAGGTTGATGGTTAGGGTTGGTGTGAGGGTTAATGTTAGGGTTAGGTTAATGTTAGGGTGAGGGTTAGTCTTAGGGTGAGGGTTATGGTTAGGGTGAGGTTCAGGGTTAGTGTTAGGGTTAGAGTTAGGGTTAGTGTGAGGGTTAGGTTTATGGTGAGGGTAAGGTTGAGGGTTAGGGTTGGGGTTAGGATGAGGTTTAGGTTTAGGTTTAGGGTTAGAGTTAGGTTTAGGGTGAGGGTGATTTTTAGGGTTAGAGTTAGGGTTAGTGTTAGGGTTAAGGTTAGGGTGAGGGTGAGGGTGAGGGTTAGGCTTAGGCTTAGGCCTAGGCTTAGGCTTAGCCCGAGCATGAGGGTTAGGGTTAGTGTTAGGGTGAGTGTTATTGTTAGGGTGAGGGTTAGGGTTAGGGTTAGGTTTAGAGTTAGGTTTAGTGTTAGCGTTAGGGTTACGGTGAGGGTAAGTGTGAGGCTTACGGTTGGGGTTAGGATGAGGTTTAGGATTAGGTTTAGGGTTAGAGTTAGGTTTAGGGTGAGTGTAAGTTTTAGGGTTAGAGTTAGGGTTAGGGTTAGTGTTAAGGTTAGGGTTAGGATGAGTGTTAAGTTTAGGATGAGGTTTAGGGTGAGGGCTATTGTGAGGGTGAGGTTTAGGGTTAGGGTTAGGGTGAAGTTTAGGGTTAGGGTTAGGTATAGGGTGAGGGTTAAGTTTAGGGTTAGAGTTAGGGTTAGAGTGAGGCTGAGGCTGAGGGTTAGGTTTAGGGTTAGTGTTAGATTTAGGGTTAGGGTGAGGGTTAGGTTGAGGTTGAGGGTTAGGCTTAGAGTTAGGATTAGGATTATGGTAAGTGTTAGGGTGAGTGTGAGGGTTAGGGTTAGGGTTAGGGTTAGGCTTAGGGTTAGGTTGAGGGTGAGGGTGAGCGTGAGGGTTAGGGTGAGGGTTAGGGTTAGGGTTAGGGTGAGAGTTAGGGTTCAGGTTAAGTTTAGGGTTAGGGTGAGGGTTAGGGTTAGGGTTAGGTTGAGGGCTAGGATTAGAGTTAGGGTTACGGTGACGTGAGGTTTAGGGTTAGGGTGAGGCTTAGGTTTAGAATTAGGGTTAGGGTGAGCGTGAGTGTTAGGATTAGGTTTAGGTTTAGGGTTAGGGTTAGGTTTAGGGTTAGGATTAGTGTTATTGTTAGGGTTAGTGTTAGAGTTACAGTGAGTGTGAGGGTGAGGTTGAGGTTTAGGGTGAGGTTTAGGGTTAAGGTAAGGATTAGGGTTAGGGTGAGGTTGAAGTTTAGGGTTAGATTTACGGTTATGGGGAAGGTTAGGTAGAGGGTTTGGGTTAGGGTTGGTGTTAGGGTTAATGTTAGGGTGAGGGTTAGGTTGAGGTTTAGGGTTAGGGTTAAGTTTAGGATTAGGTTTAGGCTGAGGGTGAGGGTGCGCGTTACAGTTAGGCTTAGGCTTAGGGTTAAGCTGAGGGTGAGGGTGGGTGTGAGGATTAGGGTTATGGTGATGGTTAGGTTTAGGGTTAGGTGACGGGTAGGGTGAGGGTGAGGGTTAGGGTAAGGCATAGACTTAGGCTTAAGTTTAGGTTGATCTTGAGGTTGATGGTGAAGGTTAGGCTTAGGGTGATGTTTAGGTTTAAGATTAGGGTGAGTGTTAGGATGAGGTTTAAGGTTAGGGTGCGGGTCAGGGTGAGGATGATGGTAAGTGTAATGGTGACTTTTACGCTGAGGGTGAGGGTTAAGATAAGGGTGATGGTTAGGGTTAGGTTTAGGGTTAGGGTTAGGGTTAGGGTGAGGTTTAGATTGAGTATTAGGGTTAGGGTTAGTGTGAGGTTTACAGTGAGGCTGAGGGTCAGGGTTAGGTTGAGGGTGAGCATTAGAATTAGGGATAGTGTGAGGGCTAGTGTGAGGATGAGAGTTAGTATTAGGGTTAGGGTTAGGGTGATGTTTAGGGTGAGGGTGAGGTTTAGGGTGAGAGTTAGGGTTCAGGGAATGGGTAGGGTTAGGGTGTAGGTGAGGGTTAGTGTAAGGGTGAGGCTTAGGGTGACCATGAGGGTTAGGGTTCAGGGGAGGATTAGGGTTAGGGTTAGTGTTCGGGTTCAGGTTAGGGTGAGTGTTAGGGTTAGGTTTAGGATGAGGGTTAGGCTTTTTGGGAGGATTAGGGTTAGGGTTCGGTTTAGGGTTAATGTGAGGATAAGGGTTAGGGTAAGGGTTAGGGTGAGACTGAGGGTTAGGGTTAGCCTTAGGGTTAGGGTTAAGGTTAGGGTGGGGGTTAGGGTGAGGGTTAGTATGAGGGTTAGGGTTGGGTGAGGGTTAGGGTGATTGTAAGGTTTAGGGTGAGGGTTAGGTTGAGGTTGAGGAATAGGGTTTGTTTTTTTTTGTCTTTATTTTTTTAATTGTATTTTATTTTATTTGAGAACATACTGTACAGAGGGGCTACAATTACATGGGCAGCATAATGCATACATTTCTTACCAAGCATTGCAGCCTCCTCCTTTGTTTACCCTTCACTTCCCTTCCCCACCTCCCCCCTCCCCCCACCCAATTTTACCCCCCTCCCCCCACCCAAATATACCCCCCTCCCCCCCACACCGACATTGTAAAGCTGGTTTTGACATGACATTTTGTACTTCTCATTGTTGCAACAGGTCCACCTGAATCCTTAAACGACTTGTTTGTCCCCATCTCCTCCACATGTTATACTGACATCAAATATAGTGAAAGCGGGGGTTACACTGTGGGGGAGGGACATACAAAGCAACAAAGAAATAATCTTATAAATGCGTTAGAAACACATGCATGAAAGAAACGAAAACATTAAAATACATATTTAAGGGTTCATTTTCCTAACATCACATTATCTGACCTTTTCCGCTTGACTCATACCTATACTAGATATTGCAAATAAGGGAAACCATGGGACCTATGCTTCTTTGGGCCTGGCTTACTTCACTTAATATAATTTTTTCCAAACCTTTCCATTTCCTAACAAATGGGGAAATGTCATTCTTTCTGATGGAGGCATAGAATTCCATTGTGTATATATACCACATTTTCTTGATCCATTCATCTACTGAGGGGCATCTGGGTTGGTTCCATATCTTAGCTATGGTAAATAATGCTGCAATAAACATAGTTGTGCTGGTAGCTTTAGTGTGGTCTTGTTTGTATACATTTGGGTAAATGCCCAAAAGTGGGATTGCTGGATCATAGGGGAGATCTATGTGAAGTCTTTTGAGGAACCTCCATACTGCTTTCCAAAGTGGTTGAACAAGTTTACATTCCCACCAACAATGAAGTAAGGTTCCTTTCTGTCCACATCCCCTCCAGCATCTGTTGTTGTTAGAGTTCTTGATTTTTGCTGTTCTAACTGGAGTGAAGTGATATCTCAATGTTGTTTTGATTTGCATTTCTTTTATGGCTAGGGATGTTGAACATTTCTTCATGTGTCTATTGGCCATCCTTCTTTCTTCTTCAGAGAAGCTTCTCGTTAAGTCTTTCGCCCACTTATTTATTGGGCAGTTGTTTCTTTGAGGATTGGTTGTTGGGTGGTTTAATTTTTTGAGTTCCAAGTATATTTTAGATATGAGACCCTTGTCCGTTGTATGGCTAGTAAAGATCTTCTCCCAATCGGTGGGCTTTCTATTGATCTTGCTAGCTATGTCATTTGCCCTGCAGAAGCTCTGCAATCTTATGCAATCCCATTTGTCCAACCTTTCTTTGATTTGTTGTGCTTCCGGGTCTCTATTCAGAAATTTTCGACCTGAGCCAAGGAGACCTAGGGTTTCTCCTATTCCATCCTGTAATGTTTTCAGAGTGTCTGCTTTGAGTTCAAGGTCTTTGATCCATTTGGAGTTGATTCTGGTGCAGGGTGATATATAAGGATCTAGCTTTAGTTTTCTACATGTAGTTAACCAATTTTGCCAGCACCATTTACTGAAGAGGCTGTCTTTCTTCCATTCTATTGTTTTAGCTTCCTTATCGAAGATTAGATGGCTATAGGTCTGTAGGTTCATTTCTGGGTTTTCAATTCTATTCCATTGGTCCTGAGGTCTGTTCTTATGCCAATACCACGCTGTTTTGATTACTATGGCTTTATAGTAGAGTTTGAAATTTGGTATTGATATTCCTCCAGCAGTGTTCTTTCCGTTGAGGAGCGTTTTTGCTATTCGGGGTCTTTTATTGTTCCATATGAATTTTTGGATTGCCTCCTCTATTTCCTTGAAGAATGAGGGTGGAATTTTGATAGGTATCGCGTTGAATTTGTAGATAGCCTTGGGAAGTATTGCCATTTTCACGATGTTAATCTTGCCAATCCAGGAGCATGGGAGGTTTTGCCATTTTTTAAGTTCTGTGTTGATTTCCTTTTTCAAGATTTTAAAGTTTTCATCATAGAGGTCCTTCACTTCTTTGGTTAAGTTAATTCCTAGGTATTTTATTTTTTGTGGGGCTATTCCAAATGGAGTTGCTTTCCTAATTTCAGCCACACTTTTCTCATTGTTGGCATATAGAAAAGCCATTGATTTTTGGGGGTTAATTTTATAACCTGCTACTTTGCCAAAGTTTTGAATCAGCTTGAGTAATTTGGGAGTGGAGTCTATGGGATTCTTTAAATACAAGATCATGTCATCTGCAAAGAGGGAGAGTTTTATCTCTTCTTTCCCTATTTGGATCCCCTTTATGTCTGCATCTTGTCTTATTGCTCTAGCTAGGCATTCTAATACTAGATTGAAGAGAAGTGGAGAGAGTGGGCATCCTTGTCTTGTTCCTGAGTTAAGAGGAAATGGCTTTAGTTTTTCACCATTGAGTATAATGCTGGCTGTAGGTTTGTCATATACAGCCTTTATTGTATTGAGGAATGTTCCATGGATTCCTAATTTTTCCAGAACCTTCATCATAAAGGGGTGTTGGATCTTGTCAAATGCTTTTTCTGCATCTATTGAGATAACCATGTGGTTCTTATTCTTGCTCCTGTTGATGTGATGAATAATATTAATTGATTTGCGTATATTGAACCAGCTTTGCATCCCTGAAATGAATCCTGTTTGATCATGGTGTATGATTTTTTGGATGAATTGTTGAAGTCGATTGGCCAAAATTTTGTTGAGAAGTTTTAGGGTTATGGTTAGCATTAAGGGTAGTGTGAGGTATAGGGTTAGAGTTCGGGTGTTGGTTAGGTTGAGGGTGAGAGTTAGAGTTAGGGTTAGGGAGAGGGTTAGGGTTGGGGTGAGTGTTAGTGTTACAGTTAGGGTGAGGGTTTGGTTTCGGGTGAGGGTTAGGGTGTGGGTTAGGGTTAAGGTTGTGGTGAGGGTAAAGGTTAGGGTGAGATTTAGGGTGAGGGTTAGGGTTAGGTTGAGGGTTAGGGTGACGTTGAGGGTTAGGGTGACAGTGAGGATTAGGGTCAGGGTTAGGCTTAGTGTGAGGGTTAAAGTGAGGGTTAGGGTTAGGGTTGGAGTTAGTTTTAAGTTTATAGTGAGGGTAAGGGTTAAGGTGAGATTTAGGCTGATGGGTAGGTTTAGGGTAAGGGTGAGGGAGAGGGTGACGGTAAGGATTAGAGTGAGAGTTAGGGTGAGGTTGAGGGTTAGGGTTAGCATTAGGGTTAGGGTTTGGGTTAGGGTGAGGGGTAGGGTTAGGGTTAGGGTGAGGATGAAGTTTAGGGTTAGCATTAGGTTTAGGGTTAGGTTGAGGGTGAGGGTTAGGGTTAGGTTTAGGGTGAGTGTTAGGTTCAGGTTTAGGGTCAGGGGTAGAGTGAGGGTTAAGATTAAGGTGTGGGTTCCAATTAGGGTGAGGGTGAGGCTAAGGATTCGGGTGAGGTTTAGGGTATGGGTGAGGGTTAGGGTTTGAATTAGAGATAGGGTTAGGGTGAAGGTGAGGGTGAGGGTTAGGGTTAGAGTTAGGGTTTAAGTGAGGGTCAGGGTGAGGGTGAGGGTTAGGTTTAGGGTTCGGATTAGTGTAAGGTTGAGGGCTAGATGAGGGTGAGGGTTAGGGTTTGGGTTAGGGTGAGGGTAAGTATTAGGGTGACGGTTAGGGTTAGGGTTGGGATGAGGTTGGGGGTTAGGTTTAGTGTGAGGGTGTGGGTTAGGGTTAGGGTAAGGTTAAGGTTTAGAGTGAGGGTTAGGGTGAGAGTGAGTGTTAGGGTTAGCGTGAGTGTGAGGGTGAGGGTTAGGGTGATGTTTAGGGTGACAGTGAGGGTTAGGATGAGGGTTAGGTTTAGGTTTAGTGTTAGCGTTACAGTGAGGGTTAGGGTCAGGGTTAGGATTAAGATGAGGGTTAAAATGAGGGTGAGGGTTAGGTTTAGGTTTAAGGTGTGGGTTATGGTTAGGGTTAGGATTAGGGTGAGGTTTAGGGTGAGGGGTTGGGTCAGGGTTAGTGTGAGGTTTAGGGTTAGTGTGAGGTTTTGGGTTAGGGTTAGGGTAAGTATGAGGATAAGGGTTAGAGTGAGGGATAGGGTTATTTTTAGGGTTAGGGTGAGGGTGAGGTTGAGGGTGAGGTTTCGGTTAGGGTGAGGGTTAGGGTGAGGGTTAGGGTTAGGGTTAGGCACAGGGTTGGGGTTAGGGTAAGGGTGCGTGTGAGAGTGATGGTTAGTGTTAGGTTTATGGTGAAGGTGAGCGTTTGGTTTAGGATTAGGGTTAGGGTTAGTTTTAGGGTGAGGGTGAGGGTTAGGTTTAGGATTAGGGTTAGGGTTAGGCTTAAGGTGAGGGTGAGGGTGTGGGTGAGGGTTAGGGAGAGGATTAGGGTTAGGTTTAGGGTTAGGGTGAGAGTGAGGGTTAGGTTGAGGTGAGGGTTCGGGTTTGGGTGAGGGTGAGGGTTAGGGTTAGAGTTAGGGTGAGGATAGGGTTAATGTGAGGGGTAGGGTTGGGGTTAGGGTGAAGGTGAGGTTTAGGTTTAGTATGAGGGTTAGGGTTAGTATTAGGGTTATGGTAAGGTTAAGGGTTAGGGTGTGGTTTAGGGTAAGAGTGTGGGTTAGGGTTAGCGTGAGTTGGAGGGTGAGGGTTAGGGTTAGGGTGAGGGTTAGGGTGAGGGAGAGGCTTATGTTTATGGTTAAGGTGAGGGTTAGGATGAGGGTGAGGTTTAGGGTGAGGTTGAAGGTTAGGGTGAGGGTGAGGTTTAGGGTTAGGGTTAGGTTTAGGGTGTGGGTTAGGTTTAGGGTTAGTGTTAGGCTGATGGTTAGGTTTGGGGTTAGGGTAAGGGTGAGGGTGACGGTGAGGGTTAGGGCTAGGTTTAGGGTGAGTGTGAGGGTTAGGTTTAAGATTAGTTTTAGTATGATGGTGAGGGTGAAGTTTACAGTTAGTGTTAGCTTTGCGGCGAGGGTGAGCCTGAGGGTGAGGTTTAGGGTGTGGGTGACAGGTTTAGGGTAAGGGTTAGGGTGATGGTGAGGGTTAGATGAGGGTGAGATGTAGGTTTAATGTTAGAGTTAGGCTGAGGGTTAAGATCAGGGTCAGGATTAAGGTGAAGGTTAAGGTGAGGTTTAGGGTTAGGGTTAGGTTTAGGGTTAGTGTGAGGATTAGGTTTAGGGTGAGGGTAAGCTTTAGGGTGAGGGTTAGACTGAGGGTGAGGGATAGGTTTAGTGTTAGTGTTAGGGTGAGCATTTGGGTGAGGGTTAGGTTCAGGGTTAGGGTTAGGGTGAGTGTTAAGGTGAGGGCAAGTGTTAGGGTTAGGTTTAGGTGGACGGTGAGGGATAGGGTTATGGTGAGGTGAGGGTGAGAGTGAAGGTAAGGATTAGGGTTAGCGTTAGGTTGAGGGGAAGGTATAGGTTGAGGGTAAGTACTAGAGTTAGGCTGAGGGTGAGGGTGATGTTGAGGTTTAGGGTTAGGGTAAGGGTTAGGTTTAGTGTGAGGGTTAGTGTTAGTGTTAGGGTTAGGGTTAGTGTGAGGGTAAGTGTTAGGGTGAGGGTTTGGGTTAGGGGGAGTGTTATGGTTAGGGTGAGGGTTAGGGTCAGGTTTATTTTTAGGGTTAGTGTTATGGTAATGGTGAGGGTGAAGGTGAGGGTTAATGTTAGGGTTAGGATGAGATTTAGGTTTAGGGTTAGGATTAGCGTTATGCTGAGGGTTAGGTTTAGGGTTAAATGTGAGGGTTAGGGTTAAGGTTAGGGTGATGGGGAGGATTCGGGTTAGGGTTAGCTTGAGGTTAGGGTTAGAGTTAGGGTGAGCGTGAGGGTTAGGGTGAGGCATAGGGTTAGGGTTAGGGTGAGGGTGAGGGTTAGGATTAGGGTGAGGGTTACGGTTAGGTTTAGGGTGAGGGTCAGGGTTAGGTTTAGGGTGAGGGTTAGGGTTAGGGTTAGGGTGAGGGTGAGGGTTATGGTTAGGGTAAGGGTAAGGGTGAGGATGAGGGTGATTGTTAGGGTTAGGTTTAGGGTGAGGGTGAGCGTTAGATTTAGGATGAGGTTTAGGGTGAGGGTGAGGGTGAGGGTTCCGGTTAGGATTAGGTTTAGGGTGAGGCTTGGGATTCGGTTTAGGATCAGGGTTAGGGTTAGGCTTAGGGTGAGGGTCAGGGTGAGGGTGAGGTTGACGGTGAGGGTTAGGGTAAGGGTTAGGGTTACGGTAAGGGTGAGGGTGAGGGTTAGGGTTAAGGTGAGTGTGAGGTTTAGGGTTAGAGTTAGGGTTAGCGTGAGGGTTTTGATTAGGGTTAGGGTTAGGGTAATGGAGAGGGTTAGGGTGAGTTTGAGGTTGAGGTTTAGGGTGAGGGTGAGGGTTAGGGTGTGGGTTAGGGTTAGGGTTAAGGTGAGTGTTAGGGTTAAGGTGAGTGTGAGGGTTAGGTTTAGAGTTAGGGTTAGCATGAGGGTTATGGTTAGGGTTAGGTTTAGGGCGATGGTGAGGTTGAGGGTGAGGTTGAGGGTGAGGGTGAGGACGAGGGTTAGGGTGAGGGTGAGCGTTAGGGTGAGAGTGTGGTTTCCGGTGAGAGTGAGGCGGAGGGTTATGGTTAGTGTTCGGTTTAGAGTTAGGTTGAGGGTGTGGGTGAGGGTTAGGTTTAGGATTAGGGTTAGGTTTAGAGTTAGGCTGAGGGTGAGTGTGAGGGTGAGGTTAGGGTTCGGATTAGGGGGAGGGTTAGGTTAATGTTAGCGTTAGTGTTAGGGTGAGGGATAGGGTTAGGGTTAGGGTTAGGGTTAGGATGAGGGTTAGGCTGTGGGGTAGGTTTAGGGTTAGGGTGAGGGTTAGGTTTAGTGTGAGTTTTAGGGTTAAGGTTAGGTTCAGGGTTAGGTTTATGGTGAGGAGAAGGGTTAGGGTGAGGGTTAGGTTTAGTGTGAGGTTTAGGTTTTGGGATAGGGTTAGGGTATGTTTAGGGTGAGGGCTAGGGGGGGTGTGAGTGTTAGGGTTAGGGTTAGGGATAGGGCGAGAATTAGGTTTAGGTTTAGGGTTAGAGTTCGGGTGAGTCTTAGGCTGAGGGGTAGGTTTACGGATAGGGTGAGGGTTAGGTTTAGTGTGAGGTTTAGGGTTAGTGTTAGGATTAGGGTTAAGGGGAGGGTTAGATTGAGGGTCAGGGTTAGGGTTAGTGTTAGGGTTATGGTGAGGGTGATGTTTAGGGTGAGGGTGAGGGTTAAGGGGACGGTTAGATTGTGGGTCAGGGTTAGGGTTAGTGTTAGGGTTAGGGTTAGGATGAGGGTTAGGTTGACGTTTAGGGTTAAGGTTATTGTTAGAGTTAGGGTGAGGGTTAGGCTTAGGTTTATGGTTAGGTTGAGGGTTAGGGTTAGGGTTAGGATTATGGTAAGGGTTAGGGTTAGAGTGAGAGTTAGGTTTAGGGTGATGTTAAGGGTGACTTTGAGGGTTACGGTTAGGGTGAGGTAGAGCGTGAGGATTAGGGTGCGGGTGAGGGTGAGTGAGAGGGTGATGGTGAGGATTAGGGTTAGGGTTAGGTTTAGGTTGAGGGTAAGAGTTAGGGTTTGGATTAGGGTTAGTGTAAGCGATAAGCTGAGGTTGCGGGCGAGGGTGAGGTTAAGGGTGAGGCTTTCGTTTTGGTAAGGGTTAGGGTTAGGTTCAGGGTGAGGATTAGGGTGAGGGTGAGGGTTAAGGTTAGGTTGAGCGTTACGGTTAGGGATAGGGTTAGGGTGAGGGTTTGGGTGAGAGGTAGGGTTAGGGTTAGGATGAGGGTTAGGCTTTGTGTGACCGTTACGGTAAGGGTTAGGGTTATTGTGAGGATAAGGTTTAGGGTGAGGGTTAGGTTGAGACTGAGGGTTAGGGTTAGCGTTAGGGTTATGGTGAAGCGTTAGGTGGGGTTTAGGGTGAGGGTTAGGGTTTGGGTTAGGGTTGGGTGAGGGTTACGGTGAGCGTAAGAGTTAGGGTGTGGGTTAGGTTGAGGGTTAGGGATAGGGTTATGGTGAGGGTTAGGGTTAGGGTGAGAGTAAGGGTGAGGTTTAGGGTGAGGCTGAGGGTGATGCTAAGGGTGAGGGTGAGGATTAAGTTTAGGGTTAGGTTTATGGTGAGGGCTAGGGTGAGGGTGATATTTTTGGTTAGGAAAGGTTTAGGGTTAGGTTTAGTGTGAGGTTTAGGGTGAGGGTGAAGTTTAAGGTGAGGGTTAGGTTTAGGGTGAGGGTTAAGGTTAGGGTTAGGGTGAGGTTGAGGGTTCGGATGACAGTTAGGTTGAGGGTGAGGGTTAGGCTTAGGTTTAGTGTTAGGGTGAGGGTTAGGGTTAGGGTTAAGTTGAGGGTTAGGTGGAAGTTTAGGGTTAGGGTTAGGGTTCAGGTTAGGGTGAGGGATAGGGTGAGGGGAAGGGGTAGGGTGAGGGTTAGGGAGAGGGTGAGGGATAGGGTTATGGTGAGGGTAAGGGTTAGGCTGAGGCTTAGGTTGAGAGTGAACATTTGTGTTAGCATCAGTGTTGGGTTTAGGGTGAGCGTTAGGGTTAGGCTGAGGGGTAGTTTTAGGGTTAGTGTGAGGGTTAGGGTTAGGGTTAAGGTTAGTGTTAGGGTGAGGTTAAGGGTTAGGGTGAGTGTGAGGGTGAGGGTTGGTTAGGGTTAGCCTTAGTGTGAGGATGAGGGTTAGGGTTAGGTTTAGGGTGAGTGCGAGTGTGAGGGTTAGGTTTAGGATTAGGGTTAGGGTTAGGGTTAGGCTGAGGTTGAGGGTATGAGTGAGGCTCACGCTAGCCCTCATGGCTAGGGTTAGGGTGAGGGGTAGATTTAGGGTTAGAGTTAGGGTGAGGCTTTTGTTTAGTGTGAGGGTTAGGGTTTGGGTAAGGGTTAGGGTGATGGTAAATGTTAGGGTGAGAGTGAAGGTTAAGTTTAGCCTAAGTGTCACGTTGTGTGTTAGGGTAAGGGTTAGTGTTAGGGTTAGGGTTAGGGTGAGGGTGAGGGTTATGGTTAGGGTTAGGGTGAGTGTTAGGGTTAGGGTGATTTTTAAGGTGAAAATGAAAATTAGGGAGAGTGAGAGGGTTCGGGTGAGGGTGAGGGTTAGGTTGTGGGTGAGATTGAGGGTTTGGGTTTGGGTGAGGGTGAGGGTTAGGGTGATGTTTAGGTTGAGGGTGAGGTTTAGGGTGAGAGTTAGGCTTCAGGGAATGGAAAGGGATAGGGTGTATGTGAGGGTGAGGCTTAGGGTAACCATGAGTTTTAGGGTTCGGGGGAGGATTAGGGTTAATGTTATGGTTCGGGTTAGGGTTAAGGTTAGGGTTAGGGTGAGTATTAGGGTGAGAGGTAGGGTTAGGTTTAGGATGAGGTTTAGGCTTAGTGTGAGGGTTACAGTTAGAGTTAGTGTGAGAATAAGAGTTAGGGTGAGGGTTAGGGTGAGACTGATGTGTAGGGTTAGCCTTAGGGTTAGGGTGAATGTTAGGGTGGGGGTTAGGGTGAGGTTTAGGGTTAGGGTTACGGTTGGGTGAGGGTTAGGGTGAGTGTAAGGGTTAGGGTGAGGGTTAGGTTGAGGTTGAGGGATAGGGTTATGGTGAGGGTAAGGGTTAGGGCAACGGTTAGGATGAGGTTGATGTTTAGGCTTATCATTAATGTTAGGGAGATGGTGAGGGTTAGGGTGAGGATGAGGGTTAAGCTGAGGGGTAGGATTAGGGTTAGGGTAATAGTTAGGGTTAGGGTGAGTGTTAGGGTTACGGATAGGATGAGGGTGAGGGTTTGGGAAAGGATTAGGGTCAGGGTTAGGATGAGGGAGAGGGTTAGGGTTACCATTAGGGTTAGGGTTAGGTTTAGGTTGAGTGTTAGGGTTAGGGTTAGGGTGAGGTTGAAGGTTAGGGTTAGCATTACTGTTAGGGTTAGGCTTATGTTGCAGGTTAGGGTTAGGTTTAGAGTGAGGGTGAAGGTCAGGGTTAGGATTAGTATTAGGTTGAGTGTTAGGGTGACGCTGAGGGTGAGGGTGAGGGTGAGCGTGAGGGTGAGGGTTAAGTTTAGCGTTAGGTTTAGGGTGAGGGCTAGGGTGAGGGTCAGGGCTAAGGTGAGGGTTAGGGTGAAGGTGAGGTTTTCGGTTAGGAAAGGTTTAGATTTAGGTTTAGGGTGAGTATTAGGGTGAGGGTGAGGTTTAAGTTTAGGGTTAGGGTTATGGGGAGGGTTAGGGTTAGGGTTAGGGTGAGGGTGAGAGTGAGGATTCGTTTGAGGGTGTGGCTAAGGGTGTTGGTGAAGGTTAGGGTGAGAGTGAGGGTTCGGGTGAGGGTGAGAGTTAGGGTGTTGGTGAGGGGTAGGGTTAGGGTGAGGGTTAGGGTGAAGGTGAGGATTACGTTCAGGTTGAGGGTTAGGATAAGTGTAAGAGTGAGGGTTAGGTTTAGGCTGAGGAGTAGGGTGAGGGGTAGGGTTAGGGTTAGGGAGAGGGTTAGGTTTAGGGTTAGGATTATGGTGAGTGTTATGGTTAGAGTTAGGGTGACGGTTGGGGTGAGTGTTATGTTTAGGTTTAGGGTGAGGATTAGGTTTAGTGTAAGGGTTAGTGTTAGGGTTAGTGTAAGGATCAGGGTTAGGTTGAGGATTAGGGTGAGAGTGAGGGTGAGGGTTAGATTAAGGTTTAGGGTGAGGGTTAAAGTTAGGGTTAGCATGAGGGTTAGGGTTGGGGTGAGGGTTAGGGTTAAGGTGAGGGTGAGGTTTAGGGTGAGGGTGAGGGTTAGGGTTAGAGTGAGCGATAGGGTGAAGTTTAGGGTTAGGGTGAGTGTGAGAATTAGGGTTAGGGTTACTCTTAAGGCTATGGTGAGGGTTTGGTTTAGGGTGAAATTTAGGGTGAGGGTGAGGTTTAGGGTTAGCGTTAGGGTTAAGGTGAGAGTTAGGGTGAGAGTTAGGGTTAGGGTGAGGTTAAGGGTTAGGGTTAGGGTTAGGTTTAGGGTAATGTTTAGGGTTAGGGTGTGCATTAGGGATAGGTTTATGGTTAGGGTGAGGGTTAGGTTTACGGTTAGGGTTCAAGTTAAGGTGAGTGTGAGGGTGAGGGTTAGGGTTAGGCTTAGGGTTCGGGTTAGTGTTAGGCTGAGGGTGAGTGTGAGCGTTAGGGTTAGGGTAATGTTTTGGGTTAGGGTTAGTTTGAGGGTTAGGTTTAGGGTTAGGATAAGGTTTAGGGTGAGCATTATGGTTAGGGTTAGGGTGAGGGTTAGGTTTAATGTGAGGGTTATGGTTAGGTTTAGGGTGAGGGTGTGGGTAAAGGTTAGGGTGAGGGTCAGGGTGAGGGTGAGGTTTAGGGTAAAGTTTAGGGTGAGTGTTTGGGTGAGTTTTAGGTTTAGGGTTAGGGTTAGGGTGAGGGTTAGGATGAGAGTAAGGGTTTGGGTGAGGTTTAGGTTGTGGTTGAGTATTAGGGTTAGCATTAGTCTTAGGGTGAGGGTTAGGGTTGGGTATAGCATTAGGGTTAGGGTTAGGGTTAGGGTGAGGTTAGAATTAGGGTTAAAGTGAGGGTGAGGTTTAGGGTTAGCATTAGGTTTACAGTTAGGGTTAGAGTGAGGGTGAGGCTGAGGTTTAGGGTTAGGAATATCTTTAGGGTTAGGGTGAGGCTGAGGTTGAGGATGAGGTTGAGTTTGAGGGTTAGGGTTAGGGTTTGGCTTAGTGTGAGGGCTAGAGTGAGGGCGACGGTTAGGGTGAGGGTTAGGGTGAGGGTGCGGTTTTTTGTTAGGAAAGGGTTAGGTTTAAGTTTAGGGTGAGGATTAGGCTGAGGGTGTGGTTGAAGGTGAGGGTTAGGGTTAAGGTAAGGTTTAGGGTTAGGGTTAGGCTGAGGGTTAGGGTTAAGGTGATGTTTAAGGTGAGGATGAGGTTGGGGGTGAGGGAGAGGGTTAGGGTGTAGGTGAGGGTTAGGGTTAGGTTGATGCTGAGGGTTAGGTTGAGGGTTAGGGTTAGTGTGAGGGTTAGGATTAAGGTTAGTGTGAGGAAAGGGTTCGGGTGAGGATGAGGATTAGAGTAAGAGTTAGGGTTAGGTTTAGCCTTAAGGTTAGGGTGAGGTATAGGGTTAGAGTTCGGGTTAGGCTTAGGTTGAGGGTGAGGGTTAGACTTAGGTTTAGGGTGAGGGTTAGGGTTGGCGTGAGTCTTAGGCTTACAGTTAGGGTGAGGGTGAGGGTGACGGTGAGGATTCTGTTGAGGTTTAGGCTGTGGGTTAGGGTTAAGTTTATGGTTAGGGTAAGGGTTAGGGTGAGGTTTAGGGTGAATGTTAGGGTTAGGGTGACATTGAGGGTTAGGGTGACAGTGGGGGTTAGGGTGAGGGTGAGGTTTAGGTTTAGTGTTAGTGTTACAGTGAGGGTGAGGGTCAGGGTTAGGATTAGGGTGAGGGTTAAAGTGAGGTTTAGGGTTAGGCTTAGGTTTAGGGTTAGTGTGAGGATTAGGGTTAGTGTTAGGTTTATAGTGATGGTAAGGGTTAAGGTGAGGGTTAGGCTCATGTGTATGTTTAAGGTAAGGTTAGGGAGAGGGTGAGGGTAAGGGTTAGGGTGAGGATTAGGGTGAGGGTGAGGGTTAGGTTTAGCATTAGGGTTAGCTTTTGTGTTAGGATAAGTGGTAGGGTTAATGTTAGGGTGAGGATGAGGGTTAGGGTTAGCATTAGGTTTAGGGTTAGGGTGAGGGTGAGGGTTAAGGTTAGGGTTAGGGTGAGTGTGAGATTGAGGGTTAGGGTTAGGGGTAGGGTGAGGGTTAAGGTTAAGGTGTGGGTTCCGTTTAGGGTAAGGGTGAGGCTAAGGATTAGGGTGAGGTTTAGGGTCTGGGTAAGTGTTAGGGTTTGAATTAGTGTTAGGGTTAGGGTTAGGGTGAGGGTGAGGGTGAGGGTTAGGGTTAGGGTTAGGTTTAGGGTTAGGGTGAGGTTCAAGGTGAGGGTTAGGGTGAGAGTTAGTTTTAGGGTTAGGGTTAGGGTTAGGATTAGTGTTAGGGTGAGGGCTAGGTTGAGGGTGAGGGTTAGGGTTTGTGTTAGGGTGAGGGTAAGTGTTAGGGTGAGGGATAGTGTGAGGGGTAGGGTTATGGTTAGGGTTAGGGTGAGGGTTAGGGTTAGCGTGAGTGTGAGGGTCAGGGTTAGGGTGAGGGTTCGTGTTAAGTTTAGGATTAGGGTTGGGTTGAGGGTGAGGGTTATGTTTAGGGTTAGGGTGAGGGTTAGGTTTAGGGTGATGTTTAGGGTGAGGTTGAGGGTTAGGGTGACAGTGATGTTTCGGGTGAGGGTGAGGATTAGGGTGTGGATGAGGGTTAGGGTGAGGGTGAGGGTTAGGGTTAGATTTAGGGTGTAGGTTAGGGTTAGGATTAGGATTAGGGTGAGGGGTATGGTCAGGATTAGGGTGAGTTTTGGGGTTAGTGTGAGGTTTAGGGTAAGTGTGAGGATAACGGTTAGGGTGAGGGATAGGGTTATTGTTAGGGTTAGGGAGAGGATTAAGGTTAGGATTAGGGTTAGGGTGAGAGTGAGGGTTAGGTTGAGGTGAGGGTTCGGGTTTGGGTGAGGTTTAGGGTGATGGTGAGGGTTAGCGTAAATGTGAGGGTGAGGATCAGAGTAATGGTTAGTGTTAGCTTTAGGGTGAGGGTGATGTTTAGGTTTTGGATTAGGGTTAGGTTTAAGCTTAGTGTGAGTGTGAGGGTGAGGATGAGGGTCAGGGTTAGGATTAGGGTGAGGGTTAGGGTTATGGTTAGGGTTAGGGTGAGGATTATGGGTATGGTTAGGGTTAGGATTAGCGTTATGCTGAGGGTTAGGGTTAGGGTTAGTGTGCAGGTTAGGTTTAGGGTTAAGGTTAGGGTGAGGCTGAGGGTTTATTTTAAGTAAAGTTTAGGGTAAGATTAGGGTGACCTTTAGGATGAGGTTGAGGGTTATGGTGAGGGTTTCGGTTAGGGTGAGCGTTAGGGTTAGGATTAGGGTGAGGGTTATTGTTAGGGTGATGTTTATGGGGAGGGTGAGGGTGAAGGTTCGGGTGAGGGGGAGGGTTAGGGTTAGGGTGAGGGTTAGAGTGAGGGTGAGCGTTACGGTGAGAGTGAGGTTTCGGGGGAGGGTTCGAAGGAGGGGGAGGGTTATGGTTAGGGTTCTGTTTAGAGTTAGGGTGAGGGTGTGGGTGAGGGTTAGGTTTAGGATTAGGGTTAGGGTTATGGTAAGGCTGAGGGTGAGTGTGAGGGTGAGGGTGAGGGTGAGGGTTAGGGTGAGGGTTAGGGTTAGGGTTAGGGTTAGGTTGAGGGATAGGGTTAGGGTTAGGGTTAGGATGAGGGTTAGGCTGTGGGGTAGGGTTAGGTTTAGAGTAAGGGTTAGGTTTAGTGTGAGTTTTAGGGTAAAGGTTAGGGTCGAGTTAGGATTAGTGTGAGGAGAAGGGTTAGGGTGAGGGTTAGGATGAGGGTGAGGTTTAGGGTTAGTAATAGGGTTAGGGTGAGGTTAGGTTGAGGGCTAGGGTGAGTGTGAGGGTTAGGGTTAGGGTTTGGGATAGGGTGAGGTTTAGGTTTAGGGTTAGGGTGAGTCATAGGCTGAGTTTTAGGGTTAGGGATAGGGTGAGGGTTATGTTTAGTGTGAGGTTTAGGGTTTGGGGTAGGGTTAGGGTGAGGGCTAGGTTGAGTGTGAGGGTTAGGGTTAGGTTTAGGGATAGGGTGAGGTTTAGATTTAGGGTTAGGCTTCGGGTGAGGTTTAGGCTGATGGGTAGGGTTACAGTTAGGGTGAGTGTTAGGTTTAGTGGGAGTGTTAGGGTTAGTTTTAGCGTTAGGGTTAGGGTTCGGGTTCAGGTGAAAGTTTGGGTTAAGGTGTGGATGAGGGTTAGGGTTAGTGTGAGGACTAGTTTTAGGGTTAGGTTTACTGTTAGGGTTAGGGTTAGGGTGAGGGTAAGGGTTAGAGTTAGGGTGATTGTGAGGGTAAGGGTTAGGATTAGTGTTACGTTAGGGTGATGGTTCGGGTTAGTGTGAGGGTTAGGGTTAGGGTTAGGTGAAGGTGAGGGTAAGGGTTAGGGTGAGGGTTAGGGTGAGGGTGAGGGTGAGGATTAGAGTTAGGGTTAGAATTAGGGTTAGGGTGAGGTTGAGGTTTAGTGTTAGGGCGAAGGATAGGGTTATTGTTAGGGTTAGGGTGCAGGGGAGGATGAGGGCTAGGGTTAGGGTAGGGTTAGGTTTAGGCTGAGGGTGAGGGTAAGGGTGAGGTTGATGGTTAGGTTTAGGGTTAGGGTGAGGTTGAGGCCTCGGATGAGGGTGAGGGTTAGTGTGAGATTGAGGACGATGCTTTCTTTTACGTTAGGGTTAGGGTTAGGGTGAGGATTAGGGTGAGGGTGAGGGTGAGGATTTCGTTTACATCAGGGTTAGGATTAAGCTGAGGTTAGTGTTAGTGTGAGGGTTAGGGTTAGGGTTAGGGTATGGGTTAAGTTTAGAATGATGTTTAGGTTGAGGGGGAGGGTTAGGGTCAGAGTTAGGATGAAGTTTAGGGTTAGTGTTAGGATTAGGGTTAGGTTGAGGGTGAGGTTTAGGGTTAGAGTTAGGGTTATGGGGAGGGTTAAATTGAGGGTCAGGGTTAAGGTTAGTGTTAGGGTTAGGGTTAGCATGAGGGTTAGGCTGAGGATTAGGGTTAGGGTTAGTGAGAGGGTTAGGGTTCGGTTAGGGTTAGGGTTAGGGTTTGGTTAGGGTGAAGGTTAGTTTTAGGTTTAGGGTTAGGATAAGGTTTAGGCTGAGTGTTAGGTTTAGGTTTAGTGTGAGGGTTAGGTTTTGGGTTAGGGTGTGGACTATGGTGATGGTGAGGGTTAGGGTGAGGGTTAGGGTTAGGGCTGGGGTTAGCGTCAGGGGTAGGCTGAGGGTTAGGATTAGAGTATAGACTAGGGTTAGGGTGAAGTTGAGGGTGAGGTTAAGGTTGAGCGTTACTGTTAGAGTGAGGGTTAGAGTGAGGGTGAGGGGGAGTTGGAGTGATTTCTTTAGGGTTAGAGTTAGGTTGATGGTGAGTGTTAGGATTAGGGTTAGCACTAGGTTTAGGCTGAGGGTGAGTTTGAGGTTGAGGTTTTCGGTTAGGGTGAGGGTTAGGGTTAGGGTTAGTTTTAAGGTAAGGGTTAGGGTTAGGGTTAGGGTTAGGATGAGCATTAGACTGAGGGTTAGGGTTAGGGTTAGGGTTAGGGTTTGGTTAGGGTGAAGGTTGCTTTTAGGTTTAGGGTTAGGATAAGGTTTAGGATAAGGTGAGGGTGAGGGGTTAGGGTGAGGTTGTGGGTTTGGGTTATGGTTAGGTTTAGGGTTAGGGTTAGGGTGAGGGGAAGGGTTAGAGTGAGCTTTAGGCTGAGGGTAAGTTTTAGGGTTAGGGTTAGGATTAGGGTGAGGGCTAGGGTGACAATGAAGGTTAGTGTGAGGGTTAGGGTGAGGGTTTCTTTTAGCCAAGGTTTAGTGTTATGGTGAGGATTAGAGTGAGGGTGAGGATTAGGGTTAGGGTTAAGGTTATGGTGAGAGTTATGGCAAGGGTTAGGGTGAGAGTTAGGGTTTGGGTGATGTTTACTGTGAGGGTGAGGGTTAGGGTGAGGATGAGGGTTCGAGTGAGGGTAAGGGTTCGAGTGATGGTGAGAGTTAGGGAGTGGGTGAGTATTAGTGTTAGGTTGAGTGTTAGGGTTAGGTTTAGGATTAGTGTTAGGGTGAGGTTTAGGGCTAGGGTCAGGGTTAGGTTGACGGTTAGGATTAGGGTTAGGCTTAGTATGAGGGTTAGGGTGAAGGGTAGGGTTAGGGTGAGGGTGAGGGTTAGGGTGAGGGTGAAGTTTAGGGTGAGGGTGTGGGTGAGGTTTAGGTTTAGGTGTAGGGTTAGGGTGAATTTGAGGTTGAAGCTTAGGTTTAGGATTAGGATTATGGTTAGGGTTAGGAAGAGAGTTTGGGTGTCGGTGAGGGTTCGGGTGAGGGTCAGGGTTACGATGTGGGTGAGGGTTAGGTTTAGGGTGAGCATTAATGTTAGAGTTAGGTTTATGGTGAGGATAAGTGTTAGGGTGAGTTTTAGTGTGAAAGTTAGGGTTAAGTTTAGGCTGATTGTGAGGGTGAGGTATAGGGTTTGGGTTATGGTTAGGGTGAGGGTTAGGGTTAGGTTTAGGGTGAGGGAGAGGGTGAGGGTGAGGGTTAGGGATAGGTTTTGTGTTAGAGTTAGGGTGAGGGTGAGGGTTAGTATTAGGGTTAGTATTAGAGTTAGCCTGAGCGTGAGGGTAAGGTTTAGGTTTAGGGTGAGTGTTAGGGTTAGGGGTACGGTTAGGGTGAGGGTTAGGATTAGGGTTAGGGTTAGGATGAGCATTAGGCTGAGGTTTAGGGTTTGAGTTAGTGTGAGGTTTAGGGTTAGGGTTAGGGTGAGGGTTAGGGTTAGGTTTAGGTTTAGGATAAGGGTTAGGTTGAGGGTTATGTTTAGGGTTACTGTGAGGGTTAGGTTTAGGTTTAGGGTTAGGGTTAGGGTCAGGGTAAAGTTTAGGGTGAGGGTTAGGGTTAGGGTGAGAGTAAAGATTACTGTGAGGCTTGGGGTCAGGGTGAGGATTAGGGTGAGTGTGAGGGGGAGTGTGAGGGTTTGGTTTAGGGTTAGAGGTAGGGTGAGTGTGAGGGTTAGGATTAGGGTTAGCACTAGGTTTTGGGTGAGGGTGAGGGTGAGGTTGAGGGTGAGGTTTAGGGTTAGGGTCAGGGTTAGGGTTAAGATTAGTTTTAGGGTGAGGGTTAGTGTTAGGATTAGGATGAGCATTAGGCTGAGGGTTAGGGTTAGGGTTAGTGTGAGGGTGAGAGTAAGGGTTAGGGTGAGGGTTATGGTGAGGTTGAGGGTTAGGATTAGAGTTAGGGTTAGGATTAGGGTGAGGGTGAGTTGAGGGTTAGTGTTAGGGTGAGGTTTAGTGTTGGGGTGAGGGTTAGGGTTGGGGTGAGGGTGAGGGTGAGGTTTAGGGTTAGGGTTAGGATTAGGTTTAGGCTGAGGTTGAGGGTGAGGTTGAGGGTTATAGTTAGGGTTAGGGTGAGGGTGATGGCTCGGGTGAAGGTGATCGTTAGGGTGAAGGTGAGGATGAAGGTTAGTGTGAGGTTTAGGGCGAGGCTGAGGGTTAGGTTTAGGGTGAGGGTTATTGTGAGGGTTAGGGTGAGGGTAAGGGTTAGGGTGATGGTAAGATTGAGTTTGAGGGATAGCATTATGTTGTGGGTAAGGGTTAGGGTGAGGGTTATGGTGAGGGTTTATGTTAGAGTGGGGGTTAGGGTTAGGATTAGGTTGAGGGTTAGGGTTTAGGTGATGTTTAGTGTGAGAGTATGGTTTAGGGTGAGGGTGAGTGCTCGGGTGAGCATGAGGTTTAGGATGAGGGTGAGCGTTAGGGTTATAGTTAGGGTTAGGGAGAGGGGTAGGGTGAGCATTAGGGTTAGGATTAGGGTTAGGATTAGGGTTAGAGTGAGGATTAGTGTGAGATTTAGTGTGTGGGTAAGTGTTATGGTTAGGGTTAGTGTTAGGGCTAGGGTGAGGGTGAGTGTTAGTTTGTGGGTGAGGGTTTTGTTTAAGTTACGGTTAGGGATAGGGTGAGGATTAGGTTGAGGGTGAGGGTTAAGCTGAGGTTAGGTTTAGGGTGAGGGTTAGTGTTAGGGTGATATTTAGGGTGAGGGTGAGTGTTCCGTGAGGTTGAGGGTGAGGGTTAGTGTTAGCGTTAGGTTTAGGTTGAGGGTGATTGTGAGGGTTAGGATTAGGAATAGGGTTAGGGTTTGGGTGAGGGTAAGTGTGAGGGTGAAGCTTAGGGTTAGGGTTAGGGTTATGGTTATTTTGAAGGTTACGGTTAGTGTGAGGGTTATGATTAGGGTTAGGTTTAGGGTTACAGTAAGCGTAAGGGTTAGGGTGAAAGTTAGGGTGAAGGTGAGGGTTAGGGTTGGGTTAGGGTTAGGGTGAGGGTGATGTTTAGGCTGAGGGTGAGGGTTAGGGTGAGCGTGAGGGCTAGGGTTAGGGTTAGGGTTAAGCTTAGTGTGAGGATCAGGGTGAGGGTGAACGTTAGGGTCAGGTTTAGGGTTAGGGTTAGAGTGAGGGTTACGGTTATTGTGAGTGTTATGGTTAGGGTTAGGGTCAGGGTAAGGGTTAGGGTGAGGGTAAGGTTTAGGGTGAGGGTTAGGGTGAGTGTGAGGGTTTGGACTAGGGTATGTGTTAGGGTTGGGGTGAGGGTTAGTGTTTGGGTGACGTCTTGAGTGAGGGTGAGGGTTAGGGTGAGGATGAGGGTTTGGGTGAGGGTGAGGGCTCGGTTGACTGTGAGGGTTAGGGTGTGGGTGAGGATTAGGCTTAGGGTGAGGGTAAGCGTTAGGGGTAGGGTTAGGGTAGGTTTAGGGTTAGGGTAAGAGTTAGGGTGAGGGTAAAGGTAAGGGTGAGAGTCAGGGGAAGTGTGAGGGTTAGGGTTAGGGTGAGGGTTAGGATAAGGGTGTGGGTAAGTGTTAGAGTAAGGTTTATGGTGACGGTGCGGGTTAGCATCAAGGTTAGGTTTAGGGTTCGGGTTAGGGTGAGGGTTAAGTTTTGGGTAAGTGTTAGAGTGAGGTTTAGGGTGAGGGTTAGGGTTAGGGTGAGGGTAAGTGTTAGGGTTAGGGTTAGGGTGAGTCTTAGTATTAGGGTGAGGGTGAGGGTGAGAGTTAGGGTTAGGATTAGAGTTAGGGTGAGGGCAAGGCTTAGGGTGAGGGTTAGGGTGAGGTTGAGGGTTATGATTAGGGTGAGGGTGAGGGTAAGTGTTAGGGTGAGGACTACGGTTAGGGTTAGGATTAGGATGAGTGTTAGGGTTAGGGTGAGGGTGTAGGTAAGTGTTAGGGTGAGGGTTAGGGCGAGGTTGTGGGTTAGGTTTAGGGTATGGGTAAGGGTTAGGGTGAGGGTAAGGGTTAGATTGAGGGTTAGGTTGAGGGTGAGGGTTAGGGTTAGCATTAGGGTTAGGGTGAGGTTGAGGGTTAGGGTGTGGTTTAGTTTTAGTGTGAGGTTTAGGTTTAGGGTTAGGCTTAGGATGAGTGTTAGGGTTAGGTTGAGGGTGAGGGTGAGGGTGAGGGCTAGGGTTAGTGTTAGTTTGAGGGTTAGTGTTAGGGTGAGTGTTAGGTTTAAGGTGAGAGTTAGGGTTAAAGTAAAGTTTAGGGTGAGGGTTAGCGTTAGGGATAGGGTTAGGGTGAGGATTAGGGTGATTGTTAGGTTTAGGTTGAGGGTTAGGTTTAGGGTGAGGGTTAGGGTTAGGGTGAGCGTTAGGGTGATGTTGAGGGTTAGGGTTAGTGTTAGGGTTAGGGTTAGGTTTAGGGTGAGAGTTAGGGTGAGGTGTCAGGATACGGTTAGTTTGAGGGTTAGGGATAGTGTGAAGGTTAGGGTTAGGGTTAGTGTGAGGATAATGTTTAGGGTTAGGGTTAGTTTTAGGGTGAGAGTTAGATTGAACATTAGGGTTAGGTTAGGTGATGTTTAGGGTGAGGTTGAGGGTTAGTGTGAGGGTGACAGTGAGGTTGAGGTTTAGGGTTAGGATTAGGGTTAGGGTGAGTTTTAGGGTTAGGATTAGGGTTAGAGTTATTGTTAGGGTTAGGGTTTGGGTTAGGATGAGGGTGAGGGTTATTGTTAGGGTTAGGGTAAGGGTGAGGGTGGGGTTGAGGGTTAGTGTTAGGATTAGGGTTATTGTTAGGGTAAGGCTGAGGGGGAATGGGAATTTGAATGTGAGTGTTAGGGTTAAGGTTAGGGTTAGGGTGAGGGCTTGGGTGAGGGTGAGGGTTAGGCTGAGGGTGACGGTGAGGGTTTCGGTTAGTTAAAGGTTAGGGTTATGGTGAGGATTAGGGTGAGGGTGAGGATTAAGCTTAGGTTAGGTTCAGGGTGAGGGTTCGGGTTAGGGTTAGGGTGAGGGTTAGGGTTAGGGTGATGTTTAGGGTGAAGGTGAAGGTGAAGGTTAGAGTGAGGGTGAGGGTTAGGGTTAGGGTTAGGTTTAATGTGAGGCTGAGGGTTAGGAATAGGAATAGGATTAGGGTTAGGGTTCAGCTGAGGGTGAGGATCAGGGTGTGGGTGAAGGTCAGGGTCAGGGGTACGTTTAGGGCTAGAGTGAGGGTTACGGTTATTTTGAGGGTTATGGTTAGGGGTAGGGTGAGGGTAAGGGTTAGGGTGAGGGTAAGGGTTAGGGTGAGGGTTAGGGCGAGTGTGAGGGTTTGGAATAGGGTTTGGGTTAGGGTTAGGGTGAGGGTTAGGTTTTGGGTGATGTTTAGAGTGAGGGTGATGGTTAGGGTGAGGATGAGGGTTTGGTTGAGGGTGAGGGTTCGGTTGAAGGTGAGGGTTAGGGTGTGGGTGAAGATTAGGGTTAGGGTGAGGGTACGGTTGAGAGTGAGGGTGAGGGTTAGTGTTAGGGTTTGGGTTAGAGATAGTGTGAGTTTGAGAGTGAGGGTTAGGTTTAGGATTAGGGTGAGGGTTAGGGTTAGGTTGAGGATTAGGTATATTGTTAGGGTTAAGGTAAGGGTGAGGGTGGGTGTTATGGTTAGGTTTAGGGTTAGAGTTAGGGTGAGGGTGAGGGTGAGGGTTATGATTAGGTTAGGATTAGGGTTAGGCTGGAGGTGAAGGAGAGGGTGAGGGTGAGTGTTAGGTTTAGGGTGAGGTTTAGGTTTACGGTTAGGGTTAGGGTGAGGGTAAGGATTAGGGCTATGGTTAGGATGAGGGTTAGGCTGAGGGTTAGGGTTAGGATTAGGGTGAGGTTTAGGGCTAGGTTTAGGGTTAGGATAAGGGTTAGACTGAGGGTTAGGGTTAGGGTTAGTGTGAGGGATAGGCTTAGGTTTAGGGTAAGAGTTAGGGTGAGGGTAAAGGTTAGGGTGAGAGTTAGAGTGAGGGTGAGGTTTAGGGTTAGGGTAAAATTTAGGTTTAGGGTTAGGGTTAGGGTGAGGTTAAGGGTGTGAGTAAGTGTTAGGGTGAGGTTTAGGGTGAGGATGAGGGTTAGCGTCAAGGTTAGGTTTAAGATGATGGTTAGGGTTTGGGTAAGTGTTAGGGTGAGGTTTAGGGTGAGGGTGAGGGTTAGGGTTAGGGTGAGGGTAAGTGTTAGGTTGCGGGTTAGTGTGAGTCTGGGCGTTAGGGTTAGCATTAGGGTGAAGGTGAGGGTTAGGGTTAGGATTAGAGTTAGGGTGAGAGTAAAGCTTAGTGTGAGGGTTAGGGTGAGGTTGAGGTTTAGTGTTAGGGTTAGTGGGAGGGGAAGTTTTAGTTTGAGGACTAATTTTAGGGTTCAGATTAGGGTGAGTGTTAGGGTTATTGTGAGAGTGTGGGTGAGGGTTAAGTTCAGTATTAGGTTTAGGGTTAGTGTGAGGGTTAGTGATAGGGTTAGGGTTAGGGTGAGGGTCATAGTTAGGGTTAAGGTGAGGGTTAGTCTGAGAGGTAGGGTTAGGGTTAGGGTGAGGGTTAGGCTTAGTGTGAGGGTTAGGGATAGGTTTAGGGTTAGGGTGAGGGTGAGTTTGAAGGTGAGGGTTTGGGTTAGGGTGAGGGTTAGTGTTAGGGGGAGGGCTAGGTTGGGGGTTAGGGTTTGGGTGAGGGTGAGGTTTTCGGTTAGGTAAGGTTTAGGGTTAGGGTTAGGGTGAGGATTAGGGTGAGGTTGTGGGTTAGGTTTAGGGTAAGGGTGAGGGTCAGGCTTAGTGTTAGGATGAGGGTTAGCTTTAGGCTTAGGGTGAGTGTGAGGGTTCGGGTTCGGGTGAGGGTGAGGGTTAGGGTGTGGGTTAAGTTTCGGTTTAGGGTGAGGCTTAGGGTGACGGTGAGTGTTAGGGTGAGGGTGAGGGTTAGGATTTGGTTTAGGGATAGGATCAGGGTTAGGTTTAGGGTAAGGGTTAGGGTTAGGTTGAGGGTTAGGTTTAGGGTTAGGGTGAGCGTTAGGGTTTGGTTTAGGTTTAGGGTAATGGTTAGGGTTAGGATTAGGGTGAGCCTGAGGGTTAGGTTGAGGGGTAGGTTTAGGGATAGGGTAAGGGTTAGGGTTAGGGTGAGGGTTAGGTTTAGGGTTAGGGTTAAGATGAGGGTGAGGGTGAGGATTAGGGTTAGGGCTAGGGTTAGGGTGAGGGATAGTGTGAGGGTTAGGTTTAGGTTTAGGGTAAGGGTTAGGTTTATGGTGAGGTTTAGTTTCAGGTTTAGGGTTAGGGTGAGGTTGATGCTGAGGGATAGGGTTCGAGTTAGTGTGAGGATAAGGGTTAGGGTGAGGATTAGGGTGAGGGTGAATTTTAGGTTTAGCATAAGGTTTAGGGTGAGGGTTAGGGTTAGGGTTAGGGTTAGGGTAAAGGTTAAGGTTAGGGTAAGGGTTAGGGTTAGGCTTATGGTTATGGTTAGTGTTAGGGTTAGGGTGAGGGTTAGGCTTAGGGTTAGGTTTAGGGTGAGGGTTAGGCTGAGGGGTAGGGTTAGGGATAGAGTGAATCTTAGGTTTAGTGTGAGGATTAGGGTTAGGGTGAGGTTTAGGTTGAGGGTGAGGTTGAGGGTGAGGGCTATTGTTAGGGTTAGTTTGAGCGTTAGTGTTAGGGTGAGCGTTAGGTTTAAGGTGAGTGTTAGGGTTAAAGTAAGGTTTAGGGTGAGGGTTAGCGTTAGGGTTAGCGTTAGGGTGAGGGTCAGGGAGAGGGTTATGTTTAGGTTGAGGGTTAGGTTTAGGGTGAGTGTTAGGGTTAAGGTGAATATTAGGATGATGGTGAGGCTTAGGTTTAGGGTGAGAGTAAGTATTAGGGTTAGGGTTAGGATGAGGCTTAGGCTGAGGCTTAGGGTTAGGGTTAGGGTGAGGTTTAGGGGTAAGATAAGGGTTGGGCTGAGGGTTAGGGTTAGGGTTAGTGTGAGGGTTAGGTTTAGAGTTAGGGTAAGTGTTAGGGTGAGGGTAAATGTTAGGGTGAGAGTTAGGGTGAAGGTGAGGTTTAGGTTTAGGGTGAGGGTTAGGGTCAATTTCAAGTTTAGGGTTAGGGTTAGCGTGAGTGTAAAGTTGTTGGTAAGTGTTAGGGTGAAGTTTAACATGAGGGTGAGGGTTAGTGTGAAGGTTGGGTTTAGGGTTAGGGTTAGGGTGAGGGTTAGGGTTTGGGAAAGTTTTATGGTGAGGTTTAGGTGAGGGTGAGGGTTAGGGTTAGGGTGAGTGTAAGTGTTAGTGTGAGGGTTAGGGTGAGTCTGAGGCTTATGGTTAGCATTAGGGTGAGGGTGAGGGTGAGGGTTAGGGTTAGGATTAGAGTTTGGGTGAGGGTATAGCTTAGGGTGAGGGTTAGGGTGAGGTTGAGGGTGAGGGTAAGTGTTAGGGTGAGGACTACGGAAAGGGTTTGGATTAGGGTGAGTGTTAGGGTTATGGTGAGGGTAAGGGTTAGGTTCAGTATTAGGTTTAGGGTTAGTGTGAGTGTTAGTGATAGGGTTACAGTTAGGGTGAGGGTTAGTCTGAGAGGTAGGGTTAGATTTAGCATTAGGGTTAGGGTTAGGTTTAGGTTTAGGGTGAGGGTGAGTGTGAGGGTGAGGGTTAGGGTTAGGGTGAGGGTTAGTGTTGGGGGGGCTAGGTTGAGGGTTAGGGTTTGGGTGAGGGTGAGGTTTTCGGTTAGGTAAGGTTTAGGGTTAGGTTTAGGGTGAGGTTTTTGGTTAGGGTTAGGGTGAGGGTGAAGGTGAGGGTTAGTGTTAGGATGAGGGTTAGGTTTAGGGTTAGGGTGAGGGTGAGGGTGAGGGTGAGGGTGAGGGTTAGGGTGTGGGTTAAAGTTCGGTTTTGGGTGAGGGTTAAGGTGACGGTGATGCTTAGGGTGAGGGTGAGGATTAGGATAAGATTTAGGGTGAGGGTTAGGGTTAGGGTGAGGGTTAGGGCGAGGAGTAGGGTTAAGGTTAGGAAGAGGGTTAGGGTTTGTCTGAAGGTTAGGGTTAGGGTTAGAGTTAGGTTTAGTATGAGAATAAAGGTTAGGGTGAGGGTTAGGGTGAGAGTTAGGCTTAGTGTGAGGGTTAGGGTTAGGGTTAGGGTTAGGGTTAGGTTTAGGGTAAGTGTTAGAGTTAGGGTGAGGGTTAGGTTTAGGGTTAGCGTTAAGGTTAAAGTTAGGGTTAGGTTTAGGGTGAGGGTCAGGGTTAGGGTTTGGGTGAGTGTGAGGTTTAGGTTGAGGGGTAGGGTTAGGGTTAGGGTAAGGGACAGGGTTAGGGTAATGGTTATGTTTAGGGTCAGGTTTAGGGTGAGGGTGAGGGTTAGGGTTAGGTTTACGATTAGGGTGAGGGTTAAGGTTAGGTTCAGGCTTAGAGTCAGGGTTAGGGTTAGAGTGAGGGTTATGTTTATGGTTAGGGTTAGAGTGAGGGTGAGGCCGAGGTTTAGGGTTAGGGTTACTTTGAGGATAAGGATTAGGGTGAGGTTTAGGGTGAGGTTGAGGGTTAGGGTTAGCATTAGGGTTAGGGTGATTTTTAGGGTGATGGTGAGGGTTAGGGTGAGGGTGAGATTGAGCATGAGGGTTAGGGTGAGTGTGAGTGTGACGGTTAGTGTTAGGTTTAGGGTGAGGATAAGGGTTAGGGTTAGGATTAGGGTTAGTGTAAGGGTTACGCTGAGGTTGAGGGTGAGGGTTAGGGTGAGGGCTATGGTGAGAATGAGGGTTAGTGAGAGGATGAGAGTGAGGTTGATTGTTTCGATTAGGTAAGATTTAGGGTTATGGTTAGCATGAGGATTAGGGTGGGGTATGAGGTTTAGGCTGAGGGTTAGGGTTAGGGTGAGGGTTAGGGTGAGGCTGAGGTTTAGTGTGAGGGTTAGAATTACAGTGAGGGTTAGGGTTAGGGTTAGGTTGAGGATGAGGTTTAGGTATAGGTTAAGGGTTCGGTTACGCTGAGGGTTAGGGTTAGGGCAAATGTTAGGGTGAGGATGAGCATTAGGTTTAGGGTTAGGGTGAGGTTTAGGGTTAGGCTTAGGGTTTGTGTAAGAGTTAGAGTTAGGGTAAAGGTTAGGGTTAGGTTTAGGATTAGGGTTAGGGTTAGGGTTAGGGTGAGGGTTAGTGTTAGGGTTAAGGTTGGGGTTAGGTTGAGGGTACGTGTTAGGGTGAGGGTTAATGATAGGGTGAGGGTTATTGTTAGGTTGAGGGTTAGGATTACAGTTATTGTTAGGGTGAGAGTTTGGTTTAGGGTTACGGTTAGGGTAGGGGTTAGGGTTAGCGTGAGGGTTAGGTTTAGAGTGATGTTTAGGATGACGGTGAGCATTAGGGTGAGGGTGAGGGTGAAGGTGAGGGTTAGGGTGAAGGTTAGGGTTAGGGTTAGGGTTAGGGTTAGGATTAGGGTTAGTGTTAGGGTTAGGGTAAGGTTTAGGCTGAGGGTGAGGGAGAGGATGAGGTTGCGGGTGAGTGTTTCGGTTAGGTAAGGGTTAGGTTTAGGTTTAGGGTGAGGATTATGTTGCGGGGCAGGGTTAGCTTGTGGGTGAGGTTGAGTTTTAGGTTGAGGGTAAGTTTTAGGGTGATGTTTAGGGTGAGGGTGAGTTTTAGGGTGAGAGTTAGGGTTCAGGGAAGGGGAAGGGTTAGGGTGCAGGTGAGGGTTCGGGTTCGGGGGCAAATTAGGGTTAGGGTTAGAGTTCAGGTTAGGGTTCAGTTTAGGGTTAGGGTGATTGTTAGTGTGAGAGGTAGCGTTAGGGTTAGGATGAGGGTTATTCTTAGTGTGAGGGTTACGGTTAGGTTGATTGTTAGGGTTAGTGTGAGGATAAGAGTTAAGGTGAGGGTTAGGGTGAGACTGAGGGTTAGGGTTAGCCTTAGGGTTAGGGTAAAGGTTAGGGTGGGGGTTAGGGTGAGGGTTAGTGTTAGGGTTAGGGTTGGGTGAGGGTTTGGGTGAGTGTAAGGGTTAGGGTGAGGGTTAGGTTGAGGTTGAGGGATAGGGTTATGGTGAGGGTAAGGTTTAGGGTGACGGTTAGGGTGAGGTTGATATTTAGGGTTAGCATTAATGTTAGGAAGAGGGTGAGGGTTAGGGTGATGGTAAGGGTTAGACTGAGTGGTAGGATTAGGGTTAGGATTAGAGTTAGGGTTAGGGTGAGTGTTAGTGTTACAGATAGGGTGAGGGTGAGGGTTAGGGTAAGGGTTAGGTTCAGGGTTAGAGTTAGGGTGAGGGTTAGGGTTAACATTAGGGTTAGGGTTAGGTTTAGGTTGAATGTTAGGGTAAGGTTTAGGGTGAGGTTGAGGGTTAGGGTTAGCATTAGGGTTAGTGTTATGCTTATGGTGCAGGTTAGGATTAGGTTTAGAGTGAGGGTGAGGGTCAGGTTTACGGATAGGATTAGGTTTAGGGTTAGGGCTAGAGTTTGGTTTAGGGTTAGGGTGAGGGTGAGGTATAGAGTGAGTGTTAGTGTTAGGGTGAGGGTTAGGTATATGGTTAGGGTGAGTTTCATTGTTAGGTTTAGAGTTAGGGTGAGGGTGAGTGTTAGGATTAGGGTTAGGGTTAAGGTTAAGGATAGGGTGAGGATTAGGGTTAGGGTTAGGTTTAGGGTGAGTGTTAGGCTGAGGGGTAGGGTTAGGGATAGTGTGACTGTTAGGTTTAGTTTGAGGATTAGGGTTAGGGTGAAATTTAAGTTTAGTGTGAGGTTTTGGTTTAGGGTTACGGTTAGGATGAGTTAGGGTTAGGTTGAGGGTGAGTGTGAGGTTGAGGGCTAGGGTTAGGGTTAGTGTGAGGGTTATTGTTAGGGTAAGCATTAGGTTTAGGGTGAGGGTTAGGGTTAAAGTAAGGGTTAGGGTCAGGGTTAGCGTTAGGGTTAGGGTTAGGGCGAGGGTCAGGGTGAGGGTTATGTTTAGGTTGAGTGTTAGGTTTAGGGGGAGGGTGAGGGTTAGTGTAAGCATTAGGGTGATGGTGAGGGTTAGGGTGAGGGTGAGGGTGAGGTTTAGAGTTAGGGTTAGGGTGAGAGTTAGGGTGAGGTGTCGGGATACGGTTAGCTTGAGGGATAGGGTTAGTTTGAAGGTTAGGGTTAGGGTTTGGTTTAGTGTGAGGATAATGTTTAGGGTGAGGGTTAGTTTGTGGGTGAGAGTTAGGGTGAGCGTTAGGGTTAGGTTCATTGTGAATGTTAGGGTTAATGTGATATTTAGGGTGAGGTTGAGGGTGAGTGTGAGGGTGAGTGTGAGGTTGAGAGTTAGGGTTAGGATTAGGGTTAGGATGAGTTTTAGGGTTAGGGTTAGGGTTAGAGTTATTGTTAGGGTTAGGGTTAGGGTTAGGATGAGGGTGAGGGTTATTGTTAGGGTTAGGGTTAGGGTTATGGTGAGGTTGGGGTTGAGCGTTAGTGTTGCGATTAGGGTTATGGTTAGGGTAAGGCTGAGGGTGTAGGGGAGTTTGAGGGTGAGAGTTAGGGTTAAGGTTAGGGTTAGGGTGAGGTCTTCGGTGAGGGTGAGGGTTAGGCTAAGGGTGAGGGTAAGGGTTTCGGTTCGGTAAAGTTTAGGGTTAGGTTGAGGATTATGCTGAGTTTAGGTTCAGGGTGAAGGTTCGGGTTAGGGTTAGGGTGAGGGTTAGGGTTAGGGTGATGTTTAGGGTGAGGGTTAGGGTTAGGGTGAGGGTGAGGGTGAGGATTAGGGTTAGGGTTAGGTTTAGTGTTTAGGGTTAGGGTTAGGTTTAGGGTTAGGGTTAAGCTGAGTGTGATGATCAGGGTGTGGATGAAGGTTAGGGTGAGGGTTAGGGTTAGGGTTAGAGTGAGGGTTACGGTTATTGTGAGGGTTATGGTTAGGGTTAGGGTGAGGTAAGGGTTAGGGTGAGTGTACAGGTGAGGGTGAGGTTTTGGATTAGGGTGTGGGTTAGGGTTAGGTTGAGCGTTAGTGTTTGGGTGACATTTAGTGTCTGTGTGAGGGTTAGGGTGAGGATGATTGTTTGGGTGAGGGTGAGGGTTTGGTTGAGGGTGAGGGTTAGGTTGTGGGTGAGGATTAGGTTAGGGTGAAGATTAGCGTTAGGGATAGGGTTAGGGTTAGGTTGAGGGTTAGTTAGGGTTAGCATTAGGGTTAGGGTGAGGGGTAGGGAGAGGGGTGGGCTTAGGGTAAGGGTGAGGGTGAGTGTTAGGGTTAGGTTTAGGGTTAGAGTTAGGGTGAGGGTGAGGGTGAGTGTTAGGTTTAATATTAGGACGAGCGTTAGTGTTAGGTTGAGGGTTAGTGATAGTGTTAGGATTAGGGTAAGGGTGAGGGTGAGTGTTACGGTTAGGTTTAGGGTTAGAGTTAGGTTGATGGTGAGGGTGAGACTTATGATTAGGTTAGGATTAGGGTTAGGCTGAGGGTGATGGGGAGGGTGAGGCTGAGGGTTAGGGTTAGGGTGAGGTTTAGGTTTACAGTTAGGTTTAGGATGAGGGTTAGGATTAGGGTTAGGATTAGGATGAGTTTTAGGCTGAGGGTTAGGGTTAGGGTTAAGGTGAGGTTTAGGGCTAGGTTTAGTGTTAGGATAAGTGTTAGGCTGAGGGTTAGGGTTAGGGTTAGTGTGAGGGTTAGGTTTAGGGTTAGGGTAAGAGTTAGGGCGAGGGTAAACGTTAGGGTGAGAGTTAGGGTGAGGGTTAGGGTCAAGTTTAGGTTTAGGGTTAGGTTTAGGGTGAGGGTAAGGGTGTGGGTAAGTGTTAGGGTGAGGTTTAGGGTGAGGGTGAGGGTTAGCGTCAAGATTAGGTTTAAGGTTAAGGTTAGGGTGAGTGTTAGGGTTTGGGTAAGTGTTAGGGTGAGGTTTAGGTTGAGAGTAAGGGTTAGGGTTAGGGTGAGGGTAAGTGTTAGGGTGAGGGTTAGGGTGAGTCTGCTGGTTAGGTTTAGCATTAGGGTGAGGGTGAGGGTTAGGGTTAGGATTAGAGTTAGGGTAAGGGTAAGGCTTAGGGTGAGTGTTAGGGTGAGGTTGAGGGTTAGGTTTAGGGTGAGTTTGAGGGTAAGTGTTAGCGTGAGGACTACGGTTAGGGTTAGGAGTAGGGTGAGTGTTAGTGTTATGGTGAGGGTGAGGGTGAGGGTTAGGTTCAGTATTAGGGTTAGGGTTAGTGTGAGGGTTAGTGATATGCTTAGGCTTAGGGTGAGGGTTAGAGGTAGGGTTAAGGTGAGGGTTAGTCTGAGAGGTAGGGTTAGGGTTAGTGTAAGGGTTAGGCTCAGTGTGAGGGTTAGGGTTAAGGTGAGAGGGTTAGGTTTAGGGTTAGGGTGAGAGTGAGTGTGAGGGTTAGGGTTAGGTTGAGCATTAGTGTTAGAGGGAGGGCTAGGTAGAGGGTTAGGGTTAGGGTGAGGGTTACTGTTAGGTTTAGGCTTAGTATATGGGTTAGGCTGAGGGTAAGCCTTAGGGTTAGTTTGAGTGTTAGGTTTAGGGTTAGGGTTTGGCTTTTGTTGAGGGTAAAGGTTAGGGTCAGGGTTAGGGAAAGGGTGAGGATTAGATTTATGGTGAGGGTTCGGGTTATGGTTAGGATTAGGGTTATTTTTAGGGTTAGCGTGTGGGTAAGCGGAAGGTTAGGTTTATTTATAGGGTTAGGGTGATGGTTAGGGTGTCAGTAAGTGTTAGAGTGAGGGTTAGGGTGAGGTTAGTGATAGGGGGAGGGGGAGGGTTAGTGTTAGCATTAGGGTTAGGGTGAGGGTGAGGGTTAGGTTGAGGATTAGGGTTGAGTTTAGGGATAGGGTGTGGATTAGGGTTAGGGTTATATATAGGGTGAGGGTTAGGGTTAGGATTATGGTGAGGGTAAGGGTTAGGTTGAGGTTTAGGGTGAGCGTGAGGTTTAGGGTTAGCATTAGGTTTAGGTTTAAGGTTAGGATGAGGGTTAGGTTTAGGGTGAGGCTGGGTGTTAGAGTTAGAGTGAGGGTGAGGGTGAGGGTGAAGGTTAGGATTAGGGTTAGGGTTAGGGATAGGATCAGGTTGAGGATGAGGATTAGGGTGTTTTTGAGGGTTAGGGTTAGGGTGAGGGTGAGGGTTAGGGTTATGGTTAGGATGAGTGTTAGGGAAAGGGGTAGGGTTAGGGTTAGGCTGAATGTTAGGATTAGGGTGAGGGTTAGGGGCAAGGTAAGGGTTAGGGTTAGGGTGAGGTTAAGGATTAGTGTGAGGGTGAGGGTTAGGGTTAGGGTTAGGGTGAGGGTTATGTTGAGGGTGAGGGTGAGGGTGAGGGTGAGGGTGAGGGTGATGGTGAGGGTTAGGGTGTTGTTTAGTGTTCAGTTTAGGGTGAGGGTTAGGGTGACGGTGAGCGTTAGGGTTAGGGTGAGGGTTAGGATACAGGTTAGGGTGAGGGTTAGAGTGAGGGGTAGGGTTAAGTTTAGGGAGAGAGTTAGGGTTTGTGTGAGGGTTAGGGTTAGGGTTAGAGTTAGGGTGACTATGAGGATAAAGTTTAGGATGAGGGTTAGTGTGAGGGTTAGGGTTCAGATTAACGTTTGGGTTAGGGTTAGGGTTATGTTTAGGGTAAGTGTTAGGGTTACGGTGAGGGTTAGTTTTAGGGTTAGCATTAGGGTTAGAGTTAGGTTTAGGGTGAGGGTCAGGGTTAGGTTTTGGGTGAGGGTGATGTTTAGGTTGAGGGGTAGGTTTAGGGTTACGGTAAGTGTTAGGGTTAGGGTGAGGGTTATATTTAAGCTTAGGTTTATGATGAGGGTGAGGATGATGGTTAGTGTTAGGGTTACGGTTAGGGTGAGAATTAGGGTTAGGTTTGGGTTAGGGTAAGGGTTAGGGTTAGAGTAAGGTTTAGGTTTAGGGTTAGGGTTAGGGTGAGGGTGAGGCTGAGGGTGAGGTTTAGGGTTAGTGTGAGGATAAGGTTTACGGTGAGGTTTAGGTTGAGGTGGAGGGTAAGAATTAGCATTAGGGTTAGGGTGAGAGTTAGGGTTATGGTTAGGGTAAGGGTTAAGTTTTGGGTGAGGGTTAGGGTTAGGGTGATTTTTAGGGTGACGTTGAGGGTTAGGGTGAGGGTGAGGCTGAGCGTGAGGGTTAGGGTGAGGGTGAGTTTGAGTGTGAGTTTGACGGTTAGGGTTAGGTTTAGGGTGAGGATAAGAATTAGGGTTAGGTTTAGGGTTAGTGTTAGGGTTAGGGTTAGGGTGAGGGTGAGGGTGATGGTTAGGGTTAGACTTAGTTTTATTGTTAATGTTATGTTTAGGGTGAGAGTGAGGGTGAGGGTTAACATGTGGGTTAGGGTTAGGGTTATGGTTAGAGTGAGGGTGAGGGTGAGGGTTAGGGTTAGGATTAGTGTTAGGGATAGGTTTAGGATGAGGGTTAGACTGAGTGTTAGAGTTAGGGTTAGTGTGAGGCTTAGGGTTAGGTTTACAGTTAGGTTGAGGGCAAGGGTTAGGGTAAGGTTTAGGGTGGGTTTGAGGGTTAGGGTTAGGGTGAGGTTTATGGTGAGGGTTTGGGTGAGGGTTAGAGTTAGGGTGAGAGTTAGGGTTAGCGTTAGTGTTAAGATGAGAGTTAGGTTGAGAGTTACGGTTAGGGTGAGTGTGAGGGTTAGGGTTAGGGTTAGGGTGGTGTTTAGGGTTAGGGTGTAGGTTAGGGATAGGTTTATGGTTAGGGTGATGGTTAGGGTTAGAATTAGTGTGAGTGTGAGGGTGAGTGTTAGGTTTAGGATTAGGGTTAGGCTTAGTGTTAGGCTGAGGTTGAGGGTGAGGGTGAGGGTGGGGGTTAGGGTTTGGGTAATGTTTATGTTTAGGTTTAAGTTGAGGGTTATGTTTAGGGTTAGGATGAGGGATACGGTGAGGATTATGGTTATGGTTCAGGTGAGGGTTAGAATTAGTGTGAGGGTTAGGGTTAGGGTGAGGGTAAGTGTTAGGGTGAGGGTTAGGGTGAGGGTGAGCGATAGGGTGATTGTTAAGGTTAGGTTGAGCGTATGGATGAGGGCTAGGGTGAGGGTGAGGATTAGGGTTTGGGTTAGGGTTAGGGTAAGTGTTATTGTGAGGGGTAGGGTTAGGGTAATGGTTAGGGTGAAGGTTAGGATGAGAGTGAGGGTTAGGGTTAGTGTGAGTGTGAGGGTGAGGGTTATGGTGAGGGTTCGTGTTAGAGTTAGGTTTAGGGTTGGGGTGAGAGTGAGGGTTATGTTTAGGGTTAGGGTGCGGGTTAGGGTTAGGGTGATTTTCAGGGTGAGGTGAGTGTTAGGGTGACTGTGAGGGTTCGGGTTTGGGTTCAGATTAGGGTGTGGATGAGGGTTAGGGTGAGGGTGAGGGTTAGGGTTAGGTTTACGGTGTGGGTTAGGGTTAGGGTTAGGATTAGGGTGAGGTTTAGGGTGAGGGGTAGGTTCAGGGTTAGGGTGAGGTTTAGGGTTAGGTTTAGGGTAAGTGTGAGGATAATGGTTAGGGTGAGGGATAGGGTTATTGTTAGGGTTAGGGTGAGAATGAGGGTGAGGGTTATGGTTAGGGTAAGGGTTAGGGTGAGGGTTAGGGTTAGGGTAAGGCTTAGGGTTAGGGTTAGGGTAAGGGTGCGTGTGAGGGTGATGGTTACTGTTAGGTTATGGTGAAGGTGAGGGTTCGGTTTAGGATTAGGGTTAGGGTTAGGTTTATGGTGAGGGTGAGGGTTAGGATTAGGATTAGGTTTAGGGTTAGTCTTTAGGTGAGGTGAGGGTGAGGGTGAGGGTTAGGGAGAGGATTAGGGTTAGGTTTATGGTTAGGGTGAGAGTGAAGGTTAGGTTGAGGTGAGGGTTCAGGTTTGAGAGAGGGTTAGGGTGACGGTGACGGTTAGGGTGAGGGTGAGGTTTAGGTTTAGTGTTAGCTTTAGGGTGATGGTTAGGATCAGGTTTAGGATTAGGGGGAGGGTTAAGATGAGGGTTAGGGTTAGGGTTAGGGTGAGGGTGAGGGTTAAGTTTATGGTTAGGTTTAGGGTAAGTGTTAGGATTAGGGTAAGGGTGAGGGCTAGGGTGAAAGTGAGGGTTAGGGTTAGGGTTAGCATGAGGGTTAGGGTTAGGCTGAGGTTTAGGTTGAGAGGTAGGGTTAGGGTTAGTGTGAGGGTGAGGGTTAGGTTTAGTGTGAGTGTCATGGTTAGTGTTAGGGTTATGGTAAGTTTAAGGGTTAGGGTGAGGTTTATGGTAAGAGTGAGGTTTACGGTTAGCATGAGTTTGAGGGGGAGGCTTAGGTTTACGGTTAGTGTTTGGGTGAGGGTGTGAGTTATGTTTAGGTTTAGGGTGAGAGTTAGGGTTAGGGTGATGTTTAGGGTGAGGGTGAGGGTTAGGATGAGGGTGAGGTTTCGTGTGAGGGTGAAGGTAAGTGTGAGGGTGAGGTTTAGGGTAGGGTTAGGGTTAGGGTTAGGTTTAGGGGGAGGTTTAGGGTGAGGGTTAGGGTTATCATTAGGGTTAGGGTGAGGGGGAGTTTGAGGGTTATGGTGAGGGTTAGGGTTAGGCTGAGGGTTAGGTTTGGGTTTAGGGTAAGGGTGAGGGTGAGAGTGAGGGTGAGGTTTAGCGTGTGGGTGAGGGTTAGGTTTAGGGTGAGGGTTAGGGTGACGGTGAGGGTTAGGTGTGGGTGAGGTTTAGGTTTAGTGTTAGAGTTAGTTTGACAGTTAGGGTCAGGGTTAATATTAAGGTGAGGGTTAAGTTGAGGGTTAGGGTTAGGGTTAGGTTTAGGGTTAGTGTGAGGATTAGTTTTAGTGTGAGTGTAAGCATTAGTGTGAGGGTTAGACTGAGGGTGAGGGTTAGGTTTAGTGTTAGGGTTAGGGTGAGCATTTGGGTGACTGTTAGGTTCATGGTTATGGTTAGGGTGAGGGTTAGGGTGAGGGCAAGTGTTAGGGTCAGGTTTAGATTGAGGGTGCCGGATAGAGTTATGGTGAGGTGAGTGTGAGGGTGAGGGTGAGGGTTAGGGTTAGGGTTAGGGTTAGTTTGAGGGTGAGGTACAGGGTGAGGGTTAGGACAAGGATTAGGCTGAATTTGAGGGTGAGGTTTAGGGTGAGGTTTAGGGTTAGGGTGAGGGTTAGGGTGAGTGGGAGTCAGAGGGTGAGCGTTAGGTTTAGGGTTAGAGTAAGGGTTAGGTTGAGGGTTAGGATTAGGTTAGGACTAGGTTTAGGCTGAGGGTGAGGTTGAGGTTGAGGTTGAGGGTTAGGATTAGGGTGAGGTTTAGGGTTAGGGTTAGGGTTAGGGTTTGTTTAGGGTGAAGGTTAGTTTTAGGTTTAGGGTTAGGATAAGGTTTAGGCTGACGGTTAGGGTTAGGGTTAGTGTGAGGGTTATGTTTAGCGTTAGGGTAAGGGTGTGGGCTAGTGTGAGGATGAAGGTTAGGTTGAGGGTTTAGTTTAGGTAAGGGTAAAGGTTATGTTAGGGTGAGGATTAGCGTGAGGTTGAGGGTTAACGTGAGGGTTAGGGTTAGGGTGAGCGTTAGGGTTATGATTATGGTTAGGTTTAGTGTTAGGGTGCTGTTTAGGGTGAGGGTGAGTGTGAAGGTTCGGGTGAGAGGGAGGGTTAGGGTTAGGGTTAGAGTTAGGGTGAGCGTGAGGGTTAGGGTGAGGGGTAGGTTTAGGGTTAAGGTGAGGATGAGGGTTAGGTTTAGTGTTTGAGTTAGGGTTAGGGTGAGGGTCAGGGTGAGGGTTAGTGTGAGGATTATGGTTAGGGTGAGCATGCGCGTGAGATTGAGGGTGATGGTTAGGGTTAGGTTTAGGGTGAGGGTGAGCATTAGGGTGAGAGTGAGGGTTCAGTTGAGGGTGAGGGGTAGGGGGAGGGTTATGGTTTGGGTTCGGGTTAGAGTTAGGGTGAGTGTGAGGGTGAGGGTGAGGATTAGGGTTAGGTTGAGGGTTATGGTTAATGTCAGGGTTAGGGTTAAGTTGAGGGATAGGGTTAGGGTTAGGTTTAGGATGAGGGTTAGGCTGTGGGGTAGGGTTAGGGTTAGGGTGTGGGTTAGGTTTAGTGTGAATTTTAGGGTTAAGGTTAGGGTCAGGGTTAGGATTAGGGTGTAGGTAAGGGTTAGCTTGAGGGTTACATTGAGGGTGAGGTTTAGGGTTAGGGATAGGGTTAGGGTGAGGTTAAGGTGAGAGCTAGGGTGAGGGTGAGGGTTAGGGTTAGGGTTAGGGATAGGGCTAGGATTAGGTTTAGGGTTAGGGTTAGGGTTAGGGTGAGTCTTAGGCTGAGGGGTAGGGTTAGGTATAGGGTTAGGGTTAGGTTTAGTGTGAGGGTTACGGTTTGGTGTAGGGTTAGGGTGAGGGCTAGGGTGAGTGTGAGGGTGAGGGTTAGGTTTAGGGATAGGGTGAGGATTAGGGTTAGGTTTACAGTTAGGGTGAGGTTTAGGGTGATGGGTAGGGATACAGTTAGTGTGAGGGATAGGTTTAGTGGGAGGTTTAGGGTTAGGTTTAGGGTTAGTGTTAGGGTGAGGGTTCGGGTGAGGGTTCGGGTTAAGGTGTGGTTGAGGATTAGGGTTATTGTGAGGACTAGTTTTAGAGTTAGGGTGACTGTTAGGGTTAGGGTTAGGCTGAGGGTAAGGGTTAGAGTTAGGGTGATTGTGAAGGTAAGGTTTAGGGTTAGTGTTACGGTTAGGGTGAGGGTTCGGGTTAGTGTGAGAGTTAGGGTTAGGGTTAGGTGAAGTTGATGTAAGGGTTAGGCTTAGGGTTAGGGTGAGGGTGAGGGTTAGGATTAGAATTAGGGTTAGGATTAGGGTTAGGGTGAGGTTGAGGTTTAGTCTTAGGGTGAGGGTTAGGGTTATTGTTAGGGTTAGGGTGCGAGTGAGGGTGCGGGTGAGGGTGAGGTTTAGGGTTAGGGTAGGGTTAGGTTTAGGCTGAGGGTGAGGTTGATGGATAGTGTTCGGGTAAGGGTGAGGGCTAGGGTGAGGGTGAGGGTTAATGTGAGGGTGAGGGTGAGGGTTTCGTTTATGTCAGGTTTCGGGTTAAGGTGAGGATTAGGGTGAGGGTGTGGGTTTCGTTTACATCAGGTTAGGGTTAAGCTGAGGTTAGGGTTACACTGAGGGTTAGGGTTAGGGTTAAGGTGTGGGTTAAGGTTAGGGTGATGTTTAGGGTGAGGGTCAGGGTTAGGGTGAGAGTTAGGGTGAGGTTTAGGGTTAGTGTTAGGATTAGGGTTTGGGTGAGTGTGAGGTTTAGGGTTAGAGTTAGGGTTATGGGGAGGGTTAAATTGAGCGTCAGTGTTAGGGTAGTGTTAGGGTTAGGGTTAGGATGAGGGTTAGGTTGAGGTTTAGGGTTAGGGTTAGGTTTAGGGTTAGGATGAGCGTTAGGCTGAGGGTTAGGTTTAAGGTTAGTGTGAGGTTTAGGTTTAGGTTAGGGTTAGGGTTAGGGTTTGGTTAGGGTGAAGGTTAGTTTTAGGTTTAGGGTTAGCATTAGGTTTAGGCTGAGCGTTAGGGTACGGGTTAGTGTGAGGGATAGGTTTAGGGTTAGGTTTAGGGTGTGGACTATGGTGAGGGTGAGGGTGAGGGTTAGGGTTAGTGTTAGGGTTAGGGTTAGGTTCAGGGGTAGGTTAAGGGTTAGGATTAGGTTAAGGACTAGGGGTTAGGCTGAGGGTGAGGGTGAGGTTGAGGGTGAGGGTTAGGGTTAGAGTGAGGGTTAGATTAAGGGTGAGAAAGAGGGGGAGATTTTGGTTTAGGGTTAGAGTTAGGTTGAGGGTAAGGGTTAGGATTAGGGTTAGCACTAAGTTTAGGCGGAGGGTGAGGGTGAGGCTGAATGTGAGGTTTAGGTTTAGGGTGAGGGTTAGGGTTAGGGTTAGTTTTAGGGTGAGGGTTAGGGTTAGGGTTAGGGTTAGGGTTTGGTTAGGGTGAAGGTTAATTTTAGGTTTAGGCTTAGACTAAGGTTTAGTCTGAGGGTTAGGGTTAGGGTTAGTGTGAGGGTTAGGTTTAGCGTTAGAGTTAGGGTGTGGGCTAGGCTGACGGTGAGGGTTAGGGTGAGGATGAGGGTGAAGGATTAGTTTAGGTAAGTGTTAAGGTTAGGTTAGGGTGAGGATTATGGTGAGGTTGAGGGTTAAGGTGAGGGTTAGGGTTAGGGTGTGGGGTAGGGTTACTGTGAGGGTTAGGATTAGGGTTAGGGTGAGGGTGAGGGTAAGGGTTAGTGTGAGGGTTAGGGTGAGGGTGCGGTTTAGGGTTAGAGTTATGGTTAGGATTAGGGTGAGGGTGAGGATTAGGATAAGTGTTAGGGTGAGGGTTAGGGTTGGGGTGCAGTTTAGGGTTAGGGTTTGTGTTAGGGTGAGTGTGAGGGTTAGGGTTAGGTTTAGTGTTAGGAATAGGCTGAGGGTGAGGGTTAGGGTGACGTTGAGCGTTAGGGTTATGGTTAGAGTGATGGTGAGGGATAGGGTGAGGGCGATGGTTATTGTGAGGGTGAGGGTGAGGTTTTCGTTTACATCAAGGATAGGGTTAATCTGAGGTTAGTTTTAGGGTGAGGGTTAGGTTTAGAGGTAAGGTGAGGTTTAGTGTTAGGTGATGTTTAGGGTGAGGGTGAGGGTTAGGGTGAGGGTGAGGATTACGGTATGGGCAAGGGTGAGGGTTAAGATTGGGAATACGGTTAGGGTTAGGGTTAGACTGGAGTTGATGGTGAGGGTGAGGGTGAGGGTTTGGTTTAGGTTAGGTTTAGGGTTAGGGTGAGGGTTACGGTTTCTGTGAGGGTTATGGTTAGGGTTAAGGTTAGGGTTAGGGTGAGGGGAAGGGTTCGAGTGAGGTTTAGGGTGAGGGTGAGGTTTAGGGTTAGGGTTAGATTTAGGGTGAGGGCTTGTGGGAGGGTGAGGGTTAGTGTGAAGGTAAGGGTGAGGGGTTCTTTTAGCCAGGGTTTAGTGTTATGGTGAAGATTAGGGTGAGGGTGAGGGTTAGGTTGAGGGTTAGGTTTAGGGTGAGGGTTAGGGCAAGGGTTAGAGTGAGGGTTATGGTTTGGATGATGTTTAGCATGAGGGTGAGGGTTATGGTGAGGATGAATTTTCGGGTGAGGGTCAGGGTTCAAGTGATGGTAAGAGTTAGGGTGTGGTTGAGGATTAGTGTTAGGTTGAGTATTAGCATTAGATTTAGGGTTAGTGTGAGGGTGAGGGTTAGGGCTAGGATTAGGTTTAGGTTGACGGTTAGGATTAGGGTTAGGTTTAGTAGGATTGTTAGGGTGAAGGGTAGGGTTAGGGTTAGGGTTAGGAAGAGTGTTATGGTGTCAGTGAGTGTTGGGGTGAGGGTCAGGGTAAGGGTATGGGTGAGGGTTAGGTTTAGGGTGAGGATTAGGGTTAGAGTTAGGTTAATGGTGAGGGTAAGGGTTAGGGTGAGGTTTAGTGTGAGGCTTAGGCTTAGGGTTAGTGTTAGGGTTAGGTTGAGGGTGAGGGTGAGGTATAGGGTTTGGGTTAGGGTTAGGGTGAGGGTTAGTGATAGGTTTACGGTTAGGGTGAGAGTGAGGGTGAGGGTTAGGGTAAGGTTTAAGGTTAGAGTTAGGGTGAGGGTGAGGGTTAGTATTAGGGTTAATATTTGAGTTAGCCTGAGGGTGAGGGTGAGGGTTAGGTTTAGTGTAAGTGTTAGGGTTAGGGTTACGTTTAGGGTGAGTGTGAGTGTTAGCGTTCGGGTTAGGATGAGCCTTAGGCTGAGGTTTAGGGTTAGGGTTAGTGTGAGGGTAAAGAATTAGGGTTAGGGTTAGGGTTAAGTTGAGGGTTGGGGTTAGGTTTAGGATTAGGATAAGGGTTAGGTTCACAGTTAGGCTTAGTGTTAGTGTGAGGGTTAGGTTTAGGGTTAGAGTTAGGTTTAGGGTCAGGGTAAATGTTAGGGTGAGGGTTGGGGTGAGGGTGAGGGTTAGGGTTAGGGTGAGGGTTAGGGTGAGGGTTAGGGGGAGTGTGAGGGTTTGGTTTAGTGTTAGAGTTAGGGTGAGTGTGAGGGTTAGTAGTAGGGTTAGCTCTAGGTTTAGGCTGAGGGTGAGGGTGAGGTTGAGTGTGAGGTTTAGGGTTATGATGAGGGTTTGGGTTAGGATTAGGTTTAGGGTGAGGGTTAATGTTAGGGTTAGGGTTAGGATGAGTTTGTTAGGCTGAGGGTTTGGGTTAGGATTATTGTGAGGGTTAGGTTTAGGGTTAGGGTTAGGTTGTGGGCTACGTTGAGGGTGAGGGTGAGGGTTTAGTTTATGTAAGGGTTAAGGTAAGGTTAGGTTGAGGATTAGAGTGAGGTTGAGGGTTAAGGTGAGGGTAAGGGTTAGGGTTAGGGTTAGGTTTACTGTGAGATTTAGGGTTACGCTAAGCGTGAGGGTGAGGGTTAGGGTTAGGGTGAGGGTTACGGTGAGGGTGAGGGTTAGGATTAGAGTTAGGGTTAAGATTAAGGTGAGGTGGAGGGTGAGGGTTAGTGTTAGGGTGAAGGTTAGGGTTGGGGTGAGTCATAGGGTTAGGGTTAGGGTTGGGGTGAGGGTGAGGTTGAGGGTGAGCGTGAGGTTTTTGTTTACGTGAGGGTTAGGGTTAAGATGACGTTAGGGTTAGGGTAAGGGTTAGGGTTATGGTTAAGGTGAGGTTTACGGTTAGTGTAAGGTTTAGGGTGAGGGTGAAGGTTAGGGTGAGGGTGAGGGTTAGGGTAAGTGTCAGGGTGAGGGTTTGGATTGGGAATAGGTTAGGTTTAGGGTTGGGCTGAAAGTGAGGGTGAGGGTGAGGGTGAGGCTGAGGGTTAGGGTTAGGGTTAATGTTAGGTTTAGGGTTAGGGTGAGGGTAATGGTTACTGTGAGGGTTATGGTTAGGGTTAGGGTTAGGGTAAGGGTAAGGATTAGAGTGAGGTTTAGGGTGAGGGTGAGGTTTAGTGTTAGGGTTAGGATTAAGGTGATGGCTAAGGTGAGGGTGAGTGTTAGTGTGAGTTTTATGTTGAGGGTTTATTTTAGCCAAGGATTTGGGTTATGGTGAGGAATAGGGTGAGGTTGACAATTAGGTATTGGGTTAGGGTTAGGATGAGGGTTAGGGCTAAGGTTAGGGTGAGGGTTAGGGTTTGGGTGATGTTTAGCATGAGGGTGATGGTTAAGTGAGGGTGAGGGTCAGGGGGTGGGTGAGGATTAGGGTTAGGTTGAGTGTTAGTGTTAGGTTTAGGTTTAGTGTGAGGGTGAGGGTTATGGGTAGCATTAGGGTTAGGTTGAGGGTTTGGATTAGGGTTAGGGTTAGTCTGAGGGTGAGGGTGAATGGTAGGGTTAGGGTTTGGGTGAGGTTTAGGGTGAGGGTGAGTGTTAGGGTGAGGGTATGGGTGAGGGTTACTGTTAGGTGTAGGGTTAGGTTGAGTTTAAGGGTGAGGTTTAGGTTTAGAAATAGGGTTAGGGTTAGGGTGCGGGTGAATGTTAGGTTTAGGGTGAAGATTAGGGTTAGAGTTAGGTTTATGTTGAGGGTAAGGGTTAGGGTGAGGTTTAGTGTGAGGGTTATGGTTAGGGTTAGGGAGAGGGTGAGGTATAGGTTTTGGATTACCGTTAGGGTGAGTGTTAGGTATAAGTTTAGGGTTAGGTTGAGGGTGAGGGTGAGGGTTAGGGTTAGGTTTAGGGTTAGAATTAGGTAGAGGGTGAGGGTTAGGCTTAGTATTAGAGTTAGCCTGAGGGTGAGGGTGAGGGTTAGGGTTAGTGTGAGGGTTAGGGTTAGGGTTAGGGAGAGGGTTAGGTTTAGGGTTAGTGTGAGGGTTAAGTTAAGGGTTAGGGTAGGGTTAGGGTCAGAGTAAAGGTTAGGGTGAGGTTTAGGGTGAGGGTGAGGGTAAAGGTTAGTGTGAGGGTTAGGGTGAGGGTGAGGGTTAGGGTTAGGGTGAGGGTTAGGATAAGGGTTAGGGTGAGGGTACGGGTTAGGGTGACGGTAAGGTTGAGGGTGAGGGATAGGATTATGTTGTGGGTAAGGGTTAGGGTGAGGGTTAGCGTGAGGTTTAGGGTTAGGGTGGGGGTTAGGGTTAGGGTTAGATTGAGGGTTAGGGTTAGGGTGATGTTTATTGTGAGAGTATCCTTTAGGGTGAGGGTGAGTTTTCGGGTGAGCATGAGGGTTAGGATGAGGGTGAGGGTTAGGGTCACAGTTAGGATTAGGGAGAGGGGTAGGGTGAGCATTAGGGTTAGGATTAGGGTTAGAGTGAGGATGAGGGTGAGCGATAGGGTGTGGGTAAGTCTTATGGTTAGGTTTAGGGATAGGGCTAGGGTGAGGGTGAGGGTTAGTGTGAGGGTGAAGGTTTCCTTTACATTAGTGTTACGGTTAGGGTGAGGATTAGGTTGAGGGTGTGGGTTAAGCTGAGGTTAGGATTAGTGTGATGGTTAGGGTTAGGGTGATGTTTAGTGTGAGGGTGAGTGTTCGGTGAGGGTGAGGGTGAGGGTGAGGATTAGTGTTAGGGTTAGGTTTAGGTTGAGGGTGATTGTGAGGGTTAGGATTAGGAATAGGATTAGGGTTAGGGTTAAGCTGATGCTGCGGGTCAGGGTGAGGGTGAAGATTAGGGTCAGGTTTAGGATTAGGGTTAGAGTGAGGGTTACGGTTAGTGTGAGGGTAATGGTTAGGGTTAGGGTGAGGGTAAGGATTAGGGTGAGAGTAAAGGTTAGGGTGAGGGTTAGGGTGAGTGTGAGGGTTTGGATTATGGTTTGTTTTAGAGTTAGGGTGAGGGTTAGGATTTGGGTGATGTTTAGAGTGAGAGTGAGGGTTAGGGTGAAGATGAGGGTGAGGGTGAGGGTGAGGGTTCGGTTGAGGGTGAGGGTTAGGGTGTGGGTGAGGCTTAGTTTTAGGGTGAGGGTTAGCGTTAGGGGTAGGTTTAGGGTTAGGTTGAGGGTTAGGGTTAGAGTTAGGGTGAGGGGTAGGGACAGGGTTAGGGTCTGGTTTAGGGTGAGGTTTAGGGTGAGTGTGAGGGTTTGGTTGAGGGTGAGGGTGAGGGTTAGGGTTAGGGTTTGCGTTAGACTTAGGGTGAGTTTGAGGGTGAGGGTTAGGTTTAAGATTAGGGTGAGGGTTAGGGTTAGGTTGAGGGTTAGGGATAGTGTTAGGGTTAGGGTAAGGGTGAGGGTGAGTGTTAGGTTTAGGTTTAGGGTTAGAGTTAGGGTGATGGTGAGGGTGAGGCTTAGGATTAGGTTAGATTTAGGGTTAGGCTGTGGGTGATCGAGAGGATGAGGTTGAAGGTTAGGGTTAGGGTGAGGTTTAGGTTTCCGGTTAGGGTTAGGGTGAGGGTTAGGATTAGGGTTATGGTTAGGATGAGGGTTATGCTAAGGGTTAGGGTTAGGGTTAGGGTGAGGTTTAGGGCTAGGTTTAGGGTTAGGATAAGGATTAGGCTGAGGATTAGGGTTCGGGTTAATGTGAGGGTTAGGTTTAGTTTTAGGGTAAGAGTTAGGGTGAGGGTAAAGTTTAGGGTGAGGGTTAGGGTGAGGGTGAGGTTTAGGGTTAGGTTGAGGGTTAGGGTCAATTTTAGGTTTAGGGTTAGGGTTAGAGTGAGGGTAAGGGTGTGGGTAAGTGTTAGGGTGAGGTTTAGATTGAGGGTGAGGGTTAGCGTCAAGGTTAAGATAAGGATTAGGGTTAAGGTGAGGGTTAGGGTTTGGGTGAGTGTTAGGGTGAGTTTTGGGGTGAGGGTGAGGGTTAGGGTGAGGCTAAAGTGTTAGGGAGAGGATTACGGTGAGGCTGAGGGTTATGGTTAGCATTAGGGTGAGGGTGAGGGTTAGGGTGTAGTTTTGGGTTAAGGTTAAGGATAGGGTGAGGATTAGGATTAGGGTTAGGTTGAGGGTAAGGGTTATGGTGAGGGGTAACATTAGAGTTTGTGTGAGGGTTAGGTTTAGTGTGAGGGTTAGGGTTGGTTTACGGTGACGGTAAGGGATAGGGTGACGGTTAGGTTTTGTGTGAGGTAGGATGAGGGTTAGGGTTAGGGTGAGGGTTAGGGATAGGTTTAGGGTTAGAGTGAGGGTTAGGGTTAGGGTTAGGATTAGAGTTAGGGTGACGGTAAGGCTTCGGGTGAGGGTTAGGGTGAGGATGAGAGTTAGAGTTAGGGTGAGGGTGAGGGTAAGTTTTAGCATGAGGACTAGTGTTAGGTTTAGGATTAGGGTGAGTGTTAGGGTTATGGTGAGGGTGAGGGTGAGGGTTAGGTTCAGTATTAAGGTAAGGGTTAGTGTGAGGGTTAGTGATAGTGTTAGGGTTAGGGTGAGGGTTAGAGTTAGGGTAAAGGTGAGGGTTAATCTGAGAGGTAGGGTTAGGTTTATGGTGAGAGTTAGGCTCAGTGTGAGGGTTAGGGTTAGGGTGAGGGTTAGGGTTAGGTTTAGGGTGAGGGTAAGGGTGAGTGTGAGGGTGAGGGTTAGGGTTATGGTGAGGGCTAGTTTTGGGGGAGGGCTAGGTTGAGGGTTAGGTTGAGGGTGAGAGTGAGTGTGAGGTTTTCGGTTAGGTAAGTTTTAGCGTTAGGGTTAGGGTGAGGATTAGGGTGAGGTTTTGGCTTAGGGTTAGAGTGAGGGTGAGGGTTAGTGTTAGGATGAGGGTTAGGGATAGGGTTAAGGTGAGGGTGCGGGTGAGGGTGAGGGTTAGGCTTAGTGTTAATGTGAGGTTTAGGGTTACGGTTAGGGTGAGGGTTAGGGTTAGGGTTAGGTTGAGGGTTAGTGTTAGGTTGATGTTTAGTGTGAGGGTGAGGGTTAGGGTGTGGGAGAGTGTTTGGGTAGAGATAGAGTTAGGGTTAGGGATAGGGTTAGGGTTTGGGTAAAGTTTAGGGTGAGGGTGATGATTAGGGTTAGCGTGAGGGTTAGGGTTAGATTTAGGGTTAAGATGAGGTTTAGGCTGAGGGTTAGGGTTAGGTTTAGGGTTAGTGTGAGGGTTCAGGTTAGGGTGAGGGTTGGATTTAGGTTTAGGGTTAGTATAAGGGATAGGGTGAGGGTTAGTGTTACGGTTAATATGAGTGTTAGGTTTAGGGTTATGGTTTTGGTTAGGTTGAGGGTAATGGTTAGGGTGAGGGTTAGGGTGAGGCTGAGGGATAGGTTTAGGGTGAGGGTTAGGTTGAGTGTTAGGATTATGGTTATGGTTAGGGTAAGGCTCAGGGGGAAGGAGAGGTTGAGGGTGAGCATTAGGGTTAAGATTACTGATAGGGTGAGGATTTCGGTTAAGGTTAGATTTAGGGTGAGGGTTAGGCTCAGGGTATAGCGTTAGGGTTAGGTTGAGGGTTAGGTTTAGTGTGAGGTTTAGGGTTAGGGTTAGAGTGAGGGTTAGGTTTAGTGTGTTGGTTAGGGTTAGGGTTAGGTTGAGGGTAAGGGTTAGGGTGAGGGTTAGGGTGAGGCTGAGGTTTAGGGTTAGCATTAGTTTTAAGGTTAGGGTTAGGATGAGGGTTAGGGTGAGGAAGAGGGTGAGGGTGAGGTAAGGGTTAGGATGAGGGTTATATTTAGTGTGAGGGTGAAGGTTAGGTTTAGTATGAGGATGAAGTTTAGGTTTAGGGTGAGTATTAGGGTTAGGGTAAGGGTGAGGGGTAGGGTTAGGGTTAGGGTTAGGGTGAGGGTCAGGGTGAGGGATAGGTTTAGGTTGAGGATTAGATTTAGGGTGAGGTTTAGGGTTTGGATTAGGGTGAGATTTAGGGTTAGGGTGATGTTTATTGTGAGGGTGAGTGTTAGGGCGAGTGTGAGTGTTCGGGTGAGGGTGAGTGTTCGGGTGAGGGTGAGGATTAGGGTGTGCTTGAGGGTTAGGGTTAGTATGAGAGTCAGGGTGAAGTGTAGGGATAGGGTTAGAGTGTGGATTAGGGTTAGTGTGAAGGTTAGAGTTAGGGTTAGGGTTAGCGTTAGTGTGAGGATAAGAGTTAGGGTGTGGGTTAGTGTGAGGGTGAGGGTTAGGGTTAGCGTTAGGGTTAGGGTGAGCGTTACGGTGAGGTTTAGGGGTAAGGTGAGGGTTAGGATTAGGGTTAGTGTGAGGGTTAGTGTTGGGGTGATGTTTAGGGTGAAGTTGAGGGATAGTGTGAGGGTGAGAGTGAGGGTGAGGGTTAGTGTGAGGGTGCGCGTGCGGGTGAGGGTGAGGGTGAGGGTTAGGGTTAGGTTTAGGGTAAGGGTGAGGGTTAGGGTTAGGATTAGTGTTAGGGTTAGGCTGAGGGTGAGGATGAAAGTGAGGGTGAGGGTTAGGGTTAGGTTTAGGGTGAGGATTCGAGTTAGTGTGGGGGTTAGTGTGATGGTGAGGGTCAGGGTGAGGGTGAGTGTTAGAATGAGGGTGAGGGTGAGGGTTAGGGTTAAGATTAGGTTAAGGTGAGTTTTACGGTGAGTGTTAGGGTTAGGGTTTGGGTTAGGTGAGGGTGAGGGTGAGGGTTTGCGTTAGGGTTAGGTTTAGGGTTAGGGTGAGGGTGGGGTTCAGGTTTAGGGTTAGGATTATGTAAAGGGTAAGGCTGAGGGGGAAGTGGAGGTTGAGTGTGAGGTTTTGGGTTAGGGTTACGTTTAGGTTGAGGGTTACTGTTAGGTTTAGGTTTAGTCTAAGGTCTAGGCTGAGGGTAAGGGTTAGATTTAGTGTGAGTGTTAGGTTTAGGGATAGGGTTTGGGTTAGGTTGAGGGTAAAGTTTAGAGTGAGGGTTATGGAGAGGATGAGGGTTAGGGTTACCGTGAGAGCTCGGGTGAGGTTTAGGGTTAGGGTTATGGTTAGGGGTAACGTGAGGGTTAGGGTGAAGGTTAGGTTTAGGGTTAGGGTTCGGGTGTGGTTTAGGGTGTGGGTAAGTGTTAGAGTGAGAGTTAGGGTGAGGGTGAGGGTTAGGAGGAGGGTGATGGTTAGTGTTAGCATTAGGGTTAGGGTGAGGGTGAGGGTTAGGTTTAGGGTGAGGGTTAAGGTGAGGGTTAGGTTTAGTGTGAGGATTAGGGTTATGTTTAGGGTGAAGTTTAGGTTTAGTGTGAGGGTTAGGGTTAGTTTTAGGGTGAGGGTAAGGGTTAGGGTGAGGTTTAGGGTGAGGGTGAGGTTTAGGGTTAGCGTTAGGTTTAGGTTTAAGGTTAGGATGAGAGTTAGGGTGAGGGTGAGGGTGAGAGTGAGGGTGAAGCTTATGTTTAGGATGAGGGTTAGGGTTAAGGTGGGGGTTCGGGTTAGGTTTAGGGTGAGGGTTAGGGTCAGGGTAAGTGTTAGAGTGAGGGTTAGGGTTATGGTTATGTTTAGTGTGAGGGTCAGGGTGAGGGTTAGGGTTAGGTTGAGGGTTAGGGTTAGGGTTAGGGTGAGAGTTAGGGTTAGGGTTAGTGTTAGGTTGAGGGTGAGGGTTATGGTCAGGGTTAGGTGGAGGATTATGGTGAGGTTTAGGGTTAGGATAAGTTTGAGGGTTAGGGTTAGGCTGAGGGTGAGGGTGAAAGTGAGGGTGAGGGTTAGGGTTAGGGTTAGGGTGAGGGTTAGTGTGAGGGGTAGTGTTAGGTTTAAGGTGAGGGTTAGGGTTAGGGTGATGTTTAGGGTGAGGGTGAGGGTTAGGGTGAGGGTGAGGGTGAGGGTGAGGGTAAGGGTTAGGGTTTTGTTTTGGGTGAGGCAGAGGGTTAGTGCTAGGAATAGGATTAAGTTTAGGGTTAAGCAGAGCCTGAGGGTAAGTGTGAGGGTGAAGGTTAGGGTCAGGGTTAGGATTAGGGTTAGAGTGAGGGTTATGGTTAATGTGAGTGTTATGGTTAGGCTTAGGGTGAGGGTAAGGGTTAGGGTGAGAGTAAAGGTTAGGGTGAGTGTTAGAGTGAGTGTGAGGGTTTGGATTAGTGTTTGTGTTAGGGTTAGGGTGAGGGTTAGGATTTGGTTGATATTTAGTTTGAAAGTGAGGGTTAGGGTGTAGGTGAGGATTAGGTTTAAGGTGCGGGTTAGCGTTAGAGGTAGGTTTAGGGTTAGGTTGAGGGTTAGGGTTAGGGTTAGGGTGAGGAGTAGGGACAGGGTTAGGGTCAGGTTTAGGGTGAGGTTTAGGGTGAGTGTGAGGGTTAGGTTGAGGGTGAGGGTGAGGGTGAGGGTTAGGGTTAGAGTTTGCGTTAGACTTAGGGTGAGTTTGAGGGTGAGGGTTAGCTTTAGGATTAGGGTGAGGGTTAGGGTTAGTTTGAGGGTTAGGGTTAGTGTTAGGTTTAGGGTAAGGGTGAGGGTGTTTGTTAGGTTTAGGTTTAGGGTTAGAGTTAGGGTGAGGGTGAGGGTGAGGTTTAGGATTAGGTTATTATTAGGGTTAGGCTGAGGGTAATGGAGAGGGTGAGGTTGAGGGTTAGGGTTAGGGTGAGTTTGAGGGTGAGGCTTAGGTTTAGGATTAGGATTAGGTTTAGGGTTAGGGTGAGTGTTACAGTGAAGGTGAGGTTGAGGGTGAAGGTGAGGGTTAGTGTGTGGGTGAGGGTTAGGGTTAGGGTGAGGATTAGTTTTAGGCTTAGGGTTAAGGTTATGGTGAGGGTAAAGTTTAGGGTTAGGTTTAGTGTGAGGATGAGGGTTAGGGTTAATTTTAGGGTTAGGGTGAGGGTTACGGTTAGGGTTATGGTTAGGGTTAGGGTGAGGGTGAGGTATAGTTTGAGGGTTAGGGTTAGGATGAAGGTTAGGGATAGTGTTAGGTTAGGGTGAGGGTGAGGGTGAGTGTTAGGTTTAGGTTTAGAGTTAGGGTGAGGGTGAGGGTGAGGGTTAGGATTAGGGTTAGGGTTATGGTTAGGTTGAGGGTTAGGCTGAGGGTTAGTGTTAAGGTTAGTGTCACCGTTAGGGTTAGGGTTAGGTTTAGGGTTAGTGTGAGGGTTAGTGTTAGATTTAGTGTTAGCATAAGGTTTAGGCTGAGGGTTAGGGTTAGGTTTAGTGTGAGGGTTAGGTTTAGGGTTAGGGTAAGGATTAGTGTGAGGTTAAAGTTTAGGTTGAGGGTTACGTTGAGGGTGAGGGTTAGGGTCAGTGTGAGCGTTATGGTGAAGGTTAGGGTTAGGGTTAGGTTGAGGGTGAGGGTGTGGGTAAGTGTTAGGTAGAGTGTAAGGGTTAGGGTGAGTGTACTGGTGAGGCTGAGGATTAGGTTTAGCGTTAGGGTTAGGGTTAGGGTAAGGGTTAGTGTGAGGTTTTTTTTTTTTTTCACAGAAAAACAGAATTTATTTAAAATTTAAAAACAACAGTAAATTCTCAATATCATCAAGTGTCCAGATACTGTTGAAATTGTCTCATTTCATGAATCATTTTTTTCCCAGTTCATTTGTGTTATTACCCCCTAATAAACTCTGTAGCCTGCCTTGGCTGATAAATTGCTTAAGTTGCTTTTGATCTACAAGTTTTCTGTGTGTTTGTTACTTGTTTATCATTTGAGAGCTGCTTACAATTCAATTAATGATTGTACCCTTCTGGTGGGGTTTAACATGTTCTTTTTTTTTTTTAATTGTATTTTATTTTATTTGAGAACATACTGTACAGAGGGGCTACAATTACATGGGCAGGATAATGCATACATTTCTTACCAAGCATTGCAGCCTCCTCCTTTGTTTACCATTCCCTTCCCTTCCCCGCCTCCCCCCTCCCCCCACCCAATTTTACCCCCCTCCCCCCACCCAATTATACCCCCCTCCCCCCCCACACCGACATTGTAAAGCTGGTTTTGACATGATATTTTGCACTTCTCATTGTTGCAACAGGTGTGAGGTTTTGCCTTAAGCTTAAGGATATGGTGAGGATTGGGGTTAGGGTTAGGTTTATGGTGAGGTTTAGGCTGAGGGGAAGGCTTAGGGTTAGGGTGAGGGTGAGGTTTAGTGTTAGGTTTAGGGTTAGGGTTAGGGTGACGGTAAGTGTTAGGGTGAAGGTTAGGGTGATTGTGTGGTTTATGGTTTGCATTAGGTTTAGAGTTAGGGTTAGGATGAATGTTAGGGTTATGTTTAGGGTTAGGGTTAAGGTGATGGTGAGGGTTGGGGTTAGGTTTAGTGTTAGGGTTAGTTTTAGGGTGAGGGCAAGGGTGAGGGTGAGGTTTAGGGTGAGGGTGAGGGTGAGGGTGAGGTTTTCATTTAAGTAAGTGTTAGGGTTAGGGTTAGGGTGAGGTGTAGGGTGAGGGTGTGGGTTGGGGTTAGGGTTAGGGTGAGGCTGAGGGTGAAGGTTAGTGTTAGGATGAGGATTAGGGTTAGGGTGAGGGTGAGGGTGAGGGTAAGTGTTAGGGTTAGGATTAGTGTGAGAGTTAGGGTTACGGTGAGGGTTAGGGTTAGGGTGAGGAGTAGGGTTAGGGTTACGGTGAGGGTTAGGGTTGGGTGATGTTTAGTGTGCGGGTGACGGTTAGGGTGAGGGTGAGTGTTCTGTTGAGAATTAGTGTTAGGGTTAGGGATTGGGTTAGTGTGAGGGTAAGTGTTACGGTGAGGGTTAGGGTGAGGGTGAGGTTTAGGGTTAGGGTGAGTGTTAGGTATAGGGTTATGATGAGGGTGAGGGTTAGGGTGAGCCGTAGGTTTAGGGTTAGGGTTAGTTTGCGGGTTAGGGTGAGGGTAAGCGTTAGGGTGAGGTTAAGGGTGAGGGTGAGTTTTAGGGTTAGGGTGAGTGTAAGGTTTAGGGTGAGGGTTAGGGTTAGGGTGAGTGATAGGGTAAGGATTAGTGTTAGTGTGAGAGTTAGGGTGACGGTTAGGATTAGTGTTAGTGTGAGGATAAGTGTTAGGGTGAGGGTTAGGGTGAGGGTGAGGGTTAGGATTAAGTTTATTGTGAGGATAAGGGTTAGGGTGAGGGTTAGAGTAAGGGTGTGGTGTTGGGTTAGTGTTAGGGATAGGGTGAGCGTAAGGGTGAGGGTTAGGTTTAGGGTGAGGGTTATGTTTAGGTTTAGGGTGAGGGTGAGGGTGAGGTTCAGCATTAGGGTTAGGTTTAGGGTTAGGGTGAGGGTCGGTAGAGGGTTAGGGTTAGGATTAGTGTTAGGGTTAGGGTGAGGGCTAGGGTGAATGTGAGGTTTGGGTGAGGGTGAGGGTGAGTGTTTCAGTTATGTAAGTGTTAGGGTTAGTGTGAGGATTAGGGTGAGGGTGAGGGTTAACCTGAGGTTAGGTTTAGCCTGATGGTTAGGGTTAGGGTTAGGGTGAGGTTTAGGGTTAGGGTGATGGTTAGGGTGAGGGTGAGGCTGAGAGTTAGGATTAGGAATAGGGTTAGTGTTAGGGTCAGACTGAGGTGAGGGTCAGGGTGAGGGTGAAGGTTCGGGTTAGGATTAGAGTTAGGGTGAGTGTTAACCTTAGTGTGTGGGTTAGGGTTAGGTTTATGTTTAGGGTGAGGTTTAGGATTATATTTAGGGTTAGCATAAGGGTTAGGCTGAGGGTTAAGGTTAGGGTTAGTCTGAGGGTTAGGTGTAGGGTTAGGGTAAGTCTAACGTTTAGGGTGAGGGTTAGGATGAGTGTGAGGGTTAGGGTTAGGGTGAAGGTTAGAGTGAAGTTTAGGTTTACGGTTAGGGTTAGGGTGAAGTTTAGGGTGTGGGTTAGTGTAAGGGTGAGGGTTAGGGTGAGGGTTAGGATTAGGGTTAGCATTAAGTTTAGGGTGAGCATGAGGGTTAGGGTGAGGGTTTGGGTTAAGGTTAAAGATAGGGTGAGGATTAGCTTTAGGGTTAGGTTTAGGGTGAGGGTTAGAAGGAGGGGTAGGCTTAGGGTTAGGGTGAAGGTTAGGTTTAGTGTGAGAGTTAGGGTTAGTGTTAGGTTGATGGTAAGGTTTAGTGTGAGGGTTAGGGTGAGTGTGAGGTTTAGGGTTAGCATTACGTTTAGCGTTAGGTTTAGGATGAGTGTTAGGGTTAGGTTTAGGGTTAGGATGAGGGTGAGGGTGAAGGTTAGAGTTAGGATGAGGGTAGGGGTTAAGGGTAGGGTGAGGGTTAGGGTTAGGGTTACTGTGAGGGTTAGGATTATGGTGAGGTTTAGGGTGAAGGTGAGGGTTAGGTTTAGCATTAGGGTAAGAGTTAGCTTTAGGGTGATGTTTAGTGTCCGGGTGAGGGTTAGGATGAGGGTGAGTGTTCTGCTGAGATTTAGGATTAGGGTTAGGGTCAGGGATAAGTTTATTGTGAGGGTAAGGGTTAGGGTGAGTGTTAGGGTGAGGGTCAAGTTTAGGGTTAGGGTGAGCATTAGGGTTAGGGTTAGGGTTATGTTTAGGGTGAGGGTTAGGGTGAGCGGTAGGTTTAGGTTTAGGGTTAGTTTGCGGGTTATGGTGAGGGTAAGGGTTAGGGTGAGGTTTAGGTTGAGGAAGAGCGTTAGGGTTAGGGTAAGTGTAAGGGTTAGGTTGAGAGTGAGTGTGAAGGTGAGGGTTAGGGTTAGCATTAGAGTTAGGGTGAGGGTGAGGGTTAAGGTGAGGTTTAGTTTGAGGATGAGGATTAGGGTTAGTGTGAGGGTTAGGGTGAGTGTTAGGGTGAGGGTTAGGTTTAGGGTTTGGGTTAGGGTGAGGGTGAGGTATAGGGTGAGGGTTAGTGTTAGGGTGAGGGTTAGGGATAGGGTTAGGGTTAGGGTTAGGGTTAGGGTTAGGGTTAGGGTTAGGGTTACGGTGAGTGTGAGGGTGAGAGTTAGGATTAGCAATAGGGTTAGGGTTAGGGTTAGGCTGAGAGTGAGGGTCAGGTTTAGGGTGAGGGTTAGCGTTTGGGTGATGTTTAGGGTGAGGATGAGGGTTAGGGTGAGGATGAGGGTTTGGGTGAGGGTGAGGGATCGGGTTAGGGTGTGGGTGGGATTAGGGTTATGGTGAGGGTTAGCATTAGGTTTAGGGTTAGTGTGACAGTGAGGGTGAGGAGTAGGGGTAGGGTTAGATTGAGTGTTAGGGTTAGGGTTAGGGTGATGGTTAGGGAGAGGGGTAATATTAGGGTTAGGGTGAGGTTTAGGATGAGTGTGAGTGTTAGGGTTAGGTTGAGGGTTAGGTTTAGGGTGAGGGTTAGGGTTAGATTTAGGGGTAAGGTGAATTTGAGGGTGAGGGTTAGGTTAAGGTTTAGGCTTAGGGAGTAAGGTTATGGTGAGGGTAAGTGTTAGGGTGAGTTTTAGTGTGTGGATGAGGGTTAGGGTTATTATTAGGGCTAGGGTGAGGGTGAGGGTTAGGGTTAGGTTTAGTGTTAGGGTGAGGGTGAGGTATAGGGTGAGGTTTAGGGTTAGTGTGAGGGGTAGGGATAGTGTTAGGTTAGGGTGAGGGTGAGGATGAGTGTTAGGTTTAGGTTTAGGTTTAGAGTTAGGGTGAGGGTGAGGGTGAGGGTGAGGGTTAGGATTAGTGTTAGGGTTAGGGTTTGGATGAGGGTTAGGCTGAGGGTTAGGGTTAGGGTTAGGGTTAGCATAGTGTTTAGGCTGAGGATTAGGGTTAGGCTTAGGGATAGGTTTAGGGTGAGGGTTAGGCTGACGGTAAGTGTTAGGGTGAGGTTTAGGTTGAGGTTGAGTATTAGGCTTAGCATCATTCTTAGGGTGAGATTTAGGTTTAGGTATAGCATTAGGATTAGGGTTAGGATTAGGTGAGGATAAGGATTAGGGCTAAGGTGAGGGTGAGGTTTAGGGTTAGCATTAGGTTTAGGGTTAGGGTGAAGGTTAGGTTTAGTGTGAGAGTTAGGGTTAGGGTTAGGGTGATGCTAAGGGTTAGTGTGAGGGTTAGGGTGAGTGTGAGGTTTAGGGTTAGCATTAGTTTTAGCATTAGGTTTAGAATGAGTGTTAGGGTTAAGTTTAGGGTTAGGGTGAGGGTGAGGGTTAGGATGAGGTTTAGGCTGAGGGTTAGGATGAGGGTTAGGCTGAGGGTTAGGCTGAGGGTTAGCATAATGTTTAGGCTGAGGGTTAGGGTTAGGCTGTGGGATAGGGTTAGGGTGAGGGTTAGGCTGACGTTAAATGTTAGGGTGAGGTTTAGGGTGAGGTTTCCTATTAGGCTTAGCATCATTCTTAGGGTGAGGTTTAGGTTTAGGTATAGCATTAGGGTTAGGGTTAGCGTGAGGTTTAGGATTAGGGCTAAGGTGAGGGTGAGGTTTAGGGTTAGCATTAGGTTTATGGTTAGTGTTAGGGTGTGGGTTACAGTGAGGGTTACCTTTCATGTGAGGTTTAGGTTTAGGATGAGTGTTAGGGTTGGTGAGAGGGTTAGGCTGAGGGTGAGGGTTAGGGTTAACGTGAGCGTTAGGGTGAGGTTGAGGGTTAGGGTTATGTTAGGCTGAGGGTGAGGGTGAGGGTGAGGGTTAGGGTTGGTGTTAGTGTTAGTGTTAAAGTTAGGGTTAGGGTTAGGGTTAGGGTGAGGGTTAGAGTGAGGGTTAGAATGAGGGTGATGTTTAGGATAAGGGTGAGGGTAAGTGTTAGTGTGAGGGTTAAGGTGAGGGTGAGGGATAGGGTTAGCATTAGGGTTAGGGTTAGGGTTAGGCTGAGCGATCAGGATAGGGTTAGGATTAGGGTTAGGGTGAGGGTGAGGGTTATGGTGAGGCTGAGGGTGAGGTTGAGGGTTAGGGATAGGGTTAGGGTGAGGGTGAGGGTGTGGGTGAGGTTTAGGGTTAGGATTAGTGTTAGGGTTAGGGTTAAACTGAGGGTGAGCTTGAGGGTGAGGGATAGGGTTAGGTTTAGGTTTAGGGTGAGGGTTAGGGTTAGTGTGAGTGTTAGGATTAGGGTGAGGGTTAGGTTTACTGTTAGGGTGCTTGTTAGTGTGAGGTTTAGGGTTAGGGTTAGGTTTAGGTGAGGCTTAAGGTGAGGGTTAGGGTTAATTTTAGGGTTAGGTTGAGGATGAGGGTTAGGGTGATGGTAAGAGTTAGGGTTAGGTTTTAGAGTTAGGGTTAGTTATAGGGTGAGGCTTAGGGTGAGGGGTAGGGTTAGGGTTAGGAAGAGGCTTAGGGTTAGTGTGAGGGTTAGAGTTAGGGTTAGGGTTAGGGTGAGGGTATGGATTAGGGTGAGGTTTAGTGTGAGGGTGAGGGTTAGTGTGAGGGTTTTTGTTAGGTTTAGTGTAAGGTTTATGGTTAGGTCTAATATGAGGTTGTGGGTTAGGGAGAGGGAGAGGGTGAGGGAGAGCGTGTCAGTTAGGTAAGGGTTAGGATTCGGGTCAGGGTGAGGATTAGGGTGAGGGTTAGGGATAGGATGAATTTTAGAGTTAGGCTGATGGTTAGGGTTAGTGTGAGGTTTAGGGTTAGGGTTAGGGTTAGAGTGAGGTTGAGGGTTCGGGTTTGCATTAGGGTTAGGGGGAGAGTTAGGGTGTTTTTGAGGGTTAGGGATAGGTTTAGGGTTAGTGTTAGGGTGAGGGTTAGGGTTAGGATTAGGTTTAGGATGAGGGTTAGGGTAAGGGGTAGGGTTAGGGTTAGGGTGAATGTTAGGATTAGGGAGAGGGTTAGTGTAAGGGTAAGGGTTAGGGTTAGGGTGAGGTTAAGGATTAGGTTGAGGGTGAGGGTTAGTGTTAGGTTTAGGGTGATGTTGAGGGTGAGGGTTAGGGTGAGGGATAGGATGAGGGTTTTGTTTAGTGTTAGTGTTAGGGTTAGGGTGAGGTTTAATATTAGTTGTGAGGGTTAGGGTGAGGGTGAGGGTGAGAGTAAGGGTTTGGGTGAGGGTTAGGGTGAGTTTTAACGTTCCGGTTAGGGCTAGGGTGAGGCTAATGGTGAGGGTCAGGGTTAATGTTATGTTTAGGGTGAGGTTTAGGGTTAGGGTTAGGGTTAGGGTGAGGATTAGGGTGAGGGTGAGGGTTAGGATGAAGGTTAGGGTTAGAGTGAGTATTAGGGTTAGGGTTAGGGTTAGATTAAGGTTTAGGGTGAGGGTTAGGGTAAGGATTAGGGTTAGGGTAAGGGTGAGGATGAGGGTTAAAGTTAGGGTTAGGGTGAGATTTAGGGTTGGGATGAGGGTTAGGGTTTGGGTTAGGGTGAGGCTTTGGGTAAGGTTTCGGATGAGTGTGAGTGTTAGGGTGTGACGGTTAGGGTTAGGGTGAGGGCTAAGGTGACATTGAGGGTTAAGGTGAGGGTGAGGGTAAGGGTTAGGGTGAGTGTGAGGATTAGGGTTAGGGTTACCCTTAGGGTTATGGTGAGGTTATGGGTTAGGGTGAGGTTTAGGGTGAGGGTGAGTGTTAGGGTTAGTGTTATCCTTAGGGTTATGGTGAGGGTATGGGTTAGTGTGAGGTTTAGGGTGAGGGTGAGGGTTAGGGTTAGCGTTAGGTTTAAGGTGAGGGTTAGGGTTAGGGTTAGGCTGAGGGTTAGGGTTAGGTTGATGTTTAGGGTGAGGGTAAGTGTGAGGGTGAAGGTGAGGGTTAGGGAATAGGTGAGGGTTATGTTTAAGGTGAGGGTTAGGGTGACGGTGAGGGTTAGGGTGAGGGTGTTGAAAAGGGTTAGGTTAGGTTCAGGGTGAGGGTTACGGTTAGGTTTAGGGTGAGGGTTTGAGTTAGTTTACGGGTTAGCGTTAGGGTTAGTGTGAGGAAAAGGGTTAGGGTGAGGATTAGGATGAGAGTAAGATTTAGGGTTAGGTTTAGCTTTAGGGTTAGGGTAAGTTTTAGGGTTAGGGTTCGGGTTAGGGTTAAGTTGAGGGTGAGGGTTAGAGTTAGGGTTCGGGTTAGGGTTAGGTTTGGGGTGAGTGTTAGGGTTACGGTTAGGGTGAGGGTGAGGGTGAGTTTTGGGTTTCGGGTGAGGGTTAGGGTGTGGGTGACGGTTAGTGTTAGGGTTTAGAATTAGTGTATTAGGTTTAGGGTTAGGGTTAATGTTATGGAGAGGGTAAGGGTCAGGGTGAGGTTTAGGGTGAGGGTGAGAGTTAGGGTTAGCGTTAGGGTTACAGTGAGGGATAGGGTTCGGGTTAGGGTTAGGGTGAAGTTGAGGGTTAGGATTAGTGTTAGGATGAGGTTTAGGGTTAGGGTGAGGGTTAGGGATAGGGTTAGGGTTATGGTGAGGGTTAGGGTTAGGGTTACGTTTTGTGTTGGGTGAGTATGAGGTTGAGCTTTATGGTTAGGATTAGGGTTAGGGTTAGTGTTAAGCAGACGGTGAGGGTGAGGGTGAGGGTTAGGGTTAGGGTCAAGTTTAAGGATAGGGTTAGTGTGAGGGGTAGGGTTAGGGTTAGGGAGAGGGATAGGGTTAGGGTGAGGGATAGGGTGAGGGTTAGGGTCACGGGTAGGTTTAGGGTTAGGTTGAGGATTAGGGTTAGTGTGAGGGTTAGGGTTAGTGTTAGGGTGAGGGTAAGTGTTACTGTGAGTTTTAGGGTGTGGTTGACAGTTAGGGTTAGCTTTAGATTTAGGGTGAGGTGAGGTTTCGGGTTTGCATTAGGGTTACAGTGAGAGTTATGGTGAGGGTTAGGGTTAGGGTTAGGGTGAGGGGGAGGGTGAGGGTTAGGATTAGGGTGATGGTGAGGGTGAGGGTGAGGTTTAGGTTTAGGTTTAGGGTTAGGGTTAGGGTTAGATTTAGGGTGAGGGTGAGGGTGAGAGTTAGGATTAGGGTGAGGGTGAGAGTGAGGTTTAGGATTAGGGTTAGTATCAGTTTGAGGGTTAGGGTTAATGTGAGGTTTAGGGTGAGGGTGAGGGTAAGGGTTAGTGTGATTGTTAGGGTGAGGGTTAAGTTTAGGATGAGGGCTAGAGGTAGGGTTAGGGTTAGGTTTAGCGTTAGGATTAGGCTGAGGGTGAGGGTGAGGGTGAGGGTGAAGTTGAGGTTTAGAGTTAGGGTTAGGGTGAGGGTGAGGGTGAGGGTTAGGTTTAGGGTTATGGTGAGTGTTAGATTTAGGTTGAGTGTTAGGGTTAGGGTTAGGTTTAGGGTGAGGGTGAGGGTGAGGGTTAGGGTGAGGGTAAGGTTGCAGTTGAGGATGAGGGTTAGGGTTAGGTTTAGGGTGAGGGTGAGGGTGAAGGTAATGGTTAGGTTGAGGGTGAGGGTTAGGGTTAGGGTTAGTGTTAGTTTGAGAGTTAGGGTTAATGTGAGGTTTAGGGTGAGGGTGTGGGTAATGGTTAGTGTGAGGGTTAGGGTGAGGTTGAGGGTTAGGGTTAGGATCATGGTTAGCGTTAGGGTTCGTTTGAGGATTAGGGTGAGGTTTTGGGTTAGGGTGGCCGTTAGGTATAGGCTGAGTGTTAGGTTTAGGTTTAGGGTGAGGGTTAGGGTTAGTGTGATATTTAGGCTGAGGATGAGGCTGAGGGTGAGAGTTCGGGTTCTCTAACGGTTAGCTTTTGGGTGACGGTAAGGGTTAGGGTTAGGGTTAGGGTGAGGTTGAAGGTTAGGGTGAGGGTGAGGGGTAGGGTTAGGGTTAGGGTGATTTTTAGGTTTAGGGTTAGTGTTAGGTGAGGGTGAGGGTGAGGGTGAGGGTGAGGTTTAGGGTTATGTTTAATGTTAAGTTTAGGGTAAGGGTTACGTTGAGGTTTAGCGTTAGGGTTATGGTGAGGGTAAGGTTTAGAATGAGGGTTAGATTGAGGGTGAGGGTTAGGTTAGGGTTTGGGTGAGGGAACGGGTGAGGGTTAGGGTTAGGTTGGTGGTGATGGTTAGGGTGAGAATTTTGGTTAGTGTTAGGGTTAGGGTTAGTGTTAGTGTGAGGGTGATGGTTATGGTTAGGGTTAGTATTAGGGTGAGGTCTAGGGTGATGGTGAGGGTTAGTGTTAGTGTTAGGGTTAAGTATAGGGTGAGTATTAGTGTTATGATTTGGGTGAGGGTTAGGCTGAGTGGTAGGGTTAGGGTTAGGTTTAGTGTGAGGATTCGGATTAGGTTTAGGATTAAGGTGAGGTTTAGGTTAAGGGATAGCGTTAGGGTGAGGGTTAGGTTTAGGGTTACGTTGAGGGTTAGGGTTAGGTTTAGGTTTAGGGTGAGGGTTAGTGTTAGGATAAGGGTGAGGATGAGGGTTAGGTTGAGGGGCAGGTTTAGGGATAGGGTAAGGGTTAGGGTTAGGGTGAGGATTAGGGTAAAGTTTAGGGTTAGGGTGAGGGTGAGGGTGAGGGTTAGGGAGAGGGGTAATGTTATGGTTCGGGTGAGGTTTAGGGTGAGTGTGAGGGTTAGGGTTAGGTTGAGGGTTAGGGTTAGGGTGAGGGTTAGGGTTAGGGTGAGGTTTAGGGTTAGAGTTAGGGGTGGGTTGAGTTTGAGGGTGAGGGTTAGGTTTAGGATTAGGATTAGGGTTAGGGTTAGGGTTAGCTTAAGTGTGTGGGTGAGGGTTAGGTTTAGGGTTAGGATTAGGTTTAGGCTTAGGGTTAAGGTTATGTTGAGGGTAAGTGTTAGGGTGAGGTTTAGTGTGTGGATGAGTGTTAGGGCTATTGTTAGGGTTAGGGTGAGGGTTAGGGTGAGAGTAAGGGATAGTTTTAGGTTAGGGTGAGGGTGAGGGTGAGTGTTAGGTTTAGGTTTAGATTTAGAGTTAGGGTGAGGTTGAGGGTGAGGGTTAGGGTTAGAATTAGGGTTAGGGTTAGGGTTAGGATGAGGGTTAGGATTAGGGTTAGGATGAGGTTTAGGGTTAGGGTGAGGGTTAGGGATAGGGTTAGGGTTATTGTGAGGGTTAGGGTTAGGGTTACGGTTTGAGTTAGGGTGAGTATGAGGGTGAGATTTAGGGTTAGGATTAGGGTTATGGTTAGTGGTAGGCAGATTGTGAGTGTGAGGGTTAGGGTTAGGGTGAGGTTTAGGGTTAGGTTTAGGGTAAGGTTTAGAGTTAGGGTTAGGGAGAGGGATAGGGTTAGGGTGAGGGTTAGGGTCACAGGTAGGTTTAGGGTTAGGTTGAGGGTTAGGGTTAGTGTGAGGGTTAGGGTTAGAATTAGGATGAGGATAAGGGTTACTGTGAGGTTTAGGGTGAGGGTGACAGTTAGGGTTAGCTTTTGGTTTAGGGTGAGGTGAGGTTTCAGGTTTGCATTAGGGTTAGGGTGAGGGTTATGGTGAGGGTTAAGGTTAGGGTTAGGGTGAGGGTGAGGGTGAGTGTTAGGTTTAGGGTTATGTTGAGTGTTCGGTTTAGGGTGAGGGTTAGGGTTAGGGTTAGGATTAGGGTGAGGGTGAGGGTGAGGGTGAGGGTGAGGGTTAGGGTTAGGGTGAGGGTGCGGGTGAGGGTTAGGGTTAGGTTAAGGGTTAGGTTGAGAGTGAGGTTTAGGTTTAGGTTAAGTTTACGGTTAGGGTAATGTTTAGGGTTAGGGTTATCGTGAGGGTGAGGGTGATGGTTAGGGTTAGGGTGAGGGTGAGGGTGAGGGTTAGGGTTAGGGTTAGTGTTAGTTTTTGTGTTAGGATTAATGTGAGGTTTAGGGTGAGGGTGAGGGTAAGGCTTAGTTTGAGGGTTAGGGTGAGAGTTAGGGTTAGGGTGAGGGATAGAGGTAGGGTTAGGGTTAGGTTTAGGGTTAGGATTAGGCTGAGGGTGAGGGTGAGGGTGAGGGTGAAGGTGAAGTTTAGAGTTAGGGTTAGGGTGAGGGTGAGGGTGAGGGTTAGGTTTAGGGTTATGGTGAGTGTTAGGTTTAGGTTGAGGTTTAGGGTTAGGGGTAGGTTTAGGGTGAGGGTGAGGGTAAGGGTGAGGATCAGGGTTAGGTTTAGGGTGAGGGTGAGGGTGAATGTTAGGGTTAGGGTGAGGGTGAGGGTTAGGGTTAGGGTTAGAGTTAGGGTTAGGGTTAGTCTGAGTATTAGGGTGAAGTTTTGGGTTAGGGTGACCTTAGGTATAGGTTAAGTGTTAGGTTTAGGGTTAGGGTGAGGGTTAGGTTTAGTGTGATGTTTAGGGTGAGGGTGAGGCTAAGGGTGAGGGTTCCGTTTCTCATGAGGGTTAACGTTTGTGTGACAGTTAGGGTTAGGGTGCGGGTTAGGGTGAGGTTGAAGTTTAGGGTGAAGGTGAGGTGTAGGGTAAGGTTGAGGTTTAGGTTTAGGGTTAGTGTTAGGTGAGGGTTATAGGGAGTGGTAGGGTTAGGGTTAGGGTTAAGTGTAGGGTGAGGGTTATGGTGAGGGTTAGGGTTAGTGTTAGGGTGAGGGTAAGGTTTAGAGTGAGGGTTAGAGTGAGGGTGAGGGTTAGGGTTAGGGTTTGGGTGAGGGAAAGGGTGACGGTTAAGGTTAGGGTGAGGGTGATGGTTAGGGCGAGAGTTTTGGTTAGTCTTAGGGTTAGGGTTAGTGTGAGTGTTAGTGTGAGGGTGATGGTTAGGGTTAGGGTTAGTATTAGGGTGAGGTCTATGGTGATGGTGAGTGTTAGGGTTAGGGTTAGGGATAGGGTGAGGATTAGTGTTACGATTTGGGTGAGAGTTAGGCTGAGCGGTAGTGTTAGGGTTAGGTTTAGTGTGAGGATTTGGGTTAGGCTTAGGGTTAGGGTTAAGGTGAGGGTAAGGGTTAGGGTTAGATTTAGCATTAGGGATAGGGTGAGGGTTAGGGTGTGGGTAAGGGTCTGCGTAAGGTTTAGGGTGAGGGTGAGGGGTAGAGTTAGGGTTAGGAAGAAGGTTAGTGTTAGGGTGAGGTTTTGCGTTAGTTTGAGGGTTAGGGTGAAGGTGAATTTGAGGTTGAGAGTTAGGGTGAGGGTGATGGTGACGGTAAGGTTTAGGGATAGCAAATGGGTTAGGGTTAGGGTGAGGGTTAGGGTTAGGGTTAGGGTTAGGGTGAGGGTGAGGGTGAGGGTGAGGCTTAGGGTTAGGGTTAGGTTTAGGATTAGAGTTAGGTTTAGGGTAAAGGTTAGGGTTAGGGTGAGGTTTAGCTTTAGGGTTAGGGTTAGGGTTAGGTTTAAGGTGAGGGTTAGTGTTAGGATTAGGGTGAGGATGAGTGTTAGTTTGAAGGGCAGGGTTAGAGAGAGGGTAAGGGTTATGGTTAGGGTTAGGGTTTGGGTGAGTATGAGGGATATTTTTAGGGTGAGGGTTAGTGTGAGGGTTAGTGTGAGGTTTAGGTTTAGGGTTAGGGTAAGGGTTAGGTTTAGGGTGAGCGATAGTTTTACGTTTAGGAATAGGTTGAAGTTAATGCTGAGGGTTATCGTTAGGTTTAGTGTGAGGATAAGGGTTAGGGTGAGGATTAGGGTGAGGATGAGGGTTAGGGTTAGCATAAGTTTTAGTGTGAGAGTTAGGGTTAGGGTGAAGTTTAGGGTAAGGGTTAGGTTTAGGGTAAGGATTAGGGTTCGGCAGGTTAGGGTTAGGGTTAGGGTTAGGGTGATGTTTAGGCTTAGGGTTAGAGTTAGGTTGAGGGTTAGGGTTAAGTTTAGGGTTAGGGTAAGGTTTAGGGTTAGTGTGAGGTTTAGGGTTAGGGTGATGTTTAGGGTGATGGTGAGGGTTAGGGTGAGTGTGAATTTGAGAGTGAGGGTTAGGGTGAGGTTGAGGGTGAGAAGGATGGTGACGGTGAGGATTAGTGTTAGGTTTAGGTTTAGAGTGAGGGTAAGAGTTAGGGTTAGGATTAGGGTTAGGGTAAGGTTTAGGCTGAGGGTGAGGGAGAGGGTGCGGTTGAGGGTGAGGATTTTGGATAGGTAAGCGTTAGGATTAGGTTTAGGGTGAGGATTAGGGTGACTTGAGGGTTAGGGTTAGGTTGAGTGTTAGGGTTAGGGTGAGGGTTAGGGTGTGAGGTAGGGTTAGGGTTAGGATGAGGATTATGTTGAGGGTGAGGAATAGGGTTTTGGTGAGTGTAAGGGTTAGGGTTATGGTGAGAGTGAGGGTGAGGGTAAGGGTAAGGGTTAGGGTCAGGGTTAGGGTGAGGGTGAGGGTTAGGGGTAGCATTAGAGTTAGGGTTAGGGTAAGGTTGAGTGTTAGGATTAGGGTTAGGGTTAGGGTTAGGGTGCAGGTTAGGGTTAGGGTTACACTGAGAGTGAGGTTCAGAGTTAGGGATAGGATTAGGTTTAGGGTTAGGGTGAGGCTGAGGGTGAGGGTTAGAGTGAGGATTAAGTTTAGGGTTAGGTTTAGGTGAGGGCTAGGATGAGGGTGATATTTTTGGTTAGGAAAGGTTTAGGGTTAGGTTTAGGGTGAGGATTAGGGTGAGGGTGAGGTTTAAGGTGAAGTTTAGTGTTAGGGTTTGGGATAGGGTGAGGGTTACGGTGAGGGTTGGGTTGTGGGTAAGTGTTAGCGTGAGGGTTAGAATGAGGTTGAGGGTTAGGGTTAGGGTGAGGGTAAGGGTTATTGTGAGGGTTAGGGTGAGGGTGACGTTTATGGTTAGCATTTGGGTTAGGGTGAGGGTTAGGATGAGCGATAGGGATAGGGTTAGGGTTAGGGTGAGAGTGAGGGTTAGGGTGAGGATGAGGGTGAGTTTGAGGGTTAGGGTTAGGGTTAGGGAGACGGGGAGGGTTTGGATGAGGCTTAGCGTTAGGATTAGTGTTAGGGTTAGGTTTTTGGCTGAGGATGAGCTTGAGGGTGAGGGTGAGTGTTAGGTTTAGGTTTAGGGTGAGGGTTAGTGTTAGTGTGAAGGTTAGGGTTACGGTTAGGGTGAGTGTTAGTGTGAGGTTTAGGATTAGGGTTAGGTTTAGGTGAGGGTTAATGGTAATGTTAATGTTAGGTTGAGGGTGAGGGTTAATGTGACAATGAGAGTTAGGTTTGGGTTTAGGATAGGGTTAGTTATAGGGTGAGGCTTTGGTTGAGGGGTAGGGTTAGTGTTAGGATGAGGGTTAAGGTTAGTATGAGGGTTAGAGTTAGGGTTAGGGTTAGGGTGAGGGTAAGGATTGGTGTGAGGTTTAGGGTGAGGGTGAGGGTTAGGGTTAGCTTTCGGCTTAAGGTGAGGGTGAGGTTTAGGGTTTCCATTAGGGTTAGGTTGAGGGTTAGGGTGAGGTTTAGGTTTGTGTATAGTGTGAGGGTGCGGGTGAGGGTTAGGGTTAGGGTTATGGTGAGGGTTAAGATTAGGGTGAGGGTTAGGTTTAGGGTTAGGGGGAGAGTGAGGGTGAGGGTTAGGGTTAGGGTGATGGTGAGGGTGAGGTTGAGGCTTAGGTTTAGGTTTAGTGTGAGGGTGAGGGTTAGTGTGAGGGTTATTGTTAAGTTTAGTGTAAGGTTTATGTTGATGTCTAATGTGAGGTTGCGGGTTAGGGAGATGGAGAGGGTGAGGGAGAGCGTTTCAGTTAGGTAAGGGTTAGGATTAGGGTTAGGGTGAGGGTCAGGGATAGGATGAAGTTTATGGTTGGGGTGATGGTTACAGTTAGTGTGAGGTTTATGTTTAGGTTTATGTTTAGGGTTAGGTTGAGGTTTAGGGTTCGGGTTTGCATTAGGGTTAGGGTGAGGGTTAGGGTGTATTTGAGGGATAGGGATAGGGTTAGGGTTAGTGTTAGGGTGAGGGTTAGGGTTAGGGTTAGGTTTAGGATGAGGGTTAGGGTAAGGGGTAGGGTTAGGGTGAGGGTGAATGTTAGGATTAGGGTGAGGGTTCGGGTAAGTGTAAGTGTTAGGGTTAGGGTGAGGTTAAGGATTAGGGTGAGGGTGAGGGTCAATGTTAGGTTTGGGGTGATGGTGAGGGTGAGGGTTAGGGTAAGGTTTAGCCTTAGTTTGAGGGATACGATGAGGGTTTTGTTTAGTGTTAGTGTTAGGGATATGGTGAGGTTTAGGTTTAGTGTGAGGTTTAGGGTGAGGGTGAGGGTGAGTGTATGGGTTTTGGTGAGGGTTAGGCTGAGGGTTAAAGTTCGGGTTAGGGCAAAGGTGAGGGTTATGTTGAGGGTTAAAGTTAATGTTATGTTTAGGGAGAGGGTTAGGGTTAGGGTTATGGTGAGGGCGATGGTGAGAGTGAGCGTTAGGGTGCGGATGAGTGTGAGGATGAGGGTTTCGGTTAGGTAAGGATTAGGGTTAGGGTTAGGGTGAAGGCGAGGGTTAAGATGAATTTTAGGGTTAGGGTGAGTATTAGGGTTAGGGTTAGGGATAGGGTGAGCCTTAGGGTGAAGGGTAGGTTTAGGGTTAGTGTGAGGGTTATGGTTAGTGTGAGGGTTAGGGTTAGAGTTAGGGTGTGGGTAAGGGTTAGGGTGAGCTTTAGGGTGAGGGTGACTGTTAGGGTTAGCTTTAGGTTTAGGGTGAGGGTGAGGATTTGGTTTTGCATTAGGGTTAGGGTGAGGGTTATGGAGAGGGTTAGGGTTAGGTTTAGCGTGAGGGTGAGGGTGAGGGTTAGGGTTATTGTGAGTGTTAGGGTTAGGGTTAGGGTGAGGGTGAGGGTTAGGGTTAGGGTGAGTGTGAGGGTGAGGGTGAGGTTGTGGGTTAGGTTTAGGTGTAGGGTGAGGGTGAGGGTGAGGTTTAGGGTGAGGGTGAGGGTTGGAGTTAATGTGAGGTTTATGGTGAGGGTGAGGGTAAGGGTGAGGGTGAGTGTGAGGGTTAGGTTTAGGGGTAGGGGTAGATGTAGGTGTAGTGTTAGGTTTAGGGTTAGTATTAGGGTTAGGGTTAGGATTAGGGTGAGGGTGAGGGTGAGGGTGAGGGTGAAGGTGAGGTTTAGAGTTAGGGTTAGGGTTAGAGGTATAGTTAGGTTGAACGCTAGGATGAGGGTTAGGGTTAAGGTGAGGCTGAGGTTGAGAATATGATTAAGACTCACCCTAGCTTTCATGGTTATGGTTAGGGTGAGGGTTAGGGGGACGGGTAGATTTAGTGTTAGATTTAGGGTGAGGGTTAGGTTTAGTGTGAGAATTAGGGTTAAGGTTAGGGTTAGGGTGATGTTAAGTGTTAGAGTGAGGGTTAGGGTGAGAGTGAGGGTTAGGGTGATGTTTAAGGTGAAGTGAAATTTAGGGAGAGTGAGAGGTTTCGGGTGACGGTGAGGGTTAGGGTGTGGGTGAGGGTGAGGGTTAGGGTGAGCGTAAGTGTTAGGGTGAGGGTCAAGTTTAGGGTGAGAGTTTGGGTTCAGGGTAGAGGAATTGTTAGGGTGTAGGTGAGGGTTAGGGTAAGGGTGAGGCTTAGGGTGACAATGAGTGTTAGGGTTCACTTGAGGATTAGGGTTAGGGTTAGTGTTTGGGTTGGGGTTAGGGTTAGGGTTAGGGTGAGTGTTAGGGTGAGAGGTAGGGTTAGGGTTAGTATGAGGGTTAGGCTTAGTGTGAGGGTTTCGGGTTAGGGTTAGTGTTAGTGTGAGGATAAGGCTTAGGGTGAGGGTTAGGGTGAGACTGAGGTTTAGGGTTACCCTTAGGGTTAGGGTGAAGTTTAAGGTGGGGGTTAGCGTGAGGGTTAGGGTTAGGGCTAGGGTTGGGTGAGGGTTAGGGTGAGCGAAAGGGTTAGGGTGAGGGTTAGTTTGAGGCTGAGGGATAGGGTTATGGTGAGGGTAAGGATTAGGGAAACGGTTAGGGTGAGGTTGAGGATTAGGGTTAGCATTAGTGTTAGGGTGAGGGTGAGGGTTAGGGTGAGAGTGAGGGGTAGGCTGAGGGGTAGGGTTAGAATTAGGGTCAGGGTTAGGGTGAGGGTGAGGGTTAGGGTTAGCATTAGGGTTAGGGTTAGGTTTAGGGTGAGTGTTAGGGTTAGGGTTAGGGTAAGGTTGAGGGTAAGGTTTAGCATTAGGGTTAGGGTTAGGGTTAGGTTGCAGGTTAGGGTTAGGGTTAGAGTGAGGGTGAGGGTCCGGGTTAGGGTTAGGTTTAGGATTAGGTTTATGGTGAGGCTGAGGGTGAGGGTGAGCGTGAAGGTGAGGGTTAAGTTTACCATTAGGTTTAGGGTGAGGTCTAGGGTCAGGGGGAGGGCTAGGGTGAAAGTTAGGGTGAAGGTGAGGTTTTCGGTTAGGAAAGGGTTAGGGTTAGTTTTAGGGTGAGGAATAGGGTGAGGGTGAGGTTTATAGTGAGAGTTAGGGTTAGGGTGAGGGTTAGGGTTAGGGTGAGGGTGATGTTTAGGGTGAGGGTGAGGGTGTTAGTGGGGGTTCGGCTGAGGGTGTGGGTTAGGGTATTTGTGAGGGTTAGGGTGAGGGTGAGGGTGAGAGTGAGGGTTAGGATGTTGGTGAGGTTTCATTTTAGTGTGAGGTTTAGGGTGAGTGTTATGGTTAGGGTTAGGGTGAGGGATAGGTTTAGTGTGAGGGTTAGAGTTATACTTAGTGTAAGGATAAGGGTTAGGTTGAGGATTAGGGTGAGAGTGAGGGTTAGGGTTAGATTAAGGGTTAGGGTTAGGGTAAGGGTTAGGGATAGGGTTAGGGTTGGGGTGAGTGTGAGGATTAAAGGTAGTGTTAGGGTGAGGGTTAGGGTTGGGGTGAGGGATAGATTTAGGGTTAGGGTGAGGGTGAAGGTGAGGTTTCGGGTGAGTGTGAGTGTTAGGGTGTGGGTGACGGTTAGGTTTAGGGTGAGGGTTAAGGTGACGGTGAGGGTTAGGGTGAGGGTGAGGGTTAGGGTTAAGGTGAGCGGTAGGGTGATGGTTAGGGTTAGGGTGAGTGTGAGGATTAGGTTTAGGGTTACCCTTAGGGTTATGGTGAGGGTATGGGTTAGAGTGAGGTTTAGCGTGAGGGTGCGGGTTAGGGTTAGCGTTAGGGTTAAGGTAAGAGTTAGGGTGAGGTTTAGGTTTAGGGTGAGAGTGAGGGTTAGGGTTAGGGTTAGGGTGATGTTTAGGATTAGGGTGTGGGTTAGCTTTACGATTAGGGTTCGAGTTAGGGTGAGTGTGAGGGTGAGTGTTAGGGTTAGGATTAGGGTTAGGGTTATTGTTAGGCTGAGGGTGAGGGTGAGGGTTAGTGTTAATGTAATGTTTAGGGTTAGGGTTTGGTTGAGGGTTAGGGTTAGAGTTAGGAGGAGGGTTAAGGTGAGAATTATGGTTAGGTTAGGGTGAGGGTTAGGTTTAGTGTAACGGTTAGGTTTAGTGTGAGAGTAAGCGTTAGGGTGAAGGTTAGGGTGAGGGTGAGGGTGAGTGGGAGGGTGACGGAGAGGGTTAGGGTTAGGGTTAGGTTTAGGTTGAGGGTAAGAGTTAGGGTTAGGATTAGTGTTAGGGTCAGGGTTAGGCTGAGGGTGAGGGAGAGGGTGAGGTTAATTGTGAGGGTTTCGGTTACGTAAGGGTTAGGGTTAGGTTTAGGTTGAGGATTAGGGTGAGGGTGAAGGTTAGGGTTAGGTTGAGCGTTAGGGTTAGGGTTAGGGTTAGGGTGAGAGGTAGGGTTAGGGTTAGGATGAGGGTTATGCTTTTTGTGAGGTTTATGGTTAGGGTTAGGGTTAGTGTGAGGATAAGGGTTAGGGTGAGGGTTAGGTTGAGACTGAGGGTTAGGGTTAATGTTGGGGTTAGGGTGAAGGTTAGGCTAGGGGTTAGGGTGAGGGTTAGGGTTCCGGTTAGGGTTGGGTGAGGGTTAGGGTGAGAGTGAGGGTGAGGGTAAGGGTAAGTGTTAGGGTCAGTGTCAGGGTTAGGGTGAGGGTGAGGGTTAGGGTTAGGATTAGGTTTAAGGTTAGGGTAAGGTTGAGTGTTAGGGTTAGGTTTAGGGTTAGGGTGCAGGTTAGGGTTAGGGTTACAGTGAGGGTGCGGGTCAGGGTTAGGGTTAGGATTAGGTTTAGTGTTATTGTGAGGCTGAGGGTGAGGCTGAGGGTGAGGGTGAGTGTGATGTTTAAGGTTAGGGTTAGGTTTAGCGTGAGTGCTAGGTTGAGGGTGAAATTTTTGGTTAGGGTTAGGTTTAGGGTGAGGATTAGGGTGAGCGTGAGGTTTAAGGTGAGGGAAAGTTTTATGGTGAGGGTTAGGGTTAGGTTTAGGGTGAGGGTTAGGGTTACGGTGATGTTTAGGGTGAGGGTGCAGGTGAGAGTGAGGGTGAGGGTGAGGGTTAGGGTTAGGGTGAGGGTTAGGGTTTGGGTTAGGGTTAGGGTGAGAGTAAGGGTTAGGATGACAGTTGGGGTGAGGGTGAAGGTTAGGGTTAGGTTTAGGCTGAGGATGAGGGTTAAGGTGAGGGTTAAGTTTAGGGTCAGGGTGAGTGTTAGGGTGAGGTTTAGGGTTAAGTTTAGGGTTCGGGTTAGGGTAAAAGTTAGGGTTAGGGTGAGTGTTAGGGTGAGTGGTAAGCTTAGGGTTAGGATGAGTGTTAGGCCTATTGTGAAGGTCATGGTTACGGTAAGGGTTAGTGTGAGGATAAGGGTTAGGGTGATGGTTAGGGTGAGACTGAGGGTTAGGTTTAGCCTTAGGGTTATGGGGCAGGTTAGGGTGGGGTTTAGGGTGAAGGTTAGGGTTAGGGTTAGGGTTGGATGAGGGTTAGGGTGAGTGTAAGGTTTACGGTGAGGGTTAGGTTGAGGTTGAGGGATAGGGTTATGGTGAAGGTAAGGGTTAGAGCGACGGTTGGGGTGAGGTTGATGGTTAGGATTAGCATTAATGTTAGTGAGAGGGTGAGGATTAGGGTGAGTGTGAGGGTTAGGCTGAGGGATAGGATTAGGGTTAGGGTTAGATTTAGGGTTAGGGTGAGTGTAAGGGTTAGGGATAGAGTGAGGGTGAGGGTTAGGGTAAGGGTTATGGTCAGGGTTATGGTGAGGGTGAGGGTTAGGGTTAGCATTAGGGTTAGGATTAGGTTTAGTTTGAGTGTTATGGTTAGGGTTAGGGTGAGGTTGAGGGTTAGGGTAAGCATTAGGGTTAGGGTTAGGCTTAGGGTGCAGGTTAGGGTTAGGTTTAGAGTGAGCGTGAGGGGCAGGGTTAGGGATAGGATTAGGTTTAGGGTTAGGGTGAGACTGAGAGTGAGGGTGAGGGTGAGGGTGAGCATGAGGGTGAGGGTTAAGTTTAGCGTTAGGTTTAGGGTGAGGTCTAGGGTGAGGGTGAGGGATAGGGTAAGGGTTAGGGTGAAGGTGAGGTTTTCGGTTAGGAATGGTTTAGGATTAGGTTTAGGGTGAGGGTGAGATTTAAGTTGAGGGTTAGGTTTAGGGTGCGGGTTAGGGTTAGGGTTAAGTTGAGGGTTTGCGTTAGGGTGATGTTTAGGGTGAGGGTGAGGGTGAGAGTGAGGATTCGGTTGAGGGTGTGGCTTAGGTTGTTGGTGAGGGTTAGGGTGAGAGTGAAGGTTAGGGTGAGGGTTAGAGTTAGGGTGTTGGTGAGGGTTAGGGTTAGGGTGAGTGTTAGGTTGAAGGTGAGGGTTAGGGTGAGAGTGAGGGTTAGGTTTAGGGTTAGGATTAGGGTGAGGGTTAGGGTTAGGGTGAGGGTGAGGGTTATGGTTAGGGTTAGGGTGAGGATTTGGTTTAGTGTGAGGGTTAGGGTTAGGGTTAGTGTAAGGATTAAGGGTTAGTTTGAGGATTAGGGTGAGAGTGAGGGTTAAGGTTATATTAAGGGTTAGGGTGAGGGTTAGGTTAAGGGTTAGGGTTAGGGTTAGGGTGAGTGTGAGGTTTAAAGTTGGGGATAGGGTGAGGGTTAGTGTCGGTGAGAGGGTTAGGGTTAGGGTTACGGTGAGGCTGAGGGTGAGGGTGAGGGTGAGTGCGAGTGTTAGGGTGTGGGTCATGGTTAGGTTTAGGGTGAGGGATAAGGTGACGGTGAGGGTAAGGGTGAGGGTGAGTGTTATGGTTAGGGTGAGGGTGAGGGTTAGGGTTAGGTTTAGGGTGATGTTTAGGGTTAGGGTGTGGGTTAGGGATAGGTTTATGGTTAGGTTGAGGGTTAGGGTTACGCTTAGGGTTCGAGTTAAGGTGAGTGTGAGGGTGAGTGTTAGGGTTAGGATTAGTTTTAGGGGTAGTGTTAGGCTTAGGGTGCGGGTAAAGGGTTAGGGTTAGGGTGAGGGTGAGGGATACGGTTAGTGTTGGGGTTAGGGTGAGCGTTTGGATGAGGGTTTGGTTTAGGGTTAGGGTGAGGGTTAGGGTTAGGGTTGAGTTTAGGGTTAGAATTAGGATGAGGTGTAGGGTAAGGGTTAGTGTTAGTGTGAGGAAAAGGGATATGGTGAGGGTTAGGGTGAGGGTGAGGAATAGGGTTAGTGTAAGGGTTAGGGTGAATGTTTGGGTGAGCGTTAGGTTTAGGTTTAGGGTTAGGGTTAGAGTTAGGATGAGGCTAAGTGTTCAGGTGAGATTTAGGTTGTGGTTGAGTATTAAGGTCAGCATTAGTCTTAGGGTGAGGATTAGGTTTAGGTATAGCATTAGGGTTAGGGTTAGGGTTCCGGTGTGGGTTAGGATGAGTGTTAAGGTGAGGGTGAGTTTTAGGGTTAGCATTAGGTTTAGGGTTAGGATTAGTGTGAGGGTGAGGGTGAGGGTTAGGGTTAGGATTAGGTGTAGGGTTAGGGTGAGGCTGCGGTTGAGGATGAGTTTGAAGGTGAGGGTTAGGGTTTGGCTTAGGCTTATGGTTAGGGTGAGGGATAGGGTGAGGGCGAGGGTTAGGGTGAGGGTTAGGGTGAGGGTGCGGTTTTCTGTTAGGAAAGGGTTAGGGTTAGGTTTAGGGTGAGGATTAGGCTGAGGGTGAGGTTGAAGGTGAGGTTTAGGGTTAAGGTGAGGGTTAGGGTTAGCGTTAGGCTGAGCGTTAGGGTTTGGGTGATGTTTAGGGTGATGTTTAGGGTGAGGGTGGGGGTGAAGGTGAGGGTTAGGGTGTAGGTGAGGGTTAGGGTGAGGGTGAGGGTTAGGGTGATGGTGAGGGTTAGGTTTAGGGTTAGTGTGAGGAAAAGTCTTAGGGTGAGGATTAGGATGAGAGTAAGTGTTAGGGTTACGGTTAGAGTTAGGGTTAGGGTGAGGTATAGGGTTAGAGTTCGGGTTAGGGTTCAGTTGAGGGTAAGGGTTAGAGTTAGGGTTAGGGTTAGGGTTGGGGTGAGGGTTAGGGTTATGGTTAGGGTGAGGGTGAGGGTGAGGGTTCAGGTGAGGGTTAGGGTGTGGGTTAGGGTTAAGGTTATGGTGAGAGTAATGGTTAGGGTGAGGTTTAGGGTGAGGGTTAGGGTTAGGTTTAGGGTTAGGGTTAGTGGTAGTGTTAGGATGAGTGTTAGGATGAGGGTTCGGTTTAGGGTTAGTGTGAGGGTTAGGGTTAAGGTTAATGTTAGGGTTAGGGTTTGGTTAGGGTGAAGGTTAGTTTTAGGTTTAGGATAAGGTTTAGGCTGATGGTTAGGTTTAGGGTTAGTGTGGGGGTTATGTTTAGCGTTAGGTTAGGGTGTGGGCTAGGGTGAGGGTGAGGGTTAGGTTGAGGGTTTAGTTTAGGTAAGGGTTAAGGTTAGGTTAGGGTGAGGATTAGTGTGAGATTGAGGGTTAAGTTGAGGGTTAGGGTTAGGGTGAGCCTTAGGGTTATGATTAGGGTGAGGGTTAATGTTAGGGTGATGTTTAGGGTTAGGGTGAGGGTGAAGGTTCCGGTGAGGGTGAGGGTTAGGATTAGGGTTAGTGTGAGGGTTAGGGTTAGGTTTAGGGTTAGAGTTAGGGTGAACGTGAGGGTTAGGGTGAGGGGTAGGTTTAGGGTAACGGTGAGGGTGAGGGTTAGGTTTAGTGTGCGGGTTATGGTTAGGGTTAGGGTGAGGTTGAGGGTTAGGTTGAGGGTTAAGGTTAGGTTAAGGGTGAGGATGAGGATGAAGGTGATGGTTAGGGCTACGTTTAGGGTTAGGGTGAGGCTTAGGTTTAGGATCAGTGTGAGGGTGAGTGTTACGGTTAGGATTAATTTTAGGGTGAGGGTGAGGGTTAGGTTTAGGATTAGGCTTAGGGTGAGGGTGAGGGTGAGGGTTAGGGATAGGGTGAGGGTTAGGGTTATGGTTAGGTTTAGGGTGAGGGTTAGGGTTAGGGTTAGGTTTAGGATGAACGTTAGGCTGAGGATTAGGGTTAGCGTTAGTATGAGGTTCGTTTTAGCGTTGGGTTAGGGTGAGGGTGAGGGTTTACATTAGGTAAGGGTTAGGGTAAGTTTAGGGTGAGGATTAGGATGAGGTTGAGGGCTGAGGTGAGGGTTAGGGTTAGGGTGAGTGTTAGGGTTAGGATTAAGGTGAGGGTTATTGTTAGGGTGAGGGTGAGGGTGAAGTTTCAGGGGAGGGGAGGGGTTAGGTTTAGGGTTAGCGTGAGGTTTATGGTTAGGGTTAAGTTTAGGGTGATGGTGAGGGTTAGGGTGAGTGTGAGGTTGATGGTATGTGTGAGGTTTAAGGTTAGGGTGAGGGTTAGGGATAGGGTTAGGGTTAGGGTGAGGGTGAGTATTAGGGTGAGAGTGAGAGTTCGGGTGAGGGGGAAAGGGAGGGGGAGGGTTATGGTTAGTGTTCGGGATAGAGTTAGGGTGTGTGGGTGTGGGTTAGGTTTTGGATTAGGGTTAGGGTGAGGGTTAGGCTTAATATTAGGGTTAGGGTTAGGGTGAGGGATAGGGTTAGGATTAGTTTTAGGATGAGGGTTAGGCTGTGGGGTAGGGTTAGTGTTAGGGTGAGGGTTAGGGTTAGTGTGAGATTTAGGGTTAAGATTAGGGTCAGGGTTAGTTAGGGTGAGGGTAAGGGTTAGTGTGAGGGTTAGGATGAGGGTGAGGTTTAGGGTTAGGGATAGGTTTAGGCTGAGGTTAGGGTGAGGGCTAGGGTTAGTGTGAGGGTTAGGATTAGGGTTAGGGATAGGGTGAGGGTTATGTTTAGGTTTAGGTTTAGGGTTAGGGTGAGTCTTAGGCTGAGGGGTAGGGTTAGTGTTACGGTTAGGGAGAGGGTTCGGGTTAGTGTGAGGGTTAGGGATAGGTTTAGGTGAAAGTGAGGGTAAGGGTTAGGGTGAGGGTTAGGGTGAGGATGAGGGTTAGGATTAGAGTTAGGGTTAGGATTAGGGTTAGGGTGAGGTTGAGGTTTAGTATTAGGGTGAGGGTTAGGGTTATTGTTAGGATTAGGGTGCGGGTAAGGTTGAGGGTTAGGGTTAGGTTAGGGTTAGGTTTAGGCTGAGGGTGAGGGTGAGGGTGAGGTTGATGGTTAGTGTTAGGGTGAGGGTGAGGGTGAGGGCTAGGGTGAGGGTGCCGGTTAGAGTGAGGGTTAGGGTGAGGGTTTCTTTTACATCAGGGTTAGGGTTAGGGTGAGGATTAGGGTGAGAGTGAGGGTGAGGATTTCGTTTACATCTGGGTTAGGTTTAAGCTGTGGTTAGGGTGAGGGTGAGGGTTAGGGTTAGAGTTAGGGTGTGGGTTAAGCTTAGGGTGATGTTTAGGGTGAGGCTGAGGGTTATTGTGAGAGTTAGGGTGAGGTTTAGGTTTAGTGTTAGGATTAGGGATAGGTTGAGGGTGAGGTTTAGGGTTAGACTTAGGGTTATGGGGAGGGTTAAATTGAGGGTCAGGGTTAGGGTTAGTGCTAGGGTTAGGGTTAGGATGCAAGTTAGGTTGAGGTTTAGGGGTAGGGTTACAGTGAGGTTTAGAGTGAGGGTGAGGGGAAGGGGGAGAGTTTGGTTTAGGGTTAGAGTTAGGTTGAGGGTGAGGGTTAGGATTAGGGTTAGCACTAGGTTTGTGCTTAGGGTGAGTGTGAGGTTGAGGGTGAGGTTTAGGGTTAGGTTGAGGGTTAGGGTTAGGTTTAGCGTGAAGGTTAGGGTTATGGTTAGGGTTAGGATGAGCATTAGGCTGAGGGTTAGAGTTAGGGTTAGTGTGAGGGTTTGGGTTAGGGTTTGATTAGGTTGAAGGTTAGTTTTAGCTTTAGGGTTAGGATAAAGTTCAGACAGAGGATTAGGGTTAGGGTTACTGTGAGGGTTAGGTTTAGGGTTAGGGTTAGGGGGTGGGCTAGGTTGAGGGTGAGGTTTAGGGTGAGGGTTTAGTTTAGGTAAGGGTTAAGGTTAGGTTAGGGTGAGGATTAGGGTGAGGTGGAGGGTTAAGGTGAGGATTAGGGTTAGGGTGAGGGTTAGGATTACTGTGAGGGTTAGGGTTAAGGTTAGGGTGAGGGTGAGGGTAAGGGTTAGGTTGAGGTTTAGGGTGAGGGTGAGGGTTAGGATTAGAGTTACGGTTAGGATTAGGGTGATGGTAAGGATGAATGGTTAGTGTTAGTGTGAGGATTAGGGTTGGGTTGAGGGTGAGGGTGAGGGTTAGGGTTAGGTTTAGGGTTAGGTTTATGCTGAGGGTGAGGGTGAGTGTGAGGTTGATGTTTAGGATTAAGGTTAGGGTGATGGTGATGGTTAGGGTGAGGGTAGGGTTAGTATGAGGTTTACGGTGAGGGTTTCATTTACCTCAGGGTTAGGTTTAACCTGAGGTTAGGTTTAGGGTTAGGGTTAGGGTTAGGGTTAGGGTGAAGTTTAGGGTTAGGGTGATGTTTAGGGTGAGGGTGAGGGTTAGGGTGAGGGTGAGGGTTAGTGTAAGGGTGAGGGTGAGGTTTAGGTTTGGGAACAGGGTTACGGTTAGGGTTAGGCTGAAGGTGAGGGTGAGGGTGATGGTGAGGGTGAGGGTGAGTGTTTGGGTTAGGGTTAGGGTTAGGGTTAAGGTGAGAGTTACGGTTACTGTGAGGCTAATTGTTAGGGTTAGGGTTAGGGGAAGGGGAAGGGTTAGAGTGAGGTTTAGTGTGAGTGTGAGTTTTAGGGTTAGGGTTAAGATTAGGGTGAGGGCTAGGGTGAGGGTGAGGGTTAGTATGAGGGTTAGGGTGAGGGATTTTTTTTTTTAATTTTTTTTTGGGTCCGGTCATGGGGCCTGAACTCTGGGCGTGGGCGCTGTCCCTCAGCTCTTCAGCTCAAGGCTAGCGCTCTACCACTTGAGCCACAGTGCCACTTCAGGCTTTTTTCTTTTTGCTTATGTGGTGCTGAGGAATCGAACCCAGGGCCTCAGGCATGCAAGGCAAGCGCTCTACCACTGAGCCACCTTCCCAGCCCAGGGTGAGGGTTTCTTTTAGCCAAGGTTTAGTGTTATGATGAGGATTAACGTGAGGGTGAGGGTTAGGTTGAGGTTTAGGGTTAGGGTGAGGGTTAGAGCAAGGGTTACGGTGAGGGTTAGGGTTTGGTTGATGTTTAACGTGACGGTGAGGATTAGAGCGAGGATGAGGGTTCGGGTGAGGGTAAGGGTTCGAGTGAGGGTGAGAGTTAGGATGTGGGTGAGCATTAGTGTTAGGTTGAGTGTTAGCATTAGGTTTAGGGTTAGTGTGAGGGTGAGGGTAAGGGCTAGGGTTAGGATTAGGTTGACGGTTAAGATTAGGGTTAGGGTTAGTATGAGTGTTAGGGTGAAGTGTAGGGTTAGGGTTAGAATGAGGGTTAGGGTGAGGGTGAGAGTGAAGGTTTAGTTTAGGTAAGGGTTAAGGAAAGGTTAGGTTGAGGATTAGGGTGAGGTTGAGGGTTAAGGTTAGGGATAGGATTAGGTTGAGTGTTAGGGTTACTGTGAGGTTTAGGGTTACACTTAGGGTGAGGGTGAGGGTATGGTTTAGGATGAGGGTTATGGTGAGGGTGAGGGTTAGGATTAGAGTTATGGTTAGGATTAGGGTGAGGGTGAGAGTGAGGGTTAGTGTTAGGGTGAGGGTTAGGTTTGGGGTGAGGGTTAGGGTTAGGGTTAGGGTTGGGGTGAGGGTGAGGGTGAGGTTGAGGGTTATATTTAGGGTTAGGGTGAGGGTGAGGGCTAGGGTGAGGGTGAGGGATAGTGTGAGGTTGAGGGTGAGCGTTTCGTTTACGTCAGGGTTAGAGTTAAGATGAGGTTAGGGTTAGGGTAAGGTTTAGCGTTAGGGTTAGGGTGAGGTTTATTATTAGGGTGATGTTTAGGGTGAGGGTGAAAGTTAGGGTGAGGGTGAGGGTTAGGGTAAGTTTGAGGGAGAGTGTTAGGATTGGGAATAGGGTTAGGGTTAGGGTTAGGCTAAAGGTGAGGTTGATGGTGAGGGTGAGGCTGAGGTTTAGGTTTAGGGTTAGTGTTAGGCTTAGGGTTAGGGTGAGGGTAAGAGTTAGAGTGAGGTTTAGGGTGAGGGTGAGGGTTAGGGTTAGGGTTAGGATTAGGGTGATGGTTAGGGTGAGGGTGAGGGTTAGTGTGAGTTTCAGATTGAGAGTTTCTTTTAGCCAAGCGTTAGGGTTATGTTGAGGAATAGGGTGAGGTTTATGATTAGGCTTTGGATTAGGGTTAGGTGAAGGTTATGGCTAGGGTTAGGGTGAGTGTTAGGGTTTGGGTGATGTTTAGAGTTAGGGTGAGGGTTAAGGTGAGGGTGAGGGTTAGGGTGTGGGTGAGAATTAGGTTTAGATTGAGTGTTAGTGTTAGGTTTAGGTTTAGTGTGAGGTTGAGGGTTAGGGGTAGTTTTAGGGTTAGGTTGAGGGTTTGGATTAGGGTAAGGGTTAGTGTGAGGTTTAGGGTGAAGGGTAGGGTTAGGGTTAGGGTTAGGGTTAGGGTTAGGGTTAGGGTTAGGGTTAGGGTTAGGGTTAGGGTTAGGGTTAGGGTTAGGGTTAGGGTTAGGGTTAGGGTTAGGGTTAGGGTTAGGGTTAGGGTTAGGGTTAGGGTGAGGGTTAGGGTGAGGGTGAGGGTGAGGGTGTGGGTGAGGGTTAGGCGTAGGTCTAGGGTTAGGGTGAGTTTAAGGGTTAGATTTAGGTTGAGGAATAGTGTTAGGGTTAGGGTTAGGGTGAGTGTTAGGTTGTGGGTTAGGGTTCCGCTGGGGGTGAGGTTTAGGTTGTTGGTGAGGGTTAGGTTTAGGGTGAGGATTAGGGTTATAGTGAGGTTTATGGTGAGGGTAAGGGTTAGGGTGAGGTTTAGTGTGAGGGTTATGGTGAGGGTTAGGGTGAGGGTGAGGTATAGTTTTTGGGTTAGGGTTAAGGTGAGGGTTAGGGATATGTTTAGGTTTAGTGTTAGGTTGAGTGTGAGGGTTAGGGTTAGTATTAGAGTTAGCCTGAGGGTGAGGGTGAGGGTTAGGTTTAGTGTGAGTTTTATGGGTAGGGTTTGGGTTAGGGTGAAGGTTAGGGTTAGGGTTAGGGTTAGGATGAGCATTAGTCTGAGGGTTAGAGTTAGGGTTAGGTTGAGGGTTAGGGTTAACCTGATATTGATTGTGAGAGTATCGTTTAGGTTGAGGGTGAGTGTTCGGGTGAGCATGATGGTTAGGATGAGGGTGAGGGTTAGGGATACAGTTAAGGTTAGGGAGAGGGGTAGGGTGAGCATGAGGGTTAAGATTAGGGTTAGGATTAGGGTTAGAGTGAGGATGAGGGTGAGGGTTAGGGTGTGGGTATGTGTTATGGTTAGGGTTAGGTTTAGGGCTAGGGTGAGGGTTAGTGTGAGGGTGAGGGATTCGTTCACGTTAGTCTTAGGGTTAGGGTGAGGATTAGGTTAAGGGTGAGGGTTAATCTGAGGTTAGGTTAGGGTGTGGGTTATGGTTAGGGTGATGTTTATGGTGAGGGTGAGTGTTCAGTGAGGGTGAGGGTGAGGGTGAGGGTTAATGTTAGAGTTAGGTTTAGGTTGAGGGTTAGGAATAGGAATAGGGTTAGGTTTAGGGTTAGGGTTAGGGTTCGGGTTAGGGTTCGGGTTAGGTTTAGGGTGAGGGGTAGGATGAGGGTGAGGGTTAGTGTGAGGGTTAGGGTGAGGGTTCCTTTTAGGTCAGGGTTAGGTTTATGTTGAGGATTAGTGTGAGAGTGAGGGTTAGGTTTAGGGTGAGGGTTAAGGTTAGGGTTACCATGAGGGTGAGGGTTTGGGGGATGTTTAGGGTGAGGGTGAGGGTTAAGGTGAGGGTGAAGGTTATGGTGTGGTTGAGGATTAGGTTTAGTGTTTGGGTTAGGGTAATGGTGAGTGTAAGGTATAGGGTGAGGTTTATTGTGAGGATGAAGTTTAGGTTTAGTGTTAGGGTTAGGGTGAGATTTAGGGTGAGCATTAGGTTTTGGTTTAGGGTTAGGGTGAGGGTGTGGTATAGGGTGAGTGTTAGTGTTAGGGTGAGGGATAGGTATATGGTTAGGGTGAGGTTGAGGGTTAGGGTTAGAGTTAGGGTGAGGGTTAGGGTTAGGATTAGGGTAAGGATTAGGTTTTGGCTGAGTTTGAGGGTGACTGTAAGAGTGAGGGTTAGGTTTAGGGTGAGGGTTAGGGCTAGGGTTAGGGTTAGGGTAAGGGTGAGGGTTAGGGTTAGGGTGAGGGTATGGGTAAATGTTAGGGTGAGGGTTAGGGCGAGAGTGAGGGTTAGGGTTAGGGTCAGGTTAAGGGTTAGGTTGAGGGTAAGGGTTAGGTTGAGGGTTAGGGTGAGGGTGAGGCTTAGGGTTAGCATTAGGGTTAGGGTGAGGGTGAGGGTTAGGGTGAGGGTTAGGGTTAAGGTTAGGGATAGGGTGAGGATTAGGGTTAGGGTTAGGTTTAGGGTGAGGTTTAGGATGAGGGGTAGGGTTAGGGATAGAGTGATTTTTAGGTTTATTTTGAGGATTATGGTTAGGGTGAGGTTTAGTTTTACTGTGAGGTTTAGGTTTAGGGTTAGGGTTAAGATGAGTGTTAGGGTTATGTTGAGGGTGAGGGTGAGGGATAGGGCTAGGTTTAAGGTTAGTGTGAGTGTTATTGTTAGCGTGAGGGTTAGGTTTAGGGTGAGGGTTAGTGTTAAAGTAAGGGTTAGGGTGAGGGTTAGGGTTAGGGTTAGGGTGAATGTTAGGGTGATGGTGAGGGTTAGGGTGAGGGTGACTGTTAGGTTTAGAGTTAGGGTTAGGCTGAGTGTTAGGGTTAGTGTTAGGGTTAGGGTGAGAGTTAGGGTGAGGTGTCGGGATACGGTTAGACTGATGGTTAGAGTTAGTGTGAAGGTTAGGGGTAGGGTTAGGTTTAGTGTTAGGATAATGTTTAGGGTGAGGGTTAGTTTGAGGGTGAGGGTTAGAGTGAGCATTACGGTTAGGTTCAGTTTGAAGTTTAGGGTTAAGGTGATGTTTAGGATGATGTTGAGTGTTAGTGTGAGGGTGAGGGTGAGGGTGAGGCTGAGGAGGAGGGTTAGGGTGAGGGTAAGTTTTGTTTAGGATTAGGGTTAGAGTTAGGGTTGGGCTGAGGGTGAGGGGGAAAGTGAGGGTTAGGGTTAGGGTTAGGGCTAGGGTGAGGGTTAGGGTTAGTGTGTGGGTTAGTGTGATGGTGAGGGTCAGCGTGAAGGTGAGGGTTAGAATGATGGTGAGGGTGAGGTTGAGGGTTAGGGTTAGGATTAGGGTTAGGGTGAGTTTTAGGGTTAGGGCTAGGGTTAGAGTTATTGTTAGGGTTAAGGTTAGGATGAGGGTGAGGGTTATTGTTACGGTTAGGGTTAGGGTGAGGGTGAGGGTGGGCTTGAGGGTTAGGGTTAGGCTTAGGGTTATGGTTAGGGTAAGGCTGATGGGGAAGGGGAGGTTGAGGGTGTGTGTTAGGGTTAATTTTAGGGTTAAGGTGAGGGCTTGGGTGAGGGTTAGGGTTAGGGTGAGGGTGAGGGTGAGGGTTTTGGTTAGGTAAAGGTTAGGGTTAGGGTGAGGATTTGGGTGAGGATGAGGATTAAGCTGAGGTTAGGTTCAGGGTGAGAGTTAGTCTTAGGGTTAGGGTGAGGGTTGGGGTTAGGGAGATGTTTAGGCTGAGGTTGAGGTTTAGGGTGAGGGTTAGGCTGAGGGTGAGGGTTAGGGTTAGCATTAGGGTTAGGTTTAGGATTAGCTTGAGTGTTAAGGTTAGGGTTAGGGTTAGGGTTAGGGCTAGGGTGTAGGTTAGGGTTAGGTGAGTCTGAGGCTGAGGCTGAGGCTGAGGGTGAAGGTGAGGAGGAGGGAGAGGATTAAGGTTAGGGTTAGGTTTAGGGTGAGGACTAATGTGAGGGTGATGTTTTTGTTTAGGAAAAGTTTAGGGTTAAGTTTAGGGTGAGGATTAGGGTGAGGGTGAGGTTTAAGGTGAGGGTTAGGGTTAGGGTCATTGTTAGGGTTAGGGTTAGGGTGAGGGTGAAGGTTAGGTTGATGTTTAGGGTGACGGTGAAAGTGAGACTGAGGGTTCGTGTGAGGGTTAGGGTTAGGGTGAGGGTTAGGTTTAGGATTAGGTTTAGGTTTAGGGTGAGGGTAAGGCTTATGATGACAGTTAGGGTGAGGTTGAGGGTTAGGGTTAGGGTTAGGGTTAGGGTGAGGGTTGGGGTGAGGGTTAGGGTTAGGGTTAGGGTGAGGGTTAGGGTGAGGGATAGGGTTATGGTGAGGGTAAGGGTTAATCTAAAGGTTAGGTTGAGAGTGAGCATTTGTGTTAGCATCAGGGTTGGGTTGAGGGTTAGGGTTAGGGTTAGGCTGAGGGGTAGTTTTCGGGTTATGGTGAGGGTTAGGGTTAGGGTTAGCGTGAGGGTAAGAGTTAGGATGACAGCTAGGGTGAGGGTCAGGGTTAGGGTTAGGGTTAGGTTGAGGGTGAGGGTTAGGGTGAGGGTTAGGGTTAGGGTTAGGGTGAGGGTTAGGGTGAAGTTTAGGGTTAGGGTTAGGGTTTGGGGTAGGATGAGGTTTAGGGGGAGGGGAAGGGGTAGGGTGAGGGTTACGGAGAGGGTGAGGGATAAGGTTATGTTGAGGGTAAAGTTTAATCTAAGGGTTAGTTTGAGAGTGAGCATTTGTGTTAGCATCATGGTTGGGTTGAGGGTTAGGGTTAGGGTTAGTTTGAGGGGTAGTTTTAGGGTTAGGGTGAAGGTTTTGGTTAGCGTTAAGGTGAGGTTAAGGGTTTGGCTGAGGGTGAGGGTGAGGGTTAGGGTTAGTCTTAGGGTGAGGGTGAATGTTAGGGGTAGGGATAGCGTGAGTGTGAGAGTGAGGATTAGGTTTAGGATTAGGGTTAGGGTTAGGGTTAGGGTTAGGCTGAGGTTTAGGCTGATGGGTAGGGTTACAGTTAGGGTGAGGGTTAGGTTTAGTGGGAGTGTTAGGGTTAGGTTTATGGTTAGGGTTAGGGTGAGGGTTCAGGTGAGGGTTCGGGTTAAGGTGTGGGTGAGGGTTAGGGTTAGTGTGAGGACTAGCTTTAGGGTTACGGTTATTGTTAGGGTTAGGATTAGGGTGAGGGTAAGGGTTAGGGTTAGTTTTATGGTTAGGGTGAGGATTCGGGTTAGTGTGCTGGTTAGGGTTAGGGTTAGATGAAGGATCGGGTAAGGGTTAGTGTGAGGGTTAGGGTGAGGGTGAGTATTATGATTAGATTAAGGACTAGGGTTAGGCTGAGGGTGAGGGTGAGGTTGAGGTTTATGATTAGGGTTAGGGTGAGGGTTAGGTTTAGGGTGATGTTTAGGGTGAGGGTGAGGGTTAGGGTGAGGGTGAGGGTTCGGTTGAGGGTAAGGATTAGGGTGTGGATGAGGGTTAGCATGAGGGTGAGGGTTACAGTTAGGTTTAGGGTGTTGGTTAGGGTTAGGTTTTGGATTAGGGTGAGGTTTAGGGTGAGGGGTAGGGTCAGGGTTGGGGTGAGGTTTAGGGTTAGTGTGAGGTTTAAGGTTAGGTTTAGGGTAAGTGTGAGGATAAGGGTTAGTGTGAGGGATAGGGTTATTGTTAGGGTTAGGGTGAGGGTTATGGTTAGGGTTATGGTGAGGGTTAGGGTTAGGCTAAGGTTTAGGGTTGGGGATAGGGTAAGGGTGAGTGTGAGTTTGATGTTTAGAGGTAGATTTAGGGTGAAGTTGAGGGTTTGGTTTAGGATTAGGGTTAGGGTTAGGGTTAGGGTGAGGGTGAGGGTTAGGTTTAGGATTAGGGTTAGGGTTAGGCTTAAGGTGAGGGTGAGGTTGAGTGTTAGGGAGAGGATTAGGGTTAGGTTTAAGGTTAGGTTAAGGGTGAGGGTTAGGTTGAGGTGAGGGTTCGTGTTTGGGTTAGGGTTAGGTTGATGGTGAGGGTTAGGGTGAGGGTGAGGTTTAGGTTTAGTGTTAGCTTTAGGGTGAGGGTTAGGATCAGGGTTAGGATTAGGGTAAGGGTTAAGGTGAGGGTTAGGGTTAGGGTTAGGGTGAGGGTGAGGGGGAGGGGTAAGGTTAGGTTTAGAGTTAGGGTGATGGTGAGGGTGAGGGTGAGGGTTAGGTTTGGGGTGAGGTTTAGTGTTAATGTTAGTGTTAGTGTTAGGGTGAGGGATAGGGTTAGGGTTAGGGTTAGGATGAGGGTTAGGCTGTGGGGTAGGGTTAGCTTTAGGGTGAGGGTTAGGGTTAGTGTGAGTTTTAGGGTTAAGTTTAGGGTCAGGGTTAGGATTAGGTTAAGGGTGAGGGCTAGGTTGAGGGTGAGGGGTAGGGTGAGGGGTAGGGTTAATGTTAGGGTGAGGGTGAGGGTTAGGTTTAGTGTGAGGGTTAGGGTTAGTGTGAGTTTGAGGGTTAGGGTTAGGGTGAGGGTTAGGGTTAGGGTTAGGGATAGGGTGAGGGTGAGCGTTACGATTATGTTGAGGGTTAGGATGAGGGTAGGGTTAGGGTAAGGGTGAGGGTGAGGCTTAGGTTTAGTGTGAGGGTTAGGGTTAGTGTAAGGTTAAGGGTTAGGGTGAGGTTTAGGGTAACAGTGAGGCTTAGGGTTAGGGTGAGTTTGAGGGTGAGGGTGAGGTTTAGGGTTAGGTTTAGCGTTAGGTTTAGGGTTAAGGTGAGGGTGAGCCGTAGGGTGAGAGTGAGGGTTCGGGTGAGGGTTTGCGTGAAGGGGGAGGTATATGGTTACGGTTCGGGTTAGAGTTAGGGTGAGGCTGTGGGTGAGGGTTAGGTTTAGGATTAGGGTTAGTGTTAGGATTAGGCTGAGGGTGAGTGTGAGGGTGATGGTGAGGGTTAGGTTTTGGGTGAGGGTTCAGGTTAATGTTAGGGTTAGGGTTAGGTTGAGCGATAGGATTAGGGTTAGGGTTAGGATGAGGAATACGCTGTGGGGTAGGGTTAGGATTAGGGTGAGGGTTAGGGTTAGTGTGAGTTTTAGGGTTAAGGTTAGGGTCAGTGATAGGATTAGGTTAGGGGTAAGGGTTAGGGTGAGGGTTAGGATGAGGGTGAGGTTTAAGTTTAGGGATAGGGTTAGGATGAGGTTAGGGTGAGGGCTAGGGTGAGTGTGTGGGTTAGGGTTAGGGATAGGGTGAGGATTAGGTTTAGGATTAGGGTTAGGGTTAGGGTGAGTCTTAGGCTGAGGGGAAGGTTTAGGGATAGGGTGAGGGTTAGGTTTAGTGTGAGGGTTAGGGTTTGGGGTAGGGTTAGGGTGAGGGCTAGGATGAGTTTGAGGGTTAGGGTTTTATTTAGGGATAGGGTAAGGATTAGCGTTAGGGTTAGTGTTAGGTTGAGGTTTAGGCTGATGTGTAGGGTTACAGTTAGGGTGAGGGTTAGGTTTAGTGGGAGTGTTAGGGTTAGGTTTAGGGTTAGGGTTAAGCTGAGGTTTCGGGTGAGCGTTCGGGTTAATGTGTGGGTGAGGGTTAGGGTTAGTGTGAGGACTAAGTTTAGGTTTAGGGTTACTGTTAGGGTTATGTTTAGGGTGAGGGTAAGGGTTAGGGTTAGTGGTATGGTTAGGGTGAGGTTTCGGGTTAGTGTGAGGGTTAGGATTAGGGTTAGGAGAAGTTGAGGGTAAGGGTTAGGGTGAGGGTTAGGGTGAGGTTGAGGGTTAGGATTAGAGTTAGTGTTAGGATTAGGGTTAGGGTGAGGGTGAGGTTGAGGTTCAGTGTTAGGGTGAGGGTTAGGGTTATTGTTAGGGTTAGGTTGCGGGTGAGGGTGAGGGTGAGGGTGAGGGTTAGGGTTGGAGTAGGGTTAGGTTTGACTGAGGGTGAGGGTGAGAGTGAGGGTGAGGGTTAAGTTTAGGGTTAGGTTTAGGGTGAGGGCTAGGGTGAGGGTGATATTTTTGGTTAGGAAAGGTTTATTGTTAGGTTTAGTGTGAGGATTTGGGTGAGGGTGAGGTTTAAGGTGAGGGTTAGGGTTAGGGTGAGGGTTAGGGTTAGGGTTAGCGTGAGGTTTAGGGTTAGGGTGATGTTTAGGGTGAGGGTGAAGTTGAGAGTGAGGGTTCAGGTGAGGGTTAGGGTTAGGGTGAGGGTTAGGGTTAGGGTTAGGGTTAGGGTGAGGATAAGGTTTAGGATGACAGGGTGAGGGTGAGGGGTAGGGTTAGGTTTGGGTTAGGGTGATGTTTATGTTGAGGGTGAGGGAAAGAGTGAGGATTCGGTTGAGGGTGTAGCTTAGGGTGTTGGTGAGGGTTAGGGTGAGAGTGAGGGTTCGGATGAGGGTGAGAGTTAGTGTGTTGGTGAGGGTTAGGGTGAGGGTGAGTGTTAGGGTTAAGTTTAGGATTAGGATGAGGGTTAGGGTTAGGGTTAGGGTGAGGGTTAGGGTGAGGGTTATGGTTAGGGATAGGGTGAGGATTAGGGTTAGTGTGAGGGTTAGGGTTAGGGTTGGTGTAAGGATAATGTTTAGGTTGAGGATTAGGGTGAGAGTGAGGGTTAAGGTTAGATTAAGGGTTAGGGTGAGGGTTTGGCTAAGGGTTAGGTTTAGGGTTAGGGTGAGTGTGAGGGTTAAAGTTAGGGTTAGGGTGAGGGTTAGGGTTGGGGTGAGGGTTAGGGTTAGGGTTAGGGTGAGGGTTTGGGTGAGTGTGAGTTTTAGGGTGTCTGTGACGGTTAGGGTTAGATTGAGGGATAAGGTGACGGTGAGGGTTAGGGTGAGGGTGAGGGTTAGGGTTAGGGTGAGTTATAGGGTGAGGGTTAGGGTTAGGGTGAGTGTGAGGATTAGGGTTAGGGTTACCCTTAGGGTTATGGTGAGGGTATGGGTTAGGGTGAGTTTTAGGTTGAGGTTGAGGGTTAGGGTTAGCGTTAGGGTTAAGGTGAGAGTTAGGGTGAGGGTTAGGGTTAGGGTGAGGGTGAGGGTTAGGGTTAGGGTTAGGGTGATGTTTATGGTTAGAGTGTGGGTTAGGGATAGGTTTATGTTTAGGGGGAGGTTTAGGTTTATGGTTAGGGTTCCAGTTAGGGTGAGTGTGAGGGTGAGTGTTAGGATTAGGATTAGGTTTAGGGTTAGTGATAGGCTGAGGGTGAGGGTGAGGGTGAGGGTTAGGTTTAGGGTTAGGGTAATGTTTAGGTTTAGGTTTAGGTTGAGGGTTAGGGTTAGGGTTAGGATTAGGATTAGGGTGAGGATTATGGTTAGGGTTAGGGTGTGGGTTAGGGATAGGTTTATGGTTAGGGTTAGCATTAGGTTTACCATTAGGGTTAGAGTGAGGGTGAGGTTGAGGATTAGGGTTAGGATTAAGTTTAGGGTTAGGGTGAGGCTGAGGTTGAGGATATGTTTGAGGGTGATGGTGAGAGTGAGGGTTAGCTTTAGGCTTAAGGTGAGGGCTATGATGAGGGCGAGCGTTAGGTTGAGGGTTAGTGTGAGGGTGCAGCTTTCGGTTAGTAAAGGTTTAGGGTTAGGTTTAGGGTGAGGATTAGGCTGAGGGTGAGGTTGAAGGTGAGGGTTAGGGTTAAGGTGAGGGTTAGGGTTAGGGTTAGGGTTAGGTTGATGTTTAGGGTGAGGGTGAGGGTAAGGGCTGTGGTTAGGGTAATGTTTAGCCTTAGGGTTAGGTTGGGGGTTAGGTTTAGGGTTAGGATGAGGGTTAGGGTGAGGATTATGGCTAGGGTTAGTGTGTGGGTTAGGTTTAGTGTGACCGTTAGGGTTAGGGTGAGGGTAAGCTTTAGGGTGAAGGTTAGGATGAGGGAGCGGGATAGGGTTAGTGTTAGGGTTAGGGTGAGCGGTTGGATGAGGGTTAGGTGTAGGGTAAAGGTGTGGGTTAGTGTTAGGGTTCAGTTCAGTGTTAGCGTTAGGGTGAGGTGTAGGGTTAGGGTTAGGGTTAGTGTGAGGATAAGGGAATGTTGAGGGTTAGGGTGAGGGATAGGGTTAGTGTAAGGTTTAGGGTGAGTGTTTGTGTGAGGGTTAGGTTTAGTTTTAGGGTTACGTGAGGGTTAGCATGAGGGTAAGTTTTAGGGTGAGGTTTAGTATGAGGTTGAGTATTAGGGTTAGCATTAGTGTTAGGGTGAGGGTTAGGGTTAGGTATAGCATTAGAGTTAGGGTGAGGTTTAGGATTAGGGTAAAAGTGAGGGAGTGGTTTAGGGTTAGCATTAGGTTTACGGTTAGGTTTAGAGTGAGGGTGAGGGTGAGGAATAGGGTTAGGATTAGCTTTAGGTTTAGGGTGAGGCTGAGGTTTAGGGTGAGGGTGAGTGTTAGGGTTAGGCTTAGGGTGAGAGCTACGGTGAGGGCTAGGGTGAGGGCGAGGGTTAGGGTGAGAGTTAGGGTTGGGGTGAATGTTAGGATTACGGTTAGGGTGAGGGTAAGGGTGACGGTGAAGGTGAGGGTTAGGGTGTGAGTTAGGATTAAGGTTATGCTGAGGGTAAGGGTTAGGGTGAGGTTTAGTTTGAGGGTTAGGGTTAGGGTGAGGATTAAGGTGATGTTGAGTGTTAAGGTGACAGTGAGGGTTAGGGTGAGGGTGAGGTTTAGGTTTAGTGTTAGCATTAGGGTGAGGGTTAGGGTCAGTGTTAGGATTAGGGTGAGGGTTAAAGTGAGGGTTAGGGTTCGGGTTAGGTTTAGGGTTAGTATGAGGATTAGGGTTTGGGTTAGGTTTATAGTGAAGGTAAGGGTTAAGGTGAGGGTTAGGCTGAAAGGGTAGGTTTAGGGTAAGGGTGAGGGAGAGTGTGAGGGTAAGGGTTAGGGTGAGGGTTAGGGTGTGGGTGAGGCTTAGGGTTAGCATTAGTGTTAGGGTTAGGGTTAGAGTGAGTGTGAGGTTTAGGGTTAGGGTTAGGGTGAGGGTTAGGGTGAGGGTGAGGTTTAGGTTTAGGTTTAGGGTTATGGTTAGGATTAGTGTAAGGGTGAGGGCTAGTGTGAGGGTGAGGGTTAGGGTTTGGGTTAGGGTGAGGGTAAGGGTTAGGGTGAGGGGTAGGGTGAGGTGTAGTTTTAGGGCTAGGGTGAGGGTTAGGGTTAGCGTGAGGTTTATGGTGAGGGTTAGGGCTAGGGTTAGGTTGTGGGTTAAGGTTAGGGTGATGTTTAGGCTGAGGCTGATGGTTAGGGTGATAGCTAGGGTGAGGTTTAGGGTTAGTGTTAGGATTAGGGTTAGGGTGAGGGTGAGGTTTAGGGTTAGAATTAGGGTTAGGAGAGGTTTAAATTGAGGGTCAGGTTTAGGGTTATCGTTAAAGTTAGGGTTAGAATGAGCGTTAGGTTGAGGTTTAGGTTAGGGTTAGGGTTAGGTTTAGGATGAGCGTTAGGCTGAGGGTTAGGGTTAGGCTCAGGGTTAGGGTTAGGGTTAGTGTGAGGGTTAGGTTTAGGGTTCGGGTTAGGTTGTGGACTGTGGTGAGGGTGAGGGTTAGGGTGATGGTTAGGATTACGGTTAGGGTTAGGGTCAGGTATAGGTTGAGGGTTAGGATTAGAGTAAGGACTTGGGTTGGGCTGAGGGTGAGGGTGATGTTGAGGGTGAGGGTTAGGGTTAGAGTGAAGGTTAGAATGAGTGTGAGGGGGAGGGGGAGAGCTTGGTTTGGGGTTAGAGTTAGGTTGAGGGTGAGGGTTAGGGTTAGGGTTAGCACTAGGTTTAGGCTGAGGGTGAGGGTGAGTTTAGGGTTAGGGTGAGGGTTAGGGTTAGGGTTAGGTTTAGGTTGAGGGTTAGGGTTAGGGTTAGGGTTAGGATGATCATTAGGATCAGGGTTAAGTTTAAGATTAGTGTGAGGGTTAGGGTTTGGGTTAGGGTTAGGGTTTAGTTAGGGTGAAGGTTAGTTTTAGGTTTACGGTTAGGATAAGGTTTAGGCTGAGTGTTAGGTTTAGGGTTAGTGTGAGTGTTAGGTTTAGGGTTAGGGTTATGGTGTGGGCTAGGGTGAGGGTGAGGGTTAGGGTGAGGGTGAGGGTGAGGGTTTAGCTTAGGTAAGGGTTAAGGCTAGGTTAGGGTGAGGATTAGGATGAGGTTGAATGTTAAGGTGAGGGTTAGGGTTAGGGTTAGGGTTAGGGTTAGGGTTAGGGTTAGGGTTAGGGTTATGGTGAGGGTAAGGTATAGGGTGAGGTTTATTGTGAGGATGAATGTTAGGGTTAGTGTTAGGGTTACGGTGAGGTTTAGGGTGAGGGTTAGTGTTTGGTTTAGGGTTAGTTTGAGTGTGAGGTATAGGATGAGTTTTAGTGTTAGGATTAGGGTTAGGGATATGGTTTGGCTGAGGGTCAGGGTGACAGTAAGTGTGAGGGTTATGGTGAGGGTTAGTGTTAGATTGAGGGTGAGGGTGAGGATTAGGGTGAGAGTATGGGTTAGGTTGAGGATTAGTGTGAGGGTGAGGGTTACGGTTAGCCTTAGGGTTAGGGTGAGGGTTAGGGTTAAGGTTAGGGATAGGATGAGGATTAGGGTTAGTGTTAGGTTTAGGGTGAGGGTTAGGCTGAGGGATAGGGTTAGGGATAGAGTGACTGTTATGTTTACTGTGAGGATTAGGGTTAGGGTGAGGTATAGGTTTAGTGTGAGGTTTAGGTTTAGGGTTAGGGTTAGGATGAGTGTTAGGGTTAGGTTGAGGTTGAGGGGGAGGGTGAGGGCTAGGGTTAGGGTTAGTGTGAGGGTTACTGTTAGGATGAGGGTTAGGTTTAGGGTACAGGTTAGTGTTAAAGTAAGGGTTAGGTTGAGGGTCAGGGTGAGGATTAGGTTTAGGTTGAGGTTTAGGTTTAGGGTGAGGGTTAGGTTTAGGGTGAGCGTTAGGGTGATGGTGAGGATCAGGGTGAGGGTGAGGGTTAGGTTGAGAGTTATGGTTAGGGTGAGTGTTAGGGTTAGGGTTAGGTTTAGGGTGAGAGTTAGGGTCAGGTGTCGTGATACGGTTAGAGTGAGTTTTAGGGTTAGTGTGAAAGTTAGGGTTAGGGTTAGTGTGAGGATAATGTTTAGGGTGAGGGTTAGAGGGTGAGGGTTAGGGTGAGCGTTAGGGTTAGGTTCAGTGTAAGGGTTAGGGTTAAGGTTATGTTTAGGGTGAGGTTGAGGGTTAGTGTGAGGGTGAGGGTGAGGTTGAGGGTGAGGGGTAGGATGAGGGTGAGGGTGAGGTTAGTTTAGGTTTAAGGTTAGAGTTAGGATTAGGCTGAGGGTGAGGGGTAAAGTGAGGGTGAGGGTTAGGGTTAGGGCTAGGGTGATTGTTAGGGTTTTTGTGAGGGTTAGTGTGATGGTGAAGGTCAGCGTGAGGGTGAGGGTTAGAATGAGGGTGAGGGTATGGTTGAGGGTAAGTGTTAGGATTAGGGTTAGGGTGAGTTTTAGGGTTAGGGTTAGAGTAATTGTTAGGGTTAGGATTAGGGTTAGGATGAGGGTGAGGGTTATTGTTAGAGTTAGGGTTAGGGTTAGGGTGAGGGTGGGGTTGACGGTTAGGGTTAGGATTAGGGTTATGGGTAGGTTAAGGCTGAGGAAGGGGAGGTTGAGGGTGAAGTTTAGAGTTAAAGTTAGGATTAGGTTGAGGGCTTGTGTGAGGGTGAGGGTTAGGCTGAGGGTGTGGGTGAGGGTTTCGGTTAAGTAAAGGTTAGGGTTAGGGTGAGGATTAGGGTGAGGATGAGGATTAAGCTGAGGTTAGGTTCAGGGTCAGGGTTGGGGTTAGAGTGAGGCTTAGGGTTAGGGTGATGTTTAGGGTGAGGGTGAGGGTGACGGTTAGGGTGAGGGTGAGGGGGAGGGTTAGGGTTAGAGTTAGGTTTAGGGTGAGTGTGAAGTTTAGGATTAGGAATAGGATTAGGATTAGGGTTAAGCTGAGGGTGAGGGTCAGGTTGAGGGTGAAGGTTAGGGTCAGGGTTAGTGTTAGGATTAGAGTGAGGGTTACGGTTAGTGTGAGGGTTTTGTTTAGGGTTAGGTTGAGGGTTAGTGTTAGGGTGAGAATAAGGGTTTGGGTGTGGGTTAGGGTGAGTGTGAGTGTATGGATAGGGTTTGTGTTAGGGTTAGGGTGAGGGTTAGGGTTTGGGTGATGTTTAGAATTAGGGTGAGGGTTAGGGTGAGGATGACGGTTCAGTTGAGGGTGAGAGTTCCTTTGAGGGTGAGGGTTAGGGTGTGGGTGAGGATTAGGGTTAGGGTGAGGTTTAGCATTAGGGGTAGGGTTAGGGTTAGGTTGAGGGTTAGGGTTAGCATTAGGGTTAGATGAGGGGTAGGGAGAGGGTAGGGTTAGATTTAGGGTAGTTTTAGAGTGAGTGTGAGGGTTAGGTTGAGGCTGAGGGTGAGGGTTAGGGTTAGGTTTAGGATGAGGGTTTGGCTGACGGTTAGGTTTAGGCTTATGGTTAGGGTAAGGTTTAGGGTGACGGGGAGGGTTAGCTTTAGGATTAGGGTTAGGGTTAGTGTGATCGTTAGGGTTAGGGTTAGGGTGAGGGTTAAGTTGAGTATTAGGGTTAGTGTTGGGGTGAGGGTTAGGTTGAGGGTTAGGTTTAGAGTTAAGGTTAGTGTGAGGATAAGGGTTAGGCAGAGGGTAAGGGTGAGGGGGAGGATGATGGTGAGGGTTAGGGTGAGGGTGATGGTTACGGTTAGGTTTAGATTTAGGGTGAGAGTGAGGTTAAGGGTTAGGTTTTGGATTAGGGTTAGGCTTAGGCTAAGGGTGAGGCTGAGGGTCAGGGTGAGGGTTAAGGCTAGGGTGAGTGTTCGGGTTAGGGTTAGGGTTAAGGTTAGGTTGAGGGTTAGGGTTAGGGTTAGGATTAGGATGAGGGTTAAGCTGAGGGTTAGGTTTAGGTTTAGGGTGAGGGTAAGGTTTAGGGTGAGGTTTATGTTGAGGGTGAGGGTTAGGATTAGTCTTAGGTTTAGGGTGAGGGTTAGGGTTAGGGAAAGGTTTAGGGCTGAGTGAGGGTTAGGGTGAGGGAAAGGGTTAGGGTGAGAGTTAGGGTAAGGGTGCGGATAGGGTTATGGTGAGGGTAAGGTTTAGGGCAAGTTTTCGGGTGAGGTTGAGGGTTAATGTTAGCATTAGGGTTACGGTGAGCATGAGGGTTATGGTTAGGTTGAGGGCTAGTGTGAGGTGAGGGTTAGGGTGAGGGTGAGGGTTCTGTTGAGAATTAGAGTTAGGGTGATGGTTAGGGATAGGGTTAGTGTGAGCGTAAGTGTTAGGGGCAGGGTTAGGGTGAGGGTGAAGGTTAGGGTTAGGGTGAGGGTTAAGGTTAGGGTTTTGGTTTGGGGGAGGGCTTGGGTGAGCCGTAGGTTTAGGGTTAGGTTTAGTTTGCAGGTTAGGGTGAGGGTAAGGGTTAGGGTGAGGTTTAGGGTGAGGGTGAGGTTTAGGGTTAGGGTGAGGTTAGGGTGAGGGTTAGGGTTAGGGTTAGGGATAGGGTGATGATAAGGGTTAGTGTGATAGTTAGGGTAAGGTTGAGGATAAGTGTTAGTGTGAGGATAAAGGTTAGGTTGAGGGTTAGGGTGAGAGTGAGGGTTAGGTTTAGGGTGAGGTTATGGGTTAGGTTTATGGTTAGGGTGAGGTTTACAGTGCGCCGTAGGTTACGGTTAGGGTTAGTTGGCAGTTTAGGGTGAGGGTAAGGTTTAGGGTGAGGTTTAGCGTGAGGGTAAGAGTTAAGGTTGGAGTGAGGTTAAGGATTAGGGTGAGGGTTAGGGTTAGGATTAGTGATATGGTGAGGATTAGGGTTAGTGTGAGGGTTAGGGTGAGGTTTAGGATTAGGTTCATTGTGAGGAGAAGTGTTAGGGTGAGGGTTAGGGTGAGGGTGAGGTGTTGTGTTAGCATTAGGGATAGGGTGAGCGTTAGGGTGAGGGTTAAGTTTAGGGTGAGGGTAGGGTTAGGTTAAGGCTGAGGGTTAGGGTTAGGTTGATATTTATGGTGAAGTTGATTGTTAGGGTGAGGGTGGGGGTGAAGGTTAGGTTAAGGGTTAGGGTTAGGGTGAGGTGAGGGTGAGGATGAGGGTTAGGTTTAGGATTAGGGTTAGGGTTTTGCTTAGTGTTAATGTTGGTGTGAGGATGTGGGTTCAGGTGATGGTGAGGTTTAGGGTGTGTGTGTGGGTTAGGGTTAGGCTGAGGATTAGGGTTAGGGTTAGGATTATGGTGAGGTTAAGAGTTAGGGTGAGGTTTATGGTGAAGGTGATGGTTAGGGTTAGCATTAGAGTTAGGATGATGGTTAGGGTGAGGGTGAGGTTTAGGGTTAGGGTTAGGGTGAGTTTGAAGGTGATGGTGAGATTTACTGTTAGGATTAGTGTTAGGGTTATGGTTAGAGTGAGGTTGAGGGTTTTGGTTAGGGTGAGGGTTAGGGTGAGGGTTTGTTTAGGGTGAGGGTTAGGGTTAGGTTAAGGGTTAAGGTTAGGGTGAAGTTTAGCATTAGGGTGATGTTTATTGTGAGGGTGACTGTTAGGGTGAGGGTGAGTTTCAGGGTCAGGGTGAGGGTTTGGATGATCGTGAGGGTTAAGCTGTGGTTGAGAGTTAGGGTTAGAGTGAGGTAGGGTGACGGTGAGTGTTAGGGTGCAGGTTAGATTTAGTGTTAGGGTTAATGTGATGTGAGGGTGAGCGTGAGGGTGACGGTTAGGGTGAGGGTGAGTGTGAGGGTAGGGTTTAGGATTAGGGTTAGGGTGAGTTTTAGGGTTAGGGTTAGGGTTAGTGTGAGGATAAGGGTTAGGGTGAGACTGAAGGTTAGGGTTAGCGTTACGGTTAAGGTGAGATTTAGGGTGAAGGTTAGGGTCAGGGTTAGGGTTAGGGTTCGGGTGAGGGTTTGGGTGAGGGTGTTGTTACAGTGTGGGTGAAGTTTAGGGTTAGGGTGATCGTTAAGTTGATGTTGAGTGTTAGGGTGAGAGTGAGTGTTAGGGTTACGGTGAGCGTTAGGGTTAGGGTAAGGGTTAGGCGAAATGTGAGGATTAGGGTTAGAGTTAGGGTTATGGTGAGGGTACGGGTTAGGGTGAGGTTTGTGGTGAGGTTGAGGGTTAGGGTTAGCGTTAGGGTTAGGGTGAGGTTTAGGGTGGGGGTTAGGGTTAGGGTGAGGGTGCCTGTTAGGGTTAAGGTTAGGGTGAGGTTTAAGGTTAGGGTGAGGGCTAGGGATATGGTTAAGGTTTGGGTGAGGGTCAGAGTTAGCGGTAGGGTTAGAGTTAGGGAGAGGGTGAGGGTTAGAGTTAGGGTTAGGATTAGGTATACGGTTAGGCTGAGGGTGAGGCTTAGGTTTAGCGTGAGGGTTAGGGTTAGGTTTAGGGTTAGGGTTAGGTTGAGGGTTGGGGTTAGGTTTAGGATGAGGGTTTGGCTGAGGGTTAGGTTTAGGGTTAGGGTGAGGGTTAGTATTAGTGTGATGGTTAGGGTTAGTGTTTTGTTTACGGTGAGAGTGAGGGTTAGGTTTAGGTTTAGGGTGAGGTGAGCGATAGGTTGAGGGTTTGGGTTAGGTTTAGTATTAGGATGAGGGTTTAGTTAGGGTGAGGGTTAGTGTTAGGTTTAGGGTTTGGGTGAGGGTTAGGGTTAGGGTTAGAGTTCGGATGAGGGTGAGGTTGAGGGTTAGCGTTTGAATTAGGGTTAGGTTTAGGGTTATGCTGAGGGTGAAGTTGAAGGTGAGGGTGAGTTTTAGGGTTTGGGTGAGGGTTAGGGTTATGGTTAGGGTTAAGGTGAGGGTGAGGGTTAGGTTTAGGGTTAGGGTTAGGATGAGGGGTAGGCTGAGTGTTAGGTTTAGGCTTAGCGTGAGGGTAAGGGTTAGGGTGATGGTGAGGGATAGGTTTAGGATTCAGGTTAGGGTTAGGGTGATGGTTAGGGTTAGGGTTAGGCTTAGGGTGAAGGTTAAGGTGAGGGGTAGGGTTAGGGTTAGTGTTAGGGTGAGGATTAGGGTTAGGGTGAGGGTAAGGGTGAGGGGTAGGTTTAGGTTTAGGGTTAGTGGGAGGGTAAGGGTTAGGGAGAAGGTTAAGGTGAGGGTGAGGATGAGGGTGAGGGTTAGTGTGAGGGTGAAGTTAGGGTTAGGTTTAGAGTTAAGATGAGAGTGAGGGTGAGGATTAGGTTTTGGATTAGGGTTAGGTTTAGGTTTACTCTGAGGGTGAGGTTAAGGGTGAGGGTGAGTTTGAGGGTTAGGTTGAGAGTTAGGGTTAGGGTTAGGGTTAATGTTAGGGTGAGGGATAGGGTTAGGGTTAGGGTTTGGATCAGGATTAGGCTGAGGGTTAGGATTAGTGTTAGGGTGAGGATAAGGGTTAGGGTGAGGGTTATGGTGAGGGTGAGGGTTGGGGTTAGCTTAGGGTTAGGGTGAGGGTTAGGGTGAGTTTTAGGGTGAGGGTTAGGGTGAGAGTTAGTGTTAGGGTTAGGGATAGGGTTGGGTGAGGGAACGTGTTAGGGTGAGGGTTAGTGTGGGGATGAAAGATATGGTTATGGTGAGGGTAAGGGTTAGGGCGAGGTTTAGGGTGAAGTTGAGGGTTAATGTTAGCATTAGGGTTATGGTGAGCGTGAGGTTTAGCGTGAGCGTTATGGATAGAGTTAGGGTTAGGGTGAGGGTTAGGCTGAGGGGTAGGGTTAGGGTTAGGGTTATGGTGAGGCTTACTGTGAAGGGTAGGGTTAGGACGAGGGTGAGGGTTAGTGTTAGGGTTAAGGTGAGGTTGAGGGTGAGGGTAAGTGTTAGGGTGAGGGTTAGGTTGAGGTTGAGGTTTAGGTTTAGGATTAAGGTTAGGGTTAGGTTTATGGTAAGGGTTAGGGTTAAGTTTAGGGTAAGGGTGAGGGTGAGGGTGATGGTTAGGGTTAGGGTTAGGATTAATTGCTAGGATTAGGGTTAGCCTGAGTGTGGGGGTGAGGGTTAGGGTTAGGGTTAGGTTTATGGTTAGGTTATGGTGAGGGTGAGGGTTAGAGTTAGGGTGTTGGTTAGGGTGAGTGTTAGGGTGACTGTGAGGGTTAGGGTTAGGGTGAGGGTTAGGTTTAGAGTGAGTGATAGGGTTATGGTTAGGGTTAGGGTGAGGGTGAGGGTGTGGGATTGGGTGAAGGTTAAGTTTAGGGTTTGGGTTTAGGTTAGGTTGAGGGTTAGGCTGAGTGTTAGGTTTAGGGTTAGGTTGAGGATAAGGGTTAGGGTGAGGGTGAGGCTTAGGTTTAGGATTAGGGTTAGTTTTAGGGTGAGGGTAAGGAATAGGGCTAGAGTTAGGTTTAGAGTTAGGGTGAGGGAGAGAGTAAGGTTTAGGTTTTGTATTAGGGTTAGGTTTAGGGTTAAGCTGAGGGTGAGGTTGAGGGTGAGGGTGACGGTTGGGGTGAGGGTTAGGTTTAGGGTTAGGATGAGGGTTAGGCTGAGGTTTAGGGTTAGGGTTCGGTAAGGGTAAGGGTTAGGGTGAGACTGAGGGTTAGGCTTTGGCTTAGAGTTAGGGTGCCGGTTAGGGTGAGGTTTAGTGTTAGTGTTAGGGTTAGGGTTAAAGTGAGGGTTAGGGTGAGGGTAAGGGTTAGGGTTAGGGTTAGGTTGATGTTGATGGATAATGTTAAAGTGAGGGTAAGGTTTAGGGCGAGGTTTAGGGTGAGGCTGAGGGTTAATGTTAGCATTAGGGGTATGGTGAGGGTGATTGTTAGGGTGAGGGTTATAGTTAGGGTTAGGGATAGGGTGAGGATTAAGGTTAGGGTTAGGTTTACAGTGAGGGTTAGGCTGAGGGGTAGCGTTAGGGTTAGTGTTAGGGTGAGGGTTAGGGAGTGGGTTAATGTTAGGGTTAGGGTTAGGGTGAGGTTGAGGGTGAGGGTTAGGGTTAAGGTGAGGGCTATGGAGAGGTTGAGGTTTAGGGTTAGCCTTAGGGTTAGGCTTAGGTTTAGGGTTAGGGTGAGGGTGAGGTCTAGTGTTAGTATTAGGGTTAGGGTTAGGGTTAGGGTGAGGATGAGGTTTAGAGTGAGGGTAAGGGTTAGGGTGAGGTTTAGGGTGAGGTTGAAGATTAATGTTGGCATTAGGGTTACTGGGAGGGTGAGGGTTAGGGTGAGTGTTATGGTTATGCTTAGGGATACAGTGAGGATTAGGGTTAGTGTTAGGTTTAGGGTGAGGGTAAGTCTGAGGGCTAGGGTTAGGTTTAGCGTTACGGTGAGGGTTAGGGTTAGGGTGAGGGTTAGGATTAGGGTTAGGTTCAGGTTGAGGTTGATAATGAGGGTAACGGTTATGTTGAGGGTTAGAGTTAGGTTGAGGTTTAGGGTTAGCATTAGGGTTAGCGTTAGGGTTAGGGTGAGGGTTAGGGTTAGGCTTACGTTTAGGGTAAGGGTTAGGGTTAGGGTGAGGGTTAGGGTTAGGGTGATTTTTAGGGTGACGGTGAGGGTTAGGGTGAGGGTGAGGTTGAGCGTGAGGGTTAGGTTGAGGGTGAGTGTGAGTGTGAGGGTGACGGTGAGGGTTACCGTTAGGGTTAGGTTTAGGGTGAGGGTAAGAGTTAGGGTTAGCTTAGGGTTAGTGTAAGTGTTAGGCTGAGGATGAAGGTTAGGGTGAGGGTTAGGGTTAGGTTTAGGGTGAGGGTTAGGGGTAGTGTGAGGGTTATGGTTAGGGTGAGGTTGAGGGTCAGGGTGAGGTTGAGAGTGACGTTGAGGGTGAGGGTTAGGGTTACGGTTATATTTAGGGTGAGGTGAGGGTGAGGGTTAGGTTTAGGGTGAGGGTTAGGGTTTGGTTTATGGTTAATGTTTCGGTTAGGGTAAGGGTGAGGGTAAGGATTACATTGAGAATTATTTTGCGGGTGAGTGTTAGGGTTAGGGTGAGGGTAAGGGTTAGGCTGAGGGTTATTGTGAGGGTTTGGGTTCGGGTTAGCATTAGGGTTAGTTTGAGGGTGAGGGTTTGGGTGAGGGTTAGGGTTAAGGTTAGGGATAGCGTGAGGATTAGGTTTAGTGTGAGGGTGAGGGTCTGGGTAAGGATTAGGGTTAGATTTAGGGTGAGGGTGAGTGTGAGCATTAGAATTAAGATTAGGGTTAGGGTTAGAGTTAGGTGAGATTGAGGGTGAGGGTTAGGGTTTGGGATAGAATTAGCGTAAGGGTGAGCATGAAGTTTAGGTTTAAGATTAGGGTTAGGGTTATGGTGAGGGTTAGGGTGAGGGTGAGAGTGAGGCTTAGGCTTAGAGTTAGGGTGAAGTTTAGGTTTACGGTGAGGGCTACGGTGCGGGTGCGTTTTAGGGTGAGTGTGCGGGTGAGGTTGAGGTTTTTGGTTAGGTAAGGGTTATGTTTAGGGTTAGGGTGAGGATTAGGGTGAGGGTGAGGGTTAGGGTGAGGCTCAGGGTTAGGGTGAGAGTTAGGGTAACGGTGAGGGTTACGGTTAGGGTTAGGTTGAGGCTGAGGGTTAGGTATAGGGTAAGGGTTAGGGTTAGTTTGAGGCTGAGGGTGAGGTATAGAGTAAGGGTTAGGGTTATGGTGAGGGTTAGGGTTAGGGTAAGTGTTAGGGTGAGGGTGAGGTTTAGGGTTAGGGTTAGGGTGAGGTTTAGGGTTAATGTTAGGGTTAGTGTAAGGGTTAGAGTTAGGGTGAAGGTTAGATTTAGAGTTAGGATTAGGGTTAGGTTAAGGGTTAGGGTGAGGGTGAGGGTTAGGGTTAGGTTAAGGGTGAGGTTGAGGGTGAGGGTTAGGGTGAGTGTGAGTGTGAGGGTTTCGGTTATGTAAGAGTTAGGGTTAGGGTTAGGGTGAGGATTAGGGTGAGGGAGAGGGTTAGGGTTAGGGTTAGGTTTAGGATGAGGTTAAGTGTTAGGGTGAGGGTGAGGGTGAGGGTGAGTGTTAGGGTTAGGGTGAGTGTGAGTGTGAGTGTGAGTGTTTCGTTTAGGTAAGGTTTAGGGTTAGGGTTAGGGTCAGGATTAGGGTGAAAGTGAGGTTTAGGTTGAGAGTTAGGGTTAGGGTGAGGGTTAGGTTTAGGTTTGAGGTGAGGTTTAGGGTGACGTTGAGAGTTAGGATGAGGTTGAGGGTTAGGATTATGCTTAGGGTGAGGGTTAGATTTAGGGTGAGTGTTAGGGTGAGGGTTAGGGTTAAGGTTAGGGAGAGGGTTAGGGTTAGGGTGAGGGTTAGGGTTAGTTTGAGGGTTAGGGTGAAGTTGAGTTTGAGGTTGAGGCTTAGGGTGAGGGTGATGGTGACGGTGAGTGTTAGTGTTAGGATTCAGGTTAGGGTTAGGGTGATAGTTAAGGTTAGGTTTAGGGTTAGGGTGAGGTTGATGGTGAGGATGAGGTTTAGGTGTAGGGTTAGGTTTAGGATTAGGGTGAGATTTAGGTGAAGGGTTAGGGTTAAGGTGAGGGTTAGATTTAGGGTTAGGGTGAGGGTTAGGGTTAGGGTTAGGTTTAGGGTGAGTTTAAGTGTTAGGGTGAGTGTGAGTGTGAGGGTTAGGTTTAGAATTAGGGTTAGGTTTAGGGTTAGGCTCAGGTTGAAAGTATGAGTGAGGCTCACCCTAGCACTCACGGCTAGGGTTAGGTTGAGGGTTAGGATGCTGGGTAGATTTAGGGTTAGAATTAGGGTGAGGGTTAGGTTTAGTGTGAGGGTTAGGGTTAGGGTTAGGGTTAGGGTGATGGTAAGTGTTAGAGTGTGGGTTAGGGTGAGAGTGAGGGTTAGGCTGATGTTTAATGTGAAGGTCGAAGTTAGAGAGAGTGAGAGGTTTCGGGTGAGGTTGAGGGTTAGGATGTGGGTGAGGGTGAGGGTTAGGGTGAGGGTAAGGGTTAGGGTGATGTTTAAGGTGAGTGTGAGGTTTAGGGTGAGAGTTAGTGTTCAGGGAAGGGGAATTGTTAGGGTGTAGGTAAGGGTTAGGCTAAGGGTGAGGCTTAGGGTGACCGGGATGGTTAAGGTTCAGGGGAGGATTAGGCTTCGGGTTAGTCTTTGGGTTCGGGTTCGGGTTAGGTTTAGGGTGAGTGTTAGGGTGAGCGGTAGGATTAGTGTTAGGATGAGATTTAGACTTAGGGTGAGGGTTACGTTTAGGCATAAGGTTAGGGTTAGAGTGAGGATAAGGTTTAGGGTGAGGGTTAGTGTGAGACTGAGGGTTAGGGCTAGGCTTAGGATTAGGGTGAGGGTTAGGGTTAGGGTTAGGTTTCGGTGAGGGTTAGGGTGAGTGAAAGGGTTAGGGTGAGGGTTAGGTTGAGGTTGAGGGATAGGGTTATGGTGAGGGTAAGGGTTAGGGCGACGGTTAGGGTGAGGTTGAGGGTTAGGGTTAGCATTAGTGTTAGGGTGAGGGTGAGCGTTAGGGTGACGGTGAGGGGTAGGCTGAGGGGTAGGGTTAAGGTTAGGGTTAGGGTGATGGTTACATTTAGGGTTAGGGTGAGGGTGAGTGTTAGGGTAATGGTTAGGGTCAGGGTTAGGGTGAGGGTGAGGGTTAGGATTAGCATTAGGGTTAGGATCAGATTGAGTGTTAGGGTTTGGGTTAGGTTGAGGTTGAGGGTTAGGGTTGGCATTAGGGTTACGGTTACGTTTAGGGTGCAGGTTAGGTTTAGGTTTAGAGTGAGGGTGAGGGTCAGGGTTAGGGTTAGGATTAGGTTTAGGGTTAGGGTGAAGCTGAGGGTGAGGTTGAGGGTGAGGGTGAGCGGGAAGGTGAGGGTTAAGTTTAGCGTTAAGTTTAGGGTGAGGTCTAGGGTGAGGGTGAGGGCTAGGGTGAGGGTTAGTGTGAGGGTTATGGTTAGTGTTAGGTGAGTGTTAGGGTTAGGATTAGTGTAAGGATAAGGTTTAGGTTGAGGATTAGCGTGAGAGTGAGTGTTAGGGTTAGATTAAGATTTAAGGTGAGGGTTAAGGTAAGGGATAGGGTTAGGAATAGAGTGAGGGTGAGAGTTAAAGTTAGGTTTAGTGTGAGGGTTAGGGTTGGGGAAAGGGTTAGGGTTAGGGTTAGAGGTAGAGTTAGGGTTAGGTTGAGCAGTAGGATGAGGGTGAGGTTTAGGGTTAGCGTTAGTTTTAGGGTGAGGTTTAGGGTGAGAGTTGAGTGTTAGGGTTAGGGTTAGGGTGATAGTGTGGGTTAGAGTTAGTTTGAGGGTGAGGGTCTGTGTTAGGGTTAGGGTTAGGCTTCGATTTAGGATGAGGGTGATGGTGAGGGTTAGAATTAGGATTAGGGTTAGGGTTAGAGTTAGGTGAGAGTGAGGATGAGGGTTAGGGTTTGGGTTAGAATTAGGGTGAGGGTGAGCATGAGGGTTAGGGTTAGGATTAGGGTTAGAATTATGGTTAGGGTTAGGGTGAGAGTGAGGGTGAGGCTTAGGGTGAGGATGAGGTTTAGGTTGAGTGTTAGGTTGAGGGTGAGGGTTAGGATGAGGGTGAGGGTGAGGGAGAGCATGAGGGTTCGGGTGAGTGTGGGAGTTCGGTTGAGGTTGAGGGTTCGGGTGTGGGTCAGGTTTAGGTTTAGGGTGAGGGTTAGGGTGACGGTGAGGGATAGGGTGAGGGTGAGGTTTAGGATTGGGGTTAGGGTGAGGGTTAGGTTAGGGTGAGTGTTAGGATGAGGGGTAGGGTTAGGGTTAGGCAGAGTGTTAGGGTTAGGGTGAAGATTAGGGTTAGTTTGAGGGTTAGGGTGAAGGTGAGTTTGAGGTTGAGGGTTAGGGTGAGGTTGATGGTGACGGTGAGGGTTAGGGTTAGGATTCGGGTTAGGGTTAGGTTGAGAGTTAGGGTTAGGGTTAGGTTTAGGATGAGGATGAAGGTGAGGGTGAGGGTTAGGGTTAGGGTTAGGTTTAGGATTAGGTTTACGTTTAGGGTAAGTGTTAGGGTTAGGGTTAGGGTGAGGGTAAGGTTTAGGATTAGGGTGAGGGTTAGGGTTAGGGTTATGTTTAGAGTGAGGGTTAGGGTTAGGATTAGGACGAGGGTGAGGGTTAGGTTGAGGGGTAGGGTTAGGGGTCGGTTAAGGCTTAGTGTTAGGGTGAGGGTTAGGTTTAGGGTTAGGATTAGGGTGAGGGTGAGGGTGAGGGTTAGGGTTAGGGTTAGGGTAAGGGTTAGGTTTAGGGTGAGGGTTAGTTTTAGGTTTAGGTTTAGGGTGAGGGTGATGCTGAGGGTTAGGGTTAGGGTTAGGATTAGGGTGAGGGTGAGGGTGAGGGTTAGGGTTAGGGTTAGGGTCAGGGTTAGGTTTAGGGTGAGGGTTAGTTTTAGGTTTAGGTTTAGGGTGAGGGTGATGCTGAGGGTTAGGGTTAGGGTTAGTGTGAGGATAAAGTTTAGGTGAGGATTAGGGTGAGGGTGAGGGTTAGGGTTAGCATAAGTTTTAGGGTGAGGGTTAGGGTTAGTGTTAGGGTTAGGGTAAGGGTTAGGGTTAGGGTAAGGGTTAGTGTTAGGCTTACGGTTAGGGTCATGGTTAGGGTTAGGGTCAGGGTAAGGCTTAGGGTTAGGGTTAGGGTGAAGGTTAGGGTTAAGTTTAAGGTTAGGATAAGGTTAGGTTAGCGTTAGGGTTAGGGTTAGGGTGTTGTTTAGGATGATGTTGAGGGTTAGGGTGAGGGTGAAGTTGAGCGTGAGAGTTGGGTGAGTGGGAGGGTGATGGTGAGGGTTAGGGTTAGGGTTAAGTTTAGGGTGAGAATAAGTATTATTGTTAGGATTAGGATTAGGGTAAGTGTTAGGCTGAGGGTAGGGTGAGGGTGAGGTTTTCGGTTAGGGAAGGATTAGGGTTAGGTTTAGGGTGAGGATTAGGGTGAGGGTGAGAGTTAGGGTTAAAGTTAGGGTTAGGGTGAGGGTTAAGCTTAGGGTTAGGATGAGGGTTAGGCTTAGTGTGAGAGTTACAGTTAGGGTTAGGGTTAGTGTGAGGATAAGTGTTATGGTGAGTGTTAGGTTGAGACTGAGGGTTAGGGTTAGAGTTAGGGTTAGGGTGACGTTTAAGTTGGGTGTTAGGGTTCTGGTTAGGGTTGGGTGAGGGTTAGTGTGAGCCTAAGGGTTAGTATGAGGGTTAGGTTGAGGGTGAGGGATAGGGTTATGGTGAGGGTAAGGGTTAGGGTTAGGGTGAGAGTGAACGTGAGGGTAAGGGAAGGGTTAGGGTCAGGGTTAGGGTTAGGCTGAGGCTTAGGTTGAGAATGAGCATTTGTGTTAGCATCAGTGCTGGGTTGATGGTGAGGGTTAGGGTTAGGCTGAGGGGTAGTTTTTGGTTTGGGTGAGGGTTAGGGTTAGGGTTAGGGTTAGGGTGAGGTTAATGGTTAGGGTGTGGGTGAGTGTGAGGGTTGGGGTTAGCCTTAGGGTGAGTGTGAGGTTTAGGTTTAGGGTTAGAGTGAGTGTGAGTGTGAGGGTTAGGTTTAGGATTAGGGTTAGGGTTAGGATTAGGCTGAGGTTGAGGGTGAGGGTGAGGGTGAGGGTGAAGGTGAGGTTTAGGGTTAGGGTTAGGGTTAGAGTTAGTTTTAGGTTGTGCGCTAGGATGAGGATGAGGGTTAGGGTTAGTATTAGGGTGAGGTTTTTGGTGAGGGTTGAGGGTTAGGGTTAGGGTTAGGGTGAGGGTGAGGGTTAGGGTTAGGGTGATGGTGAGGATTAGGAATAGGGTGGGGGATAGAGTTACAGTGAGGGTGAGGGTGAGGGTGAAGGTTAGGATTATGTTTAGGGTTAGGGATAGTGTGAGTATGAGTGTTAGGGTGTTTTTGAGGGTTAGGGATGGGGTTAGGATTAGTTTTAGGGTGAGGGTTAGAGTTAGGATTAGGGTTAGGATGAGGTTTAGGGTAAGGGACAGGGTTAGGTTTAGGCTGAATGTTAGGATTAGGGTGAGGGTTAGGGTAAGGGTAAGTGTTAGGGTTAGGGTGAGGTTAAGAATTAGGGAGAGGGTGAGGGTTAGCGTTAGGGTAAGGTTGAGGGTTAGGGTGGAGCTTAGGGTTATGTTTAGAGTTACGGTGAGGGTTAGGGTTAGGGTTAGTGTGAGGTTTAGGTTGAGGGTGAGGGTGAGGGTGAGGGTGAGGGTAAGGTTTAGGGTGTGGGTTAGGGTTTGGTTTAAGGTGAGGGTTAGTGTTAAGGTGAGGGTTAGTGTGAGGGTGAGATTTAGGTTATGGTTTAGGGTGAGGGTTAGGGTTAGGGTGAGTGTTATGATGAGGGGTAGGTTTAGGGTTAGGGAGAGGGTTAGGGTTTGTGTGAGGGTTAGGGTTACGGTTAGAGTTAGGTTTAGTATGAGGATAAAAGTTAGGGTGAGGGTTAGGGTTAGGGTTAGGGTTAAGTTTAGGGTTAGGGTTAGGTTTAGGGTAAGTGTTAGGGTTAGGGTAAATATGAGGTTTAGGGTGAGGGATAGCGTTAGGGTGAGTATTATATTTAGGGTTAGGGTTAGGGTGAGCGTGAGGATTAGGTTTAGGGTTAGGGTTAGGGTGAGGGTGAGGGTGAGTTTTAGGGTTAGGGTGAGGATTAGATTTAGGTTTATGGTTAGGTTAAGAGTTAAGATTAGGTTGAGGGTTAGGTTTAGGGTTACGGTTAGGGTGAGGGTGAGTCTAGGGGTTAAGGTTAGTGTGAGGATAAGGGTTAGGGTGAGGATTAGAGTGAGGTTGAGGGTTAGGGTTAGCATTAGGGTTAGGGTGAGGGTTAGGGTTAGGGTTAGTTTAAGGGTTAGGGTTAGGGTTAGGGTAAGGGTTAGGTTTAGGCTTAGGGTTAGGGTTAGCATTAGGGTGAGGGTGAGGCTTAGGGATAGTTTTAGGTGAGGGTTAAGTTTAGGCTTAGGGTTAGGGTAAGGGTTAGGGTTAGGGTGAGGGTTAGGGTTAGGGTGATTTTTAGGGTGACGGTGAGGGTTAGGGTGAGGGTGAGGTTGAGCATGAGGGTTAGGTTGAGTGTGAGTGTGAGTGTGACAATGAGGGTTATGGTTAAGGTTAGGTTTAGGGTGAGGGTAAGGGTTAGGGTTAGGATTAGTGTTATTGTAAGGGTTAGGCTGAGGGTGAGGCTGAGGGTTAGGGTTAGGGTTAGGGTGAGGGTTAGGGGTAGTGTGAGGGTTAGGTTGAGGATGAGGTTTAGGGTCAGCGTGAGGTTGAGGGTGACGTTGAGGATGACGGTTAGGGTTAGGGTTATGGTTAGGGTGAGGGTGAGGGTGAGGTTTAGGGTTAGGGTTAGTGTTATTGTTATAGTTAGTGTTAGGGTTAGGATTAGTGTGAGAGCGAGGGTGAGGGTTAAGTTTAGATTTACGGTTAATGTGAGGGTGAGGGTGAGGGTTAGGGTTAGGATTAGGGTTAGTGTTAGGGTTAGGATGAGGGTTAGGCTGAGGGTTATAGTTATGTTTAATGTGAGGGTTAGATTTAGGGTTACGGTTCGGGTGAGGGCAAGGGTTAGGAAGAGGTTTAGGGTGAGTTTGAGGGTTAGGTTTAGGGTGAGGGTTAGGGTGAGATTTAGGGTTAATGTTAGGGTTAGGGTTAGGGTGAGGTTAATTGTTATAGTGAGAGGTATTTTGAGGGTGAGGTTTAGGGTAAGGGGGAGGTTAAGGGTTAGGGTGAAAGTTATTGTGACGGTTTGGGTTCGGGTTAGCATTCGGGTTAGGTTGAGGGTGAGGATTAGGGTGAGGTTTAGTGTTAGGGTTAGGGATAGGGTGAGGATTAGGGTTAGTGTGAGGGTGAGGGTCTGGGTAAGGGTTAGGGTTAGATTTACGGTGAGGGTGAGGGTGAGCCTTAGAATTAGGTTTAGGGTTAGGGTTAGAGTTAGGTGAGATTGAGAGTGAGGGTTAGGGTTTGGGTTAGAATTAGGGTGAGGGTGAGCATGAGGGTTAGGGTTAGGATTAGGGTTAGGGTTATGGTGAGGGTTAGGGTGAGGTTGAGGTTAAGGCTTAGGTTTAAGGGTAGGGTGAGGGTTAGGGTGAGGTTTAGTGTTAGTGTTGGGGTTACGGTTAGGGTGAGGGTTAGGGTGAGCCTAAGGATTAGAGTGAGTGTTAGGGTGATGGTGAGGTTTAGGTATAGCATAAGTCTTAGGGTTAGGATTACAGTGAGATTTAGGGTTCTGTTTAGGATTAGGTTGAGTGTGAGGGTTTTGGTTATCCTTAGTGTTAGCGTTAGGTTGAGGGTGAGGGTTAGGGTGAGGATTAGGGTGAGGGTTAGGGTTAGGGTGAGGGTTAGTGTTAGGGTGAGGGTGGGGGTAAGGGTTAGGGTGAGGGCTACGTTTAGGGTTAGGGTTATGTTGAGCTTTAGGTTTAGGGTGAGTGTGAGGGTGAGGGTTTGGTTTAGGATGAGGCTTAGGTGTAGGGTTAGGCTTTTGGTGAGGGTGAGGTTGAGGGTAAGTTTTAGGTTTAGGTTGAGGGTTAGGGTTATGTTTATTGTTAGGTTGAGGCTGAGGGTTAGGGTGCGGGTGATGGTGAAGGTGAGGGTGAGGGTGATGGTTAGGTTTAGGGTGAGGGTTAGGGTAATATTTAGGGTCAGGGTGAGGGTGAGTGTTAGGGTGAGGTTGAGGTTTAGGGTTAGCATTAAGGTTAGGGTTTGGGTTAGGCTGAGGTTTAGGGGTAGGGTGAGGGTTAGGGTGAGGTTCAGGGTTAGGGTTTGGGTGAGGTTGAGGTTTAGGGTTAGCATTAAGGTTAGGGTTAGGGTTAGGCTGAGGTTTAGGTGTTGGATTAGGGTTAGGGTGAGGTTGAGGTTGAGGGTGAGGTTGAGGGTGAGTGTGAGGTTTAGGCTGACATGTAGGGTTAGGTTTAGGGATAGGGTGAAGTTTACGGTTAGGGTTAGGTTTAGGGTGAGTGTTAGGCTGAAGGGTAGGTTTAGGGTTAGTGTGAGGGTTAGGGTGAGGTTTAGGGTTAGGGTTAGCGTTAGGGTGAGGTTGAGGGTGTGGGTAAGGTTTAGCGTGATGGTTAGGGTGATTTTGAGGTTTAGGGTTAGCATTAGATTTAGGGTTAGCCCTAGGCTGAGGTTTAGGGTTAGGATTAGGGTTGGGGTGAGGGTGAGGGCTAGTGTTAGCATTATGGTTAGGTTTAGGTTTAGGATTAGGGTTAGTGTGAGTGTTAGGGATAGGGTAACCGTAAGGATGAGGGTAAGGGTTAGGGTTACAGTAAGGGTGAGGGTGAAGGTTAGGTTTAGAGTTAGGATTAGGGTTAGGGTTAGGGTTAGGCTGAGGGTGGGGGTGAGGTTGAGGGTGAGGGTTAGAGTTAGGGTTAGTTTTAGCGTGAGGGCTAGGGTGAGGGAGAGGTTTAGTGTGAGGGTTAGGTTGAGGGTATGGGTTTCGGTTAGGAAAGGCTTAGGTTTAGGGTTAGCTTGAGGATTGGGATGAGGCTGAGGTTTAAGGTGAGGATTAGGGTTAGGGTGAGGATTAGGGTTAGGGTTAGGGTGAGGTTGAGGATTAGGATGATGTTTAGGGTGAGGGTGAGGGTTAGGGTGAGGGTGAGGGCTAGGGTGTAGGTGAGGGTTAGGGTTAGGTTGAGGTCTAGGGTTAGGGTTAGGTTTAGGGTGAGGTTTAGGTTTAGTGTGAGGGTGAACGTGAGGGTTAGGTTTAGGATTAGGCTTAGGTGTAGGGTTAGGCTTAGGGTGAGGGTGAGGGTCAGAGTTAGGATTAGGATGAGGTTTAGGGTTATGGTTAGGGTCAGGGTGAGGGTGAGGGTTAGGGTAAGAGTGATGTTGAGGGTGAGGGTTAGGTTTAGGGTGAGGGATAGTGTTATGGTTAGGGTTAGGCTGAGGGTGAGGGTGTGGGTTATGGTGAGGGTGATGGTGAGGTTGAGGGTGAGGGTGAGGATTAGCTTTTTGGTGAAGGTTAAGTTTAGGGTTTGGGTTAAGGTTAGGTTGAGGGTTAGGGTTAGGGTTAGGATGAGGGTTAGGCTGAGGTTTAGGTTTAGGGTTAGGGTGAGGGTGAGGTTTAGGGTGAGGGTGAGCGTTAGGATTAGGATTAGGGTTAGTTTTAGGGTGAGGGTAAGGGATAGGTTTAAGCTTAGGGTGAGGGTTTTGGTTAGGGTTAGTTTTAGAGTTAGGGTGAGGGTGAGGGTTAGGGTTAGGTCTTCTATTAGGTTTCGGGTTAGTGTTAGGCCGAGGGTGAGGTTGAGGTTGAGGGTGACAGGGTGAGGGTTAGGTTTACGGTTAGGGTTAGGATGAGAGTTAGGCTGAGGATTAGGATTAGGGTTCGGGTAAGGGTAAGGGTTAGGGTGAGATTGAGGGTTAGGTTTAGGCTTAGTGTTATGGTGACGGTTTGTGTGAGGTTTAGTGTTAGTGTTAGGGTTAGGGTTAGAGTGAGGGTTAGCGTGAGGGTAAGGGTTAGGGTGAGGGTTAGGCTGATGGTGAGGGAGAGGGTTAGTTTGAGGGTTAGGGTGAGGGTGAGGGATTTGGTTAGGAAAGGCTTTGGGTTAAGGTTAGGGTGAGTATTAGGGTTTGGGGTGAAATTTAACTTGAGGATTAGGGTTAGGGTGAGGATTAGGGTTAAGGTTAGGGTTAGGGTGATGTTTAGGGTGAGGGTGATGGTTAGGGTGAGGGTTAGGATGAGGGTGAGGGTGAGGGTGTAGGTGAGGGTTAGGGTCACGGTGAGGGTCACTGTGAAGTTGAGGGTTCGGGTTCGGTTTAGGTTTAGGGTAAGTGTTAGGGTTAGGGTTAGGGTGAGGGGTAGGGTGAGGTGTAAGGTGAGGTTTAGGGTTAATGTGAGGGTTAGGGTTAGGGTTAGTGTGAGGATAAGCGTTAGGGTGAGAGTGAGGGTTAGGTTTAGCGTTAGGGTTAGGGTGAGGGTTAAGTTGAGGGTTAGTATGAGTTTGAGGGTTAGAGTTAGGTTTAGGTTGAGGATTAGGTTTAGGGTGATATTTAAGGTAGGGTTAGGGTGAAGGTGAGGGTGAGGGTGAGGGTTAGGGTTATGGTGAGGATTATGTTATGGTTAGGCTTATGGTGAGGGAAATGGTTAGGATGAGGTTTAATGTGAAGGTGACGGTGAGGGATAGCGTTAGATTTAGGGTGAGGGTTAGGGTGAGGGTTAGGTTTCATGTTAGGTTGGGTGAGGGTGAGGGTTAGAGTTAGGTTTATGCTGAGGGTAAGGTTTAGGGTGAGGGTTAGCGTGAGGGTGAGGGTTAGGGTTACGTTGAGGGTTAGGGTGAGCATTAGGGGGAGGGTTAGATTTAGGATTAGGGTTAGGGTGAGGGTTAGGGTGAGGTTTAGTTTTAGTGTTAGGGTTAGGATTAGGGTAGGGGTTAGGGTGAGGGTAAGGGTTAGAGTGAGGTTCATGGAGAGGGTGTGTGTTAGGGATAGCATTAGGGTTAAGTTTAGATTTAGGGTGAGGGTTAGGGTTAGCATTAGTGTTAGGGTTAGGGTTAGGCTGAGGTTTAGGTTTAGGTGTAGGTTGAAAGTGAGTGTTAGGGTTAGGGTTAGGGTGAGGGTGAGGGTTAGGTTTAGGGTGACGGTGAAGGTAAGGGTTAGGGTGAGGGCTAGGGTTAGGGTTATGGTTAGGGTAAGGTTTAGGGTTAGGGTGAGGGTGAGTGTCAGAGTTAGGTTTAGGGGGAGGTTTACAGTAATGGTTAGGGTTAGGGTGAGGGTGAGGGTGAGGGTTAGAGTGACGGTGAGGGTGAGGGTTAGGGTTTGGGTTAGGTTTAGGGTTAAGGTTAGGGTGCGGGTTATTGTTAGGGTTATGGTTAGGATGAGTGTTAGGCTGCGGGTTAGGGTGAGTGTAAGGTTTAGGGTGAGTGTGAGGGTTGGGTTTAGGATTAGAGTTAGGGTTAAGGTGAGGGTTAGGATTAGGGTGAGGGTTTTGTACAGGGTTAGGTTTAGAGTTAGGGTGAGGGTGAGGGTGAGAGTTAGCGTTTGGATTAGGTTTAGTGTTAGGGTTAGGCTGAGGGTGAGTTTGAGGGTGAGGGTGAGGGTTAGGATTAATGTGAGTGTTAGGGTTAGGTTTAGCATGATGCTTAGGGTGAGCGTTAGGGTTAGAGTTAGGATGAGGTTTAGGCTAAGGGTTAGGGTTAGGGTTCGGGTGAGGGTTAGGTTTAGGGTGAGGGTTAGGGTGAGGGTTAGGTTTAGGGTTAGGGTTAGGGTTAGTGTGAGGGTTAGGGTTAGGGTTAGGGATAGGGTGAAGGTTAGGCTTAGGGTGAGGGTTAGGGTTAGCATTAGGGTGAGGGTTAGGTTTAGGATTAGGCTTAGGTGTAGGGTCAGGCATAGGGTGATGGTGAGGGTGAGGGTCAGAGTTAGGTTTAGTGTTATGGTTATGGTTATGGTTTGGGATAGGGTGAGGGTTATGGTGAGGGTGATGGTGAGGGTGAGGGTGAAGGTTAGGTTTAGGGTGAGGATTAGGGTTATGGTTAATGTTAGAGTGAGGATGAGTGTGAGGGTTAGTGTGAGTGTGAGGGTGAGGTTGAGGTTGAGGGTAAGGGTTAGGGTTTAGGTGAGGGTCAGGTTTACGGTTAGGGTAAGGTTAGGTTGAGGGTTAGGGTTAGGTTTAGGGTCAGGATTAGAGTTTGCGTTAAGGTTATCGTGAGGGTTAGGGTTAGGGTTAGGTTTAGGGTTAGGGTGAGGCGTAGAGTGAGGGGTAGGGTTAGGTTTAGGGTGAGGGTTAGGGTTAATGTGAGGATTAGGGTTAGGGTTAGTGTCAGTGTGAGGATAAGGGTAAGGGTGAGGGTTAGGGTGAGAGTGAGGGTTAGGGTTAGCGATAGGTTTAGGGTGAGGGATAAGGTGAGGGTTAGGGTTAGTATGAGGGTGAGGCTTAGAGTTAGGTTTAGGGTAAGGGTCAGGGTTAGGGTGAGGTTTAGGATAGGGTTTGGGTGAGGGTGAGTGTTTGGGTGAGGGTGAGTTTTAGGGTGTGGGTGATGGTTAGGGTTATGGTGAGGATTAGGGTTAGGGTTAGGGTTAGGTTTATGGTGAGTGTAAAGGTTAGAATGAGGTTTAGGGTGAGGGTGAGCTTTAGGGATACCGTTAGATTTAGGGTGAGGGTTAGGGTGAGAGTTAGGATCCAGGTTAGGTTAGGTGAGGGTGAGGGTTAGAGTTAGGTTTAGGGTTAGGTTTAGGGTGAGGGTAAGGTTTAGGGTGAGCATTAGGGTGAGGGTTAGGGTTAGGTTGAGGGTTAGGGTGAGCGTTAGGGTGAGGGTTAGGTTTATGTTTAGGGTTAGTATGAGGGTTAGGGTGAGGTTTAGTGTTAGTGTTAGGATTAGGGTTACTGTAAGGGTTATGGTGAGGGTAAGGGTAAGAGTGAGGTTTAGGATGAAGGTGAGGGTTAGGGATAGCATTAGGGTTAAGGATAGGTTTAGGGTGAGAGTTAGGGTTAGGGTTAGGGTTACGGTGAAGGTTAGGGTTAGCGTTAGGGTGACGGTGATCTTAAGGTTCAGGGTGAGGACTAGGGTTAGGGTTAGGTTTAGGTTAAGGTTTAGGTTTAGAGTGAGGGTGAGAGTGAGAGTTAGGTTTAGGATTCGGCTTGGGTGTAGGGTAAGGCTTAGGGTGAGGGTGAGGGAGTGTGTCAGAGTTACGTTTAGGGTGAGGGTTAGGGTTATCGTTATGGTTAGGGTGAGGGTGAGGGTGAGGGTGAGGATTAGGGTGAGGGTGAGGGTGAGGTTGAGGGTGAGGTTGAGGGTTAGGGTTTGGTTGAGGGTTAGGGTTAGAGTTAGGATGAGGGTAAGGGTTAGGGTGACGGTTAGGGTCAGGGTGAGGGTTAGGGTTAAGCTTAGGGTTAGGGTGAGGGGTAGGGTGAGGGTTAGTGTTAATGTTTGGGTTACGGATATGGTGAGGGTTAAGGTGAGTGTAAGGCCTGGGGTGAACGTTTGGGTGAGGGTGATGGATAGGCTGCAGGTGAGGGGAAGGGTTAGGGAGTGGTTTACGGTGAGGCTGAGTGTTAACATTAGCATTGGGGTGACGGTGAGTGTGAGGATTACGGTGAGATTTAGGGTTATGGTTAGGGATAAGGTGAGGATTAGGGTTAGGGTTAGGTTTCGGGTGAGGATTAGGTTTGAGGGGTAGGGTTAGGGTTAGAGTTAGGGTGTGGGTTAGGGTGAGGGTAAGTGTTAGGGTGAGCGTTAGGGTTAGGTTGAGGTTTAGGGTTATGGTGAGGGTGAGGGTGAGGTTGGGGGTGAGGTTGAGGGTGAGGGTTATGGTTAGGGTTAGTTTTAGGGTGAGGGCTAGTGTGAGGATGAGGGTTAGGGTGAGGTTTAGGGTAGGGTGAGGGTGAGTGTGAGGGTTTGGTTTAGTGTGAGTTTTAGAGTGTGGGTGACAGGGTTAGGGTGAGGGTTAAGGTGACGTTGAGGGTTAGGGTGAGGGTGAGGGTTAGGGTTAAGGTGAGGATTAGGGTTAGGTTTGGTGTTAGTGTTATGGTGAGGGTAAGGGTTAGGATGAGTTTTAGGGTGATGTTGAGGTTTAGGAATAGCTTTAGAGTTAGGGTGAGGGTTAGGGTGAGGGTTAGATTGGGGTGAGGGTGAGGGTTAGAGTTAGGTTTATGGTAAGGGTTAGGGTGAGGGTAAGGTTTTGGGTGAGTGTTAGGGTCAGGGTGAGGGTTAGAGTTAGGTTGAGGGTTAGGGTGAGCTTTAGGGTGAGGGTTTGGTTTAGGTTTAGCGTTAGGGTGAGGGTTAGGGTGAGGTTTAGTGTTAGTGTTAGGTTTAGGTTTAGGGCTTGGGTTAGGGTGTTGGTAAGGGTTAGAGTGAGGGTTAGGGTGAGGTTTAGTGTTAGTGTTAGGTTTAGGTTTAGGGCTTGGGTTAGGGTGTTGGTAAAGGTTAGAGTGAGGGTTAGGGTGAGGGTAAGGGTTAGAGTGAGGGTTAATTTTAGGGTGACGGTGAGGGTAAGGGTTAGTTTGAGGGCTAGTGTTAGGGTTAGGGTAAGGTTTAGGTTTAGGGTGAGGGTGAGGGTTAGGGTTAGGGTTATGGTTTGTTTGAGGGTTAGGGTTAGCGTTCGGGTTAAAATTAGGGTGATGGTTAGGGTTAGGGTTAGGATGAGGGTTAGGCTGAGGGTTAAGGTTAGGATTAGTGTGAGGGTAAGGGTTAGGGAGAGGGTGAGGGTAATGTTTAGGATTAGGGTTAGGCTTAGGGTGAGGGTGTGTGCTAGGGTTAGTATTAGGGTGAGGGTAATGGTTAGGGTTAGGTTTAGAGTTAGGGTGAGGGTGAGGGTTAGTGTTTGGAGTAGTGTTAGGGTTAAGTTTAGTCTGAGGGTGAGGTTGAGGGTGAGGACCAGGGTTAGGGTAAATGTGAGGGTTAGGGTTAGAGTTAGCATTAAGGTTATTGTCAGGGTTAGGGTTAGGGTTAGGTTTAGGATGAGGGTTAGGCTGAGGGTTAGGGTTAGGGTTCGTGTGAGGGTCAGGGTTAGGGTGAGGGTTAGGGTGAGGGTGAGGTTTAGGTTCAGGTTTTAGGTTAGTGTTAGGGTTTGGGTGAGGTTTAGGGTGAAGGTTAGTGTTAGGGTTAGGGTGAGAGTTAGGGTGAGGGTTAGGGTTAGGGTGAGTGTTAGTGTGAGGGTGAGGGATAGGGTTAATGTGAGTGTAAGGGTTAGGGCGAGGATTAGTGTGAGGTTGAGGATTAATGTTAGCATTAGGGTTAAGGTGAGGGAAAGGTTTAGGGTGAGTGTTAGGGTTATGGTTAGGGATACCCTGAGGATTAGGTTTAGGGTTAGGTTTAGGGTGAGGGTTAGGCTGAGGGGTAGGGTTAGGGTTAGGGTGAGGGTTAAGTTGAGGAGTAGTTTTAGGGTTAGAGTTAGGGTGAGGGTGAGTTTGAGGGTGAGGGTAAGGGTTAGTTTGAAGGTTAGGGTGTGGTTGAGGTTTAGAGTTATCATTAGGGTTAGGTTTAGGGTTAGGGTTATGATTAGAGTTAGGGTGAGGGTGAGGGCTAGTGTCAGCATTAGGGTTAGGGTTAGGGTTAAGGTTAGAGTGGGGGTGAGGGTGAGGTTTAGGCTTAGTGTTATGAATAGGGTTAGGGTTACCCTGAGGGTGGGGGTGACTTTGAGGGTGAGGATTAGGTTTAGGGTTAGTTTTATCGTGAGTGCTAGGGTGAGGGTGAGGTTTAGGGTGAGGGTTAGGGTGAAGTTGAGGTTTTTGGTAAGGAAAGGCTTAGGGTTAGTGTTAGTGTGAGGGTGAGGATTAGGGTGAGGGTGAGGTTTAAGGTGAGGTTTAGGGTTAGGGTTAGGATTAGGGTGAGGGTTAAGCTGAGGGTTAGGTTAGGGTGAGGGTTAGGGTGAGGCTGATGGTGAGGGTGTAGGTGAGGGTTAGTTTTAGGGTAAGGGTTAGGGTGAAGGTGACATTGAGGGGTAGTGCAAATTTGAGTGTTAGGGACAGGGCTAGGGTGAGGGTTAGGGTTAGGGTTATGGTGAGGGGTAGGGTGAGGGGTAGGTTTAGGGTGAGGGTGAGGGTTAGCATTAATGTGAGGATTAGGGTTAGGGTTATGGTTAGTGTGAGGATAAAGGTTACGGTGAGGGTTAGGGTGAGAGTGAGAGTTAGGGTTAGCTTTAGGGTTAGGGTGAGGGTTATGGTGAGGTTTAAGGTGAGGGTTTGGGTTAGTATGAGGGTGAGGTTTATAGTTCGGATTAGGGTGAAGGGTAGGGTTAGGGTGAGGTTTAGGGTATGGTTAGGGTGAGGGTTCGGGTTCAGGAGAGGGTGAGTTTTAGGGTGAGAGTGATGGTTTGGGTTAGGGTGCGGGTTAAGGTGACAGTGATTGTTAGGGTGATGTTCAGGCTTAGGGTTACTGTGAGGATTAGGGTGAGGTTTATCGTTAGGGTTAGGGTGAGGGTAAGTTTTAGGGTGAGGGTTAGGGTGAGGTTGTGGTTTAGGTTTAGGTTGAGTGTTAGGTTGAGCGTTAGCGTGAGGGTTAGGTTTAGGTTTAGGGATAGGGTGAGGGTTAGGGTGAGGTTTAGTGTTAGTGTTATGTTTAGGGTTAGGGTGAGGGTTAGGGTTAGGGTAAGGGTTAAGAGTGCGGCTTAGGGTGAGACTGAGGGTTACATATAGTATTAGGGTTAAGGTTAGGTTTAGGGTGAGGCTTAGGTTTAGGGTTATGTTGAGGGTGAGTGTTAGGGTTAGCATTAGAGATAGGGTTAATGTGAGGGTGAGGGTTAGGGTTAGGGTTAGGGTTATGGTGAGGGCTAGGATTATGGTTAGGTTAAGCTTTAGGTTTAGGGTGAGGTTAAGGGTGAGGGTTAGGCTTAGGTATAGGGTTAGGCTTAGGGTGAGGGTGACAGTAAGGGTAAAGTTGAGGGTTAGGCGGAGAATGAGGATTATGGTAAATGTGAGGTTTAGGTCTAGGGTGAGGGTTAGAGTCAGGGTTAGGGTGAGGGTGTGTTTTAGATTAAGGATTAGTTTTAGGGTTAGTGTGAGGTTTAGGGTGAGTATGATAATTATGGTTAGGGTGAGGGTTGGGGTGAGAGTGAGGGTTAAGTTTAGGGTGAGTGTTAGAGTTAGGGTGATGATTAGGGTTAGTGTGAGGATTAGTTTTAGGGTTAGGGTTAGTGTTAGGGTTAGTGTTAGGTTTAAGGTTAGGGTTAGGATGAGGGTTAGGGTTAGGATTAGGGTTAGGGTGAGTGCTAGGGTGAGGGTTATGGTTAGGGTTAGGCTTAGGGTTAGGCTTAGGCTTAGGCTGAGGGTGAGGGTGAGGTTGAAGTTTAGGGTTAGCGTGATGGTTAGGGTTACAGTTAGTCTGAGGGTTAGGCTGAGGGTTAGGGTTAGGGTTAGGGTTAGGGTTAGGATGAGGGTGACAGTAAGGGTAAAGGTGAGGGCTAGGGTTAGGGTGAGGGTTAGGGTGAGGATTAGATTTAGGGTTAGGGTGAGGGTGAGGGTTAGATTGAGTATTAGTGTTAGGGTTAGGGTGAGGGCTAGGGTGAGGGTGAGGGTTAGGGATAGTGTTAGGTTGAGGTTTAGGGTTAAGGTGATGGTTAATGTTAGTGTGAGGGTTAGTGTTAGGATTAGGGTTAGTTTTAGGGTGAGGGTAAGTGTTAAGGTGAGGGTTATGGTTAGGGTGAGAGTTATGGTTAGGTTTAGGATTAGTCTTAGGGTTAGGGTTATTTTTAGGGTTAGGGTTAGGCTTATGTTTAAGGTGACGGTGAGGGTGAGGTTTAGGGTTAGAATTAGGGTGAGGTTTACGTTTAGGGTTATGGTTAGAGTTCGGGTTAGGTTTAGGGTGAGGTTTAGAGTTAGGGTTAGGGAGAGGGTTATGGTGAGTTTTAGGGTTAGGGTTAGGGTTATTGTTAGGATAAGGGTTAGGGTGAGGGTGAGTGTGAGGGTTAGGGTTAGGGTTAGGCTTAGGCATAGGTTTAGGCTGAGGGTGAGGTTGAGGGCAAGGGTTAGGTTTAGGTTGAGTGTTAGGGTTAGGGTTAGGTTGAGGGTTAGGATGAGGTTAAGGTTAGGTTTAGGGTTAGAATGAGGGCAAGGGTGAGGGTGAGGTTTAGAGTTAGCATTATAGCGAGGTTTAGTATTAGGGTTAGGTTTAGGTTTAGGGTGAGGGTTAGGGTTAGGGTTAGGTTTAGAGTGAGGTATATTGTTAGTGTTATGGTTAAGGTTAAGTTTACAGTGAAGGTGAGGCTGAGGGTGAGATTTAGGGTTAGGGTTAGGGTGAGGTTTAGGGTTAGGGTTAGGGTTAGGGTTAGGGTGAGGGCTTCGGTTAGGGTTAGGTTTACGATGAGTGTGAGTGTTAGCGTTAGGGTTAGGGTTAGTGTAACTGTTATTCTTAGGGTTAGGGTTAGAGTTACGGTGAGGGTGAGGGTGAGGGTTAGGTTTAGGGTTAGGCTGAGGGTGAGGGTGGGGATGTGGATTAGGTTTAGGGTGATGGTTAGGGTTAGAGTTAGGTTTAGGGTTAGGATTAGGGTTAGGGTTAAGATTAGGGTTAGGGTGAGGTCTAGGGTGAGGGTGAGGGTTAGGGTTAGGGTTAGGCTTAGGGTTAGGGTTAGGCTGAGGCTGTGGTGTTGGTGAGGGTTAGGGTTAGGTTGATGCTTAGGGTTACAGTCAGGGTGAGGGTTAGGATGAGGGTTAGGGTTAAGGTGAGGGTTAGCGTGAGGGTGACAGTAAGGGTAAAGGTGAATGTGAGGATTACGGTAAGGGTGAGGGTTAGGGTTAGGTTGAGGGTTAGGGTTAGGGTTAGGGTGAGGGTGAGGTTAAGATTGAGGATTAGTTTTAGGGTTAGTCTGAGGTTAGGGTGAGGATGAGGGTTAGGTTTAGGGTGAGGGCTAGGTTGAGGGTGAGGTTTAGGGTTAGGGTTAGGGTTAGGGTTAGGGTGAGGGCTTCGGTTAGGGTTAGGTTTACGATGAGTGTGAGTGTTAGCGTTAGGGTTAGGGTTAGTGTAACTGTTATTCTTAGGGTTAGGGTTAGAGTTACGGTGAGGGTGAGGGTGAGGGTTAGGTTTAGGGTTAGGCTGAGGGTGAGGGTGGGGATGTGGATTAGGTTTAGGGTGATGGTTAGGGTTAGAGTTAGGTTTAGGGTTAAGATTAGGGTTAGGGTTAAGATTAGGGTTAGGGTGAGGTCTAGGGTGAGAGTGAGGGTTAGGGTTAGGGTTAGGCTTAGGGTTAGGGTTAGGCTGAGGCTGTGGTGTTGGTGAGGGTTAGGGTTAGGTTGATGCTTAGGGTTACAGTCAGGGTGAGGGTTAGGATGAGGGTTAGGGTTAAGGTGAGGGTTAGCGTGAGGGTGACAGTAAGGGTAAAGGTGAATGTGAGGATTACGGTAACGGTGAGGGTTAGGGTTAGGTTGAGGGTTAGGGTTAGGGTTAGGGTGAGGGTGAGGTTAAGATTGAGGATTAGTTTTAGGGTTAGTCTGAGGTTAGGGTGAGGATGAGGGTTAGGTTTAGGGTGAGGGCTAGGTTGAGGGTGAGGGTTAGGGTTAGGGTGAGGTTTAGGGTTTGAATGACGATTAGGGTTAGTGTGATGATTAGTGTTAGGGTTAGGGTTAGTGTTAGGGTGAGGGTTAGTGTTAGGGTGAGAGTTAGGGTTAGGGTTAGGGTTAGAATGAGGGTTAGGGTTAGGTTTAGGATTATAGTTAAGGTTAGGGTTAGGGTTACGGTTACAGTGAGGATGATGGTTAGGGTTATGTTTAGGGTGAGGTTTTTGTTTAGGGTTGGGGTTAGGGTGAGGGTGATGTTTAGGGTTAAAGTTAGCGTTAGTGTTAGTGTTAGGGTTAGGGTGACAGTGTGAGGGTTAGGTTAAGGTTTAGAGTTAGGGTTAGCATTACGGTTAGGATTAGTGTTAGGGTGACGGTGAGTGTGAGGGTTAGCGTTATGGTTAGGCTTCGGCTTAGGGTTAGCCTGAGGGTGAGGTTGGGGGTGAGGATTGGGGTTCGGGTGATGGTTAGGGTTAGGGATAGTTTCAGTTATAGGATCAGAGCAAGGGTTAGGATTAGGGTTAGGGTTAGGGCTAGGGTGAGGTTTAGGGTTAGGGTTAGGTTTAGGCTTAGGCTTAGGGTTAGTCTGAGGGTGATGTTGAGGATGAGGGTTAGGGTTAGTGTTAGGGTGAGGGTTAGGCTGAGTTTTAGGGTTAGGGTTAGGGTTAGGTTTAGGATTAGGGTTATGGTGAGGGTGAGTGTGAGGTTTAGGGTTAGGGTTAGGCTTAGGTTTAGGCTTAGGCTGAAGGTGAGGTTGGGGATGAGGATTAGGTTTAGGGTGATGGTTAGTTGTAGGGTTAGGTTTAGGGTTAGCATTAGGGTTAGGGTTAGAATTAGGGTTACAGTGAGGTCTAGGTTGACGGTGAGGTTTAGGGTTAGGGTTAGGCTTAGGTTTAGGATTAGGCTGAGGCTCTGGGTCAGGGTGAGGGTTAGGGTTAATGTGATGCTTAGGGTTACAGTCAGGGTGAGGTTTAGGATGAGGGTTAGGTTTAGGGTTAGGGTTAGGTTGAGGGTGACAGTAAGGGTAAAGGTGAATGTTAGGCTGAGAGTGAGGATTACGGTAAGAGTGAGGGTTAGGGTTAGGTTGAGGGTTAGGGTTAGGGTTAGGGTGAGGGTGAGGTTAAGATTGAGGACTAGTTTTAGGGTTAGTGTGAGGTTTAGCGTGAGGATGAGGGTTAGGGTTAGGGTGAGGGCTAGGGTGAGGGTGAGGTTTAGGGTTAGGGTTAGGATTAGGGTTAGGTTGAGAGGGAGGTTTAGGTTTAGAGTTAGGGTTAGGGGGAGGGTTAGGTTGAGGGTTAGGTTTAGGGTTAGTGTTAGGGTTAGGGTTAGGGTGAGGTTTAGGTTGAGGTTTAGGGTTAGGATTAGGGTTAGGATTAGTATTAGGTTTAGGGTGACAGTGAGTGTGAGGGTTAGGTTTAGGGTTAGGCTTAGGCTTAAGGTTAGGCTGAGCGTGAGGTTTGGGGTGAGGATTAGGGTTCGAGTGATGGTTAGGGTTAGGGTTAGATTGAGGGTTATGATGAGGGTTAGGGTTAGGATTAGGGTTAGGTTGAGGGCTAGGGTGGGGTTGAGGGTTAGGGTTAGGTTTAGCCTTAGGCTTATGTTTATTCTGAGGGTGATGTTGAGGGTGAGGGTTAAGGTTAGTGTTAGGGTTAGGATTAGGGTGAGGGTTAGGCTGAGGGTGATTACTAGGGTGGTGGTTAATGACAGGGTTAGAGTTAGGGATAGGGTTAGGTTTAGGATTAGGTTTAGATTGAGGGTGAGTGTGAGGGTTAGGGTTAGGGTTAGGGTTAGGCTTAGGGTTAGAATGAGTGTTAGGGTTAGGGTTGGGTTTAGGCTGAGAGTGAGGTTTAGGGTTAGGGTGGGGGTGAGGTTGAGGGTGAGGGTTAGGGTTAGGTTTAGTGTGAAAGTTAGGTTTATGGTGAGGGTTATGGTTAGGGGGAGGTTTATGGTTAGGATTAGGCTTAGGGTGAGGGCTAGGGTGAGAGTGAGGGTTAGGGTGAGGGTGAAGTTACGGTTAGGTTTAGAGTTAAGATGAGAGTGAGGGTGAGGATTAGGTTTTGGATTAGGGTTAGGTTTAGGTTTACTCTGAGGGTGAGGTTAAGGGTGAGGGTGAGTTTGAGGGTTAGGTTGAGAGTTAGGGTTAGGGTTAGGGTTAATGTTAGGGTGAGGGATAGGGTTAGGGTTAGGGTTTGATCAGGATTAGGCTGAGGGTTAGGATTAGTGTTAGGGTGAGGATAAGGGTTAGGGTGAGGGTTATGGTGAGGGTGAGGGTTAGGGTTAGGGTTAGTGTGAAAGTTAGGTTTATGGTGAGGGTTATGGTTAGAGGGAGGTTTATGGTTAGGATTAGGCTTAGGGTGAGGGCTACGGTGAGAGTGAGGTTTAGGGTTAGAGATAGGGTGAGTTTAGGGTGAGGGTGAGGTTTAGGGTTAGGGTTAGGGTGAGTTTTAGGGTTATGGTTAGGGTTACCTTTTAGGCGAGGGTGAGGGTTAGGGTTAGATTTAGGATTAGGGTGATTGTTAGGGTGAGGGTTAGGGTGAGGGTTAGGGTTAGTGTTAGTGTTAAGGGGAGGGTTAGGATGAGGGTTAGTGTGAGCGTGAGGGTTAGGGTAAGGTTTAGGATTAGGATTAGGGTTAAGGTGAGGGTGAGTGTGAGGGTTATTGTTAGGGTTAGTATTAGGGGTAGGGTGAGGGTCAGGGTTAACTTTAGGGTTATGTTTAGAGTGAGGGTTTATGTGAGGGTTAGGCTGAGGGTGATTGCTAGGGTCGTGGTTAATATGAGGGTTAGGGTTAGGGATAGGTTTAGGTTTAGGATTAGGTTTAGATTGAGTGTAAGTGTGAGGGTTAAGGTTATGGTTAGGCTTAGGCTTAGGTTTAGAGTGAGTGTTAGGGTTAGGGTTTGGTTTAGGGTGAAGGTGAGGGTTAGGGTTAGGGTTAGGGTGAGGGTGAGGGTGAGGGTGAGGGTTAGGGTTAGTGTGAAAGTTAGGGTTATGGTGAGGGTTATGGTTAGGGTGAGGGTTAGGGTTAGGGTTAGGCTTACGTGAGTGCTAGCGTGAGAGTGAGGTTTAGGGTTAGGGTTAGGGTGAGTTTAGGGTGAGGGTGAGGTTTAGGGTTGGGGTTAGGGTGAGTTTTAGGGTTATGGTTAGGGTTAGAGTTAAGGCGAGTGTTAGGTTTAGGGTTAGATTTAGGTTTAGGGTGAGGGTTAGGGTGAGGGTTAGGGTTAGTGTTAGTGTTAGGGGCAGGGTTAGGATGAGGGTTAGGGAGAGGGTGAGGATTAAGCTAAGGATTAGGATTAGGATTAGGGTTAAGGTGAGGGTGAGTGTGAGGGTTAGTGTTAGGGTTTGTATTAGTGGTAGGGTGAGGGTGAGGGTTAACTTTAGGGTTAGGTTTAGAGTGAGCGTTAGGGTGAGTGTTATGCTGAGGGTTATTGCTAGGGTGGTGGTTAATATGAGGGTTAGGTTTAGGGATAGGGTTAGGTTTAGGATTAGGTTTAGTTTGAGGGTAAGTGTGAGGGTTAGGGTTAGGCTTAGGCTTAGGCTTAGGGTTAGAGTGAGTATTAGGGTTAGGGATTGGTTTAGGGTGAAGGTGAGGGTTAGGGTTAGGGTTAGGGTGAGGGTGAGGGTGAGGGTTAGGGTTAGGGTTAGTGTGAAAGTTAGGGTTATGGTGACTGTTATAGTTAGGGTGAGGGTGAGGGTTAGGGTTAGGGTGAGTTTTAGGGTAAGGGTGAGGTTTAGGGCTAGGGTTAGGGTTAGTTTTAGGGTTATGGTTAGGGTTAGGGTTAAGGCGAGTGTGAGGGTTAGGGTTAGATTTAGGGTTAGGGTGAGGGTTAGGGTGAGGGTTAGGGTTAGTGTTAGTGTTAGGGGCAGGGTTAGTATGAGGGTTAGGGTGAGGGTGAGGGTTAGGGTAAGGGTTAGGATTAGGATTAGGGTTAAGGTGAGGGTGCATGTGAGGGTTAGTGTTAGGGTTAGGATTAGGTATAGGGTGAGGGTGAGGGTTAGCTTTAGGGTTAGGTTTAGAGTGAGAGTTAGGGTGAGGGTTATGGTGAGGGTTAGGGATAGGATTAGCGTTAAGGTATGTGCTAGGATGAGCGACAGTGTTAGGGTTAGGGTTAGAGTGAGAGTTAGGGTGAGGGTTAGGTTTAGGGTTAGTGTTAGGTTTAGGGTTGGTGTTAGGGTTAGGATTAGGGTAACGATGACTGTGAGTGTGACAGTTAGGGTTAGGGTTAGTGTTAGACTTAGGGTTAGGCTGAAGCTGAGGGTGAGGGTGAGGGTTATATTTAGGGTGACCGTGTTGTTTAGGGTTAGAGTGAGGGTTAGGGTGAGGGTTAAGGTTATGATTAGGGTTAGGGTATGTCCTAGGGTGAGGATTAGAGTTAGGGATACGTTTAGGGTAAGGTTTAGCACTAGGGTTAGGTTGAGGGCTAGGGTTAGGGTGAGGGTTTGGGTTAGGGTTAGAGTTACGGTGAGGGTGAGTTTTAAGTTTAGGTTTAGGATTATTGTTATTCTTAGGGTTAGGGTTAAGGTTAAGGTTAAGGTAAATGTGAGGGTGAGGGTGATGTTGAGGGTTAGGGTTAGGGTTAGGATGAGGTTTAGAGTTAGGGTTAGTGTTAGGGTGAGGGTGAGGTTTAGGGTTATTGTTAGGGTTAGGGTTAGGGTTAGTGTGAGTGTTAGGGCTAGGTGTAATGTTATGGTTTGGGTTATGGTGAGGGCTATTGTTAGGGTGAGGGTTAGGGTTAGGGTTAAGCTTAGGCTTAGGGTTAGGCTGAGGGTGAGGATGAGGGTTAGGTTTAGGGTGAGGGTGAGGTTTAGGGTTAGTGTTAGCGTTAGGGTGCGGGTTAGTGTGAGGGTTAGGGTTAGGGTTAGTGTTACGGTTACGGTGAGGGTGAGGGTGACTATGATGGTTAGGCTTAGCCTTAGGCTTAGGCTTATGCTTAGGCCGAGCTTGAGAGTGAAGGTGAGGGTAAGGCTTAGGGTGATTGTTAGGGTTTTAGGGTTAGGGTGAGGGTTAGGGTTAGGGTTAGGGTGAGGTTTAGGGTGAGGTTTAGTTTTAAGATTAGGGCTAGGCTGAGTGCTAGGGTGAGGGTGAGGGTTAGGGTTAGAGTTAGGGTGAGGTTTAGGGTTAGGGTTAGGGTGAGTGTTAGGGTGAGGATTACGGTGAGGGTGAGGGTTAGGGTTAGGGTGAGGGTTAGGGTTAGGGTGAGGGTGATGGTGAGGGTTAGATTAGGGTTAGGGTTAGTGTTATTGTTAGTGTTATGGTTAGGTTTAAGTTTACCGTGAGGGTGAGGCTGAGGGTGAGGGTTAGGTTTAGGGTTAGGGTGAGGTTTAGCTTAGGGTTAGGGTAAAGGTTAGGGTGAGGGTTTGGGTTAGGGTTAGGATTACGGTGAGGGTGAGTTTGAGGGTTAAGGTGATGGTTAGTGTTATTGTTAGGGTTAGGTTTAGAGTTACGCTGAAGGTGAGGGTGAGTGTGAGGGTTAGGGTTAGGGTGAGGTTTAGGGTTAGGGTTAGCTTTAGGGTGAGGGTGAGGATGAGGTTTAGGGTTAGATTTATGGTGAGGGTGAGTTTAAGTTGAGGTTTAGGGTTAGGGTTAGTGTTAGGGTTAGGGTTGGGGTGAGGGTTAGGATGAGGGTGAGGGTTAGGGTGAGGGTTAGGATTAGGATTAGGGTTAGGATTAGGGTTAGTGTTAGGGTGAGTGTTTGGGTTAGGCTTAGGGTTAGGGTTAGGCTTAGTGTTAAGCTGAGGGTGAGGGTGAGGGTGAGGTTTAGGGTTAGGGTTTGGGTTAGGGTTAGCGTTTGAGTTAGAGTTAGAGTTAGGGTGAGAGTTAGGATGAGGATTAGGGTTAGGATTAGTGTTAGGGTTAGGGTTAGGGTGAGGGTTATTTTGAGGTGATGTTTATTATTAGGTTAGGGTGAGTGTGAGGGTGAGTTTCAGGGTTAGGGTAAGGGATAGGGAAAGGTTTAGGGTTATGCTTAGTGTTAGGTTTAGCTTTAGGATGAGGGTTAGTTTTAGGGTGAGGGTAAGTGTTAGGGTGAGGGTTAGGGTTATGGTGACGGTTATGGTTACAATGAGGGTTAGGGTTAGGTTTAGGGTTATTGTTAGGGTTAGGGTTACGGTTAATGTGAGGGTTAGGGTTAGTTTTAGGGTGTGGTTTATATTCAGGGTTAGGGTTAGAGTTAGTGTTAGGGCGAGGGTGAGGTTTAGGATTAGATTTAGCGTTAGTGTTAATGTTAGGTTTAGGGTGAGGGTTAGTGTGAGGGTTAGGGTTAGGGTTAGGGTGAGTGTTAGGATGAGGTGTACGGTTAGGATTAGGGTTAGGGTGAGCGCTAGGGTGATGGTTAATGTGAGGGTTAGTGTTAGGGATAGGGTTAGGTTTAAGATTAGGTTTAGATTGAGGGTGAGTGTGAGGGTTAGGGTTAGGGTTAGAGTGAGTGCTAGGGTTAGGGTTTGGTTTAGGGTGAGGGTGAGGGTTAGGGTTAGGGTTAGGGTGAGGGTGAGGGTGAGGGTTAGGGTTAGGGTTAGTGTGAAAGTTAGGGTTATGATGAGGGTTATGGTTAGAGTTATGGTTAGGGTGAGGGCTAGGGTGAGGGCTAGGGTGAGAGTGAGGTTTAGGGTTAGGGTTAGGGTGAGTTTTAGGGTGAGGGTGAGGTTTGGGGTTAGGGTTAGGATAAGTTTTAGGGTTATGGTTAGGGTTCCGGTTAAGGCGAAGGTGATGGTAAAGGTTAGATTTAGGGTTAGGGTGAGGTTTAGGGTGAGGTTTATGGTGAGTGTTAGGGTTAGGAGTAGGGTTAGGATGAGGGTTAGGGTGAGGGTGAGGGTTAGGGTAACGGTTAGGATTAGGATTAGGGTTAAGTTGAGATTGAGTGTGAGGGTTAGTGTTATGCTTAGGGTTAGGGTTAGGATTAGGGGTAGGGTGAGGTTGAGGGTTAGCTTTAGGGTTATGTTTAGAGTGATGGTTATGGTGAGGGTTAGGGATAGGATTAGCTTTAGGCTATATGCTAGGATGAGCAACAGGGTTGGGTTAGGGTTAGAGTGAGGGTTAGGGTGAGGGTTAGGTTTAGGGTTAGGGTTAGGTTTAGGGTTGGTGTTAGGGTTAGGATTACAGTTACGATGACTGTGAGTGTGACAGTTAGGGTTAGGGGTAATGTTAGGCTTAGGGTTAGGCTGAGGCTGAGGATGAGGGTGAGGGTTAGATTTAGGATGAGGGTTTGATTTAGGGTTAGAGTGAGGGTTAGGGTGAGTGTTAGGGTTAGATTAGGGTTAGGGTATGTCTTAGGGTGAGGATTAGGGTTAGTGTTAGGTTTAGGGTAAGGTTTAGCGTTAGGGTTAGAGTCAGGGTTAGGGTTAATGTGAGGGTTTGGGATAGGGTTAGAGTTACGGTGAGGGTGAATTTTAAGTTTAGGTTTTGGGTTATGGTTATTCTTAGGGTTAGGGTTAAGTTTAAGGTTAAGGTAAGGGTGAGGGTGAGGGTGATGTTGAGGGTTAGGATTAGGGTTAGGGTGAGGGCTAGGGTGATGTTGAGGGTTAGGTTTAGGTTTAGGCTTAGGCTTATTGTTAGTCTGAGGGTGAGGTTGAGGTTGAGGGTTAGGGATAGTGTGATGGGTAGGGTTAAGTTTAGGGTGAGGTTTAGGATGAGGGTTAGGGTTAGGCTGAGTGTTACGGTGAAGGTGATGGTAAGCGTAAAGGTGAGGTTTAGGCTGTGGGTGAGGGTTAAGATAAGGGTAAGTGTTAGTTTTAGGGTTTGGGTTAGGGTAAGAGTTACTGTTAGAATTAGGATTAGGGTGAGGTCTAGAGTGAGGGTGAGGGTTAGGGTTATGGTGAGGTTTAGGGTTAGGGTGAGGTTTAAGATTAATGTGAGGGTTAATGTTAGGGTTAGGGTTAGTGTAAGGGTGAGGGTAAGTGTTAGGGAGAGCGTTAGGGTTAGGGTGAGTATTATGGTTAGGGTGAGTGTTAGAGTTAGGGTTAGGGTTATTGTTAGGGTTTGCGTTAGGGTTACCCTTACAGTGAATGTGAGGGTTAGTGTTAGAGTTAGGGTTAGTATTAGGGTTAGGGTGATGGTGAGTGTGTGGGTTAGGGTTATGTATAGGGTTAGGCTTAGGGTTAGGATAAGGTTGAGATTGAGGGTGAAGGTTAGGGTTAGGGTGAGGGTTAGGTTTAGGGTTAGGTTGAGGGTGAGTGTATGGGTTAGGGTTAGGTTTAGGTTTAGGCTTAGGGTTAGGCTAAGGGTGAGGTTAAGGTTGAGGGTTAGGGTTAGGGTGAGGGTTAGGTTTAGGTTTAAATTGAGGGTTAGGATGTGGGTTAAGGTTAGGATTAGGGTTATAGTGAGGGCTAGTGTGAGGGTGAGGGTTAGGGTTAGGGTTAGGGCGAGGTTTAGCGTTAGGGTTAGGTTTAGGGATAGGTTGAGGGATAGGGTTAGGGTTATGGTGAGGGTGAGGTTTAGGGTTAGGTTGAGGATTTGGATTAGGGCTAGGTTTAGGGTGAGGGTTAGTTTTAAGGTTAGGGTGAGGGTTATCATGAGGGTTAGGGTTAGGATTAGGGTTAGGATGAGGGCTAGGGTGAGGGTGAGTGTTAGGGTTAGGGTTACGCTGAGGTTTAGGGTTCGGGTTAGCTTTAGGGTTAGGGTGAGGGTTATGATTAGGGTGAGGGTGAGGGTTCACGTTAGGTTTAGGGTTAGGATTAGGGTTAGGTTGAGGGTGAGTGTGTGGGTTAGGGTTATGTATAGGGTTAGGCTTAGGGTTAGGCTAAGGGTGAGTTTGATGGTAAGGGTAAGGGTTAGGGTAAGGGTTAGAGTTAGGGTTAGGTTGAGGGAGAGTGTGTGGCTTAGGATTAGATTTAGGGTTAGGCTCAGGGTGAGGTTAAGGGTGAATGCTAGGGTTAGGGTGGGGGTTAGGTTTAAGGTTAGGGTGAGGGTTAGGATGAGGGTTAAGGTTAGGATTAGGTTTAGTGTGAGGGCTAAAGTGAGTGTGATGTTTAGGGTTAGGGTTAGGGGGAGGGGGAGGGAGAGGTTCAGCATTACAGTTACGGTTAGGGTGAGGGATAGGGTGAGGTTTAGGGTTAGGGTTAGTGTTAAGCTTAGGGTTATGGTGAGGGTTAAGGTTAGGGTGAGGGTTAGGTTTAGGGTTAGGATTAGGATTAGGGTTAGGGTGAGGGTGAGTGTGAGGGTTAGGGTTATGGTTAGGGTTAGGCTTAGGGATGGGCTGAGGGTGAGGGTGAGGGTGAGTGTTAGGGTGAGGGTGAGGGTGAGGTTTAGGGTTAGAGTTAATGTTAAGGTGAGGGTTAGGGTTAGGGTGAGCTTGAGGGTGAGTGTTAGATTGAGGATTAGTGTTAGGTTTAGTGTGAGGTTGATGGTGAGGATGAGGGTTACGGTTAGGGTGAGGGCTAGGTTGAAGTTGAGGATTAGGGTTAGGGTTAGGGTGAGGTTTAGTTTTAGGGTGATGGTTAGTGTTAGTTTTAAGGTTAGGGTTAGGATGTGGGTTAGGGTGAGGTTTAGTGTTAAGTATAGGGTTACGTTTAGGATTAGGGTTTGTGTGAGGGTGAGTGTGAGGGTTATGGTTAGGGTTAGGGTTAGGCTGAGGGTGAAGTTGAGGGTTAGGGTTAGAGTGAGGGTTAGGGTTAGGGTTAGGGTGAGGGTTAGGTTTAGGATTAGGTTTAGCAGGAGGGCTAGCATGCTGGTGAGGGTTAGGGTTAGGGTTAGGGTGAGGTTTAGGTTTAGGGTTAGGTTGAGAGTTAAGATTAGGGCTAGGTATAGGGTGAGGTTTAGGGTTAGGTTGAGGGTTAGCATGAGGTTTAGGGTTAGGATTAGGGTTAGGATGAGGGCAAGGGTGAGGGTGAGGGTTAGGGTTAGGGTTATGGTGAGGTTTAGGTTTCGGGTTAGGTTTAGTGTTAGGGTGAGGGTTAAGTTTAGGGTTATGGTGAGGGTCAGTGTTAAGGTATGGTTGAGGGATAGAATTAGTTTTAGGGTTAGGGTGAGGGTTAGGGTTAGGATTAGAATGAAGGTTAGGATGTGGGTTAGGGTTACAATTTGGATTAGGGTGAGGGGGAGTGTTAATGTTAGGGTTAGGGTTAGGTTTAGGGTTAGGGTTAGGGGTAGGGTTAGGGTGAGATTTAGGTTTCGGGTTTTGGGATGAGGGTTAAGTTGGAGGTGAGCTTTAGGATGAGGACTAAGGTGAGGGTGAGGGTTAGGGTTAGTGTTAGGGTTAGGGTGAGGGTTAGGTTGAGGTTTAGGTTTAGGTTTAGGGTTAGGGTTAGGATTAGGATTAAGGTGAGGGTTAGTGTGAGGATTAGGGTTAGGGTTAGGCTTAGGCTTAGGGTTAGGCTGAGGGTGAGGGTGGGGATGAGGATTAGGTTTAGAGTGATGATTCCAGTTATGGTTAGGTTGAGAGTTAGCATGAAGCTTAGGGTTAGGATTAGGTTTAGGGTTGAGAGCTAGGAAGAGTGTGAAGTTTAGGGTTAGGTTTAGCCTTAGGGTTAGACTGAGGCTGAAGGTGAGGGTGAGCATTAGGGTTAGGGTGATGGTTAGAATTACGGTTAGGGTGAGGGTTAGGATGTGGGTTAGGATTAGGGTGAGGGTTAGAATGAGTGTGACAGTAAGAGTAAAGGTGAGGGTTAGGCTGAGGGTGAGGGTTATGTTAAGGGTGAGGGTTCGGATTAGGGTTAGGGTGAGGGTTAGGGTTAGATTGAGGGTTAGTGTTAGGTTTATTGTGAGGTTTAGGGTGAGGATGAGGGTTAGGCTTTGGGTGAGGGCTAGGGTGAAGTTGAGGGTTAGGGTTAGGGTTACTGTTAGGGTTAGGGTTAGTGTGAGGTTTAGTGTGGGGGTGAGGCTTAGTGTTAGGGTTAGGATTAGGCTTAGGGTTAAAGTGAGGGTGAGTGTGAGGGTTACGGTTAGGGTGAATGTTGAGGTTAGGGTTAGAGTGAGGGTTGTGGTGAGGGTTAGGCTTAGGCTTAGGGTTTGGGTATTGGCTAGGGTGAAGGTGAGGGTTAGGGTTAGGGTTAGGGTGAGGTTTAGGGTTAGGGTGAGGATTAGGGTTAGTGTGAGGTTGAGGTTTAGGGTTAGAGTTAGGGTTAGGGGGAGGGTTAGGGTTAGGGTGAGTTTTAGGTTGAGGTTTAGGGTTAGGGTTAGTGTTAGTTTTAGGATTAGGGTTAGGGTGAGGGTGAGTGTGAAGGTTAGGGTTAGGCTTAGGCTTAGGCTCAGGTTTAGGCTGAGGGTGATGGTGGGGGTGAGGATAAGGGTTCGGGTGATTTTTAGGGTTATGATTAGGGTGAAGGTTAGGATGAGGGTTAGGTTGAGTGTGAGGGTTAGGGTTAGGGTGACGTTTAGGGTGACGGTTTGGTTGAAGGTTAGCCTGAGGTTTAGGGATAGGGTGAGGGTTAGGGTGAGTGTGATGGTAAGGGTAAAGTTGAGGGTTAGGCTAAGTGTGAGGGTTAAGTTAAGGTTGATTGTTAGGGTTAGGGTGAGGGTTAGGGTCAGGGTGAGGGTTAGGAGTTAGGGTGAGGGTGAGGGTTAGATTGAGGATGAGGGTTAGGGTTAGGGTGAGGGAAAGGGTTAGAATTAGGTTTAGGGTGAGGGCTAGGGTGAGAGTGAGGGTTAGGGTTAGGGTTAGGGTGAGGTTAAGTGTTCGGGTGAGGGTTATGGTTAGTGTTAGGGTTATTGTTATTGTTAGGTTTAGGTTTACGTTTAGGGTGAGGGTGAGGGTGAGGTTTAGGGTTACAGTTAGGCTTAGGTTGAGAGTTAGTGTATGGGTTAGGGTTAGGGATAGGGTTATGTTTAGGATTAGGGATAGGTTGAGAGTGAGTGTGAGGGTTAGGGTTAGGGCTAGACTTAGGTTTAGGGTTAGGGTTTGGTTTAGGGTGAGGGTGAGGTTTAGGTTTAGGGTTAGTGTTAGTGTTAGGGTTAGGCTTACAGTGATGGTTAGGGTTAGGGTTAGGTTTAGGCTTAGGCTTAGGTTTAGGCTGATGGTGAGGGTGGAGATGAGGATTAGGTTTAAAGAGATGGTGAGTGTTATAGTTAACTTGAGGGTTAGGATCAGGGTTAGGGTTAGGATTAGGCTTAGGCTGAGGCGGAGGTTGAGGGTGAGGTTTAGGGTTAGGGTGATGGTTAGGGTTAGGTTTAGGGTGAGGGTTAGGATGAGGGTTAGGGTTAGGGTGAGGGTGACGGTAAGGTAAAGGTGAGGGTTAATGTTAGGGTGAGGTTTACGGTAAGGGTGAGGATTAGGGTTAGGTTGAGGGTTAGGGTGAGGGTTAGGCTTAGGGTTAGGTTGAGTGTGAGGGTTAGATTGAGGGTTAGGTTTATGTTGAGGGTTATGGTTAAGGTGAGGGTTAGGTTTAGGGTTAGGGTTATTGTCACGGTTATGTTTAGGGTTACGGTTACGGTGAGAGTGAGGGTGAGGCTGAGGGTTAGGGTTAGGGTGAGCTTTAGGTTTAAGGTTCGGGTTAGAGTTAGGCTTAGTGTGAGGGTGAGGTTTAGGGTTAGAGTTAGGGTTAGTGTTAAGGTTAAGGTTAGGGTGAGGGTTAGGGTTTGTGTTAGAGTTCGGTAAGGCTTAGGCTTAGGCTTAGGCTGAGCTTCAGGGTGAGGGAAAGATTTAGGTCAAGGTTTATGGTTAGGATTAGGGTTAGGGTGAGGGTGAGGGTTAGGGTAAGGGTTAGGCTTAGGCTTTGGGTAACCTTAGGTGAGTGTGAGTGTGAGGATTAGCGTTAGGGTGATGGTTAGGGTTAGGATTAGTGTTATTGTTAGGGTTAGGGTTAGAGTTAAGGTGAGGGTGAGGGTGCGGTTGAGGGTTAGGGTTAGGGTTAGGGTGAGGTTTAGGGTTAGGGTTAGAGATAGGGTTAGGGTGAGGTTGAGCTTTAGGGTTAGAGTTAGGGTTAGTGTTAGGGTTAGGCTTAGGGTTAGGCTTAGGGTTAGGCTGAGGGTGAGGGTGGGGATGAGGTTTAGGGTTATGATTAGGGTTAGGGTTAGGTTTAGGGTTAGGGTGAGGGTTAGGTTTGGGGTTAGTGTTAGCCTTAGGGTGAGGGTGAGGGTTAGGTTGAGGTTTAGGGATAGAGTTAGGGTTAGGATTAGGGTTAGGGTGACTGTGAATGTGAGGGTTAGGGTTACAGTTTGGCTTAGGCTTATGGTTAGGATTAGGGTGAGGGTTAGGGTGAGGGTGAGGGTGAGAGTTAGCGTTAGGTTTAGGGTGAAGTTTAGGCTTAGAATACATGTGAGTGTTGGTGTTAGGGTTAGGGTTAGGGTTAGGTTTTGTGTTACGGTTACGGTGAGGGTGAGGGTGAGTGTGAGGGTTAGGCTTAGCCTTAGGCTTAGCCTTATGCTTAGGCCGAGTTTGAGGGTGAAGGTGAGGGTTAGGGTTAGGGTGATTGTTAGGGTTTTAGGGTTAGGGTGAGGGTTAGGATTAGGGTTAGGGTGAGGTTTAGGGTGAGGTTTAGGTTTAAGACTAGGGCTAAGGTGAGTGCTAGGTTGAGGGTGAGGGTTAGGGTTAGAGTTATGGTGAGGTTCAGGGATAGGGGCAGGTTTAGGGTTAGGGTTAGTGTTACGGTGAGGGTTACAGTGAGGGTGAGGGTTAGGTTTAAGGTAAGGTTTAGGGTTAGGGTGAGGTTGAGGGTAAGTTTAGGGGTACGGTTATTGTTATTGTTATGGTCATGGTTAGGTTTAAGTTTACAGTGAGGGTGAGGCTGAGGGTGAGGGTTAGGTTTTGGGTTAGGGTGAGGTTTAGGTTAGGGTTAGGGTAAGGATTAGGGTGAGGTTTTGGTTTAGTTTTATGATTATGGTGAGGGTGAGTGTTAGGTTTAGGGTGAGGGTTAGTGTTATTTTTAGGGTTAGGGTTAGCGTTACGGTGAAGGTGAGGGTGAGTGTGAGGGTTATGGTTAGGGTGAGGTTTAGGGTTAGGGTTAGGTTTAGGGTGAGGGTGAGGGTGAGGTTTAGGGTTAGATTTAGGCTTAGGGTGAGGTTTAGATTGAGATTTAGGTTTAGGGTTATTGTTAGGGTTAGTGTTAGGGTGAGGGTTAGTATGAGGGTGAGGTTTAGGTTGAGGTTTAGAGTTAGGGCTAGGATTAGGATTAGGGTTAGCATTAGGGTGAGTGTTTGGGTTAGACTTAGGGTTAGGGTTTGGCTTAGCATTAAGCTGAGGGTGAGGGTGAGGGTGAGGATTAGGGTTTTGGTTTGGGGTAGGGTTAGCATTTGGGTGAGAGTTAGGGTTAGGGTTAGGGTGACAGGATGAGGATTAGGGTTAGGATTAGTGTTAGGGTTAGGGTTAGGGTGAGGGTTAGGATGAGGGTGATGTTTAGGATTAGGGAAAGTTTTGGGTTGAGGTTTAGGGATAGGGTTAGGGTTAGGATTAAGGTTAGGTTGAGGTTGAGGGTTAACTTTAGGCTTAGGTTTAGAGTGAGGGTAAGGTTGAGGGTTATGGTGAGGGTTAGGGATAGGATTAGCGTTAGGGTATGTGCTAGGATGAGCAATAGGGTTCAGGTTAGGATTAGAGTAAGGGTTAGGTTGAGGTTTAGGTTTAGGTTTAGTGTTAGGGTTAGGGTTGGTGTTAGGGTGAGGAGTAGGGTTACGGTGACTGTGAGTGTGACAGTTATGGTTAGGGTTAGTGTTAGGCTTAGGGTTAGGCTGAGGCTGAGGGTGAGGGTGAGGGTTAGACTTAGGTTGAGGGTTTGGTTTAAGGTTAGAGTGAGGGTTAGGGTGAGCGTTAGGGTTAGATTAGGGTTATGGTATGTCCTAGGGTGAGGATTAGGGTTAGTGTTAGGTTTAGGGTGAGGGTGAGGGTGAGGTTTAGGGTGAGGTTTAGGGTGAGGTTTAGTGTTAGGTTTAGGGTTAGGGTGAGGGTTAGGATGAGGGTGAGGGTTAGGGTGAGGCTTAGTGTTAGGGCTAGGATTAGGATTAGGGTTAGCATTAGGGTTAGTGTTTGGGTTAGGCTTACGGTTAGGTTTAGGCTTAGTATTACGCTGAGGGTGAGGGTGTGGGTGAGGATTAGGGTTAGGGTTAGGGTTAGGTTCAGGATTAGGTTTTGGGTGAGGTTGAGTGTCAGGGTTATCGTTAGGGTTATGATTAGGCTTAGGGTTAGGCTGAAGGTGAGGGTGAGGGTTAGGGTTAGGGTGAGGGTTAGGTTTAGGGTTAGGTTGAGGGTTAGGATGAGGGTTAGGCTTAGGATTAGGATTAGGGTGAGGGCTAGCATGAGGTTGAGGGTTAGGGTTAGTGTTAGGATGAGGTTTAGGCATAGGGTGGGGGTTAGGGTTAAGGTTATGATGAAGATGAGGGTTAGGGTAAGGTTGAGGGTTAGGATTAGGTCTAGGTTTAGGGTGAGGTTTAGGGTTAGGGTGAGGGCTACAGTGAGGGTGAGGTTTAGGTTTAGGGTGAGGTTTAGGGTTAGGGTGATGGTTAGTGTTAGTGTGAGGATTAGTGTTAGGGTTAGGGTTAGTGTTAGTGTGAGGGTAAGTGTTAGGGTGAGGGTTAGGTTTATGGTGACGGTTATGGTTACAATGAGGGTTAGGTTTAGGCTTAGTGTTATTGTTAGAGTAAGGGTTAGGGTTACGGTTACTATGAGGGTGAGGGTTAAGGTTCAGTTTAGGGTGAGGTTTATATTAAGGGTTAAGGTTAGAGTTAGGGTTAGGGTGAGGGTGAGGTTTAGGGTTACAGTTAGCGTTACTGTTAGTGTTAGGGTTAGGGTGGGGGTTAGTGTGAGGGTTAGGGTTAGGCTTAAGCTTAGGGTTAGGCTTAGGCTTAGGCCGAGATTGAGGGTTAGGTTTAGGGTTAGGGTGAGGGCTAGGGTGAGAGTGAGGTTTATGTTTAGGGTTAGGGTGAGGTTTAGGATGAGGGTGAGGTTTAGGGTTAGGGTTAGTGTGAGGTTTAGGTTTATGTTTAGGGTTACGCTTAAGGCGAGGGTGAGGGTTAGGGTTAGAGCTAGGGTTAGGGTGAGGGTTAGGGTGAGGATTAGTGTTAGTTTTAGTGTTAGGGGTAGGGTTAGGCTGAGAGTTAGGGTGAGGGTTAGGGTTAGGGTAAGGGTTAGGATTAGGATTATTGTTAAGGTGAGGGTGAGTGTGAGGTTACTGTTAGTGTTAGGGTTAGGGTTAGCATTAGGGTTAGGGTGAGGGTGAGGGTTACCTTTAGGTTTCGGTTTAGAGGGAGGGTAAGGGTGAGATTTATGGTGAGGGTTGGGGATAGGATTAGCGTTAGGGTATGTGCTCTGATGAGCAATAGGGTTAGGGTTAGCTTTAGAGTGAGGGTTAGGGTGAGGGTTAGGTTTAGGTTTAGTGTTAGGGTTAGGATTAGGGTTAAGGTGACTGTGAGTGTGACAGTTAGTGTTAGGGTTAGTGTTAGGCTTAGGGTTAGGCTGAGGCTGAGGGTGAGGTTGAGGGTTAGATTTAGGGTGAGGGTTTGGTTTAGGGTTAGAGTGAGGGTTAGGGTGAGGGTTAGGGTTAGATTAGGGTTAGGGTATTTCCTTGGGTGACGATTAGGGTTAGTGTTAGCTTTAGGGTGAGGTTTAGCGTTAGGGTTAGGGTCAGGGTTAGGGTTAGGGTGAGGGTTTGGGTTAGGGTTAGAGTTACTGTGAGGGTGAAGTTTAAGTTTAGGTTTAGGTTCATGGTTAATCTTAGGGTTAGGATTAAGTTTAAGGTTAAGGTAAGGGTGAGGGTGAGGGTGATGTTGAGGGTTAGGGTTAGGGTTAGGATGATGTTTTGAGTTAGGGTTAGTGTTAGGGTGAGGGTGAGGTTTAGGGTTATTGTTAGGGTTAGGGTTAGTGTGAGTGTTAGGGTTAGGTTTAGTGTTATGGTTAGGGTTATGGTGAGGGCTATTGTGAGGGTGAGGGTTAGGGTTAGGGTTAGGCTTAAGCTTAGTGTTAAGCTGAGGGTGAGGGTGAGGGTTTGGGTTAGGGTTAGGGTTAGGCTAAGGCTTAGGGTTAGGCTGAGGTTGAGTGTGAGGGTTAGGGTTATGGTTAGGCTTCGTGTTAGGCGGAGTTTGAGGGATAGGGTGTGGGTTAGGTTTAGGTTGAGTGTGAGGTTTAGGGTTAGGGTGAGCGTTAGGGTGCGGGTTAGTGTGAGGGTTAGGGTTAGGGTTAGTGTTACGTTTACGGTGAGGGTGAGGGTGAGTGTTAGGGTTAGGTTTAGCCTTTGACTTAGGCTTATGCTTAGGCCGAGCTTGAGGGTGAAGGTGAGGCTTAGGGTTATGGTGATTGTTAGGGTTTTAGGGTTAGGGTGAGGGTTAGTGTTAGGGTTAAGGTGAGGTTTAGGGTGAGGTTTAGGTTTAAGATTAGGGCTAGGGTGAGTGCTAGGGTGAGGGTGAGGGTGAGGGTTAGAGTTAGGGTGAGGTTAAGGGTTAGGTTTAGGTTTAGGGTTAGGGTGAGTGTTAGGGTGAGGATTACGGTGAGGGTGAGGGTTTGGGTTAGGGTGAGGGTTAGGGTTAGGGTGAGGGTAAGATTGAGGGTTAGATTAGGGTTAGGGTTAGTGTTATTAGTGTTATGGTTAGGTTTAAGTTTACAGTGAGGGTGAGGCTGAGGGTGACGGTTAGGTTTAGGGTTAGGGTGAGGTTTAGGTTAGGGTTAAGGTAAGGTTTAGGTTGAGGTTTTAGGTTAGATTTAGGGTTACGGTGAGGGTGAGTTTTAGGGTTAGGTTGAGGGTTCGTGTCATTGTTAGGGTTAGGGTTAGAGTTATGGTGAAGGTGAGGGTGAGTGTGAGGGTTAGGGTTAGGGTGAGGTTTAGGGTTAGGGTTAGGTTTAGGGTGAGGGTGAGGGTGAGGTTTAGTATTAGATTTTGGGTTAGGTTGAATCTTTTGGTGAGGTTTAGGGTTAGGGTTAGTGTTATGGTTAGGGTTAGGGTGAGGGTTAGGATGAGGGTGAGGGTTAGGGTGAGGGTAAGGGTTAGGTTTAGGATTAGCAATAGGGTTAGTGTTAGGGTGAGTGTTTGGGTTAGGCTTATGGTTAGGGTTAGGCTTAGCGTTAAGCTGAGGGTGACGGTGAGGGTGAGGGTTAGGGTTAGCGTTTGGGTGAGAGTTAGGGTTAGGGTGAGAGTTAGGGTGAGTTTAGGGTTAGTGTTAGTGTTAGGGTTAGGGTTAGGGTGAGGGTTAGTGTTAGGGTGAGGGTTAGGTTTAGGGTTAGGATTAGGATTAGGATTAGGATTAGTGTTAGGGTTAGGTTTAGGGTGAGGGTTAGGATGAGGGTGATGTTTAGGGTTAGGGTTAGGGTGAGGGTGAGGGTGAGTTTAGGATTAGAGTTAGGGTTAGGGTGAGGGATAGGGTGAGGTTTAGGGTTAGTGTTAGTGTTAGGGTTAGGGTTAGGATGAGGGTTAGTGTTAGGGTGAGGGTTAGGTTTAGGGTTAGGATTAGGATTAGGGTTAGTGTGAGGGTGAGTATGAGGGTTAGGGTTAGGGTTAGGTTTAGGCAAAAGGATAGGCTGAGGGTGAGGGTTAGGGTGAGGGTTAGGGTTAGGGTGAGGGTGAGTTTTAGGGTTAGAGTTAGTGTTAAGTTGAGATTTACTGTGAGGGTTAGTGTTATGTTTAGTGTTAGGGTTAGGGTTAGGGTGAGGGTTAGGGTGAGGATTAGGTTTAGGGATAGGGTTAGGTTTAGGATTAGGTTTTGGGTGAGATTGAGTGTGAGGGTTATGGTTAGGGTTATGATTAGGCTTAGGGTTAGGCTGAGCGTGAGGGTGAGGTTTTTTGTTTAGGGTGAGGTTTAGGGTTAGGGTTAGGGTGAGCGTTCGGAGGATGAGGGTTAGGTTTAGGTTTATGGTTAGGGTGTGGGCTATCATGAGGGTGAGGGTTAGGGTTACAGTTAGGGTGAGGTTTAGGGTTAGGATTAGCTTTAGGCATAGGGTGGGGATTAGGGTTAAGGTTATGATGAGGTTGACGGTTAGGGTAAGGTTGAGGGTTAGGATTAGGTCTAGGTTTAGGGTGAGGTTTAGGGTTAGGGTGATGGTTAGGGTTAGTGTGAGAATTAGTGTTAGGGTTAGGGTTAGTGTTAATGTGAGGGGAAGTGTTTTGGTGAGGGTTAGGTTTATGGTGACGCTGAGGGTTACAATGAGGGTTAGGGTTAGGTTTAGTGTTATTGTTAGAATTAGGGTTAGTGTTATGGTTACTGTGAGGGTGAGGGTTAGGGTTCGGTTTAGGGTGAGGTTTATATTAAGGGTTAAGGTTAGAATTAGGGTTAGGGTGAGGGTGAGGTTTAGGGTTTGATTTAGCGTTAGTGTTACTGTTAGTGTTAGGGTGAGGGTTAGTGTGAGGGTTAGTCTGAGGTTTAGGGTTAGGCTTAAGCTTAGGTTTAAGTTTAGGCTTAGGCCGGGATTAAGGGTTAGGGTTATGGTTAGGGTGAGGGCTAGGGTGAGAGTGAGGTTTAGGGTTAGGTTTAGGGTGAGGTTTAGGGTGAGGGTGAGGTTTAGGGTTAGGGTTAGGGTGAGGTTTAGGGTTATGTTTAGGGTTACAGTAAAGGTGAGGGTGAGGGTTAGGTTTAGAGTTAGGGTTAGGGTGAGGTTTAGTGTGAGGATTAGTGTTAGTGTTAGTGTTAGGGGTAGGGTTAGGCTGAGAGTTAGGTTGAGGGTGAGGGTTAGGGTAAGGTTTAGAATTAGGATTACGGTTAAGGTGAGGGTGAGTGTGAGGTTAGTGTTAGTGTTAGCGTTAGGGTTAGCATTAGGGTTAGGGTGAGGGTGAGTGTTAGCTTTAGGGTTAGGTTTAGAGTGAGGGTAAGGTTGAGGCTTATGGTGAGGGTTGGGGATAGGATTAGCGTTAGGTTATGTGCTAGGATGAACAATAGGGTTAGGGTTAGCTTTAGAGTGAGGGTTACGGTGAGGGTTAGGTTTAGGTTTAGTGTTAGGGTTAGGGTTGGTGTTAGGGTTAGGAGTAGGGTTACGGTGATTGTGAGTGTGACAGTTAGGGTTAGGGTTAGTGTTAGGCTTAGGGTTAGGCTGAGGCTAAGGGTGAAGGTGAGGGTTAGATTTAGGGTGAGGGTTTGGTTTAGGGTTAGAGTGAGGCTTAGGGTGAGGGTTAGGGTTACATTAGGGTTAGGGTATGTCCTAAGGTGAGGATTAGGGTTAGTGTTAGGTTTAGGGTGAGGTTTAGCGTTAAGGTTAGGGTCAGGGTTAGAGTTAGGGTGAAGGTTAAGTTTAAGTTTAGGTTTAGTGTCATGGTTATTGTTAGGGTTAGGGTTAAGGTTATGATGAGGGTGAGGGTTAGGGTAAGGTAGGGGGTTAGGATTAGGTCTAGGTTTAGGGTGAGTGTTAGGGTTAGGGTGAGGACTAGGGTGACGGTGAGGTTTAGGGTTAGGGTGAGGTTTAGGGTTAGTGTGATGATTAGTGTTAGTGTGAGGATTAGTGTTAGGGTTGGGGTTAGTGTTAAGGTGAGGGTAAGTGTTAGGGTGAGGGTGAGGGTTATGGTGACGGTTATCTTTACAATGAGGGTTAGGTTTAGGTTTAGTGTTATTGTTAGGGTTAGAGTTAGGGTTACGGTTACTATGAGGGTTCGGGTTAGGGTGAGGTTTAGGGTGAGGTTTATATTAAGGGTTAGGGTTAGAGTTAGGGTTAGGGTGAGGGTGAGGATTAGGGTTAGAGTTAGCGTTAGTGTTAGTGTTAGGGTTAGGGTGAGGGTTAGTGTGAGGGTTAGGGTTAGGCTTAAGCTTAGGGTTAGGCTTAGGCTTAGGCCGAGAGTGAGGGTGATTGTTAGGGTTAGGGTTAAGGGTAAGGGTTAGGGTTAGGGTTAGGGTGAGTGTTAGGATGAGGTGAAGTGTTAGGATTAGGGTTAGGGTGAGCACTAGGGTGATGGTTAATGTGAGGGTTAGGCTTAGTTATAGGGTTAAGTTTAGGATTAGGTTTAGATTGAGGGTGAGTGTGAGGGTTAGGGTTAGTGTTAGGCTTAGGGTTAGAGTCAGTTTTAGGGTTAGGGTTTGGTTTAGGGTGAGAGTGAGGTTTAGGTTAGGGTTAGGGTGAGGGTGAGGTGAGCGTTAGGGTTAGGGTTAGTGTGAAAGTTAGGGTTATGGTGAGGGTTATGGTTAGGGTGAGGGTTAGGGTTAGGTTTAGGGTTAGGGTGAGGGCAATGGTAAGTGTGAGGTTTAGGGTTAGGGTTAGGGTGAGGTTTAGGTTGAGGGTGAGGTTTAGGGTTAGTGTTAGCGTGAGGTTTAGGGTTATGGTTAGGGTTACGGTTAAGGCGAGGGTGAGGGTTAGGGTTAGAATTAGGTTTCGGGTGAGGGTTAGGGTGAGGGTTTGTGTTAGTGTCAATGTTAGGGGTTGGGTTAGGATGAGGGTTATGGTGCGGGTGAGGATTATGGTAAGGGTTAGGATTAGGATTAGGTTTAAGGTGAGGGTGAATGTGAGCATTAGGGTTAGGGTTAGGATTTGCATATGGGTTAGGGTGAGGGTGAGGTTTAGCTTTAGGTTTAGGTTTAGAGTGAGGGTCTGGGTGAGGGTTATGGTGAGGGTTAGGGATAGGATTAGCGTTAGGGTATGTTCTAGGATGAGCAATAGGCTTAGGGTTAGGATTAGAGTGAAGGTTATTGTGAGGGTTAGGTTTAGGGTTAGTGCTAGGGTTAGATTTGGTGTTAGGGTTAGGATTAGGGTTAAGGTGACTGTAAGCATGACAGTTAGGTGTAGGGTTAGTGTTAGGCTTAGGGTTAGGCTGAGTTTGAGTGTGAGGGTTAAGGTTAGGTTTTGGGTTAGGGTTAGGCTTAGTGTTAGGCAGAGGGTGAGGGTGAGCGTGAGGGTTAGGGTGATTGTTAGGGTTTCAGGGTTAGGGTGAGTGTTAGGGTTAGGCTTAGGGTGAGGTTTAGGTTTAAGATTAGGGCTTGGGTTAGTGCTAGGGTGAGGGTGAGTGTTAGGGTTAGAGTTAGGGTGAGGTTTATTGTTAGGGTTAGGTTCAGGGTTAGGGTGAGTGTTACGTTGAGGGTGAGGGTTAGGGTTAGGGTGAGGTTTAGGGTTAGGGTGAGGTTTAGGTTATGGTTAGGGTAAGGGTTAGGTTCAGGGTTAGGGTTAGAGTTACGGTGAAGGTGAGGGTGAGTGTGAGGGTTAGGGTTAGGGTGAGTTTTAGGGTTGGTGTTAGGTTTAGGTTGAGGGTGAGGGTGAGGGTGAGGTTTAGGGTTAGATGTAGGTTTAGGGTTAGTGTTAAGGTGAGGTATAGGGTTAGGGTTAGTGTTAGGGTTTGGGTGAGGGTTAGAATGAGGGTTAGGGTTAGGGTGAGGGTTAGGGTTAGGGTTAGGATTAGGATCAGGGTTAGTGTTAAGGTGAGTGTTTGGGTTAGGCTTAGGGTTAGGGTTAGGCTTAACATTAAGCTGAAGGTGAGGGTGAGGGTGAGGGTGAGGGTTAGGGTTAGGTTTTGGGTTAGGGTTAGCATTTGTGTGAGAGTTAGGGTTACGGTTAGGGTGAGAGTTAGGATGAGGAATAGGGTTAGGATTAGTTTTAGGATTAGGGTGAGGGTTAGGATGAGGGTGATGTTTAGGGTTAGATTTAGGGTGAGGGTGAGGGTGAGGTTTAGGGTTAGAGTTAGTGTTAGGGTGAGGGATAGGGTGAGGTTCAGGGTTAGGGTTAGTGTTAGAGTTAGGGTGAGGGTTAGTGTTAGGGTGAGGGTTAGATTTAGGTTAGGATTAGGATTAGGGTTAGTGTGAGGGTGAGTATGAGGGTTAGGGTTAGGGTTAGGTTTAGGCTTAGGGATAGGCTGAGGGTGAGTGTGAGGGTGAGGGTTAGGGTTAGAGTTAGTGTTAAGTTGAGGTTTAGTGTGAGGGTTAGTGTTAGGGTTAGTGTTAGGGTTAGGGTTAGTGTTAGTGTGAGGGTTAGGGTGAGTGTTAGGGTTAGGGATAGGGTTACGTTTAGGATTAGGTTTTGGGTGAGGTTGAGTGTTAGGGTTATGTTTAGGGTTAGGATTAGGCTTACGGTTGGGCGTAGGGTGAGGGTGAGGTTTAGGGTTAGGGTGAGGGTTAGGATGAGGGTTAGGTTTAGGATTAGGGTTAGGATGAAGGCTAGCATGAGGGTGTTGGTTAGGGTTGGGATTAGGGTGAGGTTTAGGTTTAGGATTAGGTTTAGGCATAGGGTGGGGGTTAGGGTTAAGGTTATGATGAAGGTGAGGGTTAGGGTAAGGTTGAGGGTTAAGATTAGGTCTAGGTTTAGGGTGAGGGTTAGGGTTAGGGTGAGGGCTAGGTTGACGGTGAGGTTTAGGGTTAGGGTGAGGTTTATTGTTAGGGTGATTGTTCGGTGTTAGTGTGAGGATTAGTGTTAGGGTTAGGGTTAGTGTTAGGGTGAGGGTAAGTGTTAGGGTGAGGGTTAGGGTTATGGTGACAGTTATGGTTACAATGAGGGATAGGGCTAGGTTTAGCGTTATTGTTAGGGTTAGGGTTACCATTACGGTTACTGTTAGGGTGAGGCTTAGGGTTCGGTTTAGGGTGAGGTTTATATTAAGGGTTAGGTTTAGAGTTAGGGTTAGGGTGTGGGTGTGGTTTAGGGTTAGAGTTAGCGTTAGTGTTAGGGTTAGGGTGAGGGTTAGTGTGAGGGTTAGGGTTAGGCTTAAGCTTAGGGTTAGGCTTAGGCTTAGGACGAGAGTGTGGGTAATGGTTAGGGTTAGGGTGAGGGTGAGGGTTCGGGTTCGGGTTAGGGTTAGTGTGAGTGTTAGGATGAGGTGTAGGGTTAGGATTAAGTTTAGGGTGAGCGCTAGAGTGATGGATAATGTGAGGGTTAGGGTTAGGGATAGGGTTATATTTAGGATTAGGTTTAGATTGAGGGTGAGTGTGAGTGTTAAAGTTAGGGTTTGTTTTAGGGTGAGGGTGAGGGTAAGGGTTAGGGTTAGTGTGAAAGTTAGGGCTATGTTGAGGGTTATTTTTAGGGTGAGGGTTAGGGTTAAGGTTAGGCTTAGGCTTAGGTTTAGAGTGAGTGTTAAGGTTAGGGTTTGGTTTAGGGTGAGGGTGAGGGTGAGTTTTAGGGTTAGGGTTAGTGTGAAAGTTAGGGTTATGGTGAGGGTTAGGGGTAGGGTGAGCGTTAGGGTTAGGCTTAGGCTTAGGGTGAGGGCGAGGGTGAGAGTGAGGTTTAGGGTTAGGTTTAGGGTGAGTTTTAGGGTGAGGGTGAGGTTTAGGGTTAGGGTTAGGGTGAATTTTAGGGTTATGGTTATGGTTAGGGTTAAGGCGAGGGTGAGTGTTACAGTAAGGGTGAGGGTTAGGATGAGGGTTAGGATTAGGGTGAGGGTTAGGATGAGGGTGAAAGTAAGAGTAAAGGTGAGGGTTAGGCTGAGGGTTAGGGTTATGGTAAGGGTGACGGTGAGGGTTAGGGTTAGGGTGAGTGTGAGGGTTAGATTGAGGATTAGTGTTAGGGTTTGTATGAGGTTTAGGGTGAGGATGATGGTTAGGGTTATGGTGAGGGATAGGGTGAAGTTGAGGGTTAGGGTTAGGGTTTGGGTGAGGTTTAGGTTTAAGGTGATGGTTAGCGGTAGTGTGAGGGATAGTGTTAGGGTTAGTGTTAGTTTTAGGGTTATCGTAAGTGTTAGGGTAAGGTATAGTTTTAGGGTGAGGTTTAGGATTAGGGTTAGGGTTTGGGTTATGGTGAGGGTGAGGTTTAGGGTTAGAGTTAAGTTTAGGGTGAGTGTTAGGGTTAGGGTTAGGGTTAGGTTACTGTTCGGTTAGGGATAAGGTGAGGTTTATTGTGGGGGTGAGGTTTAGTGTTAGGGTTAGGATTAGGATTAGGGTTAAGGTGAGGTGAGTGTGAGTGTTAGGGTTAGGGTTAGGATTAGGATTAGAGTTAGGGTGAGGGTGAAGTTTACGGTTAGGGTGAGTGTTGGGGTTAAGTTTAGTTTGAGGGTTAGGGTGAGGGTTAATCTTAGACTTAGGATTTGGGTGTGGGCTAGGGTGAGGGTGAGGGTGAGGGTTAGGTTTGGGGTGAGAGTTAGGGTGAGGGTTAGTTTCGTGTTAGGTTTAGGATTGGGATTAGGGTTAGGCGAAATGTTAGGCTGAGGGTGAGGTTGAGGGTGAGGGTTATGGTGAGGTTGAGGGTTAGGGTTAGGGTTAGGGTGAAATTTAGTGTTAGGGTTAGGGTTAGTATTAATCTTAGGGTTAAGTTGAGAGTTAGGGGGAGGTTTAGGGTTAGGGTGAGACTTAGGTTTAGCATTAGGGTTAGGGTGAGGTTGAGGTTTAGGGATAAATTAGGGTTAGGGTGAAGCTGAGGGTGATGGTTAATGTTAGGGTTAGTGTTAGGGTTAGGGTTAGGGTGAGGGTTAGGGTGAGGGTGACGATTAGGGTTAGGGTTAGGATTAGGATTAGCGTTAGGGTTAGTGTGAGAGTTAGGGTTAGGGTTAGCCTTAGGTTTAGGCTGAATGTGAGGGTGAGGGTTAGGGTTAGGTTTAGGTTGAGGGTTAGGTTTAGGGTTAGGGTGAGGATTAGTGTTAGGGTTAGGGTTAGAATTAATGTTAGGGTGAGGGTGAAGTTTAAAGGTAGAGTAAGGGATAGGGTGAGGGTTAGGGTGAAGTTTAGGGTTAGGGTGAGGTTTAGGGTGTGGGTGACGATAAGGGTAAACATGAGGGTTAGGCTGAGGGTGAGAGTTACTGTAAGGGTGAGGGTTAGGTTTAGGGTGACGTTTAGGATGAGGATGAGTGTAAGGGTTAGGGTGGGTGCTAGGGTGAGGGTGAGGGTTAGGGTTAGGGTTAGGGTGAGGGTAAGTGTTAGGTTGAGGGTTGTGGTAAGGTTGAGGGTTATGGTTTGGGTGAGGGATAGGATTAGGGTTAGGGTTATTGTTATGTTTAGGGTTAGGGTTTAGGTTACGGTGAGGGTGAGTGTGAAGGTTAGGGTTAGGCTTAGGTTTAGGCTTAGGGTTAGGGTGAGGTTTAGGGTTACAGTTATGGGGAGGGTTAGGATGAAGGTTAGGGTTAGGATTAGGGTTAGAGTGAGGGCTAGAGTGAGGGTGAGGTTTAGGGTTAGGGTTATGGTGAGGTGTAGGGTTAGGTTTAGGGTTAGGGTTAGGGTGAGGTTGAGATTTTGGGGTTAGCATTAGGGTTAGGTTGAGCCTGAGGGTGAGGGATAGGGTTAGGGTTGGTGTTAGGGTGAGGATTAGGTTGAGGGTTAGTGTGAGAGTGAAGGTTAGGGTTAGGTTTAGGATTAGGATTAGGGTTAGTGTCAGGGTTAGGGTTAGGATTAGGGTTAGGGTGAGTTTGAGTGTTACGATTATGGTTAGGTTTAGGGTTAGGGTTATGTTTAGGGTTAGGATTAGTGTTATTGTTAGGGTTAGGTTTAGGGTTAGGCTGACCGTTAGGCTGAGTGTGAGGTTTAGGATGAGGATGAGCGTTAGGGTTAGGGTGAGGGCTAGGTTGAGGGTGAGGGTTAGGTTTAGTGTTAGGATGAGGGTTAGGATTAGGGTGATGGTTAGGGTTAGTGTGAGGGTTAGTGTTAGGGTTAGGGTTAGTGTTAGGTTGAGGGTTAGGGTTAGGGTGAGTGTTATGGTTATGGTTAGTGTGAGTGTTAGGATTAAGGTTAGGGTTATTGTTCGTGTTAGGGTTAGGGTTATGTTTAAGGTGAGGGTAAGGGTGTGAGTTAGGTTTGGGGATAGGATGAGGTTTAGGTTTAAGATTAGAGTTAGAATTAGGGTTAGGGTGAGGGTGAAGTTTAGGGTTAGAGTTAGGTTTAGTGTTAGGGTTAGGGTTAGGGTTAGGGTTAGGCTTAGACTTAAGCTTAGACTTAGGCCGAGCATGAGGGTGACTGTTAGAGTTAGGGTTAGGATGAGGGTTAGGGTTAGGGTTAGGATGAGGTTTACGTTTAGGATTAGGGTTGGGGTGAGTGCTAGGGTGAGGCTTAGCGTGAGGGTTAGGGTTAGGGATAGGGTTAGTTTTAGGATTAGGTTTAGGTTGAGGGTGAGTGTGAGCGTTAGGGTTAGGGTTAGGCTTAGGCTTAGGGTTACGGCTTGGGTTAGGGTGAGGGTGCGGCTGAGGGTTATGGTTAGGTTTAGGGTTAGGGTTAGTGTTCGGTTGAGGGTTACAATGAGGATTAGTGTTACGCCTAGGGTTAGGCTTAGGGTTAGGCTGAGGGTGGGGGTGGGGGTTAGGATTAGGGTTAGGTTTCGGGTTAAAATTAGTGTTATTGTCAGTGTTATGGTTTTGGTTAAGTTTGCGGTGAGGGTGAGGCTGAGGGTGAGGGTTATGGTTAAGTTTAGGCTTAGGCTTAGGGTTAGGCTGAGGGTGAGGTTGGGGGTGAGAAATAGGTTTTGGGTGATGGTTAGGGTTCGGTTTAGGGTGAGGGTTAGGATGAGGGTAAGGGTTAGGATTTGGTTTAGGGTGAGGGCTAGGGTGAGGTTGAGTGTTAGGGTTAGGCTTAGGCTTAGGCTTAGGTTTAGGCTGAGGGTGAGGGTGCGGGTGAGGGTTAGGGTTAGGGTGATGGATAGGGTTAGGTTTAGGGTGAGTGTTAGAATGAGGGTTAGGGTTAGGGTGACTGTTAGGGTGAGCGTGATGGTCAGAGTAAAGATGAGTGTTAGGCTGAGGGTGAATATTCCCCTAAGGGTGAGGGTGAGGATGAGGGTGATTGTTAGGGTAAGGATTAGGGTTAGGGTGAGGGATAGATTGAGGATTAGGGTTAGGGTTAGTGTGAGGTTTAGGGTGAGGATGAGGGTTAGTGTTAGGGTGAGGTTTAGGGTTAGAATTAAGGTTAGGGTGGTGGCTAGGGTGACGCTGAGGGTTAGGGTTAGGGTGAGGTTTAGGGTTAGGGTGACATTTAGGGTTACTGTGAGGGTTAGTGTGAGAGTTAGGGTTAGTGTTAGGGTGAGGGTAAGTGTTAGGGTGAGGGTTAAGGTTAGGTTAAGGCTTAGGTTTAGGGTGAGGGTTAGTGTTAGGGTTTGGTTTAGGGTGTGGGTGAGGCTGAGGATTAGGGTTAGGTTTAGGGTTAGGGTTAGGGTTGGGTTTAGGGTTAAGGTTTGGATTATGGTGAGGGTTAGGGTTAGGGTTAGGCTTAGGCTAAGGGTTAGGCTGAGGGTGAGGGTGAGGGTGGGGGTGCGGATTAGGTTTAGGGTTACGGTTAGGTTTAGGTTTATTGTTAGTGTTATGGTTCGGGTTAAGTTTGCGGTGAGGGTGAGGCTGAGGGTGAGGGTTATGGTTATGGTTAGGGTCAGGGTTAGGGTTAGGGTTAGGGTTAGTGTTATTGTTAGGGTTATGGTTAGAGTTACGGTGAGGTTGAGGGTGAGAGTGAGGGTTTTGTTTAGGGTGAGGGTGAAGTTTAGGGTTAGAGTTAGGGTGAGGGGGAGGGTTAGGGTGAGGTTTAGGGTTAGGTTTAGTGTTAGGGTTAGGGGGAGGGGGAGGGTTAGGTTGATGTTTAGGGATAGGGTTAGGGTTAGGATTAGGGTTAGGTTGAGGGTGAGTATGAGGGTTAGTGTGAGGGTGAGGCTTAGACTTAGGGTTAGGCTGGGGGTGAGGTTGGGTGTGAGGATTAGGGTTAGGGTGATGGTTCAGGTTTGGGTTAGTGTTATTGTTAGGGTTAGGGTTACAGTTACGGTGAGGGTGTGGGTGGGGGTGAGGATTAGGGTTAGGGTTTGGGTGAGGATTAGGATGAGGATTAGGGTTAGGATTAGGGTTAGGGTGAGTGCTAGGGTTTGGGTGAGGGTTAGGGTTAGTGTTAGGGTGAAGTTTAGGATTAGGATTAGGGTTAGAGTGAGGGTGAGTGTTAGGATTAGGGTTGGGTTTAGGGTTAGGTTTAGGTTTAGGGTTAGGATTAGTGTTATTGTTAGGGTTAGGGTTAGAGTTATGGTGATGGTGACGGTACGGGTGAGGGATTGGGTTAGGGTTATGGTGGGGTTTAAGGTTAGGGTTAGGGTTAGGGTTAAGGTGAGGGTGAAGTTTAGGGTTAGATAGAGTTTTAGTGGGAGGGTTAGGGTGAGGGTTAAGTTTAGGGTTATTGTTAGGGTTAGTGTGAGGGTGAGAGTTAGGCTGAGGTTTAGGGTTGGGATTAGGTTTAGTGTGAGGGTTAGTGTTAAGGTTAGGGTTAGTGTTAGGTTGAGGGTATTTGTTAGAGTGAGGGTTTTGGTTAGGGTGAGGGTTATGGTTCGGGTGAGGGTTCGGGTTAGGGTTAGGGTTATTGTTAGGTTTAGGGTTAGATTTACAGTTACGGTGATGGTGAGAGTGAGTGTTATATTTTGGGTTAGGATGAAGTTTAGGTTTAGGGTTAGGGTTAGAGTCAGGGTTAGAGTGAGAGTGAGGTTTAGGGTTAGAGTTAGCCTTAGTGTTACAGTTAGGGTTACGGTGAGGGTTAGGGTTAGGATTAGGCTTAGGCTTAGGCTTAGGCCGAGCATGAAGTTCAGGGTTAAGGTTAGGGTTAGGGTGAGGGTTAGGGTTAGGGTTAGGGTGAGGGTGAGGGAGAGGTTTAGGGTTAGAGTTAGGGTTAGGGGGAGGTTTAGGATGAGGGTTAGGGTTAGGATTAGGGTTAGGGTAAGGGCTAGTGTGAGGGTGAGTTTTAGGGTTAGGGTTAGGTTGAGGTTTAGGTTAGGGTTAGGGTTAGGGTTAGCCTGAGGCTGAGTGTGAGGATTAGGGTTAGGGTGAGTGTTAGGGTTAGGGATAGGTTGAGGGTTTAGCTGAGGGTGAGGGTTAGGGTTAGGGTTAGGATAAGGATTAGGGTTAGGGTTTCAGTGAGTGTGAGGGTTAGGGATAGTATTAGGTTGAGGGTTAGGTTTAGGGTGAGGGTTATGTTTAGGGCTAGGTTTACGGTTATGATGAGGGTGAGTGTGAGGTTTAGGGTTTGGGTGAGGTTTAGTTTTAGGGTTAGGGTTAGAGTTAGGCTTAGGATGAGGGTGAGGTTTAGGGGTAGAGTTAGGGTTAGGGAGGGGGGTTAGGGTGAGGGTTATAGTTAGCGTGCGGGTTAGGGTGGGGGTGACGGTAAGGCTAAAAATGAGGGTTATGCTGAGTGTGAGGGTTATGGTAAGGGTGAGGGTTAAGTTTAGGGTGAGGGTTAGGGTTAGGGTTCAGGTGAAGGTGAGGGTTAGATTGAGGATTAGTGTTAATGTTAGTGTGAGGTTTAAGGTGAGGATGAGAGTTAGGGTTAGGGTGAGGGCTAGGGTGAGGGTGAGGTTTAGGGTTAGTGTTAGGGTGAGGTTTAGGGTTAGGGTGATGTTTAGGGTTAGTGTGAGTGTTACGGTTAGGGTTAGCGTTAGTGTTAGGTTGAGGGTTAGGTTTAGGGTGAGGGTTATGTTTATGGTTATGGTTAGGGTGAGGGTTAGGGTTAGGGTTAGGGTTATTTTTAATGTTAGGGTTAGGGTTATGTTTACCGTGAGGGTAAGGGTGTGGGTTAGGGTTGGGGTTAGAATGAGGTTAGGTTTAGGATTAGGTTTAGAGTTAGGGTTAGGGTGAGGGTGAGGTTTAGGGTTAGAGTTAGGGTTAGTATTAGGGTTAGGGTTAGGGTTAGGGTGAGGGTTAGTTTTAGGATTAGTGTGAGGGTTAGGGTTAAGTTTGGGCTTAGGTTTAGGCTTAAGCTTAGGCTTAGGCTTAGCATGAGTGTGAGAGTTAGGGTGACGGTTAGGGTTAGGGTTAGGATGAGGTTTTGGTTTAGACTTACGGTTAGGGTGAGGGCTAGGGTGAGGGTTAGTGTGAGGGTTAGGGTTAGTGATAGGTTTAGGTTTCAGATTAGGGTTAGGGTGAGGTTTAGTGTGAACGTTAGGGTTAGGGTAGGTTTAGGCTTAGGGTAAGGGTGAGGGTGAGGCTGAGGACTAGGGTTAGGTTTACGGTTAGGTTTAGGGCTAGGGTTACGGTGAGGGTTAGGTTTAGGCCTAGGGTTATGCTTAGGGTTAGGCTGAGGGTGAGGGTGGGTTAAGGTTAGTGTTATTGATAGGGTTAGGGTTAGACTTTGGGTGAGGTTGAGGGTGAGGGTGAGGGTTTTGGTTAGGGTGAGGTTTAGGGTGAGTTTTAGGGTTAGGGTTAGTGTTAGGGTGAGGGTGAGGTTTAGCGTTAGAGTTAGGGTGAGGGTGAGGGTTAGGGTGAGCGTTAGGGTTAGGTTTAGTGTTAGGGTTAGGGGGAAGGTGAGGGTTAGGTTGAGGTTTATGGATAGGGCTAGGTGTAGGATTAGGGTTAGGGTGAGAGTGAGTATGAGGGTTAGTGTGAGGGTTATGCTTAGGCTTAGCATTAGGCTGAGGGTGAGGTTGGGTGTGAGGATAAGGATTAGGGTGATGTTTCGGTTTGGGATAGTGTTATTGTTAGGGTTAGGGTTAGAGTTACAGTGAGGGTGAGGTTGGGGGTGAGGGTTAGGGTTAGGGTTAGGGTGAGGGTTAGAATGAGGATTAGGGTTAGGATAAGGGTTAGGGTGAGTGCTAGGTTTTGGGTGAGGGTTAGGGTTAGTGTTAGCTTGAGGTTTGGGATAGTGTTATTGTTAGGGTTAGGGTTAGAGTTACAGTGAGGGTGAGGGTGGGGGTGAGGGTTAGGGTTAGGGTTAGGGTGAGGGTTAGAATGAGGATTAGGGTTAGGATTAGGGTTAGGGTGAGTGCTAGGTTTTGGGTGAGGGTTAGGGTTAGTGTTAGCTTGAGGTTTAGGGTTAGGATTAGGGTTAGGGTGAGGGTGAGTTTTAGAATTAGGGTTGGGCTTTCCGTTAGGTTAGGTTTAGGGTTAGGGGTAGTGTTATTGTTGGGGTTAGGGTTAGAGTTATGGTGAGGGTGACGGTACTGGTGAGTGTTTGGGTTACTGTTATTGTGTGGCTTAGGGTGAGGGTTAGGGTTAAGGTGAGGGTGAGGTTTAGGGTTAGATCGAGTTTTAGTGGGAGGGTTAGGGTGAGGGTGAAGTTTAGGGTTAGTGTTAGGGTTAGTGTGAGGGTGAGGGTTAGGTTGAGGTTTAGGGTTAGGATTAGGTTAAGTGTGAGGGTTAGTGTTAGGGTTAGGGTTAAGGTTAGGCTTAGTGTGAGGTTTAGGATGAGGATTTGGGTTAGGATTTGGGTTAGGGTGAGTGCTAGGGTGAGGGTGAGGATGAGGGTGTGGGTTAGGGTGAGGGTTAGGGTGAGGTTTAGGGTTAGGGTTAGGATTAGTGTTAGGGTGAGGGTGAGGTTTAGGGTTAAATTTAGGGTTAGGGGGAGTGTTAGGTCGATGGTTAGGGTTAGGGTTAGTGTTAGGGTTAAGGTTAGGGTGAGGGTTAGGTTGAGGTTTAGGGTTAGGGTTATTGTTAGTGTTAGGATTAGGGTGTGGTTGAGGGTGAGTGTGAGGTTTAGGGTTAGGTTTCAGCTTAGGCTTAGGGTTTGGCTGAGGGTGAGGGTGGGGGTGAGGATTAGGGTTAGGGTGATGGTTAGGATTAGGGTAAGGGTGAGGGCTCGGGCTCGGGTGAGGGTTAGGGTAAGGCTTAGGCTTAGGGTTAGGCTGAGGGTGAGGTTGAGAGTGAGTGTTAGGGTTAGCGTGATGGTTAGGTTTACGGTTACGGTGAGGGTTGGGATGAGGTTTAGGGTTAGGGTGAGTTTAGGGTGAGATTTATGGTAAGGGTAAAGGTGAGGTTTACGCTGAGGATGAGGGTTAAGATAAGGGTGAGGGTTAGGGTTAGTTTGAGGGTTAGTGTAAGGGTTAGGGTTAGGGATAGGATGAGGGTTAGATTGAGGATTAGTGTTAGGGTTAGTGTGAGGTTTAGGGTGAGGATGAGGGTCAGGTTTAGGGTGAGGGTGAGGGTTAGAATTAGGGTTAGGGTGAGGGCTAGGGTGAGGGTGAGGGTTAGGTTTAGTGTGAGGGTTAGTGTTAGGGTTAGGGTTAGTGTTAGGGTGAGGGTTATGGTTAGGGTGAGGGTTAGGGTTACGGTGAGGGTTATGGTTAGGGTGAGTGTTAGGGTTTGGGTGAGGGTGAGTGTGAGTGTGAGGGTTAGGCTTAAGTTTAGGTTTAGGGTTAGGGTGAGGGTTAGGGTTAGGGTTTGGGTTAGGGTGAGGGTGAGGCTGAGGATTAGTGTTAGGTTTAGGGTTAGGGTTAGGATTATGGTGAGGGTTAGGGTAAGGGTTAGGCTTAGGCTTACGTTTAGGCTGAGTTTGAGGCTGAGGGTGAGGGTTATGTTTAGGGTTACGGTGAGGGTTAGGGTTAGGGTAAGTGTTATTGTTAGGGTTAGGGTTCGAGTTATGATGAGGTTGAGGATGAGGGTGAGGGTGAGGGTGAGGTTTAGGTTTTGGGTTAGGGATAGATTTATGGTTAGGGTGAGCGGGTCGGAAAGGTTAAAGGTGAGGGTTAGGCTGAGGATGAGGGTTACGGTAAGGGTAAGGGTTAGGTTTAGTGCTAGGGTTAGGGTTAGGATTGGGGTGAGAGTTAGGATTTGGGTTAAGTTTAGGGTTAGGTTGAGGGTTTGGTAAGGGTTACGGTGAGTGTGAGGTTTAGGGTTAGGTTGAGGGTTAGTGTTAGGATTAGGGTTAGGGTGAGGGTGAAGGTTAGTGTTTTGTTAGGGTCAGGGTTAGGATGAATGTTAGGGTTAGGATTACGGTTAGGGTGAGGGCTAGTTTGAGTTTGCGGTTTAGGGTTAGCGTTAGGGTGAGGTTTAGGCTTTGGGTTAAGGTTAGAGTTAGGGTTACGGTGAGTGTGAGGTTTAGGTTTAGAGTTAGGGTTAGGGTGAGGGTTAGGTTGAGGTTGAGGGTTAGTGTTAGTGTTAGGGTTAGTGTTAGGGTGAAAGTTAGGGGGAGGGTTAGGGTTAGGGTTAGGGTTAGCCTTCGGTTTAGGGTGAGGTTGAGGTTTAGGATTAGATTGAGGCTGAGGGAGAGGGTAAGTGTTAGGGTTAGTTTTGGGTTAGGGTGAGTTTGAGGGTGAGCGTGAGGGTTAGGGTGAGTGTGAAGTTGAGGGTGAGGGTGAGGTTTAGGGTGAGGGTGAAATTGAGGGTGAGGGTGAGGGTTAGCGTTAGTGTTAGGTTGAGGTTTAGGCTTAGTGTGAGGGTGGGTTAGTGTGAGTTTAAGGGATAGGGTGAGGGTTAAGGTGAGGGTGAGAGTTAGGTTTAGGGTTAGGGTTAGGGTGAGGGTTCGTGTGAAGGGTAGGGTTAGGTTTAGGGTTAGTGTGAGGATTAGGGTTAGGGTTAGGGTGACAGTTAGGGTTAGTGTGAGGGGTAGGGTGAATGTAAGGGTAAGGGTTAGGGTGAGGCTGAGGGTTAGGTTGATTGTTAGGGTCAGGTTTAGGTTTAGGTTTAGGTTTATGGTGTGGGTTAAGATTAGGGTTGGGTTTAGGGTTGGGTTTATGGTTAGGATGAGTTTTAGGGATAGGGTAAGGGTGAAGGTCAGGGTGAGGGTTAGGGATAGGGTTAGGGATAGGTTTAAGGATATGATGAGGGCTAGGGTGAGGGTGAAGATTAGGGTTAGGGTGAGGGTTCAGGTGAGGGGTACATTTAGGGTAAGGGTTAGGGTGAGGGTAAAGTTTCGGGTGAGGTTTAGGGTGAGGGTGAGGTTTAGGGAGAGGCTGCGGTTAGGGTGAGGGATAGCATTAGGATTAGGGTGAGGATATGTGTTAGAGTGAGGGTTAGGGTTAGGGTTAGGATGAGGGTTAGGGATAGGCTTAGGGTTATGGTTGGGATGATGATGAGGGTAGGGTTAGTTTAGGGTTAGGTTCAGGGTGAGGGTGAGGTTCAGTGTTAGGATTAGTGTTAGGGTTAGGGTTAGGCTGAGGGTGAGGGTAAGACTGAGGGTTAGGGTTAGGGTGAGGGTGAGGGTTAGGGTTAGGTTTAGGGTGAGGGTTAGAGTTAGTGTGAGGATTAGGGATAGGTTTAGGGTGAGAGTAAGGGTTATGGTGAGGTTTAGGTTTAAGGTTAGCGTTAGGGTTAGCATGAGGGTGAGGGAGAGGTTTAGGTTTAGAATTAGGGTTAGGTTTACGGTTAGGCTTAGGGTGAGGGTCATGGTGAGGGTGAGGGTTAGGGTGAGAGTTAGGGTTAGTGTGTGGGTTAGGGTTAGGGTGATGGTAAGGTTTAGTGTGAGTGTTATTGTGAGAGTGTGGGTTAGGTTTAGTGTGAGTGTTAGGGTGAGTGTTAGGGTGAGGGTTAGGTTTAGTGTTATGGTTAGGGTGTGGGTGAGGGTTAGGGTTAGGGTGAGGGTGAGGGTTAGGGATAGGTTTAGGGTTAGGGTTAGGGTTATTGTTAGGGTTAGGGTTAGGTTTAGGGTTAGGGTGAGGGTGAGTGTTAGGGTTAGGGATAGCATTAGGGTTAGCATGAGGGTGAAGGAGAGAGTTAGGTTTAGGCTTAGGGTTAGGGTGATGGTTAGGGTGAGGCTTCAGGTCAGGGTTAGGGTTAGGGTTAGGGTGAGGGTTAGTGTTAGGGTGAGATTTAAGGAAAGGGTGAGGATTAAGGTGAGGGTGAGGGTTAGGGTGATTGTGAGCATTAGGGTTTGGGTGAGGGTTAGGGTGATTGTGAGGGTTAGGGTGAGGGTGAGGGTTAGGGTTAGCATTAAGGTGAGCGTTAGGTTTAGGGTTATGTTGAGGGTGAGTTTTAGGATTAGGGTTATGTTGAGGATGAGGGTTAGGGTTAGGGTTAGGGTTAGGTTTAGCTTTAGGGTTAGCGTGAGGGTGAGGGAGAGGGTTAGGTTTAGGATTAGGGTTAGGTTTGGGATTACGCTTAGGGTGAGGGTGATGGTGAGGATGAGGCTAAGGGTCAGTGTTAGGTTTAGTGTTAGGGTGAGGGTTAGTGTAAGTGTGATATTTAGGGAAAGGGTGAGGGTTAGGTTGACGGTGAGGGTTAGAGTGAGGGTGAGGTTTAGGGTTATGGTTAACATTAGTATGAGTGTTAGGGTTAGGGTTAGTGTGAGGTTTAGGGTTAGGGTTATGGTTAGTGTGAGGGTAAGTTTTAGGGTGAGGTTTAGGTTGAGAGTGAGGTTTAAGGAGAGGGTTAGGTTTAAGGTGAGGGTTAGTTTGAGGGTTAGGGTTAGGATTAGGTTGAGGGTCTGTGTTAGGGTGAGGTTAAAGTTAGGGTGAGGGTTAGGGATACGATTAAGGTTAGGGTTAGGGTGAAGGTGAGGGTGAGTTTTAGTTTTAATGTTAGGTTCAGCGTGAGGGTGAGGTTCATGGTTAGAATTAGGGTTAGGGTTAGGGTTAGGCTAGGGTGAGGGTGATGGTGAGGGTTAGGGTTGGGGTGATCTGTAGGGTTAGGGATAGGTTTAGGATTAGTTTTAGGATGAGGGGTGGGGTTAGGATAAGGGTTAGGGTGAGGGTTAGGGTTAGGTTTAGGGTTATTGTTAGGGTTAGGCTTAGGTTAGAGTTAGGGTTAGGGTGAGGGTGAGGATGAGTGTTAGGATTAGGCTTAGGAATAGGGTTTTTGTTAGGGTTAGGGTTAGCGTTAGGGTGAGGGTGAGGGTTAGGTTTAGGATTAGCGTTAGGATTATTGTTAGGGTTAGGGTGAGGGTGAGGGTTAGGTTTAGTTGAGGTTAGGTTAAGGGTTAGCTTTAGGGTGGGGTTAAGTTTTAGGGTGAGGGTTAGGGTAAGGTTGAGCTTTAGGGTTAGCATTAGGGTTAGGGTTGGGGTGAGGGTTAGGGTTAGGGTTAGGGTGAGCGTGAGGGTGAGGGTTAGGGTGAGGGTGAGGTTGAGGGTGTGGGTTAGATTTAGGTAAGGGAGAGGGTGAAGATAAGGTTTAGGGTTAGGTTTAGGGTTAGGGTTAGGGTGAAGTTGAGGGTTAGGGTAAAGGTTAGGTTGAGTTTTAGGGTTAGTGTGAGGGTTGGTTGAGCATGAAGGTAAGGGTTAGGGAGAGGGTTATTGTGAGGGTGAGACTTAATGTTAAGGTAAATGTTAGGGTGAGGGTTAGTGTGAGGGTAAGGGTTAGTGTTTGGTTTAGGGTTAGTGTGAGGATGAGGGTTAGGGTTAGGGTTAGGGGGAGGGTTAGGGTTAGTGTGAGGGTTAGGGTGAAGGTGAGGGTAAGGGTTAGGGTGAGGGTTAGGGTTAGGTTTAGGGTTATGGTTGGGGTTAGGGTGAGGTTTGGGGTTAGGTTTAGGGTTATGTTTAGGATGAGGGTTATGGTGAGGGTGAGGGTTAAGGTGAGGGTGAGGGTTAGTGTGAGGGTGAGGATTAGGTTTAGGTGAGTTTTAGGGTTAGGATTAGGGTTAGGATGAGGGCTATGGTGAGGGTGAGGGTTAGTGTTAGGGTTAGGGTTAGGTTGAGGGTTAGGGTTAGGGTGAGGGATCGGGTGAGGGGTACGTTTAGGGTTAGGTTTAGGGTGAGGGTAAAGGTTAGGATGAGTTTTAGGGTGAGGATGAGGTTTAGGGAGAGGAATAGGGTTAGGTTGAAGGTTAGGGTTAGGATTAGGGTGAGGGTATGTTTTAGGGTGAGGGTTAGGGTGAGGGTTAGGGTTAGGTTGAGGGTTAGGGATATGGTTAGGATTATGGTTAGAGTGACAGTGAGAGTGAGGGTTAGTTTTAAGGTTAGGGTTAGGATTAGGGTTAGGGTTAGGGATACGGCTAGGTTTAGGGTTAGGGTGACAGTGAGGGTTAGGGTTAGGGATAGGGTTATGGTGAGGGTAAGGTCTAGGGTGAGGTTTAGGGTGAGGGTGAGGTTTAGGGTGAAGGTTAGTGTGAGGGTTAAGGTGAGGGTGAGTTTATGTGTTAGATTGAGGGTTAGGTTGAGGGTTAGGGTTAGGGTGAGGTTAGTGATAGATTTACGGTTAGGGTTAGGGTTAGGGTGAGTGTGAGGGTTAGGGTTAGGGTTAGGTACAGAATGAGGGTGAGGTTCAGGGTTAGGATTAGAGTTAGGTTTAGGGTTAGGCTGAAGTTGAGGGTGTGAGTGAGGGTTAGGGTTCGGGTGAGGGTGAGGATTAGGGTGAGTTTTAGTGTGTGGTTTAGTGTTAGGGTTAGTGTGAGGATTAGGGTTAGGGTTATGGTGAGGGTAAGGGTTAGGTTTAGGTTTAGGGTAATGTTTAGTGTTAGGGTTATGGTGAGAGTGAGGGTTAAGTTTAGTGTGAGTGTTAGGGTGAGGGTTAGGTTTAGCGTTAGCTTTAGGGTGAGAGTGAGGGTTAGGTTGAGTATGAGGGTTAGGGTTTGGGTGAGGGTTAGGGTAAAGTTGAAGGTTAGGGTGAGGGTGAGACTTAGAGTTAGGGTTACGGTTAGGGTGAGGGTTAGTGTGAGGATAAGGGTTAGGGTTATGTTTAGGTTTAGTGTCAGGATTAGGTTTAGGGTGAGAGTTAGAGTTATGGTGAGGGTGAGGGTTACGTTTAAGGTTGTGTGAGGGTTAGGGTTAGAGTCAGGGTTAGGGTTAGGTTTTGGGTTAGGGTGAGGGTGAGGGTGAGGGTGAAGTTGAGGGCGATGGTGAGGGTTAGGGTTAGGGTTAGGTTGAGGTTTAGGCTTAGTGTGAGGGTTGGGTGAGGGTTAAGGTGAGGGTGAGAGTTAAGGTTAGAGTTAGGGTTAGGTTGAGGGTTCGTGTGAGGGTTAGGGTTAGGGTTAGGTTTAGGGTTAGTGTGAGGTTTAGGGTTAGGGTGAGGGTAAGTGTTAGGGTGAGGGTTAGGATTAGGGTGAGGGTTATGGTTAGGGTGATGGTTTGGGTTAGGGTTATTGTTAGGGTTAGGTTTAGGGTTAAAGTTAAGGTGAGTGTGAGGGTGAGAGTTAGGGTTAGGGTTAGGGTGAAGTTTAGTGTTAGGGTTAAGATTAGAGTTAGGGTTAAGGTGAGGGTGAGGTTTAGGGGTAGAGTTAGGATTAGGGTGAGGATTAGGGTGAGGATTAGGGTGAGGGTTAGTGTTAGGTTGCGGGTTAGGGTGGGGTTGAAGGTAAGGGTAAATTTGAGGGTTAGGCTGAGGGTGAAGGTTACAGTAAGGTTGAGGGTTAGGGTTAGGGTGAGCGTTAGTGTTAGCATTAGGGTTTATGTTAGGATGAGGGTAAGTGTTAGGGTGAGGGTTAGGGTTAGTGTGAGGGTTATGGTTAGAGTGAGTGTGAGGGTTAGGGTTATATTATTGTTAGGGTTAGGGTTAGGGTTAGGGTTATGCTTAGGGTTAGGGTTAGGGTTAGTGTTAGGATGAAGTTTAGTTTTAGGGTTAGGATTAGAGTTAAGGTTAGAGTGAGGGTGAGATTTAGGGTTAGAGTTACGGTTAGTGTTAGTGTTAGGGTGAGGGTTAGGTTTAAGCTTAGGCTTAGGCTTAGACTTAGGCTGAGCATGAGGATGAGTTTTAGGGTTCGGGTTAAGGTTCGGTTAGCCCGAAGGTTAGATTGAGGTTTAAGGTTAGGATTAGGGTAAGGGTGAGGGCTAGGGTTAAGGTTAGGGTGAGGGCTAGGATTAGGGATAGCGTTAGGTTTAGGATTAGGGTTAGGGTGAGGGTGAGTGTGAGGTTTAGTGTTAGGGTTAGGCTTAGAGTTAGGGTGAGGGTTAGGGTTAGGGTTTGGGTTCGTGTGAGGGTGAGGCTGAGGATTAGGGTTAGGTTTAGCTTTAGGGTTAGTGTTAGTGTTAGGGTTAGGTTTAGGGTTAGGATTAGGGTGAGGGTATGATTTAGGGTGAGGTTTAGGGTGAGGGTTAAGGATACGGTTAGGGTTATGTTTAGAGTGACGATGAGAGTGAGTGTTAGTTTTAAGTTTAGGGTTAGGGTTAGGCCTAGGGTTAAGGATACGTTTAGGGTTAGGGTGATGGTGAGGTTTAGGGTGAGGTTCAGTGTGAGGGTGAGGTTTAGGGTGAGGGTTAAGGTGAGGGTTAGGGTGAGGGTGAGGGTATGTGTTAGATTGAGGTTTAGGTTGAGGGTTAGGGTTAGGGTGAGGTTAGTGATAGGTTTACGGTTAGGGTTAGGGTGAGGGTGAGGGTGAGGTTTAGGGTTAGGGTTAGGTTCAGAGTGAGGGTGAGGTTCAGGGTTAGGATTAGGGTTAGAGTTAGGGTTCAGCTGAAGGTGAGGGTGTGGGTGAGGGTTAGGATTAGGGTGAGGGTGAGGTTTAGGGTGAGTTTTAGTGTGTGGGTTAGTGTTAGGGTTAGTGTGAGGATTAGGGTTAGGGTTATGGTGAGGGTAAGGGTTAGGTTTAGGTTTAGGGTAAGGTTTAGTGTTAGGGTTATGGTGAGAGTGATGGTTAGGTTTAGTGTGAGTGTTAGGGTGAGGTTTAGGTTTAGTGTTAGCTTTAGGGTGAGGGTGAGGTTTAGGGTGAGTGTGAGGGTTAGGGTTTGGGTGAGGGTTAGGGTGAAGGTGAAGGCTAAGGTGAGGGTGAGACTTAGAGTTAGGGTTAGGGTTAGGGTGAGGGTTAGTGTGAGGATAAGGGTTAGGGTTAGGTTTAGGGTTAGTGTGAGGATTAGGGTTAGGGTGAGGGTTAGAGTTATGGTGAGGGTGAGGGTTAAGTTTAAGGTTGTGTGAGGGTTAGGGTTAGGCTGAGGGTTAGGGTTAGGTTTTGGTTTAGGGTGAGGGTGAGGGTGAGGTGGAGGCTTAGAATGAGGGTGAAGTTGAGTGTGATGGTGAGGGTTAGGGTTAGGCTTTGGTTTAGTTTTAGGCTTAGTGTGAGGGTTGGGTGAACATGAGGTTAAGGGATAGGGTGATGGTTAGGGTTAGGGTGAGGGTTATGTTTAGGGTGAGTGTGAGTTTTAGGGTTATTGTTAGGGTTAGTGTTAGTGTTAGGGTTATGGTTATGGTTAGGGTTACAGTTACGGTTAGAATGAAGTTTAGTTTTAGGGTTTGGGTTAGAGTTAAGGTTAGGGTGAGGGTGAGATTTAGGGTTAGAGTTAGGGTTAGTGCTAGTGTTATGGTTAGGGTGAGGGTTAGGGTTAGGCTTAGGCTTAGGCTTAGGCCGAGCATGAGGGTGAGTGGTAGGGTTCTGGTTAGGGTTCGGGTTAGGGTGAAGGTTAGATTGAGTTTTAGGGTTAGGGTTAGGGTGAGGGCTAGGGTTAGGGATAGGTTTAGGTTTAGGATTAGGGTTAGGGTGAGGGTGAGTGTGAGGTTTAGGCTTAGAATTAGGGTGAGGGTTAGGGTTAGGTTTTGGGTTAGTGTGAGGGTGAGGCTGAGGATTAGGCTTATTTTTAGGGTTACGTTTATTGTTAGGGTTAGTGTGGGGTTAGGGTAAGGGTTATGGTGAGAGTTAGGGTTAGAGTTAGGATTAGGCTTAGGGTTAGGATGAGGGTGAGGGTGGGTTTGAGGATTGGAGTTAGGGTTAGGGTTAGGCATAGGGTTAGGCTTATTGTTTGTGTTATGCTTAGGGTTAAGTTTGCGGTGAGCATGACGCTGAAGGTGAGGGTTATGCTTATGGTTAGGGTTAGGGTTAGTGTTATTCTTAGGGTTAGGGTTAGAGATACGGTGAGGATGAGGTTGAGGGTGAGGGTTAGGTTTAGGGTGCGGTTTCGGGATAGGTTTAGAGTAAGGGTTAGGGTGAGGGTGAGGTTTAGAATTAGAGTTATTGTTAGGGGGAGGGTTAGGGTTAGGGTTTGGGTTAGGGTGAGGGTGGGGGTGAGGATTAGGGTTAGGTTTAGGGTTAGGGTTAGGGTTAGGTTTTTAAGATAGGGTTAGGGTTAGGGTTACTATGAGGGTTAGGGTTAGGGTTAGGCTTAGGGTTAGGCTGAGGGTGAGAGTGGGTGTGAGGATTAGGGTTAGGGTTAGTGTTAGTGTTAGGGTTATTTTTAGTGTTATGGTTAGGGTTAAGTTTGCTGTGAGGGTGAGTCTGAGGGCGAGGGTTTTGGTTATGGTTATGGTTAGGGTTAGGTTTAGAGGTATTGTTAGGATTAGGGTTAGAGTTACAGTGAGGGTGAGCGTGAGGGTGAGGTTTAGGGTTCAGATTAGGGTTCGGGTTAGAGTGAAGGTTAGATTGAGGTTTAGGGTTAGGATTAGGGTAAGTGTGAGGGCTAGGGTTAGGGTTAGGGTGAGGGCTAGGGTTAGGGATAGGGTTTTCTTTTGGATTAGGGTTATGGTGAGGGTGAGTGTGAGGTTTAGGATTAGGGTTAGGCTTAGAGTTAGGGTGAGGGTTAGGGTTAGGGTTTGGGTTAGTGTGAGGGTGAGGCTGAGGATTAGGGTTAGGTTTAGGGTTAGGTTTAGGGTTAGGGTTAGTGTTAGGTTTAGGGTTAGGATTAGGGTTATGGTGAGGTTTAGGGTTAGAGTTAGGATTAGGCTTAGGGTTAGGATGAGGGTGAGGGTGGGTTTGAGGATTAGAGTTAGGGGTAGGGTTAGGCTTAGTGTTAGGCTTATTTTTAGTGTTATGCTTAAGGTTAAGTGAACATGAGGTGATCATGAGGCTGAAGCTGAGGGTTATGGTAAGGGTTATGGTTAGGGTTAGGGTTAGTGTTATTCTTAGGGTTAGGGTTAGAGATATGGTGAGGATGAGGTTGAGGGTGAGGGTTAGGGTTAGGGTGCGGTTTAGGGATAGGTTTAGGGTAAGGGTTAGAGTGAGGGTGAGGTTTAGAATTAGAGTTATTGTTAGGGGGAGGGTTAGGGTTAGGGTTTGGGTTAGGGTGAGGGTGGGGCTGAGGATTAGGGTTAGGTTTAGGGTTAGGGTTAGGGTTAGGTTTTTAGGTTAGGGTTAGGGTTAGGGTTACGGTGAGGGTTAGGGTTAGGGTTAGGCTTAGGGTTAGCCTGAGGGTGAGGGTGGGTGTGAGGATTAGGGTTAGCGTAAGGGTTAGTGTTAGGGTTATTGTTAGTGTTATGGTTAGGGTTAAGTTTGCTGTGAGGGTGAGTCTGAGGTTGAGGGTTATGGTTATGGTTAGGGTTATTGTTAGAGTTATTGTTAGGGTTAGGGTTAGAGTTATGGTGAGGGTGAGGGTGAGGGTGAGGGTTAGGGTGAGGGTTAGGGTTCAGGTTATGGTGAAAGTTAACTTGCGGTTTAAGGTTAGGATTAGGGTAAGGGTGAGGTCTAGGGTTAGGGTTAGAGTTAGGGTTAGGGGGAGGGATAGGGTTAGGTTTAGGGTTAGTTTTAGGGTTAGGGTTAGGATTACGGTGAGGGTTAGGGTTAGGATTAGACTTAGGCTTACAGTTAGGCTGAGGTTGAGGCTCAGGGTGAGGGTTATGGTGATGGTTAGGGTTAGGATTAGGGTTAGGGTAAGTGTTATTGTTAGGGTTAGGGTTAGAGTTATTGTGAGGTTCAGGGTGAGGTTGAGGGTTAGGGTTAGGTTGAGGTTTAGGGTTAGGTTTAGTGTTGGGATAGTGTTAGGGTGAGGGTATCGGTAAGGTTAAAGTTGAGTGTTAGGCTGAGCATGAGGGTTACGGTAAGGGTGAAGGTTAGGCTTAGGGTGAGGGTTAGGGTTAGGGTTGGGGTGAGAGTTAGGGTTCGGGTTCAATTTAGGGTTAGGTTGAGGGTTAGGGTAAGGGTTACGGTGACGGTGAGGGTTAGGGTTAGGTTGAGGGTTAGTGTTAGGATTAGGGTTAGTGTGAGGTGAAGGTTAAGGTTAGTGTTAGGGTGAGGGTTAGGATGAGGGTTAGGGATAGGATTAGGGTTAGTTTGAGGGCTAATTTGAGTTTGAGGTTCAGGGTTAACGTTAGGGTGAGGTTTAGGGTTAGGGTTAGGGTTCGGGTTAGCGTGAGGGTGAGGTTTACGGTTAGAGTTATGGTTTGGGTTAGACTGAAATTGAGGGTTAGGGTTAGGGTTAGTGTTAGAGTTAGGGTTAGGTGAGGGTTAGGTTGAGGGTGAGGGTTAGGCTAAAGGTTAGGATTAGGATTAGCATAAGGGTTAGGGTGAGTGTGATGGTTAGGGTTACTGTTAGGCTTAGGGTTAGGCTGAGGGTGAGGTTGAGAGTGAGGGTTTGGGTTAGGTTTACTGTGAGAGTTAGGGTTCGGGTAAATTTAGGGTTAGGGTGAGGGTTAGGGTTAGGTTTATGGTGAGCTTGAGTTTTAGGGTAAGTTTGAGGCTTAGGGTTAGGATTATGGTTAGGGAAAGGGTTAAGGTTAGGGTTAGGGTGAGGTTAAGAATGAAGATTAGGAATAGGGTGAGGGCTAGGTTGAGGGTGAGCTTTAGGGTTAGATTAAGGTTTAGGGTTAGAGTTAGGGTTAGGGTGAGGGTTAGGTTGAGGGTTAGATTTACGGTGAGGGTGAGGGTTAGGGTTAGGGTGAGGGTTATGGTGAGTATGATGGTAAGGGTAAAGGTGAGGTTTAGGCTGAGGTTGAGTGTTAGGGTGAAGGTTAGGGTTAGGTTTAGGGTTAGGGTAAGGGATAGGGTTAGGTTCAGGGTGAGTGTTAGATTGAGGATTAGGGTTACTGTTAGTGTGAGGTTTAGGGTGAGGATGTGGGTTAGGGTTAGGGTGAAGGTGAGGGTTAAAATTAGGATTATGTTGAGGGCTAGGGTGAGGGTGAGTGTTAGGGTTAGGGTTAGGGTTATGGTGAGGTTTAGGATTAGGTTGAGGGTTAGCGTTAGTGTGAGGGTTAGTGTTCAGGTTAGGGTCAGTGTTAGGGTGAGGGTAAGTGTTAGGGTGAGGGTTATGTTTAGGGTGAGGGTTATGGTTATGGTGAGGGTTAAGGTTAGGGTTATTGTTAGGGTTATTGTTAGGGTTAGGGTTAAGGATACGGTTACGGTGAGTGTGAGTGTGAGAGTTAGGGTTAGGTTTAGGGTGAAGTTTAGTGTTAGGGTTAGGGTTAGGGTTAAGGTGAGGGTGAGGTTTAGGGGTAGAGTTAGGTTTAGGGTGAGGGTTAGGGTCAAGTTTAGGGTTAGGGTGCGGTTGAAAGTAAGGGTAAATTTGAGGGTTAGGCTGAGGGTGAGGGTTACAGTAATGGTGAGGGTTAGGGTTAGGGTGAGGGTTAGTGTTAGGGTTAGAATGAGGGTGAGGGTTAGATTGAGGATTAGTGTTAGGGTTAGTGTGAGGTTTAGGGTGAGCTTGAGAGTTAGGGTTAGTGTTAGGATGAGGTTTATGGTTAGGGTGATGCTTAGGGTTAGTGTGAGCATTGGTGTTAGCGTTAGGGTTTATGTTACGGTGAGGGTAAGTGTTAGGGTTAGGGTTAGGTTTATGGTGAGAGTTATGGTTAGGGTGAGTGTGAGGGTTAGGGTTAGGGTTATTGTTAGGGTTAGGGTTAGGGTTATGGTTAGTGTTAGTGTTAGGGTTAGGGTTAGGGTTAGGGTTAGGATGAGGTTTAGTTTTAGTCTTAGGATTAGATTTAAGGTTAGGGTGAGAGTGAGATTTAGGGTTAGAGATAGGTTTAGTGCTAGTGTTAGTGTTAGGGTGAGGGTTAGGGTTAGGTTTAGGTTTAGGCTTAGGCTTGGGCTTAGGCCGAGCATGAGGGTGAGGGTTAGGGATCGGGTTAGGGTTCGGGTTAGTGTGAAGTTTAGATTGAGGTTTAGGGTTAGGATTAGGGTAAGGGTGAGGGCTAGGGTTAGGGTTACGGTATGGGCTAGGGTCAGGGATAGGGTTTGGTTTAGTATTAGGGTTAGGGTGAGGGTGAGTGTGAAGTTTAGGGTTAGGGTTAGGCTTAGAATTAGGGTGAGGGCTCACACCAATACTCCTCCAACTCTTCAATGAAATTGAAAGAGAAAGCTCACTACCGAACACATTCTATGAAGCCATCATAACCCTCATCCCAAAACCAGGCAGGGACTCATCAAAGAAAGAGAACTATAGACCCATTTCTTTGATGAACATTGATGCAAAACTTCTCAACAAAATTTTGGCCAATCGACTTCAACAATTCATCCAAAAAATCATACACCATGATCAAACAGGATTCATTTCAGGGATGCAAAGCTGGTTCAATATACGCAAATCAATTAATATTATTCATCACATCAACAGGAGCAAGAATAAGAACCACATGGTTATCTCAATAGATGCAGAAAAAGCATTTGACAAGATCCAACACCCCTTTATGATGAAGGTTCTGGAAAAATTAGGAATCCATGGAACATTCCTCAATACAATAAAGGCTGTATATGACAAACCTACAGCCATCATTATACTCAATGGTGAAAAACTAAAGCCATTTCCTCTTAACTCAGGAACAAGACAAGGATGCCCACTCTCTCCACTTCTCTTCAATCTAGTATTAGAATGCCTAGCTACAGCAATAAGGCAAGATGCAGACATAGAGGGGATCCAAATAGGGAAAGAAGAAATAAATCTCTCCCTCTTTGCAGATGACATGATCTTGTATTTAAAGAATCCCATAGACTCCACTCCCAAATTACTCAAGCTGATTCAAAACTTTGGCAAAGTAGCAGGTTATAAAATTAACCCCCCAAAATCAATGGCTTTTCTATATGCCAACAACGAGAAAAGTGTGGCTGAAATTAGGAAAGCAACTCCATTTGTAATAGCCCCACAAAAAATAAAATACCTAGGAATTAACTTAACCAAAGAAGTGAAGGACCTCTATGATGAAAACTTTAAAATCTTGAAAAAGGAAATCAACACAGAACTTAAAAAATGGCAAAAACTCCCATGCTCCTGGATTGGCAAGATTAACATCGTGAAAATGGCAATACTTCCCAAGGCTATCTACAAATTCAACGCAATACCTATCAAAATTCCACCCTCATTCTTCAAGGAAATAGAGGAGGCAATCCAAAAATTCATATGGAACAATAAAAGACCCCGAATAGCAAAAACGCTCCTCAACGGAAAGAACACTGCTGGAGGAATATCAATACCAAATTTCAAACTCTACTATAAAGCCATAGTAATCAAAACAGCTTGGTATTGGCATAAGAACAGACCTCAGGACCAATGGAATAGAATTGAAAACCCAGAAATGAACCTACAGACCTATAGCCATCTAATCTTCGATAAGGAAGCTAAAACAATAGAATGGAAGAAAGACAGCCTCTTCAGTAAATGGTGCTGGCAAAATTGGTTAACTACATGTAGAAAACTAAAGCTAGATCCTTATATATCACCCTGTACCAGATTCAACTCCAAATGGATCAAAGACCTTGAACTCAAAGCAGACACTCTGAAAACATTACAGGATGGAATAGGAGAAACCCTAGGTCTCCTTGGCTCAGGTCGAAATTTTCTGAATAGAGACCCGGAAGCACAACAAATCAAAGAAAGGTTGGACAAATGGGATTGCATAAGATTGCAGAGCTTCTGCAGGGCAAATGACATAGCTGGCAAGATCAATAGAAAGCCCACCGATTGGGAGAAGATCTTTACTAGCCATACAACGGACAAGGGTCTCATATCTAAAATATACTTGGAACTCAAAAAATTAAACCACCCAACAACAAATCCTCAAAGAATCAACTGCCCAATAAATAAGTGGGCGAAAGACTTAACGAGAAGCTTCTCTGAAGAAGAAAGAAGGATGGCCAATAGACACATGAAGAAATGTTCAACATCCCTAGCCATAAAAGGAATGCAAATCAAAACAACATTGAGATATCACCTCACTCCAGTTAGAACAGCAAAAATCAAGAACTCTAACAACAACAGATGATGGAGGGGATGTGGACAGAAAGGAACCTTACTTCATTGTTGGTGGGAATGTAAACTTGTTCAACCACTTTGGAAAGCAGTATGGAGGTTCCTCAGAAGACTTCACATAGATCTCCCCTATGATCCAGCAATCCCACTTTTGGGCATTTACCCAAATGTTTACAAACAAGACCACACTAAAGCTACCAGCACAACTATGTTTATTGCAGCATTATTTACCATAGCTAAGATATGGAACCAACCCAGATGCCCCTCAGTAGATGAATGGATCAAGAAAATGTGGTATATATACACAATGGAATTCTATGCCTCCATCAGAAAGAATGACATTTCCCCATTTGTTAGGAAATGGAAAGGCTTGGAAAAAATTATATTAAGTGAAGTAACCCAGGCCCAAAGAAGCATAGGTCCCATGGTTTCCCTTATTTGCAATATCTAGTATAGGTATGAGTCAAGCGGAAAAGGTCAGATAATGTGATGTTAGGAAAATGAACCCTTAAATATGTATTTTAATGTTTTCGTTTCTTTCATGCATGTGTTTCTAACGCATTTATAAGATTATTTCTTTGTTGCTTTGTATGTCCCTCCCCCACAGTGTAACCCCCGCTTTCACTATATTTGATGTCAGTATAACATGTGGAGGAGATGGGGACAAACAAGTCGTTTAAGGATTCAGGTGGACCTGTTGCAACAATGAGAAGTACAAAATGTCATGTCAAAAACAGCTTTACAATGTCGGTGTGGGGGGGAGAGGGGGGTACAATTGGGTGGGGGGAGGGGGGTAAAATTGGGTGGGGGGAGGGGGGAGGCGGGGAAGGGAAGTGAAGGGTAAACAAAGGAGGAGGCTGCAATGCTTGGTAAGAAATGTATGCATTATCCTGCCCATGTAATTGTAGCCCCCCTGTACATTATGTTCTCAAATAAAATAAAATACAATTAAAAAAAAAAAGAATTAGGGTGAGGGTTAGGGTTAGGGTTTGGGTTAGTATGAGGGTAAGGCTGAGGATTAGGGTTAGTTTTAGGGTTAGGTTTAGGGTTAGAGTTATGGTTAGGCTTAGGCTTAGGATGAGGGAGAGGGTGGGGTTGAGGATTAGAGTTAGGGTTTGGGTTAGGCTTACGGTTAGGTTTATTGTTAGTGTTATGATTAGGGTTAAGTTTGCGGTGAGCATGAGGCTGAAGGTGAGGGTTATGGGTAGGGTTAGGGTTAGGGGAAGGGATAGGGTGAGGTTTAGGGTTAGGGTTAGTGTTAGGGTAAGTGTGAGGGTGAGGGTTAGGTTGAGCTTTAGGTATAGGGTTAGGTTTAGGATTAGGGTTAGGGTGAGACTGAGTGTGAGGTTTAGGGTGAGGATTAGGCTTAGGCTTATGGTTAGGCTAAGAGTGAGGGTGGGGGTGAGGATTAGGGTTAGGGTTAGGCTATGGCTTAGGCTGAGGGTGATGATGGATGTGAGGATTAGGGTTAGTGTGATCGTTAGGATTAGGGTAAGGTTGAGGGCTCGGGTGAGGGTAAATGTTAGGGTCAGGCTTTGGCTTAATCTTCCAGTTAGACTGAGGGTGAGTTTGAGGGTGAAGGTTAGGGTTAGCGTAATGGTTAGGTTTATTGTTAGGGTGAGGGTTAGAATGAGGTTTAGTGTTCGGTGAGGTTAGGGTGAGGATGATGGTAAGGGTAAAGGTGAGGTTTACACTGAGGGTAAGGGTTAAGATGAGGGTGAGGGTTGAGGTAAGGGTGAGGGTTAGGGTTAGGGTGAGGCTGAGTGTGAGGTTTAGGGTGAGGATTAGGTTTAGGTTTACAGTTAGGCTAAGGGTGAGGGTGGGGGTGAGGGTGGGGGTGAGGATTAGGGTTATGGTGATGGTTAGGGTTAGGGTTAGTGTTATTGTTAGGGTTAGGGTTAGAGTTACGTTGAGTGAGATGGTGCGGGTGAGGGTTAGGTTTAGGGTTAGGGTGGGGTTTAGGGTTGGGTTAGGATTATGGTTAGGGTGAGGGTGAGGTTTAGGGTTAGATATAGTGTTAGGGGTAGGGTTAGGGTGAGGGTCAGGGATAGGGTTATTGTTACTGTTAGGGTGAGTGTGAGGGTTAGGTTGAGTTTTAGGGTTATGGTTACGATTAGGGTTAGTGTGAGGGTTAATGTTATGGTTAGGGTTAGTTTTAGGGTGAGGGTGGTTGTTAGGGTTTGGGTTATTGTGAGGGTTATCGTTGGGATGAGGGTTAGGATAAGGGTTAGGGTTATTGTTAGGGTTAGGTTTAGTGTTTCGGTTACGGTGAGGGTGAGGGTTAGGGTTAGGTTTAGGGGGAGGTTTAGGGTTTGGTTTAGGGTTAGAGTGAGGGTTAGGGTGAGTGTGAGGATTAAGGTTAGAGTTAGGTTTAGGGTGAAGGTTAGGTTGACCTTTAGGGTTAGGGTTAGTGTTAGGGTTAGGGTTAGGCTGAGAGTTAGGGGGAGGGTTAGGATTACAGTTAGGTTTAGGTTTATGGTTAGGGTTATCCTTAGTGATAGGGTGAGGGTGAGGTTTAGAGTTAGAATTAGGGTTAGGGTGAGGCTGAGGCTGAGGGTGAGGGTTAGGATTAGGGTTAGCATTAGGATTAGGGTTTGGGTTAGGATGAGTGTGAGGGTTAGGGTTAGGGTTAGGGTTAGCCTTAGGTTTAGGCTGAGGGTGAGGGTGAGGGTGAGGGTGAGGGTTAGTTTAAGGGTTAGGGTTAGGGTTAGGGTGAGGTTTAGTGTTAGGGTTAGTGTTAGAGTTAGGGTTAGAGTAAGGGTGAGGTTTAGGGGTAAAGTTAGGGTTAGGGTGAAGGTTAGGTTGAGAGTTAGGGTAGGGTGAGGGTTAGGATGGGGGTGAAGGTAAGGGTAAACGTGACAGTTAGGCTGAGTGTGAGGGTTATGGCAAGGGTGAGGATTAGGGTTAGGGTGAGAGTTAGGGTTAGGGTTAGTGTGAGAGTTAGGGTTCGGGTTAAGTTTAGGGTTAGGGTTAGGGTTAGGCTAAGAGTTTCGGTGAGGGTGAGGGTTAGTGTCAGTTTGAGTGTTAGGGTTAGGATTAGGGATAGGGTGAGGGTTAGTGTTAGGGTTAGTGTTACGGTGAGGGTTAGGATGAGGGTTAGGGTTAGATTTAAGGTTAGGGTGAGGGTTAGGGTTAGGGTTAAGGTTAGGGTGAAGTTGAGTTTCGGGTTAGAGTTAGGGTTAGGGTGAGGCTGAGGTTGAGGTTTAGGGTTAGGGTGAGGTTTAGTGTTAGGATTAGTGTTAGAGTTAGGGTTAGAGCAAGGGTTAGGTTGGGGGTGAGGGTTAGGCTTAGCGTTAGGATTAGGTTTAGGCTGAGGGTGAGGGTGAGTTTGAGGGTTATGGTTAGGTTGAGGGTTTGGCTTAGGTTGAGGGTTAGGTTTAGGATTAGGATTAGGGTGAGGGTTAAGTTTAGGGTTAGGGTGAGGGTAAGAATGAGGATTAGGGTTAGGATTAGGGTTATGGTGAGGGCTAGGGTGAGCGTGAGGGATAGGGTTAGTGTTAGATTAAGGTTTAGGGTTAGGGATAGCTTTAGGGTGAGGGTTCGGTTGAGGTTAGGGTTATAGTGAGTGTGAGGGTTAGTGTCAGGGTGAGGGTTAGGGTTAGGATTAGGGTTAGGTGAGAGTGAATGTTAGGATTAGGGTTAGGTTTAGGTTTAGGGTTAGGTTTAGGGTTAGGGTGAGGGTTAGGGTTAGGATGATGGTAAGGGTAAAGGTGAGGTTTAGGGTGAGGCTGAGGGTTAAGATAAGGGTGAGGGTTAGGTTGAAGCTTAGGTTTAGAGTAAGGGGTAGGATTAGGGTCAGGGTGATTGTTAGATTGAGGATTAGGGTTAGGGTTAGTGTGAACTTTAGAGTGAGGATGAGGGTTAGGGTTAGGGTGAGGGTGAGGGTTAGAATTAGGTTTAGGGTGAGGGCTAGGGTGAGGGTTAGGGTAAGTGTTAGGCTTAGGCTTAGGATTAGGCTGAGCGTGAGATTTCAGGGTGAGGGTTAGGGTTAGTGTCATGGTTAAGTTTACAGTTAGGGTTAGGGTTAAAATGAGGTTTAGGGTTAGGGTGAGGGTTAGGATGAGGTTTAGTGTTAGGGTTAAGGTTAGACTTAGGGTTATGGTGAGGGTGAAGTTCTGGGGTACAGTTAGGGTTAGGATGAGGGTTACGGTTAGGGTGCAGGTTATCCTGAGGGTGACGGTTAGGGTAAAGGTGAGGGTTAGGCTGAGGTTGAAGGTTCCGGTAAATGTGAAGGTTAGGGTTAGGGTGAGGGTTAGTGTTAATATTAAGGTGAGGGTGAGGGTTAGATTGAGGATTAGTGTTAGGGTTAGTGTGAGGTTTAGGGTGAGGATGAGGGTTAGGGTTAGGGTGAAGGCTAGGGGAGAGTGAGGGTTCGGGTTAGGGTTAGGGTGAGGGTAAGTGTTAGGGTGAGGGTTAAGGTTAGAGTGAGGGTTATGGTTAGGGTGAGGGTTAGGGTTAGGGTTAGGTTTATTGTTAGGTTTAGGGGTAGGGTTACTGTTACTGTGAGGGTGAGCGTGAGGATTATGGTTAGGGTTAGGATGAGGTTTAGGTTTAGGGTTAGGGTTAGAGTCAGGGTTAGGGTGAGGGTTAGGCTTAGGCTTAGGCTTAGGCTTAGGCTTTGGCCAAGCATGAGGTTGAAAGTTCGGGTTCGAGTTCAGGTTTGGTTTAGGGTTAGGTTTAGGGTTAGGTTGAGAATTAGGTTGAGGTTTAGGGTTAGGATAAGTTTAAGGTTGAGGGCTAGGCTGAGGTTTAGGGTGAGGGTTAGGGTTAGGAATAGGGTTATGTTTAGGATTAGGGTTTGGGTGAGGATGAGTGTGAGGGTTAGGATTAGGGTTAGGGTTAGGCTTAGAGTTAGGATGAGTGTTAGGGTTAGGGTTTGGGTTAGGGTGAGGTTGAGGCTGAGGATTAGGGTTAGGTTTAGGCTTAGTGTTAGTGTTAGGGTTAGGTTTAGGGTGAGGGTGAGGTTTAGATATAGGGTTAGGGGGTGGGTTAGGGTGAGGGTTAGGGTTAGGGGTAGTGTTTGGTTTAGGTTGAGGGTGAGTGTTAGATTGAGGTTTAGTGTTAGTGTTAGGGTTAGGGTCAGTGTGAGGGTTAGTGTTAGTGTTAGGGTTAGTGTTAGGGTGAGGGTAAGTGTTCGGGTGAGGTTATGGGTTAGGGTGACGGTTATGGATAGGGTGAGGTTTACAGTTAGGGTTAGAGTTATTGTTAGGTTTAGGTTTAGGGTTACGGTTACGGTGAGGGTGAGTGTGAGGGTTAGGGTTAGTGTTAGGTTGAGGTTTAGGGTTTGGGTTAGGGTTAGAGTTAGGGTTAGGGTGAGGGTGAGGTTTAGTGTAAGAGTTAAGGTTAGGGTGACGGTTAGGGTTAGGTTAGGGTGAGAGTTAAGGGGAGGGTAAGGCTTAGTGTTAGGTTTAGGGATAGGATTAGGGTTACGGTTAGGGTGAGGGTCCGTGTGTTTGTTAGGGTTAGTTCTGGGGTTAGGCTTAGGTTTAGGCTGAAGGTGAGGGTGATGGTTAGGGTTAGGGTTAGGGTTAGTGTTAGGGTTAGGGGGAGGGTTAGGATGAGGGTTAAGGTTAGGATTAGGGTTAGGGCAAGGGCTAGGGTGAAGTTGAGGTTTAGGGTTAGAGTTAGGTTGAGGTTTATGGTTAGGGTAAGGGTTAAGGTGAGGGTGAGGTTTAGAGTTAAAATTAGTGTTAGGGTGAGGCTGAGGGTGAGGGTTAGGGTTAGGGTTAGTGTTAGGTTTAGGGTTAGGGTTAGGGTGAGGGTTAGGGTGAGTGTTAGGGTTAGGTTTAGGGTTAGGTTTAGGCTGAGGGTGAGGGTGAGGGTGAGGGTTTGGGTGAGGATAAGGGTTAGGGTTTGGATGAGGGCTAGGGTTGGGTGAGGGTTAGGGATAGGGTTATCGTGAGGTTTAGGGTTAGGGTGATGGTTAGGGTTAGTGTGAGGGTTAGTGTTAGGGTTAGGGTTATTAGGGTTGGGGTAAGTGTTAGGGTGAGGTTTAGGGTTAGGGTGATGGTTATAGTTAGGGTGAGGGTTAGGATTATGCTTAAGTTTATTGTTAGGGTTAGGGTTAGGATTATGGTGAGGGTGAGGGTGAGGGTTACGGTTAGGGTTAGGATGAGGCTTAGGTAAAGGATAGAATTAGGGTTCGGGGGACAGTGAGGTTTAGGGTTAAAGTTAGGGTTTTTGATAGGTTTAGGATTAGGGTGAGTGTTATGGTTAGGCTTAGGCTTAGGCTTAGACTGAGCATGAGGGTGAGGGTTAGAGTTAGGGTGATGGTTCTGGTCAGGATTATTGTTATTGTTAGGGTTAGGGTTAGAGTTACAGTGAGGGTGAGGTGCAGGTGAGGGTTAGGGTTAGAGTTAGGGTGGGGTTTACCATTAGGGTTAGGGTTAGGGTTAGGTTGAGGGTGAGGTTTAGGGTTAGATTTATTGTTAGTGTTAGGGAGAGGTTTAGTGTTAGAGTTATGGTTAGGGTGAGGCTGAGGGTGAGGGTTACTGTTCGGATTAGGTGTTGGGTTAGGTTGACGGTGAGCATTAAGTTTAGTGTTAGGGTGAGGGTTAGGATGAGGGTTAGGGTTAGGATTAGGGTTAGGGTGAGTGCTAGGGTGAGGGTGAGGTTTAGGGTTAGAGTTATGGTGAGGTTTAGGATTAGGGTTAATGTTAGGGTTAGGGTGAGTGTAAGGTTTAGGATTAGAGTTAGGGTTAGGGAGAGGCTGAGTTTGAGGGTTAGGGTTAGTGTTAGTGTTAGATTTAGGGTTAGGGTGAGGGTTAAGTTGAATGTGAGGGTTAGGCTAAGGGTTAGGATTAGGTTTAGGGTAAGTGTTAGGGTGAGTGTGAGCGATATGGTTAGGGTTAGGGTTAGGCTTAGGGTTAGACTGAGGGTGAGGGCTGGGGTGAGGGTTAGGTTAAGGGTGAGTGTGAGGGTTAGGGTTAGGGTGAGGGTTAGGGTTAGGGTTACTGTGAGCGTGAGGGTTAGGGTAGGTTGAGAGTTAGGGATAGTGTTAGAGTTGGGGTGAGGGTTCATGTTAGGGTTAGGGTGAGGGTAAGGATGAGGATTAGGGTTAGGATTAGGGTTATGGTGAGGGCTAGGGTGAGGTTGAGGGTTAGGGTTCGTGTAAGATTAAGGTTTAGGTTTAGGGTTAGGGTTAGGGTGAGGATTAGGTTGAGGATTATGGTTACAGTGAGGGTGAGGATAAGGGTTAGGGTTAGGGTTAGGGTTAGGATTAAGGTTAGCTTGAGGGTGAGTATTAGCATTAGTGTTAGTGTTAGGGTTAGGGTTAGGTTTAGGGTTAGGATTAGTGTTATTGTTAGGGTTAGGGTAAGAGTTATTGTGAGGGTGAGGGTGTGGGTGAGGGTTAGGGTTAATGTTAGGTTGAGGTTTAGGGTTAGAGATTAGGATTAGGGTAAGTGTGAGGGTGAGGTTTAGGGTTAGATTTAGGGTTAGTTGGAGGATTAGGTCGAGGGTGAGGGTTAGGTTTAATTTTAGTATTGAGGTTAGGCTCAGGGTTAGGTTGAGGTTTAGGCTTACCGTTAGGGTTAGGGTTAGGATTAGGTTTAGGGTGAGGGTGAGTGTGAGCGTTAGGGTTAGGCTTAGGCTTAGGCTTAGAGTTAGGCTGAGAGTGAGGGTGGGGGTGAGGATTAGGTTTAGGGTGATGGTTAGGGTTAGGGTTAGGGTTAGGGTTAGGATGAGGGTTAGGATTAGGATTAGGGTGAGGGTGAGGGATAGGGTGAGGGTGAGGGTTAGGGTAAGGGTTAGGCTTAGGATAAGGATTATGCTCAGCTTGAGGTTGAGGGTGTAGGTTATGGTTAGTATGATGGTTAAGTTTACAGTTAGGGTGATGTTTAGGATGAGGCTTAGGGTTAAGGTGTGGGTTAGGGTGAGGTTTAGTGTTTGGGTTAGGGTTAGACTTAGGGTTATGGTGAGGTTGAGGTTCTGGGGTACAGTTAGGGTTAGGATGAGGGTTAGGGTTAGGGTGCAGATTAGCCTGGGGTTGACGGTAAGGGTAAAGGTGAGGGTTAGGATGAGGGTGAGGGTTTCCCTATGGGTGAGGGTTAGGGTTAGGGTGAGGGTTAGTGTTAGCATTAGATTGAGGGTGAGGGTTAGATTGAGGATTAGTGTTAGGGTTAGTGTGAGGTTTAGGGTGAGGTTGAGGGTTAGGGTTAGGATGAAGGCTAGGGTGAGTGTGAGGGTTAGGGTTAGGGTTAGGGTGAGGGTAAGTGTTAGGGTGAGGGTTAAGGTTAGAGTGAGGGTTATGGTTAGGGTGTGGGTTAGGGTTAGGGTTAGGTTTATTGTTAGGTTTAGGGGTAGGATTACGGTTACTGTGAGGGTGAGGGTGAGGATTAGGGTTAGGGTAAGGTTGAGGTTTAGGTTTAGGGTTAGGGTTGGAGTTAGGGTTAGGGTGAGGGTTAGGCTTAGGCTTATGCTTAGGCCGAGCATGAGGTTGAGGGTTCGGGTTCGTGTTGGGATGAGGGTTAGGTTTAGGTTTAGGGGTAGGTTGGGAGTTAGGTTTAGGTTAAGGGTTAGGATTAGTTTAACGGTGATGGCTAGGCTGAGGGTTAGTGTGAGGGTTTGGGTTTGGGATAGGGTTAGGTTTAGGATTAGGGTTAGGGTGAGGGTGAGTGTGAGGGTTAGGATTAGGGTTAGGGTTAGGCTTAGAGTTAGGATGAGGGTTAGGGTTAGGGTTTGGGTTAGGGTGACGTTGAGGCTGAGGATTAGTGTTAGGTTTAGGGTTAGGTTTAGGGTTAGTGTTAGTGTTAGGGTTAGGGTTAGGGTTAGGGTTAGGGTGAGGGAGAGGTTTAGATATAGGGTTAGGAGGAGGGATAGGGTTAGGTTTAGTGTTAGGTTTAGGTTGAGTGTGAGGGTTAGGTTGAGGTTTAGGGTTAGGGTTAGGTTTAGGGTCAGTGTGATGGTTAGTGTTAGTGTTAGGTTTAGTGTTAGGGTGAGGGTAAGTATTAGGGTGAGGTTATGGCTTAGGGTGATGGTTATGTTTAGGGTGAGGGTAAGGGTTAGGGTTAGGGTTATTGTTAGGTTTAAGTTTAGGGTTATGGTTATGGTGAGTGTGAGTGTGAGGTTTAGGGTTAGGGTTAGGTTGAGGTTTAGGGTTTGGGTTAGGGTTAGAGTTAGGGTAAGGGTGAGGGTGAAGTTTAGGGTTAGAGTTAGGTTTAGGGTGACGGTTAGGGTTAGGGTTAGGGTGAGAGTTAGGGGGAGGGTAAGGGTTAGTGTTAGGGTTAGGGATAGGATTAGGGTTAAGGTTAGGGTGAGGGTCAGTGTGTTTTTTAGGATTAGGTCTAGGGTTAGGGTTAGATTTAGGCTGAGGGGGAGGTTGATGGTTAGGTTAGGGTTAGGGTTAGGGGGAGGGTTAGGATGAGGGTTAGGGTTAGGATTAGGGTTAGGGCAAGGCCTAGGGTGAGGGTGAGGTTTAGCGTTAGAGTTAAGGTGAGATTTATGGTTAGGGTAAGGGTTAGGGTTAGGGTGAGGGTGAGGTTTAGGGTTAGAGTTAGGGTTAGCTTGAGGGTTAGGGTTAGGGTTAGGGTTAGGCTTAGTGTTAGGTTTAGTGTTAGGGTTAGGGTGAGGGTTAGGGTGAGTATTATGGTTAGATTTAGGATTAGGGTTAGGCTGAAGGTTACGGTGTGGGTGAGGGTCAGGGTCAGGATAAAGGTTAGGTTTAGGGTGAGGGCTAGGTTTGGGTGAGGTTTAGGAACAGGGTTAGCGTGAGGTTTAGGGTTAGGTTTATTTTTAGGGTTAGGCTAAGTGTTAGGGTTAGTGTTAGGTTGAGGGTGAGGTTTAGGGTTAGATTTAGGGTGACGGTTAATGTTAGCGTTAGGTTCAGTTTTAGGGTGAGTCTAAGGGTTATGGTGAGGTTTTGGGTTAGGGTGAGGTTTATGGTTAGGGTGATGGTTAGGGTTAGTGTGAGGTTTAGTGTTAGGGTTAGGGTTAGTGTTAGGGTGAGGGTAAGTGTTAGGGTAAGGGTTAGGGTTAGGGTGAGGGTTATGTTTAGGGTGAAGGTTAGGGTTAGTGTTAGGGTTATTGTTAGTGTTAGGGTTAGGGTTAAGGTTATGGTGAGGGTGAGGTTAAGGGTTAGGGTTAGGTCTAGGATGAGGTTTAGGGATAGGGTTAGGGTTAGGGTTAGGGTCAGGGTGAGGTTCAGTGTTAGATTTAGGTTTAAGGTGAGGCTGAGTGTGAGGGTTAGGGTTAGGATAAATGTTAGGGTTAGGCTTAAGGTGAGGGTTAGGTTGAGGGTGAGGGTTAGCGTTAGGATTAGGAGTAGGATTAGGGTTAATGTTAGGGTGAGCCTGAGGGTTAGGGTTAGGGACAGGCTTAGGATTAAGCTGAGGTTGAGGGTGAGGGTTAGGGTTAGGGTGAGGTTTAGGGTTAGGGTTAGGGTGAGTGTGAGGGTTATTGTTAGGTTTAGGCTTAGGATTAGGCTGAGAGTTAGGGTGTGGATTAGGGTTAGGGTTAGTGTTAGGGTGAGGTTTAGGGTTTGGGTTAGGGTTAGAGTTAGGGTTAGGGTGAGGGTGAGTTTTAGGGTTAGAGTTAGGGTTACGGTGAGGTTTAGTTTGAGGGTTATGGTAAGGGTTAGTTTTAGGGTTAGGGTTAGGGTGAGAGTTAAGGGAAGGGTTAGGGTTAGGGTTAGGGTTAGGGATAGGATTAGGGTTAGAGTGAGGGGGAGTTGTGTGTTAGGTTTAGGTTTAGGGATAGGCTTAGGGTTAGGCTGAGGGTGAGGTTGAGGGTGATGGTTAGGGTTAGGGGAGGGTTAGGAGGAGGGTTAGGGTTAGGATTAGGGTTAGGGTAAGGTCTAGGGTGAGTGTGAGGTTGAGGTTTAAGGTTATGGTTAGGGTTAGCGTTAGGGTGAGGGTGAGGTTTAGGGTTAGATTTAGGGTTAGGATGAGGCTGAGGGTGAGGGTTAGAGTTAGGGTTAGGATTAGGTTTAGGGTAAGGCTTAGGGTGAGTTTGAGGGATACGGTTATGCTTAGGGTCAGGCTGAAGGTGAGGGTGAGGGTGAGGGTTAGGGTTAGGGTTAGAGTGAGAATTAGGGTTCATTTATGTTTAGGGTTAGGGTGAGTGTTAGAGTTTTTCGGAGCGTGAGGTTTAGGGTTTTGTTGAGGGTTATGGTTAGGGTTAGGGAGAGGTTTAAGGTTAGGGTTAGGGTGAGGTTAAGGGTGAGGATTAGGTTTAGCATTAGTGTTAGGGTGAGGGCTAGGTTGAGGGTGAGGGTTAGGGTTAGTGTTAGGTTAAGGTTTAGGTTTAGGGTTAGGGTTAGGGTGAGGGCGAGGGTGAGGTTGAGGGTTAGGGTTAGGCTTAGGCTTAGGCTTAGGGTTAGGCTAAGCGTGAGGTTGAGGGTGAGGGTTAGGGTTAGGTTGATGGTTAGGTTTATGGTTAGGGTGAGTGTTAGGATGAGGTTTAGCATTAGGGTGAGGGTTAGGGTGATGATGATGGTAAGGGTAAAGATGAGGTTTCGGCTGAGGTTGAGGGTTAAGGGTCAGGATTAGCTTTAGCACTAGTGTTAGGGTGAGGGCTAGGTTGAGGGTGAGGGTTAGGGTTAGTGTTAGGTTAAGGTTTAGGGTTAGGGTGAGGGTTAGGGTTAGGTTTAGGGTTAGGGTAAGGGTTAAGGTTACATTTAGAGTTAGGGTGAGGTTTAGATTGAGGATTAGGGTAGGTTTATTGTGAGGTTTAGGGTGAGGATGAGGGTTAGGGTTAGGGTCAGGGTGAGGTTTAGGATTACGGTGAGGGTTATTGTTAGTGTGAGGGTTAGTGTTAGGGTTATGGTTAGTGTTAGGGTGAGGGTAAATGTTAGGTTGAGTGTTAGGTTTAGGGTGAGGGTTATGGTTAGTGTGAGGGTGAGGGTTAGGATTAGGGTTAGAATGAGGTTTAGTGTTAGGGTTAGGGTAAGTGTTAGGGTTAGGGAGAGGGTGAGGTATAGGGGTACATTTAGGGTTAGGGTGAGGGTTAGGGTTAGGGTGCGGGTTAACATGGGGGTGATGGTAAAGGTAAAGGTGAGGGTTAGGCTAAGGCTGAGGTTTACGGTAAGGGTGAGTGTTAGGGTAAAGGTGAGGGTTAGTGCTAGCGTTAGGGTGAGGTTGGGGTTTCGATTGAGGATTAGTGTTAGGGTTAGTGTGAGATTTATGGTGAAGATGAGGGTTGGGGTTACCCTGAAGTCTAGTGTGAGGGTGAGGGTTAGGGTTAGAGTTAAGGTGAGGTTTAGGGTTAGGGTGATGTTTAGGGTTATTGTGAGAGTTATTGATAGGATTAGGTTTAGTGTTAGGGTGAGGGTAAGTGTTAGGGTGAGGTTTAGGGTTAGGATGAGGGTTATGGTTAGGGTGAGGGTTAGGGTTAGGATTAGATTAAGGGTGAGGGCTAGGTTAAGGGTTAGGCTGATGGTTAGGGTTAGGGATAGGGATAGGTTTAGGATTAGGGTTAGGGTGAGGGTTAGGACTAGGGTTATGGTTAAGCTTAGAGTTAGGATGAGGTTTAGGGTTAGGGTTTGGGTTAGGGTGAGGGTGAGGCTGAGGATTAGGGTTAGGTTTAAGGTTAGGTTTGGGTTAGGTTTAGCGTTAGTGTTAGTGTTAGGGTTAGTGTTAGGGATCCAGTGAGGGTTGGTGTTAGGGTTAGGGTTAGGTTTAGGCTTAAAGTTAGGGTGAAGGTTAGAATGAAGATTAGGTTTACGATTAGGGTTAGGGTCAGGGCTAGGGTGAAGGTGAGCATAAGGTTTAGTGTTACGGTAAGATTTAGGGTTAGTGTTAGAGTTAGGGTGAGGGTTAGGATGAGCGTTAGGGTTACAGTGAGGATGAGGGTTAGGGTGAGGGTGAGGATTAGGGTTAGGTTTAGGGTTAGGGTGAGGTTGAGTGTTAGCATTAGGGTTAGGGTTATGGTTAGGGTTAGGTTTAGGGTTAGGATTACTGTTATTGTTAGGGTTAGGATTAGAGTTATGGTGAGGGTGAGGGTGAGAGTGAGTGTTAGGGTTAGGGTGAGGTTTAGGGTTAGGGTTAGGATTAGGGTTAGGGTGAGGGTGAGGTTTATGGTTAGATTTAGGATTAGTTGGAGGCTTAGGTGGAGGGTTAGGTTTATGGTAAGTGTTAGGGTTAAGTTTAGGTTGAGGGTTAGGTTGAGGTTTAGGGTTAGGGTTAGGATTAGGTTTAGAATTAGGGTAAGGGTGAGGGTGAGGGTGAGGTTTAGTGTTAGGCTTAGGCTTAGGCTTAGGGTTCGGCTGAGGGTGAGGTTTTGGGTGAGGATTAGGGTTAGGGTGATGGTTAGTGTTAGGGTTAGTTTTAGAGTTAGGGTTAGGGTGAGGGTTAGGGTTAGGATTAGGGTTAGGGTGAGGTTGAGTGTTAGCATTAGGTTTACCGTTACGGATAGGGTTAAGTTTATTGTTAGGATTAGTGTTATTTTGAGGGTTAGGGTTAGAGTTATGGTGAGCGTGAGGGTTGGGGTGAGGGTTAGGGTTAGCGTTAGGGTGAGGTTTAGGGTTAGGGTTAGGATTAGGGTGAGGGTGAGGGTGAGGTTTAGGTTAGATTTAGGTTTAGTTGGAGGGTTAGGTCGAGGGTTAGGGTTAGGGTTATTGTTAGGTTTAAAGTTAGAGTCAGGATTAGGTTGAGGTTTAGTGTTAGGGTTAGGTTTAGGTTTGGAATTAGTGTTAGGGTGAGGGTGACTGTGAGTTTTAGGGTTAGGGTTAGGCTTAGGCTTAGGGTTAGGCTGGGGGTGAGGGTTGGGTTGAGGATTAGGGTTAGGGTGATGGTTAGGGTTAGGGTTATGGTGAGAGTTAGTGTAAGGGTTAGGTTTAGAGTTAGGGTTAGGGTGAGGGTGAGGTTTAGGGGTAGAGTTAGGTTTAGGGTGAGGGTTAGCGTTAGAGTGAGGGTTAGTGTGGGGGTGACGGTAAGGGTAAAGGTGAGGGTTAGGCTGAGGGTGAGGGTTACAGTAAGGGTGAGGGTGAGGGTGAGGGTGAGCGTTAGGGTGAGGGTTAGGGTGAGGGTTAGATTGAGGGTTACTGTTAGGGTTAGTGTGAAGTTTAGGGTGAGTTTGAAGGTGAGGGCTAGGGAGAGGGTGAGGTTTAGGGTTAAGGTTAGAGTGAGGTTTAGGGTTAGGGTGATGGTTAGGGTTAGTGTTAGGGTTAGGGTTAGTGTAAGGGTGAGTGTAGGTTTTAGGGTGAGGCTTAGCGTTAGGGTGAGAGTAAGTTTTAGGGTGAGGGTTTGGGTTAGGGTGAGGGTTATGCTTAGGGTGAGGTTAAGGGTTAGGGTTAGGTCTAGGATGAGGTTTAGGGATAGGGTTAGTGTTAGGGTTAGGGTCAGGGTGAGGTTCAGTGTTAGAGTTAGGGTTAGGTTGAGGCTGAGGGTGAGGGTTAGGTTTAGGATTAATGTTAGGGTTAGGCTTAAGGTGAGGGTTAGGTTGAGGGTGAGGGTTAGGTTTAGGATTAGGAGTAGGATTAGGGTTAATGTTAGGGTGAGCCTGAGGGTTAGGGTTAGGGACAGGCTTAGGGTTAAGCTGAGGTTGAGGGTGAGGGTTAGGGTTAGGGTGAGGTTTAGGGTTAGGGTTAGGGTGAGTGTGATGGTTAGGATTAGGTTTAGGATTAGGATTCGTCTGAGAGTTAGGGTGTGGATTAGGGTTAGGGTTAGTTTTAGGTTGAGGTTTAGGGTTTGGGTTAGGGTTAGAGTTAGGGTTAGGGTGAGGGTGAGATTTAGAGTTAAAGTTAGTTTTAGGATGAGGGTTAGGGTGAGTGTTAGTGTTAGGGTGAGGGTTAGGGTAGGGGTGATGGTAAGGGTAAATGTGAGGGTGAGGCTGAGGGTGATGGTTACGGTAAGGTTGAGGGTTAGGGTTAGGGTGAGGGTTAGATTTAGGGTTAGGGTGAGAGTTAGGGTTCGGGTCAAGTTTAGGGTTAGGGTGAGGGTTAGAGGAAGGGTTATGGTGAGGGTGAGGGTTAGGGTTAGGTTGAGGTTTAGGGTTAGGATTAGGGTTAGGGTGAGGGTGAGGGTTAGTGTTAGTGTTAGGGTGAGGGTACGTGTTAAGTTGAGGGTTAGGGTTAGGTTGAGGGTTATGTTTAGGTTGAGGGGTAAAGTTAGGGTTAGGGTTAATGTTAGGGTTAGGGTTAGGGTTAGGGTTACCATTATGGTGAGGGTGAAGGTGAGGGTTAGGGTTAGGGTTAGGCTGAGTGTGAGTGTGCGGGTGAGGATTAGAGTTAGGGATAGGGTTAGGGTTATTGTTAGTGTTATAGTTAGGATTAAGTTTGCAGTGAGGGTGAGGCTGAGGGTGAGGGTTATGGTTAGTGTTAGGATTAGGGTTAAGTTAGTGTTATTGTTAGGGTTAGGGTTGGAGTTACAGTGAGGTTGAGGTTGAGGGTTAGGTTTAGGGTGAGGTTTAGGTTTAGAGTTAGGGTTAGGGTTAGGGTGAGGGTGAAGTTTAGTGTTAGAGTTAGGGTTAGGGGGAGGATTAGGGTGAGGTTTAGGGTTAGTTTTAGGGTTAAGGGGAAGGTGTGTGTTAGGTTGAGTTTTAGGGATAGGCTTAGGTTTAGGATTAGGGGTAGGGTGAGCGTGAGTATGAGGGTTAGGGTGAGGGTTAGACTTAGGCTTAGGGATAGGCTGAGGGTGAGGGTGGGGGTGATGATTAAGGTTAGGGTGATAGATAGGGTTAGGGTTAGTGTTATTTTTAGGGTTAAGGTTCATGTCAGGGGGAAGATGAAAGTACGGGTGAGGGTTAGGTTGAGGGTTAGGGTGAGGGTTAGGATGAGGGTGAGGATTAGGGTTAGGTTAGGTTTAGGGTGACTTTTAGGATTAGTGTGAGGTTTAGGGTTAGTTTGAGGGTTAGTGTTAGGGTTAGGGTTAGTGTTGGGGTGAGGGTAGGTGTTAGGGTGAGGGTTAGGTTTAGGGTGAGTGTTATGTTTAGGGTGAGGGTTTGGGTTAGTTTTAGGGTTACTGTTAGGTTTAGGTTTAGGGTTACAGTTACGGTGAGGGTGAGCGTTAAGGTTAGGGTTACAGTGAGGTTTAGTGTTCGGGTTAGGGTTAGAGTAAGGGTTAGGTTGAGGGTGAGGTTTAGGGGTACAGTTTTAGTTAGGGGGAGGGTTAGGTTTATGGTGCGGGTTAGCGTGGGGGTGACGGTAATGGTAAAGGTGACGTTTAGGCTGAGGGTGAGGGTTACGGTAAGGGTGAGGGTTAGGGTTAGGGTGAGGGTTAGAGTTAGCGTTAGGGTGAGGTTGAGGGTTAGATTGAGGATTAGTGTTAGGGTTAGTGTGAGGTTTATGGTGAGGATGAGGGTTAGGGTTAGGCTGAAGGCTAGGGTGAGGTTGAGGGTTAGGGTTAGTGTTAGGGTGAGGTTTAGGGTTAGGGTGATGTTTAGGGTTAGTGTGAGTGTTAGTGTTACAGTTAGGGTTAGTGTTAGGTTGAGGGTAATCGTTAGGGTGGGGGTTAGTGTTAGGGTGAAGTTTATGGTTAGGGTGAGGGTTAGGGTTAGGATAAGTGTAAGGGTGAGGTCTAGGGTGAGGGTTAGGGTGAGTGTTAGGGTTAGGGATAGGCTTAAATTTAGGATTAGGTTTAGGTTGAGGGTGAGTGTGAGGGTTAGGATTAGGGTTAGAGTTAGGCTTGGAGTTAGGAGGAGGGTTAGGGTTAGGGTTTGGGTTAGGGTGAGGGTGAGGATGAGGATTAGGGTAAGGTTTAGTGTTAGGTTTAGGGTTAGTGTTAGGGTTAGGGTTAGTGTTAGTGTTACATTGAGGGTTGGGGTTAGGGTTAGGGTTAGGGTTAGGCTTAGAGTTAGGGTGAGTGTTAGGATGAGAATTAGGTTACAATTAGGGTTAGGGTGAGGGCTAGGGTGAAGGTGAGCTTTAGGGTAAGTGTTAGGCTAAGGTTTAGGGTTAGGGTTAGGGTGAGGGTGATGGTTAGGGTTAGGATTAGGGTTAGGGTTAGGATTAGTGTTAGGGTGAGGTTACTGTTAGCATTAGGTTTAGGGTTAGGGTTAGGGTTTGGTTTAGGTTTAGGATTACTGTTATTGTTAGGGTTAGGGTTAGAGTTATGGTGAGGGTGAGGGTGAGGCTGAGTGTTAGGGTTAGGGTGAGGTTGAGGGTTAGGGTTAGGGTTAGGATTAGGATAAGGGTAAGTGTAAGGGTGAGTGTGAGGATTAGGGTTAGGGTTAGGAATAGGCTTAGGGTTAGGCAGAGGTTGAGGGTGAGGGTTAGGGTTAGGGTGAGGTTTAGGGTTAGGGATTGGTTGAGTGTGAGTGTTAGGTTTAGGGTTAGCCTGAGGGTGAAGTTGTGGGTTAGGTTTAGTGTTAGTGTTAGGGTGAGGTTTAGGTTTTTGCTTAGGGTTAGAGTTAGGGTTAGGGTGAGGGTGAGGTTTAGCGTTAGAGTTAGGGTTAGGGCGAGGTTTAGGTTGAGGGTTAGGGTAAGGGTTAGTTTTAGGGTTGGGGTTGGGGTGAGAGTTAGGGGGAGGGTTAGGGTTAGAGTTAGGTTTAGGGATAGGATTATGGTTAGAGTGAGCGTGAATGTGTGTGTTAGGTTTAGGTTTAGGGTTAGGCTGAGGGTTAGGCTGAGGGTGAGGTTGAGGGTGAGGGTTAGGGTTAGGGGGAGTGTTAGGGTGAGGGTTAGGTTTAGGGTAAGGGCTAGGGTGAGTGTGAGGGTGAAGTTTAAGGTTAGGCTTAGGGTTAGGGTTAGGGTGAGGGTGAGCTTAAGGGTTAGAGTTAGGGTTAGGGTGAGGCTGAGGGTGAGGTTTAGCGTTAGGGTTATTGTTAGGTTTAGGGTTCGGTTTAGGGTGAGGGTTAGGGTGAGGGTGAGGTTTAGGATTAGGATTAGGGTTAGGGTTAGGGTGAGTGTGAGGGTTAGGGTTAGGTTTAGGGTTAGGCTTAGCGTTAGGCTGAGGTTGAGGTTGAGGGTGAGTGTTAGGGTTAGGGTGAAGGCTAGGGTGAGGGTGAGGGTTAGGGTTAGTTTTAGGGTGAGTGTTAGGGTTAGGGTGATGTTTAGGGTTAGTGTGAGAGTTAGTGTTAGGGTTAGGCTTAGTGATAGTGTGAGGGTAAGTGTTAGGGTGAGGGTTAGGGTTAGGGTGAGGTTTATGGTTAGGGTGAGGGTAAGGGTTAGGATAAGTGTAAGTGTGAGGGCTAGGCTGAGGGTTAGGGTGAGGTTTAGGGTTATTTATATTGTTAGGTTTAGGATTAGGGTTAGGGTGAGGGTGAGTGTGAGGGTTAGGATTAGGGTTAGGGTTAATCTTAGAGTTAGGATGAGGGTTAGGGTTATAGTTTGTATTAGGGTCAGGGTGAGGCTGAGGTTTAGGATTAGGTTTAGTGTTAAATTAAAGGTTAGGTTTAGGGTTAGGGTTAGTGTTATGGTTACAGTGAGCGTTGGGGTTAGGATTAGGGTTAGGCTTAGAGTTAGGGTGAGGGTTAGGATAAGGATTAGGTTTACAACTAGGGTTTTGGGTGAGGGCTATGGTGAAGTTGAGGATTAGGGTTAGTGTTAGGGTAAAGTTTAGCTTTAGGGTTAGGTTTAGTATGAGGGTTAGTATGAGGGTTAGGGTTACGGTGAGAGTTAGGGTTAGAGTTAGCGTGAGGTTGAGTGTTAGCATTAGGTTTAGGTTAGGGTTAGGGTTAAGTTTAGGGTTAGGATTACTGTTATTGTTAGGGTTAGGGTTAGAGTTATGGTGAGGGTGAGGGTGAGGGTGAGTGTTAGGATTGTGGTGAGGTTTAGGGTTAGGGTTAGGAATAGCGATAGGTTGAGCTTGAGGTTTAGGGTTAGATTTAGGTTTAGTTGGAGGGTTGCGTCGAGGGTTAGGGTTAGGGTAAGTGTTAGATTTAAGGTTAGGTTGAGGGTTAGGGTGAGGTTTAGGGTTAGGTTTAGGGTTAGGATTAGGTTAGGGTGAGGGTGAGTGTGAGGTTTAGGGTTAGGTTTAGGCTTAGGCTTAGGGTTAGGCTGAGGGTGACGGTGGGGGTGAGGATTAGGGTTAGGGTGATGGTTACAGTTAGGGTTAGGGTGAGGGTTAGTTATAGGCTCAGGGTTAGAGTTAGGGTTAGGGTGAGGGTGAGGTTTAGGGGTAGAGTTAGGGTTAGGGTGATGGTTACAGTTAGGGTTAGAGTGAGGGTTAGGTTGGGGGTGATGGTAAGGGTAAAGATGAGGGTTAGGCTGAGGGTGAGGGTTATGGGAAGAGTGGCTTTTAGGGTTAGGGTGAGGGTTAGGGTTAGGGATATGGTGAGGGTGAGGGTTAGATTGAGGATTAGTGTTAGGGTTAGTGTGAAGTTTAGGGTGAGGATGAGTATTAGGGTTAGGGCGAGGTCTAGCAAGAGGGTGAGGTTTAGGGTTAGTATTAGGGTGAAGATTATGGTTAGGGTAATGGTTAGGGTTAGTGTGAGGTTTAGTGTTAGGGTTAGGGTTAGTATTAGGGTGTGGGTAAGCATTATGGTGATGGTTAGGGTTAGGGTGAGGGTAAGGGTTAGGGTTAGGTTTATTGTTAGTGTTATTGTTAGGGTAAAGGTTATGGTGAGGGTGAGGGTGAGGGTTAGGGATAGGGCTAAGATGAGGTTTAGGGATAGGGTTAGGTTTAGGGTTAGGGTCAGGGTGAGGTTTAGTGTTAGAATTAGGGTTAGGGTGAGGCTGAGGGTGAGATTTCGGGTTAGAATTAATGTTAGGGTCAGGCTTAATGTGAGGGTTAGGATTAGGGTTAGTGTTAGGGTTAGGGTTAGGGTGAGTGCTAGGGTGAGGATGAGGTTTAGGTTTAGGGTCAGGGTGAGCTTTAGTGGTATAGTTAGTGTTAGGGTGAGGCTGAAGGTGAGGGTTACGGTTAGGATTAATGTTAGGCTTAGCCTTAAGTTGAGGTTTAGGTTGAGGGTGAGGTTTAGGATTAGGGTTAGTAGTAGGATTAGGTTTAGGGATAGGGTTAGGGTTAGGCTGAGGTTGAGGGTGAGGGTTAGGGTTAGGGTGAGGTTTAGGGTTAGGTTTTGGGTGAGTTTGAGGGTTAGGGTTAGGGTTAGGCTTAGGATTATGCTGGGGGTGAGGGTGTTGGTTAGTGTTAGGGTTAGGGTTAGGGTTATGGGGAGGGTTAGGATGAGGGTTAGGGTTAGGGTGAGGTTTAGGGTGAGGGTGAGTGTGTGTGTTAGGGTTAGGTTTAGGGTTAGGCTTAGGGTTAGGCTGAGGGTGAGGTTAGAGTTAGGGTTAGGCTTAGGCTTAGGCTTAGGGTAAGGCTGAGACTGAGGGTGAGGCTGAGGGTTAGTGTTAGGGTGAGGGTTAGGGTAAGGGTTAGGGGGAGGGTTAGGAAAAGGGATAGGGTTAGGATTAGGGTTGGGTGTGGTTAGGGTGAGAATGAGGTTTAGGGTTAGGGTTAGCTTGAGGGTTAGTATTATGGTAAGGATGATAGTGTTCGGGTTAAGTTTAGGTTTAGGTTGAGGGTTAAGGTAAGGGTTACAGTGAGGGTGAAGGTTAGGGTTAGAATGAGGGTGATTGTTTGGATTAGGGTTAAGGTTAGCGTGAGGGTTATGGTTAGTGTTAGGGTGAGGGTTAGGATGAGGGTTAGGGTTAGGATTAGTGTTAGGGTGAAGGCTAGGGTGAGGGTGAGGTTTAGGGTTAGGGTTAGGGTTAGGGTGAGGTTTAGGTTTAGAGGTAGGGTTAGTGTTAGAGTGAGGGTGACGTTTTAGGTAAGAGTTAGGGGTAGGATGAGGCTGAGGTTGAGGGTTAGGGTTAGGGTTAGTGTTAGATTTAGGGTTAGGGTGAGGGTTAGGTTGAGGGTGAGGCTTAGGCTTAGGGTTAGGATTAGGTTTAGGGTAAGGGTTAGGGTGAGTGTGAGAATTAGGGCTAGGGTTAGGGTTTGGCTTAGGGTTAGGCTGAGGGTGAGGGTGAGGGTTAGGGTTAGTGTTAGATTAAGGTTTAGGGTTAGGGTTAAGGTTAAGGTGAGAGTTAGGGCTTGGTTATTTTTATGGTTAGGGTGAGGGTTAGGGTTAGCGTTAAGGTGAGCATGAGGTTTATGGTTACTTTGAGGATTACCCTTAGGGTTAGGGCTAGGGTGAGGGTTAAGTTTAGGGTGATGGTGAGGTAAGGATGAGGATTAGGGTTAGGATTAGGGTTAGGGTGAGTGCTAGGGTGAGTGTGAAGGTTAGGGTTAGTGTTAGATTAAGGTTTAGGGTTTGGGTTAGGGTGAGGGTAAGTTTGAGAGTTAGGGTTCCGGTCATGGTGATGATTAGGGTTAGTGTGAGGGTTAGGTTTAGGATTAAGGTTAGTGTAAGGGTGAGTGTTAGGATTAGTGTTATGGTTAGGGTTAGGGTTTCGGTGAGTGTGAGGTTTAGGGTTACAATGAGAATTAGGGTTAGGTTTAGGGCTAGGGTGAGGGTTAAGGTTAGGGTAGGGTGAAGGTAAGGATGAGGATTAGGGTTAGGCTTAGGGTTAGGGTGAGGACTAGGGTGAGGTTCAGGGTTAGGGTTAGTGTTAGATTAAGGTTTAGGGTTAGGGTTAGGGTTAGGGTGAGGGTTAGGTTGAGTATTATGGTTATGGTCAGGGTAATGATTAGGGTTAGGTTGAGGCTTTGGTTTAGGATAATGGTTAGCTTTAGGGTGAGTGTTAGGATTAGGGTTAGGGTTAGTGTTAGCGTTTGGATTAGGGTTAGGGTGAGGGTGAGGGTTAGGGTTAGGGTGAGTGTTAGGGTTAGGGTTAGGGTGAGATTTAGGGTTCGGTTATGTTTAGGGTTAGGGTGAGGGTTAGGATTAGGGTTAATGTAAGCATGAGGTTTAGGGTTACATTGAGGATTAGACTTAGAGTTAGGGCTAGGGTGAGGGTTAAGGTTACAGTTAGGGTGAGAGTAAGGATGAGGATTAGGTTTAGGATTAGGGTTAGTGTGAGGGCTAGGCTGAGGGTGAGGGTTAGGGTTAGTGTTAGATTAAGCTTTAGGGTTAGGGTTAGGGTTAGGGTGAGGGTTAGGTTGAGGGTTAGGGTTACCGTGAGGTTGAGGATTAGGGTTAGAGTGAGGGTTAGGGTTAGGATTAGGGTTAGCATGAGAGTGAGTGTTAGGATTACAATTAGGGTTAGGATTAGGATTAGTATTAGTGTTATTGTTAGGTTTAGGGTTTTAGTTATGGTGAGGGGGAGAGTGAGGGGGAGGGTTAGGGTTAGGGTTAGGGTGAGGTTTAGGGTTAGGGGTAGGATTAGAGTTAGAGTGAGGGTGAGGATGAGGGTTATTGTTAGGGTGAGGGTTAGGGTTAGGGTTAGGGGCAGGGTTAGGATGAGGGTTAGGGAAAGGATTAGGGTTAGGGTGATGGCTAGGGTGAGGGAGAGGTTTAGGGTTAGGGTTAGGGTGAGGTTTAGGGTTAGGGTTAGTGTTAGGGTGAGAGTGAGTTTTAGTGTTAGAGTTAGGGTTAAGCTGAGGCTGAGGGTGAGGGTCAGTGTTAGGTTTAGGATTAGGATTAGGGTAAGGGTTAGGGTGAGTGTGAGGTTAGGGTTAGGGTTATGGTTAGGCTTAGGGTTACAGTGAGGATGAGGGTGAGGGTGAGGTTTAGGGTCAGGATTAGGGTTATGGTGAGGTGAGTGTGTGTGTTAGAGTTAGGTTTAGGGTTAGACTTATGGTTAGGCTGAGGTTGAGGTTGAGGGAAAGGGTTAGGGTTAGGGTGAGGGTTAGGGTAAGGGTTAGGGGGATGGTTAGGATGAGGTTTAGTGTTAGGGTTAATGTTAGGGTGAGGGCTAGGTTTAGGTTTAGGTTTAGGGTCAGGGTGAGGTTTAGTGTTAGAGTTAGTGTTAGGGTGAGGCTGACGGTGAAGGTTAGGGTTAGGATTAATATTAGGGTTATCCTTAAGTTGAGATTTAGGTTGTGGGTTAAGATTAGGGTTAGGAGTAGGATTAGGGTTAGGGTGAGGGTGAGGATTAGGGTTAGGGTTAGGGAAAAGCTTAAGCTTAGGCTGAGGTTGAGGGTGAGGGTTAGGGTTAGAGTGAGGTTGAGGGTTAGGGTTAGGGTTAGGATTATGATTAGGGTTAGGGTTAGGGGGAGTGTGAGGTTTAGGGTTAGGTTTAGGGTTAGGCTTAAGATTAGGCAGAGGGTGAGGGTGAGGGTGAGGGTTAGGGTTAGGGTGAGGGTTAGGGTTAGGGTTATGGGGAGGGTTAGGATTAGGGTTAGGGTTAGGATTAGGGTTAGGGTGAGGGCTAGGGTGAGGGTGAGGTTTAGGGTTAGTGTTAGGGTAAGGTGTAGGTTTAGGGGGAGGGTTTGGGTTAGGGTTAGGATGAGGGTTAGTGTTAAGATTATGGTTAGGGTGAGTTTTAGGATTAGGGTTAGGGTTAGGGTTATGTTTAGGGATAAGATTAGTGTTTTTTTTAGGGTTAGGTTTAGAGTTATGGTAAGGGTGAGGGTGAGGGTTAGGGATAGGGTTAGGGTGAGGTTTAAGGTTAGGTTTAGGATTAGAGTTAAGGTGAGGGTGATGTTTAGTGATAGATTTAATGTTAGTTGGAGGGTTAGTTCGAGCGTTAATGTTAGGGTTAGTGTTAGGGTTAAGGTTAGGGTTAGGGTTAGGCTGAGGTTTAGGGATAGGTTTAGGTTTAGGCTTAGGGTTAGGATTAGGCTTAGGGTTAGATTGAAGGTGAGTGTGAGGGTAGGGTTAGGCTTAGGCTTAGGCTTTGGGTTAGGCTGAGGGTGAGGGTGCTGCTGAGGATTAGGGTTAGGGTGATGGTTATGGTTAGGGTTAGGGCGAGGGTTAGGATGAGGGTTAGGGTTAGGATGAGGGTTAGGGTTAGGATTAGGGTTAGGGTGAGTGCTAGGATGAGGGTGAAGTTTAGGGTAAGGGATAACCTTAGGCTTAGGGTTAGGCTGAGCATGAGGTTGAGGGTTAGGGATAGGGTAAGGTTTAGAGTTAGGTTTAGGGTTAGAGTCAGGGTTAGTGTGAGAGTGAGGTTTAGGGATAGGTTTAGGGTCAGAGTGAGGGGTAGGGTTAGGGTGAGGGTTAGGGTGGGGGTGACGGTAAGGGTAAAGTTGAAATTTAGGCTGAGGGTCAGGGTTATGGTAAGAGTGAGGGTTACCTTTAGGGTGAGCGTTAGTGTTAGGGTGAGGGTGAGGGTGAGGGTGAGTGTTAGATTGAGGATTAGTGTTAAGGTTAGTGTGAGGTTTAGGGTGAGGATGAGGGTTAGGGTTAGGGTGATGGCTAGGTTGAGGGTGAGGTTGAGGGTTAGATTGCGGATTAGTGTTAGGGTTAGTGTGAGTTTTAGGGTGAGATTGAGATTTAGGGTTAGGGTTAGGGTTAGGATTAATGTTAGGGTTAGTCTTAACATGAGGGTTAGGGTGAGGGTGAGGTTTAGGGTTAGTGTTAAGATTAGGATTAGGGTTGGGTTTAGGGTGAGTGTGAGGGTTAAGGTTAGGATGAGTGTTAGGGTTAGGGTTATGGTGAGGTTAAGTGTTAGGTTTAGGGTTTGGGTTAGGGTGAGCGTGAGGTTTAGGGTTAGATGTAGCTTTAGGGTGAGGCTGAGGGTGAGGGTTAGGGTTAGAGTTAGTGTTAGAGTTATTGTTACTGTGAGGGTTAGGGTGAGGGTGAGGGTAAGGCTTCGTGTTAGGATTGGGATTAGAGTAAGGGTTTGGGTTAGTGTGAGGGTTAGGGTTAGGGTTAGGGTTAGGCTTAGGGTTAGGCTTAGGGTGAGGGTGAGGGTGAGGGTTAGGGTTAGGGTGAGGGTTAGGTGTAGGGTTAGGGTGAGAGTTAGGGTTCTGGGTAAATTTAGGTTTAGGGTGAGGGTTAGAGTTAAGGTTACAGTGAGGGTGAGGGTTAGGGTTAGTTTGAGGTTTAGGGTTAGGCTTAGGATTAGGGTGAGGGTTAGGGTTAGGGTGAGGGTGAGGTTTAGGGTTAGATATAGGGTTAGGGTGAAGATTAGTGTTAGGGTTAGGGTTAGGGTGAGGTTTAGTGTTAGGGTTAGAGTTAGCGTTAGAATTACAGTGACGGTGAGGGTGCAGGTTAGTGTGAGGTTTAGGTTTAGAGTTAGGGTTAGGGTTATGCAGAGTGTTAGGGTTAGGGTTAGTGTTAGAGATAGGGTTATGGTGAGGGAGTAGGGTGAGGGTTAGGTTAAGGCTTAGTGTTAGGATTAGCAATAGGGTAAGGGTTAGGGTGAGTGTGAGGGTTAGGTTTAGGGTTAGTGTTAGGCTTAGGGTAAGGCTGAGCATGAGGTTGAGTGTGAGGGTTAGGGTTAGGGATATGGTAAGGTTTAGTGTTAGGGTTAGGGTTAGATTTAGGGTTAGGGTTAGGATGAGGGTGAGGGTGGGTCTGAGGATTAGGTTTAGGCTTAGGGTTATTGTTAGGGTGATGGTGAGTTTTAGGGTTAGAGTTAGGATTGGGGGAGGGTTGGGGTGAGGTTTCGTGTTAGGGTTAGTGTTAGGGTTAGGGTGAGGGTGAGGGTTAGGTTGAGGTTTAGGGATAGGGTTAGGTTTAGGATTAGGGTTAGGTTGAGCATGAGTATGAGGCTTAGGGTAAGGGTTAGGCTTAGGCTTAGGGTTTTGCTGAGGGTGAGGGTGGGGGAGAGGATTAGGTTTAGGGTGATGGTTAGGGTTAGGGTGAGTGTTATTGTTAGGGTTAGGGTTTGCGTTCCGGTGACAGTGAGGGTGTGTGTGAGGGTTAGGTTTAGGGTTAGGGAGGGGTTTAGGGTTAGGGTTACGTTTAGGGTGAGGGTGAGGTTTAGTTTTAGATATAGGGTTAGGGGGAGGGTTGGGGGAGCGTTAAGTCTAGGGTTAGTTTTAGGGTTAGGTTCAGGTTGAGGGTTAGGTTTTGGGTTAGGGTTAGGGTGAGGGAAAGTGTGCATATGAGTGTGAGGTTTAGGGTTAGGTTTATGCTTAAGCTTAGGTTTATGCTTAGGGTTAGGCTGAGGGTGAGTGTTAGGGTTAGGATGAGGGTTAGGTTTAGGTTTATGGTTAGGGTTAGGATGAGGGTTAGGGTTAGGATTAGTGTTAGAGTGAGGGCTAGGGTGAGGGTTATGTTTAGGCTTAGGATTAGGGTGAGGTTTATGGTTAGGGTTAGGGTGAGGGTGAGGTTTAGGGTTAGACTTTGGGTTAAGGTGAGGCTTAGGGTGAGGTTTTGGATTAGGGTTAGGATTAGGATTACAGTAAGGGTTATGTTGAGTGTGAGTGTTAGGGTGAAGTTTAGGTTTAGGATTAGGGTTAGAGTCAGGGTTAGGATGAGGTTTAGAGTTACATTGAGGGTGAGGGTTAGGGTTAGGTTGTTGGTTAGGGTTAGGGTTAAGGTGAGGTTTAGGGTTAGGGTTATTGTGAGGGATAGGATGAGTATTAGGGTTACGATTAGGGTTAGGGTGAGAGCTAGGTTGAGTGTGAGGTTTAGTGTTAGTGTTAGGGTGAGGTTTAGGGTTAGGGTTAGGGTTAAGGTGAGGGTTAGGGTGAGAGATATGGTTAGGGTGAGGGTTAGGTTTAGGGTTAATGTTATTGTTAGGGTTAGGGTTACTGTTATGGTGAGGGTGAGGGTTACGCTTAGGGTTAGGATAAGGTTTAAGTTTAGGGTTAGTGTTAGAGTTAGGTTTAGGGTGAGGGTGAGACTTAGGGTTAGAGTTAGGTATAGTGTTAGGGTTAGGGATAGGGTGAGGGTTAGGGTTAGACTTAAACTTAGGCTTAGGCTTAGGCCTAGCATGAGGGTGAGGTTTAGGGTTAGGGTTAGGGTGAGGGTTAGGTCAGGGTTTGGGTGAGGTTTATGATGAGGTTTAGGGTTAGGATTAGGTTTAGGGTGAGGGCTAGGATGAGGTTTAGGAATAGGTTTAGGTTTAGCATTTGGGTTAGGGTGAGGGTGAGTGTGAGGGTTAGGAGTAGTGTTAGGGTTAGGCTTAGGGTTAGGGTGAGGGTTAGTGATAGGATTTGGGTTAGGGTGAGGGTGAGGCTGAGGATTAGGGTTAGGTTTAGGGTTTGGTTTAGGGTTAGGGTTAGGGTTAGGGTTAGTATTACCTTGAGTGTTAGGGTTAGGGTTAGGGTTAGGCTGAGGGTGAGGGTGGGTGTGAGGATTAGGGTTAGGGTTCGGGTTAGGGTTATTGTTAGTGTTATGGTTAGGGTTAAGTTTGCTGTGAGGGTGAGGATGAGTGTGAGGGTTATGGTTAGGGTTAGGATTAGGGTTAAGTTTAGTGTTATTGTTCGGATTAGGGTTAGAGTTAAAGTGAGGTTGAGGTTGAGGGTGAGGGTTAGGTTTAGGGTGAGGTTTAGGGTTAGAGTTAGGGTTAGGGTTAGGGTGAGGGTGAGGTTTCGGGTTAGAGTTAGGGTTAGGGGAAGGGTTATGGTGAGGTTTAGGGTTAGGGTTATGGTTAGGGTGAGGGTGAGGGTGAGGGGTAGGTTGAGGTTTAGGGATAGGGTTAGCGTTAGGATTAGGTTTAGGTTGAGAATGAGTATGAGGGTTACCCTGAGGGTTAGGCTTAGGCTTAGGGTTAGGCTATGGGTGGGGGTGGGGGTGAGGATTAGGGTTAGGGTGATGGTTAGGGTTAGGGTTAGTGATATTGATAGGGGTAAGGTTCGAGTTACGATGAAGTTGAGAGTGCGGTTGAGGGTTAGGGTTAGGGTTAGGCTGGGATTTAGAGTTAGGGTTAGGGTTAGGGTAAGCGTGAGGGTGAGGTTTATGGTTAGATAAAGGGTTAGGATGAGGGTTAGGGTGAGGGTTAGGGTTAGAGTTAATGTTAGGGTTAGGGTGAGGGTGAGTTTTAGGGTTAGACATAGGGTTGGGGGAGGGTTAGGGTTAGGGTTAGGGTTACGGTTAGGGTGAGGTTTAGGGTTTGGGTTAAGGTTAGGGTTAGAGTTACTGTGAGGATGAGGGTTAGGGTTAGGATTAGAGTTAGGGTGAGGTTTAGGGTTAGTGTTAGGGTTAGGTTTAGAATTACAGTGATGGTGAGGGTGCAGGTGAGTGTGACGTTTAGGGTTAGAGTTAGGGTAAGGTTTAGGCTGAGTGTTAGTGTTAGGGTTAGTGTTAGGCTTAGGGTTAGGCTGAGCATGAGGTTGAGTGTGAGGGTTAGCGTTAGGGATAGGGTGAGGTTTCGTGTTAGGGTTAGGGTTAGATTTAGGGTTAGGTTGAGGTTGAGGTTTAGGGGTAGGGTTAGGTTCAGGGTGAGGGTTAGGATTAGGGTGAGGGTGAGGGTTAGATTGAGGATTAGTGTTAGGGTTAGTTTGAGGTTTAGGGTGAGGTTGAGGGATAGGGTTAGGGTGAGTGCTAGGGTGAGTATGAGGGTGAGTGTTAGATTGAGGATTAGTGTTATGGTTAGTGTGAGGTTTACGGTGAGTATGAGGTTTAGGGTTAGGGTTAGGATTATGATTAATGTTAGGGTTAGGCTTAAGGTGAGGGTTATGATGAGGGTGTGGATTAGGGTTAGTGTTAGATTTAGGATTAGGGTTAGGTTTAGGGTGAGTATGAGGGTTCGGGTTAAGGTTAGGGTTAGGCTTAGTGTTAGGCTGAAGGTGAGGGTTAGGGTGAAGGTTAGGGTTAGGGTGAGTGTTAGGGTTAGGATTAGGGTGAGAGTTAGTGTTCGGGTTAAATTTAGGGTTAGGGTAAGTGTTAGGGTATGGGTTACAGTGAGGGAGTGGGTTAGGGTTAGGTTGAGGGTTAGGGTTATGGTTAGTGTTAGGGTGAGGGTTAGGATGAGGGTTAGGGTTAGGATTAGGTTTATGGTGAGGACTAGGGGGAGGGGGAGGTTTAGAGTTAGGGTTAGGGTGAGGTTTAGGGTTAGGTTAAGCGTTAGGGTTAGGGTGAGTGTGAGGTTTAGGGTTAGAGTTAGGGTTAAGGAGAGTCTGAGGGTGAGGGTTAGGGTTAAGGTTAGTTTTAGAGTTAGGGTTATGGTGAGGGTTAGGGTGAGGGTAAGGCTTAGTCTTAGCATTAGGATTAGGGTAAGGGTTAGGGTGAGTGTGAGGGTTAGGGTTAGGGTTAGGCTTAGGCTTAGGGTTAGGCTTATGGTGAGGGTGAGGGTGAGGGTTAGGGTTAGGGAGAGAGTTAGGGGTAGGGTTACGATGAAAGTTAGGGTTCGGGTTAAGTTTAGGGTTAGGGTGAGTGTTAGGGTTAGGGTTCCATTGAGGGTGAGGGTTAGGGTTTGGTTGAAAGTTAGGGTTAGGGTTAGGATTAGGGTGAGTGTTAGGGTTAGGTTTATGGTGAGGGTTAGGATGAGGATTAGGGTTAGGATTAGGGTTCAGGTGAGGGCCAGGGTGAGGGTGAGGGTTAGGTTTAGTGTTTGGGTGAGGTTTTGGATTAGGGTTAGGGTTAGCGTTAGGGTTAGGGTTAGGTTGAGGGTCAGGGTGGGGGTGAGTATTAGGGTTAGGCTTAGGGTTATTGTTAGGGTGAGGGTGAATTTTAGGGTTAGAGTTAGGTTTAGGGGGAGTTTTAGGGTGAGGTTTATGGTTAGGGTTAGTGTTAGGGTTAGGGTGAGGGTGAGGGTTAGGTTGAGATTTAGGGATAGAATTAGGTTTGGGATTACGGTTAGGTGAGCATGAGTATAAGAGTTAGTTTGAGGGTTAGGATTAGGCTTAGGGTTAGGCTGAGGATGAGGGTGGGCGTGAGAATTATAGTTAGGGTGGTGCTTAGGGTTAGGGTTAGTGTTATTGTTAGGGTTAGGGTATTAGTTTTGGTGAGGGTGAGGGTGCGGGTGAGGGTTAGAGTTAGGGTTAGGTTTAGGGTGAGGGTGAGGTTTAGGGTTAGATATAGGTTTAGGGAGAGGGTTAGGTTGAGGTTGAGGGTGCGGGTGAGTGTGAGGTTTAGGGTTAGGTTTATGCTTAAACTTAGGTTTATGTTTAGGTTTACCTGAGGGTGAGGGTGAAGGTGAGGGTTAGGGTTAGGGTGAGGGTTAGGTTTAGGGTTATGGGGAGGGTTAGGATGAGGGTTAGGGTTAGGATTAGGGTTAGGGTGAGGGCTAGGGTGAGGGTGAGGTTTGTTTAGGGTTAGGGTTAGAGTGAGGTTTAGGTTTAGGATTAGGGTGAGGGTTAGGATGAGTGTTAGAGTTACATTAAGGGTGAGAGGTTTACGGTGAGTATTAGTGTTAGGATTAGGTTTAGGGTGAGTGTGAAGTTTAGGATTAGGGTTAGGGTTAGGGTTATTGTGAGGGTTATGGTTAGGGTTACTGTGATGGTGAGTTTGAGGATTAGGGTTAGGGTTGGGTTGAGGTTTAGGGTTAGAGTTAGTATTAGGGTGAGGGTGAGGTTTAGGGTTAGAGTTAGGTTTATGGTGAGGGTTGGGTTGAGGGTTGGGGTTAGGGTTATTGTTAGGGTTTGGTTTAGAGTGAGAGTTACGGGGAGGGTTTGGGTTAGGGTTAGGTTTAGGGATAGGATTATTGTTAGGGTGAGGGTGAGTGTGTGTTTAGGGTTAGGTTTAGGCTTAGGCTTAGGGTTAGGGTGAGGGTTCAGTTGAGGGTGAGAGTTAGGGTTAGGGTGAGGGTTAGGGTTAGGGTTAGGGTTAAGGTTAGGATTAGGGTTAAGTTAAGGACTAGGGTGAGGGTGAGGTTTAGGGTTAGGTATAGGATGAGGTTTAGCTTTAGGGTTAAGGTTAGGGATAGGGTGAGGTTGAGGTTTAGGGTTAGAGTTAGGGTTAGGGTGAGGCTGAGGGTGAGGGTTAGGTTTAGGGTTAGTTTTAGGGTTAGATTTAGGGATAGGGTGAGGGCTATGGTGAGAGTGAGGGTTAGGGTTACGGTTAGGATTACGATTAGGGTTAGGGTTAGGTTGAGTGTGAAGGTGAGTGTTAGGTTTAGGGTTAGGCTTAAAGTTAGGCTGAGGCTGAGGGTGAGGGTGAGGATTAGGGTTAGGGTGAGGGTTAGGGTTAGGGTTATGGGGAGGGTGAGGATGAGGGTTAGGGTTAGGATTAGGGTAGGGTGAGGGCTGGGGTGAGGGTGAGGTTTAGAGTTAGGGTTAGGGTGAGGTTTAGGGTTAGGGTGAGAGTGAGGTTTAGGGTTATTGTTATTGTAAGGTTGAGGCTGAAGTTGATGGTTAGTGTTAGGTATAGTGTTAGAGTTAGCGTTAGGATGAGGGTGAGGGTTAGGCTTAGTGTTACGATTAGGATTAGGGTAAGGTAAGGTTGAGTGTGAGGATTAGGGTTAGGCTTAGGTTTAGGCTTATGTTTAGGCTGAGGGTGGGGGTGAGGGTGAGGGTTAGGGTTAGGGTGATGGTTAGGGTTAGGGCTAGAGTGAGAGTTACGGTTCGGTTAAATTTAGGGTTAGGGTGAGGATTAGGTTTAGGGTGAGGGCTAGGGTGAGGGTGAGGGTTAGGGTTAGTGTTACAGTAAGATTTAGGTTTAGGTTTAGGGTTAGTGTGAGGGTTAGGATGGGGGTTAGGGTTACGGTGAGGGTGAAGTTTAGGGTGAGGGTGAAGGTTAGGGTTAGGATTAGGGTTAAGATGAGGGTGAGGGTTATTGTTAGGGTTAGGGTTATGGTTGGGGTTACAGTGAGGGTGAGGGTTAGGGTTAGGGTAAGGGTCAGGTTTAGTGTTAGGGTAGGGTTAGAGTTAGGTTTAGGGTGAGGGTGAGATTTAGGGGTAGGGTTAGGGTCAGGGTGAGGGTTAGGTTTAGGTGAAGGTTAGGTTTAGGGTTAGGGTGAGGGTGAGGGTTAGGATGAGGGTTAGATTTAGGGTTAGGGTGAGGGTGAGGGTTAGATTGAGGATTAGTATTAGGGTTAGTGTGAGGTTTAGGGTGAGGATGAGGGTTAGGGTTAGGGTGAGGGCTAGGGTGAGGGTTAGATTGAGGATTAGTGTTAGGGATAATGTGAGGTTTAGGGTGAGGATGATGTTTAGGGTTAGGATTAGGGTTAAGATTAATGTTAGGGTTAGGCTTAAGGTGAGGGTTGGGGTGAGGGTTAGGTTTAGGTTTAGTGTTAGGATTAGGATTAAGGCTAGGGTTAGGGTGATTGTGAGGCGTTGGGTTAGGGTTAGGGTTAGGCTTAGTATTAGGCTGAAGGTGAGGGTGAGGGTTATGTTTAGGGTGAGTGTTAGGGTTAGGGTTAGGGTGAGAGTTACTGTTCAGATTAAGTTTAGGGTTAGGGTGAGGGTTAGGGTAAGGGTTACAGTGAGGGTGAGGGTTAGGATTAGTTTGAGGGTTAGGGTTAGGGTTAGGGTGAGAGTGAGGGTTAGGGTTAGGGATAGGGTGATGGTTAGGATGAGGGTTAGGGTTAGGATTAGGGTTAGGGTGAGGGCTATTGTGAGGGTGAGGTTTAGGGTTAGGGTTTGGATTAGGATTAGAGTAAGGGTTAGTGTGAGTGTGAGGGTTAGGATTAGGGTTACAGTTAGGCATAGGATTAGGCTGAGCATGAGGTTTAGTGTGAGGTTTAGGGTTAGGGATAGGGTGAGGTTAAGTGTTAGGGGTAGTGTTAGAGTTAAGGTTAGGTTGAGGGTGAGGTTTAGTGGTAGGGTTAGGGTCAGGGTGAGGTTTATGGTTAGGGTGAGGGTGAGGGTGAGGTTTAGGGTTAGTGTTAGGATTAGGATTAGATTTAGGGTTAGGGTGAGTGTGAGGTTTAGGGTTAGGGTTAGGGTTAGGCTTAGTGTTAGGCTGAAGGTGAGGGTGAGAGTGAGGGTGAGGGTTAGCGTAATGGTGAGTATTAGGATTAGGGTTAGGGTGAGAGTTAGGTTTCGCGTTAAGTTTAGGGTTAGAGAGAAGGTTAGTGTAAGGGTTAGAATGAGGGTGAGTGTTAGGCTTAGGTTGAGGGTTAGGGTTATGGTTAGTGTTAGGGTGAGTGTTAGGATGAGGGTTAGGGTTAGGATTAGGGTTAGGGTGAGGGCTAGGGTGAGGGTGAGCTTTAGGCTTAGGGTTAGAGTGAAGTTTAGGGTTAGGTTTAGGGTTAGGGTTAGGGTGAGTGTGAGGTTTAGGGTTAGAGTTAGGGTTAGGTTGAGTCTGAGATTGAGGGTTAGGTTTAGGGTTAGTGTTAGAGTTAGGGTTACAGTGAGGGTTAGGGTGTGGTTGAGGGTAAGGCTGTTAGGATGAGGATTAGGGTAAGGGTTAGGGTGAGTGTGAGGGTTAGGGTTAGGGTTAGGGTTAGGCTTAGGGTTAGGTTTAGGGTGAGGGTGAGGGTGAGGGTTAGGGTTAGGGTGAGAGTTAGGGGTAAGGTTAGGGTGAGAGTTAAGGTTCGAGTTAAATTTAGGGTTAGGGTAGGGTTAGGGTTAGGGTTACAGTGAGAGTGAGGGTTAGGGTTAGGTTGAGGGTTAGATTTAGGCTTAGGATTAGGGTGAGGGTTAGGGTTATTGTTAGGGTTAGGGTTAGGATGAGGATTAGGGTTACGATTAGGGTTCTGGTGAGGGCTAGGGTGAGGGTGATGTTTAGGATTAGTGTTTGGGTGAGGTTTAGGGTTAGAGTTAGGGTGTGGGTTAGGATATGGGTTAGGGTCACAGTGACGGTGAGGGTTAGGGTTCGGGTGAGGTTTAGCGTTAGGATTTGGGTTAGGGTGAGAGTGAGTTTAGGGATTGTATTTAGGGTTAGGGAGAGGGTTAGGTCAAGGGTTAGTGTAACTGTTATGGATAAGGTTAGGGTGAGGGTTAGGTTGAGTTTAGGGTTAGGGTTAGGGTTAGGATGATGGTTAGGATTAGGGTATATGAGGCTTAGGGTTAGTGTTAGGCTTAGGGTTAGGGTTACTCTGAGGGTGAGGGTGGGTTGAGGTTCAGGGTTAGCCTGTTGGTTAGGGTTAGGGTTAGGGGGAGCGTTAGGATGAGGGATAGGGTTAGGATTATTGTTAGGGTGAGGGCTAGGGTGAGGGTGAGGCTTAGGCTTAGGTTTAGGCTGAGCATGAGATTGAGGGTGACGGTTAGGGTTAGGGTGATGGTTAGGTTTAGTTAGAGTGAGGGTTAGGATGAGGTTTAGGGTTAGGGTGAGGATGATGGTAAGGATAAAGGTGAGGTTTAGGCTGAGGGTGAGGATTAAGATAAGGGTGAGGGTTAGGATTAGGTTTAGGTTTAGGGTTAGGGTTAAGATGAGGGTTCGATTGAGCATTAGGGTTAGGGTTAGAGTTAGTGTGAGGTTTAGGGTGAGGATGAGGGTTAGGGTTATGGTGAGGGTGAGGGTTAGAATTAGGATTAATGTGAGGACTAGGGTGAGGGTATGGGTTAGAGCTAAGGTTAGGGTTAGGGTGAGGTTTATGATTCGTGTGAGGGTTAGTTTTAGTGTGAGGGATAAGGTCAGGGTTAGGGTTAGTGTTAGGGTGAGGGTAAGTGTTAGGGTGAGGGTTAATGTTAGGGTGAGGATTATGGTTAGGTTGAGGATTAGGGTTAGGTTTGGGGTTATTGTTAGGTTTAGGATTAGGGGTAAGTTTACGGTGAGGGTGAGGGTGAGGGTTAGGGTTAGGGTTAGGTTTAGTGTTAGGGTTAGGGTTAGAGTTAGGGTTAAGGTGAGGGTGAGGTTTAGGGGTAGAGTAAGGGTTAGAGTGAGTGTTAGGGTTAGGGTGAGGGTTAGGGTGGGGGTGACGGTAAGGGTAAAGGTGAGGGTTAGTCTGAGGGTGAGGGTTACAGTTAGGGTGAGGGTTAGGCTTACGGTGAGGGTTAGGGTTTGGGTTAGGGTGAGGGTGAGGGTTAGATTGAGGATTAGTGTTAGGGTTAGTGTGAGGTTTAGGGTGAGGATGAGGATTAGGTTTAGTGTGAGGGCTACGGTGAGGGTGAGGGTTAGGGTTAGTGTTAGGGTGAGGTTTAGGGTTAGGTTGATGGTTAGCCTTAGTGTGAGCATTAGTGTTAGCGTTAGGGTTATTCTTAGTGTGAGCGTAAATGTTAGGGTTCGGGTGAGTGTTAGGGTGAGTGTTATGGTTAGGGTGAGGTTTAGGGTTAGGTTTAGGGTTATTGTTAGGGTTAGGGTTAGGGTTACTGTTACGGTGAGGGTGAGGTTTTGGGTTAGGTTTAGGATGAGGTTTAGGTTTAGGGTTAGGGTTAGAGTTAGGTTTAGGGTGAGGGTGAGGTTTAGGGTCAGAGTTAGGGATAGAATTAGGTTTAGGGATAGGGTGATGGTTAGGGTTAGGCTTAGGCTTAGTCTTAGGCTTAGGCCGAGCATGAGGGTGAGGGTAAGGGTTAGGGTTAGGGTGAGGGTTAGGCTTAGGCTTAGGGTTAGGCTGAGGTTGAGGCTGGGAGTGAGGATTAGGGTTAGGGTGATGGTTAGCGTTAGGGTTAGTGTTATTGTTAGGGTTAGGGTTTGAGTTATGGTGACACTGAGGGTGCGGGTGAGGGTTAGGGTTAGGGTTAGGGTGGGGTTTAGGTTTAGGGTTAGGTTTACGGTGAGGGTGAGCTTTAGGGTTAGATATAGGGATAGGGGGAGGATTAGGGTGAGGGTTAGCTTTAGGGTTAGTGTTAGGTTTTCAGTCAGGTTGAGGGTTAGGTTTAAGGTTAGGGTTAGGTTGAGGGTGAGAGTGCGGGTGAGTGTGAGGTTTAGGGTTAGGTTTAGGCTTAAGCTTATGTTTATGCTTAGGGATAGGCTGAGGGTGAGGGTGAGGGTGAGGGTTAGGTTTAGCGTCAGGGTTAGGGTTAGGCTTATGGGGAGGGTTACGGTTAGGATTAGGGTTAGAATGAGGGCTAGGATGAGGGTTATGTTTAGGGTTCGGGTGAGGGTGAGGTTTAGGGTTAGGGGTAGCGTTAGGCTTAGGCTTAGGGTGAGAGTGAGGTTAATGATTAGGGTTAGGGTGAGAGTTATGTGTAGGGTCAGAGTGAGAGTTAGAGTTCGGGTTAAGTTTAGGGTTAGGGTGAGGGTTAGGGTTAGGGTTACAGTAAGGGTGAGGGTTAGGGTTAGGTTGAGGGTTAGGTTTAGGCTTAGGATTAGGGTGAGGGTTAGGGTTAGTGTTAGGGTGATGGTTAGGATGAGGATTAGGGTTATGATTAGGGTTCGGGTGAGGGCTAGGTGAGGGTGAGGGTTAGGATTAGTGTTTGGGTGAGGTTTAGGGTTAAAGTTAGGGTGAGGGTTAGGGTATGGTTTAGGGTCTCAGTGAGGGTTAGGGTTAGGGTTAGGGTGAGGGTTAGGGTTAGGGTTTGGGTTAGGGTGAGGCTGAGTTTTAGGATTATATTTAGAGTTAGGGGGAGGGTTAGGTCAAGGCTTATGGTTAGGGTTAGTGTTAGGGTTAAGGTTTAGGGTTAGGGTTAGGATTACAGTAATTATTAGGGTATGTGAGGGTTGGGGTTAGGGTTAGGCTTAGGGTTATGGTTATGCTGAGGGTGACGGTGGGGATGAGGATTAGGGTTAGGGTGATGGTTAGGGTTAGGGATAGGGTGAGGGTTAGGATGAGGTTAGAGTGAGGATTATTGTTAGGGTGAGGGCTAGGGTGAGGGTGAGGGTAAGCTTAGGGTTAGGCTTAGTCTTAGGTTTAGGCTGAGCGTGAGTTTGAGGGTGAGGGTTAGGGTTAGGGTTAGGGTTAGGGTGAGGGTGAGTTTGAGGGTTAGAGTTAGGGTAAGGTGGCGGCTGAAGTTGTGGGTTAGTGTTAGGGTTAGTGTTAGAGTTAGGGTTAGGGTGAGGTTTAGTTTGAGGGTGAGGGTTGGGCTTAGGGTTAGGATTAGGATTAGAGTAAGGTAAAGGTGAGTGTGAGAGTTAGGGTTAGGGTGAGGGTTAGTGTTAGGATTATGGGGAGGGTTAAGGTGAGGGTTAGGGTTAGGATTAGGGTTAGGTTGAGGGCTAGGGTGAGGGTGATATTTAGTGTTAGGGTTAGGGTGAGGTTTATGTTTAGGGTGAGTGTTAGGATTAGGGTGAGTGTGAGGTTTAGGGTTAGATTTAGGGTTAAGGTGAGGCTGATAGTTAAGGTTAGGATTAGGGTAGGGATTAGGATTTGGGTAAGGGTTAGGGTGAGTGTGAGCGTTAATTTTAGGGTTAGGGTTATGCTAAGCTTTACATTGAGGGTGAGGGAGAGGGTGAGGTTTACGGTTAGGGTGAGGGTTAGGATGAGAGTTAGATTTCAGGTTAAGTTTAGGGTTAGGGTGAGGGTTAGGGTTAGGGTTACGTTGAGGGTGAGGGTTAGGGTTAGGTTGTGGTTTAGGGTTAGGGTTAGGGTTAGGGTGAGCTTTAGGGTTAGGGTTAGGGTGAGGGTTAGGTTGAGGATTAGGGTTAGGATTAGGGTTAGGGTGAGGGCTAGGGTGAGGGGAAGTTTTAGGGTTAGTGTTAGGGTGAGGTTTAGGGTTAGGGTTAGGGTTAGGGTGATGGTTAGGTTGAGGGTTAGGGGTACAGTAAGGGTTAGGGTTAGGGTTAGGATTAGGGTTAGGTTTAGAGTTAGGGTTAGGGTTAGGGTTAGGGTGAGGGTTAGTTTTAGGATTAGGGTTAGGGTGAGGGTGATGGTTAGGATTAGGGGTAGAGTTAGGGTTATTGTTAGGGTTAGGGTTAGGGTTATGGTGAGGGTTAGCGTTAGCGTTATTGTTAGGTTTAGGGTTAGGCTGAGAGTGAGGGTGGGGGTGGGGGTGAGGATTATGGTTAGGGTTAGGGTTATTGTTAGTGTTATTGTTAGGGTTAAGTTTGCGGTGAGGGTGAGGCTGAGGGTGAGGGTTATGGTTATGGTTAGGGTTAGAGTTAGGGTTAGTGTTATTGTTAGGGTTAATGTTAGACTTATGGTGAGGTTGAGGGTGAGGGTGAGGGTTAAGTTTATGGTGAGGTTTAGGGTATGGTTTAGGGTTAGAGTTAGTGTAAGTGTGAGGGTGAGGTTTAGGGTTAGAGTTAGTGTTAGGGTGAGGGTTATGTTGAGGGTGAGGTTTAGGGTTAGTATTAGGGTTAGGTTTAGAGTGAGAGTTAGGGGGAGTGTTTGGGTTAGGGTTAGGGTTAGGGATAGGATTAGGGTTAGGGTGAGGGTGAGTGTGTGTGTTAGGGTTAGGTTTAGGGTTAGGTTTAGGGTCAGGCTGAGGGTGAGGTTGAGGGTGAGGGTTAGGGTTAGAGTGAGGGTTAGGGTTAGGGTTAGTGAGAGGGTTAGGATGAGGTTTAGGGTTAGGATTAGGGTGAAGGCAAGGGCAAGGGTGAGGGTGAGGTTTAGAGTTAGTGTTAAGGTGAGGTTTAGGGTTAATGTTAGGGTTAGGATTAGGTTGAGCTTGAGGTTTAGGGTTAGAGTTAGGGTTAGGGTGAGGCTGAGGGTGAGTGTTATGTTTAGGGTTAGTGTTAGGATTAGGGTTAGGGTTAGGTGAGGGTTAGGGTTAGTGTGAGTCTGAGGGTTAGGGTTAGGTTTAGGGTTAGGGTTAGGGTGCCGTGAGTATGAGGATTAGGGTGAGGGTTTGGCCTAGGCTTAGGGTTAGCCTGAGGCTGAGGGTGAGAGTGCGGGTGAGGGTTAGGTTTAGGATTAGGGTGGGGTTTAGGGTTAGGGTTAGGTTTAGGGTGAGGGTGAGGTTTAGGGTTAGATATTGGGTTAGGGTGAGGGTTAGGGTGAGGGTTAGTGTTAGGGATAGTGTTAGGGTTAGGGTGAGGGTGAGGGTTATGGTTAAGTTTAGGGTTAGGGTGAGGTTTAGGGTTAGGGTTAGTGTTATGGTTAGAATTATGGTGAGAGTGAACGTGCGGGTGAGTGTGAGGGTTAGGGTTAGATTTAGGTTTAGGCTTAGGGTTAGGCTTAGGGATAGGCACTGTGAGGGTTAGGGTTACGGTGAGGGTTAGGGTTAGAGTTATGGGGAGGGTTAGTGTGAGGGTTAGGGTAAGGATTAGGGTTAGGGTGAGGGCTAGCGTGAGGGTGATGTTTATGGTTAGGGTTAGGGTGAGGTTTAGGGTTAGGGTTAGGGTAAGGGTGAGGGTAAGATTTAGGGTTAGACGTAGGGTTAAGGTGAGGCTTAGGGTGAGGTTTAGGATTAGGGTTAGGATTAGGATTAGGGTAAGGTTTCGGGTTAGTGTTTGTGTAAAGGTTAGGGTGAGGGTTAGGTTGAGGTTTAGGGTTAGGGTTAGGGTTAGGATTAGGGTTAGGGTGAGGGTGAGTGTGATTGTTAGGGTTAGGGTTAGGCTTACGCTCAGGCTGAGGGTGAGTGTGGGGGTGAGGATTAGGGTTAGGGTGATGTTTAGGGTTAGAGTTAGGGTGAGGGTTAGGATGAGGGTTAGGGTTAGGGATAGGGTGAGGTTTAGTGTTAGGGTTAGGTTTAGAGTTAGGGTCAGGGTGAAGGTGAGGTTTAGGTGTAGGTTTAGGGTCCGAGTGAGGGTTAGGGTTAGGTTGAGTGTTAGGGTTAGTTTTAGGGAGAGGGTTAGGATGAGGTTTAGATTTAGGATTAGGGTAAGGTTAAGGGCTACAGTGAGGGTGAAGTTCAGGATTAGGGTTAGGGTGAGGTTTAGGGCTAGGGTTACGGTTCAGGTTAGGGTGAGGGTGAGGTTTAAGGTTAGGTTTAGGGTTAGGTTGAGGTTTAGGGTGAGGGTTAGGATGAGGATTAGGGTTAGGATTAGCGTTAGGGTGAGGGCTAGGTTGAGGGTGAGGTTTAGTGTTAGTGTTAGGGTGAGGTTCAGGGTTAGGGTTAGTGTTAGGGTGAGGGTTAGGGTGAGGGTTAAGGTTACAGTAAGTGTGAGGGTTAGGGTTATGGTGAGGGTTAGTGTTAGGATTAGGGTTAGTGTTAGGGTTATTGTTAGGGTTAGGGTTAGGGTTACAGTGAGGGCTAGGGTTAGTGTTAGGGTTAGGTTTAGGCTGAGGTTGAGTGTGGGGGTGGGGTTGAGGATGAGGATTAGGGTTAGGGATAGGGTTATTGTAAGTGTTATGGTTAGGGTTAAGTTTGCGGTGAGGTTGAGGCTAAGGGTGAAGGTTATGTTTAGGGTTAGGGTTAGGGTTAGGGTTAATGCTATTTTTAGGGTTAGGTTTAGAGTTACGTTCAGGTTGAGGGTGAGGGTGAAGTTTAGGTTTAGGGAGAGTTGTAGGTTTTGGGTTAGGGTTAGAGTTGTGTTAGTGTGAGGGTGAGGTTTAGGGTTAGAGTTAGGGTTAGAGTGAGGGTTAAGTTGAGGGTTACGTTTAGGGTTAGTGTTAGGGTTAAGTTTAGATTGAGAGTTAGGGGGAGTGTTTGGGTTAATGTTAGGCTTAGGGATAGGATTAGGGTTAGGATGAGGGTGAGTGTGTGTGTTAGGATTAGGTTTAGGGTTAGGTTAAGAGTTAGGCTGAGAGTAAGTTTGAGGGTGAGGGTTAGGGTTAGGGTGAGGTTTAGGGTTAGTGTTAGGGGGAGGGTTAGGATGAGGGTTAGTGGTAGGTTTAGGGTTAAGTTAAGGGCTATGGAGAGGGTGAGGTTTAGGGTTAGGGTTAGGGTGAGGTTTAGGTTTAGGGTTAGGGTTAGGGTTAGGGTGAGGGTGAGGTTTAGTGGTATGGTTAGGGTTAGAGTTAGGGTTAGGGTGAAGATGAGGTTCAGGGTTAGAGTTAGGGTATGTTGAGGCTGAGGTTGAGGGTTAGATTTAGTGTTAGTGTTAGAGATAGGGTTAGGGTGAGGGTTAGGGTGGGGTTGAGTTTGAGGGTGAGGGTTAGGCTTAGGTTTAGGATTAGGATTAGGGTAAGGGTTAGGGTGAGTGTGATGGTTAGAGTTAGTGTTAGGCTTAGGCTTAGGGTTAGGCTGAGAGTGAGGGTGAGTGTGAGGGTAAGGGTTAGGGTGAAGGTTAGGGTTAGATTTAGGGTGAGAGTTACAGTTCTGTTAAGTTTTGGGTTAGGGTGAAGGTTAGGATTAGGGTTAGGGTGAGGGCTAGGGTGAAGGTGAGGGTTAGGTTTAGTTTTAGGGTAAGGTTTAGATTTAGGGTTAGGGCTTGGGTTAGGGATAGGATGAAGGTTAGGGTTACGGTGAGGGTGAGGGTTAGGGTTAGGTTGAGGGTTAGGGTTAAGATTATGGTTAGGGTGAGGGTGAGTGTTAGGATTAGGGTGGGTTGAGGTCTAAGGTGGGGGTGAGTGTTAGAGTTAGGGTTAGAATTAGGGTGAGGTTTAGGATTAGGGTGAGGGTTAGGGTTAGTGTGAGGGTTAGTGTTAGGGTTAGGGTTAGTGTTAGGATGAGGTTAAGTGTTAGGGTGAGGGTTAATGTTAGGGTGAGGGTTATGGTTAGGGTGAGGGTTAGGGTTAGGGTTATTGTTAGGGTTACGGTTACGGTTACGGTTAAGGTGAGGGTGAAGTTGAGAGTTAGAGTTAGGGTAAGGTTTAGATTAGGGTTAGGGTTAGAATTAGGGTTAGGATGAGGGTGAGGTTTAGGGGTAGAGTTAGGGTTAGGGTGAGGGTAAGGGTTAGGGTGAGCGTTTGGGTGGGGTTATGGTAAGGGTAAAGGTGAGGTTTAGGCTGAGGGTGAGGGTTAAAGTAAGGGTGAGGGTTAGGGTTAGGGTGAGGGTTAGGTTTACGGTTAGGATGAGGGTGAGGGTTAGTTTGAGGATTAGTGTAAGGGTTAGTGTGAGGTTTAGGATGAGGATCAGGATTAGCATTATGGTGAGGGCTAGGGTGAGGTTGAGGGTTAGGGTTATTTTAGGGTGCGGTTTAGGGTTAGGGTGATAGTTAGATTTAGTGTGAGCATTAGTGTTAGTGTTAGGGTTGGTGTTAGGGTCAGGGTAAATGTTAGGATGAGGGTAAGTGTTAGAGTGAGGGTTATGGTTAGGGTGAGGATTAGGAATAGGGTTAGGGTTAATGTTAGGTTTTGGGTTACTGTTACTGTGAGGGTGAGTGTGAGGGTTAGGTTTAGGTTTAGGATGAGGTTTAGGTTTAGGGTAGGGTTAGAGTTAGGGTTAGGGTGAGGGTGAGGTTTAGGGTTAGAGTTAGGGATAGTGTTAAGGTTAGGTATAGGGTGAGTGTTAGGGTTAGGCTTAGGCTTAGGCTTAGGCTTAGGCTGAGCATGAGGGTGAGGGTTAGGTTTAGGGTGAGGGTTAGGATGAGGTTTAGGGTTAGGATTAGGTTTAGGGTGAAGGCTGGGTTGAGGGTTAGGGTAAGGGTTAAGGTTAGGGATAGGGTTAGGTTTAGGATTTGGGTTAGGGTGAGGGTCAGTGTGAGGGTTAGTGTTAGGGTTAGGGTGAGGTTTAGTGCTGGGATTGGTTAGGGTTAGGGTGAGACTGAGGATTAGGGTTAGGTTTATGGTTAGGTTTAGGGTTTGGTTTAGGGTTAGGGTTAGTGTTAGGGTTAGGATTAGGGTTAGGGTTAGGGTTAGGCTGAGGGTGAGGGTGGGTGTGAGGATTAGGGTTAGGTTTAGGTTGATTGTTAGGGTGAGGGTGAGGTTTAGGTTTAGAGTTAGGTTCAGGGGGAGGGTTAGGGTGAGGTTTATGGTTAGGGTTATTTTTAGGGTTCAGGGGAGGGAGAGGGTTAGGTTGAGATTTAGGGATAGTATTAGGTTTAGGATTAGGGTTAGGGTGCGGTGAGTTTGAGGATTAGGGTGAGAGTTAGGCTTAGGCTTAGGGTTAGGCTGAGGGTGATGGTGGCTGTGACGATTAGGGTTAGGGTGATCGTTAGGGTTAGGGTTAGGGTTATTGTTAGGGTTAGGGTTCGAGTTCCGGTGAGGGTGGGGGTGAGGTTTAGGGATAGGGTTAGGGTGAGGGTGAGGTTTAGGGTTAGATATTGCGTTAGGGTGAGGGTTAGTGTTCGGGATAGTGTTAGGGTTAGGGTGAGGGTGAGGGTTAGGTTTAGGGTTAGGGTTAGAATTATGGTGAGGGTGAGGGTGCGGGTGTGTGTGAGGGTTAGGGTTAGGTTTAGGGTTAGGTTTAGGGTTAGGCTTAGGTTTAGGCTGACTGTGAGTTTGAGGGTGAGGTTTAGGGTTGATGAGGGTTAGGGTTAGAATTATGGGGAGGGTTAGGGTGAGGGTTAGGGTTAGTATTAGGGTTAGGGTGAGGGCTAGGGTGAGGGTGATGTTTAGGGTTAGTGTTAGGGGGAGGTTTAGGGTTAGGGTTAGGGTTAGGTTGAGGGTGAGGTTTAGGCTTAGACTTAGGGTTAAGGTGAGGCTTATGGTGAGGTTTAGGATTAGGGTTAGGATTAGGATTAGGGTAAGGTTTAGGGTTAGTGTTTGTGTTATGGTTTGGGTGAGGGTTAGGGTTAGGGTTAGGGTTAGGATTAGGGTTAGGATGAGGGTGAGTGTGATTATTAGGTTTAGGGTTAGGGTTAGGTTTAGTTAGGCTTAGGCTGAGGGTGAGTGTGGGGGTGAGGATTAGGGTTAGGGTGATGTTTAGGGTTAGGGTTAGGGTGAGAGTTAGGATGACGTTTAGGGTTAGGATTAGGATTAGGGTGAGGGTTTGGGTGAGAGTGAGGCTTAGGGTTAGGGTTAGGCTTAGGTTTAGGGTTAGGCTGAGCATGAGGTTGAGGGTGAGGTTTAGTGTTAGGGTTAGGGTTAGAGTTAGGGTTAGGGTGAGGGTGAGGTTTAGGGGTAGGGTTAGGTTCAGGGTGAGGGGTAGGGTTAGGGTGAGGGTTAGGGTGGGGTTGATGGTAAGTGTAAGGTTTAGGTTTAGGCTGAAAGTGAGGGTTATGATAAGGGTGAGGGTTAGGTTTAGGGTGAGGGTTATGGTTAGCGTTCGGATGAGGGTGAGGGTTAAGTTTGAGGATTAGTGTTAGGGTTAGTGTGAGGTTTAGGGTGAGAATGAGGGTTAGGTTTAGGGTGAGGTCTAGTGTGAAGGTGAGGGTGAGGGTTAGATTGAGGATTAGTGATAGGGTTAATGTGAGGTTTAGGTTGAGGATGTGGTTTAGTGTTAAAGTTAGGTTTAGAATTAATATTAGGGTTAGGCTTAAGGTGAGGGTTAGGGTGAGGGTGAGGTTTAGGATTAGTGTTAGGATTAGGATTAGGGTTAGGGTAAGGCTGAATGTGAGGGTTAGGTTTGGGTTAGGTTTAGGCTTAGTGTTAGGCTGAAGGTGAGGGTGAGGGAGGAGGCTTATGGTTAGGTTGCAGGTTAGGATTAGGCTTATGGTGAGGGCTAGGGTGAGGGTGAGGTTTAGGGTGAGCTTGAGGTTTAGGTTTAGGTTTAGGGTTATGGTGAGGTTGAGGTTTAGGGTTAGAGTTAGGGTTAGGGTGAGGCTGAGCTTGAGGGTTAGGGTTAGGTTTAGTGTTAGAGTTAGGGTTACGCTGACGGTTAGGTTGAGGGTGAGGGTTAGGCTTAGTGTTAGGATTAGAATTAGGGTAAGGTTTACGTTGAGTGTGAGGGTTAGGGTTAGGGTTAGGGTTAGGTTTAGAGTGAGGGTTAGGATGAGGATTAGGGTTAGGATTAGGATTAGGGTGAGGACTCGTGTGAGAGTGAGGGTTAGGGTTAGAATTTGCATAAGGTTTAGGGTTAGGGTTAGAGTTAGGGTGAGGGTTAGGATGAGGGTTATGGTTACATTGAGGATGAGAGTTAGGGTTAGGGTGAGCTTTAGGGTTTGGTTTAGGGTTTCGGTGAGGGTGAGGGTTATTGTTAATGTTAGGGTTAGGGTTACGGTTAAGGTGAGGGTGAAGGTTAGGATTAGGGTTAGGGTGAGGTTTAGTGTTAGGGTTAGGGTTAGGGTTAGGGTTAGGGTGAGGGTAAGGTGTAGGGTTAGAGTTAGGGTAAGGGTGAGGCTGAGTTTGAGGATTAGGTTTAGGGTTAGTGTTAGAGTTAGGGTTAGGGTGAGGTTTAGGGTGAGGGTGAGGGTGATGGTGAGTCTTAGGCTTATGTTTACGATTAGGATTAGGGTATGGGTTATGGTGAGTTTGAGGGTTAAGGTTAGGCTTAGGGTTAGGGTTAGGCTGAGAGTGAGGGTGAGAGTGAGTGTTAGAGTTATGTTGAGGGTTAGGTTTAAGGTTAGGGTGAGAGTTAGTGTTCGGTTAAGTTTAGGCTTAGGTTGAGGGTTAGGGTTAGGATTAGGGTTAGGGTGAGGGCTAGGGTGAGTTTGAGGTTTAGGATTAGTGTTAGGGTAAGGTTTATGGTTAGGGTTAGTGTTTGGGTGAGGGTTAGGATGAGGGTTAGCTTTAAGATTATGGTTAGGGTGAGGGTGAATGTTAGGATTAGGGTTAGGGTTAGGGTTAATTTTAGGGTTAGGATTAGTGTTATTGTTAGGGTTAGAGTTAGAGTTATAGTGAGGGTGAGGGTGAGGGTTAGGGTTAGTGTTAGGGTTAGGGTGAGTTTTAGAGTAGGGTTAGTATTAGAGTTAGGGTGTGGGTGAGGTTTAGGGTTAGATTTAGGGTTAGGTGGAGCGTTAGGTCGAGGGTTAATGTTAGGGTTAGCGTTGGGCTTATGGTTAGGGTGATGGTTAGGTTGAGGTTTAGGGTTAGGGTTAGGTTTACGGTTAGGGCTATGGTGAGGGTGAGTTTTAGTGTTAGATTTAGCGTGAGGTTTAGCATTAGGTTTAGGGTTATGGTTAGGTAGAGGTTGAGGTTAAGGTTAGAGTTAGGGTTAGGGTGAGGCTGAGTGTGAGCTTTAGGGTTAGGCTTAGTTATAGAGTTAGGGTTAGGGTGAGGGTTAGGGTGTGGGTGAGGGTTAGGCTTTGTGAAAAGATTATGATTAGATTAAGGGTTAGGGTGTTGTGACAGTTAGGGTTAGGAAGAGGTTTAGGGTTTGGGTTAGGGTTAGAGTTAAGGTAAGGGTGAGGGTGAGGTTTAGGGTTAGAGTTAGGGTTAGTGTTCGGGTTAGGGTTAGGGTGAGGTTTAGGCTTTGGTTTAGGCCTAGGTTTAGGCTTAGGCTTAGTCTTTGGCTGAGCATGAGGGTGAGGGTTAGGGTTAGGGTGAGGGTTAGGGTTAGGGTTAGGGTTAGGGTTAAGATGAGGTTTAGGGTTAGGATTAGGTTAGGGTGAGGGCTAGGTTGAGGCTGACTGTGAGGGTTGGGGTTAAGGATAGGGTTAGGATTAGGATTAGGGTTAGGGGGAGGGTGAGTGTGAGGGTTAGGGTTAGGGTTAGGCTTAGGGTTAGGGTGAGGATTAGGGTTAGGGTTTGGTTTAGTGTGAGGGTGAGGCTGAGGATTAGAGCTAGGGTTAGAGTTGCAGTGATGATTATGGTTATGGTTATGGTTAGGGTTATGTTTAGGTTTACGGTGGGTGTTAGGGCTAGGGTTTGGGTTAGGGTGAGGGTGAGGCTGAGGATTAGGGTTAGGTTTAGGGTTAGGGTTTGGTTTAGGTTTAGGGTTAGTGTTAGGTATAGGGTTAGGGTTACGGTGAGCGTTAGGGTTAGGGTTGGCTTAGAGTTAGGCTGAGGGTGAGGGTGGGGGTGAGGATTAGGGTCCGTGTTAGGGTTAGGGTTATGGTTAGTGTTATGGTTAGGGTTAAGTTTGCTGTGATGGTGAGGCTGAGGGTGAGGGTTATGGTTATGGTTAGGGTTAGGGTTAGGGTTAGTGTTAGGTTTAGAGTTAGAGTTACATTGAGGGTGAGGGGTAGGGTTAGGGTGAGGTTTAGGGTTAGGGTGAGGGTGAGGTTTAGGGTTAGTGTTCGGGATAGGGGGACGGTTAGTGTGAGGTTTAGGGTTAGAGCTAGATTTAGGGTTAGGGTGAGGGTGAGGTTTAGGTTGAGGTTTAGGGATATGGTTAGGATTAAGATTAGGATAAGTATTAGTGTCAGTGTGAGGGTTAGGGTGAGGGTTAGGTTTAGGCTTAGGGTTAGACTGAGGGTGAGGATGATGTTGAGGGTTAGGGTTAGGGTGCGGGCTAGGGTTAGGTTTATGTGGAGTGTTTTGATGAGCGTTAGGGTTAGGATTAGTATTAGGGTGAGGGCTAGGTTGAGGGTGAGTTTTAGGGTTAGGGTTACAGTGAGGTTTAGCATTAGGTTTAGGGTTAGGGTTAGGGTGAAGTTGAGGTTTAGGGTTAGAATTAGGGTTAGGGTGAGGCTGAGGGTGAGGGTTAGGATTAGTGTTAGAGTTAGTGTTAGGGTGAGGATTAGGGTGTGGGTGAGGGTTAGGCTTAGTGATTGGATTTGGATTAGGTAAGGTTTAGGGTGTGTGTGAGGGTTAAGGTTAGGATGAGGTTTAGGTTTATGGTTAGGGTTAGAGTTAGGGTTAGGATGAGGGTGTGGTTTAGGGTTTGAGTAAGGGATAGTGTTAGGGTTAGGGTTAGGGTGAGCGTTAGGCTTAGGCTTAGGCTTAAGTTTAGGCTTAGGCTTAGGCTTAGGCTGAGCATGAGGGTGAGGGTGAGAGTTAGGGTGAGGGTTAGGTTTAGGGTTAGGGTTAGAGTTAGGGTTAGGATGAGGGTGTGGTTTAGGGTTTGAGTAAGGGATAGTGTTAGGGTTAGGGTTAGGGTGAGCGTTAGGCTTAGGCTTAGGCTTAAGTTTAGGCTTAGGCTTAGGCTTAGGCTGAGCATGAGGGTGAGGGTGAGAGTTAGGGTGAGGGTTAGGTTTAGGGTTAGGGTGAGTGTTAGGATGAGTTTTAGGGTTAGGATTAGGGTTAGGGTGAGGGCTAGGTTGAGGCTGACTGTTAGGGTTAGGGTTAGGGATAGGGTTAGGTTTAGGATTAGGGTTAGGGTAAGGGTGAGTGTGAGGGTTAGGGTTAGGGTTAGGCTTAGGGATAGGGTGAGGGTTAGGTTTAGGGTTTGTATTCGGGTGAGGGTGAGGCTGAAGATTAGGGTTATCCTGAGGTTTAGGGTTAGGCTGAGGGTGAGGGTGGGGGTTAGTATTAGGGTTATGTTATGGTTTTGGTTATTGTTATTGTTATGCTTAGGGTTAAGTTAGTAGTGAGGGTGAGGCTGAGGATGATGGTTACGGTTAGGGTTAGGGTTATTGTTAGGATTAGTGTTATTGATAAGTTTAGGGTTAGAGTTATGGTGAGGTTGAGGGTGCGGGTGTGGGTTACGGTTAGGGTGAGGTTTAGCGTGAGGTTGAGTGTTAGGGTGAGGGTGACTGTGAGGTTTAGGGTTAGAGTTAGGGTTAGGGTGAGGGTTAGGGTGAGGTTTAGGGTTAGGGTTAGTGTTAGGGTTAGGGTGAGGGTGAGGATTAGGTTGAGGTTTAGGGATAGGGCTAGCTTTAGGATTAGGGTTAGTGTGAGGGTGAGTGTGAGGGTTAGGGTTGAGGATTAGGCTTTGGCTTAGGGTTAGGCTGAGGATAAGGGTAAGGCTGAGGATTAGGGTTAGTGTGATGGTTAGGGTTAGGGTTAGTGTTACTGTTAGGGTTAGGGTTAGAGTTATGGTGAGGGTGAGGGTGGGGGTGAGGGTTAGGTTTAGGGTTAGGGTGAGGTTTAGTGTAAGGGTTATGGTGAGGGTGAGGGTTAAGATTAGGTTGAGCTTTAGTGTTAGGTTAGGTATAGGGTTAGGGTGAGTATGAGGGTTAGGGTTAGTGTGAGGTTGAGAATTAGGTTGAGGGTAAGGTTTAGGATTAGGGTTAGTGTGAGGGCTAGGGTGAGTGTGAGGTTTAGGGTTAGGTTTAGGATGAGGTTTAGGGTTAGGGTTAGGGTGAAGGTGAGGTTTAGGGTTAGAGTTATTGTTAGGATGAGGCTGAGGGTGAGGGTTAGGGTTAGGGTTAGTGTTAGAGTTAGGGTTAGAGTGAGGGTTAGGATGAGGGTGAGGGTTAGGTTTAGGGTTAGGCTTAGGGTTAGGGTAAGGGTTCGTGTGAGTGTGAGGGTTAGGGTCAGTGTTAGGCTTAGGCTTAGGGTTAGGCTGAGGGAAGGGGGAGGTTGAGTGTTAGGGTTAGGGTGAGGGTTAGGTTTAGTGTTATTGTTAGGGTTAAGGTTAGATTTACTGTGAGGGTGACGGTTATGGTTAGGTTTTGGGTGTGGTTGACGGTTAGGGTTAGGGTTAGGCTGAGGGTGAGGTTTAGGATTAGATATAGTGTTAGGGGCAGGCTTAGGGTGAGGGTTAGTTTTAGGTTTAGTGTTAGTGTCACTGTTAGGGTTAGTGTTAGAGTTGGGATTAGGGTGAGTTTTAGGGTTAGGTTTAGAGTAAGTGTTAGGGTGAGGGTGAGGGTTAAGTTGAGGTTTAGGGAAAGGTTTAGGTTTAAGATTAGGGTTAGGGTGAGGGTGAGTGTGAGTTTTAGGGTGAGGGTTAGGCTTAGGCTTAGGGTTAGGCTGAGGGAGAGGGTGGGGGTGAGGACTAAGGTGATGGTGATGGTTCGGGTTAGGGTTAGTGTTATTGTTAGGGTTAGGCTTAGTGTTAGGGTTAGGGTGAGGGTGAGGGTTAAGTTGAGGTTTAGGGTTAGGGTTACAGTTAGGGTTAGTGTGATGATTAGTGTTAGGGTTAGGGTTAGTGTTAGGGTGAGGTTAAGTGTTAGGGTGAGAGCTTGGTTTAGGGTGAGGGTTGTGGTTAGGGTGAGGTTTAGGATTAGGGTTAGGGTTATTGTTAGGGTTAACTTTAGGGTGAGGTTTAGGGTTTAGGTAAGGTTAGAGTTAGGTTTAGGTTGAGGGTGAGGTTTAGGTTTAGAGTTAGGGTTAGGGTGAGGCTGAGGTTGAGCATTAGGTTTAGGCATAGTGTTAGGTTTAGGGTTAGGGTAAGAGTTAGCGTGAGGTTTAGGGTTAGGGTTAGGGATAAGTTTAGACTTAGGGTGAGGGTGAGTTTGTGTGTTAAGGTTATTTTTAGAGTTAGCCTTAGGGTTAGGATGAGGGTGAGGTTGAGGGTGAGGTCTAGGGTTAGATTCAGGGTTAGAGTTAGTTTTCGGGGGAGGGTTAGTATGAGGGTTAGAGTTAGGATTAGGGTTAGGGTAAGGGCTAGGGTGAGGGTGAGGTTTAGGGTTAGGGTTAGGGTGAGGTTTAGGGTTAGGGTTAGGGTTAGGGTGAGGGTGCGGTTGAGGTTTAGGTTAAGAGTTAGTGTTAGGGTGAGGCTGATGGTGAGGTTTAGGGTTAGGGTTAGTTTTAGGGTTAGGGTTAGGTTGAGGGGTAGGGTGAGGGTTAGGGTGAGGGTGTGGTTTGGGATGAGGATTAGGGTTAGGTTTAGGCTGAGTGGGAGCGTTAAGGTTAGTGTTAGTGTTAGAGTTAGGGTTAACGTGAGGGTTAGTTGAGGGTGAGGGTTAGATTTAGTGTTGGGTTAGGCTTAGGTTTAGGCTGAGGTTGAGTGTGAGGGTTAGGATTAGTGTTAGAGTGAGGGTTATTGTTAGGATCAGTGTTAGGGTGAGGGTTAGGGTTAGGGTTAGGGTGAGTTTAAGGATGAGGATTAGGTTTAGGATTAGTGTTAGGGTGAGGGCTAGGCTGAGGGTTAGGATGAGGGTTAGGGTTACAGTAATGGTGAGGGTTAGGGTTAGGGTGAGGATTATGATTAGGATTACGGTTAGGGTGAGGATGAGGGTTAGGTTTAGGGTTAGTGTTAGGGTTAGGGGTAGGTTTAGGGTTAGGATTAGTGTTATTGTTAGGGTTAGCGTTAGAGTTATGGTGAGGGTGAGGGTGAGGGTTAGTTTTAGTGTGAGGGTTAGTGATAGGGTTAGGGTTACTGTTAGAGTGAGGGTAAGTGTTATGGGGAGGGTTAGGGTTAGGGTGAGGGTTATGGTTAGGGTGAGGGTTAGGGATAGGGTTCGGGTTAGGGTTAATTTTAGGGTTAGGGTTAGGGTTACGGTTATGGTGAGGGTGAGGTCATGGATTAGGCTTAGGCTTAGGGTGAGGTTTAGTGTTAGGGTTAGGGATAGAGTTAGGGTTAGGGTGAGGCTGAGGGTGTGGCTTAGGGATAGGGTTAATGTTAGAGTTAGGGTTAGGGTGAAGGTTAGGTTGAGGGTTAAGTTTAGGGTTAAGATTAGGGTTAGGTTGAGGGTTAGGTTTAGGGTTTGGGTTAGGGTGAAGGTGATGCTGAGTATTAGGGTTAAGTTTAGGGTTAGGGTTAGATTTAGGGTTAGGGTTAAAGTTACAGTGAGGTTTAGGGTTAGGGTCAGGCTTAGGTTTAGGCTGAGGGTGAGGGTGGGGTTGAGGATTAGGGTAGGGGTTAGGGTTAGGGTTAGGGGAAGGTTAGGATGAGCATTACGGTAAGGCTTAGGGTTAGAGTGAGGGCTAGGATGAGGGTGAGATTTAGGGTTAGATTAGGGTGAGGTTTAGGGTTAGGTTTAGGGTTAGGGTGAGGCTGAGGGTTAGGATTAGGGTTAGGGTTAGTGTTAGAATTAGGGTTAGGGTGAGGGTTAGGGTGAGGGTGAGGTTTAGACTTATGTTTAGGATTAGGATTAGGGTAAGGGTTAGGTTGAGTGTGAGGGTTAGGGTTAGGGTTAGGGTTGTGCTTAGGATTAAGCTGAGGGTGAGGTTGAGGGTTAGGTTTAGGGTTAGGTTGAGGGTAAGGGTTAGGGTTAAGGTGAGCGTGAGGGTTAGGTTTAGGTTGAGGTTTAGGGTGAGGGTAAGCGTTAGAGTTAGTGTGAGGGTTAGGTTTAGGGTTAGGGTTAGGCCTCTGGTTACACTGAGGGAGAGGGTGAGCATGAGGTTTAGGGTTAGGGTGAGGTTTAGCGGTAGAGTTAGGGTTAGGGTGAGGGCTAGGGTGAGGGTTAGGGTTAGCGTGAGGATTAGATTAGGGGTAGGGTGAGGGTGAGGGCTAGACTGAGGATTAGTGTTAGGGTTATTCTGAGGTTCAGGGTGAGAATGAGGGTTAGGTTTAGGTTGAGGGTGAGGGTTAGGTTTAGGGTGAGTGTGAGAGTTAGGGTTAGGTTGATGGTTTGTGTTAGGGTTAGAGTTAATATTAGGGTGAGGGTAAGTGTTAGGGTGAGGGTGAGGGTTAGGGTGAGGGTTATAGTAAGGTTGAGGATTAGGGCTAGGGTTAGGGTTACTGTTAGGGTTAGGGCTACGGTTACGGGGAGGGTGAGGGTGAGAGTTAGGTTTAGGGTTAGGATGAGGTTTAGGGTTAGGGTTAGAGTTAGGGTTAGGGTGAGGGCTAGGGTGAGGTTTAGGGTGAGGGATAGGTTTAGGGATAGGGTTAGGTTTAGGATTATGGTGAGGGTGAGTGTGAGGGTTAGGGTTAGGGTTAGGGTTAGGCTTAGGGTTAGGGTGGGGGTTAGGGTTAGTGTTTTGGTTAGGGTGAGGGTGAGGCTGAGGTTTAGGGTTAGGTTTGGGTTAGGGTTTGGGTTAGGTTTAGGGTTAGGTTTAGGTTTAGGGTTAGGGTTACACTGAGTGTTAGGGTTAGGGTTAGGGTTTGGCTTAGGGTTTGGCTGAGGGTGAACATGGGGGTGAGGATTAGGGTGAGTTTTACAGTTAGGGTTATTGTTAGTGTTATGGTTAGGGTTAAGTTTGCCGTGAGGGTGAGGCTGAGGGTGAGGGTTATGGTTAAGTTTAGGGTTAGGGTTTGGGTTAGTGTTATTGTTAGGTTTAGAGTTAGAGTTACTTTGAGGTTTTGGGTGAGGGTGTGGGTTAGGGTTAGGGTTAGGTTTAGTGTGAGTCTTAGGTTTATGGTTAGGGTGAGGGTGAGGTTTAGGGTTAGAGTTAGGGTTAGGGGGATAGTTAGCGTGAGGTTCAGCGTTAAGGTTAGTGTTAGGTTTAGGGTGAGGTTGAGGTTCAGGTTGAGGTTTAGGGATAGGGTTAGGTTTAGAATTAGGTTTAGGGTGAGGGAGAGGTTGAGGGTTAGGGTTAGGGTGAGGGCTAGGGTTAAGCTTATGTGGAGGGCTTGCATGAGCGTTAGGGTTAGTATTAGGGTTAGGGTGAAGGCTAGGGTGAGGGTGAGTTTTAGGGTTAGGGTTAGGGTGAGGTTTAGCGTTAGGTTTAGGTTTAGGGTTAGGGTGAGGTTGAGGTTTATGGTTATAGTTAGGGTTCGGGTGAGGCTGAGGGTGAGGGATAGTGTTGGGGTTAGGGTTAGTGTTAGGATTAGGGTGAGGGTTAGGGTGTGGGTGAGGGTTAGGCTTAGTGAAAGGATTAGGATTAGGGAAAGGGTTAGGGTGTGTGTGAGGGTTAGGGTTAGGATGATGTTTAGGTTTAGGGTTAGGATTAGAGTTAGGGTTAGGGTGAGGGTGAGGTTTAGGGTTAGGGTTAGGGTTAGTGTTAGGTTTAGGGTTAGGGTGAGGGTTAGGCTTAGGGTTAAGCTTAGGTTTAGGCTTAGGCGTAGGCTTTGGCTGAGCATGAGAGTTAGGGTTAGGGTTAAGGTTAGGGTGAGGTTTAGGGTTAGGGTTAGGGTGAGGGTTAGGATGAGGTTTAGGGTTAGGATTAGGTTAGGGTGAGGGCTAGGTTGAGGCTGACTGTGAGGGTTGGGGTTAGGGATAGATTTAGGTTTACGATTAGGTTTAGGGTGAGTGTGAGTGTGAGAGTTAGCGTTAGGGTTAGGCTTAGGCTTAGGCTTAGGGTGAGGGTTAAGGTTAGGATTTTGGTTATGATGAGGGTGAGGCTGAGGATTAGTGTTAGGTTTAGGGTTAGTGTTAGGGTTAGATTTACAGTGAAGTTTATGGTTATGGTTAGGTTTAGGGTTAGGGTGGGGGTTAGGGTTAGGGTTTGGGTTAGGGTGAGGGTGAGGCTGAGGATTAGGGTTAGGTTTAGGTTTAGGGTTTGGGTTAGGTTTAGGGTTAGGTTTAGGTTTATGGTTATGGTTATGGTGAGGTTTAGGTTTAGGGGTTAGCTTACGGTTAGGCTGAGGTTGAGGGTGGGGGTGAGGATTAGGGTTAGTGTTAGGGTTAGGGTTATTTTTAGTGTTATGGTTAGGGTAAAGTTTGCTGTGAGGGTGAGCCTAAGGGTGAGGGTTATGGTTAGGGTTAGGGTTAAGTTTAGGGTTATTGTTAGGTTTAGAGTTAGACTTACTTTGAGGTTTTGGGTGAGGGTGAAGCTTAGGGTTAGTGTGAGGTTTAGGGTGAGGTTTAGGTTTAGGGTTAGGGTTAGGGTGAGGGTGAGGTTTAGGGTAAGAGTTAGAGTTAGGGGGACAGTTAGCGTGAGGTTTAGGGTTAGGGTTAGTGTTAGGTTTAGGGTGAGGGTGAGGTTTAGGTTGAATTTTAGGGATAGTGCTAGGTTTAGGATTAGGGTAACGTTGAGGGTGAGTGTGAGGGTTAGGGTGAGGTTTAGGTTTAGGCTTAGTGATAGGCCGAGGGTGAGGGTGAGTTTGTGGGTTAGGGTTAGGGTGAGGGCTAGGGTGATGGTGAGTTTTAGGGTTAGGGTTAGGGTGAGGTTTAGCGTTAGGTTTAGGGTTAGGGTTAGGGTGAGTTTCAGGTTTAGGGTTGGAGTTAGGGTTAGGGTTAGGCTGAGGGTGAGGGTTAGGCTTAGTGATAGGATTAGGATTGTGGTAATGGTTACACTGTTTGTGAGGATTACGGTTAGGATGAGGTTTCGGTTTACGGTTAAGGTTAGGTTTACGGTTAGAATGAGGATGAGGTTTAGTGTTAGAATTAGGGTTAGTGTTAGGGTTAGGGTTAGTGTGAGGTTTAGGGTAGGGTTAGGGTTAGGGTGAGGGTGAGTTTTAGGTTGAGGTTTAGGGAAAGGGCTAGGTTTAGGATTAGGGTTAGGGTGAGGGTGAGTGTGAGGGTTAGGGTGAGGGTTAGGCTTAGGCTTAGGGTTAAGCTGAGGATGAGGGTGAGGGTGAGGATTAGGGTTAGGGTGATGGTTAGATTTAGGGTTAGTGTTATTGTTAGGGTTAGGGTTAGATTTATGGTGAGTGTGAGGGTGGGGGTGAGGGTTAGGTTTAGGGTTAGGGTGAGGATTAGGGTAAGGGTAACGGTGAGGGTGAGGTTTTGGGTTAGTTTGAGCTTTAGTGTTATGTTTAGGGTTAGGGTGAAGTTGTGGATTAGGGTTAGTGTGAGCGTGAGGGTTAGGATGAGGGTTAGGTTTAGCAATAGGTTTAGGGTGAGGGCTAGTCTGAAGGTGAGGTTTAGGTTTAGGTTTAGGGTATGATTTAAGATTAGGGTTAGGGTGAAAGTGAAGTTTAGGGTTAGAATTAGGGTTTAGCTGAGGCTGAGGGTGAAGGTTAGGTTTAGGGTTAGTGTTAGAGTTAGGGTTAGGTTGAGCGTTAGGATGAGGGTGAGGGTTAGTTTTAGGGTTAGGATTAGGATTAGGGTAAGGGTTAGGGTGAGTGTGAGGGTTAGGGTCAGGGTTAGGGTTAGGCTTAGCTTTAGGCTGAGGGTGAGGGTGAGGGTGAGTGTTAGGGTTTGGGTGAGGGTTAGGGTTAGGGAAGGTTCGGATGAGCATTATGGTAAGGATTAGGGTTAGAGTGAGGGCTAGGATGAGGGTGAGATTTAGGGTTATGCTTAGGGTGAGGTTTAGGGTTAGGTTTAGGGTTAGGGTGAGGCTGAGCGTGAGGGTTAGGGTTAGGGTTAGTGTTAGAGTTAGGGTTAGGTTGAGGGTTAGGGTGAGGTTGAGGTTTAGGCTTAGATTTAGGATTAGGATTAGAGAAAGTGTTAGGTTGAGTGTGAGGGTTAGGGATAAGATTAGGGTTATGCTTAGGAGTAAGCTGAGGGTGAGGTTGAGGGTGAAGGTTAGGGTTAGGGTGAGGGTAAGTCTTAGGGTTATGGTGAGCGTGAGGATTAGGTTTAGGTTGAGGGTTAGGGGGAGGGTAAGCATTAGAGTTAGTGTGAGGGTTAGGGTTAGGGTTAGGGTTAGGCTTAGGGTTACACTGAGGGAGAGGGTGAGCAAGAGGGTTAGGGTTAGGGTGAGGTTTAGCGGTAGAGTTAGGGTTAGGGCTAGGGTGAGGGTTAGGGTTAGCGTGAGGATTAGATTTAGGGGTAGGGTGAGGGTGAGGGCTAGATGGAGGATTAGTGTTAGGGTTATTGTGAGGTTCAGGGTGAGGGTGAAGGTTAGGTTTTGGGTGAGGGTTAGGTTGAGGGTTAGGGTTAGGGTTAGGTTGAGTGTGAGGATTAGGGTTAGGGTGATGGTTTGTGTTAGGGTTAGAGTTAGTATTAGGGTGAGGTTAAGTGTTAGGGTGAGGGTGAGTGTTAGGGTGAGGGTTATAGAAAGGTTGAGGTTTAGGGCTAGGGTTAGGGTTACTGTTAGGGTTAGGGCTATGGTTATGGTGAGGGTGAGGGTGAGGGTTAGTTTTAGGGTTAGGCTGAGGTTTAGGCTTAGGGTTATGATTAGAGTTAGGGTTAGGATGAGGGCTAGGGTGAGGGTTAAGGTGAGGGTTAGGTTTAGGGATAGGGTTAGGTTTAGGATTATGGTGAGGGTGAGTGTGAGGGTTAGGGTTAGGGTTAGGCTTAGGCTTAGGTTTAGGGTTTGGGTTAGGGTTAGTGTTTGGGTTAGGGTGAGGGTGAGGCTGAGGATTAGGTTTTGGTTTGGTTTAGGGTTTGGGTTAGGTTTAGGGTTAGGGTTAGGGTTAGGGTTAGGGTTACAGTGAGGGTTAGGGTTAGGGTTAGGGTTTGGCATAGGGTTAGGTTGAGGGTGATCATGGGGGTGAGGATTAGGGTGAGTTTTACGGTTAGGTTTATTGTTAGTGTTATGGTTAGGGTTAAGTTTGCGGTGAGGGTGAGGCTGAGGGTGAGGGTTATGTTTAGGTTTAGGGTTAAGGTTAGGGTTAGTGTTATTGTTAGGTTTAGAGTTAGAGTTACTTTGAGGTTTTGGGTAAGGGTGAGGGTTAGGGTGAGGGTTAGGTTTAGGGTGAGTCTTAAGTTTATGGTTAGGGTGAGGGTGAGGTTTAGGGTTAGAGTTAGGGTTAGGGGGATAGTTAGGGTGAGGTTCAGCGTTACGGTTAGTGTTAGGTTTAGGGTGAGGGTGAGGTTTAGGTTGAGGTTTAGGGATAGGGTTAGTTTTAGGATTAGGGTTAGGGTGAGGGTGAATGTGAGTGTTAGGGTGAGGGTTAGGTTTAGGCTTAGGGTTAGGCTGAGGGTGAGGGAGAGGTTGAGGGTTAGGGTTAGGGTGAGTGCTAGGGTTAAGGTTATGGGGAGGATTTGCATGAGCATTATTGTTAGTATTAGGGTAGGGTGAGGGCTAGGGTGAGGGTGAGTTTTAGGGTTAGGGTTAGGGTGAGGTTTAGCGTTAGGTTTAGGGTTAGGGTTAGGGTAAGTTTGAGGTTTATGGTTATAGTTAGGGTTAGGGTGAGGCTGAGGGTGAGGGTTAGGGTTAGGGTTAGGGTTAGAGTTAGGGTTAGGGTGAGGGTTAGGGTGTGCATGAGGGTTAGGGTTAGTGATAGGGTGAGAGTTAGGGTGACAATAAGGTTTAGGGTGAGTGGTAGGGTTAGGCTGAGGTTGAGGGTGAGGTTGAGTGTTAGGGTTAGGGTGAGGGTTAGGGTGACAGTAAGGGTAAAGGTGATGGTGAGGATTAGAGTGAGAGTGAGTATTACTGTAAGGGTGAGGATTGGGTGCGAGTGAGGGTTCCGGTGAGGGTTAGAGTTAGGATTAGGCCGAGGGTGAGGGCAAAGGTAAGGGTGAGTGTGAGGGTGAGGGTGAGGTATAGCGTTAGGGTTAGTGTTACAGTTAGGGTGAGGGCTAGAGTGAGGGGTAGGGATAGAGTTCGATTGATGGTTAGGTTTAGTAAGAGCATTAGGGTTACAGTTAGGGTTAGGATTAGTGTGAGGGTAAATGTTTGGGTGAGGGTTAGGGTGAGAGTGAGGGTTAGGGTTACCGTGAGAGTTACGGTGAGAGTTAGTGTGAGGGTTAGGGTTAGGGTTAGTATTAGGGTGAGGGTTCGGGTTAGGGTGAGGGTCAGTATGAGCATTGGGGTGATAGTAACGTTTAGGGTTAGGTTGAGGGTGAGGGTTAGGGTAAGGGTGAGGATTAGGGTTAGGGTGAGGTTTAGGGTAAGGGTTAGGGTTAGGGTTAAATTGAGAATTAGGGTTAGGGTTAGTGTGAGGTTTAGGGTGAGCATGAGGGTTAGGGTGAGGGTTAGGGTAAGAATTAGGGTTAGGGTGAGGGCAGGCGTGAGGGTGAAGGTTAGGGTTAGGGTTAAGTTTGGGGTGAAGTTTAGGGTGAGGGGTAGGGTTAGGTTTAGGTTGAGGGTTAGGTTCAGTGTGAGGGTTACAGTTAGGGTGACGGTTTGGGTGAGGGTGAGGTTTAGGGTTAGGAAAAGTGATAGGGTTAGTGTTACACTGAGGGTGAGGGTGAGTGTGAGGGTGAAGGTTAGGGTTAGGGTGAGGGGTAGCGTGAGGGTTAGGTTAAGGATGAGGGTTAGGGTGAGGGTGATGGTAAGGGTAAAGGTGAGGGTTAGGCTGAGGGTGATTGTTAAGATAAGGTTGAGGGTTAGTGTTAGGGTGAGGGTTCGGTTAAGGGTGCGGGTTAGGATTAGGTTGAGGGTTAGATTGAGGATTAGGGTTAGGGTTAGTTTGAGGTTTATGATGAGGATGAGGGTAAGGGTTAGGTTGAGGGTTAGGGTTAGAATGAGCGTTAGGCTGAGGGCTAGGGTGAGGGTGAGGTTTAGGGTTAGGGTTATTGTTAGGGTGAGGTTTAGGATTAGGGTGAGGGCTATGGTTAGTGTGAGGGTTAGTGTCAGAGTTAGGGTTAGTGTTAGGCTGTGGTAAGTGTTAGGGTGAGGGTTAGGGTTAGGTTGAGGGTTAGGGTTAGTGTTAGGGTGAGGTTGCGGGTGAGAGTGAGGGTTAGCGTGAGGATTAGTGTGAGTTTTAGGGTTAAGGTGAGGGTTAGGGTTAGGGTTAGCGTGTGGGTGATGATGAGGGTGAGATTTAAGGTTAGAGTTACGATGAGGTTTCGGATAAGTGTGACGTTTAGGGTGAGGATGAAGTTAAGGGTTAGGGTGAGGGTTAGAGTGAGGGTGAGGGATAGGGTTAGGTTTGGGTTAGGGTGATGCTTAAGGTTAGGAGTTTGCTTAGGGTTAGGGTTAGGGTGAGGGTGTGGGTGAGAGTGAGGGTTAGCATGAGTGTTAGGGTGAGGGTTAGATTTAAGGTTAAGGTGAGGGTTAGGGTAAGGGTTAGGGTTACTGTTAAGGTGAGGGTTAGGTTTAGTGTGAGAGTTAGGGTTAGGTTTAGGGTTAGGGGTAGGGGTAGGGTTAGGGTTAGGGTTAGGGTTAGGGTTAGGGAGAGCGTTAGGGTGAGGGACAGTTTCAGGGTTAGGGTTAGGGGTATTGTGAGGGTTAGGTTGAGGGTTAGTGTTTGGGTTAAATTTAGTGTGAGGGTTAGGGTGAGGATGAGGATAAGGGTAAGGGTGGGTGTGAGGGTGAAGGTTAGGGTGAGGTTTAGGGTTAGTGTTAGGGTGAGGGGCAGGTTTAGTGTGAGGGTTAGGGTTAGGTTTAGGCTGAGGGTAAGGGTTAGGATGAGGGTTAGGGTGTGGTTGAGTGTTAGGGTTAGGGTAAGTGTTAGGGTGAAGGTAAGGCTTAGGGAGAGCATTAGGATGAGGGACATTTTCAGGGTAAGAGTTAGGGCTATGTTAAGGGTTAAGTTGCGTGTTAGGGTTTGGGTTAAGGTTAGGGTGATGGTGAGGGTGAGGCTTAGGGTTAGGATTAGGTTGAGGGTGAGTGTTAGGTGGAGGGTGAGCGTGAGGGTTCGGTTTAGGTTGAGGTTGAGGGTGAGGCTGAGGGTTAGGGTGAGGGTTAGGGTTAGGATTAGGGTTAGGGTGAGGGTGAGGGAGAGGGTTATATTTAGGATTAGGGTTAGGTTGACCATGAGGGTGATCGTTAGGGTTAGGGTTAGGGTTAGGTTTTTTGTTATGGTTAGGTTTAGGGTGAGGTTGAGGATGAGGGTGAGGTTTAAGATTGGGGTTAGGCTGAGGGTGAGGGTGAGGGTGAGGGTTAGGGTTAGGGTGGAGGTTAGGGTTAGGGTGAGGGATAGTGTTTGGATTAGAGTATTGGTGAGGGTAAGGGTGAAGGTGAGGTTTAGGGTTAGGGTTAGGGATATTGTGAGGGCTAGGGTGAGGGTGAGGGTTAAATGAAGGTGAGGGTGAGGGTTTTGTTTAGGTAAGGGTTATGGTTAAGGTGAGGATCAGGTGAGGGTGAGGGTTAGGGTGAGGGTTAGCTTTAGGATGAGGTTTAGGTTTAGGGTTAGGGTGAGTGTTAGGGTTAGGGTGATGTGTAGGGTGATGTTGAGGGTGAGGGTGTGGAAGATCGTTAGTGTTAGTGTGAGGGTTAGCCTGACAGTGTGAGTTAGGGTGAGGGTGAGGATTATGGTTACGTTTATGGTGAAAGTTAGGTTTAGGGTTAGGGTTAGAGATAGGGTGAGGGGTAGGATGAGGGGTAGGTTTTGGGTTAGTGTTAGGGTTAAGGTTAGGGTGAGGATAAGGTAAGTGTGAAGGTTAGGGTTAGGGTGAGCATTAGGGTTAGTGTGAGTGTTAGGTTTAGGGTTAGGGTTTGGGTAAGGGTTAGGATGAGGTTTGAGGTGAGGGTGAGGGTTAGGGTTAGTGTGAGAGTAAGGGTTGGGGTGAGGGTTAGGGTGAGGGTGAGGTTTAGGCTTAGGGTTAGGGTTAAGGTGAGGGTTAGTTTGAGGGTTAGGGTTTAGGTTAGGGTTAGGGTGAGGGTGAGGGTTAGGGTGAGGTTTTGGGTTCCGGTTAGGTTTAGGGTGAGGGTTAGAGTCAGGGTATGGTTTAGGGTGAGGTTTAGGGTTAGGGTGAGGTTTAGGGTTAGGGTTAGGGTGAGGGCTATGTTGAGGGTGAATTTTAGGTTGAGGGTTATGGTGAGGGTGAGGGTTTGTGTTAGGTAAGGATTATAGTTAGGTTTAGGGTTAGGGTGAGGGTTAGGTTTAGGGTGAGTGTTAGCTTGAGGGGTACGGTTAGGGTTAGGGTGAGGATTAGGTTTAGTGTGAGGGTAAGGGTGATGGTGAGGATTAGAGTGAGGGTGAGGGTTACTGTAAGGGTGAGGATTGGGTGAGGATGAGGGTTAGGGTGAGGGTCAGGGTTAGGATTAGGCCGAGGGTGAGCTCAAGGTTTAGGGTTAGGGTTAGGGTTCGGGTGAGGTTTAGCGTTAGGGTTAGTGTTACAGTTAGGGTGAGGGCTAGAGTGAGGGGTACCGATAGATTTCAATTGATGGTTAGGTTTAGTAAGAGCATTAGGGTTACAGTTAGGGTTAGGATTAGTGTGAGGGTAAGGGTTAGGGTGAGGGTTAGGGTGAGAGTGAGGGTTAGGGTTACCGTGAGTGTTAGGGTGAAGGTTAGTGTTAGGGTGAGGATTAGGGTTAGGGTTAGTGTTAGGGTGAGGGTTAAGGTAAGGCTAAGGGTTAGGGTGAGGTTTATGGTTAGGGTGAGGTTTAGGGTGAGGTTGAGTGTTAGGGTTAGTGTTAGGGTTACGGTGAGGGCTAGGGTGAGAGTGAGAGTTAGGGTTAGGTTTAGGGTTAGGGTGAGGGTGAGGTTTAGGTTTAGTGTGAGGGTTAGTGTTAGGGTTAGGGTGAGTGTTAGGGTGAGGGTAAGGATTAGGGTGAGTGTTAGGGTCAGGGTGAGGTTTAGGTTTAGGATTAGGGTTAGTGTCAGGGTTAGGGTTACAGTGGAGGTTAGGGTTCGGGTGAGACTTAGGGTTAGGGGTAGGATTAGGTTTAGAGTGAGGGTGAGGTTTAAGGTTAGGATTGGAGTTAGGGTTAGGCTGAGGGTGGGGGTGAGGGTGAGGGTTAGGGTTAGGGTGGAGGTTAGGTTTAGGGTGAGGGCTAGACTTTGGGTTAGAATATTGGTGAGGGTGAGGGTGAAGGTGAGGTTTAGGGTTAGGGTGAGGGATATTGTGAGGGCTAGGGTGAGTGTGAGGGTTAAGGTGAAGGTGAGGTTGAGGGTTTAGTTTAGGTAAGGGTTATGGTTAAGGTGAGGATTAGGTGAGGGTGAGGGTGAGGGTGAGGGTTAGGTTGAGTGTAAAGGTTAGAATTTGCATTAGGGTTAGGGAGAGGGTTGGGGTGAGGGTTAGGGTTTAGATGAGGGTGAGAGTTAGGGTTAGGGTGAGGGTTAAGTTTTGGGTGAGGTTTAGTGTTAGGGTTAGGGTTAGGGTGAGGGTGAGGGTGATGGTGAGGGTTAGGGTTAGGGTGAGTGTGAGGGCTAGGGTTAGAGTGAGGGTTATGGTTAGGCTTAGGGTGAGGTTTAAGGTTAGGTTTAGGGTGATGGTTAGGTTGAGGGGTAGGTTTAGGGTTGAGTTAGTGTGAGGGCTACGGTGAGTGTAAGGGTTAGGGTGTGGGGGAGGGTTAGGGTTACGGTGATGGTTTGGGTTAGGTTTAGGCTGACTGTTAGGGTGAGGGTTAGTGTTAGTGTTAGGCTTAGGGTGCAGGTTAGGGTTAGGTTTAGGGTTACGGTTCAGGTGAGTTGTAGGGTTAGGGTTAGTGTTAGTGTGAGGGCTAGGGTGAGGGTGAGGGTTAGGATTAGGAATAGGGTGAGAATCAGGTTTATGGTTAGGGTTAGGGTGAGGTTGAGGGTGAGGGTGAGTGTAAGGGTTAGGATTAGGTTTAGGGTGAGGGTTAGTGTGAGGGTGAGTTTAAGGTTAGCATTAGGGTTAGTGTGAGGGTGAGGGTTAGGATTAGGTTTACGGTGAGAGCTAGGATGAGGGTGAGGGTTAGGGTAGGGATAGAGTGAGGATTAGGGTTAGGGTTAGGGTGAGGGTTAAGGTGAGGGTGAGGGTTATGGTTAGCATTAGGGTTAGGGTTAGTATTAGGCTGAGGGTTAGGGTTAGGTTTAGGTTTAGGTTGAGGGTGAGGGTGAGGTTTAGCCTTAGAGTTAGGTTGAGGGTTAAGTTTAGGATGAGGGTTAGGGTTAGTGTTAGGTTTAGGGTGAAGTTGAGGGTTAGGTTTAGGGTAAGGTTTAGGTTTAGGGTTATGGTTAGGTTAGTGTGAGGGTTAGTGTTGGGGTTAGGGTTAGTGTTAGGTTGAGGGTAAGTGTTAGTGTGTGGTTAAGGATTAGGGCGTGGTTTAGGGTTAGGGTTAAGTTTAGGATTAGGGTGAGGGTGATGTTTAGGATTAGAGTTAAGGTTAGGGTGAGGGTTAGGGTAAGGTTTAGTGTTAGGGTTTGGTTTATGGTGAGGTTTAGGGCGTGGGTGAGGGTTAGGGTTAGGGTTAGGATTAGGATTAGGATTAGGGTTAAGGTGAGGGTGAGTGTGAGGTTTAGATTTAGGGTTAGGATTAGACTTAGGGTGAGGGTGAGGGTGAGGGTTAGGGTGAGGTTTAGGCTTAGGCTTAGGGATAGAGTATGGGCTAGGGTGAGGGTGAGGGTTTGGGTTAGGGTTAGGGTATGGGTTAGGGTGAGGGTTAGGGTTAGGGTTATTGTTGGGGTTAGGTTTGGGGTTAGGTATAGGCTTAGTGTTAGGTGGAGGGTGAGGGTGAGAGTGAGGGTTAGGGTTAGTGTCAGGCTTAGGGTAAGGGTTAGGGTTAGGGTTAGCGTGAGGTTAAGGGTTAGGTTGAGATTTAGTGTGAGGGTGAGGGTTAGGGTTAGGCTAAGGGTGAGGGCTAGGGTGAGGTTTAGGGTTAGGTTTAGGGTGAGGTTTAGGGTGTGCTTTAGGGTTAGGTTTAGGGTGAGCTTTTGGGTAAGGGCAAGTGTTCGGGTGAGGTTTAGGGTGAGGATGAGTGTTAGGTTTACGGTTAGGGGTAGGGTGAGGGTTAGAGTTAGGGTTTAGGGTTAGTGTGAGGGTTTTGTTTAGTGTTAGGGTTACGGTTATGGTGAGGTTTAGGGTGGGGTGAGGTTTAGGGTTAGGATTAGGATTAGGGTTAAGGTGAGGGTGAGTGTGAGGGTTTGGGTTAGGGTTAATGTTAGGATTAGACTTAGGATTAGACTTAGGGTGAGGGTGAGGGTGAAGGCAAGGGTTAGGTTTAGGGTGAGGTTTAGGGTTAGGGTTAGGGTGAGGGTTAGGGTGAGGGTGAGGGTGAGGGTGAGGGTGAGGGTGAGGGTTAGGGTGTTGATGACGGTTAGTGTTAGGGTGAGGTTTAAGGTGACGGTGAGGGATAGGGTGAGGGTGGTGGTTAAAGTTAGTGTGAGTATTAGGTTTAGGGTTAGGGATAAGGTTATGGTGAGGGTAAGGGTTAGGGTTAGGTTTAGAGTGAGGGTGAGGGTTAGGGTTAGGGTTAGGTTTACGGTGAGGTATAGGGTTTGGGTAAGGGTTATGGTGAGGTTGAGTGTTAGATTTAGGGTTTGGATGAGGTTTAGGGTTAGGGTGAGGGTTAGGGATAGGGTTAGGGTTACGGTGAGGGTTATTGTTAGGGTTCGGGTTTGAGTTAGGGTGAGTATGAGGGTGAGGATTAGTGTTAGGATTATGGTTAAGGTTAGTGTTAGGCAGAGGGTGAGGGTGAGGGTGAGGGTTAGGTTTAGGGTTAGGGTTAGGGTGAGTGGTAGGGTTAGGGTTAAGGTGAGGGTTAGGGTTAGGATTCGGGTTAGGGTTAGGTTGAGGGTGAGGGTTGGGGTTAGGTTTAGGGTGAGAGTGAAGGTGAGTGTTAGGGTTAGGGTTAGTTTTAGGATTAGGGTTAGGTTTAGGGTAAGGGTAAGGGTTAGGGTGAGGGTTAGGTTTATGGTGAGTGTGAGGGTTAGGTTTAGGGTTAGGGTTAGGGTGAGGGTGAGGGTTACGTTTATGGCTAGTGTTAGGGTGTGGACTATGGTGAGGGAGAGGTTTAGGGTGAGGGTTAGGGTTAGGGTTAGGGTCAGGGGTAGGTTGAGGGTTACGATTAGGGTAAGGACTATGGTTAGGCTGAGGGTGAGGTTGAAGTTGATGGTGAGGGTTAGGTTTAGAGTGAGGGTTAGTGTGAGGGTGAGGGGGAAGGGGAGAATTTGGTTTTGGGTTAGAGTTAGGTTGAGGGTGAGTGTTAGGATTAGGGGTAGCAGTAGGTTTAGGCTGAGGTTGAGGGTGATGCTGAGGGTGAGGGTTAGGTTAGGGTGAGGGTAAGGGTTAGGGTGAGGATGAGGGTTAGGGTTAGGGTGATTTTTAGGGTGAGGGTGAGTTTGAGTGTGAGGTTTAGGGTGAGTGTGAGGGTGAGTGTGAGTTTGACGATTAGGATTAGGTTTAGGATGAGGGTAAGGGTTATCGTTAGGATTGGGATTAGTGTAAGGCTTAGGCTGAGGGTGAGGGTGAGGGTGACGTGAGGGTTAGGGTTAGGGTTAGGTTGAGGGTTAGGGTTAGTGTGAGGGTTAGGGTGAGGGTGAGCTTGAGGTTCAGGTTGAGGTTGAGAGTGACGTTGAGGTTGAGGGTTAGGGTTAGGATTACGGTTAGGGTGACGGTGAGGGTGAGGGTTAGGGTTAGGGTTAGTGTTATTTTTATAGTTAGGGTTAGGGATAGTAATAGGGTTAGAGTGAGGGTGAGGGTTAGCATGAGGGTAAGGGTTAGGGTTATGGTTAGGGTGAGGGTGAGGGTGATACTTAGGGTTAGGTTTAGGGTTAGGGTAAGGGTTCAGATGAGGGTTAGGTTGAGGGTTAGAGTTAGGCTTAGTGTGAACTTTAGGTTTAGGGTTATGGTTAGGGTGAGGGCAAGGTTTATGGTGAGGGTTAGGTTGAGTTTGAGGGTTAGGGTTAGGGAGAGGGTTAGGGTGAGATTTAGGGTTAATGTTAGGGTTAAGGTTAGGGTGAATCTAATGGTTATAGTGAGAGTTATTGTGAGGGTGAGGGTTTGGGTTAGGGTGAGGGTAAGTGTTAGGGTTAGGGTTAGTGTGAGGGTTTGGTTCGGGTTAGCATTAGGGTTAGGTTCAGGGTGAAGGTTAGGTTGATGTTTAGGGTTAGTGTTCGGGATAGGGTGAGTATTAGGGTTAGTGTGAGGGTGAGGGTCTGGATTAGGGTTAGGGTTAGATTTAGGGTGAGGGTGAGGGTGAGGGTTAGGGTTAGGTAACATTGAGGGTGAGGGTTAGGGTTTGGTTTAGAATTAGTGTGAGGGTGATTGTGAGGGTTAGGGTTAGGATTAGGGTTATGGTTATGGTTAGGTTTAGGATGAGGGTGAGGGTGAGGCTTATGGTTAGGGTTAGGGTGAAGTTTAGGTTTAGGGTGTGGACTATGGTGAGTGTGAGTGTTAGGGTGAGTGTGAGGTTGAGGTTGAGGGTTTCGATTAGGTAATGGTTAGGGTTAGGGTTAGGGTGAGGATTAGGGTGAGGTTTAGGTTGAGGGTTACAGTTAGGGTGAGGATTAGGGTGAGGCTGAGGGTTAGGGTGAGGGTTAGTGTTATGGCGAGGATTAGGGTTAGGCTTATGTTGATGCTGAGGGTTAGGTATACGGTAAGGGTTAGGGTTACGGTGAGGGTTAGGGTTAGGGTTAGGGTTAGGGTGAGGGTGAGGGTGAGGGTGAGGGTTAGGGTTAGGGTGAGGTTTAGCGTTAGGGTTAGGGTTAGTGTAAGTTTTAGAGTTAGGGTGAAGGTTAGGATTAGGGTTAGGGTGAGGTTTAGGGTGAGGGTGAGGGTTAAGGTGAGGGTGAGGGTTAGGGTGTGGGTGAGGATTAGGGTTAGGTTGAGTGTTAGTGTTAGGTTTAGGGTTAGTGTGAGGGTGAGGGTTAGGGTTAGCGTTAGGGTTAGGTTGAGGGTTTGGATTAGGGTTAGGGTTAGTTTGAGGGTTAGAGTGAAGGGTAGGGTTAGGGTTAGGGTGAGGGTTAGGGTGACAGTGAGGTTTAGGGTGAGGGCGTGTGTGAGGGTAAGGGTTAGGTGTAGGGTTAGGGTGAGTTTAAGTGTGAGGCTTAGGTTTAGGAATAGGGTTAGGCTTAGGGTTAGGGTGAGTGTTAGGGTGTGGATGAGGCTAAGGTTTAGGGTGAGGATTAGGGTTAGAGTTAGGTTTATGGTGAGGGTAAAGTTAGGGTGAGTTTCAGTATGAGGGTTAGGGTTAGGGTTAGGGTGAGGGTGAGGTATAGGTTTTGGGTTAGGGTTAGGGTCAGGGTTAGGGTTAGGTTTAGGGTTAGGGTGAGGGTGAGGGTGAGGTTTAGGATTAGGTTTAGGGTTAGAGTTAGGGTGAGGGTGAGGGTTAGGGTTAGTATTAGAGTTAGCCTGAGGGTGAGGGGGAGTGTTAGGGATAGGGTGAGTTTTATGGGTAGGGTTATGGTTAGGGTGAGGGTTAGGGTTACGGTTAGGGTTAGGATGAGCGTTAGGCTGAGGTTTAGGTTTAGGGTTAGTGTGAGGGTTAGGTTTAGGGTTTGGGTGAGGGTTAGGGTTAGGTTTAGGGATAGGATAAGGGTTAGGTTGAGGGTTAGGTTTAGGGCTAGTTTGAGGGTTAGGTTTATGTTTAGGGTTAGCATCAGGGTAAAGGTTAGGGTGAGGATTAGGGTGAGGGTGAGGATAAAGGTTAGGGTGAGGGTTATGGCAAGCGTGAGGGTTAGGGTTAGGGTGAGCGTTAGGTTGCGGGTTAGGGTGAGGGTTCGGGTGAGGGTAAGGGTTTGGATGATTGTAAGTTTGTGAGTGAGGGATAGGAATATGTTGTGTGTAAGGGTTAGAGTGAGGGTTATGGTGAGGGTTAGGTTTATGGTGGGGGTTAGGGTTAGAGTTAGGTTGAGGGTTAGGTTTAGGGTGATGTTTATTGTGAGAGTATGGTTTCGGTTGAGGGTGAGTATTCGGCTGAGCGTGAGGGTTAGGATGAGGGTGAAGAGTAGGGTTACAGTTAGGGTTAGGGAGATGGGTAGTGTGAGCATTAGGGTTCGGATTAGGGTTAGGATTAGGGTTAGAGTGAGGAGGATGGTGAGGGTTAGGGTGTGGGTAAGTGTTATGGTTAGGGATAGGGTTAGTGCTAATGTGAGGATGAGGGTTAGTGTGAGGGTGAGGGTTACATTTACGTTTGGGTTAGGGTTAGGGTGAGGATTAGGTTGAGGGTGAGGGTTAAGCTGAGCTTAGGGTTAGAATGAGGGTTTGGGTTCGGTGAGGGTGAGGGTTAGTGTTAGGGTTAGGTTTAGGTTGAGGGTGATTGTGAGGGTTAGGATTAGGAATAGGTTTAGGGTTACGGTGAGGTTGAGGGTCAGTGTGAGGGTGAAGGTTAGGGTTAGGTTTAGGGTTATGTTTAGGGTGAGGGTTACGGCTAGTGTGAGGGTTATGATTAGGGTTAGGGTTAGGGTCAGGGTAAGGGTAAGGGTTAGGGTGAGGGTTAGGGTGAAGGTGAGGATTAGGGTTCGGGTTACGGTTAGTGTTTGGGTGAGGGCTAGGGTCAGGGTGAGGGTCAGTGTGAGGGTTAGGTTGAGGGTTTCTTTTCGGTCAGGGTTAGGGTTATTGTGAGGATTAGCGTGAGGGTGAGTGTTAGTGTTAGGGTGATGTTTAGGGTGCGGATGAGGGTGAGGGTGAGGGTGAGGGTGAAGGTTCAGGTGAGGGTGAAGTTAGGTGTGGTTGAGGATTAGTGTTAGGGTTAGGGTTATGGGGAGGGTAAGGTATAGGGTGAGGTTTATTGTGAGGATGAGGGTTATGGTTAGTGTTAGGGTTAGGGTGAAGTTTAGGGTGAGGAATTGGTTTTGGTTTAGGGTTAGGGTGAGGGTGACATATAGGGTGAGTTTTAGTGTTAGGGTGAGTGTTAGGGATATGGTTAGGGTGAGGGCGAGGGTTAGGGTTAGGGTTAGAGTTAGGGTGAGGGTGAGGGTTAGGATTAGGGTAAGGATTAGGGTTGGGCTGAGGGTGAGGGTGACTGTAAGAGTGAGGGTTTGGGTGAGGGTTAGGGTTAGGGTGAGGGTTAGGGTTAGGGTGAGGGTGAGGGTGAGGATTAGGGTTAGGGTGAAGGTGTGGGTAAGTGTTAGGGTGAGGGTTAGGGCGAGGGTGAGGTTTAGGCTTAGGGTGAGGGTAAGGTTTAGAGTGAGGGTAAGGGTAAGTTTGAGGGTTAGGGTGAGGGTGAGGGTTAAGGTTATCATTAGGGTTATGGTGAGGGTGAGGGTTAGGGTGAGGTTTAGGGTTAAGATTAAGGATAGTGTGAGGATTAGGGTTAGGGTTAGGTTTAGGGTGAGGGTTAGGCTGAGGGGTAGGGTTAGGCATAGAGTGACTTAGGTTTAGTGTGAAGTTTAGATTTAGGGTTAGGTTTAGGATTAGTGTTAGGGTTAGGTTGAGGGTGAGGGTGAGGGCTAGGGTTAGGGTTATTGTGAGGGTTAGTGTTAGGGTGCGGGTTAGGTTTAGGGTGAGGGTTAGGATTAAAGTAAGGTTGAGGGTGAGGGTTAGGGTTACGGTTAGATTTAGGGTGAGGGTCAGGGTGAGGGTTAGGTTTAGGTTGAGTGTTAGGTTTAGGGTGAGGGTTAGGGTTAGGGTGAGCATTAGCGTGATGGTGAGGTTTAGGGTGAGGGTGAGGGTTAGGATTAGATTTAGGGTTAGGGTGAGTGTTAGGGTTAGAGTTAGGGTGAGATTTAGGTTGAGGTGGAGGGATATGGTTAGGTTGAGGGTTAGGATTAGTGTGAAGGTTAGGGTTAAGGTTAGGTTTAGTGTGAGGATACTGTTTATGGTTAGGGTTAGTTTGAGGGTGAGGGTTAGGGTGAGCGTTAGAGTTAGGTTCAGTGTGAGGGTTAGGGTTAAGGTGGTGCTTAGGGTTAGGTTGAGGGTTAGTGTTAGGGGGAAGGGGAGTTTGAGGGTTAGGGTTAGGGTGAGGGTGCGGGTGAGGTTAGTTTAGGATTAGGGTTAGAGTTAGGGTTAGGCTGAGTGTGATGGGGGAAGTGAGGGTGAGGGTTAGGGTTAAGGCTAGGGTGAGGATTAGGGTTAGTGTGAGGGTTAGTGTGATGGTGAGGTTCAGAGTGAGGTTGAGGTTTAGAATGAGGGTGAAGGCGAAGTTGAGGGTTAGGGTTAGGATTAGGGTTAGGATGAGTTTTAGGGTTAGGGTTAGGGTTAGAGTTATTGTTAGGGTTAGAGTAAGGCTGAGAGAGAAGGGGCGGTTGAGGGTGAGGGTGAGGGTTAAGGTTAGGGTTAGGGTGAGGGCTTCGGTGAGGGTGAGGGATAGGCTGAGGGTGAGGGTGAGAGTTTCTGTTAGGTAAAGGTTACGGTTAGGGTGAGGATTAGGGCGAGAGTGAGGATTAAGCTGAGGTTAGGTTCAGGGTGAGGTTTAGGGTTAGGTTGAGGGTGAGGGTTAGGGTTAGGGTGATGTTTAGGGTGAGGGTGAGGGTTAGGTTGAGGGAGAGGGTGAGGGTGATGTTTAGGGTTAGGGTTAGGGTTAGGTTTAGGGTGAGGGTGAGTGTTAGGTTTAGGAATAGGATTAGGGTGAGGGTCAGGGGGTGAGGGGGAAGGTTAGGGTCAGCGTTAGGGTTAGGGTTAGAGTGAGGGTTACGGTTAGTGTGAGGGTTATGGGTAGGTTTAGGGTAAGGGAAAGGGTTAGGCTGAGGGTTAGGGTGAGTGTGAGGGTTTGGATTAGGGTTTGTGTAAGTGTTAGGGTGAGGGTTAGGGTTTGGGTGATGTTTAGAGTGAGGGTGAGAGGGTGAGTATGAGGCTTCGGGTGATGGTGAGGGTTAGGGTGTGGGTGAGCATTAGGGTTAGGTTGAGGGTTAGCGTTATGGGTAGGTTTTGGGTTAGGTTGAGGGTTAGGGTTAGCATTAGGATCAGGGTGAGGGGTAGGGAGAGGGGTAGGTTTAGGTTTAGGGTGAGGTTTAGGGTGAGGCTGAGGGTTAAGTTGAGGGTCTGGGTGAGGGTTAGGGTTAGGTTTTGGGTTAGAGTTAGGGTGAGTTTGAGGGTGAAGGTTAGGTTTAGGATTAGGGTGAGGGTTAGGTTTATGTTGAGGCTTAGGGACAGTGTTAGGGTTAGGGTAACTGTGAGGGTGAGTGTTAGGTTTAGGTTTAGGGTTACAGTTAGGGTGAGGGTAAGGGTTAGGATTAGGGTTAGGGTTAGGATGAGGGTTAGGCTGAGGGTTAGGAGTAGGTTAGGGTGAGGTTTAGGGCTAGGTTTAGGGTTAGGATAAGGGTTAGGCTGAGGGTTAGGGTTAGGGTTAATGTGAGGGTTAGGTTTAGGGTTAGGGTAAGGGTTAGGGTGAGGGTAAATGTTAGGGTGAGAGTTAGGGTGAGGGTGAGTTTTAGGGTTAGGGTGAGGGTTAGGGTCAATTTAAGTTTAGGTTTAATGTTAGGGTGAGGGTAAGGGTGTGGGTAAGTGTTAGGGTGAAGTTTAGGTTGAGGGTGAGTGTTAGTATCAAGGTTAGGTTTAGGTTTAGGTTTTGGGTGAGGTTTAGGGTTTGGGTAAGTGTTAGGGTGAGGTTTAGGGTGAGGGTGAGTTTTAGGGTTAGGGTGAGGGTTAGGGTCAAGTTTAAGTTTAGGTTTAGGGTTAGGGTGAGGGTAAGGCTGTGGGTAAGTGTTAGGGTGAAGTTTAGGTTGAGGGTGAGTGTTAGCATCAAGGTTAGGTTTAGGTTTAGGGTTTGGGTGAGGTTTAGGGTTTGGGTAAGTGTTAGGGTGAGGTTTAGTGTGAGGGTGAGGGTTAGGGTTAGGGTGAGGGTAAGTGTTAGGGTGAGGTTTAGGGTGAGGCTGAGTGTTAGGGTTAGCATTAGGGTGAGGGTGAGGGTGAGGCTTACGGTGATTTTTGGGTTAAGATTAAGGATAGGGTGAGGATTAGGGTTAGGGTTAGTTTGAGGGTGAGGGTTAGGGTGAGGGGTAACATTAGAGTTTGGGTGAGGGTTAAGTTTAGTGTGAGGGTTAGGGTTAGTTTTAGGGTCACAGTAAGGGTTAGGGTGAGGGTTAGGGTGAGTGTGAGGTAGGGTGAGGGTTAGGGTTAGGGTGAGGGTTAGGGATAGGTTTAGGGTTAGGGTGAGGTTTACGGTTAGGGTTAGGATTAGAGTTAGGGTGAGGGTAAGGCTTAGGGTGAGGTTTAGGGTGAGGTAGAGGGTTATGGTTGGGGGAGTGTGAGGGTGAGGGTGAGGGTTAGTGTTAGGATGAGGGTTAGGGTTAGGGTTAGGGTGAGGGTGAGGTTTAGGGTGAGGGTTAGTGTTAGGGTTAGGGTGAGTGTTAGCTTTAGGGTTATGTTTAGTGTGAGGGTGTGTGTTAGGGTGAGGGTGAGTGTTAGTGTGAGAGTTAGAGTTAGGGTTAGGTTTAGGGATACGTTTAGGGTGAGGGTAAGGTTTAGGGTGAGGGTTAGCTTGAGGGTGAGGGTGAAGGTTAGTGTGAGTGTTAGGGTTATGGATAGTGTTAGGATGAGGTTTAGGGTCAGGGTTAGGTTTAGGGTTAGTGTGAGGATTCCGGTTAGGTTGAGGGTTAGTATAAAGTATAGGGTGAGGGTTAGGTTTACAGTTAGTGTGAGTGTTAGGTTTAGGGTTTGGGTTTGGGTTATGTTGAGGGTAAAGTTTATGGTGAGGGTTAGGGTGAGGCTGAGGGTTAGGGTTATGGTGAGGTTTAGGTTGAGTGTTAGGATCAGGTTTACGGTTAGGGTAAAGCTGAGGGGGAAGGGGAGGTTGAGGGTGAGGATTAGGGTTAAGGTGAGGGATAGGTTGAGGATTTGGGTTACGTTTAGATTTAGGGTGAGGGTTAGGCTGAGGGGTAGGGTTAGGTTTAGGTTGAGGCTTAGGTTTAGTGTGAGGTTTAGGGTTAGGGGTAGGGTGAGGGTTAGGTTTAGGGTGTTGGTTAGGTTTAGGGTTAGGGTGAGGTTTAGGTTTTGTGTGAGGGTTACAGTTAGGGTTAGGGTGAAGGTAAATTTTAGGGTGAGGTTTAGGGTTAGGATGATGTTTAGGGTTAGCTTTAGGTTTAGGTTTAAGGTTAGGATGAGGGTTAGGGTTAGGGTGAGGGTGAGGGTGAGGGTGAGGGTGAGGCTTAGGTTTAGGATTATTGTTAGGGTTAGGTTAAGGGTTCGGGTTAGGTGTAGTGTGAGGGTTATGGTCAGGGTAAGTGTTAGGGTGAGGGTTAGGGTTATGGTTAGGTTTAGTGTGAGGGTCAGGGTGAGGGTTAGGGTTAGTTTGAGGATTAGGGTTAGGGTGAGGTTTAGGGTTAGCATTAGGGTGAGAGTTAAGGTTAGGGTTAGTGTTAGGGTTAGAGTGAGGTTTATGGTCAGGGTTAAGTGGAGGATTACGGTGAGGGATATGGTTAGGGTAAGTGTTAGGGTTAGGGTTAGGCTGAGGGTGAGGGTGAAAGTGAGTGTGAGGTTAGGGTTAGGGTTAGCGTGAGGGGTAGTGTGAGGGGTAGGGTTAGGGTTAGGGTGAGGTTTAGGGTTAGTGTGAGGGTTAGGGTTAGGGTGAGGGTTATCGTGTGGATTAGCGTTAGGGTTAGGTTTAGGGTGAGGGTCGGATTGAAGGTTAGGGATTGGATTAGAGTTAAGGTTAGTATAATGCTGAGGGGGAAGGGGAGGTTGAGGGTGAGGGTTAGGGTGAGGTTTAGGGTCAGGGTGAGGGTGAGGGTTTCGGTTAGGTAAGTGTTAGGGTTAGGATTAGGATGAGGGTGGGGGTTAAGCTGAGGTTAGGTTTAGGGTGAGGGTTTGGGTTAGGGTTAGGGTGAGGGTTAGGGTTAGGGTGATGGTTAGGGTGATGGTGAGGGTTAGGGTTAGGGTTAGGATGAGGGTTAGGGTGAGCGGTAGGTTTAGGGTTAGGGTTAGTTTGCGGGTTATTCTGAGGATAAGGGTTAGGGTGAGGTTTAGGTTGAGGGTGAGGGTTAGTATTAGGGTAAGGGTAAGGCTTAGGTTGAGGGATAGGGTGAAAGTGAGGGTTAGGGTTAGCATTAGAGTTAGGGTGAGGGTGAGGGTTAGGGTGAGGTGTAGTGTGAGGATGTGGGTTAGGTTTAGTGTGAGGCTTAGGGTGAGGGTTAGAGTTAGGATTAGGGTTAGGGTGTGAGTGAGGTGTAGGGTGAGGTTTAGGGTTAGGGTGAGGGTTAGGGATAGGGTTAGGGTGAGGATGAGGGTGAGTGTTAGGGTTAGGTTTAGGGTAAGTGTGAGTTTGAGAGTTAGGATTAGGAATAGGGTTAGGGTTAGGGTTAGGCTGAGGGTGAGGGTCAGGGTGAGGGTGAAGGTTAGGGTTAGGGTTAGGTGAGGGTAAGTGTTACGGTGAGGGTTAGGGTTAGAATCAGGGTTAGGGTGAGGGTTAGGATTTGGGTGATGTTTAGGGTGAGGGTGAGGTTTAGGGTGGGGATGAGGGTTTGGATGAGGGTGAGGTTTCGGGTGATGGTTCCGGTTAGGGTGTGGGTGATGATTAGGTTTAGGGTGAGGGTTAGCATTATGTTTAGGGTTAGTTTGACGGTGAGGTTGAGGGGTAGGTTTAAGGTTAGGTTGAGGGTTAGGGTTATGGTTAGGGTTAGGGTGATGGTTAGGGAGCGGAGTAATGTTAGGGTTAGCATGAGGTTTAGGGTGAGTGTGAGGATTAGGGTTAGGTTGAGGGTTAGTGTTAGGGTTAGGGTTTGGTTGAGGATGAGGTATAGGGTGAGGTTTAGGGTTAGGGTGAGGGTTATGGATAGTGTTAGGTTAGAGTTAGGGTGAGTGTTAGGTTTAGGTTTAGGTATAGAATTAGGGTGAGGGTGACGGTGAGGGTTAGGATTAGGGTAAGGGTTAGGGTTAGTGTGAGGGTTAGGTTTAGGTTTAGGGTTCGTGTGAGGGTTAGGGTTTGGTTGATGTTTAGGGTGAGGGTGAGGTTTAGGGTGAGTATGAGAGTTTGGGTGTGGTTGTGGGTTCAGGTGAGTTTTCGGGTTAGGGTGTGGGTTGAGGATTAGGGTTAGGGTGAGGGCTATCATTAGTTTTAGGTCTAGTGTGAGTGTGAGGGTGAGGGGTAGGGTTAGGTTGAGGGTTAGGCTTAGGTTTAGGCTGAGGTGAAGGTCATCGTGAGGGTGAAGGTTAGGGTTAGGTTTGTAGTTAGGGTGAGGTTTAAGGTTAGTGTAAGGGTTATGGTTATGGTTATGGTTAGGGTTATGGTGAGCGTAAGGTTTAGGGTGAAGGATAGGGTTAGGGTGAGGGGTAGGGTTAGGGTTAGGGTTAGGGTGAAGGTTTGGGTTTGGGTGATGTTTAGGGTGAGGGTGAGGTTTTGGTTGAGGATGAGAGTTTGGGGGTGGGTGTGGGTTCAGGTGAGATTTCGGGTTAGGGTGTGGATGAGGATTAGGGTTAGGGTGAGGGTTCTCATTACGTTTAGGTTTAGTGTGAGGGTGAGGGTGAGGGGTAGGTTTAGCTTGAGGGTTAGGGTTAGGGTGAGGTTTAGGATGATGGCTAGAGTGAGAGTTAGGGTTAGGGTGATGTTTATTGTGACTTTGAGTGTTAGAGTGAGGGTGAGTGTTCGGGTGAGGGTTCGGGTTCGGGTTAGGGTGAGGATTAGGGTGTGGTTGAGGTTTAGGTTTAGGATGAGAGTCAGGGTGAGGTGAAAGGATAGGGTTAGGGTGAGGGTTAAGGTTAGTGTGAAGGTTAGGGTTAGGGTTAGGGTTAGTGTGAGGTTAAGATTTAGGGTGTGGGTTAGTGTGAGGGTGAGGGTTAGGGTTAGCGTTAGGGGTAGGGTGAGGGTTAGGATGAGGTTTATGGTTAGGGTGAGGGTTAGGATTAGGGTTAGTGTGAGGGTTTGAGTTAGCGTGATGTTTAGTTTGAAGTTGAGGGTTAGTGTGAGGGTGAGGGTGAGGGTGAGGGTTAGGGTGAGTGTGTGGGTGCGGGTGAGGGTGAGGGTGAGGGTTAGGGTTAGGTTTAGGGTGAGGGTGAAGTTTAGGGTTAGGGTTAGGGTTAGGATTGGGCTGAGGGTGAAGGTGAAAGTGAGGGAGGGGGTTAGGGTTAGGGTTAGGGTTATTGTTAGTGTTAGGGGTAGTTGAGGGTGAGGGTGAGAGTTAGCATTAGGGTTAGGATTAGGTTTAGGTTTAGGGTAAGGTTGAGGGGTAAGGGGAGGTTGAGTGTGAGGTTTAGGGTTAGGGTTTGGTTCAGGGTGAGGGTTAGTGTTAGGTTTAGGGTTAGTATAAGGGTTAGGCTGAGGGTAAGGGTTAGGGTTAGTGTGTGGGTTAGGTTTAGGGTTAGGGTTTGGGTTAGGTTGAGGGTAAAGGTTAGGTTGAGGGTTAGGGAGAAGGTGAGGGTTAGGGTTACAGTGAAGGTTCGGGTGAGGTTTAGAGGTAGGGTTATATTTAGGGTTGGCGTGAGGGTTATGGTGAAGGTTAGGTTGAGGTTTAGGGTTAGGGTGAGGTTTATGGTGTGGGTAACTGTCAGAGTGAGGTTTACGGTGAGGGTGAGGGTTAGGAGGAGGAGGAGGGTTAGTGTTAGAATTAGGGTTAGGGTGAGGTTGAGGGTTAGGGTGAGGGTTAGGGTTAAGTTTAGGGATAGGGTGAGGATTAGTGTTCGGATTAGTCATAGGGTGAGGGTTATGCTGAGTGTTAGGGTTAGATTTAGTGTGAGGGTTAGGTTTAGTGTGAGGATTAGGGTTAGGGTTAGGGTGAGGTTTAGGTTTAGTGTGAGGGTTAGGGTTAGTGTTAGGGTGAGGGTGAGGGTTTGGGTGAGGTTTAGGGTGAGGGTGAGGTTTAGGATTAGCATTAGATTTAGGTTCAAGGTTAGGATGAGGGTTAGGGTTAGAGTGAGAGTGAGGCTTAGGTTTAGGATGAGGGTTAGGGTTAGGGTGAGGTTCGGGTTAGGTTTAGGGTTAAGGTTAGGGTCAGGGTAAGTGTTAGGGTGAGGGTTAGAGTTATGGTTAGGTTTAGTGTGAGGGTCAGGATGAGGGTTAGGGTTAGGTTGAGGATTAGGGTTAGGGTGAGGTTTAGGTTTAGGGTTAGGGTGAGAGTTAGGGTTAGGGTTAGTGTTAGGGTGAGGGTGAGGGTTATGGTCAGGGTTAGATGGAGGATTAAGTTTAGGGTTAGGGTTAGGTAAGTGTTAGGCTTAGGGTTAGGCTGAGGGTGAGGGTGAAAGTGAGGTTTAAGGTTAGGGTTAGGATTAGGGTGAGGGGTAGAGTGACGGGTAGGGTTAGGGTTAGGGTGAGGTTTAGGGTTAGTGTGAGGGGTAGGGTTAGGGTTAGTGTGAGGATAAGGGTTAGGTTGAGGGTTAGGTTGAGGGTGGGGTTTAGGGTTATCGTTAGGTTTAGGGTGAGTGTTAGTGTGAGGGTTAGGGTTCAGGTTAGTGTTAGGATTCAGGTTAGGGTGAGGATTAGGGTTAGGGTGATGTTTATGGTGAGGGTGAGGGATAGGGTGAGGGTGAGGATTAGGGTTAGTGTTAAGGTTAGGATGAGAGTTATGGTGAGGATTAAGGTTAGGTTTAGGGTTAGGTTGAGGGTGAGGTATAGGGTGAGGGTTAGGCTTAGGGTGAGGGTTAGGGATAATGTTAGGTTAGGGTGAGGGTGAGGGTCAGTGTTAGGTTTAGGTTTACGTTTAGATTTAGGGTGAGTGTGAGGATAAGGGATAGGATTAGTGTTAGGTTTAGGGTTAGGATGAGGATTAGGCTGAGGGTTAGGTTTAGGGTTAGTGTGAGGGTTAGGGTTAGGGTTAGGGATAGATTTAGGCTTATCATAAGGTTTAGGCTGAAGGTTAGAGTTAGGGTTAGTTTGAGCGTTAGGTTTAGGGATAGGTTAAGTGTCACGGTGAAGGTAAGGTTACGGTGAGGTTTAGGGTGAGGGTGAGGGTTAGAATTAGGGTGAGCGTTGTGGTGAAGTTTTAGGGTGAAGTTTTGGGTTAGGTTCAGGGTGAGGGTGAGGGTGTGGGTAAGTTTTAGGTTGAGGGTTGTGTTGAGGGTGAGTTTTAGGTTTAGAGTGAGGGTAAGGGTTAGCGTGAGTGTTAGGGTCAGGGTGAGGGTTAGGGTTAGCATTAGGTTTAGGGTGAGGGTTATGGTGAGTTTTTGCCTTAAGGTTAATGATAGGGTGAGGATTAGGGTTAGGGTTAGGTTTGTGGTGAGCATTAGGCTGAGGGGAAGGGTTAGGTTTAGGGTGAGTGTTAGGTTTATTGTGAGGGTTAGGATTAGGGTTAGCGTGACGGTAAGGGTTAGGGTGAAGGTTAAGGTGAGTGTGAAGTTTAGGGTTAGCATTAGTTTTAGAGTTAGGGTTAGGATGAGTGTTAGCATTAGGTTTAGAGTTAGGGTTAAGGTGAGGGTGAGGATTCGGGTGAGGGTGATTTTTTCATTCAGGTAAGGGTTAGGGATAGGGTTAGGGTGAGGTTTAGGGTGAGGGTGAGGGTTGTCGTTAGGGTTAGATTTAGGGTGGGTGAGGGTGAAGGTTAGTGTTAGGATGAAGGTTAGGGTTAGGGTGAGGGTGAGGGTGAGGGTGAGAGTTAGGGTTAGGGTTATGGTGAGGGTTAGGTTTGGGTGATGTTTAGTGTGAGGGTAAAGGTTAGGGTGAGGGTGAGTGTTCTGTTGAGAATTAGGGTTAGGGATTGCGTTAATGTGAGGGTAGGGGTTAGGATGAGGGTTACGGTGAGGGTGAGGTTTATGGTTAGGTTGAGTGTTAGGTTTAGGGTTAGGGTTATGGTGAGGGTGAGGGTTAGGGTGAGCAGAAGGTTTAGGGTTAAGTTTAGTTTGCAGGTTAGGTTGAGGGTAAGGGTTAGGGTGAGGTTAAGGGTGAGGGTGAGTTTTAGGGTTAGGGTGAGGGTAAGGGTTAGGGTGAGGGTTTGGGTTAGGGTTAGGGTTAAGGTGAGAGCTAGGGTGAGGGTGAGGTTTAGGGTTAGTGTTAGGGTGAGTTTTAGGGTTAGGGTTAGGGTTAGGGTGAGTTTTAGGATGAGGGTTAGGGTTATGGTGAGTGTTAGGGTTAGGGTTAGGGTGAGGGTTAGGGTTAGGATAAGGGTTAGGGTGAGGTTGAGTGTTAGGGTTAGGGTTAGGGTGAGGGTTAGGGTTAGGATAAGGGTTAGGGTGAGGGTGAGTGTTAGGGTTACGGTTAGGGTTAGGATTATTGTTAGTGTTATGGTTATGGTTACGTTTGCAGTGTGGGTTAGGGTTAGGGTTAGGGTTAGGTTTAGGGTGAGGTTAAGGGTGAGGGTGAGTTATAGGATTAGGGTGAGGGTAAGGGTTAGGGTGAGGGTTAGGGTTAGTGTTAGGGATAGGGTGAGGATTAGTGTTAGTGTGAAGGATAGGGAGAGGGTTAGGATTAGGGTTAGTGTTAGGATAAGGGTAAGGTTGAGGGTTAGTGTGAGGGTGAGGGTTAAGGTTAGGGTGAGGGTTAGGGTTAGGGTTATGGTCAGGGTGAGGGTTAGGGTGAGCCATAGGTTTAGGATTAGGGTTAGTTTGCAGCTTAGGGTGAGGGTAAAGATTAGGGTGAGGTTTAGGGTGAGGTGAGGTTTAGGATTAGGGTGAGGTTAAGGGTTAGGGTTAGGGTTAGGTTGAGGGTGATGGTGAGGTTTAGGTTTAGGGTTAGGGTTATGGTGAGGGTTACGATTAGTGTGAGTGTTAGTGTTATGGTGCGAGTCAGGGAGAAGTTGAGGGTTAGAATGAGGGTGAGGGTGAGGGTGAGGTTTAGGGTTAGGATTAGGGTTAGGTTTAATTTTAGGGTTTGGGTTAGTTTTAGGGTTATTGTTAGGGTTAGAGTTTGGGTTAGGGTGAGGGTTAGGGTGAGGTTCAGCATTAGGGTTAGGTTTAGGGTTAGGGTGAGCACGAGGGTGAGTGTGAGGGTTTGGATGAGGGTGAGGGTGTTTCGGTTATGTAAGTGTTAGGGTTAGGGTGAGGATTAGGGTGAGGCTGAGTTTTAAGCTGATGTTAGGTTTAGTGTGATGGTTAGGGTTAGGGTTAGGGTAAGGATTAGGGTTAGGTTGATTGTTACGGTGATGGTGAGGGTGAGAGTTAAGATTAGTAATAGAGTTAGTGTTAGGGTTAGGCTGAGGTGAAGGTCAGTGTGAGGGTGAAGGTTAGGGTTAGGGTTAAAGTTAGGTTCAGGGTTACGGTTAGTGTGAGGGTGAGGGTGAGGGTTAGGGTGAGGTTGAGAGTTAGTTTTAGGGTGAGGGTTAGGATTAGGATGAGTGTTATGGTTAGGTTGAGTATGAGGGTTAGGGTTAGGTTGAGGATTAGGGTTAGGTGAGGTTTAGGGTTAGGGTTATGTGAGAGTTAGGGTTAGGGTGATGTTTATTGTGAGGGTGAGGGTGAGTGTTCGGTTCAGGATGAGGGTTCTGTTGAGGGTGAGAGTTAGGGTGTGGTTGAGGGTTAGGGTTACGGTGAGAGTTAGGTTGAGGTGTTGGGATAGGGATAGGTTAGGGTTTGTGTGAGGGTAAGGGTTAGGGTGAGAGTGAGGGTGAGGGTGCCAGTGTGGGTGAGGGTGAGAGTGAGGGTTATAGTTAGGGTTATGGTGGGGCTGAGGGTTAGGGTTAGGATGAGGGTTCAGGTTAGTGTGAGGGTTAGTGTGATGTTGAGGTTCAGGGTGAGGGTGAGTGTTAGAATGAGGTTTAGGTGAGGGTTAGGGTTAGGATTAGGATTAGGTTGAGTTTTAGGGTTAGGGTTAGTGTTAGGGTTATGGTTATTGTTATGGTTAGGGTTAGGGAGAGGTTGAGTGTGATGCTGAGGTTTAGCGTTAGGGTTAGGGTTAGGGTTAGGGTGAGAGTGGGGTTGAGGGTTAGGGTTAGGATTTGGGTTAGGGTTACAGTAAGGCTGAGGGGGAAGGGGAGGTTGAAGGGGAGGGTTAGGTTTAGGGTTAGGTTTAGGGTGAGGGTTAGGGTTAGGTTTAGGTTTATTATAAGGGTTAGGCTGAGGGTAAGGGTTAGGGTTAGTGTGAGTGTTAGGTTTAGGGTTAGGTTTTGGGTTAGGTTGAGGGTAAAGCTTAGGGTGCGGTTTAGGGAGAGGGTGAGAGTTAGGGTTAGGGTGAGGGTTAGGGTGAGGGTTAGGTTTAGGGTTATGGTTAGGTTTAGGGTGAGGGTTAGGGTGAAGTTTAGGTTTAGTTTTAGGGTTAGCGTGAGGCTTAGTGTGTCGGTAAGTGTTAGGGTGAGTGTTAGAATGAGGATGAGGGTTAGGGTTAGGGTGAGGTTTAGGGTTAGGGTGAGTGTTATGGTGAGGGTAAGGGATAGGGTTAGCATTAGGGTTAGGGTGAGGGTGAGGGTTAGGGTGAGGTTTATGGTTAAGGTTAGGTATAGGGTGAGGATTAGGGTTAGGGTTAAGTTTAGGGGGCGGGTTAGGCTGAGGTTTAGGGTTATGGTTAGGGTGAGGGTTAGGTTTAGTGTGAGGGTTAGGGTTAGCATTAGGTTTAGGGTTAGGTTTAGGATGAGGATTAGGGTTACGGTTAGGGTGAGGTTGAGGGTGAGGGTTAGGGTTAGGATGAGGGTTAGGGTTAGGGAGAGTGTGAGGGATAGTTTTAGGGTGAGGGTTAGGTATAGGATGAGGATTAGGGTTAGGGTGAGGGTGAGGGTTAAGGTTAAGTTGAGAGTTAGGGTTAGGGTGAGGTTTAAGGTTAGTGTTAGTGTGAGAGTTAGGGTTAGTTTGAAGTTTATTGTGAGGGTGAGTGTTATGCTGAGGCTGAGTGTTCCAGTGAGGGTGAGGTTTCGTGTGAGGGTTAGAGTGTGTTTGAGGGTTAGGGTTAGTATGAGAGTTAGGGTGAGGTGTTGGGATAGGGTTAGGTTTAGGGTTAGTGTGAGGATAAGGGTTTGGGTGAGGGTTAGGTTGAGCGTGAGGGTTATGGTTAGCGTTAGGGTTAGGGTGAGAGTTAGGTTTAGGGTGATGTTTAGGGTGAGATTGAGGTTAGTGTGAGGGTCAGGGTGAGGGTGAGGGTTAGGTTGAGGGTGGGGGTGAGTGTGAGGGAGAGGTTGAGGGTGAGGGTTATCTTTCGGGTTATGATGAGGGTGAGGGTGAGGGTTAGGATTAGGTTTTGGGTTATGGTTAGGCTGAGGGTGAGGGTGAATGTGAGGGTGAGGGTTAGGGTTAGGGTTAGGGTGAGGGTTAGGTTTAGTGTGGGGGTTAGTGTGATGGTGAGGGTCAGGATGAGGGTGAGTGTTAGAATGAAGGTGATGGTGAGGGTGAGGGTTAGGGTTAGGATTAGGGTTAGCGTGAGTTTTAGGGTTAGGTTTAGTGTTAGGGTGAGGGTTATTGTTAGGATTAGGGTTTTGGTGAGGGTGAGGGTTAGCGTTAGGGTTAGGATTAGGTATAGTGTGAGGGTGGGGTTGAGGGATAGGGTTAGGATTAGGGTTAGGTTTAGGGTAAGGCTGAGGGGCAAGGGGAGGTTGAGGGTGAGGTTTAGGTTTAGTGTTAGGGTTAGGTTGAGTATTAGGATTAGGTTTATGGTTAGTATAAATGTTAGGCTGAGGGTAAGGGTTAGGGTTAGTGCGAGTGTTAGGTTTAGGGTTAGTGTTTGGGTTAGGTTGAGGATGAGGGTTAGGGAGAGGTTGAGGGTTAGGGTTATGGTTAGGTTTAGGGTTAGGGTGAAGGTTAGGGTGAAGGTTAGGTTTAGGTTTAGGTTTCGGGTGAGGGTTAGGGTGTGGGTAAGTGTTAGGGTGAGTGTTAGGGTGTGGGTGAGGGTTACATTTAGGGTGAGGGTAAGGGTTAGGGTTAGCGTTAGGGTGAGGGTGAAGGTTAGGGTTAGCATCACGGTTAGGGTGAGGGTGAGGGTTAGGGTTAAGCTTAGTGATAGGGTGAGGGTTAGGTTTAGGGTTAGGTTTAAGGTGAGGGTTAGGCTGAGGGGTAGGATTAGGGTTAGGGTGAGGGTTAGGTTTAGTGTGAGGATTAAGGTTATGGTTAGGGTTAGGGTAAGTGTTAGGTTGAGGGTTAGGGTGAGAGTGCGGTTTAGGGTTAGCATTAGGCTTGGGGTTATGGTTAGGATGAGGGTTATGGTAAGTGTGAGGGTGAGGTCGAGGTTAGGGGTAGGATAAGGGTTAGGGTGAGGGTTAGGTTTAGGGAGAGTGTAAGTGTTAGGCTGATGGTTAGGGTTAGGTTTAGGGTGAGGGTCAGGGTGAGGGTTAGGGTGAGAGTTAGGGTTAGGGTTAGAGTTAGCGTGAGGGTGAGTGTTTTTGTCAAGGTTAGGTGGAGGATTAGTGTGAGGGTTAGTGTTAGGGTTAGTCTTAGTTTTAGGGTTAGGCTGTGGGTGAGGGTGAAAGTGAGGGTGAGGGTTAGGTTTAGGGTTAGGGTGAGGGGTAGTGTGATGTGTATGGTTAGGGTTAAGGTGAGGTTTAGGGTTAGTGTGAGGGTTAGGGTTAGGGTTAGGTTTAGGGTTAGTGTGAGGATAAGGGTTAGGTTGAGGGTGAGATTGAGGGTGAGGATTAGGTTTATCGTTAGTTTTAGGGTGAGGGTTAGTTTGAGGGTTAGGTTTAGGGTTAGGGTGAGGGTTACAGTTAGGGTGATGTTTAGGGTGAGGGTTAGGATGAGGGTGAGTGTGAGGGTTAGGGTGAGGGTGAGTGTGAGGGTTAGGTTTATGATTAGGGTTAGGTTTAGGGTTAGAGTTAGGGTGAGGCTTAGGTTTAGTGTGAAGTTAGGGTTAGGGTTAGGGTGAGGGTGAGGGTAAGTGTTTGGGTGAGGGTTAGGGTGAGTGTTAGGGTGATTTTTAGGGTTAGGGATTGGGTTAGGGTTAGGGTTAAGGTTATTGTTAGAGTTAGGTTTATGGTTAGGTTGAGGGTGAGGTTTAGCGTTAGGGATAGGTTTAGGGTTAGGGTGAGCGTGGGATTGAAGGTTAGGGTTAGGATTAGGGTTAGGGTTAGGGTAATGCTGAGGTTGAAGGGGAGGTTGAGGTTGAGGGTTAGGGTTAGGGTTAGGGTTTGGCTGAGGCCTTGGCTGAGGGTGAGGTTGAGGGTGAGGGTTTCGGTTAGGTAAGTGTTAGGGTTAGGGTAAGGATTCGGGTGAGAGTGAGTGTTAAGCTGAGTTTATGTTTAGGTTGAGGGTTAGGGTTAGGGTGACGGTTAACATTAGGTTTATGGTTAGTTTGAGGGTGAGGGTGAGGGGTAGGATTAGGGTTAGGTTAAGGGTTAGGGTTAGGGTTAGCGTTAGGGTTATGGTTAGGGAGAGTGGTAATGTTAGTGTTAGGGTCAGGTTTAGGTATGTGTGCCGGTTAGGGTTAGGTTTAGGGTTAGGTTGAGGGTTAAGGTTTAGGGTTAGGGTTAGGGTGTGGGTTAATGTTAGAGTTAGGGTTAGGGCTAGTTTGAGGTGAGGGCTAGGTTTAGGAATAGGGTTAGGGTGAGGGTTAGTGTTAGTGTGGGATTAGGGTGATGGTTAGGAGAGGGGTAATATAAGGTTTAGGGTGAGGTTTAGGTGAGTGTGAGGGTTAGGGTTAGTGTTATGGTTAGGGTTATGGTTAGGTAGAGGTTTAATGTCAGGATTAAGCTTAGGTTTAGGTGAGTTTGAGTGTTAGCGTTAGGGTTAGGGTTAGGTTGAGGGTTAGGGTTAGTGTTATGGTTAGGGTGATGGTTAGGTAGAGGGGTAATGTTAGGGTTAGGGTGAGGTTTAGGTGAGTGTGAGGGTTCGGGTGAGGGTGAGGTTTAGTGTGTGGGTGAGGGTTAGGGTTAGGGTGAGGATTAGTTTTAGGCTTAGGGTTAAGTTTATGGTGAGAGAAAGGGTTAAGGTGAGGTTTAGTGTGAGGATGAGGGTTAGGATTAGTGTTAAGTTTAGGGTGAGGGTTAGAGTGAGGGTTAGGGTTAGGGTTAGGATGAGCGTGACATATAGGGTGAGGGTTAGGGTTAGGATGAGGGTTAGGAATAGTGTTAGGTTAAGGTGAGGGTGAGGGTAAGTGTTTTGTTGAGGGTTAGGGTGAGGGTGAGGGTGTGGGTTAGTGTGTGGGTGAGGGTTAGGGTTATGGTGAGGATTAGGTTTAGACTGAGGGTTAAGGTTATGGTCAGGGTAAGGGTTATGCTTTCGTTTAGTGTGAGGGTGAGGGTTAGAGTTAGCGTTAGGGTTAGGGTGAGTGTTAGGGTTAGGGTTAGGGTGAGGGTGAGATATAGGGTGAGGTTTAGGGATAGTTTTCGGTTAAGGTGAAGATGAGGGTGAGTGTTAGGTTTAGGTTTAGGTTTAGAGTTAGGGTGAGGGTGAGGGTGAAGTTAGGATTAGGGTTAGGTTTAGGGTTAGGATGAGGGTTAGGCTGAGGGTTAGGTTTAGGTTTAGTGTGAGGGTTAGGGTTAGGGCTAGGTTTAGGGGTTTGGTGAAGGTTAGGGTTAGATTTAGGGTTAGCATAAGTTTTAGGCTGAGGGTTAGGCTTAGGTTAGTGTGAGGGTTAGGTGTAGGGTTAGGGTCAGGGTTAGGGTGAGGGTAACGGTTAGGGTGAGGGTTAGGGTGAGAGTGAGGGTTACGGTTAGGGTGAGCGTTAGGGTGAAGTATAGGTTTAGGGTTAGTGTTAGGGTGAAGGTGAGGGTGTGGGCAAGTGTTAGGGTGAGAGTTAGTGTGAGGGTCAGTTTTAGGTTTAGGGTTAGGTATAGGGTGAGTGTTAGGCTGAGGGGAAGGTTTAGGGCTAGTGTGAGGGTTAGGGTTAGCGTTAGGGTGACTGTAAGGGATAGGGTTCGGGTTAGGGTGAGTGTGAGGTTTAGGGTTAGCATTAGGTTTAGAGTTAGGGTTAGGGTGTGTGTTAGGGTTAGGTTTAGGGTTAGGGTTAGGGTGTGGGTGAGGCTTAGGTTTAGGGTTAGGGTGAGTGTTCGTTTTAGGGTGAGGGCTAGGGTGAGGGTGAGGATTAGGGTGAGGGTGAGTGTGAGGGTGAGGTTTTCAGTTAGGTAAGGGTTAGGGTTAGGGTTAAGGTGAGGTTTAGGGTGAGGGTGTGAGTTGGGGTTAGGGTAAGGTTTAGGGTCATGGTGAGGGTTAGGGTGAGGTTGAGGGTTAGGGTTAGGGTTTGGGTGAGTGTTAGGGTTAGGGTGATGTTTAGTGTGAGGGCGAGGTTTAGCGTGAGGGTGAGTGTTCTTTTGAGAATAAGGGTTAGGTTTAGGGTGAGGGATAGGGTTATTGTGAGTGTAAGGGTTAGGGTGAGGGTTAGGGTTTTGGTGAGTGTGAGGGTTAGGCTGTGCCGTCGGTTTAGGGTTAGGGTTAGTTTGTGGATTAGGGTGAGGGTAAGGGTTAGGGTGAGATTTAGGGTGAGGGTGATGGTTAGGGTTACGGTGCGGGTAAGAATTACGGTGAGGGTTAGGGTGAGGGTTTGGGTTAGGGTTAGGGATAGGGTGAGGATTAAGGTTAGTGTGAGGGTTAGGGTGAGGATTAGGATTAGGGTAAGTGTGAGGATAAGGGTTAGTGTGAGGGTTTGGGTGATGGTGAGGTGTTGGGTTAGTGTTAGGGATAGGGAGGGCATAAGGGTGAGGATTAAGTTTAGGGTGAGGTTTAGGGTTAGGTTTAGGGTGAGGGTTAGGGTTATGGTGATGTTTTTGGTCAGGGTGAGTGTTAAGGTGAGGGTGAGTGTTAGGTTTAGGGTTAGGGTTAGGGTGACGGTGAAGTTGAGGGTGAGGGTTAGGTTTAGGATTAGGGTTAGGGTTAGCGTTACGGTGAGTGTTAGGGTGAGGATAAGGGTTCCGGTGAAGGTCAGGATTAGGGTGTGTGCGAGGGTTAGGGTTAGGGTGAGTATTAGGGTTAGTGTTAGGGTTAAGGTTATGGTGAGTTTAAGGGTTAGGGTGAGATTTAGGGTGAAGTTAAGGGTTTGGGTTATCATTAGAGTTAGGATGAGGGTTTCGGTTAGGGTTAGGTTTAGGGTGAAGTTGAGGGTGAGGGTGAGGGTTAGGATTCGTGTTAGTGTGAGGGTTAGGGTTAGTGTGAGGGTGAGGGTGAGGGTGAGGTTTAGGGATATGGTAAGTGTTAGGATGAGGTCTAGGGTTAGGTTTAGCATTAGGGTTAGGGTTAGGGTGAGGATAACAGTGAGGGTTAGGGTTAGGTTCAGGGTTATAGTTAGGGTAAGGGCTAGCGTTAGCATGATGTTGATTGTGAGGGTGAGGTTTAGGGTGAGGGTGAGTGTTAGGGTGAGGGTGAGGGTTCGGTTGAGGGGGAGGATTAGTATGGGGTTGAGGGTTAGGGTTAGAGTGAGGGTTAGGGTGACTGTGATGGTTAGGGTGAGGGTTAGTGTTAGTGTTAGGGTTAGTGTGATAGTGAGGGTGAGGGTAAGGGTGAGGGTTAGGTTGAGGGTGAGTGTGAGGTTTAGGGTAAGGATTAGGGTTAGGGTGAGTTTCAGGGTTAGGGTTAGGTTGAGGGAGAGGGTTAGGGTTAGGGTTAGATTTATTTTTAGGTTAAGAGTTAAGGTTAGGGTGAGTGTGAGAGTGAGGTTTAGCGTTAGGGTTAGTGTTATGGTTCGGGTGAGGTTGGGGATGAGGGTTAGGGTTAGGATTAGTGTTACGTTTAGGGTTCGGTTGAGTGGAGGCAGAAATTTAGGGTGAGGGTTTGGGATAGGGATAGGGTGAGGGTTATGCTGAGGGTGAGTGTTAGGGTTATCTTAGTGATAGGGTGAGGGTTAGGGTGAGGGTAAGGGTTAGGGCGAGGTTTAGGGTGAGGGTTAGGGTTAGGGCGAAGTTTAGGGTGAGGTTGAAGTTTAATGTTAGCATTAGGCTTAGGGTGAGCATGAGCTTTCGCGTAAGGGTTAGGGTTTGTGTTAGGGATAGGTGATGATTAGGGTTAGGGTTAGGGTGAGGGTGAGGTTTAGGATCTGGGGTAGGGTTAGGGTTAGGGTTAGGGTGAGGGTGAGGGTTAGGCTGAGCGTTAGGGTGAGGGTAAGGGTTTCAGTTAGGAAAGGCTTAGAGTTACGGTTAAGGTGAGGATTAGGTTGAGGGTGAGGTTTAAGGGGAGGATTAGGGTTAGGTTGAGGATTTGTGTTAGGATTAGGGTGAGGGTGAGGATTAGAGTTAGGGTTAGGGTTAGGGTTATGTGAGGGAAAGGGTTAGGGTGAAGTTTAGGGTGAGGGTGAGGGTTAGGGTTAGTGTTAGGGTTAGGGTGAGGGTTAGGGGGAGGGTTTGTGTTAGGGGGAGGGTTACTGTTAGGGTTAGGCTTGGGGTGAGGGTAAGGGTTAGTGTTAGGCTTGGGGTAAAAGTTAGGGTTAGGGTGAGGGTTAGGGTGAGAGTGAGGATTAGGGTTAGTGTTAGGGTGAGGGTGAGGGTTTCCGTTAGGAAAGCCTTAGGGTTAGGGTTAGTCTGAGGGTGAGTATTAGGGTGAGGGTGAGGTTTAAGGTGAGATTTAGGGTTAGGGTGAGGATTACAGTTAGGTTTAGGGTGAGGGTTAGGATTAGGGTGATGTTTAGCGTGAGGGTGAGGGTTAGGGTGAGGGTGACGGTGAGGGTGAGGGTGTAGGTGATTATTAGGGTTAGGGTGAGGGTTAGGGTGACAGTGACATTGAGGGTTAGTGGGAATGTGAGGGTTACGGATAGGGCTAGGGTGAGGGTTAGGGTTAGGGTTAATGTGAGGGGTAGGGTCAGGGGTAGCATTAGGGTTAGTGTGAGTGTTAGGGTTAATGTGAGGATTAGGGTTAGGGTTAGTGTGAGGATAAGGGTTAGGATGAGGGTTAGGGTGAGAGTGAGAGTTAGGGTTAGCTTTATGGTTAGCATGAGGGTTAGGGTGAGGTTTAAGGTGAGGGTTTGGGTTAGTATGAGGGTTAGGTTTAGAGTTAGGGTTTGGGTGAGGATTAGGATTCGGGTGAGGTTTAGGGTAGGGTTAGGGTGAGGGTTCGGGTTAGGGAGAGGGTGAGTTTTAGGGTGAGAGTGACGGTTAGGGTTAGGGTGAGGATTAAGGTGACGGTGAGTGTTAGGGTGAGTTTCAGGGTTAGGGATATGGTGAGGATTAGTGTTAGGGATAGGGTGAGGGTAAGTTTTAGGGTGAGGGTGAGGGTTAGGTTTAGATTTAGGAATAGGGTGAGGGTTAGGGTGAAGTTTAGTGTTAGTGTTAGGGTTAGGGTTAGGGTGAGGGTTATGGTTAGGGTAAGGGTTAGAGTGAGGTTTAGGGTGACGGTGAGGGTTACGGATAGTATTAGGGTTAAGGTTAGGTTTAGGGTGAGGGTTAGGATTAGGTTTACTGTGACGGTGAATGTTAGAGTTAGCATTAGGGTTAGGGTTAAGGTGAGGGGGAGGATTAGGGTTAGTGTTAGGCTGAGGGCTAGGGTTAGGGTTAGGTTAAGGTTTAGGTTTAGGGTGAGGGTGAGGGTGAGGTTTAGGTGTAGGATTAGGCTTAGGTGCAGGTTTACGCTTAGGGTGAGTGTGAGGGTGAGTGTCAGAGTTAGGTTTAGGGTGAGGGTTAGGGTTATGGTTAGGATTATGGTGAGGGTGAGTGTTAGGGTGAGGGTGATGGTAAGGGTGAGGGTGAGGCTGAGGTTGAGGGTGAAAGTGAGGTTTTGGGTGAGGGTTAGGGTTAGGGTTAAGGTTAGGGTGAGGGTTAGGTTTAGGGTGAGGATTAGTTTTAGGATTAGGTTTAGGGTTAGCATGAGGGTTAGGGATAGGGTTAGGTTTAGGGTGAGGGTTTTCGTTAGGTTTAGAGTTAGGGTGAGGTTGAGGGTGAGGGTTACGGTTTGGATTAGGGTTAGGGTTAGGGTTAGACTGAGGGTGAGGTTGAGTGTGAGTGTGAGGGTTAGGGTTAATATGAGGGTTACCTTTATTGTTAGCGTTAAGGTTAGAGTGAAGGGTAGGGTTAGGGCTAGGGTTAGGATGAGGGTTAGGCTGAGAGTTAGTGTTCGTGTGAGGGTAAGGGTTAGGGTGATTGTTAGCGTGAGAGTGAGGTTTAGGGTTAGGCTTAGGGTTAGGGTGAGGGTTAGGGTGAGGGTAAGTGTTAGGGTGAGGTTTAGGGTGAGTGTGAGTGTGAGGGTTAGGGTTAGGGTTAGGCTTAGACTTAGGGTTAGGCTGAGGGTGAGGGTGGGGGTGAGGATTAGGGTTAGGGTCATGATTAGGTTTAGGGTTAGTGTTATTGTTAGGGTAAGGTTAGATTTTCGTTGATGGTGACGTTGCGGGTGAGGGTTAGGGTTAGGGTTAGGGTGAGGTTTAGGTTTAGGGTTAGAGTTAGGGTTAGGTTTAGGGTGAGATTTAGGTTTAGGGTTAGGGTTAGTGTTAGGGTTAGATTTAGGGTTAGGCTGAGGTTGAGGGTGAGGTTGAGAATTACGGTTAGGTTTAGGGTTAGGGTTAAAGTTAGGGTTAGGGTTAGGGTTATTGTTAGTGTTATGGTTAGGGTTTAGTTTCTGATGAGGGTGAGGTTTATGGTTAGGGTGGTTTAGGTTTAGGGTTAGTGTTAGTGTTATTGTTAGGGTTAGGGTTAGAGTTAAGTTGAGGGTGAGGGTGAGGGTTAGGTTTAGGGTGAGATTTATGGTGAGGTTTAGGGTTAGGTTGAGGGTGAGTTTTAGGTTTAGAGTTAGGTTTAGGGAGAGGTTTAGGTGAGGGTCAGGTTTAGGTTGAGGTTTAGGGATAGGCTTAGGGTTAGGATTAGGATTAGGGTAAGCATGAGTGTGAGGTTTAGGTTTAGGGTTAGGCTTAGGCTTAGGGTTAGGCTGAGGGTGAAGGTAGGTGTGAGGGTTAGGGATATGGTTAGGGTGAGGATTAGTGTTAGGGTGAATTTAGAATTTGGATTAGGCTTAAGGTGAAGGTGAGGGTTAGGTTTAGGGTGAGGGTTAGGGTTAGGATTAGGGTTAGGGTGAGTGTGAGGTTTAGGATTAGGTTTTGGGTTAGGGTTATTGTTAGTGTTATGGTTAAGGTTACCTTTACTGTGAGGGTAACCCTGAGGGTGAGGTTTAGGTTTAGGATTAGCGTTAGGGTTAGGGTTAGGTTTAGAGTTAGGATTAGTGTTATTGTTAAGTTTAGGGTTAGAGCTATGGTGAGGGTGAGGGTGAGGGTGAGGGTTAGGTTTAGGGTTAGGGTGAGGGTTTGGATGAGGGTCAGGGTTAGGATTAGGGTTAGGGTGAGGGCTAGGGTGAGGGTTAGGGTTAGGGTTAGGGTTAGGGTTACGGTTAGCTTTAAGGTTAGCATGAGGTTTAGAGATAGGGTTAGGGTTAGGGTGAGCGTGATATAAGGGTAAAGTTGAGGGTTAGGCTGAGGGTGAGGGTTAAGATAAGGGTGAGGGTTAGGGTTAGGGTGAAGGTTACGGTAAGGTTGAAGGTTAGGGGTTAAGGTGACGGTGAGGGTTAGATTGAGGATTAGGGTTATGTTGAGGGATATGGTTAGAGTGAGGGTTAAGTTTAGGGTTAGGGTTATTGTTAGGGTTATGGTTTGGGTTAATTTTGCAGTGAGGGTTAGGCTGAGGGTGAGGGTTATGCTTAGGGTTAGGGTTAGGGTTTCTGTTAGTGTTAGGGTTAGGGTGAGGTTAAGGTGAGGGTGAGGGTTAGCGATAAGTTTAGGATTAGGTCTAGGGTTAAGGTGAGGGTGAGTGTGAGGGTTAGGGTTAGTTAGGGTTAGGATTAGAGTTAGGGTCAGGGTGAGGGTTAGGATTAGGGTGAGGGTTGGGGTTAGGGTTAGAGTGAGAGGGTGAGGGTTAGGCTTAGGCTTAGGTTTAGGGTGTGGGCTAGGGTGAGGTTGAGGGTTAGGATGAGGGTTAGAGTTAGTGTTCGGGTTAGGGTTAGGGTTGGAGTTAGGGTTAGGCTTAGTGTTAGGCAGAGGATGAGGGTGAGGGTGAGGGTTAGGGTTAGGTGAGGGGGAGGTTTAGGGTTAGATTTAGTGTTAGATGGAGGGCTAGTGTGAGGGTAAGGGTTTTAGGGTTAGGGTGAGGGTTAGGATGAAGTTTAGGGTTATGATAAGGGTTAGTATTAGGGTTAGGGTAAGGGCCAGAGTGAGGGTGAGGCTTATGGTTAGCATTAGGGTCTGCTTTAGTTTAGGGTTAGGGTTAGAGTTACTGTGAGTGTGAGGGTTAGGGTTAGGTTTAGGGTTAGGGCTATTGTTAGTGTTAGGTTTAGGGTTTAATTGAGGGTAAGGGTTAGGGTTAGGTTTAGGGTTTGGGTTTCTTGTTAGGGTTAGGGTTAGAGTTAAGTTGAGGGTAAGGTTGAGGGTGAGGTTTAGGTTTAGGGTTAGGGTGAGGGTTAGGGTGAGGGTTAGGGTTATTGTTACTGTTATGGTGTGGGTTAAGTTTGCGGTGTTGGTGAGGCTGAAGGTGAGGGTTATGATTTTGGTTAGGGTTAGGGTTAGTGTTAGGGTTAGGGTTAGGGTGAGGTTTAGGGTTTGGGTTAGGGTTAGCCTTAGGGGTAGGCTGAGGGTGAGGTTGAGTGTTAGAAAGTTAGGGTTACGGTGAGGGTTAGTCATAAGTTTAGATGGAGGTTTAGAATGAGGTTTAGGGTTAGGATTAGGGTTTGGGTGAGGGCTAGGGTGAGGGTGAATGTTATGGTTCGGGTGAGGGTGAGGTTTAGGTTGAGGGTTAGATTGAGGGTTAGGGTGAGTGTTAGGGTTAGCGTTAGGGTGAGGATGAGGTTTAGGATTAGAGTTAGGGTTAGGGTGAGGCTGATTGTGAGGGTTAGGGTTAGGGTTAGTTTTAGAGTTAGGGATAGGTTGAGGGTTAGGATGTGGGTGAGGGTTAGGCTTAGGGTTAGGATTAGGTTTAGGGTAAGGTTAGGGTGTATGTGAGGTTTAGGGTTAGGGTTAGGGTTAGGTTTAGGGTAGGATCAGGGTGAGGGTGAGGGTTAGGGTTAGGGTGAGTGTTAGGGTTAGGGTTATGGTGAGAGTTAGGGTTCAGGTTAAGTTTAGGGTTAGGATGAGGGTTAGGGTTAGGGTTAGTGTTCTGGTGAGGGTTAGGGTTAGGTTTAGCGTGAGTGTGAGGGCTAGGAATAGGATTAGGGTTAGGATTAGGTTTAGGGTGAGGGCTATGATGAGGGTGAGGGTTAGGGTTAGTGTTAGCATGAGGTTTAGGTTTAGGGTTAGGGTGAGTGTTAGGATGAGGGTTAGGGTTACAGTGAGGGTGAGGGTTAGCATTAGGTTTAGGGTTAGGATTAGGGTAAGGGTTAGGGTGAGTGTTTGTATTAAGGTTAGGTTTAGGGTTATATTTAGGGTTCGGATTATTGTTATTTTTATTGTTAGGGTTAGAGTTAAGGTGTGGGTGAGGGAGAGGGTGAGGGTGTGGGTTACGGTGAGGTTTAGGGTTAGGGTTAAGATTAGGGTTACAGTGAGGGTGAGGTTTAGGGTTAGATTTAGGGTTAGGGGGAGGGTTAGATCGAGGGTTAGGGTTAGGGTTAGTGTTAGGGTTAAGGTTAGGGTGAGGGTTAGCTTGATGTTTAGATTTAGGGTTAGGGTTAGGATTAGGGTTAGGGTGAGCATGAGTGTGAGGGTTAGGGTTAGGGTTAGGCTGAAGGTGAGGCTGGGGGTGAGGATTAGGGTTAGGCTAATGGTTAGCGTTAGGGTGATGGTGGAGGTTAGTTTGAGGGTTAGAGTTAGGATTAGGGTTAGGGTGAGTGCTAGGGTGAGGTTGAGGGTTAGGGTAAGGCTTTGGCTTAGGCTTAGGCTTAGGCTGAGTTTGAGGTTGAGGTTCAGGGTTAGGGTTAGGGTGATGGTTAGGTTTACGATTAGGGTGTTGGTTAGGATGAAGTTTCGGTTTAGGGTGAGGGTTAGGGTGAGGAGGATGGTAAGGGTAAACGTGAGGGTGAGGGTTAAGATAAAGTTGAGTGTTAGGTTTAGGTTTAGGGTTAGGGTAAGGGTGAGGTTTAGGGTTAGGGTGAGGTTTAGATTGAGAATTAGGGTTAGGGTTAGTGTAAGGTTTCGGGTGAGAATTAGGGTTAGGGTTAGGGTGAGGGTGAGGGTTAGAACTAGGGTTTAGGTGAGGGCTAGGGTGAGGGTGATGGTTAGTGTTATGCTTAGTGTTAGTGTTAGGGTGAGTGGATGTGTTAGAGTGAGGGTTAGGGTTACGGTGAGGGTTATGGTTAGGGTTAGGTTTAGGGTTTGGGTTAGGGTTTTTGTTAGGGTTAGGGTTACGGTTACGGTTACGGTGAAAGTGAGGATGAGGTTTAGGGTTATTTATAGTGGTAGGGTTATGGTGAGGGTTACGTTGAGGGTTGGGTTTAGGGTTAGTGTTAGTTTTAGATATAGGCTGAGAGTTAGGGGGAGGCTGAGGGTTAGGGTTAGGGTTAGGGTTAGGATTAGTGTTAGGGTGAGGGTGAGTGTATGTGCTATGGTTAGATTTAGGGTTAGGCTTAGGATTAGACTGAGTGTGCGGTTCAGGGTGAGGCTAAGGGTTAATGTGAGGGTTAGGTTGAGGGTTTGGATGAGGGTTAGGGTTACAATGAAGGTGAGGTTTAGGGTTAGTGTGAGGGTTAGGGTTAGGATTAGGGTTAGGTTGAGGGTAGGTTTTAGGATTAGGGTTAGGTTTAGGGTTAGGGTTTGGTTTAGGGTTAGTATTAGTGTTATTGTTAGGGTTAGGATTAGAGTTACTGTGAGGGTGAGGGTGAGGGTGAGCGTTAGGGTAATGTTTAGGGTGAGGTTTTGGGTTAGGCTTAGGATTAGGGCTAGGGTAAGGTTAGGTTTATGGTTAGACTTAGGGTTAGGGGAAGGGTTAGGATGAGTGTTAGGGTTAGGGTTAATGTTAGGGTTAAGGTTAAGTTGAGGGTTAGGTTGAGGTTTAGGGTTAGGGTTAGGGTGAGGATTAGGGTTAGGGTTAGGGTTAGGGTGAGGGTTGGGTTTAGGGTTAGAGTTAGGGTTAGGGTGAGGCTGAGCGTGAGGGTTAGGGTTAGGGCTAGTGTTAGAGTTAGGGATAGTGTGAGGATTATGGTGAGGGTGAGGGATAGGCTTAGGGTTAGGATTTGGTTTAGGATAAAGATTAGGGTGAGGGTTAGGGTGAGGGTTAGGGTTAGGGATAGGGTTAGGTTTAGGATTAGGGTTAGGGTGAGTGTGAGTGTGAGGGTTAGGTTTAGGGTTAGTGTTAGGTTTTGGGTTAGGGTTAGTGTTAGTGTTAAGGTGAGGGTTAGGGTTAGGTTTATGTTTAGCATTAGGCTTAGGTTTAGGCTGAGGGTGACAGTGGGGGTTAGGATTAGGTTTAAGGTTATGGTTAGGGGTAGGGATAAGGTTATTGTTAGTGTTATGGTTATGGTTAAGTTTGTGGTGAGGGTGATGCTGAGGGTGAGGGTTATGTTTAGGTTTAAGGTTAGGGTTAGGATTACAGTTAGACTTAGGCTTAGGCTGAGGGTAATGGTGGGGGTGAGGATTAGATTTAGGGTTAGGGTTATTTTTAGTGTTATGGTTAGGGTTAAGTTTGCAGTGAGGGTGAGGCTGATGGTGAGGGTTATGTTTAGGGTAAGGGTTAAATTTAGGCTTAGTGTTATTGTTAGGGTAAGGTTTAGAGTTATGGTGAGTTTGAGGGTGAGGGTGAGGGTTAGGGTTAGGGTGAGGTTTAGGGTTAGTGTTAGGGTTAGGGTGAGGGTGAGGTTTAGGGATAGAGTTAGGGTTAGGGTGAGAGTTAGATTGAGGTTTAATGTTAGGGTTATTGTTATTGGTAGGGTTAGGGTGACAGTTGGGGGGTTATTGTTAGCGTTAGCGTTAGGGTTACGGTGTGGGTGACGTTTAGTGTTAGAATTAGGGTTAGGGTGAGGCTGAGTGTGAGGGTTAGCTTTAGGGTTAGTTTTAGGGTTAGGGTGAGGGTTAGGGTGAGGGCGAGGGTTAGGTCTAGGGTTAAGATTAGGATTAGGTTTAGGGTTAGAGTGAGTGTGATGGTTAGGGTTAGGGTTTGGGTTAGCCTTATGTTTAGGCTGAGGGTGAGGGTGAGGGTTAGGTTTAGGGTGAGGGTTAGAGTTAGGGTTAGGGTAAGGTTTAGTGTTAGGTTTAGGGTTAGGATGATGGTGAGGTTTAGGGGTAGAGTTAGGATTAGGGTGAGGTTGAGTGTGAGTATTAGGGTTAGGGTTAATATTAGGCTTAGGTTTAGGCTGAGGGTGAGGGTGACTTTTAGGGTTAAGTTTAGGATGAGGTTTAGGTTTAGGGTTAAGGTTAGAATTAGTGTTATGGTGAGATTAATTGTAGGGTTAGAGTTACGGTCAGTGTTAGGGTTAGGGTTAGGGTGAGTGTTAGGGTTAGGCTTAGGCTTAGGCATAGTCCGAACATGAGGGTGAAGGTTAGGTTTAGGGTTAGGGTGATGGTTCGGTTTAGGGTTAGTGTTATTGATAGTGTTAGGGTTAGAGTTATGGTGAGGGTGAGGGTGAGGGTGCGGGTGAGTTTTAGGGTTAGTGTTAGGTTGGGGTTTACGGGTAGTGTTAGGGTTACGGTTAGGGTGAGGGTTATGGTTAGGATTATGGTTAGGGTGAGGGCTAGGGTGAGATTGAGGGTTAGGGTTAGGTTTAGGCTTAGGCTTAGGGTTAATCTGAGGGTGAGGTTGAGGGTGAGGGATAGGGTTAGGGTAATGGTTAAGGTTACGGTTAGGGTGAGGGTAAAGATGAGGGTTAGTGTTAGGGTGAGGTTTAGAGTGAGGGTGATGGTAAGCGTAAAGGTGAGGATTAGGCTGAGGCTAGGGTTAAGATAAGGGTGAGGGTAAGTGTTAGGGTGAGGGTTAGGGTTAGAGTGAGTTTTATGGTTAGGGTGAGGGTTAGAGTTAGGGTTACAGTTATTGTTAGGGTTAGGATTAGGGTTACCCTTACAGTGAGGGTGAGTGTAAGGGTTATGTTTAGGGTGAGGTTATGGTTAGGGTTATGGTTAGAATTTGGGTTAGGTTTAAAGTTAGGGTTAGGGTGAAGGCTAGGGTGAGGATGAGGGTTAGGGTTAGGGTTAGATTTAGGGTTAGAATTAGCTTTAGGGTGAGGGTGAGTGTGTGGGTTAGGGTTAGGGTTAGGGTTAGGCTTAGGGTTAGACTAAGGGTGAGGTTAGGGGTGACTGTTAGGGCTAGGGTGAGGGTTAGGTTTAGGGTTAGGGTGAGGGGTAGGATGAGGATTAAGGTTAGGATTAGGGTTAGGGTGAAGACTAGGGTGAGGGTGAGGTTGAGGGTCAGGGTTAGGGTTACCATGAGTGTCAGGTTTAGGGTTAGAGTTAGGGTTAGGGTGAGGGATAGAGTGAGGTTTAGGGTTAGGATTAGTGTTAGGGTTAGGGTGAGGGTGAGGGCTAGTTTTAGGATGAGGGTTAGGTTTAGGGTAAGGGTTAGGGTTAGGGTTACGGTGGGGTCTGGGTTAGGGTTAGTTTGAGGGTTAGAATTAGGTTTAGGGTTAGGTTGAGGGTTAGGGTTAGGATTAGGGTGAGAGTTTGGATGGGGTTTAAGGTTACAATTAGTTTTAGGGTGAGTCCTAGGGTGAGGGTGAGGGTTATTGTAAGGGTTAGGGTGAGGTTTAGGGTTAGGTTTAGGGTTAGGTTTGCAGTGATGGTGAGGGTTAGGGTTAGGGTTAGAGTTACAGTGAGGGTGAGGGTAAGGATCAGGGTTAGTGTCAGGTTTAGGGTTAGGGTTATGGTTAGGGTGAGGGTGAGGTTTAGGTTTAGTGTTAGGGTTAGGGGGAGGGTTAGGGTGAGCGTTAGAGTTAGGGTTAGGGTTAGGGTTAGGGTTATCGTGAGTGTTAGATTGAGGTTTAATGTTAGGGTTTGGGTTATGTTTAGGATTGGGTTTAAGGTATGGGTGAGTGTGAGGGTTAGGGTGAGGTTGAGGGTTATGGTTAGGGTTACAGTGAGGGTGAGGGTTAGGGTAAGGGTGAGAGTTAGGGTTAGGTTCAGGGTGAAGGTGATGGTTAGTATTCGGGTTAGGTTTAGAGTTACAGTGAGTGTGAGGGTGAGGGTGAGGGTAAGGATCAGGGTTAGGGTGAGGTTTAGGTTTAGGGTTATGGTTAGGGTGAGGGTGAGGGTTAGGGTTAGAGTTAGGGTTAGGGGGAGGGTTTGTGGGAGGGTTAGGGTTAGGGTTAGTGTTAGGCTGAGAGTTCGATTGAGGTTTAATATTAGGGTTAGGGTTACATTTAGGATTAGGTTTACGGTGAGGGTGAGTGTGAGGGTTAGGGTTAGAGTTCGGCTTAGGCTTAGGGTTAGGCTGAGGATATGGTTGGGGATGAGGATTAGGTTTAGAAAGATGGTTAGGTTTATGGTTAGGTTAAAGGTTAGGATGAGGGTTAGGGTGAGGGCTTGGGTGAGGGTGAGTGTTAGGTTTAGATTTAGGCTTAGGCTTAGGTTTAGGCTGAGGCTGAGGGTGAGGGTGTGGGTAGAGTTAGGGTGATGGTTGGGATTCCCGTTAGGGTGAGGGTTAGGATGAGGATTAGGGTTAGGGTGAGGGTTAGTGTGAGGGTGACGGTAAGGTTAAAATTTATCATTAGGCTGAGGGTGAGGGTTATGGTAAGTGTGTGGGTTAGGGTTAGGGTGAGGTTGAGGGTTAGGGTTAGCATGATGGTTAGGGTTAGTGTGAGGGTTAGTGTTAAGGTGAGTGTTAGTGTTAGGTTGAGGGTAAGTGTTAGGGTGAGGGTTAGTGTTAGGGTGAAAGTTATCCTTAGGATGAGGATTAGGGTTAGGGTTAGGGTTATTGTTATGTTAGGGTTAGGGTTACGGTTAAGTTGAGGGTGAGGGTGAGTTTGAGGTTTAGGTTTAGGATGAGGTTCAGGTTTAGGGTTAGGGTTAGAGTTAGGGTTAGGGTGATGGTTAGGGTTTGAGTTAGGTTTAGTGTTATTGTTGGGGTTAGGGTGATGTTTAGGGTTAGTGTTAGGATTAGGCTTAGGCTTAGGCTTAGGCTGAGCATGAGGGTGAGGGTTAGGGTTAGGGTTAGGGCGGGGTTTAGGGTTAGGGTTAGGGTGAGGGTGAGGTTGTTAGATATGGGGTTGGGGGAGGGTTAGGGGGAGGGTTAGGGTTAGTGTTAGAGTGAGTGTAAGTGTTAGGGTGAGGGTTAGGAATAGGGTTAAGGTTATTTTTAGGGTTAGGTTTAGGGTTACGGTTACCTTGAGGGTGAGGATGAGGGTTAGGGTTAGGGTTAGGGTGAGGTTTAGGGTTTGGGTCAGTGTTAGAGTTAGGTTTAGGGTGAGGGTGTGGTTTAGGTTAGAGTTAGGGTTAGGGTAAGGGTTAGGGTGAGTGTTAGGGTTAGTGTTCCTTTTTAGGTTAGGGTTAGTGTGAAAGTTAAGGGTAGGGTTAGAGTTAGGGTTAGGATTAGGAATAGAGTTAGGGTGAGGGTGAGGGTTATGTTTAAGGTGAGTATTGGGATTAGGGTTAGAGTGAGGGTTAGGGTGAGGGTTAGGCTTAGGCTTAGGGTTTGGTTATGGGCTATGTTGAGGGTGAGGGTTACGGTTAGGTTTAGGGTGAGGGTTAGGTTGAGGGTTTGTCTTAGTGTTAGTGTGGGGATTGGGGTTAGGTTTAATTTTAATATTAGGTAGAGGGTGAGGTGACTGTGAGATTAGGGTTAGGGTGAGGGTGAGGTTTAGGGTTAGAGTTAGCGTTAGGGTGAGGGTTAGTGTGAGGTTTAGGGTTAGGGTAAGTGTTACAGTTAGGGTTAGGGTGAGGGTGAGTGTGAGGGTCAGTGTTAGTCTTAGGCTTAGGCTTAGGCTTAGGCAGAGCATGAGGGTGAGGTCAGGTTTAGGGTTAGCATTCGGGTTAGGGTGAGGGTTAGATTGAATGTGACGGTTAAGTTAGCGTTAGTGTGAGGTTTAGGGTTAGGGTTAAGGTTATGGTGAGGGTGAGAGTTAGGGTTAGGGTTAGGGTTAGGGTGAGGGTGAGGGTTAGGATTAGGGAAAGGGTTAGAGTTACAGTGAGGGTGAAGATGAGGGTGAAGGTTAGGATCAGGGTTAGGGTGAGGTTAAGGGTTAGGGTTATGGTTAGGGTGAGGGTGTTGTTTAGGGTTAGATTTATGGTTAGGGGGTGGGTTAGGGTGAGGGTTAGGTTTAGGGTTAGTGTTAAGGTTAGGGTTAGTGTGAGGGTCAGGTTGAGTTATAATGCTAGGATTAGTGTTACGTTTAGGATTAGGTTTACGGTGAGGGTGAGTGTGAGGGTTACGGTTAGGGTTCGGTTTAGGCTTAGGGTTAGGCTGAGGGTATGGGTGGGGATGAGGATTAGGTTTAGAAAGATGGTTAGGGTTATGGTTAGATTAAGGGTTCGGATGAGGGTTAGGGTTAGGATTAGGGTTAGGGTGAGTGTGAGTGTTTGTGTTAGGGTTAGGCTTAGGCTTAGGGTTAGGTTGAGCCTGAGGTTGAGGGTGAGGGTTAGGATTAGGGTGATGGTTGGGGTTACCGTTAGGGTGAGGGTTAGGATGAGGATTAGGGTTAGGCTGAGGGTTAGGTTGAGGCTGAAGGTAAGGGTAAAGGATGAGGGTTAGGCTGAGGGTGAGGGTTAGGGTAAGGGTGAGGGTTAGGGTTAGGGTGAGGGTGAGGGTTAGATTGAGGATTAGTGTTAGGGTTAGTGTGAGGTTTAGGGTGAGGATAAGGGTTAGCGTTAGGTTGAGGGCTAGTTTGAGCGTGAGGTTTAGGGTTAGGGTGAGGTTAAGGTTTAGGGTGAGGGTTAGGGTTAGTGTGAGAGTTAGAGTTAGGGTCAGGGTTTGTGTTAAGATGAGGGTAAGTGTCAGGGTAAGGGTTAGGTTTAGGGTTAAATTTATGGTTAGGGTGAGGGTTAGGGTTAGGGTTAGGGTTATTGTTAGGTTTAGGGTGACGGTTACGGTTACGGTGAGGGTGTGGTTGACGGTGAGGGTTAGGGTTAGATAGAGGCTTAGGTTTAGGGTTAGTGTTAGAGTTAGGTTTAGGGTGAGGGTGAGGTTTAGAGTTAGGGTTTGTGTTAGTGTTCGGGTTATGGTGAGGGTTAGGGTTAGTGTTAAGATTAGGCTTAGGCTTAGGCTGACCATGAGGGTGAGGGTTAGTGTCAGGGTTAGGGTGGGGTTAGGGTTAGGGTTAGGGTGAGGGTGAGGTTGAGTTTGAGGGTTAGGTATAGGTTGAGGGGAAGGGTTAGGGTCAGGGTTATGTTTAGGGTTATTGTTAGGGTTAGGGTTAGGGTTAGGTCTTCGATTAGTGTGAGGGTTAGTGTTAGGTTTAGGGTTACAGTTAGGGTGAGGGTAAGTGATAGGGTGATGGTTTGGGTTAGGGTGAGGGTTATGGTTAGGGTGAGGGATTGGAATAGGGTTAGGGTTACTGTTAGGGTTAGGTTTAGGGTTAGGGTTAGGGTGAGGGTGAGGATGAGGGTTAAGGTTAGGGTAAGGGTGAGGTTTAGGGTTTGGCTTAGGGTTAGAGTAAGGGTTAGGGTTATGGTTAGGTTGAGGGTTAGGGTTAGGGTGAGAGTTAGGGGGAGGGTTAGGGTTAGGGTGAGGGTTACGGTTAGTGTAAGTGTGAGGGTTTGGATGAGGGTGAGGTTTAGGGTTAGGGTTAGTGTGAGGTTTAGGTTTAGGGTGAGGGTAAGTGTGTGTTAGGGATAGGTTTAGGGTTAGGCTTAGGGTTAGGCTGAGGGTGGGGGTGAGGTTGAGGGTTAGGAGTAGGATTAGGGTTAGGGTGAGGTTTAGGGTTAGGATTAGGGTTAGGGTGAGGGCTAGGGTGAGGGTTACGGTGAGGGTTAGGTTTAGGGGTACTGTTAAGTTTACGGGTAGGGTTAGGGGTAGGGTGAGGGTTAGGGTGATGGTTCGGGTGAGTGTGATGGTAAGCCTAAAGGTGAGGATTAGGCTGAGGCTGAGGGTTAAGATAATGGTGAGTGTAAGTGTTAGGGTGAGGGTTAGGGTTAGGGTGAGTGTTATGGTTAGGGTGAGGGTTAGATTTAGGGTTATGGTTATTGTTAGGGTTAGGGTTAGGTTTACCCTTACAATGAGGGTGAGGGATAGGGTTAGGTTTAGGGTGAGGTTTAGGGTTAGGGTTATGGTTAGAGTTTGGTTTAGGGTTAGGATTAGGGTTAGGGTGAAGGCTAGGGTGAGGGTGAGGGTTAGGGTTAGGGTTAGGGTTTGGGTTAGGATTAGGGTTAGGGTGAGGGTGAGTGTGTGGGTTCGGGTTAGGTTTAGTGTTAGGCTTAGGGTTAGGCTAAGGGTGAGGTTGATGATGAGGTTTAGGGTTAGGGTGAGGGTTAGGTTTAGGGTTAGAATGAGGGTGAGTGTGTTGGTTAGGGTTAGGTTTAGGATTAGTTGTAGGGTTAGACTAAGTCTGAGGTTAAGGGTGAGGGTTAGGGTTAGGGTGAGGGTTAGGTTTAGGTTTAGGGTGAGGGTTAGGATGAGGGTTGAGTTAGGATTAGGATTAGGTTGAAGGCTAGGGTGACGGTGATGTTTAGGGTTAGGGTTACGGTTAAGGTGAGGGTCAGGATTAGGGTTAGAGTTATGGTTAGGTTGAGGGATAGGGTGAGGTTTAGGGTTAGGATTAATGTTAGGGTTAGGGTGACGATGAGGGTTAGGGTTAGGATGTGTGTTAGGTTTAGGGTGAGTGTTAGGGTTAGGGTTACGTTGGTGTCTGTGTTAGTGTTAGGTTGAGGGTTAGAATTAGGTTTAGGGTTAGATTGAGGGTTAGGTTTAGGGTTAGGGTGAGGTTTAGGGTTAGATATAGGGTTAGGGGAGGGTTAGGGTAAGGGTTAGGAATAGGGTTAGTGTTAGGGATTGGGTGAGGGTGACGGTTAGGTTGAGGTTTACGGTTAGGGTTAGTGTGAGGGTTAGTGTTAGGGTGAGGGTAAGTGTTAGGGTGAGGGTTTGGGTTAGGGTGAGGGTTATGGTTAGGGTGAGGGTTAGCATTAGCTTTAGGGTTATTGTTAGGTTTAGGTTAACGTTACGGTTATTGTGAGGGTGAGTTTGAGGGTTAGGGCTAAGGTTAGGGTGAGATTTAGTGTTTGGATTAGGGTTAGAGTTGGGGTTAGGTTGAGTCTGAGAGCTAGCGTTAGGGTTAGGGTTAGTGTAAGAGTTATGGATAGGGTGAGGGTTAGGGTGAGGGTAAGTGTTAGGGTGAGGGTTAGGTTTAGGGTGAAGGATATGGTTAGGATGAGGGTTAGGGTTAGGGTTATTGTTATTGTAAGGTTTAGGGCTAGGGTTATGGTTACGGTGAGCGTGAGGGTTAGGATTAGGGTTAAGGTGAGGTTGAGGTTTAGGTTTAGGGTTAGATTTAGGGTTAGGGTGAGGGTTAGGATGAGTGTTAGGGTTAGGGTTAGGGTGAGAGTTACGTGTAGGTTAAGGATTAGGGATAGGGTTAGGATTAGTGTTAGGGTGAGGGTGAGTGTGTATGTTAGTGTTAATTTTAGGGTTAGTCTTAGGGTTAGGCTGAGGGTGAGGGTGAGGGTTAGGGTTAAGATGAGGGTTAGGTTTAGGGTTAGGGGGAGGGTTAGGATGAGGGTTAGAATTAGGATTGGGGTTAGGTTGAGGGCTATGGTGAGGGTGAGGGTGAGGTTTAGGGTTAGGGTTAGGATGAGGTTTAGGGTTAGGGTTAGGGTGAGGGTGAGATTTAGGTTTAGATTTTGTTTTATGTTGAGGCTTAGGGTGAGTGTTATGGTTAGGGTTTGTGTTAGGGTTAGGGTTAAGGTGATGGTTAGGCTGAGGGTGAGGTTTAGGGTTAGGGTTAGGATTAGGTTTAGGGTAATAGGGTGAGTGTGAGGGTTTTGGTTAGGGTTAGTTTTAGGCTTAGGGTTAGGCTAAGTTTGAGGGTGAGGATGAGGGTTAGGGTAAGGGTGAGGGTTAGGGTTAGGGTTAGGGTTAGGGTGAGAGTTTGGGTTCAGGGTCAGTTTAGGGTTAGGATGAGAGTTAGGGTTACAGTTACGGTCAGCGTGAGGGTTAGGGTTAGGTTGTGGGTTAGGGTTAAGATGAGGGTTAGGGTGAGGTTAGGATGAGGATTTGGGTTAGGATTACGGTTAGGGTGAGGGCTAGGGTGAGGATGAGCTTTAGTGTTAGTGTTAGTGTGAGGTTTAGGTTTAGAGTTAGGGTTAGGGTGAGGTTTTGGATGAGGGTTAGGGTAACGATGAGGGTCAGGTTTAGGGTGAGGGTGAAGGTTAGGGCTAGGATTAGGGTTAGGTTGAGGGTGAGTTTTAGGATTAGGGTTACGGTTAGGTTTAGGGTTAGGTTTAGGGTTACCATTAGTGTTATTGTTAAGGTTATGGTTAGAGTTACGGTGAGGGTGAGGGTCAGGGTCAGGGTGACGTTTAGAGTTAGGGTGAGGTTTAGGGTTAGGGTTAGGGTCAGGGTGAGGTTTAGGGTTAGATTTAGGGTTAGGGGGAGGGTTAGTTCGCGGGTTAGTGTTAGTGTTAGTGTTAAGGTAAAGGTTAGGTTGAGGTAAAGGTTTAGGGTTAGTATTGGTTAGGGTGAGGGTGAGTGTGAGGTTTAGTGTTAGGGTTAGGCTTAGGCTTAGGGTGAGGCTGAGGGTGAGGGTGGGGCTGAATATTAGGGTTAAGTTGATGGTTAGGGTTTGGGTTAGGGTTTGGGTTAGTGTTAGAGTTAGGTTTAGGGTGAGGTTGAGTTTTATGTTTAGAGTTACGGTTAGGGTGAGTGTTAGGTTGAGGGTTAGGGTTAGGGTTATTTTTAGGGTTATGTTTAGGGTGAGATTTAGGGGGAGGGTTAGGGTTAGGGATAGGGTTAGGATTAGGGTTACAGTGAGGGTGAGTGTGTATGTTTGGTTTAGGTTTAGGTTTAGGCTTAAGTTTAGGCTGAGGTTGAGGTTGAGGGTGAGGGTTAGGGTTAGGTGAGGCTTAAGGGGAGGGGGAGGTTTAGGGTTAGAGTTGGGGTTAGGGTGAGGGTGAGCGTGAGGTTTAGGGTTAGTGTTAGAATTAGGGTTAAGGTGAGGGTTAGGGTGAGTGTCCTGTTTTGGGTTAGGGTTAGGATTAGGATTAGGATTAGGCTTAGGGTGAGTGTGAGGATTAGGTTTAGGGTTAGGCTTAGGCTTAAGCTTAGGCTGAGGGTGAGGGTGAGGGTGAGGGTTAGGGTTAGGGTGAGGGTTAGGGTTAGGGTTAGGGTGTGAGTTAGGGTTCAGGTTAAGTTTAGGGTTAGTGTGAGGGTTAGGGTAAGGGTTACTGTGAGGTTTAGAGTTAGGGTTTGGTTGAACGTTAGGGTTAGTGTTAGTGTTAGGGTGATGATGAGGGTTAGGTTTAGGATTAGGTTAGGGTGAGGGTGTGTGCTAAGATCAGGATTAGGGTTGTGGTTAGGGTTAGGTTTATGGTTAGGATTAGTGTTATTGTTAGGGTTAGAATTAGAGTTAAGTTGAGGGTGATGGTCAGGGTTAGGTTTAGGTTGAGGTTGAGGTTTAGGTTTAGGGGTAGGATTAGTGTTAGGGTGAGGGTGAGGTTTATGGTTCGATTTAGGGTTAGGGGGAGGGTTAGTTCTTAGATTAAGGTTAGGGTTAGTGTTAGGGTTAAGGTTAGGGTGAGGATTAGGTTGAGGTTAAGGGATAGGGGTAGGGGTAGGTTTAGGATTAGGGTTAGGGTGGGGGTGAGTGTGAGGGTTAGGGTTAGGGTTAGAATTATGCTTAGGGTTAGGCTGAGGGTGAGGGTGAGGGTGAGGGTTAGGGTTAGGTTTAGGGTGAGGTTTAGTGTTAGGTTTAGGATTAGGTTCAGGGTGAGGTTTAGGGTTAGAGTTAGGTTTAGGGTGAGGGTGAGTGTGAGGGTTAGGGTTAGGGTTAATGTTCGGCTTAAGTTTAGGCTGAGGGTGAGGGTGAGTGTTAGGGTTAGTGTAAGGATGAGTTTTAGGGTTAGAGTTAGGGTTAGAATTAGTGTTAGGGTGAGAGTGAGGTTTAGGGATAGAGTTAGGGTTAGTGTTAGGGTTAGGGCTAGGGTGAGGGTTAGGGTTAGGCTTAGGCTTAGTCCGAGCATGAGGGTGAGGGTTAGGGTTAGGGTTATGTGATGGTTTGTGTTAGGCTTAGTGTTATTGATAGGTTTAGGGTTAGAGTTACCGTGAGCGTGTGGGTGCGGGTCACAGTTAGGGTTAGGGTTAGGGTGGGGTTTACGGGAAGGGTTAGGGTGAGGGTTAGGGTGAGGGTTCGTGTGAGTGTGATGGTAAGCCTAAAGGTGAGGTTTAGGCTGAGGCTGAGGGTTAAGATAAGGGTGAGTGTGTTAGGTTGAGGGTAATGGTTAGGGTGAGTATTATGGTTAGGGTAAGGGTTAGAGTTAGTGTTACGGTTATTGTTAAGGGTTAGGGTGAGGTTTAGGGTTAGAGTTAGGGTTAGGGGGAGGGTTAGGGTGAGCGTTAGAGTTAGGGTTAGTATTAGGGTTAAGGTTAGGGTGAGTGTTAGATTGAAGTTTAATGTTAGGTTTTGGTTTATGTTTAGGATTAGGTTTACGGTGAGGGTGAGTGTGATGGTTAGGGTGAGGGTGAGGGTTAGATTGAGGATTAGTGTTAGGGTTAGTGTGAGCTTTAGGGTGAGGATGAGGGCTAGGGTTAGGTTGTGGGCTATGTTGAGGGTGAGGGTTAGGATTAGGGTGAGGTTTAGGGTTAGGGTTATGCTTAGGGTTAGTGTGAGGGTTAGTGCTAGGGGGAGGGTTAGTGTTAGGATGAGGGTAAGTGTTAGGGTGAGGGTTAGGTTTAGGGTGAAGGTTATGGTTAGGATGAGGGTTAGGGTTCGGGTTCGCGTTATTTTTAGGGATAGGGTTAGGGTTACGGTTACGGTGAGGGTGAGAGTGAGGGTTAGTTTTAGGATGAGGTTTAGGTTTAGGGTTAGGGTTAGTGTAAGGGTTAGGGTGAGGGTGAGGTTTAGGGTTGGAGTTAGGTTTAGTGTTATTGTTGGGGTTAAGGTGAGTTTTAGGGTTAGTGTTAGACTTAGGCTTAGGCTTAGGCTTAGGCTGAGCATGAGAGTGAGGGTTAAGGTCAGGGGTAGTGTGCGGTTTAGGGTTAGGGTTAGGGTGAGTGTGAGGTTGAGGGTTAGACATAGGGTTAAGGGGAGGGTTATTGTGTTGGTTAGGGTTAGTGTTAGGGTGAGGGTAAGTGTTAGGGAGAGGGTTAGGAATAGGGTTAAGGTTATTCTTAAGGTTAGGTTTAGGGTTACGGTTACGGTGAGGGTGAAGATGAGGGTTAGGGTTAGGGTTGGGGTGAGGTTTAGGGTTTGGGTTAGTGTTAGAGTTAAGTTTAGGTTGAGGGTGAGGTTTAGGTTAGAGTTAGGGTTAGGGTGAGGGTTAGGTTGAGGGTTAGGGTTAGTGTTCGTGTTAAGGTTAGGGTTAGGGTGAGAGTTCAGGGGAGGGTTAGGGTTAGGGTTAGGGTTAGGATTAGAGTAAGGGTGAGGGTGAGGTTTATGTTTAAGGTGAGTGTTGGGGTTAGCGTTAGAGTGAGGGTTAGCGTGAAGTTTAGGCTTAGGCTTAGGGTTTGGTTATGGGCTATGGTGAGGGTGAGGGTTAGGGTTAGGGTGAGGGTTAGGGTGAGGGTTAGTCTTAGTGTTAGCATTAGGGTTGGGGTTAGGGTTAGGTTTAATATTAGGCAGAGGGTGAAGATGAGGGTGAGGGTTAGGGGTAGATTTAGTGTTAGGGTGAGGTTTAGAGTTAGGAGTAGGGTTAGGGTGAGGGCTAGAGTGAGGGTGAGGTTTAGGGTTAGGGTTGTGGTGAGGTTTAGGGTTAGGGTTAGGGTTAGAGTTAAGGTTAGGGTGAGGCTGATTGTGAGGTTTAGGGTTTGGGTTAGTGTAAGATTTAGGGATAGGTTGAGTGCTAGGGTGAGGGTGAGGGTTACACTTACCTTATGATTATTGTTAGGGTAAAGGTTAGGGTGAGTGTGAAGGTTAGGATTAGGGTTAGGGTTAGGGTTAGTTTGAGGGTGAGGTTGAGGTTGAGGGTTAGGGTTAGGGTGAGGTTTAGGGTTAGGGTTAGGGTGAGAGTTAGATTTCTGGTTAAGTTTAAGATTAGGGTGAGGGTTAGGGTTAGGGTTACGGTGAGCATGAGGGTTAGGGTTAGGTTGAGGGTGAGGGTTAGTGTTAGGGTTAGGGGGTAGGTTAGTGTTAGGTTTAGGGTGAGGGTTAAGAGGAGAATTAGGGTTACCATTATGGTTAGAGTGAGGGCTAGGGTGAGGTTGAGGGTTAGGTTTTGTGTTAGGGTGAGCTTTCGGGTTAGGGTTAGGTTTAGTGTGAGGTTTTGGTTGAGGGTTAAGGTTAAGTTGAGGGTGAGATTTCGGGTTAGGGTTAGGGTTAGGGTTATTGTTAGGATTAGGGTTCAGGTTATGGTTATGGTTAAGGTGCGGGTGAAGTGTAGGATTAGGGTAAGGATTAGGATGAGGTTTAGGTTTAGAGTTAGGGTTAGGGTGAGAATAAGGTTTAGGGTTAGATTTTGGGTTAGTGTTAGGGTTAGCGTTAGGGTGATGGTTAGGGTTAGGGTTCGGCTTAGGCTTAGGCCGAGCTTGAGGGTGAGGGTTAGGGTTAGGGTGAGGGTTTCAATGATGTTTATGGTTAGGATTAGGGTTAGGGTGAGGGCTAGGATGAGGGTTAGTGTGGGCGTTAGGGTTAGGGATAAGGTTAGGTTTAGGATTAGGGTTAGGGTGAGGGTTAGGTTTAGGGTTTTGGTTAGGGTGAGGGTGAGGCTGAGGATTATGGTTAGGTTTAGGGTTAGGGTTAGGTTTAGGGTTATGGTTAGGGTTAAGGTGAGGTTTAGGGTTAGGGTTAGGGTTAGGATTAGGCTTAAGGTTAGGCTGAGGTTGACAGTGGGGGTGAGGATTCGGGTTAGGTTTAGGGTTAGGGTTATTGTTAGTGTTATGGTTAGGGTTAAGTTTGCTGTGAGGATGTGGCTGATGGTGAGGTTTATGGTTAGGTTTAAGGTTAAGGTTAGGGTTAGGGTGAGGCTTAGGGTTAGGCTCAGGGTGATGGGGGTGAGGATTAGGGTTAGGGTTAGTGTTAGGGTTATTGTTAGTGTTATGGTTAGGGTTAAGTTTGCGGTGAGGTTGAGGCTGAGGGTGACGCTTATGGTTAGGGTTAGGGTTTGGGTTAGAGTTAGGGTTATTGTTAGGTATAGAGTTAGAGTTACAGTAAGGTTGAGGGTGAGAGTGAAGGATAGGGTTACAGTGAGTTTTAGGGTGAGGTTTAGGGTTGGGGTTAGGGTTAGGGTGAGGGTGAGGTTAAGGGTTAGATTTAGGGTTAGGGGGAGGATAAGGGTGAGGTTTAGGGCTAGGGTTAGTATTAGGGTTAGGGTGAGGTTTAGGGTTAGTGTTAGGGTTAGGGTGAGGGTGAAGTTTTTAGTGTTAGGCTTAGGGTTAGTGATAGGGTTAGGGTGAGTTTGAGATTTAGGGGTAGAGTTAGGATTTTGGTGAGGGTTAGGTTGAGGGTTAGGGTTAGGGTGAGGGTTAAGCTGGGGTTGATGGTAAGGGTAAAGTTGAGGGTTAGGCCTAGGGTGAGGGTTACAGTAGGGTGAGGGTTAGGTTATGGGTGGGGGTTAGGGTTAGGGTGAGGGTCAGGGTGAGCGTTAGATTGAGGATTAGTGTTAGTGTTAGTGTGCGGTTTAGGGTGAGGATGACCGTTAGGGTTAGGGTGAGGGCTAGGGTGAGGGTGAGGATTAGGTTTAGTGTTAGGGTGAGTTTAGGGTTAGTATGAGGGTTATGGTTAGGGTCAGGGTTAGGGTTAGGGTTAGTTTTAGTGTTAGTGTTAGGGTTAGGGTTAGGTTAAGGTTAGGCTTATGGTTATTGTTAGGCTTAAGGTTAGGATGAGGTTTCAGTTTCGGTTTAGGTTTAGAGTTAGGGTTAGTGTGAGGGTGAGGTTTAGGGTTAGAGTTAGGGTTAGTCTTAGGGTTAGGGTTAGGGTGAGAGTTAGGTTTAGCGTTAGGCTTAGGCTTTGGCTTTGGTTTAGTTAGGCCCAGCATGTGGATGAGGGATAGGTTTAGGGTTAGGGTGAGGGTTAAGGTTAGGGTTAGAGTGAGGATTAGGATGAGGTTTAGGGTTAGGATCAGGGTTAGGCTGAGGGTTAGGGTGAGGGTTAGGATTAGGGATAGTGTTAGGTTTAGGATTAGGTTTAGGGTGAGAGTGAATATGAGGGTTATAATTAGGGTTAGGGTTAGGCTTAGGGTTAGGGTGAAGGTTAGGGTTAGTGTTTGGTTAGGGTGAGGGTGGGCTGAGGATTACGGTTAGGTTTAGGTTTAGGGTTAGTGTTAGTGTTAGTGTTAGGCTTAGGGTTACAGTGAGGGTTAGGCTTAGGGTTAAGGTTATTGTTAGAGTTAGGGTTAGGGTTACAGTTACAGTGAGGGTGCGGGTGAGGTTTAGCGTTAGGATTATGGTGAGATTTAGTGTTAGGGTTAGGTTTAGAGTTAGGGTTAAGGTGAGGGTGAAGTTTAGGGGTAGAGTCATGGTTAGGGTGAGGGTTAGTGTTAGGGTGAGGGTTAGCGTGTGGGTGACGGTACAGGTAAACGTGAGGCTTAGGCTGAGGGTGGGGGTTATCAAAAGGGTGAGGGTTAGGGTTAGGGTGAGAGTTAGGGTTAGAGGTAGGGTGAGGATGAGGGTTAGATTGAGGATTAGTGTTAATGTTAGTGTGAGGTTTAGGGTGAGGATGATTGTTAGGGTTAGGGTGAGGGCTAGGTTGAGGGTGAGGTTTAGGGTTAGGTTTAGGGTAAGGTTTAGGGTTTGGGTGATGGTTAGGGTTAGTGTCAGTGTTAATCTTAGGGTTAGGGTGAGGGTTAGGATGAGGTTTATGGTTAGGATTAGGGTTAGAGTGAGGGCTAGGATGAGGCTTAGGGTGAGGGTAAGGGTAAGGTATAGGGTTATGTTTAGGATTAGGGTTAAGGTGAAGGTGAGTGTGAGGGTTAGGTTTAGGGTGAGGGTGAGCGTTACGGTTAGGGTTGCAGTGAGGTTTCGGCTTAGGGGTAGGGTTAAGCTTAGGGTTAGGCTGAGGGTGAGGGTGGGGGTGAGGATTAGGTTTCGGTTAGGGTTAGGTTTAGGGTTATTGTTAGTGTTAGGGTTAATTTGCGGTGAGGGTGAGGCTGAGGGTGAGGGTTATGTTTGGGTTAGGTTTAGTGTTAGGTTTAGTGGTAATGTTAGGTTTAGGGTTAGAGTTACGGTGAGGTTGAGGTGAGGGTGAGGGTTAGGGTAAGGGTGAGGTTTAGGGTGATGTTTAGGGTGAGTGTTAGGGTTAGGGTTAGGGTGAGTGTAAGGGTTAGGTTGAAGGTTAGGCTTAGGTTTAGGGTTAGGATGAGGGTGAGGGTGGGGGTGAGGATTAGGGTAAGGGTGATGGTTTGGGTTAGTGTTAGTGTTATTGTTAGGGTTAGGGTTAGAGTTCCTGTGAGGGTGAGGGTGCGGGTGAGGGTTAGGGTTAGGGTTTGGGTGGGGTTTAGGGTTAGGGTTAGGGTTAGTGTTAGTTTGAGGGTGAGGTTTAGGTTTAGATATATGGTTCAGGAGAGGGTTTGGTATAGGGTTAGTGTTAGGGTTAGTGTTAGGGTTAGGTTGAGGGTGATGGTTAGATTGAGGTTTAGAGTTAGGTTTAGGGTTAGTGTGATGGTTAGTGTTAGGGTTAGGATTAGTATTAGGGTCAGGGTAAGTGTTAGGGTGAGGGTTTGGGTTAGTGTGAGGTTATGTTTAGGGTTAGGGTGAGGTTTAGGTTTTGGGTTAGAGTTAGGTTTAGGGTGAGTGGTAGGTTGAGGGTTAGGGTTAGGGTTAATGTTAGGGTTAGGGTTATGGTGAGAGTCAGGGGGAGGTTTAGGGTTAGGGTTAGGGTTCGATTAGGGTTAGGGTGAGGGTGAGTGTGTGTGTTAGGGTTAGGTTTAGGTTTAGGCTTAGTTTTAGGCTCAGGGTGAGGTTGAGGATGAGGGTTAGGGTTAGGGTGACGGTTAGGCTTCGGGTTAAGTTTAGGGTTAGGGTAAAGGTTATGGTGAGGGTGAGGGTTAGGGTTAGGTTGAAGGTTATGGTTAGCGTGAGGGTGAGGGTGAGGGTTAGCGTTAGGGTTAACGTGAGAGTTAGGATGAGGGTTAGTTTTAGGACTAGAGTTAGAGTGAGGGCTATTGTGTGTGTGAGGTTTAGGGTAAGGGTTAGGGTGAGGTTTAGGGTTACGGTAAGGGTTAGGGTTAGGATGAGGGTGAGGTTTAGGGTTAGAGTTAGTGTTAGGGTGAGGCTGAGTTTGAGGATTAGGGTTAGGTTAGTTTTAGATTTAGGGTTAGGATGAGGGTTAGGGTTAGGCTTAGGGTAAGGCTTAGGGTTAGGATTAGGATAAGGGTAAGGTTTCAGGTAAGTCTGAGGGTTTGGGTTAGGTTTAGGGTTAGGCTTTGGGTTAGGCTGAGGGTGAGGGTGAGGGTGAGAGTTAGGGTTAGGGTGAGGTTTAGGGTTAGGGTTAGAGTGAGTGTTAGGGTTAGATTGAGGGTTAGGCATAGGGTTATGGTGAGGGTTAGGGTTAGGGTTAGGGTGATGGTTAAGATGAGGATTAGCGTTAGGATTTGAGTTAAGGTGAGGGTGAGGGTTAGGGTTAGGGTTAGGGTGAGGTTTAGAGTTAGGGTTAGGGATAGCGTGAGGGTTAGGATGAGGGTTAGGTTTACGGTGACATGAGGGTTAGGGTTAGGGTGGGGCTTAGGCTTAGGGTTAGGCTGAGGGTGAGGGTGGGGTGAGGATTAGGGTTAGTGTGTTGGTTAGGATTAGGGTTAGGATGAGGGCTAGTGTGATGGTGAGGTTTAGGGTAAGGCTTAGGATTAGGCTTAGGTTTAGGCTGAGTGTGCGATTGAGGGTGAGGCTTAGGGTTAGGGTGATGTTTAGGTTTAAGTTTAGGGTGAGGGTTAGGATGAGTTTTAGTGTTAGGGTGAGCGTAAGGGTGAGGATGATTGTAAGGGTAAAATGAAGTTTAAGCTGAGGGTTAGGGTTAAGATAAGGCTGAGGGTAAGGGTTAGGTTTAGGGTTAGGGTAAGGGTTAGGGTTAGGGTTAGGGTGAGGGTTAGATTGAGTATTAGGGTTAGGGTTAGTGTGAGGTTTAGGGTGAGCATGAGGGTCTGGTTTAGGTTGAGGGTGAGGGTTAGAATTAGGTTTAGGGTGAGGGCTAGGGTGAGGGTGAGGGTTAGGGTTAGGGTGAGGTTTATGAGTAGGGTGAATGTTAGGGTTAGTTTGAGGCTTAGTGTTAGGGTTAGGGTTAGTGTTAGGGTGAGTGTAAGTTCTAGGGTGAGGATTACCGTTAGGGTGAGGGTTATGGTTAGGGTGAGGGTTAGGGTTAGGGTTAATGTAATTGTTAGAGTTAGGGTTAGGTTTAAGGTTACGGTGAGATTGAGGGTGATGGTTAGGTTTAGGGTTAGGGTGAGGTTTAGTGTTAGGGTTAGGGTTAGAGTTAGGGTTAGGTGAGGGTGAGGTTTAGGGGTAGATTTAGGGTTAGGGTGAGGGATAAGGTGAGGGTGAAGTTTATGTTTAGTGTAGGGTTATGGTTAGTGTTAGGGTGAAGGTAAGAGTTAGGGTGAGGGTTAGGGTAGGGTTTAGGGTGAGGGTTAGGCTTATGGATAGTGTTAGGTTTAGGATTAGGGTTAGGGTGAGGGTGAGTGTGAAGTTTAGTGTTAGGGTTAAGCTTAGGGATTTCATTGATGGTGAGGGTGAGGCTAAGGATTAGGGTTAGGTTGAGGGTTAGGGTTAGGATTATGGTGATGGTTATAGTTAGGGTTAGGCTTAGGCTGAGGGTGAGGGTGATGGTGGTGGTGCAGAATAGGGTTAGGGTTAGGGTTAGGTTTATTGTTAGTGTTATGGTTAGGGTTAAGTTTGCTGTGAAGTTGAAGCTGAGGGTGAGGTTTATGTTTAGGGTGAGGGTTAGGGTTAATGATATTGTTAGGGTTAGGGTTAGCGTTCAGATGAGGTTGAGGGGGAGGGGAGGTTTAGGGTTAGGGGGAGGGTTAGGGTGAGATTTAGGGTTAGAGTTAGTGTTAGGGTTAGGGTGAGGGTGAGGTTTAGGGATAGGGTTAAGTTTAGGATTAGGGTTAGGGTGAGGATGAGTATGTGGGTTAGGATGAGGGATAGGCTTAGGCTTAGGGTAAGGATGAGGTTGAGTGTGGGGGTGAAGATTAGGGTTAGGGTGATGGTTTGGGTTAGGCTTAGTGGTATTGTTAGGGTTAGGATTAGAGTTCCGGTGATGGGGAGGGTCCGGGTGAGGGTTAGGGTTAGGGTTAGTGTGGGGTTTACGGTAAGGATTAGGGTAAGGGTTTGGGTGAGGGTGAGATTTAGGGTGAGATATTGCTTAAGGGGGGTTAGTGTTAGGGTTAGTGTTAGGGTTAGGGTGAGGGTCAGGATTAGGTTGAGGTTTTGGGTTAGGGTTAGGGTTAGTTGGAGGGTTAGTGTTAGGGTTATGGTTAGTGTTAGGGTGAGGGTAAGTGTTAGAGTGAGGGTATGGGTTAGGGTGAGGGTTATGGTTTGTGTGCGGGTTAGGATTAGGGTTATGGTTTTTGTTAGGTTTAGGTTTAGGATTAGGCTGAGGGTGATGTTGAGGGTGAGGGTTACTGTTAGGATGAGGGTTAGAGTTAGGGTTAGGGTGATGGTTAGGGTTAGTGTTAGGGTTAGAGTGAGTGTTAGGTTGAGGGTAAATGTTAGGTTGAGGCTTATGGTAAGGATAAGGGTTAGGGTTAGGGTTAGAGATACTGTTAGATTTAGGTTTAGTGTTAGAGTTAGGGTTAGGGTGAGAGTGAGGTTTAGGGTTAGAGTTAGGCTTAGTGTTAGGGTTAGGGTTAGGGTGAAGGTTAGGGTTAGGACTAGGCTTAGGCTTAGGCTTAGGCTTAGGCTTAGGCCGAGCTTGAGGGTGAGGGTTAGGGTCAGGGTGAGGGTTAGGGTTAGGGTTAGGGTTAGGGTGAAGTTAAGGATGATGTTTAGGGTTAGGATTAGGGTTAGGGTGAGGGCTAGGGTGAGGCTTAGGGTGAGGGTTAGGGTAAGGTATAGGTTGACATTTAGGATTAGGGTTAGGGTGAGGGTGAGTGTGAGGGTTAGGGTTAGGATTAGGGTGAGGTTAGGTTTAGGGTTAGGGTTATGGTTACAGTGAGGGTTAAGGTTAGGGTTAGGGTTAGGCTTAGGGTTAAGCTGAGGGGGAGGGTGGCGGTGAGGATTAGGGTTAGGGTTAGGGTTATTGTTAGTGTTATGGTTAGGGTTAAGTTTGCAGTGATGGTGAGGCTGAGGGTGAGGGTTATGATTAGGGTTAGGGTTAGGTTAGGCTTAGGGTTAGGCTGAGGGTGTGGTTGAAGGTGAGGATTAGGGTTAGGGTTAGTGTTAGATTTAGGTTTAGTTTTAAGGTGAGGGTTAGGGTGAGGGTTAGGGTTAGGGTTAGGGTAAGGTTTAGGGTTCGGGTTCAGGTTAGGTTTAGCGTTAGGGTTAGGGTGAGGTTGAGGTTTTGGGTTAGAATTAGGGTTAGGTTGAGGCTGAGGGCGAGGGTCAGGTTTACATTTAGGCTTAGGATTAGGCTTAGGCTTAGGCCGAGTATGAGGGTGAGGTTTAGGGTTAGGGTTAGTTTTAGGGTTAGGGTTAGGTGAGTGTTACGGTGAGTGTAAAGCGTTAGTGTTAAGGTTAGGTTTAGCCTTAGGTTTAGGAAGAGGGTGAGGTTCAGTTTTAGAGTTAGTGTTAGGGTTAGCGTTAGGGTTAGGGTGAGTGTCAGGTTTCCTGTTAGGGTTAGGATTAGGCTGAGGCTTAGGCCAAGCATGAGGGTGAGGTGTAGGGTTAGGGTGAGGTTTAGGGTTGGGTTGTCGGTAAGGGTAAACGTGAGGGTTAGGCTGACGGTGAGGGTTACTGTAAGGGTGAGGTTAGCATTAGGGTGAGGTTTAGGGTTAGGGGTAGAGTGAGGGTGAGGGTTACATTGAAGATTAGTATTAGGGTTAGGGTGAGGTTTAGGGGGAGGATGAGGGTTAGGGTTATGGTGAGGGCTAGGGTGAGGGCTAGGTTTAAGGATAGGGTTAGATTTAGGGTTAGGGTGATGGTTAGGGTTAGTGTGAGGGTCAGTGTTAGTGTTAGGTTTTGTGTGAGGGTGAGGGTAAGTGTTAGGGTGACGGTGAGTTTTAGGGTGAGGGTTAAGGTGAGGGTGAGGGTGAAGGTTAGGATTAGGATTAGGATGAGGTTTAGGTTTAGGTTTAGGGTTAGAGTTAGGGTTAGGGTGAGAGTGAGGTTTATGTTTAGAGTTAGGGTTAGTGTTAGGGTTAGGGTTAGAGTTAGGATTAGTGTTAGGGTTAGGGTTAGGTTTAGGGTTAGGATTAGGGTTAAGATGAGGGTTTGGTTTAGGATTAGGGTTATGTTGAGGGCTAGGATGAGGTTGAGGTTTAGTGTTAGGTTTAGGGTGAGGTTTAAGGTTAGGTTTAAGGTTAAGGTCGGTGTGAGTTTGAGGTTTAGGGTTAGAGATAGGGGAAGGGTGAGGGTTATGGTGAGGGTTAGGGTTAGGGTTAGTGTTAGGGTTAGGGTTAGGGTTAGGGTGAGGGTGAGTGTGTGTGTTAGAGTTAGAGTTAGGATTAGGATTAGGATTAGTGAGAGGGTGAGTGTGAGGATGAGTGTTAGGGTTACGGTGAGGCTTAGGTTTATCGTTAGGGTGAGAGTTAGGGTTAGGGTTTAGGGTTAGGGTGAGGGTTATTTTTAGTGTTATGATTACGGTTAAGTTTGTGGTGAAGGTGAGGCTGAGGGTGAGGGTGAGGGTTAGGTTTATTGTTAAGGTTAGGTTTAGGGTTAGGATTAGTGTTATTGTTAAAGTTAGGGTTAGAATTAGGGTGAGGGTGGGGGTGAGGGTTAGGGTTAGGGTTAGGGTGAGTTTTAGGGTTAGGGTTAGTGTTAGTGTGAGGGTTAGTGTTTGGGTTCGGGTTAGTGTTTGGTTAAGGTAAGTGTTAGGGTGAGGGTCAGGGTTAGGGTGAGGGCTATGGTGAGGGTGAGGGTGAGGGTTAGGGTTAGGCTTAGGCTTAGGGTTAGACTGAGGCTGAGGTTGAGGTTGAGGTTTAGGGTTAGTGTGATGGTTAGGGTTACGGTTAGGGTGAGGGTTAGAATGTGGGTTAGGGTTAGGGTGAGGTTTAGGGTGAGGGTGACAGTAAGGGTAAAGGTGAGGGTTAGGGTTACGGTGAGGATTAGGTTTATTGTTAGGGTGAGGGTTAGGATGAGATTTAGGGTTAGGATTAGTGTTAGGATGAGGGCAAGGGCGAGGGTGAGGTTTAGGGTTAGCATTATGTAGAGGTTTAGGATTAGGGTTAAGTTTAGGGTTAGGGTGAGGTTTAGGGTTAGGGTTACGGTGAGGGTGAGGGTGAGGGTTAGGGTTAGGGTTAGGGTGAGGGTGAGGGTTAGATTTAGTGTTAGGGTTAGGATTTTTGTTAGTGTTATCGTTAAGGTTAATTTTACAGTGAGGTTGAGGCTGAGGGTGAGGGTTAGGGTTAGGGTTAGTTTGAGGTTTAGGGTTAGGGTTAGGGTTAGTGTTAAGGTGAGGGGTTGGGTTAGGTTGAGGGTTATTGTGAGGGTGAGGGTTAGGGTTAGGTTTATGGTTTGTGTTATTTTTAGGGTTAGGGTTAGAGTTACTGTGAGGATGAGGGTGAAGGTGAGTGTGAAGTTTAGGGTTAGGGTTAGCCGTAGTCTTAGGCTTAGGCCGAGCGTTAGGATGAGGGTAAGGGTTAGGGTTAGGGTGATTGTTAGGGTTTTAGGGTTAGGGTGAGGTTTAGGTTTAGGATTAGGGCTATGGTGAGGGCTAGGGTGAGGGTGAGGGTTAGGGTTAGCCTTAGGTTGAGGTTTAGGGTTAGGGTTAGTTTTAGGGTTAGGGTGAGTGTTAGGGTGAGAGTTACGGTGAGGGTGACGGTTAGGGTTAGGATGAGGGTTAGGGTTAGGGTTAGGGTGAGGATTAGGGTTAGGTTTAGTGTTAGGGTTTGGGTTAGGGTTAGGTTAGGATTAGGGTTAGGATTATTGTTAGGGTTAAGGTTAGGATGAGGTTTAGGTTTAGGTTTAGTGTTAGAGTTAGAGTTAGTGTGAGGGTGAGGTTTAGGGTTAGAGTTAGTGTTACGGGGAGGGTTATGGGGAGGGTTATGGTTAGGGTTAATGTTAGGGTTAATGTTACGGTGAGGGTTAGGTTGAGGTTTAGTGTTAGTGTTAGGGTTGGGTTTAGGATTAAGGTTATGGTGAGGCTGAGTGTGTGGGTCAGGGTTAGGATTAGGCTTAGGCTTAGGGTTAGGCTGAGGGTGAGGGTGGGGTTGAGGATTTGGTTAAGGGTGATGGTTAGGGTTAGGGTTAGGGTTAGGATTAGGGTTAGGGTGATGTCTAGGTTGAGGGTGAGGGTTAGGGTTAGGGTTAGGCTTAGGGTTACAGTCAGGGTGAGGGTTAGGATGAGGGTTAGGCTTAGGGTGAGGGTTAGGGTGAGGGTGACATTAATGGTGAAAGTGAGAGTTAGGCTGAGAGTGAGGATTAAGGTAAGGGTGAGCGTTAGAGTTAGGGTGAGGGTTAGGGTTAGGGTTAAGTTGAGGGTGAGGTTTATATTGAGGATTAGTTTTAGGGTAAGTGTGAGGTTTAGGGTGAGGATGAGGGTTAGGGTTAGGGTGAGGGCTAGGGTGAAGGTGAGAGTTAGGGTTAGTGTGAGTGCTAGTGTTAGGGTTAGGTTTAGTGTTATGGTGAGTTTAAATGTTAGGGGGAGAGTTAGGGTTAGGTTGAGTGTTATGGTTAGAATGATGGTTAGGGTTAGGGTTATTGTTAGGGTTAAGATTAGGGTTACGGTTACGGTGAGGGTGAGGGTTAGGGTGAGGGTGAGGGTTAGGTTTATGTTTAGGGTTAGAGTTAGAGTTACTGTTAGGGTGAGGGTGAGGTTTAGGGTTAGTGTTAGCTTTTGTGTTAGGGTTAGGGTTACGGTGAGCGTTAGTGTGAGGGTTAGGGTTAGGCTTAAGCTTAGGCTTAGGGTTAGGCTTAGGCCGAGCATGAGGGTGAGGGTTAGGGTTAGGGTTAGGGTGAGGGTTAGGGTTAGGGTGAGCACTAGGATGAGGTTTAGGGTTAGGATTACGGTTAGGGTGAGCGCTAGGGTGAGGGTTACTGTGAGGGTTATTGTTAGGTTTAGGATTAGGTGTAGATTGAGGGTCATTGTGAGGGTTAGGGTTATTGTTAGGGTTAGGCTTAGGGTTAGAGTGAGGGTTAGGATTAGGGTTTGGTTTAGGGTGAGGGTGAGGGTTAGGGTTAGGGTTAGGGTGAGGATGAGGGTGAGGTTAGGGTTAGGGTTAGTGTGAGTGTTAGGGTTACAGTGAGGGTTATGGTTAGGGTGAGGGTTAGGGTTAGGTTTAGGGTGAGGGTGAGGGATAGTGTGAGGGTGAGGTTTAGGGTTAGGGTGAGGATGAGGTTTAGGGTTAGGGTGAGGATTTGTGTTAGTGTTACCGTGAGGTTTAGGGTTATGTTTAGGGTTAGGGTTAGGGCGAGTGTGAGGTTTAGGCTTAGATGGGTTAGGGTGAGGGTTAGGGTGAGGTTAAGGGTTAGTGTGAGGGTTAGGGGTAGGGGTAGGGTGAGGGTTAGCGTTAGGGTGAGTGTTAGGGTTAGGATTAGGGTTAGGGTATGTGCTAGGTTGAGTGTTAGGGTTAGGGCCAGTGTGAAGTTGAGGGTTAGGGTTAGGGTTAGCGTGCAGTTTAGGTTTAGGGTGATGGTTAGCGTTAGTGTGAGGGTTAGTGTTAGTGTTAGTGTTAGGGGGAGGGTAAGTGTTAGGGTAAATTTTAGGTTTAGGGTAAGGTTTAGCATTAGGCTTAGGGTTAGGGTTTGGGTGTGGGTGAGGTTTAGGGTTAGAGTTAGGGTTAGGGTGAATGTTAGGGTTAGTGTTAGGGTTAGGGTTAGGGTGAGGTTTAGGGTTTGGTTAAGGGTTAGAGTTAGGGTTAGGGTGAGGGTGAGATTTAGGGTTAGAGTTAGGGTTAGGGTGAGGGTTAGGTTGAGGGTTAGGGTTAGGCTTAGAGTTAGGTTAGGGTGAGGGTGAGAGTTAGGGGGAGGGTTAGGGTTAGGATTAGTGTTAGGTTTAGGATTAGGGTTAGGGTAAGGTTGAGTGTGTGTGTTAAGGTTAGGTTTAGGGTTAGGCTTAGGGTTAGGCTGAGGGTGACGTTGAAGGTGAGGGTGAGGGTTAGGGTTAGGTTTAGGGTTCGGGTTAGGGTTAGTTTAGCGTTTTGGTGAGGTTGAGGTTTTGGGTTAGAATTAGGGTTAGGGTGAGGCAGAGCATGAGGATTAGGGTTAGGGTTAGTGTTAGGGTTAGGGTTAGGGTGAGTGTTAGGGTGAGTGTGAGGGTTAGTGTTAAGGTTAGGTTTAGCCTTAGGTTTAGGCTGAGGGTGAGGTTGAGGTTTAGAGTTAGTGTTAGTGTTAGGGTTAGGGTTAGCATGAGGGTCAGGTTTACATTTAGGCTTAGGATTTGGCTTAGGCTTAGGCCGAGCATGAGGGTGAGGTTTAGGGTTAGGGTGAGGGTTAGGGTGTGGGTGACGGTAAGGGTAAAAGTGAGGGTTAGGCTGACGGTGAGGGTTACTGTAAGGGTGAGGGTTAGCATTAGGGTGAGGTTTAGGGTTAGGGGTAGAGTGAGGGTGAAGGTTACATTGAAGATTAGTGTTAGGGTTAGGGTGAGGTTTAGGGGGAGGATGAGGGTTAGGGTTAGGTTGAGGGCTAGGGTGAGGGCTAGGTTTAAGTTTAGGGTTAGCTTTAGGGTTAGGGTGATGGTTAGGGTTAGTGTGAGGGTCAGTGTTAGTGTTAGGGTTTATGTTAGGGTGAGGGTTAGGGTTAGGGTGAGGTTACGGTGAGGGTGAGGGTGAAGGTTAGGATTAGGATTAGGATGAGGTTTAAGTTTATGTTTAGGTTTAGAGTTAGGGTTATGGTGAGTGTGAGGTTTATGTTTAGAGTTAGGGTTAGTGTTAGGTTTAGGGTTAGATTTAGGATTAAGGTTAGGGTGAGGGTGAGTGTGAGGGTTAGGGTTTGGGTTAGGCTTATGCTGAGGGTGAGGATGGGGGTGAGGATTAGGGTTAGGGTGATGGTTAGGGTTAGGGTTAGGTTGAGGGTTAGGATGAGCGTTAGATTTAGGGTGAGGTTTAGGGTGAGGGTGAAAGTAAGTGTAAAGGTGAGGGTTAGGCTGAGGGTGCGTGTTCCCTTAAGGGTGAGAGTTAGGATTAGGGTGAGGGTTAGGGTAAGGGTTAGGGTGAGGTTTAGGGTGAGGGTGAGGGTTAGATTGAGGATCAGTGTTGGGGTTTGTGTGAGGTTTAGGGTGAGGATGAGGGTTAGGTTTAGGTTGAGGGTTAGGGTTAGAATTAGGGTTAGGGTGAGGGCTAGGGTGAGGCTGAGGGTTAGGGTTAGGGTTAAGGTGAGGTTTAGGGTTAGGGTGAGAGTTAGGGTTACTGTGAGGGTTAGTGTTAGAGTTAGAGTTAATGTTAGGGTGAGGGTAAGTGTTAGGGTGAGGCTTAGGGTTAGGGTGAGGGTTATGTTAGGGTGAGGGTTAAGGTTAGGTTTAGGGTGTTTGTTAAGTTTAGAGTTAGGGTTAAGGTGAGGGTGAGGGTGAGGGTTAGGGTTAGAATGAGGTTTAGGGTTAGGTTTAGGGTGCAAGTGAAGGTTAGGATGAGGGTGGGGGTGAGGTTTATTGTTAGGTTTAGGGTTAGGGTGAGGCTTAGGGTTAGGGTGAGAGTTAGGGTTAGTGTGAGGGTTAATGTTAGGGTTTGTGTTAGGGTGAGGTTAATTGTTAGGTTGAGGGTTAGGTTTTGGGTGAGTGTTATGGATAGTGTTAAGGTTAGGGCTACGGTTACGTTGAGTGTGATTGTGAGGGTTAGGGTTAGGGTGAGGTATAGGTTTCGGGTTAGGGTTAGGTTTAGCATTAGGGTTAGTGTGAGGTTGAGGTTTTGGGTTAGAATTAGGGTTAGGGTGAGGCTGAGGGTGTGGATTAGGGTTAGGGTTAGTGTTAGGGTTAGGGTTAGGATGAGTGTTAGGGTGATTGTGAGAGTTAGTGTTAAGGTTAGGTTGAGCCTTAGGTTTAGGCTGAGGGTGAGGGTGAGGGTGAGGTTGAGGTTTAGAGTTAGTGTTAGTGTTACAGTTAGGGTTAGGGCGAGGGTCAGGTTTACAGTTAGGCTTAGGCTTAGGCCGAGCATGAGGATGAGGTTTAGGGTTAGGGTGAGGGTTAGGGTGGGGGTGACGGTAAGGGTAAACGTGAGGGTTAGGCTGAGCGTGAGGGTGACTGTAAGGGTGAGGGTTAGCATTAGGGTGAGCTTAAGGGTATTGGTAGAGTGAGGGTGAGGGTTAGATTGAGGATTAGAGTTAGGGTTAGGGTGAGGGTTAGGGTGGGGGTGACGGTAAGGGTACATGTTAGGGTTAGGCTGAGCGTGAGGGTTACTGTAAGGGTGAGGGTTAGCGTTAGGGTGAGGTTTATGGTTAGGTGTAGAGTGAGGGTGAGGGTTAGATTGAGGATTAGTGTTAGGGTTAGGGTGAGTTTTAGGGGGAGGATGAGGGTTAGGGTTAGGGTGAGGGCTAGGGTGAGGGGTAGGGTTAAGGTTAGGTTTAGCTTTAGGGTTAGGGTGATGGTTAAGGTTAGTGTGAGGGTCAGTGTTAGTGTTAGGGTTTGGGTTAAGGTGAGGGTAAGTGTTAGGGTGAGGGTTAGGGTTAGTGTGAGGGTTACGTTGAGGGTGAGGTTAAAGGTTAGGATTAGGATTAGGATGAGGTTTAAGTTTAGGTTTAGGGTTAGAGTTAGGATTAGGGTGAGAGTGAGGATTATGTTTAGAGTTAGGGTTAGTGTTAGGGTTCGGGTTAGGGTGAGGGTCAGGTGTACGGTTAGGCTTAGGCGTAGGCTTAGGCCGAGCATAAGGGTGAGGTTAGGGTTAGGGTTTGGGTGAGTGTTAGGATGAGGTTTAGGGTTAGGATTAGGGTTAGGGTGAGGGTTAGGGTTAGGATTAGGGTTAGGGTGAGGGCTAGGGTGAGGATGAGGGTTAGGGTTAGTGTGATGGTTAGGTTTACGGTTAGGGTGAGGGTTAGAATGTGGGTTAGGGTTAGGGTGAGGGTTAGGGTGAGGGTGACATTATGGGTAAAGGTGAGGGTTAGGCTTAGGTTGAGGGTTAGGATGAGGATTAGGTTTAGGGTTAGGCTGTGCGTGAGGGTTAGATTGAGTATTAGTGTTAGGGTTAGTGTGAGGTTTAGGGTGAGGATGAGGGTTAGGGTTAGTGTGAGGGCTAGGGTGAGGTTGAGGCTTAGGTATAGGGTTAGGTTGAGGTTTAGGGTTAAGGTGATGGTTAGGGTTAGTGTGAAGGTTCGTGTTAGTATTAGGGTGAGTTTTAGGCTGAGGTTTAGCATTAGGGTGAGGGTTATGTTTAGGGTTATTGTTAGGGTTAGGGTTAGGGTTATTGTTAGGGTTAGGGTTACTGTTACGGTGAGGGTGACGGTTAGGGTTAGGGTTAGGGTGAGGTTTAGGTTTATGGTCAGGTTTAGAGTTAGAGTTAGGGAGAGGGTGAGGTTTAGGTTTAGGGTTAGGCTTAGTGGGAGGGTTAGGGTGAGGGTTAGGGTGAGTGTTAGTGTTAGGATTAGGGTTAAGGTGAGGGTGATTGTGAGGGTTAGGGTAGGCTTAGGATTAATGTTAGGCTGAGGGTGAGGGTGAGGGTGAGGGTTAGGGTTAGCTTGAGGGTTAGGGTTAGGGTTAGGTTGAGGGTTAGGGTTATTGTTAGGGTGAGGGTTAGGATGAGGTTTAGGGTTTGGATTAGGGTTAGGATGAGGGCAAGGGTGAGGGTGAGGTTTAGGGTTAGCATTATGGTGAGGTTTTGGATTAGGGTTGGGTTTAGGGTTTGGGTGAGGGTTAGGGTTAGTGTTATGGTGAGGGTGAGGGTTAGGGTTAGGTTGAGGGTTAGGGTTAGGTTTAGGGTGAGGGTTAGTGTTAGTGTTAATGTTAGAGTTAGTGTTATTATTAGGTTTAGGGTTAGAGTTACGGTGAGGTGGTGGGTAAGGGTGAGAGTTAGGGTTAGGGTGAGGTTTAGGGTGAGGTTTAAGGTTAGGGTCAGGGTTAGGGTGAGGGTGAGGTTTAGGGTTAGAATTAGGGTTAGGGGGAGGGTTAGGGTGAGGTTTAGGGTTAGGGTTAGTGTTAGGGTTAGGGTGATGGTGAGGGTTAGTTTGAGGTTTAGAGATAAGTTTATGGTTCGGATTAGGGTTAGGTTGAGGGTGACTGTGAGGGTTAGGGTGAGGGTTAGTCTTAGGCTTAGTGTTAGGCTGATGGTGAGGGTAGATGTGAGGATTAGGTTTAGGGTGATGGTTAGGTTTAGGGTTAGTGTTATTGTTAGGGTTAGGGTTACAATTATGTTGAAGTTGATGGTGTGGGTGAGGATTAGTTTTAGGGTTAGGGTGGTGTTTAGGGTTAAGGTTAGGGTTAGGGTGAGGGTGAGGTTTATGGTTAGATATTGGGTTAGGGGGAGAGGGAGAGTGAGGTTTAGGGCTAGGGTTAGTGTTAGGGTTAGGGTGAGGGTCAGGGTTAGTTTGAGTTTTAGGGTTAGGGTTAGGGTTAGGGTTAATGTGAGGGTTAGGGTTAGGGTTAGTGTTAGGGTGATTGTAAGTGTTAGGTTTAGTGTTTGGGTTAGGGTGAGTGTTATGGTTAGGGTGAGGGTTAGGATTAGGGTTAGGGTTATTGTTAGGGTTAGGTTTAGGGTTACAGTTACGCTGAGGGTGAGGGTGAGGGTTAGGTTTAGGGTTAAGGTGAGGTTTAGGATTTGGGTTAGGTTTAGAGTTAGGTTTAGGGTGAGGGTGAGTTTTAGGGGTAGAGTTAGGGTTAGGGTTAGGGTTAGGTTGAGGGTTAGGGTTATGGTTAGGGTTAGGGTTAGGGTGAGGGTGAGTGTGAGGGTTAGGGTTAGTGTTAGGGTGAGGGTTAGTGTGAGGGTTAGGGTTAGGCTTAGGGTTATTGTTAGGGTTAGGGTTAGGGTGAGGGTGAGGTTTAGGTTTATAGCTAGGTTTAGGGTGAGGGTGAGGGTGAGGGTTAGGGTTAGGGTTATTGTTGGAATTAGGGTTAGGGTGAGTGTTACGATGAGGGTGAGGGTTAGGCTTAGGGTTAGGAGGAGGGTAAGTGTTAGGGTGAGGGTTAGGGTCAGTGTGATGGATATGGTTAGGATGAGCGTTAGCGTTAGGGTTAGGGTTATTGTTAGGGTTAGGGTTAGTGTTATTGTTAGGGTAAGTTTTATATTTATGGTTAAGGTGAGGGTGAGGTTTTGGTTTATGGTTAAGGTGAGGTTTAGGGTTTGGGTTAGGGTTAGAGTTATGGTTAGGGTTAGGGTGAGGTTTAGGATTAGAGTCAAAGTTAGGTTGAGGGTTAGGTTGAGGGTTAGGGTTAGGGTTAGTGTTTGGGTTAGGGTTAGGGTGAGATTTAGGGGGAGGTTTAGGGTTAGGGTTAGGCTTAGGCTTAGGGTTAGGCTGAGGGTGAGTGTGTGTGTTAGGGTTAGGTTTAGGCTCAGGCTGAGGGTGAGGTTGAGGGTGAGAACGCTAGGGTTAAAGTGAGGGTTATGCTTAGGTTTAGAGGGAGGGTTAGGATGAGATTTATGGTTAGGATTAGGGTTAAGGTGAGGGCTAGGGTGATTTTGAGGTTTAGGTTTAGGGTTAGGGTGAGGTTTAGGGTTAGGTTTAAGGTTAGGGTCAGGGTGACCTTTAGGTTTAGAGTTAGGGTTAGTGTGAGACTGAGGGTGTGGGTTAGGTTTAGGTTTAATGTTAGGGTTAAGGTTAAGGTGAGGGTTAGGGTGAGGGTGAGGGTTAGGGTTATGTTCAGCATTAGGATTAGGGTTAGGGTTAGGGTGAGTGTGAGGGGTAGGGTTAGGGTTAGGCTTAGGCTTAGGCTGAGGGTGAGGGTGAGTGTGAAGTTTAGGGTTAGGGTGAGGGTGAGGGTTAGGGTTAGGGTGAGGGTTAAGGTTCGGATTAGAGGGAGGGTTAGGATGAGGGTTAGGGTTAGGATTAGTGTTAGGGGGAGGGCTAGGGTGAGGGTGAGGTTTATGGTGATGATTAGGGTGAGTTTTAGGGTTAGGGTTAGATTGAGGTTGAGATTTAGGGTTAGAGTTAGGGTTAGGGTGTGGCTGAGGGTGAGGGTTAGGTTTAGGGTTAGTGTTAGGGTTAGGGTTAAGATGAGTGATAGAGTGAGGGTGAGGTTTAGGCTTAGGGTTAGTATTAGGATTAGGGTTAGAGTTAGGGTGAGTGTGAGGTTTAGTGTTAGGGATAGGCTTAGGCTTAGGCTGAGGCTGAGAGTGAGGGTTAGGCTTAGGGTGAGTGTTAGGGATAGGGTTAGGGTGAGAGTTAGGGTTAGTGTTAAGTTTAGGCTTAGGGTGAGGGGTACGGTAAGGGTTTTGTGAGGGTGATGGATAGGGTTAGGGTTAGTGTTAGGGTGAGGATTAGGGTTAGTATTTTCGTTAGGGTGAGGGCTAGGGTGAGGATGAGGTTTAGGGTTAGGGTTATGGTGAGGTTTATGGTTAGGGTTAGGTTTAGGGTGAGATTGAGGTTTAGGGTTAGAGTTAGGTTTAGGGTGAGGCTGATTGTGAGGGTTTGGGTTAGGGTTATTTTCAGATTTAAGTTTTGGGTGAGGTTTAGGGTAAGGGTGAGTGTTAGGCTTAGAGTTAGGATTAGGATTCATGTTAGTGTTAAGCTGAGGGTGAGGGTGACAGTGAGGGTTAGGGTTAGGATGTGGTGTAGGGTTAGGATTAGGGTTAGGGTGAGCACTAGGGTGAGGGTTACTGTGAGGGTTAGGTTTAGGTTTAGGATTAGGTTTAGGTTGAGGGTGAGTGTGAGGATTAGGTTTAGGGTTAGGGTTAGGCTTAGGGTTAGGGTGAGAGTTAAGGTTAGGGTTTGGTTTAGGGTAAGGGGGATGGTTAGACTTAGGGTGAGGGTGAGGGTTAGGGTGAGGTTTAGGGTTAGGGTTAATGTGAGTGTTAGGGTTACGGTGAGGGTTATGGTTAGGTTGAGGGTTAGGGTTAGGGTTAGGGTTAGGGTGAGGGTTAGTGTGAGGGTGAGGTTTAGTGTTAGGGTGAGGGTGAGGTTTAGGGTGAGGTTGAGGTTTAGGGTTAGGGTTCGGGTGAATTTTAGGGTTACGGTTAGTGTTAGGGTTAGGGCAAGTGTGAGGTTTAGGTTTAGAGTTAGGGTTAGTGTGAGGGTTAGGGTGAGGTTTAGGGTTAGTGTGAGGGTCAGGGGTAGGGTTAGGTTGAAGCTTAGCATTTGAGTGAGGGTTAGGTTTAGGTTTAGGTTTAGAGTGAGTGTTAGGGTGAGTGTTAGTGTTAGGATTAGGATTAGGGTATGTGCTAGGGTGAGTGTTAGTGTTAGGGTTAGTGTTATGTTGAGGGTTAGGGTTAGGGTTAGTGTTAGGTTTAGGGTTGGGGTTAGGGTTAGGATTAGGGTTAAGGTGAAGGTGAGTGTGAGGGTTAGGGTTAGTGTTAGCCTTAGGGTTAGGCTGAGGCTGAGGGTGAGGGTGAGGTTTAGATTAAGGGTGAGGTTTAGGTTTAGGGTTAGAGTGAGGGTTAGTGTGAGTGTTAGGGTTAGGATTAGGGTTAGGGTATGTGCTAGGGTGAGGGTTTGGGTTAGGGTTCGGCTGAGCGTGAGGGTGGTGATAAGGATGAGGTTTAGAGTGATGGTTCAGGTTATCGTTAGTTTGAGAGTTAGGATGAGGGTTAGGGTTAGGATTAGGGTTAGGGTGAGGGCTAGGCTGAGTGTGAGGTTAAGGGATAGGTTTAGGCCTAGGCTTAGGTTAGGCTGAGGCTGAAGGTGAGGGTGAGGTTTAGGGTTATTTTGATGGATAGGGTTATGGTTAGGGTCACGTTTAGGATGAGGGTTTGGATTAAGGTGAGGGTTAGGATGAGGGTGACAGTAAGAGTAAAGGTGAGGGTTAGGCTGAGGGTGAGGGTGCGGGTTAGATTGAGGATTAGTTTTAGGGTTAGTGTGAGGTTTAGTGTGAGAGTGAGCGTTAGGGTCAGTGTGAGGGCCAGGGTGAAGTTGAGGGTTAGGGTTAGTGTTAGGGTGAGATTTAGGTTTAAGGTGATGGTTAGCGTTAGTGTGAGGGTTAGTGTTAGTGTTAGTGTTAGGGTGAGGGTAAGTTTCAGGGTAAGGTTTAGGTTTAGGGTGACGTTTAGCATTAGGCTTAGTGTTAGGGTTAGGGTGAGGGTGAGGTTTAGGGTTAGAGTTAGGGTTAGGATGAATGTTAGCGTTAAGGTTAGGGTTAAGGTTAGGGTGAGGTTTAGGGTTTGGTTTAGGGTTAGAGTTAGGGTTAGGGTGAGGGTGAGATTTAGGGTTAGAATTAGGGTTAGGGTGAGGGTTAGGTTGAGGGTTAGGGTTAGGCTTAGTGTTAGGGTTAGGGTGAGGGTGAGAGGTAGGGGGAGGGTTAAGGTTACGGTTAGGGTTAGGGTTAGGATTAGGGTTAGGGTGAGGGTGACTGTGAGGGATAGGTTTAGGGTTAGTCTTTGGCTTAGGGTTAGGCTGAGGGTGAGGGTGGGGATAAGGATGAGGTTTAGAGTGATGCTTCAGGTTATCGTTAGGTTGAGGGTTAGAATGAAGGTTACGGTTAGGATTAGGGTTAGGGTGAGGGCTAGTGTGAGTGTGAGGTTTAGGGATAGTGAGGGTGAGGGTTAGGGTTAGTGTGATGGTTAGGGTTATGGTTAGGTTGAGGTTTAGGATGAGTGTTTGGTTTAAGGTGAGGGTTAGGATGAGAGTGACAGTAAGACAAAAGGTGAGGGTTAGGCCGAGGGTGAGGGATATGGTAAGGGTGAGGGTTCGGTTTAGTTTTAGGGTGAGGGTGAGGGTTAGATTGAGGATTAGTGTTAGGGTTAGTGTGAGGTTTAGTGTGAGGGTGAGGCTTAGGGTTAGGGTGAGGGCCAGGGTGAAGTTGAGGGTTAGGGTTAGGGTTAGGGTGAGGTTTAGGTTTTGCGGTATGGTTAGCGTTAGTGTGAGGGTTAGTGTTAGTGTTAGTGTTAGTGTTAGGGTGAGGGTAAGTGTTAGGGTAATGTTTAGATTTAGGGTGATGTTTAGCATTGGGTTAGGGTTAGGGATAGGGTGAGGGTGAGGTTAAGGTTATAGTTAGGGTTAGGGTGAATGTTAGGGTTAGGGTTAGGGTTAGGGTTAGGGTGAGGTTTAGGGTTTGGTTTAGGGTTAGAGTTAGGGTTAGGGTGATGTTGAGATTTAGGGTTAGAGTTAGGGTTAGGGTGAGGGTTAGGTTGAGGGTTAGGGTTAGGCTTCGTCTTAGGTTTAGGGTGAGGGTGAGAGTTAGGAGCAGGGTTAGGGTTAGGGTTAGGGTTAGGATTAGGATTAGGTTTAGGGTGATGGTGAGTGTGAGGGTTAGGTTTAGGGTTAGTCTTTGGCTTAGGGTTAGGCTGAGGGTGATTGTGGGGATAAGGGTTAGAGTTAGGGTTAGGGTAAATGTTAGGGTTACAGTTATGGTTAGGGTTAGGGTGAGGTTTAGGGTTTGGTTTAGGGTTAGAGTTAGGGTTAGGATGAGGGTGAGATTTAGGGTTAGAGTTAGGGTTAGAGTGAGGGTTAGGTTGAGGGTTAGGGTTAGGCTTAGTCTTAGGGTTAGGGTGAGGGTGAGAATTAGGGGGATGCTCAGTGATAGGGTTAGGATTAGGGTTAGGGTAAGTGTGAGTGTGTGTGTTAGGGTTAGTTTTAGGGTTAGGCTTAGGGTTAGGCTGAGAGTGAGGTTGAAGGTGAGGGTAAGGGTTAGGGTTAATATTAGGGTTAGGGTTACGGTGAGGTTTAGGGTGAGGGTGAGGGATAGGGTTAGGGTTAGGATTAGGTTTAGGTTTAGGGTTAGGGTTAGTGTGAGGTTTAGGGTTAGGTTTAGGGTTAGGCTTAGGGTTAGGCTGAGGGTGAGGGTGAGGGTGAGGGTGAGGGTTAGGGTTAGGGTGAGGGTTAGGGTTAGGGTTAGGGTGAGGTTTAGTTTTAGGGTTAGGGTTAGAGTTAAGGTTAGTGTTAGTGTTAGGGTTAGGGTGAGAGTTAGGGGGAGCGTTAGGGTTTGGGTTAGGTTTAGGGTTAGGTTTAGCATTAGGGTTAGGGTGAGGGTGAGGTTTAGGGTGATAATTAGGGTTAGTGTGAGACTGAGGGTGAGGGTTAGGGTTAGGGTTAGTTTTAGGTTTAGGGTTAGGGTGAGCTTTAGGGTGAGGGTGAGGGTTAGGGTTAGGGTTAGGATTAGGATTAGGGTTAGGGTTATTGTGAGTGTGAGGGTTAGTTTTAGGGTTAGGGTTAGCCTTAGGATTATGGTGAGGGTGAGGGTTAGTGTGCGGTTTAGGTTTGAATTAGGGTTAGTGTTAGGGTTAGGGTAATGTTTAGCTTAGTGTGAGGGTCAGTGTTAGTTTTAAGTTTTGGGTTAGGGTGAAGGTAAGTGTTAGGTTGAGGGTTAGGTTTAGGGTGAGGGTTACGGTTAGGGTGAGTGTGAATGTTACAGTTAGGGTAGGATGAGGTTTAGGGTTAGAGACAGGCTTAGGGTGAGAGTGAGGTTTAGGTTTAGAGTTCAGGTTAGTGTTAGGGATAGGGTTAGGGTGAGGTTCAGGTGTACGGTTAGGCTTAGTTTTGGGCTTAGGCTTAGGCCGAGCATGAGGGTGAGGGTTAGGTTTAGGGTTAGGGTGAGTGTTAGGATGAGGTTTAGGGTAAGGATTAGGGTTAGGGTGAGGGCTATGGTGAGGGTTAGGGTTAGGGTGATGTTTAGAGATAAGGTTAGGTTTAGGATTAGGGTTAGGGTAGAGTCAGTGTGAAGGTTAGGGTTAGGCTTAGGCTTAGGCTTAGAGTTAAGGTTCGGGTTCGGGTTAGGGTTTGGATTAGGGTGAGGGTAAAGCTTAGGATTAGTGTTAAATTTAGGTTTACGTTCAGATTTAGGTTTAGGGTTAGGGTTAGGGTTAAGCTTACTCTGAGGGTTAGGGTTAGGGTTATAGTTAGGCTTAGGGTTAGGCTGAGGATGAGGGTGGGGGTGACGATTAGGGTTAGGCTTAGGGTTATGGTTATTGTTAGTGTTATGGTTAGGGTTAAGATTGCGGTGATGGTGAGGCTGAGGGTGAGGGTTATGGTTAGGGTTAGGGATAGTGTAAGGGTTATGGTTAGTGTTATTATTAGGGTTATGGTTAGAGTTACTTTGAGGTGGTGGGTAAGGGTGAGGGTTAGGATTAGGGTGAGGTTTAAAGTTAGGGTTAGTGTTAGGGTGAGGGTGAGATTTAGGGTTAGAGTTAGGGTTAGGGGGATGTTAGGGTGAGGTTTAGCGTTAGGGTTAGGGTGAGGGTTAGGGTTAGGGTGAGGTTGATGTTTAGGGTTAGAGTTAGGGTTAGGGGGAGGGTTAGGTTGAGATTTAGGGTTAGGGTTAGGGTTAGGTTTAGGGTGAGGGTTAGGTTGAGCTTTAGGGATATGGTTAAGGTTAGTTTTAGGTTTAGGGTGAGGTTGAGTGTGATGGTTAGGGTGAGGGTTAGGCTTAGGCTTAGGGTTAGGCTGAGGGTGAGGGTGGAGGTGAGGATTATGTTTAAGGTGATGGTTAGGGTTAGGGTTAGGGTTACTGTTAGGGTTAGGGTTATAGATATTGTGAAGTTGAGAGTACTGGTGTGGATTAGGGTTAGGGTTAGGGTGGTGTTTAGGGTTAAGGTTAGGGTTAGGGTTTGTGTGAGGTTTACGGTTAGATATAGGGTTATGGGAAGAGGGAGGGTGAGGTTTAGGCTTAGGGTTAGTGTTAGGCTTAGGGTGAGGGTGAGGGCTAGGTTGAGGTTTAGGTTTAGCGTTAGGGTTAGGGTTAGTGTGAGGGTTAGCTTTAGGGTTAGGGTTTGTGTTTGGGTGAGGATAAGTGTTAGGGTGAGGGTTTGGGTTAGGGTGAGGGTTATGGTTAGGGTGAGGGTTAGGATTAGGGTTAGGGTTATTGTTAGGTTTAGGTTTAGGGTTACAGTTACTGTGAGGTTGAGGGTGAGGATTAGGGTTAACGTTAGGGTGAGGTTTAGGGTTTGGGTTAGGGGTAGCGTTAGGTTTAGGGTGAAGGTGAGGTTTAGGGTTACAGTTAGGGTTAGGGTGAGAGTTAGGTTGAGGGTTAGTGTTAGGGTTAGGTTGATGGTGTGGTGAGGGTTAGGTTTAGGGTGAGTGTTAGGGTTAGGGTTAGGTTGAGAGTTAGGATTCAGGTTTAGTTTAGAATTAGGTTGAGGGTTAGGATAAGGGTTATGGTGAGGGTGAAGTTTAGGTTTAGGTTGAGGGTTAGGGTTAAGGTTAGGGTTAGGGTGAGGGTGAGTGTGAGGGTTAGGCTTAAGGTTAGCATTAGGATTAGGGTAAAGTTTAGGGTGAGTGTGAGGGTTAGGGTTAGGGTTAGGTTGAGGGTAAGTGTTAGGGTGAGGGTGAGGGTTACGGTGAAGAATATGGTTAGGATGAGGGTTAGAGTTAGGGTTATTGTTTGGGTTAGGGTTAGGTTTATTCTTAGGGTAAGGTTTATATTTACGGTTACGGTGAGGGTGAGGGTTAGGGTTAGGGTTAGGCTTTGTTTAAGGGTTTGGGTTAGGGTTTGAGTTAGGGTTAGGGTGAGGGTGAGGTTTAGGGTTAGACTCAGGGTTAGGGTGAGGGTTAGGTTGAGGGTTAGGTTTAGGGTTAGTGTTAGGTTTAGTGTTAGGGTGAGAGTTAGGGGGAAGGTTAGGGTTAGGGTTAGGGTTAGTATTAGGTTTAGGGTGAGGGTGAGTGTGTGGGTTAGGGTTATATTTAGAATTAGGCTTAGATTTATGCTGAGGGTGAGTGTGTGTGTTAGGGGTAGGTTTAGGGTTAGGCTTAGGGTTAGGCTGAGGGTGAGGTTGAGGGTGAGAACGTTAGGGTTAAGGTGAGCATTATGCTTAGGTATAGGGGAGGGTTAGGATGAGTTTTACGGTTAGGATTACAGCTAGGGGGAGGGCTAGGGGGAGGGTGATGGTTAGGTTTAGGGTTAGGGTTGGGTTTAGGGTTAGGTTAGGGTTAGGGTCAGGGTGACGTTAATGGTTAGAGTTAGGGTTAGGGTGAGGCTGTGGGTGTGGGTTAGGGTTAGGGTTAATGTTAGGTTAGGGTTAAGGTGAGGGTTTGAGTGAGGGTGAGGGTTAGGGTTAGTGTCAGCTTTAGGATTAGTGTTAGGTTTAGGGTGAGTGTGATGGTTAGGGTTAGGGTTAGGCTTAGGCTTAGGCTGAGGGTGAGGCTGAGGGTGAGAGTTAGGGTTAGGGAGAGGGTTAAGGTTAGGGTTAGGGGGAGGATTAGGATGAGGGTTAAGGTTAGGGGGAGAGCTAGGTTGAGGGTGAGGTTTATGGTTATGGTTAGGGTGAGGTTTAGCGTTAGGGTTAAGGTGAGGGTGAGATTTAGGGTTAGAGTTAGGTCTAGGGTGAGGCTCAGGGTGAGGGTTAGGTTTCGGGTTAGTGTTAGGGTTAGGGTTAAGGTGAGGGATAAGGTGAGGGTGAGGGTTAGGGTTAGGATTAGGATTAGGGTTAGGGTTAGGGAGAGTGTAAGGGTTAGTGTTAGGGTTAGGCTTAGGCTTAGGCTTAGGCTGAGGCTGAGGCTGAGTGTGAGGGTTACGCTTAGGGTGAGGGTTAGTGTTAGGATTAGGGTGAGAGTTAGGGTTTGGGTTAAATTTAGGGTTAGGTTGAGGGGTATGTTAAGGGTTTTGGTGACGGTGAGGTTTAGGGTTAGGGTGAGGGTTAGAATGAGGGTTAGGGTTAGGATTAGGGTGAGGGTGAGGGCTAGGGTGAGGATGAGGATTAGGGTTAGGGTTAGGGTTAGGGTGAGGTTAAGGGTTAGGGTTAGGGTTAGGGTTAGGGTGAGAATCATTTTTAGGGTTAGAGTTAGGGTTAGGGTGAGGCTGATTTTGAGGGTTTGGGTAAGGGTTATTGTTAGATTTAGGGTTAGGGTGAGGGTTAGGGTGATGGTGAGGGTTAGGCTTAGGGTTAGGATTAGGATTAGGGTAAGGGTTAGCGTGACTGTGAGGGTTAGGATTAGGGTTAGGGTTAGGATGAGGGTTATGGTTAGGCTTTTGGTTAGTGTTAATGTTATGGTGATTGTGAGGGTTAGGTTGAGGTTTTGGGGTAGGTTTAGGTTTAGATTTAGGGTTAGGGTAAGGGTGAGTGTGTGTGTTAGGGTTAGGTTTAGGGTTAGGCTTAGGGTTAGGCTGAGGGTGAGGTTAAGAGTGGGGGTTAGGATTAGGGTGAGGGTTAGGGTTTGGGTTAAGTTCAGGATTAGGGTGATGGTTAGGGATAGGGTTATGGTGAGAGTGAAGGTTAGGATTAGGTTGAGGGTTAGGGATAGGGTTAAGGTGAGGGTTAGGGTTAGGGTTAGGGTGAGGGTTATGATGAGGATTAATGTTAGGATTAGGGTGAGGGCTGGTGTGAGGGTGAGGGTTAGGGTTAAGATGAGGTTTAGAGTTAGGATTAGGGTTAGGGTGATGTTTAGTGTTAGAGTTAGGGTTAGTGTTCAGGTTAAGGTTAGGTGAGGGTTACGGTTAGGCTTAGGCTTAGGCTTAGGCCTAGCATGAGGGTGAGTCTTAGAATTAGGTTTAGGGTGAGCGTTAGGCTTAGGGTGAGGGTTAGGTTGAGGTTTAGGGTTAGGATAAGGTTTAGGGAGAGCACTAAGTTGAGGGTTAGTGTGAGGGCTAGGGTTAGGGATAGGATTAGTTTTAGGATTAGGTTTAGGTTGAGGGTGAGTGTGAGGGTTAGGGTTTGGGTGACGCTTAGGGTTAGGGTTTGATTTAGGGTGAGGGTGAGGGTTAGGGTTAGGGTGAGGGTGTGGGCGAAGGTGAGGGTTAGGGTTAGGGTTAGGGTTAGTGTGAGTGTTAGGGTTAGGGTGAGGGTTATGGTTAGGATGAGGGTTAGTGTTAGGTTTAGGCTTAGGCTTAGTCTTAGGGTAAGGCTGAGTGTTAGGGTTAGGGTGAGTGTGACTGTTAGGGTTTGGGTTAGGTTTAAGCTTAGGGATAGGCTGAGGGAGAGGGTGAGGGTGAGGGTTAGGGTTAGGGTGAGGGTGAGGTTTAGAGTTAGAGTTTGTGTTAAGGTGAGGGTTAGTGTGAGGGTTAGTGTTAGGCTTAATATTAGGTTTAGGGATAGGGTGAGTTTTAGGGTGAGGTTTAGTGTTAGGGATAGGGTTAGTTTTAGGATTAGGGTTTGGGTGAAGGTGAGTATGAGGGTTAGGGTTCGGGTTAGTGTTAGGGTTAGGCTTAGGGTTAGGCTGAGTGTGAGGTTGAGGGTTAGGATGAGGGTTAGGTTTAGGATTAGGTTTAGTGTGAGGGCTATCGTGAGGGTGAGGTTTAGGGTTAGGTTTAGGGTGAGGTTTAGGGCTCCGGTTAGGTTTAGGGTTAGGTTGAGGATTAGTGTTAGGGTTATGGTGAGGGTCAGGGTTAGGTTTAGTTTGAGGGTTAAAATTAGGTTTAGGGTTAGGATGAGGGTTCGGGTGAGGGTTAGGATGAGGTATAGAGTTACAATTAGAGTTAGGTTGAGGGCTAGGGTGATTGTGAATTTTAGTGTCAGGGTTAGGGTGAGGTTTAGGGTTAACTTTAGGTGTAGGTTTAGGGTGAGGGTTAAGGTTCGGGTTTGGGTGAGGGTGAAGGATAGGTTTGGTGTGAGGGTTAGGGTGAGGACTAAGGTGAGGGTGAGGGTTAGGGTTAGTGTTAGGTTTAGGGTGAGGGTTAGGTTGAGGTTTAGGTTTAGATTTAGGGTTAGTGTTAGGATTAGGGTTTGGGTGAGGGTGAGTTTGAGCCTTAGGGTTAGGGTTAGGCTTAGGCTTAGTGTTAGGCTGAGGGTGAGTGTGGGGATGAGGATTAGGTTTAGAGTGCTGGTTTAGTTCATGGTTAGGTTTAGGGTTAGGATGAGGGTTAGGGTTAGGATTAATGTTAGGGTGAGGGCTATGGTGAGTGTCAGGTTTAGTGATTGGTTTAGGCTTAGGCTGAGGGTTAGGCTGAAGCTGAAGGTGAGGGTGAGGGCTAGGTTTAGGGTGATGGTTAGGGTTACTGTTAGGCTGAGGGTTAGGGTTAGGGTTAGGTTTAGGGTAAGGGTGACAGTAAGGGTAAAGGTGAGGGCTAGAGTTAAGTTGTGGGTTAGGGTGAGGATTAGGGTTAGGGTTACGGTGAGGGTGAGGGTTAGATTGAGTATCAGTATTAGGGTTAGTGTGAGGTTTAGGGTGAGGATTAGGTGTAGGTTTAGGGTGAGGGCTAGGGTGAGGGTGAGGGTTAGGGATAGGGTTAGGTTGAGGTTTAGGGTAAAGGTGATGGTTAGGTTTAGGGTGAGGGTTAGTGTTCGGATTAGGGTTAGTTTTAGGGTGAGGGTAAATGTTAGGGTGAGGGTTAGGGTTAGGGTGAGAGTTATGGTTAGGGTTTGGATTAGTATTAGTGTTAGGGTTATTTTAGGGTTAGGGATAGGTTTATAGTTACGGTGAGTGGGAGGGGGAGGGTTAGGGTTAGGGTTAGGGTGAGGTTTAGGTTTTGGGTTATGATTAGAGTTAGGGTTAGGTTGAGGGTGAGGTTTAGGTTTAGATTTAGGATTAGGGGGAGGGTTAGGGTGAGGGTTAGGGTTAGGGTTAGTGTTAGGATTAGGGTGAGGGTGAGTGTGAGTGTTAGGGTTAGGGTTAGGCTTAGGCATACGGTTACGCTGAGGGTAAGGTTGAAGGTGAGGGTTACGGTTAGGTTGAGGTTAGGGTTAGGGTTAGGGTGAGGGTTAGGATGAGGTTTAGAGTTAGGTTTAGGGTTAGGATGAGGGCAAGGGTGAGGGTGAGGTTTAGAGTTAGCATTATGGCGAGGTTAAGATTAGGGTTAGGTTTAGGGTTAGTGTTAGGGTTACTGTGATGGTGAGGTTTAGGGTTAGGGTGAAAGTTAGGGTTAGTTTGAGGTTGAAGGTTAGGATTAGGGTTAGGGTTTTGTTATTGTTATGGTTAAGTTTAAGTTCACAGTGAGGGTGAGGCTGAGGTTGAGGTTTACGGTTAGGGTTAGGGTGAGGTTTAAGGTTAGGGTTAGGGTTAAGGTTAGTGTTATTGTTAGAGTTATGTTAGAGTTATTGTGAGGGTGAGGGTGAGGGTCAGGTTTAGGGTTAGGGTTAGGTTTAGGGTGAGGGTGAGATTTAGGGTTAGAGTAAGGTTTAGGGTAAGTGTTATGGTTAGGGTTAGGGTGAGGGTTAGGTTGAGTTTTAGGGTTAGGTTAAGGTTAGGTTGAGGATTAGGGTTATGGTGAGGGTGAGTGTGAGGGTTAGGGTTAGGGTTAGGCTTAGGCTTAGGGTTAGGCTGAGAGTAAGGGTGGGGATGACGATTAGGTTTAGGGTGACGGTTAGGGTTATGGTTAGAGTTACGGTTAGGATTAGGGTTAGGGTTAGGATTAGGGTTTGGGTGAAGGCTAGGGTGAGGGTGAGTGTTAAGGTTAGGTTTAGGCTTAGGGTTAGGTTTAGGCTGAGGCTGTGGGTGAGGGTGAGGTTTAGGGTTACGGTGATGCTTAGAGTTACAGTCAGGGTGTTGGTTAGGATGAGGGTTAGGGTTAGGGTGAGTGTTAGAATCAGGGTGATGGTAAGGGTAAAAGTGAAGGTTAGGCTGAGAGTGAGGATTATGGTAAGTCTGAGGGATAGGGTTAGGTTTAGGGTAAAGTTTAGGGTTAGGGTGAGGGTGAGGTTAAGATTGAGGATTAGTTTTAGGTTTAGTCTGAGGTTTAGGGTGAGGATGAGGGTTAGGGTTAGGGTGAGGGCTAAGGTGAGGGTTAGGGTTAGGGTGAGGTTTATGGTTAGGGTGACGGTTAGGGTTATGGTGAGGATTAGTGTTAGTGTTAGGTTTAGTGTTAGGGTGAGGGTTAGTGTCAGGTTGAGGTTTAGGTTTAGGGTGAGGGTTATAGTTAGAATGAGGGTTAGGGTTTTGTTTAGGGTTATTGTTAGGGTTAGGGTTACGGTTACAGTGAAGGAGAGGTTTAGGGTTAGGTTTAGGGTGAGGTTTATGTTTAGGGTTAGGGTTAGAGTTAGGGTTAGGGTGAGGGTGAGGTTTAGGGTTAGAGTTAGCGTTAGTGTTAGTGTTAGGGTTAGGGTGACAGTTAGTGTAGGGGTAGGGTTAGGCTTAAGCTTAGGTTTAGGCTTAGGCTTAGGCCGAGCATGAGGGTGAGGGTTAGGGTTAGGTTGAGTGTGAGGATTAGTGTTAGTGTTAGTGTTAGGGTTAGGGTTAGTGTTAGGATGAGGTTTAGGGTTAGGATTAGGGTTAGAGTGAAGGCTAGGTTGAGGGTGAGTTTTAGGGTTAGGCTTAGGCTTAGGTTTAGGCTGAAGGTGAGGGTGAGGGTGAGGGTTATGGTCAGCGTGATGGTTAAAGTTACAGTTAGGCTGAGGGTTAGGATGAGGGTCAGGGTTAGGATGAGGGTTAGGGTGAGGGTGACAGTAAGGGTAAAGGTGAGGATTAGGGTTAGGGTGAAGGTTAGGGTGAGGATTAAGGTTAGGGTTAGGGTGAGTGTGAGGGTTAGATTGAGTATTAGTGTTAGGGTTAGTGTGAGGTTTAGGGTGAGGATGAAGGGTAGCGTTAGGGTGAGGGCTCGGGTTAGGTTCAGGGTTAGGGATAGGGTTAGGTTGGTTAAGGTTAGGATTAGTGTTATTTTTAGGGTTAGGGTAAATATTATGGGTACAGTGAGGTTGAGGGTGATCATCAGGGTTATGCTTAGCCTGAGGTTTAGGTTTAGGATTATGGTTAGAGTTAGGGTTAGGTTGAGGGTGAGGTTTAGGTTTAGAGTTAGGGTTAGTGGGAGGGTTAGGGTGTGGGTTAGGGTTAGGGTTAGGGTTAGTGTTAGGATTAGGGTTAGGGTGAGGGTGAGTGTGAGGATTAGGGTTAGCGTTAGGCTTAGGCTTAGGGTTAGGCTGAGGTTGAGGGTGAGGGTGAGGGTTAGTGTTAGGGTGAGGGTGAGGGTTAGGTTTAGGTTTAGGGTGAGTGTGAGGTTTAGGGTTAGGATTAGGGTTAGAGTTAGGGTTAATGTGAGGGTGAGGTTTAGTGTTAGATTTAGACTTAGGGTGAGGGTTAGTGTGAGGGTTAGGTTTAGGGTTAGTGTTAGGTTAGGGTTAGGGTGAGGGTTAGTGTGAGGGTTAGGGTTAGAGTTAGGGTTAGGGTTAGGATTAGGGTTAGGTTGAGGGTGAGTGTGTGGGTTAGGATTAGGTTTAGGGTTAGGCTTATGTTTAGGCTGCGGGTGAGGTTGAGGGTAAGGCTTAGGTTTAGGTTGATGGTTAGGATTAGGGTTAGGGTGAGAGTTAGGATGAGGGTTAGGGTTAGGATTAGGGTTAGAGCTAGTGTGAGGGTGAGGTTTAGGGTTAGGGTTAGGGTGAGGTTTAGGGTTTGGGTTATGGTGAGGGTGAGGTTTACTGGTGGATTTAGGGTTAGGGTGAGTGTTAGGGTTAGGGTTTGTGTTAGGCTTAGGATTATTGTGAGTGTTAGGTTTAGTTTGAGGGTTATGTTTATGGTTAGGATTAGGATTAGGGTTAGGGTGAGGGTGAGTGTGAGGATTAGGGTTAGGGTTAGGTTAGGCTGAGAGTGAGGGTGAGGGTTAGGGTTAGGTTGAGGGTGAGGTTTAGGGTTAGACTTAGTGTTAGTGTGAGCAGTAGTGTGAGGTTTAGTGTTAGGTTTAGGGTGTGGGTGAGGTTTATGGTTAGGGTGATGCTTAGGTTTACGGTCAGGGTGAGGGTTAGGATGAGGGTTAGGGTTAGTGTGAGGTTTAGGGTGAGGGTGACAATAAGCGTAAAGTTGAGGGTTAGGCTGAGAGTGAGGATTAGGGTAAATGTTAGGATTGGGTTTGGGTAAAGGTGAGTGTTAGGGTTAGGGTGAGGGTGTGGTTTAGGTGGAAGATTAGTTTTAGGGTTAGTGTGAGGTTTAGCGTGAGGATGAGGGTTAAGGTTAGGGTGAGGGCTAGTGTGAGGGTGAGGGTTAGGGTTAGGGTTAGGGTGAGTGTTAGGGTTAGCGTGATGGTTAGGGTTAGTGTGAGGGTTAGTGTTACGGTTAGGGTTAGTGTTAGGGTGACAGTAAGTGTTAGGGCGAGGGTTAGGGTTAGGGTTATGGTTATTGTTTGTGTTAGGGTTAGGATGAGGGTTAGGGTTTGGTTTAGGTTTAGGGTGAGGGTGATGGTTAGGGTTAGGGTTAGGCTTAGTGTTATTCTGAGGGTGAGGGTCAAGTTGAGGGTTAGTGTTAGGGTCATGGTTGGGTTACGGTTAGGATGAGGGTTAGAGTTTGTCTTAGTGTTAGTCTGAGGGTGAGGGTCAGGTTGAGGGTTAGTGTTAGGGTGATGGTTTGGGTTACGGTTAGGATGAGGGTTAGGATGAGGGTTAGGTTTAGGGTGAGGGTTAGGGTGAAGGTGACAGCAAGGGTAAAGTTGAGGGTTAGGGTTAGGGTGAGTGTTATGGTTAATGTTAGGGTTAGGGATATTGTTATGGTTAGGGTTATGGTTACTGTTACGGTGAGGGTGAAGGTGAGGTTTAGGGTTAGGGTTAGGGTGAGGTTTAGGTTTAGGGTTAGGGTTAGAGTTAGTGTTTGGGTGAGGGTGCGGTTTAAGGTTTAGAGTTAGAGTTAGGGGGAGGGTTAGGGTGAGTGTTAGGGTTAGGGTTAGTGTTAGGATTACGGTTAGGGTGAGGGTGTGTGTGAGGTTTAGAGTTAGGTTTAAGCTTCGGCTTAGGTTTAGGCTGAGGGTGAGGATGAGGGTGAGGTTTAGGGTTAGGGTTACTGTGAAGTTGAGGGTTAGGGTTCGGGTGAGAGTTAGGGATAGGGTTAGGGTTCGGGTGAGGGTTAGGATTAGGGATAGGATTAGGGTTATTGTTAGTGTTATGGTTAAGGTTAAGTTTACAGTGAGGATGAGGCTGAGGGTAAGGGTTAGGGTTAGGATTACGGTTAGGGTGAGGGCTTGGGTTAGGTTTAGGGTTACGGTGAGGGTGAGGGTTAGGGTTAGGTTTAGGGTTAGTGTTATCGTTAGGGTTAGGTTTAGGGTTAGAGGGTGAGGATGAGGGTGAGGTTTAGGGTTAGGTTTAGATTTAGGGTGAGCGTGAGGTTTAGGGTTAGAGTTAGGTTTAGGTGGAGGGTTAGGGTGAGGGCTAGGGTTAGGGTTAGTGTTAGGGTTAGGATTAGGGTGAGGGTTAGGTTGAGGTTTAGGGTTAGAGTTAGGGTTAGATTTAGGATTAGGGTTATGGTGAGGGTGATTGTGAGGTTTAGGGTTGGGATTAGGCTTAAGCTTAGGGTTAGGCTGAGGGTGAGGGTGGGGATGAGGATTAGGTTTAGTGTGATGGTTAGGGTTAGGGTTAGGTTTAGGGTTAGGATTAGGGTTAGGGTTAGGATTAGGGTTATGGTGAGGGCTAGGGTGAGTGTGAGGATTAGGGTTAGGTTGAGGTTTAAGGTTAGGATGATGGATAGGGTTAGTGTGAGGATTAGTGTTAGGGTTAGGATTAGTGTTAGGGTGAGGGTACGTGTTAGGATGAGGGTTAGGGTTAGGGTGAGGGTTATGGTTAGAATGAGGGTTAGTCTTAGGTTTAGGGTTATTTTTAGGGTTAGGGTTAAGGTTACCGTTTCGATGAAGGTGAGGGTTATTGTTAGGGTTAGAGTTAGGGTGAGGTTTAGGGTTAGGATTAGGGTTAGAATTAGAGTTAGGGTGAGGGTGAGGTTTAGGTTTAGAGCTAGGATTAGGGTGAGGGTTAGTGTGAGTGTTAGGGTTAGGGTTAGTTTTAGGTTAGGGTTAGGGTTAGGGTTAGTGTGAGGGTTAGGGTTAGAGTGAGGGTTAGGGTTAGGATTAGGGTTAGGGTGAGTGTGAGTGTGTGAGTTAGGGTTAGGTTTAGGGTAAGGCTTAGGGTTAGGCTGAGGCTGAGGGTGAGGGTTAGTGTTAGGGTTAGGCTGTGGGTTAGGTTTAGGTTTAAGTTGAGGGTTAGGATGAGGGTTAGGGTTAGGATTACTCTTAGAGTGAGCGCTGGGGTGATGGTTAGTTTGAGGGTTAGTGTTAGGGATAGGATTAAGTTTATGATTTGGGTTAGGTTGAGGGTGAGTGTGAGGTTTAGGGTTAGGGTTAGGGTTAGGTTTAGGATTAGGGTTAGGGTGAGGGCTAGGGTGAGGGTTAGGTTTAGGTTTAGGGTTAGGCTTAGGCTTAGGGCTAGGCTGAGGCTGAGGGTGAGGGTGAGGGTTAGGGTTAGGGTGATGCCTAGGGTTACAGTCAGGGTGAGGGTTAGGATGAGTTTTAGGGTTAGGGTGTGGGTTAATGTGAGGAAAACGGTAAGGGAAAAGTTGAAGTTTAGGCTGAGAGTGAGGATAAAGTTAAGGGTGAGGATTAGGGTTAGGTTCAGGGTTAGAGTTAGGGGTAGGGTTAGGGTGAGGTTAAGATTGAGGATTAGTTTTAGGGTTAGCTTTAGGTTTAGGCTAAGGATGAGGGTTACGGTTAGGGTGAGGGCTGGGTGAGGGTGAGGTTTAGGGTTAGGGTAAGGTTTAGTGTTAGGGTGATGTGTAGGGTTAGTGTGAGGATTAGTGTTAGGGTTAGGGTTAGTGTTAGGGTGAGGTTAAATATTAGGGTGAGGGTTAGGGTTAGGGTGACGTTTATGGTTACAATGAGGGTTAGGGTTAGGTTTAGGGTTGTTGTTTGGTTTAGGGTTAGGTTTACAGTTACTGTGAGTGTGAGGGTTAGGGTTATGTTTATGGTGAGGTTTATGTTAATGGTTAAGTTTAGAGTTAGGTTTAGGGTGAGGATGAGGTTTTGGGTTAGATTTAGCGTTAGTGTTAGTGTTAGGGTTAGGGTGAGGGTTAGTGTAAGGGTTAGGGTTAGGCTTAAGCTTAGGGTTAGGCTTAGGCTTAGGCCGAGAGTGAGGGTGAGGGTTAGGGTTAGGGTTAGGGTGAGGGTTAGGGTTAGGTTTAGGGTGAGTGTTAGGATGAGGTGTAGGGTTAGGTTTAGGGTTAGGGTGAGGGCTAGGATGAGGTTGAGGGTTAAGGTTAGCGGTAGGGTGAGGTTTAGGCTTAGGGTGAGGGTGAGGGTTAGTGTGAGGGTTAGTGTTAGTGTTAGAGTTAGGGTGAGGGTCAGTTTTAGTGTGAGGGTGAGGGTGAGGGTCAGGGTTATAGTTAGGGATAGGGTTAGGTTTAGGTTTACGTTTATTGTTAATTTTAGGTTTTGGCTTATGTTGAGGGTGAGGGTGAGGGTGAGGTTTAGGGTTAGGGTTAGGGTGAGGTTTAGGGTTAGGTTTAGTGTTAGAGTTAGGGTTAGGGTGAGCGTGAGGTTTAGGTTTAGAGCTAGGCTTAGGGTGAGGGTTAGTGTGAGTGTTAGGGTTAGGGTTAGTGTTAGGTTAGTGTTAGGGTGAGGGTTAGTGTGTGGGTTAGGGTTAGAGTTAATGTTATGGTTGGGATTAGGGTTACGGTGAGGTTGAGTGTCTGGGTTAGGTTTAGGTTTAGGGTTAGGCTTGGGATTAGGCTGAGGGTGAGGTTGAGGGTGATGGTTAGGGTTAACGTGAGGGTTAGGATTAGGGTTACTGTGAGGGATAGGACGAAGGTTAGGGTTAGGATTAGGGTTCGAGTGAGGGCTAGAGTGAGGGTGAGGTTTAGTGATAGGGTTAGGGTTAGGGTTAGGATTAGGGTTAGGGTGAGGGTGAGGTTTATTGTTAGAGTTAGGTTTAGGTTGAAAGTTAGGATTAGGATTAGTGTTAGGGTTAGGGTTAGGGTGAGTGTTAGGCTTAGGGTGAGGGTTATGGTGATGGTTTGGATTAGGATTAGGGTAGGGTTAGGGTGAGTGTGAGGGTTAGGGTAAGGGTTAGGCTTAGGTTAGCCTGAGAGTGAGGGTGAGGGTGAAGGTTAGAGTTAGGGTGAGGGTGTGTGTGAGGGTTAGGGTTTGTTTTAGGGTTAGCCTTAGGTTTAGGCTGAGGGTGAGGGTGAGGGCGAGGGTTAGGGTTAGGGTGAGTGTTAGGGTTAGGGTTAGGGTGAGGTTTAGTTTTAGAGTTAGGGTTACAGTAAGGGTTAGGGTGAGGGTGAGTGTTAGGGTTAGTGTTAAAATTAGGGTGTGGGTGAGGTTTAGGGTTAGGGTGATGCTTAGGGTTACGGTCAGGGTGAGGGTTAGGATGTGGGTTAGGTTTAGTGTGAATATTAGGGAGAGGGTGACAGTAAGGGTAAAGTTGAGGGTTAGGCTGAGAGTGAGGATTACGTTAAATGTAAGGTTTAGGGATAGGGTGAGGTTTAGGGTCAGGGTTAGGGTGTGGGTGTGGTTTAGATTGAGTATTAATTTTAGGGTTCGTGTGAGGTTTAGGGTGAGGATGAGGGTTAGGGTTAGGGTGAGGGCTAGGGTGAGGGTGAGGTTTAGAATTACGGTTAGGGTGAGTGTGAGGATTAGGGTGAGTGATAGGGTTAGCCCTAGGTTTAGGCTGAGGGTGTGGGTGAGGGTGAGGTTTAGGGTTAGGTTGAGGGTTAGGGTTAGGGGAATGATGAGGTTTAGTGTTAGTGTTAGGGTTAGGGTGAGGGTGAGGTCTAGGGGTAGAGTTGGGCTTAGGGTGAGGTTTAGGGTTAGGGTGAGGGTTAGGGTGGGGGTGACGGTAAGGGTAAACTTTACGGTTAGGCTGAGGGTGAGATTTACTGTAAGGGTTAGTGTTAGGGTTAGGGTGAGGGTTAGGGTTAGGGGTAGGGTGAGGGTGAGGGTAAGATTGAGGATTAGTGTAAGGGTGAGGTTTAGGGTGAGGATGAGGGTTGGGTTAGGGTTAGGGTTATTGTTAGTGTTATGATTACATTTAAGTTTGCGGTGAGGGTGAGGCTGAGGGTGAGGTTTATGGTGAAGGTTAGGTTTAGGGTTAGGTTTAGGGTTAGTATTATTTTTAGGGTTAGGGTTAAATTTACAGTGAGGGTTTGGTGAGGGTTAGGGTTAGGGTGAGTTTTAAGGTGAGGTTTAGGGTTAGGGTTATGTTGAGGGTGAGGTTTAGAGTTAGAATTAGGTTTATGGGGAGGGTTATGGTAAGAGGAAGGGTTAGGGTTAGTGTTAGTCTTAGGGTGAGGGTGAGGGTTAGGTTGAGGTTTAGGGATAGGCTTAGGGTTAGGATTAGGGTTAGGGTGAGTGTGTGTGTGAGGGTTAGGTTTAGGCTTAGGCTTAGGGTTAGGTTGAGGGTGAAGTTAGGTGAGGGTTGAGGGTTATAGTTACGGTGAGCGTGAGGATTAAGGTTACAGTGAGGGTTAGGTTGGGTTCGGATAAAGGTGAGTGTGAGGGTTAGGGTTAGGGTGAGGTTTAGGGTTAGGATTAGGATTAGGGTGAGGTTAAGTGTGAGGTTAGGGTTAGGGTTAGTGTTAGATTAGGGTTAGGGTGAGGCTTAGGATGAGGGATAGGGTGAGGATTAAGGTTAGTGTGATGGCTAGGGTGAGGGTGAGTTTTAGGGTTAGGGTTAGGGTGAGGTTTAGTGTTAGGGTTAGGGTGAGGGTGAGGTTGAGTGTTAGAGTTAGGGTTACGTTTAGGGTTAGGGTTTGGGTTAGTGTTAGGGTTAGGGTTAGGGTGAGTGATAGGTTTAGGGTGAGGGTTATACTTATGGTCAGGATTAGGATTAGCGTTATGGTGAGGGTGAGTGTGTGGGTTAATGTTAGGTTTAGTGTTAGGCTTAGGGTTATGTTTAGGTTGAGGTTGAGGCTGAGGGTTAGGTTTAGCGTGAGTGTTTGGGTTACAGTGAGGGTTATGTTTAGGGTGACGGTTATGGTTAGGTTTAGGGTTAGGTTCAGGGCTACATTGAGGGTGAGGTTTAGGGTTAGGTTTTGGGTGAGGTTTAGGGTGAGGGTGAGGTTTAGGGTTAGGGTTAGGCTGAGGTTTAGGATTATAGTTAGGGTTAGGGTTAGGGCGAGTGTGAGGTTTAGGGTTAGAGTTAGAGTTAGGATGAGGATTAGGGTAAGGTTTAGGGTTAGAGTTATTGTTAGGTGGAGGGTTAGTGTGAGTGTTAGGTTTACGGTGAGGGCTAGGTTGAGGGTGAGGGTTAGGTTTAGGCTTAGGCTTAGGCTTATGGTTAGGCTGAGGGTGAGGTTGAGGTTGAGGTTTAGGTTTAAGGTGATGGTTAAGGTTACGGTTAGGTTAAAGTTTAGCATGAGGTTTAGGGATAGGGTGAGGGTTAGGGTGAGGGTGATGGTAAGGGTAAAGTTGAGGGTTAGGCTGAGGGTCAGGGTACAGATAAGTGTGAGGGTTAGTGTTAGGGTGAGGGTTAGGGTAAGTGTGAGGGTTAGGGGTAAGGGTGAGGGTGAGGGTTAGATTGAGGATTAGGGTTAGGGTTAGTGTGAGGTTTAGGGTGAGGATGTGGGTTAGCGTTAGGGTGAGGGTTAGGGTTAGAATTAGGGTTAGGATGAGGGCTACGGTGAGGGTGAAGGTCAGGGTTGGGTTAGGGTTAGGGTGAGTTTTAGGGTTAGGGTGAGGGTTAGGGTTAGTGTCAGGGTTAGTGTTAGGGTTAGGTTTAGTGTTAGGGTGAGGGTAAGGGTTAGGGTGAGGGTTAGGGTTAGGGTGAGGGTTAGGGTTAGGGTGAGGGTTAGTGTTAGGGTTATTGTAATTGTTAGGATTAGGATTACATTGCGGGTGAGTGTGAGGGTTAGGGGTAGAGTTAGGGTGAAGTTTAGGTTTAGGATTAGGAGTAGAGTTAGGGTTAGGGTGAGGGTGAGTTTTAGGGTTAGATTTAGGCTTAGGGTGAGGGTTAGTGTTAGGATTAGGGTTAGGGTTAGTGTTAAGTTAGAGTTACGGTGTGGGTTAGTGTAAGGGTTAGGGTTAGAGGGAGGGTTAGGGTTAGGCTGAGGCTGAGGTTGAAGGTGAGGGTAAGGTTTAGGGTTAGGATGAGGGTTAGGTTGAGGGTTAGGTTTAGGATTAGGGTTAGGGTGAGGGTGAGTGTGTGGGTGAGGGTTATGTTTAGAGTTAGGCTTAAGGTTAGGCTGAGGCTGAGGTTGAGGGTGAGTTAGGGTTAGGGTGAGGTTTAGAGTTAGGGTTGGAGATAGGGTTAGGGTGAGGGTGATGTTTATAATTAGAGTTAGGGTTAGTGTTAGGGTTGGGCTTTGGGTTAGGCTGAGTGTGAGAGTGGGGGTGAGGATTAGGGTTAGGGTTAAGGTTAGAGTTAGGGTTTGGGTTAGGTTTAGGGTTATTGTTAGTGTTATATTTAGGGTTAAGTCTGCAGTGAGGGTGAGGCTCAGGGTGAGTTATATGGTTAGGGTTAGGGTTAGTGTTAGGGTTAGTGTTAGTGTTATTGTTAGGGTTAGAGTTACGGTGAGGTGCGCGTGAGGGTGAGGGTTAGGGTTAGGGTGAGGTTTGGGGTGACGTTTAGGGTTAGGGTTAGGTTGAGGGTGAGGTTTAGGTTTAGAGTGAGTGTTAGTGGGAGGGTTATGGTGAGGGTTAGGTTTAGGTTTAATGTTAGACTTAGGGTGAGGGTGAGGGTTAGGTTGAAGTTTAGGGATAGGGTTAGGGTTAGGATTAGGCTTACAATGTTGGTGAATGTGAGGGTTAGGGTTAGGTTTAGGCTTAGGCTTAGGGTTAGGATTAGGATGAGGGTGAGATTTAGGGTTAGGGTGAGATTGAGGTTTATGGTTAGGGTGAGTATTAGGGTTAGTGTGAATGTTAGTGTTAGGGTTAGGTTTAGTGTTAGGGTTAGGGGGAGGGTTAGGGTCAGGTTTAGAGTAAGGTTTAGTGTTAGGGTTAGGGGGAGGGTTAGGGTTAGTTTGAGGTTTCGGGTTAGGGTTATGTTAAGGATTAGGGTTATGGTGAGGGTGAGGGTGAGTGTTAGGGTTAGGGTTAGGCTTAGGCTGAGGGTGAGGGTGAGGGTGACCATTAGTTTTCGGGTGATGGTTAGACTTAGGATTAGGGTGAGGGTTAGGATGAGGGTTAGGGTTAGGATTAGGGTTAGGGTGAGGACTAGGGTGAGGGTGAGGGTTTTGGTTAGGGTAAGGGTGAGATTTAGGGTTAAGGTGAGGGTTAGGGTTAGTGTGAGTGTTAGTGTTAGGGTTTGGTTTAGTGTTACGTTTAGGGAAAGGGTTAGGGTCAGGGTTAGGGTTAGGGTTAGTGATAGGGTTAGGGTTAGGGTGATGGTTAGGGTTACTGTTAGCTTGAAAATTAGGATGAAGTTTCGGGATAGGGTGAGGGTTAGGGTAAGGGTGATGGTAGGGATAAATTTGAGGGTTCGGCTGAGGGTGAGGGCTAAGGTTAGAGTGAGGGTTACAGTTGGGATGAGGGTTAGGGTAAGGGTGAGGTTTAGGGATTAGGGTGAGGGTGATGGTTAGATTGAGGATTAGGGTTAGGGTTAGTATGTGGTTTAGGGTGAGTATGAGGGTTAGGGTTAGGTGAGGGTAAGTGTTAGAATTTGGGTAAGGGTGATGGTGAGGGTTAGGGTTAGGTTTAGGGTGAGGTTTAGGCTTAGGGTGAGGGTTAGGGTTAGTGTAAGGGTTAGTGTTAGTGTTCGGGTTACTGTTAGGGTGAGGGTAAGTATTAGGGTGAGGGTTAGGGTTAGGGTGAGGGTTATAGTTAGGGTGAGGGTTAGGGTTAGGGTTAGGGGAATTAGTTTTAGGTTTAGTGTTACCTTGAGGGTGAGGGTGAGGATGAGGTTTAGGTTTAGGGTTAGGGTAAGGTTTAGGATTAGGATTAGGGTGAGAGTTAGGGTTAGGGTGAGAGTGAGGTTTAGGTTTAGATTTAGGCTTAGGGTGAGGGTTAGTGTTAGAGTTAGTGTTAGGTGTGGGTTAGGGTGAGGGTTAGTGTGAGGGTTATGGTTATGGTTAGGGTTAGGCTTAGCGTTAGGCTGAGGGTGAGGTTGAGTGTTAGGGTTGGGGTTAGGGTTAGGGTTAGGGTTAGGGTTAGGGTGAGGGTTAGGATGAGGGTTAGGGTTATGATTAGGATTGGAGTGAGGGCTAGGGTGAGGGTGACGTTTACTGTTAGGGTAAGGGTAAGGTTTAGTGTTAGGGTGAGGGTGAAGGTAAGGTTTAGTGTTAGAGTTAGGGTTAGGGTGAGGGTTAGGGTTAGGGATAGTCTTAAGGTTAGGGATAGGGTGAGTGTTAGTTTTAGGGTGAGGGTTATGGTTTTGGTTAGGATTAGGATTAGGGTTAGGGTGAGGGTGAGTGTGAGGGTTAAGTGTTAGGCTTAGGTTTAGGTTGAGGGTGAGGGTTAGGTTTAGGGTGAGGGTGAGTGTGAGGGTTAGAGTTAGTGTTAGGGTTAGGGTGAGGGTTAGTGTGAGGGTTAGTCTTAAAATTATGGTGTGGGTGAGGGTTAGGGTTAGGGTGAGGCTTAGTGTTACTGTCAGGGAGAGGGTTAGCATGACGTTGAGAGTTAGTGTGAGGGTTAGGATGAGGGTGACAGTAATGGTACAGTTGAGGGTTAGGCTGAGAGTGAGGATTACCGTAAATGTGAGGGTTAGGGTTAGGGTTAGGGAGAGGGTTAGGGTTAGGGGTAGGGTGAGGGTGAGGGTAAGATTGAGGATTAGTGTTAGGGTGAGGTTTAGGGTGAGGATGAGGGTGAGGGTTAGGGTTATCGTTAGTGTTATGGTTACAGTTATGTTTGCGGTGAGGGTGAGGCTGAGGGTGAGGTTTATTTTTAGGTTTAGATTCAGCGTTAGAGATAGCGTTAGTATTATTTAGAGGGATAGGATTAGATTTACAATGAGGGTGAGGGTGAGGTTTAAGGTGAGGGTGAGTTTTATGGTGAGGTTTAGGGTTAGGTTTACGTTGAGGGTGAGGTTTAGAGTTAGAATTAGGTTGATGGGGAGGGTTAGGGTGACAGGTAGGGTTAGGGGTAGTGTTAGTCTTAGGGTGAGGGTGAGGGTTAGGTTGAGGTTTAGGGATAGTCTTAGGGTTAGGATTAGGGTTAGGGTGAGGTTGATTGTGAGGGTTAAGTTTAGGCTTAGGCTTACGGTTAGGTTGAGGGTGAAGGTAGGTGTGAGGGTTATGGTTACAGTGAGGGTGAGGATTAGGGTTAGGGTGAGGGTTAGAATTTGGGTTAGGATTAAGGTGAGGGTGAGGGTTAGGGTTAGGGTGAGGGTTAGGGTTAGGATTAGGATTAAGGTGAGGGTGAGGGTTAGGATTAGGGTTAGGGTTATTGTTAGTGTTATGGTTAAGGTTACCTTTGCAGTGATGGTGAGGCTGAGGGTGCGGGTTAGGGTTAGTATTAGGGTTAGGGTTAGGTTTAGGGTTAGGATTAGTGATTTTGTTAAGGTTAGGGTTAGAGTTATGGTGAGGGTGAGGGTGAGGGTGAGGGTTAGGGTTAGGGTTAGGGTGAGGTTTAGGGTTAGGGTGAGGATTAGGGTTAGGGTGAGGGTGTGGTTTAGGGTTAGAGTTAGGTTTAGGGCGATGGTTAGGTTGATGGTTAGGGTTAGGGTTAGGGTTTTGTTTAGCTTTAGGATTAGGGTTAGTGTGAGGGTGAGTGTGAGGGTTAGGTTTAGGCTAAGGCTTAGGGTTAGGCTGAGGATGACGGTGGGGTTGAGGATGAGGGTTCAGGTGATGGTTAGGGTTAGGATTAGGGTGATGGTTAGGATGAGGGTTAGGGTTAGGATTAGGGTTAGGCTGAAGACTAGGGTGAGGGTGAAAGTTAGTGTTAGGCTTAGGCTTAGGCTTAGAGTTAGGCTGAGGTTGAGGTTGAGGGTGAGTGTTAAGGTAAGGGTGATATTAGGGTTATCCTTAGGTTGAAGGTTAGCATGAGGTTTAGGGATAGGGTGAGGGTTAGAGTGAGGATGATGGTAAGGGTAAAGCTATGGGTTAGGCTGAAGGTGAGAATTAAGATACGGGTGAGAGTTAGTGTTAGGGTGAGGGTTAGTGTAAGGGTGATGGTTAGGGTTTATGGTGAGTTTGAGTGTTAGATTGAGGATTAGGGATAGGTTTCGTGTGAGGTTTAGGGTGAGGATGTGGGTTAGCATTAGGGTGAGGGTTAGGGTTAGAATTAGGTTTCGGGTGAGGGCTAGGGTGAGGGTGAGGTTTACTGTTAGTGTTAGGGTTAGGGTGAGTTTTAGGGTTAGGATGAGGGTTAGGGTTAGTGTGAGAGTTAGTGTTAGGTTTAGGGTTAGTGTTAGGGTGAGGGTAAGTGTTAGGGTGAGGGTTAGGGTTAGGGTGAGGGTTATAGTTAGGGTGAGGGTTAGGGTTAGGGTTATTGTCATTGTTAGGTTTAGGGTTACGTTGACGGTGAGAGTGAGGGTAAGGGTTAGGTTTAGGGTTAGGGTTAGGGTGAGATTTAGGGTTAGGATTCGGGTTATAGTTAGGGTTAGGGTGAGTGTTAGTGTGAGGGTTAGGTTTAGGGTTAGTGTTACGTTAGGGTTAGGGTGAGGGTGAGTGTGAGGGTTAGGGTTAGGTTTAGTGTTAGGCTTAGGGTTAGGGTGAGGGTGAGTTTGAGGGTGAGGGTTAGGGTTATGGTGAGGGTTAGAGTTAGGGTTAGATTGAATGTTAGGCAGAGGGTTAGGGTTAGGAATAGGGTTAGTTTGAGCGCTGCTGTGACGGATAGTGTGAGTGTTAGGGTTACGATAGGGTTAGGTTGAGGGTGAGTGTGAGGGTTATGGGCAGGGTTAGGGTTAGGCTTAGGGTTAGGTTCGGGTTAGGGTTTGGTTTAGGGTGAGGGTGAGGGTGATTATTAGGGTTAGGGTTAGGGTTAGGGTTAGGGTTAGGCTAAGGGTGAGGTTGGGGGTGAGGATTAGGATTAGGTTGATGGTTAGGTTTATGGTTAGTGTTATTGTTAGGGTTAGGGTTAGAGTTAAGGTGAAGGTGAGGGTGAGGGTGCGGGTGAGGTTTAGGGTTAGGGTTAGGTCAGTTTTATGGTTAGGGTTAGAGATAGGGTTAGGGTGAGGGTGAGGTTTACGGTTAGATTTAGGCTTAGGGTGAGGGTTACTGTTAGGGTTAGGGTTAGGATTAGTGTTAGGTTTGGGTTAGGGTGAGGGTTAGGTTGAGGGTTATGGTTAGATTTAGGGTTAGGGTTAGGATTTGGGTTAGGGTGAGGTTTAGTGTGTGGGTTAGGGTTATGTTTAGGGTTAGGCTTAGCGTTAGGCTGAGCGTGAGGTTGAGTGTGAGGGTTTGGGTTAGGCTGAGGGTTAGGATTAGGGTTAGTGTTAGGGTTAGGATGAGGGTTAGGGTTAGTATTAGGATTAGAGTGAGGGCTAGGGTGAGGGTGCCCTTTACTGTTAGGGTTAGGGTGAGGTGTAGGGTTAGGGTTAGGGTGAGCATGAGGTTTAGTGTTAGAGTTAGGGTTAGGGTGAGGTTTAGGGTTAGGGTTAGTGTTAGTGTTAGGGTTAGGTTGAAGGTTATGGTTATGGTTAGGATTAGGATTAGGGTTAGGGTGAGGGTGAGTGTGAGGGTTAGGGTAAGCTTTAGGCTTAGGGTTAGGTTGAGGGTGAGGGTTAGGTTTAGAGTGTGGGTGAGTGTGAGGGTTAGGGTTAGTGTTAGTTTTAGGGTGAGGGTTAGTGTGAGGGTTAGGTTTAGGCTTAGGCTTAGGATTAGGTTGAGGTTGAAGGTAGGTGGGAGGGTTATGGTTACGGTGAGGGTGAGGATTAGGGTTAGGGTGAGGGTTAGGATTTGGGTTAGGATTAAGGTGAGGGTGAGGGTTAGGATTAGGGTGAGTGTTTGGGATAGGATTAGGATTAGTGTGAGGGTGAGGGTGAGGGTTAGGATTAGGGTTAGGGTTATTGTTAGTGTTATGGCTAAGGGTACCTTTGCAGTGATGGTGAGGCTGAGGATGAGGGTTAGGTTTAGGATTAGAGTGAGGGTTAGGTTTTGGCTTAGTTTTAGTGTTTTTGTTATAGTTAGGGTTAGAGTTATGGTGAGGGTGAGAGTGAGGGTGAGGGTTAGGGTTAGGGTGAGTTTAGGGTTAGTGTGAGGATTAGGGTTAGGGTGAAGGTGAGGTTTAGGGTTAGAGTGAGGGTTAGGGGGAGAGTTAGGGTGAGGGTTAGGGTTAGGGTTAGGGTTAGGTTTAGGATTAGGTTTAGGGTGAGGGTGAGTGTGAGGGTTAGGGTTAGGCTTAAGCTTAACCTTAGGGATATGCTGAGGATGAGGGTGGGGTTGAGGATTATGGTTTGGGTGTTGGTTACGGATAGGATTTGGGTGAGGGTTAGGATGAGGGTTAGGGTTATTATTAGGGTTAGGCTGAGGGCTATGTTGAGGGTGAGGGTTAGGGTTAGGTTTAGGCTTCAGTTTAGGGTTAGGCTGAGGGTGAGGTTGAGGGTGAGGGTTAAGGTTAGGGTGATGTTTAGGGTTACAGTTAGGTTGAAGTTTAGCATGAGGTTTAGGGATAGGTTGAGGGATAGAGTGAGGATGATGGTAAGGGTAAAGTTGAGGGTTAGGCTGAGGGTGAGAATTAAGATAACGGTGAGGGTTAGGGTTAGGGTGAGGGTTAGAGTAAGGGTGAGAGTGAGGGTTAGATTGAGGATTAGGGTTAGGTTCAGTGTGAGCTTTGGGGTGAGGATGAGGGTTAGGGTTAGGTTGAGGGTTAGTGTTAGGTTTAGTGTTATTGTTAGGTTAAGGATTAGATTTACGGTGAGGGTGAGGTTGCGGGTCCTGGTTAGGGTTATGGTTAGGGTGAGGTTTAGAGTTAGGTTTGGAGATAGGGTTAGGTTGAGGGTGATGTTTAGGGTTAGATTTCAGGTTAGTGTTAGGGTTGGGCTTAGGGTTAGGCTGAGGGTGAGAGTGGGGGTGAAGATTAGGGTTGGGTTTAGGGTTAGGGTTAGAGTTAGGGTTAGGGTTAGGTTAGGGATTAGGGTTAGGGTTAGGGGGAAGGTGAGGGTGAGTGTTAGAGTTAGGGTTAGGCTTAGGCTGAGAGTGAGGGTGGGGGTGAGGATTAGTTTTCGGGTGATGGTTAGGCTTAGGATTAGGGTGAGGGTTAGGATGAGGGTTAGAGTTGCGATTAGGCTTAGGGTGAGGGCAAGGGTGAGACTGAGGTTTAGGGTTAGGGTTAGGGTGAGGTTTAGGGTTAAGGTGAGGGTTAGGGTTAGTGTGAGTGTTAGTGTTAGGTTTAGGTTTAGAGTTAGGGTTAGGAGGAGGGTTAGGGTCACGGTTAGGGTTAGGGTTAGTGTTAGGGTTATGGTTAGGGTGATGGTTAGGCTTACGGTTAGCTTGAAGGTTAGGATGAGGTTTAGGGATAGGGTGAGGGTTAGGGTAAGTGTGATGGTAAGGGTAAATTTGAGGGTTAAGCTTTGGGTGAGGGTTAGGATAAGTGTGAGGGTTACGTTTAGGGTGAGGGTTAGGGTAAGGGTGAGGGTTAGGGATTAAGGTGTGGCTGAGGGTTAGATTGAGGATTAGGGTTAGGGTTAGTGTGTGGTTTAGGGTGAGGATGAGGGTTAGGCTTAGGTGAAGTTAAGTGTTAGAATTAGGGTTATGGTGAGGACTAGGGTGAGGGTGAGGGTTAGGTTTAGGGGTAGGGTGAGGTTTAGGCTTAAGGTGAGGATTAGGGTTAGTGTGAGGGTTAGTGTTAGGGTTAGGGTTAGTGTTAGGGTGAGGGTAAGTGTTAGGGAGAGGGTTAGGTTGAGGGTGAGGGTTATAGTTAGGGTGAGGCTAAGGGTTAGGGTTAGGGTTATTGTTAATTTTAGGTTTAGGTTTATGTTGAGGGTGAGGGTGAGGGTGAGGTTTAGTGTTAGGTTTAGGGTGAGGTTTAGGGTTAGATTTATCTTAGGGTTAGGGTAAGTGTTATGGTTACCGTTAGGATTAGTGTTATGTTAGGGTTAGGTTTAGGGTTATGGTGTGGTTGAGTGTGTGGTTTAGGGTTAGGTTTAGGGGTAGGCTTGGGGTTAGGCTGAGGGTGAGGTTGAGGGTGATGGTTACGGTTAGTGTGAGGGTTAGGATTAGGGTTAGTGTGAGGGTTAGGATGAAGGTTAGGGTTAGGATTAGGGTTAGAGTGAGGGCTAGGGTGAGCGTGAGGTTTAGTGTTAGGGTTAGGGTGAGGTTTAGGGTTAGGGTTAGTGTGAGGGTGAGGTTTAGTGTTAGAGTTCGTGTTAGGTTGAGGGTTAGGATTAGGGTTAGTGTTAGTGTTAGGGTTAGGGTGAGTGTTGGGGTTAGGGTGAGTGTTATGGTGATGGTTAGGATTAGGATTAGGGTAGGGTTAGGGTGAGTGTGAGGGTGAGGGTAAGGGTTAGGTTTAGGGTTAGCCTGAGGGTGAGGGTGAGCGTGAGGGTTAGGGTTAGGGTGAGGGTGAGTGTGAGGGTTAGGGTTAGTTTTAGGGTTAGCCTTAGGTTTAGGCTGAGGGTGATGGTGAGGGAGAGGGTTAGGGTTAGGGTGAGGGTTAGGTTAGTGTTATGATGAGGGTTAGGGTTAGGGGTATGATGAGTTTTAGTGTTAGGGTAACGGTTAGGGTGAGGGTGAGGTCTAGGGTTAGAGTTGGGCTTAGGGTGAGGGTTAGCCTGAGGGTTAGGGTTAAGGTGAGGTTTAGGGTGGGGGTGACAGTAAAGGTAAACTTTAGGGTTAGGCTGAGGGTGAGAGTTACTGTAAGGGTTTGGGTTAGGGTTAGGGTGAGGGTTAGGTGTAGGGGTAAGGTGATGGTGAGTGTAAGATTGAGGATTAGTGTTAGGGTGAAGTTTAGGGTAAGGATGAGGGTTTGGGTTAGGGTTTTTGTTAGTGCTATGGTTATAGTTAAGTTTGCAGTGAGGGTGAGGCTGAGAGTGAGGTTTATGGTGAGGGTTAGATTTAGGTTAGGGTTAGGGTTAGTATTATTTTTAGGGTTAGGGTTAGATTTACAGTGAGGGTGAGGGTGAGGGTTAGGGTTAGGGTGAGGTTTACGGTAAGGTTTAGGGTTAGGGTTACGTTGAGGGTGAGGTTTAGATTTAGAATTAGGTTTATGGGGAGGGTTAGGGTGAGAGGTAGGGTTAGGGTTAGTGTTAGTCTTAGGGTGAGGTTGAGGGTTAGGTTGAGGTTTAGGGATAAGCTTAGGGTTAGGATTAGGGTTATGGTGGGGTTGAGTGTGAGGGTTAGGTTTAGGATTAGGCTTAGGTTTAGGTTGAGTGTGAAGGTAGGTTTGAGGGTTATGGTTACGGTGAGGGTGAGGATTAGGGTTACAGTGACGGTTAGGATTTGGGTTAGGATTAAGGTGAGGGTGAGGGTTAGGGTTAGGGTGAGGGTTAGGGTTAGGTTTAGGATTAGGGTGAGGGTGAGAATTAGAGTTAGTGTTAGTGTTAGGTTTAGGGTTAGGCTGAGGGTGAGGGTGGCGGTGAGGATTAGTGTTAGGGTGATGGTTAGAGTTAGGTTTAGTGTTATTGTTAGGGTTAGGGTTAGAGTTACGGTGAGGGTGAGGTTCTGGGTGAGGTTTAGGGTTAGTGTTAGGGTGAGGTTTAAAGTTAGGGTTGGAAATAGGATTAGGGTGAGGGTGATGTTTAGGGTTAGAGTTGGGGTTAGTGTTAGGGTTGGGCTTAGGGTTAGGCTGAGGGTGAGAGTGGGGGTGAGTATTAGGGATACGGTTAAGGTTAGGGTTAGAGTTAGGTTTATGGTTAGGGTTAGGGTTATTGTTAGTGTTATGTTTAGGATTAAGTTTGCAGTGAGGGTGAGGCTGAGGGTGAGGTTTATGGTTAGGGTTAGGTTTTGGGTTAGGGTTATTGTTAGTGTTAGTGTTAGGTTTAGGGTTAGGGTTAGAGTTATGGTGAGAGTGAGTCTTAGGGTTAGGTTGAGGTTTAGGGTGACGTTTAGGGTTAGGATTAGGTTGAGGGTGAGGTTTATGGTTAGAGTGAGGGTTAGTGGGAGGGTTAGGGTTAGGATTAGGGATAGAGTTAGGTTTAGGGTTAGGATTAGTGTTTTTTTTAAGGTTAGGGTTAGACTCATGGTTAGTGTTAGGGTGAGGGTGAGGGTTAGGGTTACGGTTAGGGTGTGGTTTAGGGTTAGGGTGAGGATTAGGGTTAGGGTGAGGGTGAGGTTTAGGGTTAGAGTTAGGTTTAGGCAGAGGGCTAGGGTTGAGGGTTAGGGTTAGGGTTAGGGTTAAGTTTAGGAATAGGGTTAGGGTGAGGGTGACTGTGAGTGTTAGGGTTAGGCTTATTCTTAGTTTTAGGGTTAGGCTGAGGATGAGGGTGGGGGTGAGGATTAGGGTTCGGTTGATTGTTATGTTTAGGATTAGGGTGACTGTTAGGATGAGGGTTAGTGTTAGGATTAGGTTTAGGGTTAAAGCTAGGGGGAGGGTGAGGGTTAGGGTTAGGCTTAGGCTTAGGGTTAGGCTGAGGGTGAGGTTGAGGGTGAGTGTTAAGTTTAGGGTGATGTTTAGGGATACGGTTAGGTTGAAGGTTAGCATGAGGTTTAGGGATAGGGTGAGGGTTAGCGTGAGGGTGATGGTTAGGGTAAAGTTGAGTGTTAGGCTTAGGGTGAGAATTAAGATAAGGGTGAGGGTTGGCGTTAGGTTGAGGGTTAGGGTTAGGGTTAGTGTTAGGGTAAGGATGAGTGTTAGGGTTAGGGTGAGGGTTATGGTTATGTTTAGGATTAGGATTAGGGTTAGGGTGAGGATGAGTGTGAGGTTAAGGTAAGGGTTTGGCTTAGGGTTAGGTTGAGGGTGTGGGTTAGGTTTAGGGTGAGGGCGAGTGTGAGTGTTAGGATTAGTGTTAGGGTTAGGGTGAAGGTTAGTGTGAGGGTTAGTGTTAAAGTTAGGGTGTGGTTGAGGGTTAGGTTTAGGGTCATGCTTAGCGTTACGGTCAGGGAGAGGGTTAGCATGAGGGTGAGAGTTAGTGTGAGGGTTAGGGTGAGGGGGACAGTAAGGGTAAAGTTGAGGGTTTGGCTGAGAGTGAGGATTATGGTAAATGTGAGGGTTAGGGTTAAGGTGAGGGTGAGGTTTAGGGTTAGAGGTAGGGTGAGGGTGAGTGTAAGATTGAGTATTAATGTTAGGGTGAGGTATAGGGTGAGGATGAGGGTTAGGGTTAGGGTTATTGTTAGTGTTATGGTTACAGTTAAGTTTGCAGTGAGGGTGAGGCTGAGGGTGACGTTTATAGTTAGGGTTAGGTTTAGGTTTAGGGTTAGGGTTAGTATTATTTTTAGGGTTAGGGTTAGATTTACAGTGAGGATGAGGATGAGGGTTAGGGTTAGGGTGAGGTTTACGGTGAGGTTTAGGGTTAGTGTTAGGTTGAGCGTGAGGTTTAGAGTTAGAATTATGTTTATGGGGAGGGTTAGGGTGAGAGATAGGGTTAGGGTTAGAGTTAGTCTTAAGGTGAGGGTGAGGGTTAGGTTGAGTTTTAGGGATAGGTTTAGGTTTAGGATTAGGTTTTGGTTGAGGATAAGTGTGAGAGTTAGGTTTAGGCTTAGACTCAGGGTTAGGTTAAGGGTGAAGGTAGGTGTGAGCGTTATGGTTAGGGTGAGGGTGAGGATTAGGGTTAGGGTGAGGGTTAGAATTTGGGTTAGGATTAAGGTGAGGGTGAGGGTTAGGGTTAGGGTGAGTTTTAGGTTTAGGATTAGGATTAAGGTGAGGGTGAGTGTTTGGATTATGGTTAGGGTTATTGTTAGTGTTATGGTTAAGGTTAGCTTTGCAGTGATGGTGAGGCTGAGGGTGAGGGTTAGGTTTAGGATTAGGGTTAGGGTTAGGTTTAGGGTTAGGATTAGTGATTTTGTTAAGGTTAGGGTTAGAGTTATGGTGAGGGTGAGGGTGAGGGTTAGGGTTAGGGTTAGGGTGAGCTTTAGGGTTAGGGTGAGGATTAGGGTTTTGGTGAGGGTTAGGTTTAGGGTTAGAGTGAGGGTTCGGGGGAGGGTTAGGGTGAGTATTAGGGTTTGGGTTAGGGTTAGGTTTAGGAGTAGGGTTAGGTTGAGGGTGAGTGTGAGTGTTAGGGTTAGGCTTAGGCTTAGGCTTAGGGTTAGGCTGAGGATGAGGGTGGGGGTGAGGATTAGTGTTCGAGTGATGATTAGGGTGAGGATTAATGTGAGGGTTAGGATGAGGGTTAGGGTTAGGATTAGGGTTAGGGTGAGGGCTAGGGTGAGGTTGAGGGTTAGGGTTAGGGTTAGGTTTAGGGTTAGGCTGATAGTGACGTTGAGGGTAAGGGTTAAGTTAAGGGTAATGGTTAGGGTTAAGGTTAAGTTGAGGATTAGCATGAGGTTTAGGGATAGGGTGAGGGTTAGAGTGAGGGTGATGGTAAGGGTAAAGTTGAAGGTTAGGCTGACTGTGAGAATTAAGATAAGGGTGAGGGTTAGGGTTAGGGTGAGGCTTAGGGTAAGGGTGTGGGTTAGGGTTTATGGTGAGGGTTAGGGTTAGGTTGAGGGTTATAGTTAGGGTGAGGGTTAGGGTTAGGGTTATTGTTATTGTTAGGTTTAGAGTTAGGTTGAGGGTGAGGGTGACAGTGAGGGTTAGGTTTAGGGTTAGGATTAGGGTGAGATTTAGGGTTAGGATTAGTGTTAGAGTTATGTTTAGTGTGAGGGTGAGGTTTAGGGTTAGAATTAGGCTTCGGTTGAGTGTTAGTGTGAGGGTTAGGGTTAGGGTAAGTGATAGGTTAGTGTTAGGGTGAGGGTTAAGTTTAGAGTGATAATTAGGTGTAGTATTAGGGTTAGGGTGAGGTTGAGTGTGTGGATTAGGCTTAAGTTTAATGTTAGGCTTAGGGTTAGGCTGAGGGTGAGGTTGAGGGTGAGGGTTATGGTTAGGGTGAGAGTTAGAGTTAGGGTTAGATTGAGGGTTAGGATGAGGGTTAGTGTTACGATAAGTGTTAGGTTGAGCGCTGGGGTGATGGTTAGTGTGAGGATTAGGGTTAGGGATAGGGTTAGGTTTAAGATTAGGGTTAGGTTTTGGGTGAGTGTGAGGGTTAGGCTTAGTGTTAGGGTTAGGATTAGGGTTAGGGTTATGGTTAGGGTTTGATTTAGAGTGAGGTTGAGGGTAAGAATTAGAGTTAGTGTTAATGTTAGTGTTAGGGTTAGGCTAAGGGTGAGTGTGGGGTGAGGATTTGGGTTAGGGTGATGGTTAGGGTTAGGATTAGTGTTATTGTTAGGGTTAGGGTTAGAGTTAAGGTGAGGGTGAGGGTGAGGGTGCGGGTGAGTTTTAGGGTTAGTGTTAGGTGAGGTTTAGGGTTAGTGTTACAGATAGGGTTAAGGTGAGGGTGAGGTTTAGGGTTAGAGTTCGGGTTAGTGTTAGGGTTACGCTTACCGTTAGGCTGAGGTTGAGGGTGGGGGTGAGGATTAGTGTTAGCGTTAGGGTTAGTGTTAGAGTTCGGGTTAGGCTTAGGGTTAGGGTTATTGTTAGTGTTATGGTTAGGTTTAGTTTGCAGTGAGGGTGAGGCTGAGGGTGAGGTTTATGGTTAGGTTTAGGTTTAGGATTAGGGTTAGTGTTAGTGTTATTTTTAGGGTTAGGGTTAGAGTTATGGTGAGGATGAGGGTGAGGGTGAGGGTTACGGGTAGGGTGAGGTTTAGGGTGAGGTTGAGGGTTAGGGTTAGGTAAGGTGTGAGGTTTAGGTTTAGAGTGAGGGTTAGTGGGAGGGTTAGGGTGAGGTTTAGGGTTAGGTTGAGGGTTAGGGTTAGTGTGAGTGTTAGGTTTAGGGTTATTGTTAGTCTTAGGGTGAGGGTGAGGTTTAGGTTAAGGTTTAGGGATAAGTTTAGGGTTAGGATTAGGGTTAGGGTGAGGGTGAATGTGAGCTTTAGGGTTAGGGTTAGGCTTAGGCTTAGGTTTATGATTATGGTGAGGGTGAGTGTTAGGCTTAGGATTAGGGTGAGGTTTAGGGTTAGGTTGAGGGTTAGGGTTAGTGTGAGTGTTAGTGTAGGGTTAGGTTTAGTGTTAGGGTTAGGGGGAGGGTTAGGGTCAGAGTTAGGGTTAGGGTTAGTGTGAAAGTTATGGTTAGGGTGAGGGTTTAGTTGAGGTTTAGGGTTAGGGTTAGGGTTAGGTTTAGGATTAGGGTTAGGTTGAGGGTATTTGTTAGTGTTAGGGTTAGGTTTAGGCTTAGGCTGAGGGTGAGGGTGAGGGTGAGGCTTAGCGTTTGGGTGATGGTTAGGGTTAGGATGAGGGTGAGGGTTAGGATGAGGGTTAGGGTTAGGATTAGGTTTAAGGTGAAGGCTAGGGTGAGGGTGAGGGTTAGGTTTAGTGTTAGGGTGAGGTTTAGGCTTAGGATGAGGGTTAGGGCTATTGTGAGTGTTAGTGGTAGGGTTAAGTTTAGTGTTAGGGTTAGGGGGAGGATTAGGGTCAGGGTTAAGTTTAGGGTTAGTGTTAGGAATAGGGTTAGGGTGATGGTTGGGGTTATGGTTAGCTTGAAGGTTAGGATGTTTAGGGATAGGGTGAGGGTTACGGTGAGGGTGATGGTAAGGCTGAAGTTGAGGGTTAGGCTGAGGGTGAGGGTTAAGATAAGGGTGAGGGTTAGGGGTTATGGTGAGGGTGAGGGTTAGATTGAGGGTTACGGTGAGGGCTAGGATCAGGGTGAGGGTTAGGGTTAGTGTTAGCGTTAGGGTGAGGGTGAGGCTTAGGGTGAGTGTTAGGGTTAGTGTGAGGGTTAGTATTAGGGTTAGTGTTAGTGTTAGTGTTAGGGTGAGGGTAAGTGTTAGGTTGAGGGTTAGGGTTAGGGTGAGGGTTATACTTAGGGTGAGGGTTAGGGTTAGGGTTAGGGTTTGTGTTAATTTTAGGTTTAGGGTTATGTTGAGGGTGACGGTGAGGGTTAGGGTTAGGGTTAATATTAGGTTAGGGTTAGGGTGAGTGTGTGGGTTAGGATTAGGTTTAGGGTTAGGCTTAGTTTTTGGCTGAGAGTGAGGTTGAGGGTGAGGGTTAAGGTTAGGGTGAGGGTACGGATTTCGGTTATGGTGAGGGTTAGGATGAGGGTTAGGTGATGGCTAGGGTGAGGGTGAGGTTTAGGGTTAGGTTTAGGGTGAGGTTTAGTGTTAGGGTTATGGTGAGGGTGAGGTTGAGTGTTAGAGTTAGGGTTAGAGTGAGGGTTAGGGATCTGGTTAGTGTTAGGTTTAGGGTTAGGGTGAGTGATAGGGTTAGGGTGAGGGTTATGGTTATGGTTAGGATTAGGATTAGGGTTACGGTTAGGGTTAGTGTGTGGGTTAATGTTAGGTTTAGTGTTAGGCTTAGGGTTAGGCTGAGGGTGAGGTTGAGGCTGAGGGTTAGGTTTAGTGTGAGTGTTTGGGTTACAGTGAGGGTTATGTTTAGGGTGACGGTTACGGTTAGGTTTAGGGTTAGGTTGAGGGCTACGTTGAGGGTGAGGTTTAGGGTTAGCTTTAGGGTAAAGTTTATGGTGAGGGTGAGGTTTAAGGATAGGGTTAGGCTGAGGTTTAGGGTTATATTTAGGGTTAGGGGTAGGGTGAGTGTGAGGTTTAGGGTTAGAGTTAGGGTTACAGTGAGGGTTAAGGTGAGGTTTACTGTTAGAGTTAGGGTTAGGGGGAGGGTTAGGGTGAGGGTTAGGTTTAGGGTGAGGGCTAGGTTGAGGGTGAGGGTAAGGGTTAGTGTTAGGCTTAGGCTTATGGTTAGGCTGAGGGTGAGGTTGAGGGTAAGGTTAGGGTTAGGGTGAGGTTAGGGGTTACGGTTAGGTTGAAGGTTAGCATGAGTTTTAGGGATAGGGTGAGGGTTAAGGTGAGGGTGATGGTAAGGGTAATGTTGAGGATTACGCTGAGGGTCAGGGTAAAGATAAGGGTGAGGGTTAGGGTTAGGGTGAGGGTTAAGGTAAGGTTGAGGGTTAGGGGTTGGGGTGAGGGTGAGGGTTAGATTGAGGATTAGGGTTAGGGTTAGTGTGAAGTTTAGGGTGATGATGAGGGTTAAGGTTAGGGTGAGGGTTAGGGTTAGAATTAGGGTTAGGATGAGGGCTAGGGTGAGGGTGAGGGTTAGGGTTAGGTTGGGGTTAGAGTGAATTTTAGGGTTAGGGTGAGGGTTGGGGTTAGTGTGAGGGTTAGTGTTATGGTTAGGGTTAGTGTTAGGGTGAGGGTAAGTGTTAGGGTGAGGGTTAGGGTTAGGTTTAGGGATATTGTTATTGTTAGGTTTATGGTTACATTGAGGGTGAGGGTGAGGGTGAGTGTTAGGGTTAAAGTTAGGGTGAGGTTTAGGTTTAGTATGACGGGTAGAGTTATGGTGAGGGTGAGGTTTTGGGTTCGAGTTAGGCTTAGGGTGAGGGTTAGTGTGAGGATTAGGGTTAGGGTTAGTGTTAGGTTAGGGTTAGGGTGAGGTTAGTGTGAGCGTTAGGGTTAGAGGGAGGGTTAGGTTTAGGATTAGGGTTAGCGTGAGGTTGAGTGTTTGGGTTAGGGTTAGGTTTAGAGTTAGGCTTAGGGTTAGGCTGAGGCTGAGGTTGAATGTGAGGGTGAGGGTTAGGTGAGGGTTAGGTTTAGGGTAAGTTTGAGGGTTAGGATGAGGGTTAGGGTTAGGATTAGGGTTAGTGTGAGGGTCAGTGTGTGGGTTAGGGTCAGGTTTAGATTTTTGCGTCGTGTTAGGCTGAAGCTGAGGTTGAGGGTGAGGGTTAAGGTTAGTGTGAGGCTTAGGGTTAGGGATAGGGTTAGGTTTAGGATTAGGGTTAGGTTGAGGGTCAGTGTGAGTTTTAGGGTTAGAGTTAGGGTTAGGCTTAGGGTTAGGGTTAGGTTTAGGGTTAGAGTTTGGTTTAGGGTGAGGGGTAGGGTGAGGATTAGGGTTAGTGTTAGTGTTCCTGTTAGGGTTAGGCTGAGGGTGAGGGTGGGGGTGAGTTTTAGGGTTAGGGTGATGGTTAGGTTTAGGGTTAGTGTTATTGTTAGGGTTAGAGTTAGAGTTACTATGAGGCTGAGGTTGTGGGTGAGGGTTAGTGTTAGGGTTTGGGTGAGGTTTAGAGTTAGGGTTGGAGATAAGGTTAGGGTGAGGATGATGTTTAGGGTTAGAGTTAGGGTTAGTGTTAGGATTGGGCTTAGGGTTAGGCTCAGGGTGAGAGTTGGGGTGAGGATTAGGGTTAGAGTTATTGTTAGGGTTAGATGTAGGGTTAGGGTTAGGGTTAGAGTTATTGTTAGTGTTATGTCTAAAGTTAAGTTTGCAGTGAGGGTGAGGCTGAGGGTGAGGTTTATGGTTAGGGTTTGCTTTAGGGTTAGGGTTAATGTTAGTTTTAGTGTTAGTGTTAGGGTTAAAGTTACGGTGACAGTGAGCGTGAGGGTGAGGGTTAGGGTTAGGGTGAGATTTAGGGTTAGATTTAGGTTGAGGGTGAGTTTTAGGTTTAGAGTGAGGGTTAGTGGGAGGGTTAGGGTGAGGGTTAGGTTTAGGGTTAGTGTTAGTCTTAGGGTGAGGTTGAGGGTTAGGTTGAGGTTTAGGGATAGGGTTAGGTTTACGATTAGGGTTAGGGTGAGGGTGAATGTGAGGATTAGGATTAGGTTTAGGCTTAGGCTTATGGTTAGAATTAGGATGAGGGTGAGTGTTAGGGTTAGGGTTAGATTGAGGTTTAGGGTTAGGGTGTGGTTTAGGGTTAGTGTGTTAGTGTTAGGGTTTGGTTTAGTGTTAGGGTTAGGGGGAGGGTTAGGGTCAGGTTTAGGGTTAGGGTTAATATTAGGGTTATAGTTAGTTTAAGGGTTAGGGTTAAGGTGAGGGTGAGGGTGAGTGTTAGGGTTAGGCTTAGGCTTAGGCTGAAGGTGAGGGTGTGGGTCAGGATTCGTTTTCGTGTGATGGTTAGGGTTAGGTTTAGGGTGAGGGTTAGGGTGAGGTCTAGGGTGAGAGTGAGGGTTAGGGTTAGAGTGAGGTTTAGGATTAAGGTGAGGGTTAAGGTTAGTGTGAGTGTTAGTGTTAGGTTTATGTTTAGTGTTACGTTTAGGGGGAGTGTTAGGGTCAGGCTTAGGGTTAGGGTTAGGGTTAGGGTTAGGGTTAGGGTGATGGTTAGGGTTACGGTTAGCTTGAAAGTTAAGATGAGGTTTAGGGATAGGGTGAGGGTTAGGGTAAGGGTGATGTTAAGGGCAAATTTGAGGGTTACGCTGAGGGTGAGGTTTAGGATAAGTGTGAGGGTTATGGTTAGGGTGAGGGTTAGGTTAAGGTTGAGGGTTAGGTATTAGGGTGAGGGTTAGATTGAGGAGTAGGGTTAGGGTTAGTGTTGTTGTTTAGGGTGAGGATAAGGGTTAGGGTTAGGTGAGGGTAAGGGTTAGAATTAGGGTTAGGGTGAGGGCTAGGTTGAGGGTGAGGATTAGGGTTAGGGTTAGGGTGAGGTTTAGGCTTAGGGTGAGGTTTTGGGTTAGTGTAAGGGTTAGTATTAGGGTTAGGGTTAGTGTTATTTTGAGGGTAAGTGTTAGGGTGAGGGTTATAGTTAGGGTGAGGGTTAGGGTTAGGGTTAGGGTTATTGTTAGATTTAGGTTTAGATTTACGTTAAGTATGAGGGTGAGGGTGAGGGTTAGGGTTAGGGTTAGGGTGAGGTATAGGTTTAGGATTAGGGTTAGAGTTAGGGTTAGGGTTTGGGTGAGGTTTAGGGTTAGATTTAGGCTTAGGGTGAGGGTTAGTGTTAGGTTTTGGTTAGGGTAAGGGTCAGTGTGAGGGTTATGGTTAGAGTTCGGTTAGTGTTATGATTAGGGTTAAGGTGAGGTTCAGTGTGTGGGTTAGGGTTAGTTTTAGGGTTACGCTTAGCGTTAGGCTGAGGGTGAGGTTGAGGGTGAGGTTAGGGGTTAGGGTGAGGGTTAGGATTAGGGTTAGTGTGAGGGTTAGGATGAGGGTTAGGGTTATGATTACGTTTAGAGTGAGGGCAAGGGTGAGGGTGACGTTTACGGTTAGGGTTAGGTTGCGGTTGTGGGTTAGGGTTAGGGTGAGGGTGAGGTTTAGTGTTAGAGTTAGGGTTAGGGTGAGGGATAGGGTTAGGGTTAGTGTTAGGTTTAGGGATAGGGTGAGTGTTAGGTTTAGGGTGAGGGTTATGGTTATGGTTAGGATTAGAATTATGGTTAGGTTGAGGGTGAGTGTGTGGGTTGGGGTAAGGGTTAGGGTTAGTTTGAGCATGAGGGTTAGGTTTAGGGTGAGGGTGAGTGTGAGGGTTAGGTTTAGTTTTAGGGTTAGGGTGAGGTTTAGTGTGAGGGTTATTATTAAAGTTAGGGTGTGGGTGAGGGTTAGGGTTAGGGTGATGCTTAGGTTTACGGTCAGGGAGAGGGTTAGCATGAGGGTGAGATTTAGTGTGAGGGTTAGAGTGAGGGAGACAGTAAGGGTAAAGTTGAGGGTTAGACTGAAAGTGAGGATTACTGTAAATGTGAGGGTTAGGGTGAGGGTTAGGGTTAGGGTTAGGGTTAGGGTGAGGGTGTGGTTTAGTTTGAGGATTAGTTTTAGGGTTAGTGTGAGGTTTAATGTGAGGATGAGAGTTAGGGTTAGGGTGAGGGCTAGGGTGAAGGTGAGGGTTAGGATTTGGTTTAGGGTGAGTGTGAGAGTTAGGGTGAGTGTTAGGGTTAGGGTGAGGGTTAGTGTGAGGGTTAGTGTTAAAGTTAGGGTGTGGGTGAGGGTTAGGGTTAGGGTGATACTTAGCGTTATGGTCAGGGAGAGGGTTAGCATTAGGGTGAGTGTTAGGGTGAGGGTTAGGGTGAGGGTGATAGTAAGGGTAAAGTTGAGGGTTAGGCTGAGAGTGAGGATTACGGTAAATGTGAGGATTAGGGTTACGGTTATGGTGCGGGTTAGGGTTAGGGGTAGTGTGAGGGTGAGGGTAAGATTGAGGATTAGTGTTAAGGTGAGGTTTAGGTTGAGGATGATTGTAAAGGTTAGGGTTAGGGTTATTGTTAGTGTTATGGTTACAGTTAAGTTTGCAGTGAGGGTGAGGCTGAGGGTGAGGTTTATGGTTATGGTTAGGTTTAGGGTTAGGGTTAGGATTAGTATTATTTTTAGGGTTAGGGTTAGATTTACAGTGAGGGTGAGGGTGAGGGTTAGGTTTAGGGTGAAGTTTATGGTGAGGTTTAGGGTTAGGGTTAGGTTGAGGGTGAGTTTTAGAGTTTGAATTTGTTTTATTGTGAGGGATAGCGTGAGAGGTAGGGTTAGGGTTACAATTAGTGTTAGGGTGAGGGTGAGGTTTAGGTTGAGGTTTAGGGATAGGCTTAGGGTTAGAATTAGGGTTTGGGTGAGCATGAGTGTGAGGGTTAGGTTTAGGTTTATGCTTAGGTTTAGGTTGAAGGTGAAGGTAGGTGTGAGGGTTATGGTTACAGTGAGGGTGAGGATTACAGTTAAGGTGAGGGTTAAGATTTGGGTTCGGATTAAGGTGAGGGTGAGGGTTAGGGTTAGGGTGATGGTTAGGGTTAGGATTAGGATTAGGGTGAGGGTGAGTGTTTGGATTAGGGTTAGGCTTATTTTTAGTGTTATGGTTAAGGTTACCTTTGCAGTGATGGTGAGGCTGAGGGTGAGGTTTAGGATTAGGATTAGGGTTAGGGTTAGGTTTAGGGTTAGTATTAGTGTTTTTGTTAAGGTTAGGGTTAGAGTTATGGTGAGGGTTAGGGTGAGGGTGAGGGTGAGGCTTATGTTTAGGGTTAGGTGACGGTTTAGGGTTAGGGTGAGGATTAGGGTTAGGGTGAGGGTGAGATTTAGGGTTAGAGTTAGGGTTAGGGGGAAGGTTAAGGTGAGGGTTAGGGTTAGGGTTAGGTTTAGGATTAGGGTTAGGGTGAGGGTGAGTGTGAGTGTTAGGGTAGGCTTAGGCTTAGGCTTAGGGTTAGGCTGAGGATGAGGGTGGGGGTGAGGTTTAGGGTTCGGGTGATGGTTAGGGTTAGGATTAGGGTGAGGGTTAGGATGAACGTTAGGGTTAGGATTAGGGTTAGGGTGAAGGCTAGGTTGAGGGTGAGCATTAGGGTTAGGCTTAGGCTTAGGCTTAGGGTTAGGCTGAGGTAGAGGTTGAGGATGAGGGTTATGGTTAGGGTGATGGTTAGTGTTACCGTTAGGTTGAAGGTTTGCATGATATTTAGTGATAAGGTGAGGGTTAGAGTGAGGGTGATGGTAAGGGTAATGTTGAGGTTTAGGCTGAGAGCGAGAATTAAAATAAGGGTGAGTGTTAGGGTTAGGGTGAGGCTTAGGGTAAGAGAGAGGGTTAGGGGTTATGCTGAGGGTGAGGGTTAGATTGAGGATTAGGGTTAGGTTTATGGTGAGGATGAGGGTTAGGGTTATGGTGAGGGTTAAGGTTAGAATAAGGTTTAGGTTGAGAGCTAAGGAGAGGATGAGGGTTAGGGTTAGTGTTAGGGTTAGGATGAGTTTTAGGATTAGGGTGAGGTTTAAGGTTAGTGTGAGGGTTAGTGTTAGGGTTAGGGTTAGTGTTAGGGTGAGGGTAAGTGTTAGGGTGAGGGTTAGGGTTCGGATGAGGTTTATAGTTAGGGTGAGGGTTAGGGTTAGGGTTATTGTTATTGTTAGGGTTACATTGAGGGTGAGGGTGAGGGTGAGGGTTAGGTTTAGGATTAGGGTTAAGGTCAGATTTAGGGTTAGGATTAGGGTTAGATTTAGGGTTAGTGTGAGGGTGAGGTTTCCGGTTAGAGTTAGGCTTAGGGTGAGTGTTAGTGTGAGGGTTAGGGTTAGGGTTAGTGTTAGGTTAGGGTTAGGGTGAGGGTTAGTTTGAGAGTTTGGGTTAGAGTGATAGCAGTAGTATTAGGGTTATGGTGAGTGTGAGTGTTTGGGTTAGGGTTAGGTTTAGTGTTAGGCTTAGGGTTAGGCTGAGGGTGAGGTTGAGGGTGAGGATTAGGGTTAGGGTGAGTGTTAGAGTTAGGGTTAGATTGAGGGTTAGGATGAGGGTTAGGGTTAGGATGAGGGTTAGGTTGACCGCTGGTGTGAAGTTTAGTGTGAGGGATAGGGATAGGGTTAGGATTAGGATTAGGGTTAGTTTGAGGGTGAGTGTGATGGTTAGGCTTAGGGTTAGGGTTAGGCATAGGGTTAGGGTTTGGATTAGGGTTTGGTTTAGAGTGAGGGTGATGGTGAGGATTAGGATTAGTGTTAGGGTTAGGGTTAGGCTAATGGTGAGAGGGTGGGGTTGAGGATTAGGGTTAGGGTTAGGTGAGGTTTAGGGTTAGTGTTAGAGATAGGGTTAGGGTGAGGGTAAGGTTTAGGGTTAGAGTTAGGGTTATTTTTAGCGTTAGGCTTAGGTTTAGGCTGAGGGTGAGCGTGGGGGTGAGGATTAGGTTTAGGATTAGGGTTAGGGTTAGAGTTCGGGTTAGGGTTAGGGTTAGGGTTATTGTTAGTGTTATGGTTAGAATTAATTTTGCAGTGAGGGTGAGGCTGAGGGTGAGGTTTATGGTTAGGGGTAGGTTTAGAGTTAGGGTTAGTGTTAGTGTTGTTAGGGTTAAGGTTAGAGTTAAGTTTAGGGTGAAGGTGAGGGTGAAGGTTAGGGTTAGGGTGAGTTTTAGGGTGAGGTTTAGGGTTAGGATTAGGTTGTGGGTTAGTGTTATTCTTAGGGTGAGGGTGAGGGTTAGGTTGAGGTTTAGGGATAGGTTTAGGGTTAGGATTAGGTTTAGGGTGAGTGTGAATGTGAGTGTTAGGGTTAGAATTAGGCTTAGGCTTAGGTTTGGGATTATGGTGAGGGTGAGTGTTAAGCTTAGGTTTAGGGTGAGGTTTAGGGTTAGGGTGAGGGTTAGAGTTAGGGTGAGGGTTAGGTTTAGTGTTAGGATTAGGGGGAGGGTTAGGGTCAGCATTAGGGTTAGGGTTACTGTGAGGGTTAGGGTTAGTATGAGGGATAGGTTGAGGTTTAGGGTTAGGGTTAGGGTTAGGTTTAGGATTAGGGTTAGAGTGAGGGTGAGTGTGAGTGTTAGGGTTAGGTTTAGGCTTAGGCTGAGTGTGAGGGTGAGGGTGAGGCTTAGTGTTTGGGTGATGGTTAGGGTTAGGATGAAGGTGAGGGATAGGATCAGGGTTAGGGTTAGGATTAGGTTTAGGGTGAAGGCTAGGGTGAGGTTGAGGGTTAGGTTTAGGGTTAGGGTGAGGTTTGGGCTTAGGGTGAGGTTTACGGTTAGTGTGAGTGTTAGTGTTAGGGTTAAGTTTACTGTTAGGGTTAGGGTTAGGGTTAAGGTTAGAGTGATGGCTAGGGTGAGGGTGAGGTTTAGGTTTAGGGTTAGGGTGAGGTTTAGTGTTAGGTTTAGGGTGAGGTTGAGTGTTAGAGTTAGGGTTAGGGTGAGGGTTAGGGATCGGGTTAGTGTTAGGGTTAGGGTTAGGGTGAGTGATAGTGTTCGGGTGATGTTATGGTTATGTTTAGGATTAGGATTAGGGTTAGGGTGAGGGTGAGTGTGTGGGTTAAGGTTAGTTTTAGTGTTAGGCTTAGGGTTAGGCAGAGGGTGAGGTTGAGGCTGAGGGTTAGGTTTAGTGTGAGTCTTTGGGTTACAGTGAGGGTTATGTTTAGGGTGACGGTTACGATTAGGTTTTGGGTTAGGTTGAGGGCTACGTTGAGTGTGAGGTTTAGGGTTAGGGTTAGGGTGAAATTTATGGTGAGGGTGCTGTTTAGGGTTAGGGTTAGGCTGAGGTTTAGGGTTATAGTTAGGTTTAGGTTTAGGGCGAGTGTGAGGTTTAGGGTTAGAGTTAGGGTTAGGGTGAGGTTTAAGGTTAGAGTTAGGGTTATGGGGGAGGGTTAGGTTGAGGGTTAGGTTTAGGGTGAGGGCTAGTTTGAGGGTGAGGGTTAGGGTTAGTGTTAGGCTTAGGCTTATGTTTAGGCTGAGTGTGAGTTTGAGGGTGAGGGTCAGGGTTAGGGTGAGGTTAGAGTTACGGTTAGGTTGAAGGTTAGCCTGAGGTTTAGGGATAGGGTGAGGGATAGGTTGTTGGTGATGGTAAGGGTAAAGTTGAAGGTTAGGCTGAGGGTCAGGGTAAAGATAAGGGTGAGGGTTAGGGTTAGGATGAGGGTTAGGGTAATGGTGAGGGTTAGGGGTTAGGGTGAGTGTGAGCATTAGATTGAGGATTAGGGTTAGGTTTAGTGTGAGGTTTAGGGTGAGGATGATGTTAGGGTTAGGGTGAGGGTTAGGGTTAGAATTAGGGTTAGGATGAGGGCTAGGCTGAGGGTGAGGGTGAGGGTAAGGTTAGGGTTATGGTGAGTTTTAGGGTTAGGGTGAGGGTTAGGTTTAGTGTGCAGGTTAGTGTTATGGTTGGGTTAGTGTTATGGTGAGGGTAAGTGTTAGAGTGTGGGTTAGGGTTAGGGTGAGGGTTATAGTTAGGGTGAGGGTTAGGGTTAGGTTTAGGTTTAGGGTTAGTGTGATTTTTAGGTTTAGGGTTACATTCAGGGTGAGGGTGAGTGTGAGGGTTAGGGTTAGAGTTAGGGTGAGGTTTAGGTTTAGGGGTAGAGTTAGGGTTAGGGTGAGGGTGAGGTTTAGGGTTACAGTTAGGCTTAATGTGAGGGTTAGTGTGAGGATTAGTGTTAAGGTTAGTCTTAGGTTAGGGTTAGGGTGAGGTTTATTGTGAGGGTAAGGGTTAGAGGGACTGTTAGGGTTAGGATTAGGGTTAGGGTGAGGTTGGGTGTGTGGGTTAGGGTTAGATTTAAAGTTAGGCTTAGGGTTAGGCTGAGGCTGAGGCTAAAGGTGAGGGATAGGGTTATGTTAGGGTTAGGTTTAGGGTAAGGTTGAGGGTTAGGATGAGGGTTAGGGTTAGGATTAGTGTTAGGGTGAGGATGACTCTGTGGGTTATGGTGCGGTTTAGTGTTATGGTTAGGGTTACAGTTAGGGTTATGGTGAGGGTGAGGTTTAGGGGTACAGTTGGGGTTAGGTTGAGGGTTAGGGTGAGGGTTAGGGTTAGCGTGAGTGTTAGGGTGGTGGTGAAGGTAAGAGTAAATGTTATTGTTGGGCTGAGGGTGAGAGTTACTGTAAGGCTGAGGGTTAGTGTTAGGGTGAGGGTTAGGTTTAGGGTTAGTGTGAGGGTGACGTTTAGATTGAGGATTAGTGTTAGGATTAGGGTGACGTTTAGGGTGAGGATTAGGGTTAGGGTTAGGGTTATTGTTAGTGTTATGGTTAGGGTTAAGTTTGCGATGAGGGTGAGGCTGAGGGTGAGGTTTATGGTTAGGGTTAGTTTTAGGGTTAGGGTTTGGGTTAGTGTTATTGTTAAGGTTAGGGTTGGTGTGACAGTGAGGGTGAGGTGAGTGTGAGGGTTAGGTTGAGGGTTAGGTTTAGGATTAGGTTGAGGGTGAAGATAGGTGTGAGTGTTAGGGTTATGGTGAGGGTGAGGATTAGGTTTAGGGTGAGGTTTAGGATTTGGGTTAGGATTAAGTTGAGGGTGAGGGTTAGGGTTAGGGTGAGGGTTAGCATTAGGATTGGGGTTAGGGTAAGGGTGAGGGTTAGGATTAGAGTTAGGGTTAGGGTTATTGTTAATGTTATGGTTAAGGACACCTTTGCAGTGATGGTGAGGCTGAGGGTGATGTTTAGGGGTAGGATTACGGTTAGGGTTAGGTTTAGGGTTAGGATTAGTGTTATTGTTAAGCTTATGGTTAGAGTTATGGTGAGGGTGAGGGTGAGGGTGAGGGTGAGGGTTCGGCTTAGGGTGAGGTATAGGGTTAGGGTTAGTGTGAGTTTTAGGGTGAGGATGAGAGTTAGCGTTAGGTTGAGGGCTAGGTTGAGGGTGAGGGTAAGGGTAAAGGAAAGGTTTAAAGTTAGGGTTATGGTTAGTGTTAGTGTGAGGGTTAGTGTTAGGGGGAGAGAGTGTTAGGGTGAGGGTTAGGGTTAGGGTTAGAGTTAGGATTAGGGAAAGGGTTACGGTGAGGGTTAAGGTGAGGGATAGGTGGAGGTTTAGGGTTAGGGTTGGGGTTAGGTTTAGGATTAGGTTTAGGGTGAGGGTGACTGTGAGGGTTAGGGTTAGGCTTCGGCTTAGGCTGAGGGTTAGGCTGAGGGTGAGGGTGGGGGTGAGGATTAGTTTTTGGGTGATGGTTAGGATTACGATTAGGGTGAGGGTTAGGATGAGGGTTAGGGTTAGGATTAGTGTTAGAGTGAGGGCTAGAGTGAGGGTGAGGGTGAGGGTTAGGGTTAGGGTTAGGCTTAGGTTTAGGCTGAGGGTAATGTTGAGGGTGAGGGTTAAGGTTATGGTGATGGTTAGGGTTACAGTTAGGTTGACGTTTAGCATGAGGTTTAGGGGTAGGTTGAGTGTTAGAGTGAGGATGATGGTAAGGGTAAAGTTGAGGGTTAGGCTGAGAGGGAGGGTTAAGTTAAGCGTGAGGGTTAGGTTTAGGGTAAGCGTGAGGGTTAGGGTTTATTGTGAGGGTGAGGGTTACATTGAGGATTAGGGTTAGGTTTAGTGTGAGGTTTAGGTTGAGGATGAGGGTTAGGGTTAGGGTGAGGGTTAGGGTTAGGGTTAGTGTTATTGTTAGGGTTAGGGTTAGAGTTATGGTGAGGGTGTGGTTGCGGGTCCGGTTTAGGGTTAGGGTGAGGGTGAGGTTTAGGGTTAGAGTTAGGCTTAATGTGAGGGTTAGTGTGAGGATTAGTGTTAAGGTTAGTCTTAGGTTAGGGTTAGAGTGAGGTTTATTGTGAGGGTAAGGGTTAGGGGGACTGTTAGGGTTAGGATTAGGGTAGGGTGAGGTTGAGTGTGTGGGTTAGGGTTAGGTTTAAAGTTAGGCTTAGGGTTAGGCTGAGGCTGAGGCTGAAGGTGAGGGATAGGTTTAGGTTAGGGTTAGGTTTAGGGTAAGGTTGAGGGTTAGGATGAGGGTTAGAGTTAGGATTAGGGTTAGGGTGAGGGTGACTCTGTGGGTTATGGTGCGGTTTAGTGTTAGGGTTAGGGTTAGAGTTAGGGTTATGGTGAGGGTGAGGTTTAGGGGTACAGTTGGGGTTAGGTTGAGGGTTAGAGTGAGGGTTAGGGTTAGCGTGATTGTTAGGATGGTGGTGAAGGTAAGAGTAAATGTTATTGTTGGGCTGAGGGTGAGAGTTACTGTAAGGCTGAGGGTTAGTGTTAGGGTGAGGGTTAGGTCTAGGGGTAGTGTGAGGGTGAGGTTTAGATTGAGGATTAGTGTTAGGATTAGGGTGAGGTTTAGGGTGAGGATTAGGGTTAGGGTTAGGGTTATTGTTAGTGTTATGGTTAGGGTTAAGTTTGCGATGAGGGTGAGGCTGAGGGTGAGATTTATGGTTAGGGTTAGGTTTAGGTTTAGTGTTTGGGTTAGTGTTATTGTTAAGGTTAGGGTTAGACTTACAGTGAGGGTGAGGTGAGGGTTAGGGTTAGGTTGAGGTTTACAGTGAGGTTTAGGGTTAGGGTTAGTTTGTGGGTGAGGTTTAGGTTTCGGGGGAGGTTTAGGGTGAGGGGTAGGGTTAGGGTTAGTGTTAGTCTTAGTGTGAGGGTGAGGGTTAGGTTGACGTTTTGGAATAGGCTTAGGGTTAGAATTATCGGTTAGGGTAAGGGTGAGTGTGAGGGTTAGGTTGAGGATTAGGTTTAGGATTAGGTTGAGGATGAAGATAGGTGTGAGTGTTAGGGTTATGGTGAGGGTGAGGATTAGGTTTAGGGTGAGGTTTAGGATTTGGGTTAGGATTAAGTTGAGGGTGAGGGTTAGGGTTAGGGTGAGGGTTAGCATTAGGATTAGGGTTAGGGTGAGGGTGAGGGTTAGGATTAGATTTAGGGTTAGGGTTATTGTTAATGTTATGGTTAAGGTTACCTTTGCAGTGATGGTGAGGCTGAGGGTGATATTTAGGGTTAGGATTACGGTTAGGGTTAGTTTTAGGGTTAGGATTAGTGTTATTGTTAAGCTTATGGTTAGAGTTATGGTGAGGGTGAGGGTGAGGGTGAGGGTGAGGGTGAGGGTTCGGCTTAGGGTGAGGTTTAGGATTAGGGTTAGTGTGAGGTTTAGGGTGAGGATGAGGGTTAGGGTTAGGTTGAGGGCTAGGTTGAGGGTGAGGGTAAGGGTTAGGTTGAGGTATAGGGTTAGGGTTAGGGTTAGGGTTAGTGTGAGGGTTAATGTTAGGGGGAGAGAGTGTTAGGATGAGGGTTAGGGTTAGGGTTAGAGTTAGGATTAGGGAAAGGTTTACTGTGAGGGTTAAGATGAGGGATAGGTGGAGGTTTAGGGTTAGGGTTGGGGTTAGGTTTAGGATTAGGGTTAGGGTGAGGGTGACTGTGAGGGTTAGGGTTAGGCTTCGGCTTAGGCTGAGGGTTAGGCTGAGGGTGAGGGTGGGGGTGAGGATTAGTTTTTGGGTGATGGTTAGGGTTACGATTAGGGTGAGGGTTAGGATGAGGGTTAGGGTTATGATTAGTGTTAGGGTGAGGGCTAGAGTGAGGGTGAGGGTGAGCGTTAGGGTTAGGGTTAGGCTAAGGGTTAGGCTGAGTGTGACGTTGAGGGTGAGGGTTAGGCTTATGGTGATGGTTAGGGTTACAGTTAGGTTGAAGGTTAGCATGAGGTTTAGGGATAGGGTGAGGGTTAGAGTGAGGGTGATGGTAAGTGTAAAGTTGAGGATTACGCTGAGGGGGAGGGTTAAGATAAGGGTTAGGGTTAGGGTTAGGGTGAGGGTTAGTGTAAGGTTGAGGGTTAGGGTTTATTGTGAGGGTGAGGGTTAGATTGAGGATTATGGTTAGGTTTAGTGTGAGGTTTAGGGTGAGGATGTGGGTTAGGGTTAGGGTGAGGTTTAGGGTTGGGGTTAGTGTTATTGTTAGGGTTAGGGTTAGAGTTACGGTGAGGGTGAGGTTGCGGGTCCGGGTTAGGGTTAGGGTTAGGGTGAGGTTTAGAGTTAGGTTTGGAGATAGGGTTAGGTTCAGGGTGATGTTTAGGTTTAGAGTTCGGGTTAGATTTAGTGTTGGGCTTAGGGTTAGGCTGAAGGTGAGAGTGGAGGTGAGGATTAGGGTTGGTTTTAGGGTTAGGGTTAGAGTTAGCGTTAGGGTTTGGGTCGGGATTAGGGTTAGGGTGAAGGTGAGGGTGAGTGTTAGGGTTAGGTTTAGGCTTAGGCTGAGGGTGAGGGTGGGGGTGAGGATTAGTTTTTGTTGAGGATTAGTGTGAGGTTTAGGGTTAGAATTAGGGTTAGGGTGAGGTCTAGGGTTAGTGTTAGTGTTAGGGCTAGGGTTAGGCTGAGGGTGAGTGTGATTGTGAGGGGTAGGGTTAGGGTTAGGCTTAGGATTAGGCTGAGGGTGAGGGTGAGGGTAAGGTTTAGTGTGAGGGTTAGGGTGAGGGTGAAAGTATGGGTAAAGTTGAGGGTTAGGCTGAGAGTGAGGATTACGGTAAATGTGAGTGTTAGTGTTAGGGTGAGGATTAGAGTTAGGGTTAGGGTGAGGGTGTGGTTTAGATTGAGAATTAGTTTTAGGGTTAGTGTGAGGTTTAGGGTGAGGATGAGGGTTAGGGTTAGGGTGAGGGTGAGGGTTAGGGTTAGGGTTAGGGTGAGTGTTACGGTTAGGGTGATGGTTAGGGTTAGTGTGAGGGTTAGTGTAAGAGTTAGGGTTAGTGTTAGTGTGAGGGTAAGTGTTATTGTTCGGGTTAGGGTTCGGGTGAGGGTTATGGTTAGAATGAGGGTTAGGGATAGGGTCAGGGTTATTGTTAGGGTTAGTGTTCGTGTTAGGATGAGGGTTAGTGTTAGCATTAGGTTTAGGGTGAGGACAAGGGTGAGGGTGAAGTTTAGGGTTTCAGTCAGGCTTAGATTTAGGGTTAGGCTGAGGCTGAGGGTGAAGTTGAGGGTTAGGGTTAGCGTGATGGTTAGGGTTACAGTTAGGCTTAGGGTTAGCATGAGTGTTAGGGTTAGGGTGAGGGTTAGGCTGAGGGTGACTGTAAGGGTAAAGGTGATTATTAGGTTTAGGGTGAGGGTTAGGGTGAGGATTAGGGTAAGGGTTAAGGTGAGGTTGAGGGTTAGATTGAGGATTAGTGTTATGGTTAGTGTGTGGTTTAGGGTGAGGATGAGGGTTAGGGTTAAGGTGAGGGCTAGGGTGAGGTTGAGGGTTAGGAATAGAGTTAGGTTCAGGTTTAGGTTTAAGGTGATTTTTAGGGTTAGTGTGAGGGTAAGTGTTAGGATTAGTGTTACTGTTAGGGTGAGGGTAAGTGTTAGCATGAGGGTTAAGCTTAGGGTGAGGGTTATGGTTAGGTTTAGGCTTAGTGTTAAGGTTAGGTTTATTGTTAGGGTTAGGTTTAGGGTTACGGATACTGTGATGGTGAGGGTGAGGGTGAGGGTTGGGGTTAGGGTTAGTGCTGGGGTTATTGTTAGGGTGAGGGTTAGGTTGAGTTTTAGGGTTAGGTTTCCGGTTAGGTTTAGGATTAGGGTTATGGTGTGGGTGAGTGTGAGGGTTAGGGTTAGGGTTAGGCTTAGGCTTAGGGTTAGGCTGAGGGTGAGGGTGGGAATGAGGATTAGCTTTAGGGTGATGGTTAGGTTTAGGGTTAGGTTTAGGGTTATGGTTAGGGTTAGGATTAGGGTTAGGGTGAGGGCTGGGGTGAGGGTGAGGGTTAGGCTGAGAGTTAGGCTGAGTCTGAGGGTGAGGGTGAGGGTGAGGATTAGGGTTAGGTTGAGGTTTAGGGTTAGGGTTAGGGTGAGTTTGAGGTTAAGAATGAGGATTAGTTTTAGGGTTAGTGCGAGGTTTAGGGTGAGGATGAGGGTTAGGTTTAGGGTGAGGGCTAGGGTGACGTGAGTGTTAGGGTTAGGGTGAGGCTTAGGATGAGGTGTAGGGTTAGGATTAGGGTTAGGGTGAGCGCTAGTGTGATGGTTAGTGTGAGGGTTAGGGTTAGGGATAGGGATAGGTTTAGGATTAGGTTTAGATTGAGGGTGAATGTGAGGGTTAGGTTTAGGGTTAGGGTTAGGCTTAGGGTTAGGGTGAGTGTTAGGGTTAGTGTGAATGTTAAGATTATTGTGAGGGTTATGGTTATGGTGAGGGTTAGAGTTAGGTTTAGGGTTAGGGTTAGGGTGAGGTTTAGGGTGAGGATGAGGTTTAGGGTTAGGGTTAGGGTGTGGTTTAGGGTTATGTTTAGGGTTATTGTTAGGGCGATGGTGAGGGTTAGGGTTAGAGTTAGGGTTAGGTGAGGGTGAGGGTGAGGGTTAGGTTTAGTGTTAGTGTTAGGGGTAGGGTTAGGATGAAGGTTAGGGTGACGGTGAGGGTTAGGGTAAGCGTTAGGATTAGGATTAGGGTTAAGGTGAGGGTGAGTGTGAGGGTTAGTGTTAGGGTTAGGGTTAGGTTTAGGATTAGGGTTAGGGTGAGGGTGAGGGTTAGGGTTAGGGTTGTGTTTAGAGTGAGGGTTAGGGTGAGGGTTATGGTGAGGGTAAGGGTTAGGATTACCATTAGGGTATTTGCTAGGATGAGCAATAGGGTTAAAGTTAGGGTTAGGGTGAGGGTTAGGGTTAGGGTTAGGGTGAGGCTTAGGATGAGGTGTAGGGTTAGGATTAGGGTTAGGGTGAGCGCTAGGGTGATGGTTAGTGTGAGGGTTAGGGTTAGGGATAGGGATAGGTTTAGGATTAGGTTTAGATTGAGGGTGAATGTGAGGGTTAGGTTTAGGGTTAGGGTTAGGCTTAGGGTTAGGGTGAGTGTTAGGGTTAGTGTGAATGTTAGGGTTAAGGTGAGGGTTATGGTTATGGTGAGGGTTAGAGTTAGGTTTAGGGTTACGGTTAGGGTGAGGTTTAGGGTGAGGATGAGGTTTACTGTTAGTGTTAGGGTGTAGTTTAGGGTTATGGTTAGGGTTATTGTTAGGGCGATGGTGAGGGTTAGGTTTAGTGTTAGGGTTAGGTGAGGGTTAGGGTGAGGGTTAGGGTTAGTGTTAGTGTTAGGGGTAGGGTTAGGATGAAGGTTAGGGTGAGGGTGAGTGTTAGGGTAAGGCTTAGGATTATGATTAGGGTTAAGGTGAGGGTGAGTGTGAGGGTTAGTGTTAGGTTTAGGATTAGGGTTAGGGTGAGGATGAGGGTTAGGGTTAGGGTTATGTTTAGAATGAGCGTTAGGGTGAGGGTTATGGTGAGAGTAAGGGTTAGGATTAACGTTAGGTTATGTTCTAGGATGAGCAATAGGGTTAGGGCTAGGGTTAGGGTGAGGGTTAGGTTGAGGGTTAGGGTTAGGGTTAGTTTTAAGGTTAGGGTTGGTGTTAGGGTTAGTATTAGGGTTATGGTGACTGTGAGTGTAACAGTTAGGGTTAGGGTCAGTTTTAGGCTTAGGGTTAGGCTGAGGCTGAGTGTGAAGGTGAGGGTTAGATTTATGCTGAGTTTTTGGTTTTGTGTTAGAGTGAGGGTTAGGGTGAGGGTTAGGGTTAGAATTAGGGTTAGTGTATGTCCTAGGGTGAGGGTTAGCCTAACACTAACGTTTAGGTTTAGGGTGAGGTTTAGCTTTAGGGTTATGATCAGGATTAGGGTTAGTGTGAGGGTTTGGGTTAAGGTTAGAGTTACGGTGAGGGTGAGGTTTAAGTTTAGGTTTAGGGTTATGGTTATTGTTAGGGTTAGGGTTAGGGTTAAGGTTAAGGTAAGGGTGAGGGTCAGGGTGATGTTGAGTGTTAGGATTAGGGTTAGGATTAGGTTTAGTGTTAGGGTGAGGGTGAGGTTTAGGGTTATTGTTAGGGTTAGGGTTAGGTTTAGTGTGAGTGTTAGGGTTAGGTTTAGTGCTATGGTTAGGTTTATGGTGAGGGCTAGTGTGAGGGTGAGGGTATTGTTAGGGTTAGGCTTAGGCTTACGGTTAAGCTGAGGGTGAGGGTTAGGGTTAAGCTTAGGCTTAGGGTTAGGCTGAGGTTGAGTGTGAGGATTAGGGTTAGGGTTTGGGTTAGGGTTAAGCTTAGTGCTAGGCGGAGGGTGAGGGTGAGGGTGAGGGTTATCTTTAGGGTGAGGGTGAGGATTAGGTTTAGGGTTAGCGTTACGGTGCGGGTTAGTGTGAGGGTTAGGGTTAGTGTTACGGTTACGGTGAGGGTGAGAGTGAGTGTGAGGGTTAGAGTTAGGTTTAGTGTTATTTTTAGTGTTATGGTTAGGTTTAAATTTACAGTGAGGGTGAGGATGAGGGTGAGGGTTAGGTTTAGGGTTAGGGTGAGGTTTAGGTTAGGGTTAGGGTAAGGGTTAGGGTGAGGGTTTGGGTAAGGGTTACGGTTACGGTAAGGGTGAGTGTTAGGGTTAAGGTGAGGGTTAGTGTGATTGTTAGGGTTAGAGTTAGGTGAGGGTTTGGATGAAGTTGATGGTTAGGGTCTGGATTAGCTTTAGGGTTAGGACTTGGATTAGATTTAGTGTTAGGTTGAGTGCTTGGGTTAGGCTTAGGTTTAGGGTTAGGCTTAGTGTTAAGCTGAGGGTGAGGGTGAGTTTGAGGTTTAGCGTTAGGGTTTGGGTTAGGTTTAGCGTTTGGGTGAGAGTTAGGGTTCGGGTTAAGTTTAAGTTTAGGGTGAGGGTTAGGGTTAGGGTTATGGTGAGGTTGAGGGTTAGGGTTAGGTTGATGGTTAGTGTTAGGATTATGGTTAGGGTGAGGGTTCCGGTTAGGTTTAGGGTGAGAGTGAGGATGAGGATTAGGGTTAGGATTAGTGTTATTGTGAGAGCTAGAGTGAGGGTGTGGGTTAAGGTTAGTGTTAGAGTGAGGTTTAGGGTTAGGGTGAGGGTTAGGATGAGGATTAGGGTGAGGGTTAGGGTTAGGGTTAGGGTGAGGGTTAGGATGAGGGTGATGTTTAGGTTTAGGGTTAGGGTGAGGGTAAGGTTTAGGGTTAGAGTTAGCGTTAGGGCTTGGGATAGGCTGAGGTTCAAGATCAGGGTTAGTGTTAGGGTTAGGTTTAGCTTGAGGGTTACTGTTAGTGTGAGGGTTAGATTTAGGGTTAGGATTAGGATTAAGGTTAGGGTGAGGGTGAGTATGAGGGTTAGGGTTAGGTTTAGGCTTAGGGATAGGCTGAGGGTGAGGGTGAGAGTGAGGGTGAGGGTGAGGGTGAGGGTGCGGTTTAGGGTTAGAGTTAGTGTTAAGTTGAGGGTTAGTGTGAGGGTTAGTATTGGGGTTAGGTTTAGGGTGAGGGTTAGGTTGAGGGTTAGGGTTAGGGACAGGGTTAGGTTTAGGATTAGGTTTTGGTTGAGGGTGGTTGTGAGGGCTATGGTTAGGGTTAGGATTAGGCTTAAGGTTAGGCTGAGGGTGAGGGTGAGGGTTCGGGTTAGGGTGAGGGTTAGGTTTAGTGTTAGGGTGAGGGTTAGGATGAGGGTTAGGTTTAGGATTAGAGTTAGGGCGAGGGCTAGCATGAGAGTGAGGGTTAGGGTTAGGGTGAGGTTTAGGGTTAGGGTTAGGTTTAGGTATAAGGTGAGGGTTAGGGTTAGGGTTATGTTGAGGGTGAGGGTTAGGGTTAGGTTGAGGATTAGGATTAGGTCTAGGTTTAAGGTGAGGTTTAGGGTTAAGGTGAAGTTTAGCATTAGGGTCGGGGTTAGGATTAGGGTTAGGATTAGTGCTAGATTGAGGCTGAGTGTTAGGGTTAGGGTTACAGTGAGGTTTAGGGTTATGTTTAGGTTTAGGGTGAGGTTTAGGGTGAGTGTCACGGTGAGGGTCAGGGTTAGGGTTAGGGTGAGGGTTAGAACTTGGTTTAGGGTTAGGATGTGGGTTAGTTTTAGGGTTAGGGTGAGGGTTAGTATGAGGGTTAGGGTTACAATTTGGGTTAGGGTGAGGTCTTGGTTGAGGGTGAGGTTTAGTGTTAGGGTTAGGGTGAGGGTTAGGATTAGGTTTAGGGGTAGCGTTAGGGTTCGGGTTACAGTGAGGGTGATGGTTAGGTTTGGGGTGAGGGTTAGTGTTAGGACTAAGGAGAGGGTGAAGGTTAGGGTTAGGGTTAGGGTGAGGGTTGGGTTTAGGTTTAAGTTTAGAGTTAGGGTTAGGGTTAGGATTAGGGTGAGGTTTTGTGTGAATGTGAGGGTTAGTGTTAGAGTTAGGCTTAGGTTAGGGTTAGGCTGAGGGTGAGGGTTGGGATGAGGATTAGGTTTAGAGTGATGGTTCCGGTTTTGGTTAGGTTGAGGGTTAGGATGAGGGTTAGGGTTTGGATTAGGGTTAGGGTGAGGGCTAGGTTGAGTGTGAGGTTAAGGGTTAGGTTTAGGCTTAGGCTTAGGTTTTGGCTGAGGCTGAAGGTGAGGATGAGGGTTAGGTTTAGGGTGATGGTTAGAGTTACGGTTAGGGTGAGGGTTAGGATGAGGTTTAGGATTGGGGTGAGCATTAGGATGAGGTTGACAGTAAGAGTAAAGTTGAGGGTTAGGCTGAGAGTGAGAGTTATGTTTAGGGTGAGAGTTCGGGTTAGGGTTAGGTTGAGGGTGAGGGTTAGATTGAGGTTTAGTGTTAGGGTTAGTGTGAGGTTTAGGGTGAGTATGAGGGTTAGTGATAGGGTGAGGGATAGGGTGAAGTTGAAGGTTAGGGTTATGGTTAGGGTGAAGTTTAGGTTTAGGGTGATGGTTAGCGTTAGTGTGAGGGTTAGTGTTAGGGTTAGTGTTAGTGTTAGGGTGAGGTTAAGCTTTAGGGTAAGGTTTAGGTTGAGAGTGAGGTTTAGAATTCGGGTTAGGGTTAGGTTTAGGGTGAGGGTGAGGTTTAGGGTTAGAGTTAGGGTTAGGGTGATGGTTAGGGTTAGGGTTAGGGTTACTGTTAGGATTAGGGTTAGGGTGAGGTTTAGTGTGGGGGTGAGGGTTACTGTTAGGGTTAGGATTAAGATTAGGTTTAAGGTGAGGGTGAGTGTGAGGGTTAGGATTAGGGTTAGGATTAGGATTAGAGTTTGGGTGAGGGTGAGGGTGAGGGTTCCCGTTAGGGTGAGTGTTGGGTTTAGGGTTAGAGTAAGGGTTAGGGTCAGGGTTAGGCTTAGGCCTAGGGTTTGATTATGGCCTGTTTTGAGGGTGAGGGTTAGGGTTAGGGTGATGGTTAGGGTGGGGGTGACGTTAAGGCTAAAGGTTAGGGTTAGGCTGCGGTTGAGAGTTACTGTAAGGGTTAGGATTATGGTTAGGGTGAGGGTTAGGTTAAGGAGTCGGGTGAGGGTGAGGGTTAGATTGAGGATTAGTGTTAGGGTTAGGGTGAACTTTAGGGTGAGGATGAGTGTTAGGGTTAGGGTTAGGGTTATTGTTAGTGTTATGGTTAGGGTTAATTTTGCGGTGAGGGTGAGGCTCAGTGTGAGGTTTATGGTTAGGGTTAGGTTTAGGGTTAGGGTTAGGGTTAGTGTTATTGTTAGGGTTAGGGTTAGAGTTACAGTGAGTGTTAGGGTGAGGGTTAGGGTTATAGTGAGGTTTACGGTGAGGTTTAGTGTTATGGTTAGGTTGAGGGTGAGAGTTAAGTTTAGAATTAGGTTTAGGGTGAGGGTTAGTGTGAGGGGTAGGGTTAGGGTTAGTGTTAGTCTTAGGGTGAGGGTGAGGGTTAGGTTGAGGTTTAGGGATAGGCTTAATGTTAGGATTAGGGTTAGGGTGAGGGTGAGTATGAGGGTTAGGGTTAGGCTTAGGCTAAGGGTTAGGTTGAGGGTGTAGGTAGGTGTGAGGGTTAGGGTTACAGTAAGAGTTAGAATTCTTGTTTTGGTGAGGGTTAGGATTTGGTTTAGGTTTAAAGTGAGGGTGAGGGTTAGGGTTAGTGTGACGGTTAAGGTTAGGATTAGGGTTAGGGTGAGGGTGAGGGTTACGATTAGGGTTAGGATTAGGGTGAGGGTGAGGGATAGGATTAGGGTTTGTGTTATTGTTATTGTTATGGTTAAGGTTACCTTTGCTGTGATGCTGAGGCTGAGGGTGAGGATTAGGGTTAGGATTAGGGTTAAGGTTAGGTTTGGAGTTAGGATTTGTGTTATTGTTAAGGTTAGGGTTAGAGTTATGGTGAGGGTGAGGGTTAGGTTTAGGGTTTTGGTTAGATTTAGGGTTAGGGTGAGGATTAGTGTTAGGGTGAGTGTGAGGTTTAGGGTTAGATTTATGGTTAGGGGGAGGGTTAGGGTGAGGTTTAGGGTTAGAGGTATGGTTAGGGGGAGGGTAAGGGTGAGGGTTAGGTTGAGGTTCAGGGTTAGGGTTAGGGTTAGGTTTAGGATTAGGGTTAGAGTGAGGGTGAGGGTGAGGGTTAAGGTTAGGCTTAGGCTTAGCGTTAGGCTGAGGGTGAGGGTGGTGGTGAGGATTAGGGTTCGGGTGATGATTAGGTTTAGGATTAGGGTGAGGGTTAGGATGAGGGTTAGGGTTAGGATTAGGATTAGGGTGAGGGTTAGGATGAGGGTTAGGGTTAGGTTTATTGTTAGGGTGAGGGCTAGGGTGAGGGTGAGGGCTAGGGTTAGGGTTAGGTTTAAGGTGAGTTTTAAGGTTAGGGTGAGGGTTAGGGTTAGTGTGAGGGTTAGTGTTAGGGTTAGGGTTAGTGTTAGGGTGAGGGTAATTGTTAGGGTGAGGGTTAGGTTTAGGGTGAGTGTTATAGTTAGGGTGAGGTTTAGTGTTAGGGTTAGGGTTTTTGTTAATTTTAGGTTTGGTGTTATGTTGACGGTGAGGGTGAGGGTGAGGGTTAGGTTTAGGGTTCGGGTGAGTTTTTGAGTTAGGATTAGGTTAGAGTTATGGTTAGGGGGAGGGTGTGGTTTAGGGTTAGATTTAGGCTTAGGGTGAGGGTTAGTGTGAGGGTTAGGGTTAGGGTTAGTGTTAGGTTAGGGTTAGGGTGTGGGTTTGTGTGAGGGTTACGGTTAGAGTTAGGGTTAGGTTTACTATTAAGGGTAGGGTGAGGGTGAGTGTGTGGGTTAGGGTTAGGTTTAGGGTTAGTCTTAGGGTTAGGCTGAGAGTGAGTTTGAGTGTGAGGGTTCGGGTTAGAGTGAGGGTTAGGTTTAGGATTAGGGTTAGGGTGTTGGCTAGGGTTAGGGTGAGGTTTAGGGTTAGGGTTAGTTTGAGGTTTAGTGTTAGGGTTAGGGTGAGGGTGAGATTGAATGTTAGAGTTAGGGTTAGGGTGAGGCTTAGGGATAGAGTTAGTGTTAGGGTTAGGTTTAGGGTGAGTGATAGGGTTACGTTAGGGTTAGGGTGAGGGTTAGGTTGAGGTTGAGGTTTACGGTTAGTGTTAGTGTTAGTGTTAGGTTTAGAGTTAGGGGGAGGGTTAGGGTTAGCGTTAGTGTTAGCATTAGGGTTAGGATGTGGGTGAGGTTTAGTGTTAGAATCAGGGTTAGGGTGAGGCTGAGTGTGAGGCTTAGGTTTAGGGTTACTGTTAGGGTTAGGGTGAGGGTGAGGGTTAGGGTGAGTGTGAGGGTTAGTGTCAGGTTTAGGATTAGGATTAGGGTTATGGTTAGGGATAGTGTTAGGGTTAGGTTAGGGTGAGGGTGAGGGTGAGGGTTAGGTTTAGGGTGAGGGTAAGGGTTAGGGTTAGGTTGAGGTTTAGTGCTGGGGTTTGGGTTAGAGTTAGGGTTAGGGTGAGGGTGAGGTTTAGGGGTAATGTTAGGGTTAGCATGAGGGTTAGGTTGAGGTTTAGAGTTAGGGTCTAGGTTATGTTGGGTGTTACGGTAAGGGTGGTCCTGAGGGTTAGGCTGAGGGTGAGGTTTACGGTAAGGGTGAGGATTAGGGTTAGGGTGAGTGTTAGGTTTAGGGGAAAGTTGTGCTTGAGGTTTTGATTGAGGATTAGGGTTAGGGTGAGGGCTAGGGTGAGGGTGAGGTTTACGGTTAGAGTTAGGGTGAGGTTTAGGGTTAGGGTGATGGTTAGGGTTAGTGTGAGGGTTAGTGTTAGTGTTAGGATTAGTGTTAGGGTGAGGGTTAGGGTTAGGGTGAGGGTTATGATTAGGGTTATGGTGAGCGTGAGTATTAGGTTTAGGTTGATGGTTAGGGTTAGGGTTAGGGTGAGGGTTATGTTTAGGTTTAGGCTGAGGGTTATGAGGAGAATTAGGGTTAGGGTGAGGGCTACGGTGAAGGTTAGGGTTAGGGTGAGGGTTATGATTAGGGTTACGGTGAGCGTGAGAGTTAGGTTTAGGTTGATGATTAGGGTTAGGGTTAGGGTGAGGGTTATGTTTAGGATTAGGCTGAGGGTTATGAGGAGAATTAGGGTTAGGATTAGGGTTAGGGTGAGGGCTAGGGTGAGGGTTAGGGTTAGGGTGAGGGTTATGATTAGGGTTACGGTGAGCGTGAGAGTTAGGGTTAGGTTGATGGTTAGGGTTAGGGTTAGGGTGAGGGTTAGGTTTAGGTTTAGGCTGAGGGTTATGAGGAGAATTAGGGTTAGGATTAGGGTTAGGGTGAGGCTAGGGTGAGGGTTAGGGGTAGGTTTAGCGTTAGAGTGAAGTTTAGGGTTAGGGTTAGTGTTAGGGTCAGGGTTTGGATGAGGGTTAAAGTTATGCTGAGGGTGAGGGTTAGGGTTTGGGTGAGAGTTAGGTTTAGGAATACAGTTAGGTTTAAGGTTAGTTTTAGGATTAGGGTTAGGGTTAGCGTTAGGTTTAGGGTTATAATTAGTGTTATTGTTAGGGTTAAGGTTAGAGTTAAGGTGAGGTTGAGGGTTAGGGTTAGGGTTAGGGTGAGGTTTAGGGTTAGGGGGAGGATTAGGGTTAGAGTGAGGGTGAGGTTTCTGGTTAGGTTTGGGTTAGGGGGAGGTTTCGTTCGTGGGTTATGGTTAGGGTTCGCGTTAGGGTTAAGGTTAGTGTTAGGGTGAGGGTAAGTGTTAGGTTAAAATAAGTGTTAGGGTGAGGGTTCGGGTAAGGGTGCGGGTGAGGGTTAGGGTTAGGGTTAGGGTGGGTTTTAGGGTTAGGGATAGGGTTAGGGTGAGGGTGATGGTGAAGTTTAGGGTTAGATATAGGGTTTGGGAGAGGGTTAGGGTGAGGGTTAGGGATAGGGTTATTGTTAGGGCTAGGGTGAGGGTGAGGGTGAGGTTGAGGTTTAGAGTTAGGTTTAGGGTTAGGGTTAGTGTGAGGGTTAGTGTTAGGTTTAGGGTTAGTGTTAGAGTGAGGGTAAGTGTTAGGGTGAGGGTTTGGGTTAGGGTGAGGGTTATGGTTAGGGTGAGGTTTAGGATTAGGGTTAGGGTTATTGTTAGGTTTAGGTTTAGGGTTACAGTTACTGGGACGGTGAGGTTGAGGGTTAGGTTTAGGGTTAGGATGAGGTTTAGGGTTTGGGTTAGGATTAGAGTGAGGGTTAGTGTGAGGGTGAGGTTTAGGGATAGAGTTATGGGTAGGGTGAAGTTTAGGTTGAGGTTTAGGTTTAGGTTCAGTGTTAGTGTTAGGGTTAGGTTTAGAGTTAGGGGGACGGTTAGGGTTAGCGTTAGTGTCAGGATTAGGGTTAGCATGTGGGTGAGGTTTAGTCTTAGAATTAGGTTTAGGGTGAGGGAGAGGGTTAGGGTGAGGGTGAGGGTTAGGGTTAGGTTTACGATTAGGATTAGGGTTAGGGTTAGGGGTAGTGTTAGGGTTAGGGTTTGGGTTAGGGTTAGGGTGAGGGTGAGGGTTAGGTTTAGGGTGAGGGTAAGGGTTACGGTTATGTTGACGATTAGTGTTAGGTTTTGGGTTAGAGTTAGGGTTAGGGTGAGGGTGAGGTTTAGGATTAGCTTTAGGGTTAGGATGAGGGTTTGGTTGAGGGTTAGAGTTAGGGTGAGGGTTATGTTGGGGGTGACAGAAAGGGTAACCCTGAGGGTTAGGCTGAGGGTGAGGGTAGGGTAAGGGTGAGAATTAGGGTAAGGTTGAGTGTTAGGGTTAGGGGAAGGTTGAGGGTGAGGGTTTGATTGAGGATTAGGCTTAGGGTTAGGGCTAGGGTGAGGGTGAGGTTTAGGGTTAGGGTTAGGGTGAAATTTAGGGTTAGGGTGATGGTTAGGGTTAGTGTGAGGGTTAGTGTTAGTGTTAGTGTTAGTGTTAGGGTTAGAGTGAGGGTAAGTGTTAGGGTGAGGTTTAGGGTTAGGGTGAGGTTTAAGTTTAGGGTTACGTTTAGCGTGAAGGTTATGGTTAGGTTGATGGTTAGGGTTAGGTTTAGGGTGAGGGTTAGTTTTAGGTTTAGGCTGAGGGTTATGATGAGAATTAGGGTTAGGATTAGGGTTAGGGTGAGGGCTAGGGTGAGGGTTAGGGTTAGGGTTAGTGTTAGAATGAGGTTTAGGGTTTGGGTTAGTGTTAGGGTGAGGGTTATTTATATGCTGAGGTTTAGGGTTAGGGTTTGGGTGAGAGTGAGGTTTAGGATTAGGGTTAGCGTTAGGGTGAGTGTTAGGATTAGGGTTACGGTTAGCATTAGGTTTATTGTTAGTATTAGTGTTATTGTTAGCATTAAGGTTAGAGTTAAGGTGAGGGTGAGGGTGAGGGTGAGGGTTAGAGTTAAGGTTAGGGTGAGGTTTATGGTTAGAGGTAGGATTATGGTTAAAGTGAGGGTGAGGTTTTGGGTTATATTTGGTTTAGGGGGAGGGTTAGTTGGTGGGTTAGGTTTCATGTTAGGGTTAAGGTTAGTGTTAGGGTGAGGGTAAATGTTAGGTTGAGGGTAAGTTTTAGGGTGAGGGTTAGGGTTAGGGTGCGGTTTATGGTTAGTGTGAGGGTTCGGGTAAGGGTTTGGGTTAGGGTGAGCGTGAGGCTGAGGATTTGGGTTAGGTTTAGGGTTAGGGTTAGGGTTAGGGTTAGTTTTAGGGTTAGGGTTAGGGTTAGGGTGAGGTTAGGGTTAGGCTTAGGCTTAGGGTTAGGGTGAGGGTGAGGGTGAGTGTTAGGGTTAGTGTTTGGGTTAGGGTGAAGGTGAGGTTGAGGATTAGTGTTAAGTTTAGGGTTAGGGTTAGTGTTAGGTTTAGGGTTAGGGCTAGGGTTAGGGTTAAGGTGAGGTTTAGGGTTAGGGTTAGGGTTAGGTTTAGGGTTAGGGTGAGGTTTAGGGTTAGAATTAGGGTTAGGGGTAGGGTTAGGTTGAGGTTTAGGGTTAGAATTATGGTTAGGGTGAGGGCTAGGCTGAGGTTTAGGGTGAGGGTTAAGGTTAAGTGTAGGGGTAGTTTTAGGATTAGGGTTAGGGTTAGGGTGAGTGTGAGGATTAGGTTTAGGGTTAGGTTTAGGCTTAGAGTTAGGGTGAGGGTTAGGGTTGGGTTTGCTTTAGAGTGACGGTGAGACTGAGGATTAGGTTTAGGTTTAGGGTTAGGTTTAGGGTTAGGATTACTATTAGGGTTTGGGTTAAGGTTAGGGTTACTGTGAGGTTTAGAATTAGGTTTAGAGATAGGCTTAGGGTTATGCTGAAGGTGAGGGTGTGGGTGAGGGTTAGAGTTATGTTTAGGGTTAGGCTTAGGGTTAGGGTTATTGTTAGGGTTAGGGTTAGAGTTACGTTGAGGCTGAGGGTGTGGGTGAGGGTTAGGGTGAGGGCTAGGGTGAGGGTGAAGTTTAGGGTAAGAATTAGGGTGAGGTTTAAGCTTAGGCTTAGGGTGAGGTGTAGGGTGACGGTGAGGTTTAGTGTTAGGGTTAGGGTTAGAGTTAGGGTTAGGGTGAGGGTGAGGTTTAGGTGTAGAGTTTGGGTTAGGGTGATGGTTAGGATTAGGCTGAGGGTTAAGGTGGGGGTGACGGTAACGGTAAAGTTGAGGGTTAGGTTGAGGGTGAGGGTTATGTTAAGGGTGAGGGTTAGGGTTAGGGTGAGGGTTAGGTTTAGAATGAGGTTGAGGCATAGTGTTGGGTTTAGTGTTAGGGTCATGGTGAGGTTTAGTGTTAGACATAGGGTTAGGGTGAGGCTGAGGGTGAGGGTTAGGGTTAGGATTAATGTTAGGGTTAGGCTTAAGGAGAGGGTTAGGTTGAGGGTGAGGGTTAGGATTACGGTTAAGTGTAGGAGTAGGGTTAGGGTTAGGGTGAGTGTGAAGGTTCGAGTGAGGATTAGGGTTAGGCTTAGGTTTAGGCTGAGGGTGAGGGTGAAGTTGAGGTTTAGGGTTAGTGTGAGGATTAGGGTTAGGGTTAGGGTGAGTGTGAGGGTGAGGGTTAGGGTTAGAGTTAGGCTTAGGGTGAGGGTGAATGTTAGGGTTAGGGTGAGGGTTAGGGTTAGTGTTATGGGTAGGGTTAGGATGAGTGTAGGGTTAGGATTAGGGTTAGGGTGAGGGCTGGGGTGAGGGTGAGGTTTAGGGTTAGGGTTAGGGTTAGAGTTAGGGTTAGTGTGAGGGTGAGGTTTAGGGTTAGAGTTTGGGTTAGGGTTAGAGTTAGGGTTAAGCTGAGGCTGAGGGTGAGGGTTAGGGTTAGAGTTACCATTAGGATTAGGGTAAGGGTTAGGGTGAGTGTGAGGGTTAGGATTAGGGTTAGGGTTAGTGTTAGGCTTAGGGTTAATCTGATGGTGAGTTTCAGGTTTAGGGTTAGGGTGAGTGTTAGGATGAGGATTATTGTTAAGAGTAGGGTTAGGGTGAGTGCTAGGGTGAGGGTTAGGTTTAGGTTTAGTTTTAGGGTAAGGTTTAGGGTTAGGGTTATGGTTAGGGTGATGGTTAGGATGAAGGTTAGGGTTAGGATTATGGTTAGGGTGAGAGTGATTGTTAGCATTAGGGTTAGGCTTAGGGTTCGGTTTAGGGTTAGAATTAGTGTTATTGTTAGGGTTAGGTTTAGAGTTATGGTGAGGGTGAGGGTGAGTGTGCATGTGAGGGTTATGGTTAGGGTTAGGGTGAGGTTTAGGGATAGGGTTAGGATTAGGGTTAGGGTGAGGGTGAAGTTTAGTGTTAGATTTAGGGTTAGTTGGAGGGTTAGGTTGCAGGTTAGGTTTAGGGTAAATGTTTGGGTTAAGATTAGTGTGAGGGTTATGTTGAGGTTTAGGGTTAGGGTTAGGGTTAGGATTAGGTTTAGGGTGAGTGTGAGTGTGAGGGTTAGGGTTAGGGTTAGGGTTAGGCATAGGCTTAGGGTTAGGCTGAGGGTGAGGGTGGAAGTGAAGATTAGGGTTAGGGTGATGGTTAGGGTTAGGTTTAGTGTGAGGGTTAGGATGAGCGTTAGGGTTAGGATTAGGTTTAGGGTGAGGGCTAGGGTGAGGGTGAGGGTTAGGGTAAGGGTTAGGGTTAGTCTTAGGAACAGGCTGAGCTTGATATTGATAGTGAGGTTTAGAGTAAGGGTTAGTGTTAGGTTTAGTGTTAGGGTTAGGGTGACGGTGAGGGTTTGGTTTAGGGTTAGGATTAGGATTAGGGTTAGGGTTACTGTGAGTGTGAGGGTTAGGGTTAAGGTTAGTGTTAGCCTTAGGTTTAGGCTGAGGGTGAGGGTGAGGGTTAGATTGAGGATTAGCATTAGAGTGAGGGCTAGGGTGAGGGTGAGTTTTAGGTTTAGGGTTAAGGTGAGGTTTAGGGTTTGGGTGATGTTTAGGGTTAGTGTGAGATTTAGTGTAAGGTTTAGGGTTAGTGTTATTGTGAGGGTAAGTGTTAGGCTGAGGGTTAGGGTGGGTGTGAGGATTAGGGTTAGGATGATGGTTCGGTGTAGGGTTAGTGTTATTGTTATGGTTAGGGTTATAGTTACAGTGAGGGTGAGGATGCGTGTGAGCGTTAGTTTTAGGGTTAGGGTGGGGTTTAGGGTTACGGTTAGGTTAGGGTTAGGGAGAGGGTGAGGTTTAGGGTTAGATATAGGGTTCAGGAGAGGGTTAAGGTGAGGGTTAGGGATAGGGTTAGTGTTAGGGTTAGTGTGTGGGTGAGGGTTAGTTTGAGGTATAGGTTTACTGTTAGGGTTAGGTTTAGTGTGAGGGTTAGTGTTAGGGTTAGGGTTAGTGTTAGGGTGAGGCTAAGTGTTAGGGTGAGTGTTTGGGTTATGGTGACGTTTACGGTTATGGTGAGGGTTAATATTAGGGTTAGGGCTATTTTTAGGTTTAGGTTTAGGGGTAACCTACTGTTACTGTGAGGGTGAGGGTGAGGGTTAGGGTTATAGTTAGGGTTTGGGTTTGGGTTAGAGTGAGGGTTAGGGTGAGGGTGAGGTTTAGGTATAGATTTAGGGTTAGGGTGAAAGTTAGGTTGAGTTTTAGGGTTAGGGTTATTTTTAGTGTTAGGGTTAGGTTGAGAGTTAGGGGGAGTTTTAGGGTTAGGGATAGGGTTAGCGTTAGGGTTACGATGTGGGTGCGGTTTAGTTTTAGAATTAGATTCTGGTAAGGCTGAGGTTGAGGGGTGAGGGTTAGGATAAGCGTTAGGGTTAGGGTTAGGGTTAGGGTTAAAATAAGTGTTATTGTTAGGGTTAGGTTTAGAGTTAAGGTGAGGGTGAGGGTTAGGGTTAGGGTTACGGTAAGGTTTATGTTTAGGGGTAGGATTAGGCTTAGGGTGAGTATGAGGTTTAGGTGTAGAGTTAGGGTTAGGGTGAGGGTTAGGGTGAGCGTTAGGGTTAGGGAACATGTTAGGGTGGGGTGATGGTAAGTGTAAACATGAGGGTTAGGCTGAGTGTAAGGGTTACTTTCGGGTGAGGATTAGGATTTGGGTAATGGTTAGGGTTAGAGGAACGTTGTGGGTGAGGGTTAGAATGAGGATTAGTGTTAGGGTTAGTGTGAGGTTTAGGGTGAGGATGAGGGTTAGGGTTCGGGTGAAGGCTAGGGTGAGGGTGAGGTTTAGGTTTACGTTTAGGTTGAGGTTTGGGGTTAGGTTGATGGTTAGAGTTAGTGTGTGGGTTAGTGTTAGCGTTAGGGTTAGTGTTAGGTGAGGGTAAGTGTGAGGGTGAGGTTTAGGGTTAGGGTTATTGTTATGGTTAGGGTTAGGGTTATGGTTATGGTGAGGGTGATGTTGAGGGTTAGGGTTAGAGTTAGGATTAGGTTTAGATTTAGGGTTAGGGTGAGAGTTAGGCTTAGGGTGAGAGTGAGGTTTACGGTTAGAGTTAGGGTTAGTGTTAGGGTTAGGGTTAGGGTGAGGGTTAGTGTTTGGGTTAGGTTAGGCTTAGGCTCAGGCTTAGGCTTAGGCCAAGCATGAGGTTGAGGGTTAGGTTTAGGGTTAGGGTTAGGGTGAGGGTTAGGATGAGGTTTAGGTTTAGGATTAGGGTTAGGGTGAGTGCTAGGCTGAGGGTTAGGGTGAGGGTTAGGTTTAGGGATAGCTTAGGTTTAGGATTAGGGTTAGGCTTAGGGTGAGTTTGAGGGTTAGGGTTAGGGTCAGGGTTAGGCTTAGGGTTAGGGTGAGGCTTAGGGTTAGGTTTGGGTTAGGGTGAGGGTGAGTCTGAGGATTAGGATTAGGTTTAGGTTTAGGGTTAGGGTTAGGGTTAGGTTTAGGGATAGGGTTAGGGTTATGGTGAGGCTTAGGATTAGGGTTAGGCTTAGGCTTAGGTTTAGGCTGACGGTGAGGGTCAGGGTTAGGGTTTGGTTTTGGGTTAGGGTGAGGTTGAAGCTTATGATTAGTGTTAGGTTTAGGGTTAGGGTTATTGTTAGGTTTAGGGTTACTGCTCTGGTTATGGTTACATTGAGGATTAGGATTAGGGTTAGGGTTTGGCTTAGGGTTAGGGATAGGGTTAGGGTTAGGGTGAGGGTGAGGTTTAGGGTTAGAATTAGGGTTAGGGGCAGGGTTAGGATGAGGTTTAGGGTTAAGGTCAGTGTTAGGGTTAGGGTGAGAGTGAGGCTTAGGTTGAGGTTTAGGGATAGGGTTTGGTTTAGGACTAGGGTTAGGGTGAAGTTGAGGGTGAGGGTTAGGCTTAGGCTGAGGGTGAGGGTGGGGGTGAGGATTAGGGTTAGGGTGATGGTTCGGGTTAGGGTTAGTGTTATTGTTAGGGTTAGGGATAGAGTTACGATGAGGGTGTCGGTGCAGGTGAGGGTTAGGTTTAGGGTTAGGATGGGTTTTAGTGTTAGGGTTAGGGTTAGGGTGAGGGTGAGGGTGAGGTTTAGGGTTAGATATAGGGTTAGGGAGAGGGTTCAGGTGAGGGTTAGGGATTGGGTTATTGTTAGGGTTAGGGTTAGGGTGAGTGTTAGGTTGAGGTTTAGGGTTAGTGTTAGGGTTAGGGTTAGTGTTTGGGTGAGGGTAAGTGTTAGGGTGAGGGTTTGGTTTAGGGTGAGGGTTATGGTTATGTGAGGGTTAGGATTAGTGTTAGGGTTATTGTTAGGTTTAGGTTTAGGGTTACAGTTACTGTGAGTGTTAGGGTGAGGTTTAGGGTTAGGGTTAGGGTGAAGTTTAGTGTTTGGGTTAGTATTAGAATGAGAGTTAGGGTGAGGGTGAGGTTTAGGGATTGAGTTAGGGTTAGGGTGAGGGTTAGGTTGAGGTTTAGGTTTAGGGTTAGTGTTAGGGTTAGGGTTCGGTTTAGAGTTATGGGGAAGGTTAGGGTTAGCGTTAGTGTTAGCATTACCGTTAGGATGTGGGTGAAGTTTAGTGTTAGAATTAGTATTAGGGTGAGGCTGAGGGTGAGGGTTAGCTTTAGGGTTCCTGTTAGGGTTAGGTTGAGGATGAGGGTTAAGGTTAGGTTTAGGATTAGGGTTAGGGTTATGGTTAGGGGTAGTGTTAAGGTTAGGGTTAGGGTTAGGGTTAGGGTGAGGGTGAGGGTTAGGTTTAGGGTGAGGGTAAGGGTTAGGGTTAGGGTGAGAGTTAGGGTTAGGGGAAGGTTGAGGGTTAGGGTTTGATTGAGAATTAGGGATAGCATGAGGGCTAGGGTTAGAGTGAGGTTTAGGGTTAGGATGATGGTTAGGGTTAGTGTGAGGGTTAGTGTTAGTGTTAGGGTTATTGTTAGGGTGAGGGTAAGTGTTAGGGTGAGGGTTAGGGTTGGGGTTAGCATTATGATTAGGGTTACGGTGAGCGTGAGTGTTAGGTTTAGGTTGATGGTTAGGGTTAGGGTTAGGGTGAGGGTTAGGTTTAAGTTTAGGCTGAGGGTTATGAGGAGAATTAGGGTTAGGATTAGGGTTAGGGTGAGATTTATTGTTAGAATTAGTGTTATTGTTAGGGTTAAGGTTAGAGTTAAGATGAGGGTGAGGGTGAGGGTTAGGTTTAGGGTTAGTGTGAGGGTTAGGGTGAGGGTGAGGGTTAGGTTGAGATTTAGGGATAGGTTTAGGTTTAGGGTTAGGTTTAGTGTTAGTGTGAATGTAAAGCTTAGGGTGAGGGTTAGGCTTACGCTTATGGTTATGCTGAGGGTGAGGGTGGGGGTGAGGAATAGGGTTAGTGTGATGTTTAGGGTTAAGGTTAGTTTTATTGTTAGGGTTAGTGTTAGAGTTAAGGTGAGGGTGAGGTTGCGGGTGAGGGTTAGGGTGAGGGTTAGGATGAGGGTTAAGGTTAGGATTAGGGTTAGGGTGAGGGCTAGGCTGAGGGTGAGGTTTAGGATTAGGATTAGTGTGCGGTTTTTTGTTAGGGTTAGGGTGAGGGTGAGGTTTAGGGTTAGATTTTGGGTTAGGGTGAGACTGAGGTTGAGGGTTAGCGTTAGGGTTAGTGTTAGAGTTAGGGTTAGGGTGAGGGTTAGGTTGAGGGTGAGGGTTAGGCTTAGAGTTAGGATTAGGATTAGGGTAAGGGTTAGTGTGGCTGTGAGGGTTAGGGTTAGGGTTAGGCTTAGCTTTAGGCTGAGGGTGAGGGTAAGGGTGAGGTTTTGGGTAAGGGTGAGGGTTATGGTGAGAATTAGGGTTCGGTTAATTTTAAGGTTAGGGTGAGGGTGAGGGTTAGTTTTAGGGTTATTGTTAGGGTTAGGGTTAGGATGAGGTTTAGGTTTAGGTTATGTTTAGAGTCAGGTTTAGGATGAGGGTGAGATTTAGAGTTAGAATTAGGGTTAGTGTTAGGTTTAGGTTTTGGGTGAGGGTTAACATTAGAGTTAGGGTTAATCTTAGGCTTAGGCTTAGGCTGAATATGAGGGTGAGTTTTAGGCTTCGGGTTAGGGTGAGGTTTAGGGTAAGGGTTAGGGTGAGGTTATTTATGAGGATTAGGGTTAGGATTAGGGTAAGGGTGAGGGCTAGGGTGAGGGTTAGGTTAAGGGCTAGGGATAGGGATAGGGTTAGGTTTAGGATTAGGGTTAGGGTGAGGGTGAGTGTGAGAGTTCTGGATAGGGTTAGGTTTAGGCTTAGAGTTAGGGTGAGGCTTAGGGTTATGGTTTAGGTTAGGGTGAGTGTGAGGCTGAGGATTAGGGTTAAGTTTAGGGTTAGGTTTAGGGTTAGGTTTAGGTTTAGGTTTAGTGTCTCGGTTAGGCTTAGGCTTAGGGTTAGGGTTATGGTGAGGGTTAAGGTTAGGATTAGGGTTAAGGTAAGGTTTATGCTTAGGGTTAGGCTGAGGGTGAGGGTGAGGGTGAGGGTTAGGATTAGGGTTAGGGTGAAGTTTAGGATGAAGTTTTGTGTTAGGATTAGGGTAAGGTGGAGGGCTATGGTGAGGGTTAGGGTGAGGTCTAGCGGTAGGAATAGGTTTAGGTTTTGGATTAGGGTTAGGGTGAGGGTGAGTGTGAGAGTGAGGGTTAGGGTTAGGTTTAGGGATAGAGTTAGGGTAAGGGTTAGCGTTAGGGTTTGGGTTAGGGTGTGAGGGTGAGGCTGAGGATTAGGGTTAGGTTTATGGTTAGGTTTAAGTTTAGGGTTAGTGTTAGGGTTAGGGTTTGTGTTAGGCTTAGGGTTACAGTGAGGGTGAGGGTGGGGGGTTAGGATTAGAGTTAGGATTAGGGATAGGGTTAGGTTTAGGGTTATTGTTAGGGTTATGTTTAGGTTTCAGTTTGTGGTGAGGGTGAGACTGAGGGTGAGGTTTATCTTTAGGGTTAGGGTTAGGGTTAGTGTTATTGTTAGGGTTAGGGTTAGAGTTATGGTGAGATTGAAGGGGAGGGGGAGGGTTTGGGTTAGGGTGAGGTTTAGGGTTAGGGTTAGGGTTAGGGTGAGTGTGAGATTTAGGGTTAGAGTTAGGGTTACTTTGAGGTTTAGAGTTAAGGTTAGTGTTTGGGTTAGTGTGGGGTTGAAGGTTAGGTTGAGGTTGAGGGTTAGGGTTAACTTTAAGATTAGGGTCAGCTTGAGGGTTAGTGTGAGGCTTAGGGTGAGGGTTAGGCTTACACTTGGGGTTAGGCTGAGGGTGAGGATGGGGTGAGGATTAGGGTTAGGGTGATGGTTCGGGTTAGGGTTAGTGTTATTTTTAGGGTTAGGTTTAGAGTTAAAGTGAGGGGGAGGGTGCGGGTGAGTGTTAAGGATAGGGTTAGGTTTGGGTTTAGAGTTAGGGTTAGGGTTAGGGTGAGGGTGAGGGTTAGGTTGTGGTTTAGGGTTAGGGTTAGTGTGAGGGTTAGTGTTAGGGTTAGGGTTAGTGTTAGGATGAGGTTCCGTTTTCGGTTGAGGGTATGGGTTAGGGTGAGGATTATGGTAAGGGTGAGGGTTAGGATTAGTGTTAGGGTTATTGTGTTGATTAGGTTTAGTGTTACAGTTAATGTGAGGGTGAGGGTTAGTGTTAGGGTTAGGTTGATGTTTGGTTGGGGTAAGGGTTAGAGTTAGGGTTTGGGTGAGGGTGAGGTTTAGGGATATAGTTAGGGTTAGGATGAGGGTTAGGGTGATAGTTAGGGGGAGGGTTATGGTTAGGGTTAGGGTTAGGGATAGGATTAGGATTAGGTTGAGGGTGTGTGTGTTAGCGTTAGGTCCAGCGTTAGGCTTAGGTTTAGGCTGAGGGTGAGGGTCAGGTTGAAGGTTAGGTTTAGGGTGAGGGTTAGGGTTAGGGTTTGTGGGAGGGTTAGGATGAGGGTTAGGGTTAGGATTAGGGTTAGGGTAAGGGCTAGGGTGAGGGTGAGGTTTAGGGTTAGGTTTAGGGTGAGGTTTATGTTTAGGATTAGTGTTAGGATTAGAGTGACAGTGAGGTTTAGGTTTAGAGTTAGGGTTAGGGTGAGGTTGAGGGTGAGGGTGAGGTTTAGGGTTAGTGTTAGTATGAGGGTTAGGGTTAGGATGAGAGTGAGGTTTAGGGATAGGTTTAGGATTAGGATTAGGGTTAGAGTTAGCCTGAGGGTGAGGGTGAGGGTGAGTGTTAGGGTGAGGATGAGGGTTAGTGTTAAGGTGAGGGCTAGCCTGAGGGTGAGGGTTAGGGATAGGGTTAGAGTGAATGTGAGGGTTGGGTGATGTTTAGGGTTAGTTTGAGGGTTAGTGTAAGGGTTAGAGTTAGTGTTAGTGTGAAGGTAAGTGTTAAGGTGATGGTTAGGGTTAGGCTGATGGTTATTGTTAGTGTTAGGGTTAGGGTCAGGGTTAGGGTTAGGGTTAGTGTTATTGTTTGGTTTAGGGTTAGAGTTATGTTGAGGTTGAGGCTGAGGGTTTTGGTTAGGGTGAGGTTGAGTGTGAGGTTAAGGGTTAGGGTTAGTGTTAGGGTTAGTGTGAGGGTGAGGTTTAATGTTAGAGTTAGGGTTAGGGGAAGGTTTAGGATGAGGGTTAGGGTTAGGATTTGGGTTAGGGTAAGGGTTAGGTTGAGGGTGAGTTTTAGGGTTAGGGTTAGGTTGAGGTTTAGGGTTAGGGTTAGGTTTAGGGTGAGGGTGAGGTTTAGGGTTAGAGTTATTGTTAGACTGAGGCTGAGGGTGAGGATTAGGGTTAAGTTGAGTGTTAGGGTTTGGGGTAGGGTGAGGGTTAAGCTGAGGGTGAGGGTTAGGGTTAGGGTTAGGATTAGGATTAGGGTTAGGGTTTCGGTGAGTGTGAGGGTTAGGGATAGTGTTAGGTTGAGTGTTAAGATTAGCGTGAGAGTTATGGTTAGGGCTAGGAATACGGTTAAGCTGAGGTTGAGTGTGAAGATTAGGGTTAGGTTGAGGTTTAGTGTTTGGTTTAGGGTTAGAGTTAGGCTTAGGTTTAGGGTAAGATTTAGGGGTAGAGTTAAGGTTAGGGAGGAGGGTTTGGGTGAGGGTTATGGTTAGGGTGACGGTTAGGTTGGGGGTGATGGTAAGGATAAATTTTAGGGTTATGCTGAGGGTGAGGGTTACGGTTAGGGTGAGGGTTAGGGGTAGGGTGAGGGTAAGGGTTAGGTTTAGGGTGAAGGTTAGGATTAGATTGAGGATTTGTGTTAGGGTTAGTGTGACGTTTAGGATGAGGATGAGAGTTAGGGTTAGGGTGAGGGCTAGGGTGAGGGTGAGGGTTAGGGTTAGTGTGAGGGTTAGTGTTAGGGTTAGGGTTAGTGTTAGGTTGAGGGTTAGGGTTAGGGTTAGGGTTAGGTTTAGTGGTAGGGTTAGGGTTAGGGTTACGGTGAGGCTAAGCAGGTGGGTTTGGGTTGGGGTTAGGATGAAGTTCAGGTTTAGCATTAGGTTAGGGTTAGGGTTAGCATGAGGGTGAGGTTTAGGGTTAGAGTTAGGGTTAGTGTTAGGGTTAGGGTCCGGTTATTGTTAGGATTAGGGTAAGGGATAGGGTTAGGGTTAGGCTTAGGCTTAAGCTAAAGCTTAGACTGAGCATGAGTGTGAGGGTTAGGATTAGGGTTAGGGTTAGGTTGAGGTTTTGGTTTAGGTTTAGGGTTAGGGTGAGGGTTAGTGTTAGGGATAGGGTTAGGTTTAGGATTAGAGTTAGGGTGAGGTTGAGTGTGAGCATTAGGGTTAGGGTGAGAGTTAGGGTTAGGTTTTGGGTAGGGTGAGGGTGAGGCTGAGGACTAGGTTTAGGTTTAGGTTTAGGGTTAGGGTTAGGGTTACAGTGACGGTTAGGTTTATGGTTAGGGTGAGAGTTAGGGTTAGGTTGAGGGTTAGGGTTAGGATTAGGTTTAGGGTGAGGGTGAGGGTTAGGGTTAGTTTTAGGGTGAGTTTTAGGATGAGGGTTAGGGATAGGATTAAGGTTAGGGTGAGGGCTAGGCTGAGGGTGAGGTTTAGGATTAGGGTTAGGGTGAGTTTTAGTGTTAGTGTTAGGGTTAGGGTGAGGTTTAGGTTTATTGTTAGGTTTAGGTTTGGGGTTAGGGTTATAGTTGTAGTGAGGGTGAGGGTTAGGGTTAAGGTTATGATGAGGTTTAGGTTTTGGGTTAGGGTTAGAGTTAGGTTTAGGATGAGGGTGAGATTTAGGGTTAGAGTTAGGGTTAGTGTTAGGGTTGGGTTTAGGGTGAGGGTTAACGTTTGGGTTAGAGTTAGGCTTAGGCTTAGACTTAGGCAGAGAATGAGGGTGAGGTTTAGGGTTAGGGTTAGGGTGAGTGTTAGGGTTATTGTTAGGGTGAGGCTTATGATGAGTTTTAGGGTTAGGATTAGGGTTAGTGTGAGGGCTAGTGTGAGGGTTAGGGTGTGGGTTACGTTAAGGGGTAGGGTTAGATTTAGGATTAGGGTTAGGGTGATGGTGAGTGTGAGGGTTAGGGTTAGGGTTAGGCTTAGGGTTAGGGTGAGGTTTTGGGTTAGATTGAGGGTGAGGCTGAGGATTAGGGTTAGGGTTAGGGTTAGGTTTAGGGTTAGGGTTAGGGTTAGGGTTAGGGTTAGGGTTAGGGTTAAGTAGAGGGTTAGGCTTAGGCTTAGGCTTAGGCTGAGAGTGAGGGTGGGGGTGTGGATTTGTGTTAGGGTTAGGGTTATGGTTAGGCGTATTGTTAGTGTTATGATTAGGGTTTATTTTGCCTTGTGAGTGAGGCTGAGGGTGAGGGTTATAATTAGTGTTAGGGGTAGGGTTAGGGTTAGTGTTATTGTTAGTGTTAGGGTTAGAGTTACGGTGACTTTGAGCGTGAGGGTGAGGGTTAGGGTTAGGTTGAGTTTTAGGGTGAGGCATAGGGTTAAGGTTAGGGTTAGTGTTAAGGTGAGGGTGAGGTTTAGGGTTAGAGTTAGGGTTAGGGGGAGGGTTAGGTTGAGGTTTAGGGTTAGGGTTAGTGTGAGGGTTAGGGTGAGGGTGAGGGTTAGGTTGAGGTTTAGGGATAGGTTTAGGTTTAGGGTTAGGTTTAGTGTTAGGGTGAATGTAAGGCTTAGGGTGAGGGTTACGCTTACGCTTAGGGTTATGCTGAGGGTGAGGGTGGGGGTGAGGAATAGTTTTAGGGTGATGTTTAGGGTTAAGGTTAGTTTTATTGTTAGGGCTAGTGTTACAGTTAAGGTGAGGGTGAGGGTGCGGGTGAGGATTCGGGTGAGTGTTAGGATGAGGGTTAGGGTTAGGATTAGGGTTAGGGTGAGGGCTAGGCTGAGGGTGAGGTTTAGGATTAGGATTAGTGTGCGGTTTTTTGTTAGGGTTAGGGTGAGGGTGAGGTTTAGGGTTAGATTTAGGGTTAGGGTGAGACTGAGGTTGAGGGTTAGGGTTAGGGTTAGTGTTAGAGTTAGGGTTAGGGTGTGGATTAGGTTGAGGGTGAGGGTTAGGCTTAGAGTTATGATTAGGATTAGGGTAATGTTTAGGGTGGCTGTGAGGCTTAGTGTTAGGGTTACGGTTAGGCTTAGGTTTAGGCTGAGGATGAGGGTAAGGGTGAGGGTTTGGGTAAGGGTGAGGGTTAGGGTTAGGTTTAGGGTGAGAATTAGGGTTCGGTTAAGTTTAGGTTTAGGGTGAGGGTTAGGGTTAGTGTTAGGGTTATTGTTAGGGTTAGGGTTAAGATGAGGTTTAGGTTTAGGTTATGTTTAGAGTTAGGTTTAGGATGAGGGTGAGATTTAGGGTTAAAGTTAGGGTTAGTGTTAGGGTTAGGATTAGGGTGAGGGTTAACCTTTGGGTTAGGGTTAGGCTTAGGCTTAGGCTGAGCATGAGGGTGGGGTTTTGGGTTAGGGTTAGTGTGAGGTTTAGGGTGAGGTCATTGATGAGTTTTAGGGTTAGGATTAGGCTAAGGGTGAGGGCTAGTTTGAGGGTTAGGGTGAGGGCTAGGGATAGGGATAGGGTTAGGTTTAGGATTAGGGTTAGGGTGAGGGTGAGTGTGAGAGTTAGGGTTAGGGTTAGTTTTAGGCTTCGAGTTAGGGGGAGGGTTAGGGTTATGGTTTGGGTTAGGATGAGGGTGAGGCTAAGGATTAGGGTTAAGTTTAGGGTTAGGTTTAGGGTTAAGTTTAGGTTTAGGGTTAGTGATAGGGTTAGGGTTAGGGTTACGGTGAGGGTTAAGGTTAGGGTTAGGGTTAGGTTTAGGCTTAGGTTTACGGTGAGGGTTAAGGTTAGGATTATGGTTAGGCTTAGGGTTAGGCTGAGGGTATGGATGGGGTGATGATTAGAGTTAGGTTTAGGGTTAGGCTTATTGTTAGAGTTATATTTAGGTTTAAGTTTGTGGTGAGGGTGAGGCTGAGGGTGAGAGTTATCGTTAGGGTTAGGGTTAGGGTTAGGGTTAGTGTTATTGTTAGGGTTAGGGTTAAAGTTACGGTGAGTTTGAGGGTGAGGGTAAGGGTTAGGGTTAGGGTGAGGATTAGGGTTAGGGTTTTGGTTAGGGTGAGGGTGAGGTTTAGGGTTAAAGTTATTGTTAGGGGGAGGGTTAGGGTAAGTTTTAGAGTTAAGGTTAGTGTTTATCTTAGTGTGAGGGTGAATGTTATGTTGAGGTTGAGGGATAGGGTTACCTTTAGAATGAGGGTCAGTTTGAGGGTGAGTGTGATTGTTAGGGTGAGGGTTAGCCATACGCTAAGGGTTAGGCCGAGTGTGAGGGTGGGGGAGGATTAGGGTTAGGGTGATTGTTCGGGTTAGGGTTAGTGTTATTTTTAGGGTTAGGTTTAGAGTTAAAGTGAGGGTGAGGGTGCGGGTGAGGGTTAGGGTTAGGGTTAGGTTGGGGGTTAGGCTTAGCATTATGATTAGGTTGAGGGTAAGGTTTAAGGTTAGAATTAGGGTTAGCATGAGGCTGAGGGAGAGGGTGAGTGTTAGGGTTAGGGTTAGGATTAGACTTAGGATTAGGGTTAGGGTGAGTGTGAAGTTTAGTGTTAGCCTTAGGTTTAGGCTGAGGGTGAGGGTGAGGGTGAGTGTTAAGGTTAGTTTGAATGTTAGGGTTAGGGTTAGGGTGTGGTTTAGTGTTAGGGTTAGTGTTAGAGTTAGGGGTAGGGTGAGTGTGAGGTTTAGGTGTAGAGTTAGGGCTAGGGTAAGGTTTAGGTAGAGTGTTAGTGTTAGGGTGAGTGTTAAGGTGGGGGTGATGGTAAGAGTAAACGTCAGGGTTAGGCTAAGGTTGAGGGTTAAGGTAAAAGTGAGGGTTAGGGTGAGGGTTATGGTTAGGGTTATGGTGAGAGTTTGGGTTCAGGTTAAGTTTAGGGTTAGGGTGAGGGTTAGGGTGAGGGTTACGGTTAGGGTGAGAGTTAGGGTTAGGTTGAGGGTTAGGGATACGATTAGGGTTAGGGTGAGGGTGAGGGTTAGGGTTAGTGTTAGGGTGAGGGTTAGGATGAGGGTTGGGGTTAGGATTAGGGTTAGGGTGAGGGCTAGGCTGAGGGTGATGTTTAGGATTAGGGTTAGGGTGAGGTTTCGCGTTAGGGTTAGGGTGAGGGTGAGGGTGAGGGTGAGGTTTAGGGTTAGATTTAGGGTTAGGTTGAGACTGAGGTTGAGGGTTAGGATTAGGGTTAGTGTTAAGTTAGGGTTAGGGTGAGAGTTAGGTTGAGGGTTCAGGTTAGGCTTAGGGTTAGGATTAGGATTAGGATTAGAGTAAGGGTTTTGCTGAGTGTGAGGGTTAGGGTTAGGGTTAGGCTTAGGTTTAGTCTGAGGGTGAGGGTGAGGTTGAGGCTTAGGTTAAGGGTGAGGTTTAGGGTTAGGGTTAGGGTGAGAGTTAGGGTTCGGTTAAGTTTAGGGGTAGGGTGAGGGTTAGGGTTAGGGTTTGGGTTAGGGTGAGGGTGAGGCAAAGAATTAGGCTTAGGTTTAGGGTCAGGTTTAGGTTTAGGGTTAGTGTTAGGTTTATGGTTATGGTTAGGGCTGCGGTGAGGGTTAGGTTTAGGGTTAGGTTTACGGTTAGACTTAGGGTTAGACTGAGGATGAGGGTGAGGGTGAGGGTTAGGGTTAGGGTTAGGGTGAGGTTTAGGATAAGGTTTAGTGTTAGGATTAGGGTATGGGTGAGGGCTATGGTGAGGGTTAGGGTGAGGGCTAGGGATAGGGATAGGTTTAGGTTTAGGATTAGGGTTAGGGTGAGGGTGAGTGTGAGAGTTAGGGTTAGGGTTAGGGTTAGGTTTAGGGTTAGTGTTAGGGTTAGGGTTAAGGTGAGGGTTAGGGTTAGGGTTAGGCTTAGGCTTAGGGTTAGGCTCAGGGTGACGTTGGGGCTGAAGATTAGAGTTAGGGTTAGGCTTAGGCTTAGGGCTAGGCTTCTTGTTAGGGTTATGTTTAGGTTTAAGTTTGCGGTGAGGGTGAGACTGACTGTGCGTGTTATCGTTAGGGTTAGGTTTAGGGTTAGTGTTATTCTTAGGGCCAGGGTGAGAGTTATGGTGAGGTTGAGCGTGAGGGTGAGGGTTAGGGTTAGGTTGAGGTTTAGGGTTAGAGTTAGGGTTAGGGGGAGGGTTAGGGGGAGGTATAGGGTTAGGGTTAGTGTTAGGGTTAAGGTGAGGGTGAGGGTTAGGTTGAGGTTTAGGGATAGTGTTAGGTTTAGGATTAGGTTTAGGCTGAGAGTGAGTGTAAGGCTTAGGGTGAGGGTTAGGCTTAGGCTTAGGGTTAGGCTTAGGGTGAGGGTCGGGGTGGGAATAGGGTTAGGGTGATGATTAGGAATAAGGTTAGTTTTATTGTTTGGGTTAGTGTTAGAGTTAAGGTGAGGGTGAGGGTGCGGCTGAGGGTTACGGTGAGGGTTAGGATGAGGGTTATGGTTAGGATTAGGTTTAGGGTGAGTGCTAGGCTGAGGGTGAGGTTTAGGATTAGGTTTAGAGTGAGGTTTAGGGTTAGGGTTAGGTTTAGGTTTAGGGTTAGGGTTACGGTGAGGGTTAAGGTTATTGTTAGGGTTAGGGTTGGAGTTAGGGTTACAATTGTAGTGAGGGTGAGGGTTAGGGTTAAGGTTAGGATGAGGTTTAGGTTTTGGGTTAGGGTTAGCGTTAGGTTTAGGATGAGGATGAGATTTAGGGTTAGAGTTAGGGTTAGTGTTAGGGTTAGGTTTAGGGTGAGGGTTAACGTTTGGGTTAGGGTTAGGCTTAGGCTTAGACTTAGGCAGAGAATGAGGGTGAGGTTTATGGTTAGGGTTAAGGTGAGTGTTAGGGATAGGGTTAGGGTGAGGCTTATGATGAGTTTTAGGGTTAGGATTAAGGTTAGGGTGAGGGCTAGTGTGAGGGTTAGGGTGTGAGTTACGTTTAGGGGTAGGGTTAGATTTAGGATTAGGTTTAGGGTGAGGGTGAGTGTGAGGGTTAGGGTTAGGGTTAGGCTTAGGGTTAGGGTGAGGTTTTGGGTTAGGTTGAGGGTGAGGCTGAGGATTAGGGTTAGGGTTAGGGTTAGGATTAGGGTTAGGGTTAGGGTAACGGTTAAATTGAGGGTTAGGCTTAAGCTTAGGCTTAGGCTGAGCGTGAGGTTGAGGGTGTGGATTAGGGTTAGGGTTAGGGTTATGGTTAGGGGTATTTTTAGTGTTATGGTTCGGGTTTAGTTTGCGTTGAGGGTGAGGCTGAGTGTGAGGTTTATAATTAGTGTTAGGGGTAGGGTTAGGGTTAGTGTTATTGTTAGTGTTAGGGTTAGAGTTACGGTGAGTTTGAGCGTGAGGGTGAGGTTTAGGGTTAGGGTGAGTTTTAGGGTAAATTATAGGGTTAGGGTTAGGGTTAGTGTTAAGGTGAGGGTGAGGTTTAGGGTTAGAGTTAGGGTTAGGGGGAGGGTTAGGTTGAGGTTTAGGGTTAGGGTTAGTGTGAGGGTTAGGTTGAGGGTGAGGGTTAGGTTGAGATTTAGGGATAGGGTTAGGTTTAGGGTTAGATTTAGTGTTAGGGTGAATGTAAGGCTTAGGGTGAGGGTTAGGCTTACGCTTAGGGTTATGCTGAGGGTGAGGGTGGGGGTGAGGAATAGGGTTAGGGTGATGTTTAGGGTTAAGGTTAGTTTTATTGTTAGGGTTAGTGTTAGTTTTAAGGTGATGGTGAGGGTGCAGGTGAGGGTTAGGGTGAGGGTTAGGATGAGGTTTAGCGTTAGGATTAGGGTTAGGGTGAGGGCTAGGCTGAGGGTGAGGTTTAGGATTAGGATTAGTGTGCGGTTTTGGGTTAGGGTTAGGGTGAGTGTGAGGTTGAGGGTTAGGGTTAGGTTTAGTGTTAGAGTTACTGTTAGGGTGAGGGTTAGGTTGAGGGTGAAGGTTAGGCTTAGAGTTAGGATTAGGATTAGGGTAAAGTTTAGGGTGGTTTTGAGGGTTAGGGTTAGGCTTAGGTTTAGGCTGAGGATGAGGGTAAGGGTGAGGTTTTGGGTAAGGGTGAGGGTTTGGGTAAGGGTGAGGGTTAGGGTTAGGTTTAGGGTGAGAATTAGGGTTCGGTTAAGTTTAGGGTTAGGGTGAGGGTTAGGGTTAGGGTTAGGGTTACTGTTAGGGTTAGGGTTACAGTTACAGTGAGGGTGAGGGTTAGGTTTAGGCTTAGGATGAGGTTTAGGTTTAGGTTATGTTTAGAGTTAGGTTTAGGATGAGGGTGAGATTTAGGGTTAGAGTTAGGGTTAGTTTTAGGGTTAGGTTGAAGGTGAGGGTTAACGTTAGGTTTAGGGTTAGGCTTAGGCTTAGACTGAGCATGAGGGTGAGGTTTAGGGTTAGGGTTAGGGTGAGGGTTTGGGTTAGGTTTAGGGTGAGGTCTTTGATGAGTTTTAGGGTTAGGATTAGGCTAAGGGTGAAGGCTAGTTTGAGGGTTAGGGTGAGGGCTAGGGCTAGGGATAGGGTTAGGTTTAGGATTAGGGTTAGGGTGAGGGTGAGTGTGAGAGTTAGGGTTAGGGTTAGGTTTAGGCTTAGAGTTAGGGGGAGGGTTAGGTTTATGGTTTGGGTTAGGGTGAGGGTGAGGCTAAGGATTAGGGTTAAGTTTAGAGTTAGGTTTAGGGTTAAGTTTAGGTTTAATGTTAGTGTTAGGCTTAGGGTTAGGGTTACTGTTAGGGTTAAGGTTAGGGTTAGGGTTAGGCTTAGGCTTAGGCTTAGGGTTAGGCTGAGGGTGAGGGTGAGGGTGAGGTTTAGGGTTAGGGTTACGGTGAGGTTTAGGTTGAAGTTTAGTGTTAGGATTAGGGTAAGTGTGAGGGCTATGGTGAGGGCTAGGTTGAGGGCTATGGATAGGAATAGAGTTAGGTTTAGGATTAGGGTTAGTGTTAGGGTGAGTGTGAGAGTTAGGGTTAGCGGTAGGTTTTAGGCTTAGAGTTAGGGTGAGGATTAGGGTTAGGGTTTGGGTTAGGGTGAGGGTGAGGCTGACGATTAGGTTTAGGTTTAGCGTTAGGTTTAGGTTTATGGTTAGGGTTAGTGTTAGGGTTAGGGTTACGGTGAGGGTAGGGTTAGGGTTATGGTTAGGCTTAGCGTTAGGCTGAGGGTGAGGGTTGGGGTGAGGATTAGAGTTAGGGTTAGGCTTAGGCATAGGGTTAGGTTTATTGTAAGAGTTATAATTAGGTTTAAGTTTGCGGTGCGGGTGAGGGTGAAGGTGAGGATAATCGTTAGGGTTAGGGTTAGGGTTAGGGTTAGTGTTATTGTTAGGGTTAGGGTTAAAGTTACGGTGAGTTTGAGGGTGAGTGTGAGGGTTAGGGTGAGTGTGAGGTTTCGGGTTAGAGTTATTGTTAGGGGGAGGGTTAGGTTGAGGTTTAGAGTTTAGGTTAGTGTTTTGGTTAATGTGAGGGTGAAGGTTATGTTGAGGTTGAGGGATAGGGTTACCTTTAGAATGAGGGTCAGTTTGAGGGTGAGTGTGAGGGTTAGGGCGAGTGTTAGGCTTACGCTTAGGTTTAGGCCGATGGTGAGGGTGGGGTGAGGATTAGGGTTAGGGTGATTGTTCGGGTTAGGTTTAGTGTTATTTTTAGACTTAGGGTTAGAGTTACGGTGAGGTTGAGCGTGAGGGTGAGGGTTAGGGTTAGGTTGAGCTTTAGGGTTAGAGTTAGGGTTAGGGGGAGGGTTAGGGTGAGGTTTAGGGTTAGGGTTAGGGTTAGGGTTAGGGTGAGGGTTAGTTTGAGGTTTAGCGATAGGGTTAGGTTTAGGATTAGGTTTAGGGTGAGGATGAGTGTAAGGCTTAGGCTTATGCTTAGGTTTAAGCTTAGGGTGAGGGTGGGGGTGAGGAATAGGGTTAGGGTGATGGTTAGGGTTAAGGTTAGTTTTATTGTTAGGGTTAGTGTTAGAGTTAAGGTGAGGGTGAGGCTGCGGGTGAGGGTTACGGTGAGGGTTAGGATGAGGGTTATGTTTAGGATTAGGGTTAGGGTGAGGGGTAGGCTGAGGGTGAAGTTTAGGATTAGGTTTAGGGTGAGGCTTAGGGTTAGGGTTAGGTTTGGGGTTAGGGTGAGGGAAAGGATTAGGGTTAGATTTAGGGTTAGGTTGAGACTGAGGTTGAGGGTTAGGGTTAGGGTTAGTGTTAGAGTTAGTGTTAGGGTGAGGGTTAGGTTGAGGATGAGGATTAGGCTTAGAGTTAGGAATAGGATTAGGGTAAGGGTTAGGGTGACTGTGCGTGTTAAGGTTAGGTTTTGGTTTAGGCTTAGGTTTAGGCTGAGGGTGAGAGTACGGGTCAGGGTTAGGGTAAAGTTGAGGCTTAAGGTTAGTGTTAGGGTGAGAGTTAGGGTTCAGTTAAGTTGAGAGCTAGGGTGAGGTTTAGGATTAGGTTTAGGGTTATTTTTAGGGTTAGGGTTACAATTACAGTGAGGGTGAGGGTTAGGGTTAGGGTTAGGATGAGGCTTAGGTTTAGGTTATGTTTAGAGTTAGGTTTAGGATGTGGGTGAGATTTAGGGATAGAGTTAGGTTTAGTGTTAGGGTTAGGTTTAGAGTGAGGGTTAACATGAAGGTTAGGGTTAGGGTTAGGGTTAGGCTTAGAGTTAGTTTGAGGGTTATGGTTACGGTTTGGTTTAGGGTGAGAGTGAGGCTGAGCTTTGGGGTTAAGTTTAGGGTTAGGTTTAGGGTTAGGTTTAGGTTTAAGGTTAGTGTTAGTGTTAGTGTTAGGGTTAGGGTTAGGGTTACGGTGAGGTTTAGGGTTAGGGTTAGGCTTAGGCTTAGGGTTAGGCTGAGGGTGAGGTTTAGGGTTAGGGTTAGTGTGAGTTTTATGATGAGGTTTAATGTTAGCAATAGGGTAAGGGTGAGATCTATGGTGAGGGTTAGGGTGAGGGCTAGGGATAGGAATAGGGTTAGGTTTAGGATTAGGGTTAGGGTGAGGGTGAGGGTGAGGGTTAGGGTGAGGGTTAGGGTGAGGGTTAGGGTTAGGGTATGGTTGAGGTTGAGGTTTAGGGTTATAGGTTTATAGGGTTAGGGTTAGGGTGAGGGTTAGGGTTAGGGTTAGGGTGATAGTTAGGGGGAGGTTTAGGGTTAGGGTTAGGGTTTGGGATAGGATTAGGATTAGGTTGAGGCTGAGTGTGTGTGTTAGCTTTAGGTCTAGGTTTAGGCTTAGGTTTAGGCTGAGGGTGAGGGTGAGGTTGAGTTTTAGGATTAGGGTGAGGGTTAGGGTTAGGGTTAGTGGGAGGATTAGAATGAGGGTAGGGTTTAGGATTAGGGTTAGGTTAAGGGCTAGGGTGAGTGAGGTTTAGGTTTAGGTTTAGGTTTAGGGTGAGGTTTATGTTTAGGCTTAGGGTTTGGGTTAGGGTGACCCTGAGGTTTAATTTTAGAGTTAGGTTTAGGGTGAGGCTGAGGGTGAGGGTTAGGTTTAGGGTTAGTGTTAGTTTTAGAGTTAGTGTTAAGGTGAGGGTTAGGGTGAGGTTGAGGTTTAGGGATAGGTTTAAGATTAGGATTAGGATTAGGGTTAGGCTGAGGGTGAGGGTGAGGGTTAGGGTTAGGGTGAGGATGAGGGTTAGGGAAAGGGTTAGATTGCGGGTGAGGTTTAGGGTGATGTTTAGGGTTAGTTTGAGGGTTAGTGTTAGGGTTAGAGTTAGTGTTAGTGTGAGGGTAAGTGTTAAAGTGAGGGTTCGGGTTAGGGTGAGGGTTATTGTTAGGGTTAGGGTTTGGGTCTGCGTTAGGGTTAGGGTTAGTGTTATTGTTATGTTTAGGGTTAGAGTTACGTTGAGGTTGAGGGTGAGAGTGAGGGTTTTGGTTAGGGTGAGGTTTAGGGTGAGGTTTAGGGTTAGGGTTAGGGTTATGGTTAGGGTGAGGGTGAGGTTTAGGGTTAGAGTTAGGGTTAGGGGGAGGTTTAGGATGAGGCTTAGCGTTAGGATAAGGGTTAGGGTAAGGGCTAGGGTGAAGGTGAGTTTTAGGCTTAGGGTTAGGTTGAGGTTTACGGTTAGGGTTACTCTTAGGGTGAGGGTGAGTTTTAGGGTTAGAGTTAGGGTTAGCGTGAGGCTGAGGGTGAGGATTAGGGTTAGGGTGAGTGTTAGGTTTAGGGTTAGGGTGAGGTTTAAGCTGAGGCTGAGGGTTAGGTTTAGGGTTAGGATTAGGATTAGGGTTTGTTTTTCGGTGAGTGTGAGGGTTAGGGATATTATTAGGTCGAGGGTTAGGGTTAGGGTGAGGGTTATATTTAGGTCTAGTATTATGGTTACGGTGAGGGTGAGTGTGAGGGTTAGGGTTAGGGTGAGGTTTAGTGTTTGGGTTAGGGTTAGAGTTAGGCTTAGGGTTAGGGTGAGGTTTAGGGGTAGAGTTAGGGTTAGGGAGGAGGGTTTGGGTTAGGGTTATGGTTAGGGTGAGTGTTAGGGTGGGGGTGATGGTAAGCCAAAAATGAGGGTTATGCTGAGGGAGAGGGTTATTGTAAGGGTGAGGGTGAGGGTTTGGGTTTGGGTTAGGGTGAGGGTTAGGGTTAGGGTTAAGGTGAAGGTGAGGGTTGGATTGAGGATTAGTGTTAGGGTTAGTGTGAGTTTTAGGGTGAGGATGTGAGTTAGGGTTAGGGTGAATTCTAGGATGAGTGTGAGGGTTAGGGTTAGTGTTAGGGTGAGGTTTAGGGTTAGGGTGATGGTTAGGGTTAGTGTGAGGGTTAGTGTTAGGGTTAGGGTTAGGGTTAGGTTGAAGGTTAGGGTTAGGGTTAGGGTTAGGGTTAGGTTCAGGGTTACGGTGAGGGTAAGGGTGTGGATTAGGGTTGGGGTTAGGATGAGGTTTAGGTTTAGGATTAGGTTTATGGTTAGGGTTAGGGTGAGGGTGAGGTTTAGGGTTAGAGTTAGGGTTTGTGTTAGGTTTAGGGTGAGGGTTAGGGTTAGGATTAGTGTAAGGGTTAGGTTTAGGGTTAGGGTTAGGCTTAGGCTTAAGCTTAGGCTTAGACTGAGCATGTGTGTGAGGGTTAGGGTTAGTGTTAGGGTTAGGGTTAAGTTGAGGTTAAGGTTTAGATTTAGGGTTAGGATGAGGGCTAGGGTGAGGGTTAGGGTGAGGGTTAGGGTTAGGGATAGGGTTAGGTTTAGGATTAGGGTTAGGGGTAGGTTGAGTGTGAGCGTTATGGTTAGGGTTAGGGTTAGGTTGAGGGTTAGGGTTAGGTTTTGGGTTAGGGTGAGGATGAGGCTGAGGACTAGGCTTAGGTTTAGGGTTAGGGATAGTTTTAGGGTTACAGTGAGGATTAGGGTTCGTCCGAGGCTTAGGCTTAGGTTTAGGCTGAGTGTGAGGGTGGGGGTGAGGATTAGGGTTAGGATTAGGGTTTAAATTAGGGTTATTTTTAGTGTTATGTTTTGTGTTAAGTTTGCAGTGAGGGTGAGGCTGAGGGTGAGGGTTATGGCTAGGGTTAGTTATAGGCTTAGGTTTTGGCTGACAGTGATCGTGGGGGTGAGGAATATATTTTGGTTGATGTTTAGGATTAGGGTTAGCGTGAAGTTTATGATGAGGGTAGGGATAGGATTAGGTTTAGCCTGAGGGCTTGGGTGAGGGTGAGTGTTAGGGTTAGGGTTAGGCTTAGGCTTAGGTTTAGGCTGAGGGTGAGGGTGAGGGTGAGTGTTAGGGTTAGGGTGAAGGATAGGGTTAGGTTAAAGTTGAGTGTTTGGATGAGGGTTAGGGTTAGGGTGAGTGTTAGGATGAGTGTGATCATAGGAGTAAAGGTGAGGGTTAGGCTGTGGGTGAGTGTTCCCCTAAGCGTCAGAGTTAGGATTAGGGTGATGGTTAGGGTAAGGGTTAGGGTGAGGGTTAGGATGAGGGTGAGGGAATGATTGAGGATTATGGTTAGGGTTAGTGTGAGGTTTAGGGTGAGGATGAGGGTTAGGTTATGGTGAGGGTTAGGGTTATAATTAAGTTTATTGTGGGGGCTAGGGTGAGGCTGAGGGGTAGTGTTAGGGTTAGGGTGAGGTTTAGGGTTAGGGTTAGAATTAGGGTTACTGTGAGGGTTAGTGTTAGGGTGAGGGTTATGGTTAGGGTGAGGTTTACGGTTAGTTTTAGAGTTATTTTTAGGTTTAGGGTTAGGGGTACAGTGAGGGTGAGGATGAGGGTTAAGGTTAGGGGAGGTTTAGGTTTAGGGTTAGGGTTAGAGTTAGGGTTAGGGTGAGTGTGAGGTTTAATGTTAGATTTTGGGTTCAGGTGAGGTTTAAGATGAGGGTTAGAGTTAGGGTTAGTTTTAGGTTTAGGGTTAGGGTGAGGTTAAGTGTTAGGGATATGGTTAAGATTAGGGTTAGGGTGAGGGTGAGTGTGTGGGTTAGGGTTAGGTTTTGGGTTAGGCTTAGGTTTAGGCTGAGGGTTAGGTTGAGCGGGAGGGTTAGGGTTCGGGTGAGGGTTAGGGTTAGGGTTAGTGTGAGTGTTAGGATGAAGGTTTGGTTTTGGATTAGGTTTAGGGTGAGGGCTAGGTTGAAGGTGAGGTTTAGGGTTAGGGTTAGGGTGAGGTTTAGGGTTAGGGTTAGGGTCAGTGTGAGTTTGAGGTTTAGTGTTACAGATCGGTTTAAGGTGAGTGTTAGGGTGAGGGTTTGGCTTAGTGTTAGTGTTAGAGCTAGGTTTAAGGTGAGGGTGTCTCTTAGGGTTAGGGTTAGGATTAGGATTAGGTTTAAGGAGAGGGGGAGTGTCAGGGTTAGAGTTAGGGTTAGGTTTAGGCTTAGGGTCAGGGTGAGGGTGAAATTTAGGGGGAGGGTTAGGGTTAGGGTTAAGGTTATGGTTAGGGATAGCGTTAAGGTTAGGGTGAGGTTGAGGTTTAGAGTTAGAATTAGGGTTAGGGTGAGGCTGAGGCAGAGGGTGAGGGTTAGGGTAAGTGTTAGGATTAGGATTAGGGTTAGGGTTAGGGTCAGTGTGAGTTTGAGGTTTAGTGTTACAGATAGGTTTAAGGTGAGTGTTAGGGTGAGGGTTTGGCTTAGTGTTAGTGTTAGAGCTAGGTTTAAGGTGAGGGTGTCTCTTAGGGTTAGGGTTAGGATTAGGATTAGGTTTAAGGAGAGGGGGAGTGTCAGGGTTAGAGTTAGGGTTAGGTTTAGGCTTAGGGTCAGGGTGAGGGTGAAAGTTAGGGGGAGGGTTAGGGTTAGGGTTAAGGTTATGGTTAGGGATAGCGTTAGGGTTAGGGTGAGGTTGAGGTTTAGAGTTAGAATTAGGGTTAGGGTGAGGCTGAGGCAGAGGGTGAGGGTTAGGGTAAGTGTTAGGATTAGGATTAGGGTTAGGGTTAGGGTGAGTGTGAGGGTTAGGGTTAGCCTTAGGTTTAGGCTGAGGGTGAGGTTGAGGGTGAGTGTTAGGGTTAGTTTGAGTGTTAGGGTTAGTTTTAGGTTGTGGATTAGTGTTAGGGATAGTGTTAGAGTTAGGGTTATGGTGAGGGTGAGGTTTAGGAGTAGAGTTAGGGTTAGGGTGAGTGTTAGGTTGAATGTTAGGGTAATGGTGAGGTTTAGGGTGGGGGTGAAGGTAAGGGTAAACGTGAGGGTTAGGCTAAGTGTGAGGGTTAGGGTGAGGTTTAGGGTTGGGGTTACGGTGAGTGTTAGGGATCGGGTTAATTTTAGGGTTAGGGTGAGGGTTAGGGTATGGGTTAGGGTGAGGGTGAGAGTTAGGTTTAGGTTGAGGGTTAGGGTTAGGATTAGGGTTAGGGTAAGGGAGAGTGTTAGGTTTAGTGTTAGGGTGAGGGTTAGGATGAGGGTTAGTGTTAGTATTAGGGTTAGGGTGAGGGCTAGGGTGAGGGTGAGGTTTAGGTTTAGGGTTAGGGTGAGCTTTATGGTTAGGGTTAGGTTTAGGGTTAGGGTGAGGGTGAGGTTTAGGGTTAGGTTTAGGGTTAGGTTGAGACTGAGGTTGATGGTTAGGGTTTGGGTTAGTGTTAGAGTTAGGGTTAGGGTGAGGGTTAGGTAGAGGGTGAGGGTTAGCCTTAGGGTTAGGATTAGTATTAGGGTAAGGGTTAGGGTGATTGTGAGGGTTAGGGTTAGGGTTAGGCTTAGATTTAGGATGAGGGTGAGTGTGAGGTTTAGGGTTAGTGTGAGGGTTAGGGTTAGGGTGAGAGTTAGGGTTCACTTAAGGTTAGGGTTAGGGTGAGGGTTAGTGTTAGGGTTAGGGTTATTGTTAGGGTTAGGGTTAGGGTTAGGGTTACAGTTACAGTGAGGGTGAGGGTTAGGGTTAAGGTTACGATGAGGTTTAGGTTTGGGGTTAGGGTTAGAGTTAGGTTTAGGATGAGGGTGAGATTTAGGGTTACAGGTAGGGTTAGTGTTAGGGTTATCTTTACCATGAGGGTTAACGTTAGGGTTAGGGTTAGGCTAGGTTTAGGCTTAGGCAGAGAATGAGGGTGAGGTTTAGGGTTAGGGTTAGGGTGAAGGTTAGGGTTAGGGTTAGGGTGAGGCTTAGGATTAGTTTTAGGGTTAGGATTAGGGTTAGGGTGAGGGCTAGGATGAGGGTAGTGTGTGGGTTACGTTTAGGGATAGGGTTAGGTTTAGGATTAGCTTTAGGTTGAGGGTGAGTGTGAGAGTTAGGTTTAGGGTTAGGCTTAGGCTTAGGGTGAGGTTGTGGGTTAGGTTGAGGGTGAGGCTGAGGATTAGGGTTAGGTTTAGGGTGATGGTTAGGTTTAGGTTTAGGGTTATGGTTATGGTTAGGGTTAAGTTGAGGGTTAGGCTTAAGCTTAGGCTTAGGCTTAGGCTAAGGTTGAGGGTGGGGTGTGGATTAGGGTTAGGTTTAGGGTTAGCATTAGGGGTATTGTTAGTTTTATGGTTAGGGTTAAGTTTGTGATGAGGGTGATGCTGAGGGTGAGGGTTATGATTAGTGTTAGGGGTAGGGATAGGGTTAATGTTATTGTTAGGATTAGAGTTAGAGTTACGGTGAGGTTGAGCATGAGGGTGAGGTTTAGAGTTAGGTTGAGTTTTAGGGTGAGGTTTAGGGTTAGGGTTAGGGTTAGTGTGAGCGTGAGGTTTAGGATAAGAGTTAGTATTAGTTGGAGGGTTAGGGTGAGGTTTAGGGTTAGGGTTAGTGTTAGGGTTAGGGTGAGGGTGAGGGTTAAGTTGAGGTTTAGGGATAGGCTTAGGTTTAGGATTAGGTTTAGGGTGAGGGTGAGCGTAAGGCTTAGGGTGAGGGTTAGGCTTAGGCTTAGGGTTAGGCTGATGGTGAGGGTGGGGGTGAGTAATAGTGTTAGGGTGATGGTTAGGGAGAAGGTTAGTTTTATTGTTAGCGTTAGTGTTAGAATTAAGGTGAGGGTGAGGGTGCGGGGGAGGGTTAGGGTTAGGATTAGACTTAGCGTGAGGGTGAGGTTTAGGGTTAGATATAGGGTTAGTTGGAGGGTTAGGGTGAGGGTTAGGGATAGGGTTAAGTTTAGGCTTAGGGTTAGGGTGAGGGTTAGGGTTAGGGTTTGGGGTAGGGTGAGGGTGAAGCTGAGGATTAGGGTTAGGTTTAGGGTTAGGTTTATGGTTAGGTTTAGGTTTAGGGTTAGTGTCATGGTTAAGGTTAGGGTTAGGGTTACAGTGAGGGTTAGGGTTATGGTTCGGGTTAGGCTTAGGGTTAGGCTGAGTGTGAGGGTGAGGGTGAGGGTTAGGGTTAATGTCAGAGTGAGGTTTAGGATGAGGTTTAGTGTTAGGATTAGGGTAAGTGTGAGGGCTATGGTGAGGGTTAGGGTGAGGGCTAGGTATAGGAATCGAGTTAGGTATAGGATTAGGGTTAGGGTGAGAGTGAGTGTGAGAGTTAGGTTTAGGGATAGGTTTAGGCTTAGAGTTAGGGTGAGTGTTAATGTTATGGTTTGGGTTAGGGTGAAGGTGAGGCTGAGGATTAGGGTTAAGTTTAGGGTTAGGTTTAGGTTTAGGGTTACTCATAGGGTTAGGGTTAGGGTTAGGGTTCCGGTGAGGGTTAGGGTTAGGGTTAAGCTTAGGGTTAGGGTTATTGTTAGGGTTATGTTTAGGTTAAAGTTTGCGGTGAGGGTGAGGCTGAGGGTGAGTGTTATTGTTAGGGTTAGGGTTAGGATTAGTGTTATTCTTAGGGTCAGGGTTAGAGTTATGGTGAGTTTGAGGGTGAGGGTGAGGGTTAGGGTTAGGGTGAGGTTTAGGGATAGGGTTAGGGTTAGGGTGAGGGTGAGGTTGAGGGTTAGAGTTATTGTTTGGGGGAGGGTTAGGGTGAGGTTTAGGGTTAGGATTAGTGTTTGGGTTAGTTTGAGGTTGAAGTTTAGGTTGAGGTTGAGGGTTGAGGATTAGGGTTAGATTGAGGGTGAGTGTGAGGGTTTGGTTGAGGGTTATGCTTACGCTTAGGGTTAGGCTGAGGGTGAGGGTGGGGTGAGGATTAGGGTTAGGGTGATGGTTCGGGTTAGGGTTAGTGTTATTTTTAGGGTTAGGGTTAGAGTTACAGTGAAGGTGAGGGGGCGGGTGAGGGTTAGGGTTAGGGTTAGGGTGGAGGTTAGGTTTCGATATACCGTTTGGGGGAGGGTTAGGGTGAGTGTTAGGATTAGGCTTAATGTTAGGATTAGGTTGAGGGTGAGGGTTAGGTTGAGGTTTAGGGTTAGGTTTAGGGTTAGTGTGAGGGTTAGTGTTAGGGTTACGGTTAGTGTTAGGATGAGGGTAAGTGTTAGGTTGAAGGTATGGGTTAGGGTGAGGGTTATGGTAAGGGTGAGGGTTAGGATTAGGTTTAGGTTTATTGTTAGGGTTAGGTTTAGGGTTACGGTTAATGTGAGGTTGAGGGTTAGGGTTAGTGTTAGGTTGAAGTCTAGGTTGGGGTTACAGTTATAGTTAGGGTTTGGGTGAGGGTGAGGTTTAGGGTTATAATTAAGGTTCGGGTGAGGTTTAGGGTTAGGGTTAGGGTGATAAGGGGATGGTTATGGTTAGTGTTAGATTTAGGGATAGGATTAGGATTAGGTTGAGGGTGAGTGTGTTTGTTAGGGTTAGGTCTAGGGTTAATCTTAGGTTTAGTCTGAGGGTGAGCATGAGGTTGAGAGTTAGGGTGAGGGTTAGGTTTAGGGTTAGGGGGAGGTTTAGTATGAGGGTTAGGGTTAGGATTAGAGTTAGGGTAAGGGCTAGGGTGAGGGTGAGGTTTAGGGTTAGGGTTAGGGTTGACGTTCGGATTTAGATTTAGGGTTAGGGTGAGGGTGATGGTGAGGGTTAAGTTTAGGGATAGTGTTAGTTTTAGGGTTAGGGTTAGGGTGAGGGTTAGGGTGAGGGTGAGGGTTTGGGATAGGTTTAGGATTAGGTTTAGGGTTAGGGTTAGGCTTAGGGTGAGGGTGAGGTTGAGGGTTAGGGTGAGGATGAGGGTTAGTGTTAGGGTGAGGGCTAGGGTGAGGATGAGGGTTAGGGATAAGGTTAGAATGAGGGTTAGGGTTAGGGTGATGGTTAGGGTTAGTGTGAGGGTTAGTGTTAGGGTTAGGGTTAGTGTTAGTGTGTGGGTAAGTTTTAAGGTGAGGGTTAGGGTTAGGGTGAGGTTATTGTTAGGGTTAGGGTTAGAGTTACGGTTATGGTGAGGGTGAAGTTGAGGGTTCGGGTTAGGGTTAGGATGAGGTTTAGGTTTAGGGTTAGGGTTAGGGTGAGGGTTTGTTTTAGGCTTAGGGTTACGGCGAGGTTTAGGGGTTTGGGTTAGTGTTAGAGTTAGGTTTATTGTGAGCGGGAGGTTTAGAGTTAGTTAGGGTTAGGGTGACGGTTAGGAAAAGGTTAGGGTTAGTGTTAGCATTAGGGTTACAGTGAGAGTAAGGGGGAGGGTTAGGGTTAGGGTTAGGGTTAAGTTTAGGATTTGGTTCAGGGTGAGGGTGAGTGTGTGTGTTAGGGTTAGGTTTAAGTTTAAGCTTAGGGTTAGGCTGAGGGTGAGGTTGAGGGTGAGGGTAAGGGTTAGGGTGAGGGTTAGGTTTTGGGTTAAGTTTAGGGTTAGGGTGAGGGTTATGGTAAGGGTTATGGTGAGGGTGAGGGTTAGGGTTATGTTGAGGGTTAGGGTTAGGTTTAGAGTTAGGGTGAGTGTGAGGATGAGATTTAGGATTAGGTTTAGGGTGAGGGTTAGGATAAGGGTTAGGGTTAGGATTAGGTTATGGGGAGGGCTATTGTGAGGGTGGGGTTTAGGGTTAGAGTTAAGGTGAGGCTTAGGTTTAGGGTTAGGGTTAGGGTGAGGGTGAGGTTTAGGGTTAGAATTAGGGTTAGGGTGAGGCTGAGGGTGAGGGTTAGGGTTAGGGTTAGTTTTAGATTTAGGTTTAGGCTGAGGGTTAGGGTGAGGGTGAGGTTTAGGCTTAAGGTTAAGATTAGGATTAGGATACGGGTTAGGGTGAGTGTGAGGGTTAGGTTTAGGATTAGGGTTAGGCTACCTTTAGACTGAATGTGTGGGTGAGGGTTAGGGTTAGGGTTTGGATGAGAGTGAGGGTTAGGGTTAGGGTGAGACTTAGGGTTCGGGTTAAGTTGAGGGTTAGGGTGAGTGTTAGGGTTAATATTAGGGTTAGGTTGAGGGTTAGGATGAGGATTAGGGTTAGGATTAGGGTTAGGTTGAGGGCTAGGGTGAAGGTGAGGATTCGGGTTAGTGTTAGGATGAGGTTTAGGTTTAGGGTTAGGTTTAGAGTGAGGGTTAGGATGAGAGTTAGTGTTATGGTGATGTGAGGGTTAGGGTTAGAGTGATGTTCAGTGTTAGTATTAGGGTTAAGGTGAGGGTGAGTGTTAGGATTAAGGTTAGTGTTAGAGTTAGGTTTACGTTTAGCGTTAGGATTAGTGTTATTGTTAGGGATATGGTTAGAGTAACAGTGAGTTTGAGGGTGAGGGTGAGGATGAGGGTTAGGATGAGGTTTAGGGTTAGGGTTATTGTTAGTGTTAGGATTAGGGTGAGGGTGAGGTTGAGTGTGAGGCTTAGGGTTAGGTTTAGGCTTAGGCTTAGGGTTAGGCTGAGGGTGAGGTTGGGGGTGAGGTTTAGGGTTTGGGTGATGTTTAGGTTTACGTTTAGGGTGAGGGTTAGGATGAAGTTTAGGGTTAGGGTGAGGTTAGGTTGAGGATGATTTTAAGGGTAAAGATGAGGTTTATGCTGAGGGTAATGGTTAAGATAAGGGTGAGGGTTAGGGTTAGGTTTAGGGTTAGTTTAAGGGTTAGGTTTAGGGATAGGAAGAGTGTTATATTTAGCATTAGTGTTAGAGTTAGTGTGAGGTTTAGGGTGACGATGAGGGTCAGGTTTAGGGTGAGGGTGAGGGTTAGAATTAGGGTTAGGGTTAAGGTTAAGTTTAGGGTTAGGGTTAGGATTATGGTGAGGGTTAGGGTTAGGGTTAGTCTTAGGCTTACATTTAGGCTGAGGTTGAGGCTGAGGGTGAGGGTTTTGGTTAGGGTTAGGGTTAGGGTTAGGTTTAGGGTAAGTGTTATTGTTAGGGTTAGGTTTAGAGTTATGGTGAGGTTGATGGTGAGTGTGAGGTTTAGGGTTAAGGTGAGGTTTAGGGTTAGGGATAGGGTTATGGATAGAGTTAGGGTGAGCGTGTCGGTAAGGTTAAAGGTGAGCGTTAGGCTGAGGCTGAGCGTTAGTAAGGGTTGGGGTGAGAGGGTTCGGGTTAAGTTTACGTTTAGGTTGAGGGTTAGGTTAAGGGTTATGTTGAGGATGAGGGTTAGGGTTAGGTTGAGGGTTAGTGTTAGGATTAGGGTTAGGGTGAATGTGAAGGTTAGGGTTAGTGTTAGGGTGAGGGTTAGGATGAGGGTTAGGTTTAGGATTAGGGTTATGGTGAGGCCTGGTTTGAGGTTGAGGTTTCGGGTTAGCGTTAGGTTGAGGTTTAGGGTTAGGTATAGGGTTAGGGTGAGGGTGTCGGTAAGGTTAAAGGTGAGGGTTAGGCTGAGGGTTAGGGTTACGGTAAGGTTGAGGGTTAGGGTTAGGGTGAGGGTTAGTGTTAGGGTTGGGGTGAGATGGTTCGTGTTAAGTTTAGGGTTAGGTTGAGGGTTAGGGTAAGGGTTAAAGTGAGGGTGATTGTTAGGGTTAGGTTAAGGGTTAGTGTTATGGTTAGGGTTAGGGTGAGGGCTAGTTTGAGGTTGAGCTTTAGGGTTAAAGTTAGGGTGAGATTTAGGGTTAGGGTTAGGGGTAGGGTTAGGGTGAAGGTGAGGTTTACGGTTAGAGTTAGAGTTAGGGTGAGGCTGAGATTGATGTTTAGGTTTAATGTTAGAGTTAGGGTTAGGGTGAGGGTTAGGTTGAGGTTGAGGGTTAGGCTTAAGTTTAGGATTAGGATTAGCATAAGGGTTAGGATGAGTGTGAGGGTTATGGTTAGGGTTAGGCTTAGGGTTAGGCTGAGGGTGAGGTTCAGAGTCAGGGTCAGGGTTAGGTTTATGGTGAGAGTTAGGGTTTGGTTAAGTTTAGGGTTAGGGTGAGGGTTAGGGTTAGATTTATGGTGAGCTTGAGTGTTACGGTTAGGTTGAGGCTTAGGGTTAGGATTAGGGTTACGGTGAGGGTTAAGATTAGGGTTAGGGTGAGGGTAAGGATGAGGATTAGGGATAGGGTGACGGCTAGGTTGAGGGTGAGGTTTAGGGTTAGTGTTAGATTAAGGGTTAGGGTTAGAATTAGGCTTAGGGTGAGGGTTAGTTTGAGGGTTAGGTTTACGGTGAGGATGAGGGTTAGGGTTAGGGTAAGGTTGATGGTAAGGGTAAAGGTGAGGTTTACGCTGAGGGTGAGGGTTAAGATAAGGGTGAGGTTTAGGGTTAGGTTTAGGGTTAGTGTAAGGGTTAGTGTTAGGTATAGGATGAGGGTTAGATTGAGGATTAGTGTTAGTGTTAGTGTGAGGTTTAGGGAGAGGATGAGGGTCAGGTTTAGGGTGAGGGTGAGAGTTAGAATTAAGGTTAGGGTGAGGGCTAGGGTAAGGGTTAGGGTTAGGGTTAGTGTGAGGTTTAGTGTAAGCGTTAGGATTAGGGTTTGGGTGAGGGAGACTGTTAGGATTAGGGTTAGGGTTAGGTTTAGGGTTAGGATTAGTGTTATTGTTAGGGTTAGGTTAGAGTTATGGTGAGGGTGAGGGTGAGGGTGAGGGTTAGGGTTAGGGTTAGAATGAGGTTTAGGGTTAGGCTTAGGATTAGGGTTATGGTGAGGGTGAGGTTTAAGGTTAGATTTAGGGTTAGTTGGAGGGTTAGGTCGAGGGTTAGTGTTAGGGTTAGTTTAAGGGTTAAGGTTGGGGTGACGGTTAAGTTGAGTTTTAGGGTCATGATTACGGTTTGGGTTAGGATTAGGGTGAGGGTAATGGTGAGTGTGAGGGTTAGGGTTAGGGTTAGGTTTAGGCTTAGGATTAGTCAGAGAGTGAGGTTGGGGGTAAGGATTAGGTTTAGGGTGATGGTTAGGGTTAGGATTAGGGTTAGGGTGAGGGCTAACGTGAGGGTGAGGCTTAGCTAAGGGTTAGGCTTAAGCTTAGGCTTAGGGTTAGGCTGAGCATGAGATTGACGGTGATGGTTAGGGTTAGGGTGATGGTTAGGTTTACGGTTAGGGTGAGTGTTAGGATGAGGTTTAGGGTTAGGGTGAGGGTTAGGGTGAGGATGATGGTAAGGTTAAAGGTGAGGCTTAGGCTGAGGGTGAGGGTTACTGTAAGGGTCAGGGTTAGGGTTACGTTTAGGCTTAGGGTTAGGGTTAGGGTGAAGTGTAGGTTTAGGTTTAAGGTTAGAGTGAGGGTGAGGTTTAGGGTAAGAGTTAGGGTTAGGATGAGGCTGAGTTTGAGGGTTAGGGTTACTGTTTGAGTTAGGGTTAGCATGAGGGTTAGGTTCAGTGTGATGGTTACACTTAGGTTTAGGATTAGGTTTAGGGTAAGGGTTAGGGTGAGTGTGACTGTATGGGTTAGGGTAAAGTTTAGGCTTAGGGTTAGTCTAACATAGAGGGTGAGGGTGAGGGTTAGGGTTCGGGTGAGTTAGGGTTAGGGTTAGGGTGAGAATTAGGGTTCGGTTAAGTTTAGGGTTAGGGTGAGGGTTAGGGTTAGGGTTATCGTGAACGTGAGGGTTAGGGTTAGGTTGAGGGTTAGCGTTAGGTTTAGGGTTAGGGTGAGGGTGAGGATGAGGATTAGGGTTAGGATGAGGGCTAGAGTGAGGGTGAGGGTTAGGGTTAGTTTTAGATTAAGGTTTAGGTTTGGGTTAGGGTTAGGGTGAGGGTTAGCTTGAGGGTTAGGGTTACAGGGAGGGTGAGGTTTAGGGTTAGGGTGAGGGTTAGGGTTAGGATTACGGTTAGGGTGAGGGGGAGTGTTAGGATTAGGGTTAAGTTTAGGGTTAGGGTTAGGTTTATGGTTAGGTTAGTGTTGTTGTTAAGGTTTGGGTTAGAGTTATGGTGAGGTTGAGGGTGAGGGTGAGGGTTAGGGTTAGGGTTAGGGTGAGGATTAGGGTTAGGTTTAGGATTAGAGTTAGGATGAGGGTGAGGTTTAGTGTTAGATTTAGGGTTAGTTGGAGGGTTAGTTCGAGAGTTGGGGTTAGGTTTAGTATTAGGGTTAACGTTTGAATGAGGCTTAGATTGAGGTTTAGGGTTATGTTTAGTGTTAGGTTTAGGATAAGGTGAGGGTGAGGGTGAGTGTGAGGGTTAGGATTAGGGTTAGGCTTAGGCTGAGAGTGAGGGTGGGGGTAAGGATTAGGTTTAGGGTGATGGTTAGGGTTAGGGTTAGGGTGAGGGTTAGGATGAGGGTTAGGTTTAGAATTAGGATTAGAGTGAGGGCTAGGGTGAGGGGGAGGGTTAGGGTAAGTGTTAGGCTTAGTCTTAGGGTTAGGCTGAGCATGAGGTTTAGGGTTAGGTTCAGGGTTAGGGTTAGGGTATGGTTTAGGATTTGGGTGAGGGTTAGGGTTAGTGTGAGGGTTAGTGTTAGGGTTAGGGTGAGGGTAAGGGTTAGGATGAGGGTTAGGCTTAGGGTGAGGGTTATGGTTAGGTTGAGGGTTAGGGTTAGTGTTAGGGTTATTGTTAGGTTTAGGGTTAGGGTTTCGGTTACGGTGAGGATGAGGGTTAGTGTGAGGGTTAGGGTCAGGTTTAGTGTTAGGGTTAGAGTTAGAGTTAGGATTAGGTTGAGGATGACGTTTAGGGTTAGAGTTAGGTTTGGTGTTAGGGTTAGGGTGAAAGTTAGGTTTAGGGTTAGGCTTAAGCTTAGGCTGATCATGAGGTTGAGGGTTAGGGTTCCGGTTAGGGTGACGTTTAGGGCTAAGGTTAGGGGAGTTTTAGGATGAGTGTCAGAGTTAGTGTTCGGGTTAAGTTTACGGTTAGGTTGAGGGTTATGATTAGGGTTAGGGTGAGGGTGAGTGTGAGGGTTAGGGTTAGGCTTAGGCTTAGGCTTAGGGTTAGGCTGAGTGTGAGGTTGGGGTGAGGATTAGGGTAAGAGTGATTGTTAGTGTTCGAGTTAGGGTGTTAGGGTTAGAATGAGGGTTAGGGTTAGGCTTAGGGTTAGGGTGAAGGCTAGGATCAGGGTGAGGGTTATGGCAAGGGTAAGGGTAAGGCTTAGGCTTGGGGTTAGGCTGACCATGAGTTTTAGTGTGAGGGTTAGGGTTAGGGATAATTTGAGGTTTAGTGTTAGGGTAAGGGTTAGAGTTAGGGTTAGGGTGAGGGTGAGGTTTAGGTGTAGGGTTAGGGTCAGGGTGAGGGTTAGGGTTCAGGTGAGGATTAGGGTGGGGGTGACGGTAAGGGTAAAGATGAGGGTTAGGCTGAGGTTGAGTGTTATCGTAAGGGTGAGGGTTAGGTTTAAGATGAGCGTTAGGGTTAGGGTTAGGGTGATGGTGAGGGTTAGATTAAGGATTATTGTTATGATTAGTGTGAGGTTTAGGTTGAGGACGAGGGTTAGGGTTAGGGTGAGGGGTAGGGTGAGGATGAGGGTGAGGTTTATATTGAGGACTAGTGTTAGGGTTAGTGTGAGGTTTAGGGTGAGGATGAGGTTTAGGATTAGGGTTAGGTTTAGGATTAATGTTAGGGTTAGGCTTATGGTGAGGGTTACGGTGGGGGTGAGGCTTAGGGTTAGTTGTAGGATTAAGATTAGGTTTAGGGTTTGGGTTAGGGTTGGGGTGAGGGTTAGGTTGACCATTGGGGTTAGGGTTAGTGTCAGGGTTAGGGTTAAGTTTAGGGTGAGGGTTAGTTTGAGGCTGACCTTTAGGGTTAGGGTTATGGGAAGGGTTAGGATGAGGGTTAGAGTTAGGATTAGGGTTAGGGTGAGGGCTAGGTTGAGGGTGAGGTTTAGTTTTCGGGTTAGGGTGAGGTTTAGGGTTAGGGTTAGAGTTAGGGTAAGGTTGAGGTTTAGGTTTAGAGTTCGGGTAAGGGTGATGCTGAGGTTGAGGGTTAGGTTTAGGGTTAGATTTAGAGATAGGGTGAGTGTTAGGTTTGTGGTGAGGGTGAGGGTGAGGGTTAGGTTTAGGGTGAGGGTTAGGGTTAGGATTAGGTTTAGGTTGAGGGCTAAGGTGAGGTTGAGTGTTAGTGTTAGGGAAAGGTTTAGGGTTAGGGTTAGTTTTTGGGTTAGGGTTATGATGAGGGTTAGGGTTACAGTGAGGGTGAGGGTTAGGTTTAGTTTGAGGTTTAGGGTTAAGATTATGGTTAGGGTGAGGGTGAGTTTTAGGATTAGGGTTAGGGTTAGGGTTAGGGTTAGGATTAGTGTTATTGTTAGGGTTAGGGTTAGAGTTATGGTGAGGGGGAGGGGGAGAGTGAGCATGAGGGTTAGGTTTAGGATTAGGGTGAGGTTTAGGGTTAGGTTTAGGGTTAGGGTTAGGGTGAGGGTGAGGTTTAGGGTTAGAGTTAGGGTTAGGGTAAGCCTGAGGTTGAGGGTTAGGGTTAGGGTTAGTGTTAGAGTTAGGGATACGATGAGGGTTAGGTTGAGTGTGAGGGTTAGGGTTATTATTAGGAATAAGATTAGGGTAAGGATTAGTGTGTGTGTGATGGTTATGGTTAGGTTTAGGTTTAGTGTTAGGGTTAAGATGAAGGTGAGGGTTCAGTTTAAGTTTGGGTTAGGGTGAGGGTTAGGGTTAGGGTTAAAGTGAGCATGAGGGTTAGGGTTAGTTTGAGGGTTAGGCTAGGCTTAGGATTAGGGTGATGGTTAGGGTTAGGCTTAGGGTGAGGGTTAGGATGAGGATTAGGGTTAGGATTAGGGTTTGGGTGAGGGCTAGGGTTAGAGTCAATGTTAGGGTTAGTGTTTGGTGAGGTTTAGGTGTAGGGTTAGGGTTAGGGTGAGAGTTAGGTTGAGGATTAGGGTTACAGTGAGGGTGAGGGTTAGGGTAATGGTGAGGGTTAAGGTTAGAATCTGGGTTGTTTTGAGGGTGAATTTTAGGGTTCAATTTAGTTTTAGGCCGAAGGTTTAGAACGAAGGTTAGGGTTAGTGTTAGGGATAAGGTTAGGGTGAGGGTTAGGTTGAGGTTTAGATTTAGGGTTAGGTCTAGGGTTAGGGTAAGGGTGAGGGTATGTGAGGGTTAGGGTTAAGCTTAGAGTTAGGGTAGGTATGAGACTGAGGGTGCGGGTGAGGATTAGGGTTAGGGTGATGGTTAGGGTTAGGCTTAGGGTGAGGGTTAGGATGAGGGATAGGGTTAGAATTAGGGTTCGCGTGAGGGCTAGGATGAGGATGAGGTTAAGAGTAAGGGTTAGGCTAAGGCTTAGGTTTAGGCTGAACGTGAGTTTGAGTGTGAAGGTAGGAATAGGGTGAAGGTTAGGTTTACAGTTTTGGTGAGGGTTAGGGTTAGTGTGAGGGTTAGTGTTAGTGTTAGGGTTAGTATTGGGGTGAGGGTACGTGTTAGGGTAAGAGTTAATGTTAGGGTGAGGTTTATGTTTAGGGTGAGGGTTAGGGTAGGTTTAGGGTTATTGTTTAGGTTAGGGTTCGGTTAAGTTTAGGGTTAGGGTGAGGGCTAGGTTTAGGGTTAGGGTTAGGGTGAGGTTTAGGGTTAGGCTTAGGGTTAGGGTGAGGCTGAGGGTTTGGGTTAGGGTTAGGGTTACGGTGAGGGTGAAGGTGAGGTTTAGGGTTAGGGTGAGGTTTAGGGTTATGGTTAGGGTTAGTGTGAGGGTGAGGGTGAGGTTTAGGGTTAGAGTAAGGGTTAGGGTGAGGGTTAGGGTGAGGGTTATGGTTAGGGTTAGTGTAAGGGTTAGGGTGAATATTAGGATGAGGGTTAAGTTTATGGTTTTGGGAGGTTTAGGGTTCGGGTTACAGTGAGGGTGAGGGTTAGGGTTAGGTTTAGGGTGAGGTTTAGGATTAGGATTAGGGTTAGGATTAGGGTTAGGGTGAGGGCTAGGGTGAGGGTGAGGTTTAGGGTTAGTGTTTGTGTGTGGTTAGGGTGAGGGTGAGGGTTAGGTTGAGGGTGAGGGTTACAGTGAGGGTGAGGGTTAGGGTTAGGGTAATGGTTAGGCTTTGGATTTGGGTTAGGGTGATGGTGAGTTTTAGGGTTAGATTTAGGGTTAGTTTTAGGGTTAGGGTGAGGTTTAGGTCGAGGATTAGGGTTAGGATTAGTGTTAGGGTTAAGTTTAGGTTGAGGGTTAGGTTGATGTTTAGGGTTAGGGTTAGGGTTAGTGTTAGGATTAGGATTAGGGTTAGGGTATGTGAGGGTTAGGGTTAGGTTTAGGGTGAGAGTTAGGGTTCAGTTAAGTTTAGGGTTAGGGTGAATGTTACGGTAATGGTAACAGTGAGGATGAGGGATATGGTTAGGTTGAGGGTTAGGGTTAGGGTTAGGGTTAGGGTGAGGGTGAGGGTGAGGGTTAGGGTTAGTGTTAGGGTGAGGCTTAGGATAAGGTTTAGGGTTAGGATTAGGGTTAGGGTGAGGGTTATGGTTAGTGTGAGGTTTAGGGTTAGGGTTAGGGTGAGATTTAGTGTTAGATTTAGGGTTAAGTTTAGGGTGAGGGTGAGGTTTAAGGTTAGAGTTAAAGTTAGGGTGAGGCTGAGGGTGAGGGTTAGTGTTAGAGTCAGTGTTAGAGTTTGGGTTATGGTGAGGGTTAGGATGAGGATTAGGGTAAGGATTAGAGTTAGGGTGAAGGCTAGTTTGAGTGTGAGGATTAGAGTTAGAGTTTGAGTGAGGTTTAGGTTTGGGTTAGAATTAAGGTTAGGATGAGGGGGAGGTGTAGGATTAGATTTAGGGTTAGATGTAGGGTTAGGTTGAACGTTAATGTTAGGGTTAGTGTGAGGGTTAAGGTTAGCGTGAGGTTTAGGTTGAGGATTAGTGTGATGGATAGAGTGAAATTTAGGGTTTAGGATGAGGTTTAGGGTTAGGGTTAGGGTTAGGATTAATGTTAGGGTTAGGCTTAACTTGAGGGTTTGGGATAGGGTGAGATTTAGGGTTAGGGGTAGGATTATGATTAGGGTTAGGGTTAGGGTGAGGGATGCGATGAGGGTTAGGTTTAGGGATACGGTTAGGCTTAGTGTTAGGCTGAGGGTGAGGGTGAGGGTGAGGGTGACGGTTAGGGTGAGGGTTAGGTTTAGGGTTAGGGTGAGAGTTAGGGTTCAGGTTAAGTTTAGGGTTAAGTGAGGGTTAGGGTAACGGTTACAGTGAGGTTGAGGGTTAGGGTTAGGGTTAGGGTTAGGGTTAGGGTGAGGGTGAGGGTGAGTTTTAGGGTTAGTGTTAGGATGGGGGTTGGGGTTAGGATTAGGGTTAGGGTGAGGGCTAGGTTGAGGGTGAGGTTTAGGGTGAGGATTAGGGTGAGGTTTAGGGTTAGGTTTAGGGTTAGGGTAGCCTGAGGTTGAGGGTTAGGTTTAGGGTTAGTGTTAGAGTTAGGGTTACCATGAGGGTTAGGGTGATTGTGAGGGTTAGGGTTATTGTTAGGAATAGGATTAGGGTAAGGGTTAGTATGAGTGTGAGGGTTAGGGTTATGTTTAGGTTTACCCTTAGGGTTAGGCTGAGGGTGAAGTTGAGGTTAAGGGTTAGGTTTAGGGTGAGAGTTAGGGGTATCGTTAGGGTGAGGGTTAGGGTTCTGTTTAAGTTTAGGGTTAGGGTGAGGGTTAGGGTTAGGTTTACAGTGAGCATGAGGGATAGGGTTAGGTTGAGGGTTAGGGTAGGTTTAGGATTAGGGTGAGGGTTAGGGTTAGGCTAAGGGTGATGGTTAGGATGAGGATTAGCGTTAGGGTTAGGGTGAGGGCTAGGGTGAGGGTGATGGTTAGGGTTAGTGTTTGGGTGAGGTTTAGGTTTAGGGTTAGGTTTAGGGTGAGGGTTTTGAGGGTTAGGGTTACAGTGAGGTTGAGGGTTAGGGTAAGGATTAGGGTTAGGTTTAGGATTTGAGTTGTGGTGAGGGTGAGTTTTAGGGTTAGATTTAGTGTTAGGGGGAAAGTTAGGTCGAGGGTTAAGCTTAGTGCTAGGGATAAGTTTAGGGTGAGGGTTAGGTTGAGGTTTAGGGTTAGGGTTAGGGTTAGCGTAACGGTGAGAGTATGTAATGGTTATGGTTAAGCTTAGGGTTAGGGTTAGGCTGAGGGTGAGGGTGCGGGTGAGGATTAGGGTTAGGGTGATGGTTAGGGTTAGGCTTATGGTTAGGGTTAGGATGAGGGATAGGGTTAGGATTAGGGTTAGGGTGAGGGCTAGGTTGAGGGTGATTGTTAGAGTCAGGGTTAGGCTTAGGGTTAGGTTTAGGCTGAGTGTGAGTTTGAGGGTGAAGATAGGGTTAGGTTGATGTTTAGGGTTACGGTTAGGGTGAGGGTTAGGGTTAGTGTGAGGGTTAGTGTTAGGGTGAGGATTAGGGTTAGGGTTAGTGTAAGGGTTAGGGTGACGATTAGGATGAGTGTTAAGTTTATGGTTTGGGTGAGGTTTAGGGTTTGGGTTACAGTGAGGGTGAGGTTTAGGGTTAGGGTTAGGTTGAGGGTTAAGATGAGGATTAGGGTTAGGATTAGGGGTAGGGTGAGGGTGAGGGTTAGGGTTAGTGTTTGGGTGAGGTTTAGGGTTAGGGTTAGGGTTAGGGTGAGGGTTAGTATGAGGGTGAGGGTTACAGTGAGTGTGAGGTTTAGGGTTAGGGTGAGGGTTAGGGTTAGTATTTGGGTTAGGGTTGGGGGAGGGTTAGGTCGAGGGTTAGGGTTAGGATTAGTGTTAGGGTTAAGGTTAGGTTGAGGGTTAGGTTGATGTTTAGGGTTAGGGTTAGGATTAAGGTTAGGGTATGTGAGGGTTAGGGTTAGGGTTAGGCTTAGGGTTAGGGTGATGCTGAGGGTGAGGGTGGGGCTGAGGATTATGGTTAGGGTGATGGTTAGGGTTAGGGCTAGGGTGAGGGTAAGCATGAGGGATAGGGTTAGGATTAGGGTTCGGGTGAGGGCTAGCATGAGGGTGAGGGTTAGAATAAGATTAGGCTTAGGCTTAGGGTTAGGCTGAGCATGAGCTTGAGGGTGAGGGTTCGGGTTAGGGTGAGGTTTAAGGTTAGGGTGAGGGTTAGGATGAGGTTTAGGATTAGGGTGAGGTTTAGGGTGAGGATGATGGTGAGGCTAATGATGAGGTTTAGACTGAGGTTGAGGGTTAAAATAAGTGTGAGGTTTAGGGTTAGGTTTATGGTTATGGTTAGGGTTAGGGTGAGGGTTAGATTGAGGATTAGTGTTAGGGTTAGTGTGAGGTTTAGGGTGAGGTTGGGTTTTAGGGTTAGGGTTAGGGTTAGGATTAATGTTACGGTTAGGGTTAAGGTGAGGATTAGGGTGAGGGTGAGGTTTAGGGTTAGTGTTAGTATTAGGATTAGGTTTAGGGTTAGCTTGAGTGTGAGGGTTAGGGTTAGGGTTAGGGTTAGGCTTAATGTTAGGCTGAAGGTGAGGGTGAGGGTGAGGGTTAAGGTAAGGGCGAGTGTTAAGGGTAGGGTTAGGGTGAGAGTTAGGGTTCGGGTTAAGTTTAGGGCTAGGCTGAGGGTTAGAGTTAGGGTTACAATGAGCATGAGGGTTAGGGTTAGGGTGAGGGTTAGGATTAGGCTTAGGATTAGGGTGAGGTTTAGGTTTAGGGTTAGGATCAGGGTTAGGATGAGGATTGGGGTTAGGGTTAGGCTTAGGATGAGGGCTAGGGTGAGGGTGAGGTTTAGGGTGAGTGTTTGGGTGATGTTAAGGTTTATGGTTATGTTTATGGTGAGGGTATGTGAGGGTTAGGTTTAGGGTTAGGGTTAGGCTGAGGGTGAGGGTGGGGGTGAGGATCATCGTTAAGTTAGGGTTAGGGTGAGGGTTACAATGTGGGATAGGTTTAGGATTAGGGTTAGAGTGAGGGCTAGGGTGAGGGTGAGGGTTAGAGTAAGGGTTTGGCTTAGGCGTAGGGTTAGGCTGAGCATGAAGTTGAGTGTGAGGGTTAGGGTTAGGGTGATGGTTAGGTTTATGGTTAGGGTGAAGGTTAGGATGAGGTTTAGGGTTAGGGTGAGGATGATGGGAACGGTAAAGGTGAGGTTTAGGCTGAGTGTGAGGGTTAAGATAAGGGTGAGGGTTAGGGTTAGGTTTAAGGTTAGGGTTAGAGTTAGCGTGAGGGTTAGATTGAGGACTAAGGTTAGGGTTAGTGTGAGGTTTAGGGTGAGGATGAGGGTTAGGGTTAGGGTGAGGGTGAGGGTTAGAATTAGGGTTAGGTTGAGGGCTAGGTTAAGGGTGTGGGTTAGAATAAGGGTTAGGGTTAGGGTGAGGTTTTAGATTAGGGGGAGGGTTAGTCTTAGTTTGAGGGTTAGTGTTAGGGTTAGTGTTAGTGTTAAAGTGATGGTAAGGGTTAGGGTGTGGGTTAATATTAGGGTGAGGGTTATAGTTAGAGAGAGGGTTAGGGTTAGGATTAGGGTGAGGTTCAGTGTTAGTGTTAGTGTTAGAGTTAGTGTTAGAGTGAGGGTGAGGTTTAGGGTTAGAGTTAGGGTAAGGGTGAGGCTGAGTTTGAGGGTTAGTCGTAGGGTTACTGTTAGGGTTAGGGTTAGGTTGAGGGTTTGGGTGAGGGTGAGGGTGATGGTGAGGGTTAGGATTAGGTTTAGAATTGGGATTAGGGTAAGGTTTAGGGTGAGTGTGAGTGTTAGGTTTAGGTTTAGGCTCAGGCTTAGGCTTAGGGTTAGGCTGAGAATGAGGGAGATGTTGAGGGTTAGGTTTTGGTTTAGGGTGAGAGTTAGGTTTCGGTTAAGTGTTAGTGTTAGGGTTAGGGTGAGTGTTAGGATGATAGTTAGCATTAGGATTAAGGTTAGGTTTAGGGCTAGGGTGAGGGTGAGGATTAAGGTTACGGTGATGGTTAGGTTAACTGTTAGGGTGAGGGTTAGGATGAGGTTTAGGGTTAAGGTGAGGGTTAGGGTGAGGATGGTGGTAAGTGTAAAAGTGAGGTTTAGGCTGAGGGTGAGGGTTAAGGTAATGGTGAGTGTTAGGGTTAGGTTTAGGTTTAGGGTAAGGGTTAGTGTTAGGGTGAGGGTGAGTTTGAGATTGATGATTAGAGTTAGGGTTAGTGTGAGGTTTAGGGTGAGGAAGAGGGTTAGGGTTAGAGTGAGTGTGAGGGTTAGAATTAGGTTTAGGGTGAGGGCTAGGATGAGGGTGAGGATTAGGGTTAGGGTTAGGGTTAGGGTGAGGTTTAGGATTAGGGTGAGGGTTAGGGTTAATGTGAGGGTTAGTGTTAGGGTGAGGATAAGTGTTAGGTTGAGGGTTAGGGTTAGGGTGCGGGTTATGTTTAGGGTGAGGTTTAGGGTTAGGGTTAGGGTTATTGTTAGGTTTGGGGTTAGGGTTATGGTTACGGTGAGGGTGAGGGTTATGGTTAGAATTACAGTGAGGTTTAGTGTTAGGGTTAGGGTTAGAGTAAGTGTTAGGGTGAGGGTGATGTTTAGTGGTACATTTAGGGTTAGAGTGAGGGTTAGGGTTAGGGTGCGGGTAAGCGTGGGGGTGATGGTAAGGGTAAAGGTGAGGGTTAGGCTGAGGGTGAAGGTTACCGTAAGTGTGAGTGTTAGGGTTAGTGTGAGGGTTAGTGTTAGTGTTAGGGTGAGGTTGAGGGTTAAATTCAGGATTAGTGTTAGGGTTAGTGTGAGGTTTATTGTGAGGATTAAGGTTAGGGTTAGGATGAAGGCTAGGGTGATGATGAGGGTTAGAGTTTGTGTTAGGGGGACGTTTAGGGTTAGGGTGATGTTTATGGTTAGTTTGAGGGTTAGTGTTAGGGTTAAGGTTAGTGTTAGGGTGAGGGTAAGTGTTAGGGTGAGGGTTAGGTATAGAGTGAGGGTAATGGTTAGGGTGAGGGATAGGGTTAAGATAAGTGTAAGGGTGAGGGCTAGGCTGAGGGTTAGGGTGAGGGTTAGGGTTAGGGATAGGGTTAGGTTTAGGATTAGGTTTAGGGTGGGGACGAGTGTGAGGGTTAGGATTAGGGTTAGGGTTAGGCTTAGAGTTAGGATGAGGGATAGGATTAGGTTTTGGGTTAGGGTTAGGGTGAGGCTGAGGTTTAGGGTTAGATTTAGGGTTAGGTTTAGGGTTAGTGTTAGTGTTAGGGTTAGTGTTAGTGTTACAGTGAGGGTTGGGGTTAGGGTTAGGGTTAGGCTTAGGCTTAGATTTAGGGTGAGGGTTAGGATGACGATTAGGTTTTCGATTAGGTTTAGGGTGAGGGCTATGTTGAAGGTGAGGTTTAGGGTTAGTGTTAGGGTAAGGTTTAGGGTTAGGGTTAGGGTGAGGGTGAGGGTGAGGTTAGGGTTAGGGTTAGGAGTAGGATTAGGATTAGTGTTAGGGTGAATGTGAGGGTTAAGGTTAGGGTGAAGTTTAGGGTTAGGATTAGGGTGAGTGTGAGGTTTAGGGTTAGGGTTAGGCTTAGAATTAGGCTGAGGCTGAAGGTGTGGGTTAGGGTTAGGTTTAGTGTTAGGGTGAGGTTTAGGGTTTGGGTTAGGGTTAGAGTTTGGGTTAGAGTGAGGGTGAAGTTTAGGGTTAGTGTTAGGGTTAGGGTGAGGCTGAGAATGAGGGTTAGGGTTAGGGTTAGTGTTAGGTTTTGGGTTAGTGTTAGGTTTAGGGTTAGGTTTAGGGGGAGAGTTAGGGTGAGGGTGAGGTTTAAGATTAGGATTAGGGTTAGGGTTAGGGTGAGTGTGAGTGTTAGGGTTAGATTTAGGGTTATTCTTAGGGTTAGGCTGAGGGTGAGGGTGAGGGTGAGGTTCAGGGTTAGGGTGAGGGTTAGGGTTAGGGTTATGGGGAGGGTTGGGATGAGTTTTAGTGTTAGGATTAGGGTTACGGTGAGGGCTAGGGTGAGGTTGAGGTTTAGGGTTAGTGTTAGGGTGAGGTTTCGGGTTAGGGTTAGGGTGAGTGTGAGGTACAGGGTTAGAGTGAAGGTTAAGCTGAGGCTGAGGGTGAGGCTTAGGGTTAGGGTTAGGATTAGGATTAGCTTAAGGGTTAGGGTGAGTGTGAGTGTTTGGGTTAGGTTTAGGCTTAGGCTTACACTGAGGGTGAGGGTTAGGATGAGGGTTAGGGTTAGGATTAGGATTAGGGTGAGGGTTAGGTTAGTGTGAGGTTTAGTGTTACGGTTAGGTTTAGTGTTTGGATTAGTGTTAGGGTGAGGGTGAGGTTTATGGTTAGATTTAGGTTTAGTTGGAGGGTTAGGTCGAGGGTTAGGGTTAGGCTTATTGTTAGGATTATGATTAGGCTGCGGGTGAGTTTGAGGTTTAGGGTTAGGGTTAGGTTTAGGTTTAGGATAAGGCTGAGGATGAAGGTGGGGGTGAGGATTAGGGTTAGGGTGATGGTTATGGTTAGGGTTATGGTGAGGGTTAGTGTTAGTGTTAGGGTTAGAGTTAGGGTTAGGGTGAGGTTGAGGTTTAGGGGTAGAGTTATAGTTAGGGTGAGGGTTAGCGTTAGAGTGAGGGTTAGTTTGAGGGTGACGGTAAGGGTAAGGTTGAGGGTTAGGCTGAGGGTGAGGGTTACGGTAAGGTTAAGGGTTAGGGTTAGGGTTAGGGTGAGGTTTAGGGTGAGGGTGAGAGTTAGATTGAGTATTAGTGTTAGTGTTAGTGTGAAGTTTAGGGTGAGGATGAGGGTTAGGTTTAGGGTGAGTTCTAGGGAGAGGGTGAGGTTTAGGGTTAGGGTTAGGGTAAGGTTTAGGTATAGATTGATGTTTAGGGTTATTGTGAGGGTTAGTGTTAGTGTCAGGGTTAGTGTTAGGGTGAGGGTCAGTGTTAGGGTGAGGGTTAGGGTTAGGGTAAATGTTAGGGTGAGGGGTAGGGTTAGGGTGAGGGTTATGGTTAGGGTGAGGGTTAGGGTTAGGTTTAGGATAATTGTTAGCATTAGGGTTAGGGTTCCGGTTATTGTGAGTGAGGGTGAGGGTTAGGTTTAGGGCTAGGATGAGGTTTAGGGATAGGGTTAGGTTGAGTGTGAGGGTTAGGGTTAGGTTTAGGCTTACGATTAGGCTGAGGGTGATGGTTAGGTTTAGGTTGAGGGTTAGGGTTATTTGGAGGGTTAGGATGAGGGTTAGGGTTAGGATTAGGGTTAGGGTGGGGGTGAGTGTGTGTGTTAGCATTAGGTTTAGGGTTAGGGTTAGGGTTAGGCTGAGGGTGAGGTTGAGAGTGAGGGCTAGGGTGAGGGTGATTTTTCGGGTTAGGGTTAGGGTGAGGGTTATGGTTAGGGTAAGTGTGAGATTTAGGGTTCAGTTTAAATTTAGGGTTAGGTTGAGTGTTAGGGTACGGGTTATGGTGAGGGTGATGGTTAGGGTGAGATTGAGGGTTAGGTTTCGGATTAAGGTTAGGGTGAGGGTGAGGGTGAGGTTTAGGTTTAGTGTTTGGGTGAGGGATAGGTTGAGGATTAGGGTAAGGATTAGGGTTAGGGTGAGGCCTAGGGTGAGGGTGAGGTTTAGGGTTAGGGTTAGGGTTAGGCTTAGGCTTAGGGTTAGGCTGAGGGTGAGGATGGGGGTGAGGATTATGTTTAGGTTTGATCGTTAGGGTTAGGGTTATGTTGAGGGTTATGATGAGGGTTAGGATTAGGATTAGGGTTAGGGTGAGGGCTAGGGTGAGGGAGAGGGTTAGGGTTAGGATGATGGTTAGGTTTATGCTTAGGGCGAGGGTTAGGATGAAGTATAGGTTTAGGGTGAGGTTGAAGGTAAGGGTAAAGGTGAGGTTTAGGCTGACGGTGAGGGATAAGATAAGGGTGAGGGTTAGGGTTAGTTTTAGGGTGAGGGTTAAAGTTAGGGTACGTTTTATGTTTAGGGTGAGGGTTAGGGTTAGGTTTAGGGTTGTTCTTAGGTTTAGCGTTAGGGTTATGTTTAATGTGAGGGTAAGGGTTAGGTTTAGGGTTACAATGAGGTTTAGTGTTAGGGTTAGGGTTAGAGTTAGGGTTAGGGTGAGGGTGAGGTTTAGGGGTACATTTAGGGTTAGGGTGAGGGTTAGGGTGAGGATGAGTGTTAGCATTAGGTTTAGGGTTCGGGTTAGGTTTAGGTTTAGGATTAGTGTTATTGTTAGGGCTAGAGTTAGGGTTAGTGTGAGGGTTAGGGTGAGGGTTAGGGTTAAAGTGAGGTTTATGGTTAGGATGAGGGTTAGGGTTAGGGTGAAGGACAGGGTGAGGGTGAGGGTTAGGGTTAGACTTAGGGTGAGTTTTAGGGTTAGGGTGATGTTTAGGGTTAGTGTGAGGGTTAGTGTTAGGGTTAGGGTTAGTGTTGGGTGAGGGTAAGTCTTAGGGAGAGGGTTAGGGTTAGGGTGAGGGTTATGGTTAGGGTGAGGGTTAGGGTTAGGATAAGTGTAAGGGTGAGGGCTAGGCTGAGGGTTAGGGTGAGGGTTAGGGTTAGGGATAGGGTTAGGTTTAGGATTAGGGTTAGGGTGAGTTTGAGTGTGAGGGTTAGGATTAGGTTTAAGGTTAGGCTTAGAGTTATTATGAGGGTTAGGGTTAGGGTTTGGGTTAGGGTGTTGGTGAGGCTGAGGATTAGGGTTAGGTTTAGTGTTAGTTTTAGGGTTAGCTTTAGGGTTAGTGTTAGTGTTAGGGTTAGTGTTAGGGTTAGAGTTAGTTTTGGGGTTAGGGTTAGGATTAGAGTTAGGCTTAGAGTTTGGGTGAGGGTTAGGATGAGGATTAGGTTTACCAGTCGGTTTAGGGTGAGGGCTAGGGTGAAGGTGAGGATTAGGGTTAGTTTTAGGGTAAAGTTTAGGGTTAGGGTTAGGGTTAGGGTGATGGTTACGATGAGGGTTAGGGTTACGGTGAGGGTGAGGGTTAGGTTTAGGGTGAGGATTAGGGTTAGGTTTGGGGTGAGGGTGAGGGTGAGTGTTAGGGTTAGCGTGAGGTTTAGGGTTAGGTCTAAGATTAGTGTTATGGTGAGGGTTAGTTTTATGGTTAGACTTAGGTTTAGTTGGAGTGTTAGGTGGAGGGTTAGGGTTAGGGTAAGTATTAGGGTTAAGGTTAGGTTGAGGGTTATGTTGAGGTTTAGGGTTAGGGTTAGGGTTAGGGTGAGGGTGAGTGTGAGGTTTAGGGTTAGGGTTAGACTTACTTAGGGTTAGGATGAGGGTGAGGGTGGTGGTGAGTATTAGGGTTAGGGTGATGGTTAGGCTTAGGGTTAGGTTGTGGGTTATTGTTAGGGTTAGTGTTAGAGTTAGGGTTAGGGTGAGTGTTAGAGGTAGAGTGAGGGTTAGGGTGGGATTGACGATACGTGTAAAGGTGAGGGTTAGGCTGAGGGGGAGGGTAATGGTAAGGGTGAGGGATAGGGTGAGGGTGAGGTTTAGGGTTAGTGTTCGATTTAGGGTTAGGTTGAAGGTGAGGGTTAGGCTTAGGGTTAGGATTAGGTTTAGGGTAAGGGTTAGGGTGTGTGAGCGTTAGGGTTAGGGTTAGGCTTAGGGTAAGGCTGAGGGTGAGGGTGAGGTTGGGGGTTAGGGTTAGGGTGAGGGTTAGGTTTAGGGTGAGGGTGAGAGTTAGGTATAGGTTAAGGGTGAGGGTTAGATTGAGGATTAGGGTTTGGGTTAGTGTGCAGTTTAGGGTGAGATTGAGGGTTAGGGTTAGGGCGAGGTCTAGGGAGAGGGTGAGGTTTAAGGTTAGTGTTATGGTGAGATTTAGGGTTAGGGTGATGGTTAGGGTTAGTGTGCGGTTTAGTGTTAGGGTTAGGGTTAGTGTTAGGGTGAGCTATGGTGAGGGTTAGGGTTAGGGTGAGGTTATGTTTAGGGTGAGGTTTAGGGCTCGGGTTAGGTTTATTTTAGCTTTAGGGTTAGGGTTAAGGTTATGGTGAGGGTTAGGGTTAAGGTTAGGGCTAGGATGAGGTTTAGGGATAGGGTTACGGTTAGGGTTAGGGTCAGGGTTAGTTTTAGTGTTAGAGTAGAGTTAGGGTGAGGCTGAATGTGAGGGTTAGGGTTAGGATTAATGTTAGGGTTAGGCTTAAGGTGAGAGTTAGGTTGAGGGTGAGGTTTTGGTTTTGGGTTAGGAGTAGGATTAGTGTTAGTCTGAGGTTGAGGGTGAGGGTGAGGTTTACGGTTAGGTTTAGGGTGAGTGTGAGGGTTAGGGTTAGGGTTAGGCTTGGATTAGAATGAGGGTGAGGGTGTGGGTTAGTGTTAGGATTAGTGTTAGTGTGAGGTTTAGGGTTTGGGTTAGGGTTAGAGTTAGGGTTAGAATGAGGGTGAGGTTTAGGTTTAGAGTTAGGGTTAGGGTGATGTTTAGGTTGAGGGTAAATCTAAGGGTTAGTTTTAGGATTAGGGTTAGGGTGATAGTTAGGGGGAGGGTTAGGGTTAGGGACAGGATCAGGGTTAGAGTGAGGGTGAGTGTGTGTGTTAGTTTTAGGTTTAGGGTTAGCCTTAGGGTTAGGCTGAGGGTGAGGTTGAGGGTGAGGGTTAGGTTTAGGGGGAGCGTTAGGATGAGGGTTAGGGTTAGGATTAGGGTTAGGGTAAGGGCAAGGGTGAGTGTGAGTGTGAGGTTTAAGGTTAGGGTTAGGGTTAGGTTTACTGTGAGTTTGAGGTTTAGGGTTAGAGTTAGGGTTAGGGTGAGACTGAGGTTGAGGTTTAGGGTTAGGGTTAGGGGTATTGTTAGGTTTAGGTTTAGGTGTAGGGTGAGCGTTAGGGTGAGTGTGAGGGATAGGGTTAGGATTAGGTTTATGGTAAGGTTGAGTGTGAGGGTTAGTGTTAGGTTTAGTGTTAGGCTTAGGTTTAGGCTGAGGTTGAGGGCGAGTTTGAGGGTTAGGGTTAGGGTGAGGGTTAGGGTTAGGGTTATGGGTGGGGTTAGGATGAGGTTTAGGGTTAGGATTAGGGTTAGGGTGAGTGCTAGGGTGAGGTTGAGGTTTAGGGTTAGTGTTAGGATGAGGTTTAGGTTTAGGGTTAGGGTTAAGGTTAAGGTGAGTGTGAGGTATAGGGTTAGAGTTAGGGTAAAGTTGAGGCTGAGGGTGAGGCTTAGGGTTAGGGTTAGGATTAGGATTAGGGTAACGGTTAGGTTGAGTGTGATGGTTAGGGTTAGGGTTAGGCTTAGGTTTAGACTGAGGGTGAGGGTGAGGGTGAAGGATAGGGTTAGGATTAGGGTTAGGATGAGGGTGATTGAGGGTGTTAGGTTTAGTTTTAGGTTTAGGCTTAGGCTTAGGCTGAGGTTCAGGGTGAGTTTGAGGGTTAGGGTTAGGGTGAGGGGTAGGGTTAGGGTTATGGGGAGGGTTAGGATGAGGTTTAGGGTTAGGGTTAGTGTTAGGGTTAAGGTGAGTGTGAGGTATAGGGTTAGAGTTAGGGTAAAGGTGAGGCTGAGGGTGAGGCTTAGGGTTAGGTTTAGGATTAGGTTTAGGGTAAGGGTTAGGGTGAGTGTGATGGTTAGGGTTAGGGTTAGGCTTATTTTTACACTGAGGGTGAGGTTGAGGGTGAAGGTTAGGGTTAGGATTAGGGTTAGGGTAAGGGTGAGTGAGTGTGTTCGGTTTAGGTTTAGGTTTAGGCTAAGGTTTAGGCTAAGGTTGAGGTTGACTTTGAGGGTTAGGTTTGGGTGAAGTTTAGGGTAAGGGTTAGGGGGAGGGTTAGGGATAGGATTAGACTTAGGGTGAGAGTGAGGCTGAGGGTTAGGGTTAGTGTTAGGGTTAGGGTTAGGGTGATAGTTATGGGGAGTGTAGGAGTTAGAGTTAGGATTAGGGTCAGGGTGAGGGTGCGTTTGTGTGTTAGGGTTAGGTTTAGGGTTAGGCTTAGGGTTAGGCTGAGGGTGAGTTTGAGGGTGAGGGTTATGGTTATGGTGAGGGTTATTTTTACGATTAGAGTGAGGGTTAGGATGAGGTTTAGGGTTAGGGTGAGGGTTAAGGTGAGGATGATGGTAAGGGTAAAGGTGAGGTTTAGGCCGAGGGTGAGGGTTAAGATAAGGGTGAGGGTTAGGGTTTGGTTTAGGTTTAGGTTGAGGGCTAGATTGAGGATTAGGGTTAGCGTTCGTGTGAGGTTTAGAGTGAGGATGAGGGTTAGGGTTAGGGTTAGGGACAGGATCAGGGTTAGAGTGAGGGTGAGTGTGTGTGTTAGTTTTAGGTTTAGGGTTAGGCTTAGGGTTAGGCTGAGGGTGAGGTTGAGGTTGAGGGTTAGGGTTACGGTGAGGGTTAGAGTAAGGTTTCGGGGGAGGGTTATTATGAGGGTTAGGTTTAGGATTAGGGTTAGGGTGAGAGTTAGGGTGAGGGTGAGGTTTAGGTTTAGGGTTAGGGTGAGGGTTATGGTTAGGGTGAGGGTTAGGATTAGCCTTAGGTTTATTGTTAGGGTTCGGTTTAAGGTTACGGTTATGGTGCGGGTGAGGGTGAGGGTTAGGGTTAGGGTTAGGGTGAGATTTAGTGTGAGGGTGAGGTTTAGGGTTAGAGTTAGAGTTAGGGTGATGGTTAGGTTGAGGGTTAGGATTAGTGTTAGTGTTAGGGTTAGGGTGAGAGTTAGGGGGAGGTTTAGGGTTAGGGTTAGGATGAGGGTGAGGTTGAGTGTGAGGGTTAGGTTTAGGGTGAGAGTTAGGTTTAGGGTTAGGAGGATGGTTAGGATGAGGGTTAGGTTTAGGATTATGGTTAGGGTGAGTGCTAGGGTGAGGATGAAGTTTAGCGTTAGGGTTAGGGTGAGGGGTAGGGTTAGGTTTAGGGTGAGAGTTCGGTTTTGGGTTAAGTTTAGGGTTAGGGTGCGTGTCAGGGAAAGAGTTACTGTGAGGGTGAGGGTTAGGATTAGGTTGAGGCTTAGGGTTAGGATGAGGGTTAGGGTGAGGGTGATGGTGAGGGTTAGGATTAGGTTTAGGGTGAGGGTTAGGATGAGGGTTAGGGTTTGGATTAGGGTTAGAGTGAGGGCTAGGGTGAGGGTGACGATTATGGTAAGGTTTAGGCTTAGGCTTAGGGTTAGGCTGAGGGTGAGGTTGAGGTTGAGGGTTAGGGTTAGGGTGAGGGTTAGGTTTATGGTTAGGGTGAGGGTTACGATGAGGTTTAGAGTTAGGGGGAGGTTTAGGGTGAGGATGATAGTAAGGGTAAAGGTGAGGATTAGGCTGAGTATGAGGATTAAGATAATGGTGAGTTTTAGGGTTAGGTTTAGGGTTAGGGTAAGGGTTAGGATTAGGGTTAGGGTGAGAGTTAAATTGAGGTTTAGGGTTAGCGTTAGTGTGAGGTTTAGGGTGAGGATGAGGGATAGGGTTAGGGTTAGGGTTAGGGTTAGGTTGAGCGTGAGGTTTTGGGGTGGAATTAGGGTTAGGGTGAGGATTAGGGTGAGGGTTAGGTTTAGGGTAAGGTTTAGCGTGGGGGTGATGGTAAGGGTAAACGTGAGGTTTAGGCTGAGGATGAGGGTTACAGTGGGGTGAGGGTTAGGGTTAGAGGGAGGGTTAGGGTTAGGGGAAGGGTGTGGGTGAGGGTTAGCTTGAGGATTAGTGTTAGGGTCAGTGTGAGGTTTAGGGTGAGGATGAGGATTAGGGTTATTGTGAGGGCTAGGGTGAAGGTGAGGGTTAGGTTTAGGTTTAGGGTGAGGTTTAGGGTTAGGGTGATGGTTAGGGTAAGTGTGAAGGTTAGTGTTAGGATTAGTGTTAGTTTTAGGGTGAGGGTAAGTATTAGGGTGAGGGTTAGGGTTAGGGTGAGGGTTAGGGTTAGGTTGATGATTAGGGTTAGTGTTAGGGTTATTGTTAGGGTTAGGGTTAGGGTTAGGATTACAGTGAGGGTGAGGTTTAGGATTAGTGTTAGGATGAGGTTTAGTTTTAGGGTAAGGGTTAGAGTTAGGGTTAGTGTGAGAGTGAGGATTAGGTTTAGAGCTAGGGTTAGCGTTATGTTGAATGATTGGGTTAGATTTAGGCTTAGCCTTAGGCTTAGGCCAAGCATGAGGGTGAGGGTTAGGTTTAGGGCTAGGGTGAGGTTTAGGGTTACGGTTAGGGTGAGGGTTAGGATGAGGTTTAGGGTTAGGATTAGTGTTAGGGTGAGGGTTAGGGTGAGGTTTAAGTTTAGGGATATGATTAGGTTTAGGGTTAGGGTTAGGTTGAGGGTGAGTGTGAGGGTCAGGGTTATGGCTTAGGGTTAGGGTGAGGGTTAGGGTTAGGGATTTGGTTAGGGTGAGGGTGAGGCTGAGGATTAGGGTTAGGTTTATGGTTAGGTTTAGGGTTAGGGTTACGGTTAGGGTTAGGGTTACAGTTAGGTTTAGGGTTAGGTTTAGGCTTAGGGTTAGGCTTAGGATTCGGCTGAGGGTGAGGGTGGGGTTGAGGATTAGGGTTAGGTTTAGTATTAGGGTTATTGTTTGTGTTATGTTTAGGGTTAAGTTGGAGCTGAGGGTGATTCTGATGGTGAGGGTTATGGTTATGTTTATAGTTAGGGTTAGTGTTAGTGTTAGGTTTAGGGTTAGGTTTAGAGTTATGGTGAGATTGAGGGTGAGGGTGAGGGTTAGGGTTAGGGTGAGATTTAGGGTGAGGTTTAGGGTTAGGTTTAGTGTTAGGGTTACGGGGAGGGGGAGGGTTAGGTTGAGGTTTACGGATAGGGTTAGATTTATTATTAGGGGTAGGGTGAGGGTGAGTGTGACAGTTAGGGTGAGGGCGATGCTTAGGCCTAGGTTTAGGCTGAGTGCGAAGGTGGGGGTGAGAATTAGGGTTAGGCTGATGGTTTGGGTTAGGGTGAGTGTTACTGTTAAGGTTAGGGTTAGAGTTACGGTGAGGGTGAGGGTGGGGGTGTGGAGTAGGGTTAGGGTTAGGGTATGGTTTAGGTTTAGGGTTAGGGTTAGTGTGAGGGTGAGGTTTAGGGTTAGATATAGTGTTATGAGGAGGGTTAGGGTGAGGGTTAGGGATAGGGTTAGTGTTAGAGTTAGGCTTAGGGTGCGGGTTAGTTTGAGGTTTAGGGTTAGGGTTATGGTTGTGGTTAGTGTGAGGGTTAGTTTTACGGTTAGGGTTAGTGTTAGGGTGAGGGTAAGTTTTACAGTGAGGGTTTGGGTTAGGATGAGGGTTATGGTTAGGGGGAGGGTTAGGATTAGGGTTAGGGTTATTGTTAGGGTTAGGTTTAGGGTTTTGGTTACGGTGAGGTTGAGGGTGACTTTTAGCGTTAGGGTTAGGGTAAGGTTTATGGTTTGGGTTAGGGTTAGAGTGATGGTTAGGATGATGGTGAGGTTTACAGTTAGTGTTAGAGTTAGGGTGAGGGTTAGGGTGAGGTTAAGGGTTAGGGTTAGTGTTAGGGTTAGGGTTAGGGTGAGAGTTAGGGATAGGGTTAGGGTTAGGGTTAGGTTAAGTTAAGGGTTAGGTTTAGGTTTTCCGTTATGGTGAGGGTCAGTTTTAGGATTAGGGTTAGGGTCAGTGTGAGGTTTATGGTTAGAATTAGGTTTAGGGTGAGGCTGTAGATTCGGGTTCGGGTTAGGTTTAGGGTTAGGATTAGGATTAGGGTTCGGTTACGGAGAGTGTGAGGCTTATGGTTAGGGTTAGGGTTAGCCTTAGGTTTAGGCTGAGGGTTTGCGTGAAGTTGAGGGTTAGGGTTATTCTGAGGGATAGGGTTATGGTTAGGGTGAGGTTTAGTGTTAGGGTTAGGGTTAGAGTTATGGTTTGGGTGAGGGTGAGGTTTAGGGGTAGAGTTAGTTTTAGGGTGAGGGTTAGGGTGAGTGTGAGGGTTATGGTGAGGGTTATGGTAGGGGTGATGGTAAGGGCAAACTTGAGGGTTAGGCTGAGGGTGAGGGTTATGGTAAGGTTGATGGTTAGGGTTAGGGTGAGTGTTAGGGTTAGGGTTAGAGTGAGAGTTAGGGTTTGGGTTAAGTTTAGGGTTAGAGTGAGGGTTAGGGTAAGGGTTAAGGTGAGGGTGAGGTTTAGGGTTAGGTTGAGGGCTAGGTTGAGGGTGAGGGTTAGGTTTAGGGTTAGGGTAAGCGCTAGGGTGAGGGTTAGGGTGAGGGTTAGGGTTAGGGATTGGGTTAGGTTTAGGATTAGGGTTAGTTTGAGGGTGAGTGTGAGGGTTAGGGTTAGGGTTAGGTTTAGAGTTAGGGTGAGTGTTAGGTTTAGGGTTTGGGTTAGGGTTAGGGTAGGTGTGAGGTTTAGGGTTTAGGTTAGGGTTAAGGTTAGAATGACGGTGAGGTTGAGGGTGCAGATGAGTGTGAGGGTTAGGGTTAGGTTTAGGGTGAGGCTTACGGTTAGGCATAGGGTTAGGTTAAGGGTGAGGGTGAGGTTTAGAGTTAGGGTGACTGTTAGAGTTAGGGTTATGTGGAGGGTTAGGATGAGGGTTAATGTTTGGACTAGGGTTAGGGTGATAGCTAGTTTGACGGTGAGGTTTAGGGTTAGGTTAGGGTGAGGTTTAGGGTTCGGGTTCGGGTTAGGATTAAGGTGAGGTTAAGGTTTAGGGTTAGAGTTAGGGTTAAGGTGAGGCTGAGGGTGAGGGTTAGGGTTAGTGTTAGGATTAGGATTAGTGTAAGGGTTAGGGTGACTGTGAGGGTTAGGGTTAGGTTTAGGCTTAGGCTTAGGGTTACACTGAGGGTGAGGGTGAGGTTTAGGTTTAGGATGAGAGTTAGGGTTCAGGTTAAGTTTAGGGTTAGGTTGAGGGTTAGGGTTAGGTTTACATTGATTGTGAGGGTTAGAGTTAGGGTTAGGGTGAGGTTTAGGGTTAGGGTTAGGGTGAGGGTTAGGATGAGGATTAGACTTAGAGTTAGGGTGAGGGTTAGGATGAGGTTAAGGGTTAAGGTAAATGTGAGGGTTAGGGTTAGGTTGAAGTTTAAGTTTAGGTTTAGGGTTAGGGTAATGGTTATGGTTAAGGTTAGGGTGAGGGTTAGGATAAGGATTAGGTTTAGGATTAGGGTTAGGGTGAGGGCTAGTGTGAGGGTGAGGGTTAGGGTTAGTGTTAGGGTCAGGTTTAGGGTTAGGGTTACGTTTATTTTGAGGGTTAGGATGAGGGTTAGGGTTACGGTAAGGGTGAGGGTTAGGGTTAGGGTGAGGGTGAGCGTTAGGGTTAGGTTTAGGGTTAGGGTGAGGGTGAGGGTTAGGGTTTGGGTTAGGGTTAGGGTTATTTTTAGGGTTACATTTAGGTGAGTTTGAGGGTTAGGGTTAGGGTTAAGTTGAGGTTTTTAGTGTTAGGGTTAGGGTTAGAGTTAGGGTTAGGGTGAAGGTAGGGTTAGTGTTACTGTGAGGTTTAGTGTTTGGGTTAGGCTATGGGTTACGGTGAGGGCTGTGGTTAGCGTGAGGGTTAGGATTAGGGTTAGGGTTTTTATTTGGGTTAGGTTTTGGGTTAAGTAACATTGAGGGTAAGGGTGAGCCTTAGGGTTTAGGGTTAGTGTGAGTTTTAGGTTTTGGGTTAGGGTTATAGTTAGGGTTAGGGTGAGGTTGAGGTTTAGAGTTAGAGTTAGGGTTAGGGTGAGGGTTAGGTTGAGGGCTTGGGTTAGGGTTAGTGTTAGGGTTAGAGTTAATGTTAGGGTGAGAGTTAGGTTGAGAGTGAGGTTTAGGTTTAGGGTTATGGGAAGGTTTAGGATGAGGGTTAGGGTTAGGATTAGGGTTAGGGTGAGTGCTAGTTTGAGGGTGAGGTTTAGTGTTAGGTTTAGGGTTAGGTTTAGGTTTAGGGTTAGGTTACGGTAAGGGTGAGGTTTAGGTTTGGAGTTAGGTTAAGGGTTAGGCTGAGGTTGAGGGTTAGGGTTAGTGTTAGAGTTAGTTTTAGGGTGAGGGTTAGGATTAGGATGAGGATGAGGGTGAGGATTAGGCTTAGGTTTAGGATTCGGATTAGGGTAAGGGTTAGGGTCAGTGTGATCGTTAGGGTTAGGGTTAGGGTTAGGTTTAGGGTTAGGCTGAGAGTGAGGGTGAGGGTTAGGGTTAGGGTGAAAGTTAGGGTTAGGTTTAGGGTGAGAGTTAGGGTTCGATTATATTTAGGGGTAGGGTGAGGGTTAGGGTTAGGATTAGGGTTAGAATGAGGGCTAGGGTGAGGGTGAGGGTTAGGGTTAGTGTTAGGATAAAGTTTAGGGTTAGGGTTAGGATTTGGGTTAGGGTTAGGTGAGGGTTAGTGTTACTGTGAGGATGAGGGTTAGGGTTAGGTTGAGGGTTAGGGTTAATATTATGGTTAGGGTGAGGGTGTGTGTTAGGTTTAGGTTTAGGGTTAGAGTTCGCTTTAGGGTTAGGATTAGTGTTATTGTTAGGGTTAGGGTCAGAGTTATGGTGAGGGTGAGGGTGAGGTTGAGGGTTAGGTTTAGGGTTAGAGTGAGGTTTAGGGTTAGGGTTAGGATTAGGTTTAGGATGAGGGGGCAGTTTAGGGTTAGATTTAGGGTTAGTTGTAGGGTTAGGTTGAGTGTTAATGTTAGGGTTAGTGTTAGGATTAAGGTTAGGGTGAGGTTTCGGTTGAGGATTAGTGTGAGGGTTAGTGTGAGGTTTAGGGTTTAGGCTGAGGTATAGGGTTAGGGTTAGGTTTAGGATTAATGTTAGTGTTAGGCTTAAGTTGAGGGTTAGGGTGAGGGTGAGGTTTAGGGTTAGGGTTAGGATTAGGATTAGGTTTAGGGTTAGGTTGAGGGATAGGATGAGGGTTAGGGTTAAGGATAGGGTTAGGCTTAGGTTTAGGCTGAGGGTGATGGTGAGGGTGAGGGTTAGGGTTAGTGTGACGGTTAGGGTCAGGTTTAGGGTGAGAGTTAGGGTTCGGGTTAAGTTTAGGGTTAGGGTGATGGTTAGGGTAATGGTTACATTGAGGGTGAGGGTTAGGGTTAGGTTGAGGGTTAGGGTTATGGTTAGTGTGAGGGTGAGGGTGAGAGTTAAGATTAGGGTTAGTCTGAGGGTTAGGATGAGTATTAGGGTTAGGATTAGGGTTAGGGTGAGGACTAGGGTGAGGGTGAGGTTTAGGGTTAAGGTTATGTGGAGGGTTAGGATGAGGGTTAGTGTTAGGATTAGGGTTAGTGTAATGGTCAGGGGTGGGTGAGGTTTAAGGTGAGGTTAGGGTGAGGTTTAGGGTTAGGGTTAGGGTTAGGGTGAGGCTGAGGGTGAGGGTTAGGTTTAGAATTAGCATTAGGGTAAGGGTTAGGGTGAGTGTGAATGTTAGGGTTAGGGTTAGGGTTAGGCTTAGGCTTACACTGAGGGTGAGGGTGAGGGTTAGGGATATGGTGAGAGTTAGGGTTCAGGTTAAGTTTAGGGTTAAGTTGAGGGTTAGGGTTAGGTTTACGTTGAGTGTGAGGGTTAGACTTAGGTTGAGGGTTAGGGTTAGGTTTAGGTTTTGGGTGAGGTTTAGGGTTAGGGTTAGGGTGAGGGTTAGGATGAGGATTAGGTTTATGATTAGGGTTAGGTTGAGGGCTAGGTTGAGGGTGAGGGTTAGGGTTAGTGTTAGGGTGAGGTTTAGGTTCATGGGTAGAGTTAGAGTGAGGGTTAGGATGAGGGTAAGGGTTACGATAAGGGTGAGGGTTAGGGTTAGGTTTAAGGTTAGGATGGGGGTGAGTGTTAGGATTAGGGTTAGGGTTAGGGTTATTGTTAGGGTTATGGTTATGGTGAGGGTGAGGGTGAGGGTTAGGGTTACGTTGAGGTTTTTAATGTTAGAGTTAGGGTTAGAGTTAGGGTTAGGGTGAGGTTAGGGTTAGGGTTAGTGTGAGTGTTAGTGTTTGGGTTAGAGTATGGGTTACGGTGAGGGTTCTGGTTAGGGTGAGGGTTAGCATGAGGGTTAGGTTTACAGTAAGTGTGAGGGTTAGGTTAGGGTGAGGGTTAAGTTTCGGTTTAGGGTTAGGGTGACTGTGAGGGTTAGGATTAAGGTTAAGGTTATTGTTAGGGTTACAGTTATGGTGAGGTTGAGGGTGAGGATTAGGGTTAGGGGTAGGTTGAGGTTTTTAGTGTTAGGGTTAAGGTTAGAGTTAGGGTTAGGGTGAGGTTAGGGTTAGGGTTAGTGTGAGGGTTAGTGTTTGGTAAGGGTATGGGTTACGGTGAGGGTTTTTGTAAGGGTGAGGGTTAGGATTAGGGTTATGGTTATTGTTAGGGTTATGTTTAGGGTTACAGTTACGGTGAGGGTAAGGGTAAGGGTTATGGTTTAGGGTTAAAGTGAGGTTTAGGGTTTGGGTAAGTTTTAAATTAGGGTTAGGGTGAGGGTGAGGTTTAGGGTTAGAGTTAGGCTTAGCGTGATGTTTAGGTTGAGGGTTAGGATTAGGGTTAGGGTTAGGGTTAGGGTGAGGGTTAGGTTGAGGGTGAGGGTTAGGATTAGGGTTATGGGGAGGGTTAGGATGATGGTTAGGGTTAGGATTAGGGTTTAGGCTGAGGGCTAGGTTGAGGGTGAGGTTTAGGGTTACGGTTAGGGTGAGGTTTAGGCTTAGGGTTAGGGTTAGTCTTAGGGTTAGGGTTAGGGTTAGGGTTATGGTGAGGGTTAGGGTTAGGGTTACGGTTAGGTTTAGGCTGAGGGTTCATGTGGGATTGAGGATTAGGGTTAGGGTTAGGGTTAGCGTTATTTTTAGTTTTATGGTTAGGGTGAAGTTTGCAGTGAGGGTGAGGCTGAGGGTGATGGTTATGTTTAGGGTTAGGGTTAGCGTTAGGGTTAGTTTTATTGTTAGGGTTAGGGTTAGAGTTACGGTGAGGTTGAGGGTGAGGGTTTGGGTTAGGGTTAGGGTGAGGTTTAGAGTAAGGTTTAGGGTTAGGTTTAAGGTGAGGTTGAGTTTTAGGTTTAGAGTTAGGGTTAGCGGGAGGGTTAGTGTGAGGTTTAGGTTTAGGGTTAGTGTTAGGGTTAGGGTGAGGGTGAGGGTTAGGTTGAGGTTTAGGGATAGGGTTAGGTTTAGGATTAGGGTTAGGGTGAGCATGAGTGTGAGGGTTAGGGTAAAGTTTAGGCTTAGGCTTAAGGATAGGCTGAGGGTGAGGGTGGGGTGAGGATTCGGGTTAGGGTGATGGTTAGGGTTAGGTGTAGTGATATTTTTTGGGTTAGGGTTAGAGTTATGGTGAGGGTGAGGGTGCGGTTGAGGTTTAGGGTTAGGGTTAGGGTGGGGTTTAGGGTTAGGGTTAGGGTTGGGATGAGGTTTAGGGTGAGGTTTAGGGTTAGATATAGGGTTAGGGTGATGGTTAGGGTGAGGGTTAGGGTTAGGTTTAGTGTTAGGGTTAGGGTGAGGATGAGGGTTAGCGTTAGGGTTAGGTATAGGGTAAGGCTGTGGTTTATGGTTAGGGTTAGAGTTATGGTGAGGGTGAGGGTGCAGAATGAGTGTGAGGGTTGTGGTTAAGTTTAGGGTTAGGCTTAGGGTTAGGCTTAGGTTTGGGCTAAGGGTGAGCTTGAGGTTTAGGGTTATTGTTTGGGTTAGAGTTAGGGTTATGGAGAGGGTTAGGATGAGGGTTAGTGTTAGGATTAGGGTTAGGGTAATGGCTACGGTGTGGGTGAGGTTTACGGTGAGGTTAGGGTGAGGCTTAGGGTTAGGGTTAGGGTTAGGGTGAGGGTGAGGGTAACCGTTAGGGTTCGGATTAAGATTGGGGTAAGGGTTAGGGTGAGTGTGAGGGTCAAGGTTAGGGTTAGCGTTAGGCTTAGGGTTACATTGAGCGTGAGCGTGAGGGTGAGGGTTAGGGGGAGAGTTAGGGTTCAGGTTGTTTCGAGTTAGGGTGAGGGTTAGGGTTAGGTTTACGTTGAGTGTGAGGGTTAGGGTTAGGTTGAGGATTAGGGGTAGGGTTTGGGTTAGGGTGAGGTTTAGGGTTAGGGTTAGGGTAAGTGTTAGGATGTGGGTTAGGGTTACGGTAAGGGTGAGGGTTAGGGTTAGGGTGAGTGTTAGGGTTAGGTTTAGGGTTAGGGTGAGGGTGAGGGTTAGGATTAGGGTTAGGGTTAGGGTTATTTTTAGGGTTACCGTTATGGTGAGGGTGAGGGTGAAGGTTGGGGTTAGGGTTAGGTTGAGGTTTTTAGTGTTAGGGTTAGGGTTAGAGTTAGGGATAGGGTGAGGTTAGTGTTAGGGTTACTGTGAGGGTTAGTGTTTGGGTTAGGTTATGGGTTACGGTGAGGGTTTTGGTTAGGGTGAGGGTTAGGATTAGGGTTAGGGTTATTGTTTGTGTTGGGTTTTGGTTTAAGGTAACGTTGAGAGAAAGGGTGAGCGTTAGGGTTTAGGGTTATGGTCAGGTTTAGGTTTTGGGTTAGGGTTAGAGTTAGGGTTAGGGTGAGGGTGAGGTTTAGAGTTAGAGTTAGGGTTAGGGTGAGGGTTATGTTGAGGGTTAGGGTTAGGGTTAGGGTTAGTGTTAGGGTTAGGGTTAAGTTTAGGGTTAGGGTTAGGTTGAGGGTGAGGTTTAGGATTAGGGTTATGGGGAGGGTTAGGATGAGGGTTAGTTTTAGGATTAGGGTTAGGGTGAGAGCTAGGTTGAGGGTGAGGTTTAGTGTTAGGTTTAGTGTAATGTTTAGGTTTAGGGTTAGTGTTAGAGTTAGGGCAAGGGTGAGGTTTAGGTTTAGAGTTAGGGTAAGCGTGGGGCTGAGTTTGAGGGTTAGGGTTAGGGTTAGTGTTTGAGTTAAGGTTAGGGTGAGGGTTAGGATTAGGGTGATTTTGAGGGTGAGGGTTAGGCTTAGGCTTAGGGTTAGGATTCGGATTAGGGCAAGGGTTAGGGTGAGTGTGATGTTTATGGTTAGGGTTAGGCTTAGGCTTAGGTTTGGGCTGAGAGTGAGGGTGAGGGTGAGGGTTAAGGTTACGGTGAATGTTAGGGTTAGTGTTAGCTTGAGAGTTAAGGTTCTATTATGTTTAGGGTTAGGATGAGGGATTGGGTTAGGATTGGGGTTAGGGTGAGTGCTAGGGTGAGGGTGAGAGTTAAAGTGAGCGTTAGGCTTAGGCTTAGGGTTAGGCTGAGCATGAGGTTGACGGTGAGGGTTAGGGTTAGGGTGATGGTGAGGTTTAAGTTTAGGTTGAGGGTTAGGATGAGGTTTAGGGTTAGGGTGACAGGGTGAGGATGATGGTACGGGTAATGGTGAGGTTTAGGCTGAGGTTGAGGGTTAAGATAAGGGTGAGGGTGAAGGTTAGAATTCGGTTTAGGGTGAGGGCTAGGGTGAGGGTGAGGGTTAGAGTTAAGGTTAGGATTAGGGTGAGGTTTAGGATTACGCTGAGGGTTAGGGTTAGTGTAAGATTTAGTGTGAGGGTTAGGGTTAGTGATAGGGTGAGGGTAAGTGTTAGGGTGAGGGTTAATGTTAGGGTGAAGGTTATGGTTAGGGTGAGGGTTAGGGTTAGGGTTATTGTTCGGGTTAGGGTTACGGTTACTGTGAGGTTGAGGGATAGGGTTAGGGTTAGGGTGAGGTTTAGTGTTAGGGTTAGGGTTAGAGTTAGGGTAAGTTTGAGGGTTAGGTTTAGGGTTAATGCTAGACTTAGGGTTACGGTGAGGGTTAGGGTGAGGGTGAGGTTTAGTCTAAGGGTTAGGATTAGGATTAGTGTAAGGGTTCGGATGAGTGTGAAGGTTAGGGTTAGGGTAAGGCTTAGGCTTAGGGTTAGGCTGAGAGTGAGGATGAGGGTGAGGGTTAGGGTTTGGGTGACGGTTAGGGTTAGGGTTAGGGTGAGATTTAAGGTTCGGTTAAGTATAGGGTTAGGGTGAGTTTGAGGGTTAGGATTAGGGTGAGGGTGAGGGCTAGGGTGAGTGTGAGGTTTAGAGTTAGGGTGAGGGTGAGGTTTAGGGTTAGGGGTAGGGTTAGGGTTAGGTTTAGGATGAGGCTGAGGTTTAGTGTTAGAGTTAGGGTTAAGGTGAGGCTGAGGCTGAGGGTTAGGGTTAGGGTTAATCTTGGAGTTAGCCTTACGGTGAGGGTTAGTGTGAGGGTGAGGGTAAGGCTTAGTGTTAGGATTACATATAGGGAAAGGTTTAGGGTGAGTTTGAGGGTTAGGATTAGGTTTAGGGTTAGGCTTAGGGTCAGGGTTATTGTGAGGGTGAGGGTGATGGTTAGGGTTAGGGTGAGAGTTAGGGGTAGGGTTAGGGTGAGATTTAGGGTTTGGGTTAAGTTTAGGGTTAGGGTGAAGGTTAGGGTTAGGGTTACAGTGAGGGTTAGGGTTAGGGTTAGGTTGAGGGTTAGGGTTAGGCTTAGGATTAGTGTGAGGGTTAGGGTTAGGGTTAGGGTGAGGTTTAGGATGAGGATTAGGGTTAATATTAGGGTTAGGGTGAGGGCTAGGGTGAGGGTGAGAGTTAGGGTTAGGGTTAGGGTGAGGTTTAGGGTTAGGGTTAAGGTGAGGTTTAGTATGAGTGTTAGGGTTACGGTGAGGGTGAGAGTTAGGTTTAGGGTGAGGGTTAGGGTTAGGTTTAGGGTTACAGTGAGGGTGCGTGTTATTGTTAGGGTTAGGGGTAGGGTTATGTTTATGGTGAGGGTGAGGGTTAGGGTTAGGTTTAGGGTGAGGTTTAGTGTTAGGGTTAGGGTTAGCGTTAGGCTTAGGCTGAGGGTGAGGTTTAGGTTTAGAGTTAGGGTAATGGTGAAGCTGAGGTTGAGGGTTGGGTTTAGGGTTAGTGTTAGAATTAGGGTTAGGGTGAGGGTTAGGGTGACGGTGAGGGTGAGAGTGAGGGTTAGGCTTAGGGTTAGGTTTAGGATTAGGGTAAGTGTTAGGGTGAGTCTTAGGGTTAGGGATAGGGTGAGGTTTAATATTAGGGTTATGGTTAGGGTTAGGATTAGGGTGAGGGTGAGGTTTAGGAGTAGGTTTAGGGTGAGTGTGAAGGGTAGGGTTAGGGTGAGTGTTAGGGTAGGGTTGACGGTAAGGGTAAAGGTGAGGGTTAGGCTGAGGGTGATGGTTATGGTAAGGGTGAGAGTTAGGTTTAGGGTGAGTGTTAGGGTAGGGTTGACGGTAAGGGTAAAGGTGAGGGTTAGGCTGAGGGTGATGGTTATGGTAAGGGTGAGAGTTAGGTTTAGGGTGAGTGTTAGGGTAGGGTTGACGGTAAGGGTAAAAGTGAGGGTTAGGTTGATGGTGAGGGTTATGGTAAGGGTGAGAGTTAGGTTTAGGGTGAGGGTTAGGGTTAGGGTTAGGGTGAGGGTGAGGTTTAGTGTTAGTGTTAAGTTTAGAGTTAGGGTTAGGGTGAGGGTGAGGTTTAGGTTTAGAGTTAGGGTAAGTGTGAGACTGAGGTTGAGGGTTGGGTTTAGGGTTAGTGTTAGAGTTAAGGTTAGGGTGAGGGTTAGGATGAATGTGAGGGTGAGGGTGAGTGTTAGGCTTAGGTTTAGGATTAGGATTAGGGTAAGAGTTAGGGTGAGTGTGAGGCTTAGGGTTAGAGTTAGGCTCAGGCTTAGTGTTAGGCTGAAGGTGAGGGTGAGGTTGAGGGTTAGGGTTAGGGTGAGCGTTAGGGTTAGGATTAGGGTAAGTGTTAGGGTGAATGTGAGGGTTAGGGTTAGGCTTAGGGTGAGAGTTAGGGGTAGTGTTAGGGTGAGAGTTAGGGTTCGGATTAAATTTAGGGTTATGGTGAGCGTTAGGGTTAGAGTTACAGTAAGGGTGAAGGTTACGGCTAGGTTGAGGGTTAGGGTTAGGCTGAGGATTAGGGTGAGGGTTAGGGTTAATATTAGGGTGAGGGTTAGGATGAGGATTAGGGTTAGGATTAGGGTTCGGTGAGGGCTAGGGTAAGGGTGAGGGTTAGGGTTAGGGTTAGGCTGAGGCTTAGGTTTAGGGTGAGGGTTAGTGTGTGGGTTTGGGTTAGGGTGAGGGTGAGGCTGAGGCTGAGGGTTAGGGTTAGGGTGAGGGCTAGGGTGAGGGTGAGTGTGATGGTTAGATTGAGGATTAGTGTTAGGTTTAGTGTGAGCTATAGGGTGAGGATGAGTTTTAGGGTTAGGGTTAGGGTTAGGATTAATGTTTGAGTTAGACGTCAGGTGAGGGTTAGGGTGAGGGTGAGGTTTAGGGTTAGCGTTAGGCTTAGTGTTAGGCTGAAGGTGAGGGTGAGGGTGAGGTTTAGGGTTAGGGTTAGTGTTATTTTTAGGGTTAAGGTGAGAGTTAGGATTCGGGTTAACTTTAGGGTTAGGGTGAGGGTTAGGGGAAGGGTTACATTGAGAGTGCGGGTTTTGGTTAGGTTGAGGGTTAGGGTTAGTGTTAGTGTTAGGGTGAGGATTAGGATGAGGGTTAGGGTTAGGATTAGGGTTAGGGTGAGGGCTAGGGTGAGGGTGAGTTTTAGGGTTAGGGTTAGGGCGAGGTTTAGGGTTAGGTTTAGGGTTAGGGTTAGGGTGAGTGTGAGGTTTAAGGTTAGAGTTAGGGTTAGGGTGAGGCTGAGGATGAAGGTAACTGTTAGGGTTAGTGTTAGAGTTAGGTTAATGGTGAGGGTTGGGTGAGGGTGAGGGGAAGGCTTAGTGTTAGGATTAGGATTAGGGTAAGAGTTAGGGTGAGTGTGAGGGTTAGGGTTATGGTTTAGGTTTAGTCTTAGGGTTAGGCTTAGTGTGAAGGTGAGGGTGAGGGTTAGGGTTAGGGTGAGACTTAGCGGTAGGTTTAGAGTGAGAGTTAGGGTTCGGATTAAATTTAGGGTTAAGGTGAGGGTTAGGGTTAAGTTTACAGTGAGGGTGGGTTTTAGGGTTAGGTTGAGGGTTTGGGTTAGGCTTAGGATTAGAGTGAGTGTTAGGGATAGTGTTAGGGTGAGGGTTAGGATGAGGATTAGGGTTAGGATTAGGGTTCGGGTGAGGGCTGGGGTGAGGGTGAGAGTTAGGATTAGGGTTAGGGTGAAGGTTAGGTTTAGGGTTAGGGTGAGGGTTAGTATGAGGGATGGGGTAGGATTATTGTTAGGGTGATGGCTAGGGTGAGGGTGAGGATAAGCATAAGGGTTAGGCTTAGGCTCAGGTTTAAGCTGAGCATGAGGTTGAGGGTGAGGGTTAGGATTATTGTGATGGTTAGGTTTATGGTTAGGGTGAGGATTATGATGAGGTTTAGGGTTAGGGTGAGGATTATGGTAAGGATGAAGTTGAGGTTTAGGCTGAGGTTGAGGATTAAGATAAGGGTGAGGGTTCGGATTAGGTTTAGGTTTAGGTTTAGGGTTAGTGTTAGTGTGAGGGTTTGATTGAGCATTAGGGTTAGGGTTAGGGTTAGTGTGAGCTTTATGGTGAGGATGAGGGTTAGGGTTAGGTTGAGGGTGAGGGTTAGAATTAGGATTAGTGTGAGGGCTAGGATGAGGATGAAGGTTAGAGTTAGGGTTAGGTTTAGGGTGAGGTTTAGGATTAGGGTGATGGTTAGGGTTAGTGTGAAGGTTAGGGTTAGGGTTAGGGTTAGTGTGAGGGTGAGGGTAAGTGTTAGGGTGAGGTTTAATGTTAGGGTGAGGGTTATGGTTAGGGTGAGTTTTAGGATTAGGGTTCGCGTTATTGTTAGTGTTAGGGTTAGTGTTACATTTACGGTTAGGGTGAGGGTGTGGGTAAGGGTTAAGTTTGGGGTGAGGTTTAGTGTTATTGTTAGGGTGAGGGTTAGGGTGAGGGTGAGGTTTAGGGGTAGAGTTAGGCTTAGGGTGAGGTTTAGGGTTAGGGTGAAGGTTAGGGTGGGGGTGACGGTAAATGTAAAGGTGAGGGTTAGGCTGAGGATGAGGGTTACAGTAAGGGTGAGGTTTAGGGTTAGGTTTAGGATTAGTTTTAGGTTTAGGGTGAGAGTGAGGGTTAGATTGAGGATTAGTGTTAGGGATAGTGTGAGGTTTAGGGTGAGGATGAGGATTAGGTTTAGGGTGAGGGCTAGGGTCAGGGTGAGGCCTAGGGTCAGGGTGAGGGTCAGGGATAGTGTTAGGCTGAGGTTTAGGTTTAGGGTGATGGTTAGTGTTAGTGTGAGCATTAGTGTTAACGTTAGGGTTAGTGTTAGAGTGAGGGTAAATGTTAGGGTGAGGGTGAGGGTTAGGGTGAGGGTTATGGTTAGGGTGAGGTTTACGGTTAAGGTTAGGTTTATTGTTAGTGTTAGGGTTAATGTTACACTGAGGGTGAGGGTTAGGGTTAGGTTTAGGGTTAGGATGAGGTTTAGGTTTAGGGTTAGGGTCAGAGTTAGGGTTAGGTTGAGGATGAGGTTTAGGGTTAGAGTTAGGGATAGTGTTAGGGTTAGGCTTAGGCTTAGGCTTAGGCTTAGGCTGAGGCGGAGCACGAGGGTGAGGGATAGGGTTAGGGTGAGGGTTAGGGTTAGGGTTAGTGTGAGATTTAGGATGAGGTTTAGGGTTAGGATTAGGTTTAGGGTGAGGACTAGGGTGAGGTTTAGAGTGAGGTTTAGGGATAGGTATAGGTTTAGGATTTGGTTTACGGTGAGGGTGAGTGTGAGGTTTATGGTTAGGGTTAGGGTTACCTTGAGGGTTAGGGTTAGGGTTAGGGTTAGGGTTAGGCTGAAGGTGAGGGTGGGTGTGAGGCTTAGGTTTAGGTTTAGGGTTAGGGTTATTTTTAGTGTCATGGTTAGGGTTAAGTTTGCAGTGAGGGTGAGGCTCAGGGTGAGGGTTATGTTTAGGGTTAGAATTAGGGTTAGGGTTAGTGTTATTGTTAGGGTTAGGTTTAGAGTTACAGTGAGGTTGAGGTTGAGGGTGAGGGTTAGGTTTAGGGTGAGGTTTAGGGTTAGGGTTAGGATTCGGGTTAGGGTTCGGGTGAGGTTTATGTTTAGAGTTAATGGGGAGGGTTAGGGGGAGGTTTAGGGTAAGGGTTAGTGTTAGGGTTAGGGTGTGGGTGAGGGTTAGGCTGAGGTTTAGGGATAGGGTTAGGGTTAGGATTAGGGTTAGGGTGAGCGTAAGTATGATGGTAAGGGTGAGGCTTAGGCTTAGGCTTATGGTTAGGCTGAGGGTGAGGGTGGGGGTGAGGATTAGGGTTAGGGTGATGGTTAAGGTTAGGTTTAGTGGTATTGTTAGGGTTAGGGTTCGAGTTATAGTGAAGGTGAGGGTGCGGGTGAGGGTTAGGGTTAGGGTTAGGGTTAGGGTCAGTGTGAGGTTTAGGGTTAGATATAGGGTTAGGGGGAGGGTTATGGTTAGGTTTAGAGTTAGGGTCACGGTGAGGGTGAGGTTTAGGTTCAGATATAGGATTTGGGGGAGGGTTAGGGTTAGCTTAGGGTTAGGTTTATAGTTAGGGTGAGGTTTACAGTTAGGGTTAGGGTTAGGGTTAGAGTTACTGTGAGGGTGAGGCTTAGGGTTATGGTTACGGTTAGGGTGAGGTTTAGGGTTAGGGTGAGGGTTAGATTTAGAATTACGGTGAGGGTGATTGTGCGGGTGAGTGTGAGGTTTAGGGCCAGAGTTAGGATGAGGGTGAGAATGAGGGTTAGGGTTAGGGTTAGTGTTAGAATTAGGGTTATGGTGAGGGTTAGGGTGAGGGTGAGGGTAAGGCTTAGTGTTAGAATTAGGATTAGGGTAAGGGTTAGGGTGAGTGTGAGGGTTAGGTTTAGGGTTAGGCTTAGGGTTAGGCTGAGTATGAAGTTGAGGGTGAGGGTTAGGGTTAGGGTTAGAGTTGGGGTTTGGTTGAGGGTGAGGTTTAGGGGTAGGGTTAGGGTCAGGGTGAGGGGTAGGGTAAGGGCGAGGGTTAGGGTGGGGGTGACGGCAAGGGTAAAGGTGAGGGTTAGGCTGAGGGTGATGGTTATGGTAAGGGTGAGGGTTAGGTTTAGGGTTAGGTTTAGGGTTAGTATGAGGTTTAGGATGAGAATGAGTGTTAGGGTTAGGGTGAGACTAGGGTGAGGGTGAGGGTGAGGGTTAGATTGAGGATTAGTGTTAGGGTTAGTGTGAGGTTTAGGGTGAGGATGAGGTTTAGGGTTAGGTTTAGGGTTACGATTAATGTTAGGGTTAGGCTTAAGGTGAGGGTTAGGGTGAGGGTGAGGTTTAGGGTTAGTGTTAGGATTAGGATTAGGGTTAGTGTTAGGGTGAGTGTGAGGGTTAGGGTTAGGGTTAGGTTTAGGCTTAGTTTTAGGCTGAAAGTGAGGGTGAGTGTGAGGGTTAGGATTAGGGTGAGTGTTAGGGTTAGGGTTAGGGTGAGAGTTAGGGTTCAGGTTAAGTTTAGGGTTAGGTTGAAGATTAGGGTAATGGTTACAGTGAGGGTGATGTTTAGGGTTAGGTTGAGAGTTAGGGTTAGGGTTAGTGTTAGGCTGAGGGTTAGGATGAGGATTAGGGTTAGGATTAGGGTTAGGGTGAGGGCTAGGGTGAGTGTGAGGTTTAGGGTTAGGGGTAGGGTGAGGGTGAGGTTTAGGGTTAGAGTTAGGCTTAGGGTGAGACTGAGGGTGAGCGTTAGGGTTAGGGTTAGGGTTAGAGTTAGGTTACAGTGAGGATTAAGGTGAGGGTGAGGGTAAGGCTTAGTGTTAGAGTTAGGATTAGGGTGTTAGGGTGAGTGTGAGGGTTAGGGTTAGGCTTAAGGCTAGGATGTGGGTGAGGGTGGGGGTGAGGATTAAGGTTAGGCTGATGGTTAGGGTTAGGGTGAGGGTTAGGATGAGGGTCCGGGTTAGGATTAGGCTTAGGGAGAGGGCTAGGGTAAGGATGAGGTTTAGGGTAAGGGTTAGGCTTAGGCTTAGGTTTAGGATGAGCATGAAGTTGAGGGTGAGTATTAGGCTTAGTGAGGGTGAGGGTGAGGGTTATGGTTATGGTGAGTTTTAGGGTTAGGGATAGGGTGAGGTATAGTGCTAGGGTTAGGTTTAGAGTTAGGGTTAGGTTGAGGGTGATGTTTAGGGGTAGGGTTAGGGTCAGGGTGAGGGGTAGGGTTAGGTTGAGGTTTAGGGTGGGGGTGACGGTAAGGGTAAAGGTGTGGGTTAGGATGAGTTTGAGGGTTATGTTAAGGGTGAGGGTTATGTTTAGGCGGAGGGTTAGGGTTAGGGTTAAGGTGAGTGTAAGTGTTAGTTTGAGGATTAGTTTTAGGGTTAGTGTGAGATTTAGGGTGAGGATGAGTGTTAGGGTAGGGTGAGGGCTAAGGTGAAGGTGAGGGTAAGGGGTAGATTGAGGATTAGTGTTAGGGTTAGTGTGAGGTTTAGGGTGAGGTTGAGGTTTAGGGTTAGGGTTAGGGTTAGGATTAATGTTAGGGTTAGGCTTAAGGTGACGGTTAGGGTTAGGCTGAGGTTTAGGGTTAGTGCTAGGATTAGGATTAGGCTTAGAGTTAGGGTGAATGTGAGGATTACGGTTAGGGTTAGTGTTAGGCTTAATGTTAGGCTGAAGCTGAGGGTGAGGGTGAGGGTTAGATTGAGGATTAGTTCTAGGGATAGTGTGAGGTTTAGTGTGAGGATGAGTTTTAGGCTTAGGGTTAGTGCTAGGATTAATGTTAGGGTTAGGTTTAAAGTGAGGGTTAGGGTGAGGGTGAGATTTAGGGTTAGTGTTAGGATTAGGATTAGGGGTAGGGTTAGGGTAAGTGTGAGGGTTAGGGTTAGGGTTAGGCTTAGTGTTAGGCTGAAGGTGAGGGTGAGGGTGAGGTTTAGGGTTATGGTGAGTTTTAGGGTTTGGGTTAGTGTTAGGGTAAGGGTTAGGATGAAGGTTAGCGTTAGGATTAGGGTTAGGGTGAGGGCTAGGGTGAGGTTGAGGTTAGGGTTTGGGGTAGTTTGAGGTTTAGGGTTAGGTTTAGGTTTAGGATTAGGGAGAGGCTGAGGTTTGGGGTTAGATTTAGGGTTAGGGTGAGACTGAGGGTGAGGGTTAGGGTTAGGGTTAATCTTAGAGTTAGCGTTACGGTGAGGGTTAGGGTGAGGGTGAGGGTAAGGCTTAGTGTTAGATTAGTATTACGGAAAGGGTTAGGGTTAGTGTGAGTGTTAGGATACAGGTTAGGGTTAGGCTTAGGGTTAGGCTTAGGGTGAGGGTGAGGGTGATGTTTAGGGTTAGAGTGAGAGTTAGGTATAGGGTTAGGGTATGAGTTAGGGTTTGGGTTAAGTTTATGGTTAGGGTGAAGGTTAGGGTTAGGGTTAGAGTGAGGGTGAGGGTTAGGGTTAGGTTGAGGGTTTGGGTTGGGCTTAAGATTAGGGTAAGTGTTAGGGTTAGGGTTAGGATGAGGGTTAGGATGAGGATTAGGCTTAGGATTAGGGTTAAGGTGAGGGCTAGGGTGAGGGTGAGAATTAGGGTTAGGGTTAGGGTGAGGTTTAGGGTTAGAGTTAGCATGAGGTTTAGGGTGAGGGTTAGGGTTACGGTGAGGGTGAGGGTTAGGGTTAGGGTGAGGGTTAGGGTTAGGATTAGGGTTACGGTGAGGCTGAAGGTTATTGTTAGGGTTAGGGTTAGGATTATGATTACAGTGTGGGTGAGGGTTAGGGTTAGGGTGAGGGTTAGGGTTAGGATTAGGGTTACGGTGAGGCTGAAGGTTATTGTTAGGGTTAGGGTTAGGATTATGATTACAGTGTGGGTGAGGGTTAGGGTTAGGGTTAGGGCGAGGTTTAGTGTTAGAGTTAGGGTTAGGGTGAGGGTGAGGTTTAAGTTTAGATTTAGGGTAAGGGTGAGGCTGAGGTTGAGTGTTGGGTTTAGGGTTAGTATTAGAGTTAGGTTTAGAGTGAGGTTTAGGGTGGGGGTGAGGGTGAGGGTTAGGCTTAAGTTTAGGATTAGGATTAGGGTAAGTGTTAGGGTGAGTGTGAGGGTTAGTGTTAGGCTTAGGCTTAGGCTTAGGGTTAGGCTGAGAGTGATGGTGAGGGTGAGGGTTAGGGTTAAGTTGAGGGTTAGGGTTAGGGTTAGGGTGAGTGTTAGGTTTCGCTTAAGTTTAGGGTTAGGGTTAGGGTTAGGGTAAGGGTGAGGGCTAGGGTGAGGGTGAGGTTCAGGGTTAGTGTTAGGGTAAAGTTTAGGGTTAGGGTTAGGGATTAGGATGAGGGTTAGGGTTAAGATTATGGTTACGGTGAGGGTGAATGTTAGGATTAGGGTTAGAGTTAGGGTTATGTTCAGGGTTAGGATTAGTGTTATTGTTAGGGTTAGAGTTAGAGTTATGGTGAGGATGAGGGTGAGGGTGAGGGTAAGCGTTAGGGTTAGCTTTAGGGTGAGGTTTAGGGTTAGGGTTAGCATTAGAGTTAGGGTGAGGGTTAAGTTTAGGGTTAGATTTAGGGTTAGTTGGAGGGTTAGGTCAAGCGTTAATGTTAGGGTTAGTGTTAGGGTTAAGGTTAAGGTGAGGGTTAGGTTGATGTTTAGGGTTATGTTTAGGGTTAGGATTAGAGTTAGGGTGAGGGTGAGTGTGAGGTTTAGGGTCAAGGTTACGCTTAGGCTTAGGTTTAGGCTGAGGGTGAGGGTGGGGGTGAGGATTAGGGTTAGCGTGATGGTTAGGGTTAGGGTTAGGGTGAGGGTTAGGATGAGGGTTAGGGTGGGGGTGAGGATTAGGGTTAGGTTGATGGTTAGGTTTAGGGTTAGGGTGAGGGTTAAGATGAGGTTTAGGGTTAGGATTAGGGTTAGAGTGAGGGCTAGGGTGAGGGTGAGGGTTAGGGAAAGGTTTAGGCTTAGGCTTAGGGTTAGGTTGAGCATGAGGTTGAGGGTGAGGGTTAGGGTTAGGGATAGGGTGTGGTTTAGTGTTAGGGGTAGTGTTAGAGTTAGGGTTAGGGTGAGGGTGAGGTTTAGGGGTTGGGTTAGGGTCAGGGTGAGGTGTAGGGTTAGGGTTAGGGTAAGTGTTGGGGTGACGGTAAGGGTAAAGGTGAGGTTTAGGCTGAGGGTGAGGGTTATGATAAGGGTGAGTGTTTGTTTAAGTGTGAGGGTTAGTGTTAAGTTTAGGATGAGGGTGAAGTTTAGATTGAGGATTAGTGTTAGGGTTACTGTGAGGTTTAGGGTGAGGATGAGGGTTAGGGTTAGGGTGAGGGCTAGGTTGAGATTGAGGGTGAGGGTTAGATGGAGGATTAGTGTTAAGGTTAGTGTGAGGTTTAGGGTGAGGTTAAGATTTAGGTTTAGGTTTAGGGTTAGGTTTAATGTTAGGGTGAGGCGTTAGGTGAGGGTTAAGGTAAGGGTGAGGTTTAGGGTTAGTGTTAGGACTAGGATTAGAGTTAGGGTTAGGGTGAGTGTGAGGGTTAGGGTTAGGCTTAGGCTTAGTGTTAGGCTGAAGGTGAGGGTGAGGTTGAGGTTTATGGTTTGGGTGAGTGTTAGGGTTAGTGTTAGGTTGATAGTTAGGGTTCAGGTTAAGTTAAGGGTTAGGGTGATGGTTAGGGTAAGGGTTACAGTGAGGGTGAGGGTTAGGGTTAGTTTGAGGGTTAGGGTTAGCGTTAGTGTTAGTCTTAAGGTGAGGGTGAGGGTGATGGTTAGTGTTAGTTTTAGGGTGAGGGTTAGGATGAGGTTTAGGGTTAGGATTAGGGTTAGGGTGAGGGCTAGGTTGAGGGTGAGGTTTAGGGTTAGGGTTAGGGTGAGATTTTTGGTTAGGTTTATCTTTAGGGTTAGGGTGAGGTTGAGGTTTAGTGTTAGAGTTAGGGTTAGGATGAGGCTGAGGGTTAGGGTGATGGTTAGGGTTAGTGTTAGAGAGGGTTACAGTGAGGATTAGTGTGAGTGTGAGGGGAAGGTTTTGTGTTAGGATTAGGATTAGGGTAAGTGTTGGGGTGAGTGAGGTTTAGGGTTAGGATTAGGTTTAGGCTTATGTTTACGCTTAGGGTGAGGGTGAGGGTGAGGGTTAGGGTTAGGGTGAGAGTTAGGAGTAGGTTTAGGGTGAGAGTTTGGGTTCAGGTTAAGTTTAGGGTTAGGGTGAAGGTTAGGTTTAGGGTTACAGTGAGGGTTAGGGTTAGGCTTAGGATTAGGATGAGGGTTAGGGTTAGTGTTAGGGTCAGGGTTAGGGTTCGGATTAGGGTTCGGCTGAGGGCTAGGTTGAGGGTGAGGGTTGGGATTAGTGTTTTGGTGAGGTTTAGGGTTAGGGTTAGGGTGAGGGTTAGGACATGGGTTAGGGTTACAGTGAGCATGAGTGTTAGGGTTAGGGTGAGGTTTAGGGTTAGTATTTGGGTTAGGGTGAGGGTGAGTTTTAGGATTATATTTAGGGTTAGGGGGAGGATTAGGTCAAGTGTTAGGGTTAGGGTTAGTATTAGGGTTAAGGTTAGGGTGAGGGTTAGGTTGAGGTTTAGGGTTAGGGTTAGGGTTAGGATTAGGATTAGCGATAGGGTATGTGAGGGTTAGGGTTAGGCTTAGGCTTAGAGTTAGGGTTATGCTGAGGGTGAGGGTGGGTGTGAGTGTTAGGGTTAGGGTGATGGTTAGCGTTAGCGTTAGGGTGAGGATTATAATGAGGGATAGGGTTAGGATTATTGTTAGGGGGAGGGCTAAGATGAGTGTGAGGGTAAGGATAAGGGTTAGGCTTAGGCTTAGGTTTCGGCTGAGCATGAGGTTGAGGGTGAGGGTTAGGGTTACGGTGATTGTTAGGTTTACGGTTAGGGTGAGGGTTAGGATGAGGTTTAGGGTTAGGGTGAGTATGATGGTAAGGGTAAAGCTGAGGTTTAGGCTGAGGGTGAGGATTAAGATAAAGGTGAGGGTTAGCATTAGATTTAGGATTAGGGTTAGGGTTAGGGTGAGGTTTTGATTGAACATTAGGGTTAGGTTTAGTGTTAGTGTGAGGTTTAGGGTGAGGATGAGGGTTAGGGTTAGGATGAGGGTGAGGATTAGAATTAGGGGTAGAGTGACGGCTAGAGTGAGGGTGAGGGTTAGAGATAGGGTTAGGGTTAGGGTGAGGTTTAGGATTAGGGTGAGGGTTAGGGTTAGTGTGAAGGTTAGGGTTTGGTTAGGGTTAGTGTTAGGTGAGGGTAAGTGTTAGGGTGAGGGTTAATGTTAGGGTGAGGGTTATGGTTAGGGTGAGGTTTAGAGGTCGGTTTAGGTTTATTGTTAGGGTTAGTGTTAGGGTTACGTTTACGGTGAGGGTGAGGGTGAGGGTTAGGCTTAGGGTTAAGGTGAGGTTTAGTGTTTGGTTTCAGGTTAGAGTTAGGATTAGTGTGAGGGTGAGGTTTAGGGGTAGAGTTAGGGCGAGGGTGAATGTTAGGGTTAGGGTGAGTTTTAGCGTGGGGGTGATGGTAAGGGTAAAGTTGAGGGTTAGGCTGAGTGTGAGGGTTACCTTAAGAGTGAGGGTTAGGGTTAGGGTGAGGGTTAGGTTTAGGGTCAGGTTTAGGGTGAGGGTTAGATTGAGGATTAGTGTTAGGGTTAGTGTGAGGTTTAGGGTGAGGATGAGGATTAGGTTTAGGGTGAGGTCTAGGGTGAGGGTGAGGGATAGGGTTAGTGTTAGGGTAAGGTTTAGGGTTAGGGTGATGCTTAGGGTTAGTGTGAGCATTAGTGTTACGTTAGGGTTAGTGTTAGGGTGAGGGTAAATGTTAGGGTGAGGATGAGGGTTAGGGTGAGGGTAATGGTTGAGGTGAGGTTTAGGGTTAGGGTTATTGTTAGGGTAAGGTTTAGGGTTACTGTTACAGTGAGAGTTAGGGTTAGGTTTAGGATGAGGTTTAGTTTTAGGGTTAGGGTTAGAGTTAGGGTTAGGGTGAGGGTGAGGTTTAGGGTTAGAGTTAGGGATAGTGTTAGGGTTAGGAATAGGATGAGGGTTAGGGTTAGGGTGAGTTTTAGTATGAGGTTTAGGGTTAGGATTAGGTTTAGGGTGAGGACTAGGGTGATGGTTAGGGAGAGGTTTAGGGATAGGTTTAGGTTTAGGATTTGGGTTAGGGTGAGGGTGAGTGTGAGTGTTAGGGTTAGGGTTAGGGTGAGGCTTAGGGTTAGGGTGAGGGATATTGTTAGGGTTTGGATTAGGGTTAGGATGAGGCTGAGGATTAGGGTTAGGTTTAGGTTTAGGTTTAGTGTTTAAATTAGGTTTAGGATTAGTGTTAGTGTTAATGTTATGGTTAGGGTTACCTTGAGGGTTAGGTTTAGGGTTAGGGTTAGGGTTACGCTAAGGATGAGGTGGGAGTGAGGATTAGGGTTAGGGTTAGGGTTAGGGTTATTGTTAGTGTTATGGTTAGTGTTAAGTTTGGGGTGAGGGTGAGGCTGAGGGTGAGGGTTATGTTTAGGTTTAGGATTAGGGTTAGGGTTAGTGTTATTGTTAGTGTTAGGGTTAGAGTTACAGTGAGGTTAAGGTTGAGGGTCAGGGTTAGGTTTAGGGTGAAGTTAAGGATTATAGTTAGGGTTAGGGTTAGGGTGAGGGTGAGGGTGTGGTTCAGGGTTAGAGTTAGTTTAGGGGGAGGGTTAGAGTGACGTTTAGTGTTAGGGTTAGTTTTAGGGTTAGGGTGAGGGTGAGGGTTAGGTTGAGGTTTAGGGATAGGTTTAGGGTTAGGATTAGAGTTAGGGTGAGCATGAGTATGAGGGTTAGGGTGAGGCTTAGGCTTAGGATTAGGCTGGGGGTGAGGGTGGGGGTGAGGATTAGGGTGAGGGTGATGGTTGGAGTTAGGGTTAGTGTTATTGTTAGGGTTAGGGTTCGAGTTTCAGTGAAGGTGTGAGTGCTGGTGTGGGTTAGTTTTAGGGTTAGTGTTAGGCTTAGTGTTAGGCTCAGCATAAAGTTGAGTGTGAGGATTATTTTTAGGGATAGGGTGAGGTTTAGTGTTATGGTTAGGGTTAGAGTTAGGGTTAGGTTGAGGGTGAGGTTTAAGGGTAAGCTTAGGTTCAGGGTGAGGGTTAGGGTTAGGCTTAGGGTGAGGGTTAGACTGAGGATTAGTGTTAGGGTTAGTGTGAGGTTTAGGTTGAGGATGAGGTTTAGGGTTAGGGTTAGGTTTAGGATTAATGTTAGGGTTAGGTTTAAGGTGAGGGTTAGGGTGAGGGGGAGGTTTAGGGTTAGAGTTATGGTTAGGATTAGGGTTAGGGTTAGTGTGAGCGTGAGGGTTAGATTTAGGGTTAGGGTGAGGTGAGGGTGAGGGTTAGGGTAAGGGTGAGTGTTAGGGTTAGGTTTAGGGTGAGGGTTAGTGTTCGGGTTAAGTTCAGTGTGAGGATGAGAGTTAGGGTTAGGTTGAGGGTTAGGGTGAGGTTTAGGGTTAGGATTAGGGTGAGGTTTAGGGTTAGGTTTAGGGTTAGGGTTAGCGTTATGATGAGGGTTCGATTGGGGTTTAGGTTTCTGGTTAGGGTTTGTGTTACGTTTAGTGTGAAGATGAAGGTTAGGGTTAGGGTGAGGATGAGGGTTAGAATTAGGGTTAGGGTGAGGGCTAGGTTGAGGGTTAGGATTAGGGTGAGACTGGGGGTGAGGATTAGGGTTAGGGTTAGGGTTATTGTTAGGGTGAGGGTGAGTTTTAGGGTTAGAGTTAGGTTTTGGGGGAGGGTTAGGGTGAGTTTTAAGGTTAGGGTTAGTGTCAGTGTTAGGGTCAGGGTGAGGGTTAGTTTGAGGTTTAGGGATAGGTTTAGGGTTAGGATTAGAGTTAGGGTGAGCATGAGTATGAGGGTTAGGGTGAGGCTTAGGCTTAGGTTTAGGCTGAGGGTGATGGTGGTTGTGAGGATTAGGGTTAAGGTGATTGTTAGGTTTAGGGTTAGTGTTATTGTTAGGGTTAGGGTGTGAGTTTCAGTGAGGGTTCGGGTTCGGGTGAGAGTTAGTTTTAGGGTTAGGGTGGGGTTTAGGGTTAGGGTTAGGTTTAGGGTGAGGGTGAGGTTTAGTGTTAGATATAGGGTTAGGGGTAGGTTTAGGGTGAGGGTAAGGGTTAGGGTTAGTGTTAGGGTGAGGGTGAGGGTTAAACTTAGGGTTAAGGTGAGGCTTAGGGTGAGGTTTAGGATTAGGGTTAGGATTAGGATTACTGTAACGATTAGGTTGAGTGTGAGTGTTAGGGTTTTGGTTAGGGTTAGGCTTAGGGATACACTGCGGGTGAGGGTGAGTGTTAGGTTTAGGGTGAGGGTTAGGTTTAGGGTTAGGGTGAGAGTTAGTGTTCAGGTTAAGTTTTGGGTTAGGGTGAAGGTTAGGGTTACATTGAGGTGAGGTTTAGGGTTAGGTTGTTGGTTAGGGTTAGGGTTAGGATGAGGTTTAGGTTTAGGGTTAGTGTGAGGCTTAGGATGAATATTAGGGTTAGGATTAGGGTTAGGGTGAGGGCTAGTGTGAGTGTTAGGGTTACATTAAGGTGAGAGTTAGGGTTAGGGTGAGGGTTAGTGTTAGGATTAGGGTTAGGTTGAGGGTGAGGGTTCAGATTAGGGTTAGGGTTAAGGTTATTATTGGAGTTAGGGTTAGGGTTATGGTGAGGGTGAAGGTGAGGGTTAGGGTTATGGTTATGTTGAGGTTTAGGGTTAGAGTTAGTGTTAGGGTGAGGGTGAGGTTTAGGGTTAGAGCTAGGTTTAGAGTGAGGGTTAGGTTTAGATTTAGTGTTAGGGTTAGTGTTAGGGGAAGGGTATGGGTTATTGTTAGGGTTATGGATAGGATTATTGTTAGGGTGAGGGTGAGTGTGTGTTTTAGGGTTAGGTTTAGGGTTAGGCTTAGGGTGAGGCTGAGGTTGAGGTTGAGGGTGAGGGTTAGGGTTAGGGTGAGGGTTAGGGTTAGGTTTAGTGGCAGGGTTAGGATGAGTGTCAGGTTTAGGATTCGGGTTAAGGTAAGGGCTAGGGTGAGGATGAGGTTTAGGGTTAGGTTTAGGCTTAGGTTTAGCTTTAGGGTTAGGGTGAGGGATAGGGTGAGGTTGAGGTTGAGGTTGAGGGTGAGGGTTAGGGTTAGGGTGAGGGTTAGGGTTAGGTTTAGTGGCAGGGTTAGGATGAGTGTCAGGTTTAGGATTCGGGTTAAGGTAAGGGCTAGGGTGAGGATGAGGTTTAGGGTTAGGTTTAGGCTTAGGTTTAGCTTTAGGGTTAGGGTGAGGAATAGGGTGAGGTTGAGGTTTAGGGTTAGAGTTAGGGTTAGGGTGAGGCAGAGGGTGAGGGTTAAGTTTAGGGTTTGAGTTAGGGTTAGAGTCAGGGTTAGGGTGAGGGTTAGGGTCAGGGTTAGGGTGAGGGTGAGGGTTAGAGTTATGGTTAGGATTACGTTTAGTGTTAGGGTGAGTGTGAGGGTTAGGTTTAAGTTTAGGTTTAGGACTAAGGTTAGGCTGAGGGTGAGGGTGAGGGATAGGGTTAGGGTGAGGGTTAGGTTTAGGGTTATGGGGATGTTTAGGATGAGGTTTAGGGTTAGGATTACGGTTAGGGTGAGGGTGAGGTTTAGGGTTAGGGTTAGGGTGAGGTTTAGGGTTAGGTTTAGGGTTAGGGTGAGGGTGAGGTTTAGGGTTAGATTTATGGTAAGGTTGAGGCTGAAGTTCAGGGTTAGTGTTAGGGTTAGAGTTACAGTTAGAATTAGGGTGAGGGTTAGGCTGAGTGTGAGGGTCAGGGTGAGGGTTAGGGTTAGGGTTAGGGTTAGGTTTAGGTTTAGGGTGAGAGTTAAGGATTGGTTAAATTTAGGGTTAGTGTGAGGATTAGCATTAGGGTGAGGGCTATGGTGTGGGTGAGAGTTACGTTTAGTGTTATGGTAAGGTTTAGGCTTAGTATTAGGGTTAGGGTGAGGGTTGGGATGGGGGTTAGTGTTACGGCGAGGGTGAGGGTTAGGGTTAGAGTGACGGTTAGGGTTAGAATTAGGGTTATGGTGAAGGTGAGTGTTATTGTTAAGGTTAGGTTTAGGGTTGGGGTTACGGTGAGATTGAGGTTTAGGGTTAGGGTAAGGGTGAGGTTTAGTGTTAGGGTTAGGGTTAGAGTTAGGTTTAGGGTGAGGGTGAGGTTTAGGGTTAGAGTTAGGGTAAGGATGAGGCTGAGGTTGAGGGTTAGAGTTAGGGTAAGGGTGAGGCTGAGGTTGAGGGTTAGGTTTAGGCTTAGGGATAGGTTTAGGATTAGGGTAAGGGTTAGGGTGAGTGTGAGGTTTAGGTTTAGGTTTAGGTTTAGGCTTAGGCTTAGGGTTAGGCTGAGAGTCATGGTGAGGGTGAGGGTTAGGGTTAGGTTGAGGGTTAATGTTAGGGTTAGGGTGAGAGTGAGGGTTCTGTTAAAGTTAGGGTTAGAGTGAGGGATAAGGTAAGGATCAGGGTTAGGGTGAGGGCTAGGGTGGGGGTGAGGATTAGGGTTAGTGTTAGGGTAATGTTTAGGGTTAGGGGTAGGTTTTGCATTAGGGTTAGGATGAGGGTTAAGGTTAACATTATGGTTAGGGTGAGGGTGATTGTTAGGATTAGGGTTAGGGTTAGGGTTAGGTTTAGGGTTAGGATTCGTGTTATTGTTAGAGTTAGGGTTAGAGTAATGGTGAGTGTGAGGGTGAGGGTTAGGTTGAGGTTTAGGGATAGGGTTAGGGTTAGGGTTAGGATTAGGGTTAGGCTGAGGGTCAGTGTGAGGTTTAGGGTTAGGTTTAGGCTTAGGCATTGTGTTAGGCTGAGGGTGAGGGTGGGGGTCAGTATTAGGGTTAGGGTGATGGTTAGGGTTAGGGTTAAGGTGAGTGTTAGGATGAGGGGTTGGGTCAGCATTAGGGTTAGGTTGAGGGCTAGGTTGAGGGTGAGGGTTAGGTTAATGGTTAGGCTTAGGCTTAGGGTTAGGGTGAGCATGAGGTTGAGGGTGAGGGTTAGGTTTAGGGATAGCATGAGGTTTAGTGTTAGGGTTAGGGTTAGAGTTAGGGTTAGTGTGAGGTTGAGGTTTAGGTGTAGGTTTAGGGTCAGGGTGAGGGGTAGGTTTAGGGTGAGGGTTAGGGTGGGGGTGACGGTAAGTGTAAAGGTGAGGGTTAGGCTGAGGATGAGGGTTATGGTAAGGGTGAGGGTTACGTTTAGGGTGATGTTTAGGGTTAGGGTTAGGGTGAGGGTGAGGGTTAGATTCAGGATTAGTGTTAGGTTTAGTGTGAGGTTTAGGGTGAGGATGAGTGTTAGTGTTAGGATGAGGGCTAGGGTGAAGGTGAGGGTGAGGGTTAGATTGAGGATTAGTGTGAGGGTTAGTGTGAGGTTTTGGGTGAAGATGAGGTTTAGGGTTAGGGTTAGGTTTAGGATTAATGTTAGGGTTAGGCATAAATTGAGGGTTAAGGTGAGGGTGAGGTTTAAGGTTAGTGTTAGGATTAGGATTAGCATTATGGTTAGGGTGAGTGTGAGGGTTAGGCATAGGGTTAGGGTTAGGGGTAGTGTTAGGCTGAAGGTGAGGGTAAGTTTGAAGGTTAGGGTTAGGGGGAGGGTTATGTTTAGGATTAGGGTGAGAGTTTGGTTTCAGTTTAAGTTTAGGGATAGGGTGAGGGTGAGGGTAAGGGTTAAATTGAGGGTGAGGGTTAGGGTTAGGTTGAGGGTTAGGGTTAGGGTTAGGGTTAGGTTGAGGGTTAGGTTTAGGGTTAGATTTAGGGTGAGGTTGAGGGTGAGGGTTAGGGTTAGTGTTAGGGTGAGGGTTAGGATGAGGGTTAGGGTTAGGATTAGGTTTAGGGTGAGGGTTAGGGTGAGGATGAGGTTTAGGTTTAGGGTTAGGGTGAGGTTTTGGGTTAGGTTTAGGGTTAGGGTTAGGGTGAGGGTGAGGTTTAGGCTTAGACTTAGGGTTAACGTGAGGCTGAGGGTGAAGTTTAGGATTAGGGTTAGGATTATGGTTTGGGTAAGCATTAGGGTGCGTGTGAGGGTTAAGGATAGGGTTAGGATTAGGCTAAGCATTACACTGAGGGTGAGGGAGAAGGTGAGCTTTAGGGTTAGGCTTAGGATTAGGGCTAGCTTTAGGGTTAGAGTTAGGGTTCAGGTTAAGTTTAGGGTTAGTGTGAGGGTTAGGGTGAGGGTTAGGATGAGGATTAGAGTTAAGATTTGGGTTATGTTGAGGGCTAGGGTGAGGGTGAGGTTTAGGGTTAGTGTTAGGGTGAGGTTTAGGTTTAGGTTTAGGGTTAGAGTGATGGTTAGGGTGAGGGTTAGGGTTACAGTAAGGGTGAGGGTTAGGGTGAGGGTGAGGGTTAGGATTAGGGGTAGGGTTAGGGTTATTGTTTGGTTTACTGTGAGGGTTACGGTGAGGGCTAGAGTTAACGTTAGGGTTAGGTTTAGGCTTAGGCTGATGGTGAGATTGGGGGTGGTGGTGAGGATTAGGATTAGGGTTATGGTTAGGGTTACTGTGATTGTTATGGTTAGGGATAAGTTTGCGGTGAGGGTGAGGCTGAGGGTGAGGGTTATGGTTATGGTTAGTGTTAGCCTTAGTGTTATTGTTAGGGTTAGGGTTATAGTTACGGTGAGATTGAGGGTGAGGGTGAGGGTTAGGTTTAGGGTGAGGGTTAGGGTTTGGGTTAGGGTTAGAGTTAGTGTTAGTGTGAGGGTGAAGTTTAGGATTAGAATTAAGCTTAGAGTGAGGGTTAGGGTTAGTGTTAGGGTTAGCTTTAGAGTGAGAGTTAGGGGGAGGGTTTGGGTTAGGGTTAGGGTTAGGGATAGGATTAGGGATAGGTCGAGGGTGAGTGTGTGTGTTAGGGTTAGGTTTAGGTTTAGGTTTAAGGATATGCTGAGGTTGATGTTGAGGGTGAGGGTTAGGGTTAAGTTGAGTGTTAGGGTTAGGGTTAGGGGGAGGGTTAGGATGAGGGTTAGGGTTAGGATTAGGGTTAAGGTAAGGGCTAGGGTGAGGGTGAGGTTTAGGGTTAGGTTTCGGTTGAGGTTTAGGGTTAGCGTTAGGGTTAGTGTTAGGGTGAGTGTGAATTTTAGGGTTATAGTTAGGGTTAGGGTGAGGCTGAGGGTGAGGGTTAGGTTTAGGGTTAGTGTTAGGGTTAGGGTTAGGTTTAGTTGAGGTTTAGAGTGAGGGTGAGCTTTAGGGTTGGGGTTAGGATTAAGATTAGGATTAGGGTTAGGGTGAGTCTGAGGGTTAGGGTTAGGTTTAGGGTTAGGATTAAGTTTAGGCTGAGAGTGAGGGTTAGGTTGAGGGTTAGGGTTAGGGTGAGATTTAGGTTTAGGTTTATGGGGAGGTTTAGGATGAATGTTAGTGTTAAGATTAGTGTTAGGGTGAGGGCTAGGGTGAGGGTGAGGTTTAGTTTTAGGGATACGGTGAGGTTGAAGGTTAGGGTTAGGGTTAGGTTTAGGGTGAGTTTGAGGTTTAGGGTTAGAGTTAGGGTAAGGTTGAGGCTGAGGGTGAGGGTTAGGTTTAGGGTTAGTGTTAGAGTTAGGGTTAAGGTGAGGGTTAGGATGAGGGTGAGGGTTAGGCTTAGTGTTAGGATTAAGATTAGGGTAAGTGTTAGGGTGAGTGTGAGGGTTAGAGTTAGGGTTAGGCTTAGGCTTAGGGTTAGGCTGAGAGTGAGGGTGAGTGTGAGGGTAAGGGTTTGGGTGACGGTTAGGGTTAGGTTTAGTGTGAGAGTTAGGGTTTGATTAATTTTAGGGTTAGGTTGAGGGTTAGGGTTAGGATTAGTATTAGGGTGAGTGCTAGGGTGAGGGTGAGGGTTAGGGTTAGGGTTAGGGTGAGGTTTAGAGTTAGGATTAGGGTTTGGGTTAGGGTTAGGATGAGGGTTAGGGTTACGGTGAGGGTGAGGGTTAGGGTTAGGTTGAGGGTTAGGGTTACGATTATGGTTAGGGTGATGGTGAGTGTTAGGATTAGGGTTAGGATGAGGGCTAGGGTGAGGGTGAGTGTTAGAGTTAGTGTTAGGTTTAGGGTGGGGTTTAGGATTAGAGTGGGTGTTAGGGTTAGTGCCAGGGTTAGTGTTAGGTTTAGGGTTAGTGTTAGGATGAGTGTAATTGTTAGGGTGAGGGTTAATGTTAGGGTGAGGATTATTGTTAGGGTAAGGGTTAGGGTTACGGTTACGGTTATTGTTAGGGTTAGGTTTAGGGTTACGATTACGGTGAGGGTGAGGGTGAGGGTTAGGTTTAAGTTTAGGGTGAGGTTTAGTGTTAGGGTTAGTTTTAGAGTTAGGGTTAGGGTGAGGGTGAGGTTTAGGGGTAGAGTTAGGGTTAGGGTGATGGTTAGGGTTAGGGTTAGTGTTATTGTTAGGGTTAAGTTACGATTTATGGTGAAGGTGATGGTGCGGTTGAGGGTTAGGGTTAGGGTTAGGGTGGGGTTAAGGGTTAGGGTTAGGATTAGGGTGAGGGTGAGGTTTAGGGTTAGATATAGGGTTAGGGGGAGGCTTAGGGGGAGGGTTAGTGTTAGGGTTAGTATTAGGGATAGGGTGAGGGTGAGGGTGAGGGTTAGGTTTAGGGTTAGGGTGAGCCTGAGGTTTAGGGTTAGGGTTAGGGTTAAGGTTAGAATTATGGAGAGGGTGAGGGTTCGGGTGAGTGTGAGGGAAAGATTTAAGTTTAGGGTTAGGCTTAGGGTTAGGTTTAAGGTTAGGCTGACGCGAGGGTGATGGTGCGGGTTAGGGTTAGGGTGAGGGTTAGGGTTAGGGTTATGGGGAGCGTTAGGATGAGCGTTAGGTTTAGGATTAGTTTTAGGGTGATGGTTAGTGTGAGGGTGATTGTTAGGGTTAGGGTTAAGGTGAGGCTTAGGGTGAGGTTTAGGATTAGGGTTAGGATTAAGATTAGAGATTTAGGGTTACTGTTAGGGTTAAGGTTAGGGTGAGGGTTAGGTTGAGGTTTAGGGTTAGGATTAGTTTTAGGGTTAGGATTAGGGTTAGGGTTAGTTTTAGTGTTAAGGGATAGGGTTAAGGTTAGCCTTAGGCTTAGTGTTAGGCTGAGGGTGAGGGTGGGGGTGAGGATTAGGGTTAGGGTGATGGTTAGGGTTAGGGTTAGGTTGAGGATTAGCATTAGGATTAGGGTTAGGGTGAGGGCTAGGGTGAGGATGAGGGTTATTGTAAGGGTTACTCTTAGTCTTAGGGTTATGCTTAGCATGAGGTTGAGGGTGAGGGTTAGTGTTAGGGTGAGGGTTATGGTTAGGGTGAGGGTTATGGTTATGGTTACGGTTATTGTTAGGGTTAGGGTTAGGGTTACGATTACAGTGAGGTTGAGGGTTAGCGTTAGGTTTAGGGTGAGGTTTAGTGTTAGGGTTAGGGTTAGAGTTAGGGTTAGGGTTAGGGTGAGGTTTAAGGGTAGGATTAGGGTCAGGGTGAGGGGTAGGGTTAGGGTGAGTTTTAGGGTGGGGGTGACGGTAAGGATAAAGGTGAGGGTTTGGCTGAATGTGAGGGTTATGGTAAGGGTGAGGGTTAGGTTTGGGGTAATGTTTCGTGTTAGGGTTAGGGTGAAGGTGAGGGTTAGATTGAGGATTAGTGTTAGGGTTAGTGTGAGGTTTAGGGTGAGGATGAGGGTTAGGGTTAGGGTTAGTGTTAGGCTTAATGTTAGGGTTAGGCTTAAGGTGAGGGTTAGGTGAGGGTGAGGTTTAGGGTTAGTGTTAGGATTAGGATTAGGGTTATGGTGAGGGTTAGTGTGAGGTTTATGGTTAGGGTTAGGTTTAGGCCTAGTTTTAGGCTGAAAGTGAGAGTGAGGGAGGAGGATTAGGGTTTGGGTGAGGGTTAGGGTTAGAGTTAGGCTGAGAGTTAAGGTTCGGGTTAAGTTTTGGGTTAGGGTGAGTGTTAGAGTAAGGGTTACAGTGAGGGTGAGGGTTAGGGTTAGCTTGAGGGTTAGGATTAGGGTTAGGGTGAGGGCTGTGGTGAGGGTAAGGTTTACGGTTAGGGTTAAGTTGAGGTTTAAATTTAGGTTTAAGGGTAAGGTTAGGGTAAGGGTGAGGGTGATATTTAGGGATAGAGTTAGGGTTAAGGTGAGGTTTAGGTTGAGGGTTAGGTTTAGGGTTAGTGTTAGATTAAGGTTTAGGTTTAGGGTTATGGTTAGGGTGAGGGTTAGCTTGAGGGTTAGGGTTACGGTGAGGGTGAGGGTTAGGGTTATGGTGAGGGTTAGGTTTAGATTTAGGGTTAGGGTGAGGGGGAGTGTTAGGAATAGGGTTAGGGTGAGAGTTAGGCTTAGGTTTCGGTTGAGGGTGAGGGTGAGGGTTAGGGTTAAATTTAGGGTGAGGGTTAGGATGAGGATTAGGGTTAGGATTAGGGTTAGGGTGAGGGTAAGTGTTAGGGTTAGTGTTTGGGTGAGGTTTAGGGTTAGGGTTAGGGTGAGGGTTAGGATGAGGGTTAGAGTTATGGTGAGTGTGAGTTTTAGGGTTAGGGTTAGGGTTAGGGTTAGGATTAGTGTTACGGTGAGGGTGAGGGTTATTGTTAGGGTTAGGCTTAGGGTTAAGGTTAAGTTGAGGATGAGGGTTATGTTTAGGGTCAATTTGAGGTTTAGTGTTAGGGTTAGGGTTAGAGTTATGGTTAGGGTTCGGGTGAGGTTTAGGATTAAAGTTAGGGTAAGTGTGAGGCTTAGGTTGAGGTTTATGTTTAGGGTTAGTGTTAGAGTTAGGTTTAGGGTGAGGGTTAAGGTGAGGGTGAGGCTTAGGCTTAGGTTTACGTTTAAGATTAGGGTAAGGGTTATGGTGAGTGTGAGAGTTAAGTTTAGGATTAGGCTTAGGGTTAGGCTGAGAGTGAGGGTGAGGGTGAATGTTAGGGTTTTGGTGAGGGTTAGGGTTAGTGTTAGCGTGAGAGTTAGGGTTTGGTTAAGTTTAGGGTTAGGGTGAGGGTTACGGTTAAAATTAGGATAAGGGTGAGGGTTAGAGTTAGGGTTTGGGTGAGGGTGAGTGTTAGGGTTAGGCTTAGGGTGTGGTTTAGTATTAGGGTGAGGGTTAGGGTTAGTGTGAGTGTTAGGGTTAGGGTTAGGGTTAGGGTTTGGGTTAAGGTTAGGGTTAGGGTTAGGTTTAGTTTTAGGGTTAGATTTAGGGTAGGGTTAGAGTTAGGGTTAGGGTTATTTTTAGTTTTAGGTTTAGGATGAGGTTTACGTTTAGGGTTAGGTTTAGAGTTAGGGTTTGGATGAGGGTGAGGTTTAGGTTTAGAGTTAGTGTTAGGTTTAGGGTTAGGCCGAAGCTGAGGGTTAGGGTTAGGGTTAGACTGTGGCTTAGGCTTCTGCCCAGCATGTGGGTGAGCGATAGGTTTAGGTTTAGGGTGAGGGTTAAAGTTAGGGTTAGGCTGAGGGTTAGGATGAGATTTACGGTTAGGAATAGGGTTAGGGTAGGGGCTTGGTTGAGGGTTAGGGTAAGGGTTAAGGTTAGGGATAGGGTTAGGTTTAGGATAAGGGTTAGGATGAGGGTGAGTGTGAGGATTAGGGTTAGGGTTAGGGTTAGGCTTAGGGTTAGGGTGAGGTTTAGGGTTAGGGTTTGGTTAGGGTGAGGGTGAGGCTGAGGATTAGTTTTAGGTTTCGCGATAGGTTTAGGGTTAGGGTTAGTGTTAGTGTAAGGGTTAGGCTTACAATGAAGTTTAGGGTTATGGATAGGGTTATGGTTAGGTTTAGGGTTAGTGTTATTGTTAGGGTTAGAGTTACGGTGAAGTTGAGGGTGAGGGTGAGGGTTAGGGTTAGGGTGAGGTTTAGGGTTAGGGTTAACGTTAGGGTGAGGGTGAGGGTGAGGTTTAGGTTTAGAGTTAGGGTTAGGTTTTGGGTTAGGGTGAGGATTAGATTGAGGATTAGGGTTATGGTTAGTGTGAGGTTTAGGTTGAGGATGAGGGTTAGGGTTAGGGTGAGGGTTAGGGTTAGAATTAGTGTTAGGGTGAGGGCTTGGGTGAGGGTGAGTGTTAGGGTTAGGCTTAGGGTGTGGTTTAGTATTAGGGTGAGGGTCAGGGTGAGTGTTAGGATGAGGGTTAGATTTATTGTAAGGGTGAGGTTTAGCATTAGGGTGAGGGTTGGGTTAGGATTAGGGTTAGGGTGAGGGTGAGGGTGAGTGTGAGGATTAGGGTAGGGTTAGGTTTAGGGTTATTTTTAGGCTTAGGATTAGTTTTATTGTTTGGGTTAGGGTTAGAGTTACAGTGAGGGTGAGGGTTAGGCTTAGGCTTAGGCTTATGCTTAGGGATAGGCTGAGCTTGAGGTTGAGTGGGAGGGATAGGTTTAGGGGGATGGTTAGGTTTATGGTTAGGGTGAGGTTTAGGATGAGGTTTAGGGTTAGGGTGAGGTTTAGGGTGAGGAAGATGCTAAGGGTAAAGGTATGGTTTAGGCTGAGGGTGAAGGTTAAGATAAGGGTGAGGGTTAAAGTTCAGTTTAGGGTTATGGTAAGGGTTAGGGTTAGAGGTAGGGTGAGTGTTAGATTGAGGATTACGGTTAGGGTCAGTGTGAGGTTTAGTGTGAGGATGAGGGTTAGGTTTAGGGTGAAGGTGAGGGTTAGGATAAGGTTTAGGGTTAGGGTGAGGTTTAGGGTGAGGAAGATGCTAAGTGTAAAGGTATGGTTTAGGCTGAGGGTGAAGGTTAAGATAAGGGTGAGGGTTAAAGTTCAGTTTAGGGTTAGGGTAAGGGTTAGGGTTAGAGGCAGGATGAGTGTTAGATTGAGGATTAGGGTTAGGGTCAGTGTGAGGTTTAGTGTGAGGATGAGGGTTAGGTTTAGGGTGAGGGTGAGGGTTAGAATCAGGGTTAGGGTTAGGGCTACGGTGAGGGTGAGGGTTTGGGTTAGGGTTTGGGTGAGGTTTAGGATTAGGTTGAGGGTTAGGTTTAGTGTGAGTGTTAGTGTTAGGGTTAGGGTTAGTGTTAGAGTGAGGGTAAGTGTTATGGTGAGGGTTAGCCTTAGGGTGAGGGTTATGGTTAGGGTGAGGAATAGGGATAGGGTTAGGGTTATTTTTAGGGTTAGGGTTAGGGTTACAGTTACGATGAGGGTAAGGGTGAGGGTTAGGTTTAGGCTTAGGCTTAGGGTGAGGTTTAGTGTTAGGGTTAGGAATAGAGTTAGGGTTAGGGTGAGGCTGAGGGTGAGGGTTAGGGTTAGGGTTAATGTTAGAGTTAGGGATAGGGTGAGGTTTAGTTTTAGGGTTAAGTTAGGCTTAGGATTAGGGTTAGGGTGAGGGTTAGTGTGAGGGTTATGGTTATGTTAGGTTTAGGCTTAGGGTTAGGGTGAGGATTACGTTTGGGGTTTGGGTTAGGGTGAAGGTGATGCTGAGGATTAGGGTTAGGTTTAGGTTTAGGTTTAGGTTTAGGGTTAGCATTAGGGATAGGGTTAGGTTTACAGTGAGGGTTAGGGTTAGCGTTAGGGACAGGGTTAGGCTTAGGGTTAGGTTGAGTGTGAGGGTGTGGTTGAGGATTAGGGTGGGGGTTAGGGTTAGGGTTAGGATGAGCATTACGGTAAGGATTAGGGTTAGGTTGAGGGCTAGGATGAGCGTGAGATTTAGGGTTAGGCTTAGGGTTAGAGTTAGGGTGAGGGTGAGGTTTATGGTTAGAGTTAGGGTTAGGGTGAGGCTGAGGATGAGGGTTAGGTTTAGTGTTAGGGTTTAGGGTTTAGTTTAGGGTTAGGGTGAGTGTTAGGGTGAGGGTGAGGGTTAGGGTTAGGGTTGGGCTTAAGCTTAGGGTTAAGCTGAGGGTGCGTGTGATGGTGAAGGTTAGGGTGAGGGTGAGGGTAAGTGTTAGGGTTACAGTGAGCGTGAGGGCTAGGGTTAGGTTGAGGGTTAGGTGAGGGTAAGGGTTAGAGTTAGTGTGAGGGTTAGGGTTAAGGTTAGGGTTAGGGTTAGGCTTAGGGTTACACTGAGGGAGAGGGTGAGCGTGAGGGAGAGGGTTAGGGTGAGGTTTAGGTTTAGAGTTAGGGTTAGGGTGAGGGTTAGTGTGAGGTTTAGGGTTAGGGTGAAGGTTAGGTTTAGGGGTAGGGTGAGGGTGTGGGTTAGATTGAGGATTAGTGTTAGAGTTATTGTGAGGTTTAGGGTGAGGATGAGGGTTAGGTTTATAGGTTTATTGTGAGTGTTAGGTTGAAGGTGAGGGTTAGCGTTAGGGTTAGGGTGAGGATTAGGTTTTTGGTGATGGTTAGGGATAGTGTGAGTGTTAGTGCTAGGGTTATAGTTAGTGTTAGGGTGAGGATAAGTGTTAGGGTGAGGGTTAGTGTTAGGGTGGGGGTTATGGTAAGGGTGAGGGTAAGGTGTAGATTTAGGGTTACTGTTAGGGTTAAGGCTATGGTTACGGTGAGGGTGAGGGTGAGGGTTAAGTTTAGGGTTAGGATGAGTTTTAAGTTTAGGGTTTGAGTTAGATTTAGGGTTAGGGTGAGGGCTAGGTTATGGCTTAGGGTGAGGGTTATGGTTAGGGATAGGGTTAGGTTTAGGATTTAGTTTACGGTGACGGTGAGTGTGAGGGTTAGGGTTGGGTTAGGGTTAGGGATAGGGTTAGGGTTATTGTTAGTGTCATGGTTAGGGTTAAGTTTACTGTGTGGGTGAGGCTAAGAGTGAGGTTTATGGTTAGGGTTAGGGTTAGAGTTAGTGTTATTGTTAGGTTTAGCGTTAGAGTTACTTTGAAGTTTTAGGTGAGGGTGAGGGTTAGGGTTAGGGTGAGGTTTAGGGTGAGGTTTAGGGTGAGGTTTAGGGTTAGGATTAGAGTTAGTGTGAGGGGGAGGATTAGGGTTAGAGGTAGGGTTAGGGGGACAGTTAGGATGAGGTTCAGGGTTAGTGTTAGGGTTCGGTTTAGGGTGAGGGGGAGGTTTAGGTTGAGGTTTAGGGATAGGGTTAGGTTTAGGATTAGGGTTAGGGAGAGGTTGAATGTGAGGGTTAGCGTGAGGGTTATGTTTAGGCTTAGGGTTAGGCTGAGGGTGAGGGAAATTTTGAGGGTCAGGGTTAGGGCTAGGTTTAGGGTTATGGGGAGGGTTTGGATGAGCGTTAGGGTTAGGATTAGGGTTAGGGTGAGGGCTAGGGTGAGGGTGAGTTTTAGGGTTAGGGTTAGGGTGAGGTTTAGCGTTAGGTTTAGGGTTAGGATTAGGGTGAGGCTGAGGTTTAGGGTTAGAGTTAGGGTTAGTGTTAGAGTTAGGGTTAGGGTGAGGTTTAGGGTGTGGGTGAGGGTTAGCCTTAGTGAAAGCATTAGGATTAGGGTAAGGGTTAGGGTGTGTGTGAGGGTTAGGTTTAGGATGACGTTTAGGTTCAGGGTTAGGTTTAGAGTTAGGTTTAGGGTGAGGGTGAGGTTTAGGGTTAGAGTTAGGTTTAGGGTTAGGGTTAGGGTTTGGCTTAGGGTTAGGCTGAGGGTCGAGGTGAGGATTAGAGTTAGTGTTACCGTTAGGGTTATTGTTAGTGTTATGGTCAGAGTTAAGTTTGCGGTGAGGGTGAGGGTTATGTTTAGGGTTAGGGTTAGGGTTAGGGTTAGTGTTATTGTTAGGTTTAGAGTTAGAGTTACTTTGAGGTTTTGGGTGAGGGTGAGGGTGAGTGTGAGGTTTAGGGTAAGGTTTAGGGTTCAGGTTAGGGTTAGGGTGAGGGTGAGGTTTAGAGTTAGAGTTAGGGTTAGGGGGAAGGTTAGGGTGAGTTTCAGGGTTAGGGTTAGTGTTAGGTTTAGGGTGAGGGTGAGGTTTAGGTTGAGGTTTAGGGATAGGTTTACGTTTAGGATTAGGGTTAGGGTGAGGGTGAGTGTGAGGGTTAGGGTGAGGTTTAGGTTTAGGTTTAGGTTTGGGCTGAGGGTGAGTGTGAGTTTGAGGTTTAGGGTTAGGGTGAGGGCTAGTGTTAGGGTTATGGGGAGGGTTTGGATGATTGTTAGGGTTAGGATTAGGGTTAGGATCAGGACTAGGGTGAGGGTGAGTTTTAGGGTTAGGGTTAGGGTGAGGTTTAGCGTTAGGTTTAGGGTTAGGGTTAGGGTGAGGTTGAGGTTTAGGGTTAGGGTCAGGCTGAGGGTGAGGGTTAGGGTTAGGGTTAGTGTTAGAGTTAGGGTTAGGGTGAGGTTTAGCGTTAGGTTTAGGTTTAGGGTTAGGGTGAGGTTGAGGTTTAGGGTTAGGGTGAGGCTGAGGGTGAGGGTTAGGGTTAGGGTTAGTGTTAGAGTTAGGGTTAGGTTGAGGTTTAGGTGTAGAGTTAGGATTAGGGTGAGGGTTAGGGTGAGGTTTAGGGTTAGGGTGAGGTTTAGGTTTAGGGGTAGGGTGAGGGTGAGGGTTAGATTGAGGATTAGTGTTACGGTTATTGTGAGGTTTAGGGTGAGTATGAGGGTTAGGTTTAGGGTGAGGGTTAGGTTGAGCGTGTTAGATAGGGTTAGGGTTAGGGTGAGGATAAGGTTTAGAGTGATGGTTAGGAATAGTGTGAGGGTTAGTCTTAGGGTTAGAGTTAGTGTTAGGGTGAGGTTAAGTGTTAGGTTGAGGGTTAGGGTTAGGGTGAGGATTATGGTAACTGTGAGGAATAGGGCTAGAGTTAGGGTTACTGTTAGTGTTAGGGCTACGGTTACGGTGAGGGTGAGGGTGTGGCTTATGTTTAGGTTTAGGATGTGGTTTAGGTTTAGGGTTAGGGTTAGATTTAGGTTTCTGGTGTGGGCTAGGTTGAGGCTTAGGGTGAGGTTTAGGGTTAGGGATAGGTTTAGGTTTAGTATTAGGTTTAGGGTGAGGGTGAGTGTGAGTGTTAGTGTTAGGCTTAGTGTTAGGCTGGGGGTTAGGGTTAGGGTTTGGGTTAGGGTAAGGGTGAGGCTGAGGATTAGGTTTAGGTTTAGGGTTAGGGTGAGTGTTAGGGTGAGGGTGAGGGTTAGGCTTAGGGTTAGGATTAGGATTAGGGTAAGGTTTAAGGTGAGTGTGAGTGTTAGGGTTAAGCTTAGGCTTAGGGTTAAGCTGAGGGTGAGGGTGAGGGTGAGGGTTAGTGTTAGGGTGAGGGTAAGGCTTAGAGTTAGTGTGAGGGTTAGGATTAGGGTTAGGGTTAGGCTTAGGGTTACAGTGATGGAGAGGGTGTTCCTGAGGGTTAAGGTTAGGGTGAGGTTTATGCGTAGAGTTAGGGTTAGGGTGAGGGTTAGGTTGAGGGTTAGGGTTAAGGTGAGGGTTAGGTTTAGGGGTAGGGTAAGGGTGAGGGTTAGATTGAGGATTAGTCTTAGGGTTATTTTGAGGTTTAGGGTGAGGATGAGGGTTAGGTTTAGGGTGAGGGTTAGGTTGAGGGTGAGGATTAGGGTTAGGGTTAGTTTGAGGATTAAGGTTAGGGTGATGGTTAGGGATAGTGTGAAGGTTAGTGTTAGGGTTAGAGTTAGTGTTAGGGTGAGGGTAAGTGTTAGGGTGAGCGTTAGGGTTAGGGTGAGCGTTATGGTAAGGGTGAGGGTTAGAGCTAGGGTTAGGGTTACTGTTAGAGTTAAGGCTACGGTTATGGTGAGGGTGAGTGTGAGGGTTAGGTTTATGGTTACGATGAGGTTTAGGTTTAGTGTTAGGTTTAGATTTAGGGTTAGGGTGAGGGCTAGGTTGAGGCTCAGGGTGAGGGTTAGGGTTAGGGTTTGGGTTAGGTTTAGGATTAGGTTTAGGGTGAGGGTGAGTGTGAGGGTTAGGTTTAGGTTTAGGGTTAGGCTTAGGGTTAGTGTGTGGGTTAGGGTTAGGGTGAGGTTGAGGCTGAGGATTAGGGTTAGGTTTAGGGTTAAGGTTTGGGATAGGTTTAGGGTTAGGGTTAGGTTTAAAGTTAGGGTTACAGTAAGGGTTAGCTTTAGGGTTAGGGTTACGCTTTGGCTTAGGGTTAGGCTGAGGGTGAGGGTGGGGGTGAGGATTAGGGTTAGTGTTAGGGTTAGGGTTATTGTTAGTGTTATGGTTAGGGTTAAGTTTTCGGTGAGGGTGAGGGTTATGGTTAGGATTAGGTTTAGGGTTAGTGTTATTTTTAGGTTTAGAGTTAGAGTTACTTTGAGGTTTTGGATGAGTGTGAGTTTTAGGGTTAGGGTGAGGTTTAGGGTGAGGTTTAGGGTTAGGGTTAGGATTAGGGTGAGGGTGAGGTTTAGGGTTAGAGTTAGGGTTAGGGGCAGGGTTAGGGTGAGGTTCAGGTTTAGGGTTATTGTTAGGCTTAGGGTGAGGCTGAGGTTTAGGTTGAGGTTTAGGGATAGGGTTAGGTTTAGGATTAGGGTTAGGGTGAGGTTGAGTGTGAGGGTTAGGGTGTGGGTTAGGTTTAGGCTTAGGGTTAGGCTGAGGATGAGGGAGACTTTGAGGGTTAGGGATAGGGTGAGGGCTAGGTTTAGGGTTATTGGGAGGGTTTGGATAAGCGTTAGGGTTAGGATTAGGGTTAGTGTGAGGGCTAGCGTGAGGGTGAGTTTTAGGATTAGTCTTAGGGTGAGGTTTAGGTTTAGGGTTAGAGTTAGGGTTAGGGTGAGGCTGAGGGTGAGGTTTAGGGTTAGGGTTAGTGTTAGAGTTAGGGTTAGGGTGTGGGTGAGTGTTAAGCTTAGTGAACGGATTACGATTAGGGTAAGGGTTAGGGCGTGTGTGAGGGTTAAGGTTAGGATGAGGTTTAGGTTCACTGTTAGGGTTAGAGTTAGGGTTAGGGAAAGGGTGAGGTTTAGGTTTAGAGTTAAGGTTAGTGTTAGGGTAAGGGTTAGGGTGAGGGTTAGGGTTAGGTTTAGGCTTAGGTTTAGGCTTAGGCGTAGGCTTTGGCTGAGCATGAGGGAGAGGGTTAGGTTTAGGGTTAGGGTGATGGTTAGGTTTAGGGTTAGGGTGAGGGTTAGGATAAGGTTTAGGTTTAGGATTAGGGTTAGGGTGAGGGCTAGGTTGAGGCTGACTGTGAGGGTTGGGGATAGGGATAGGGTTAGGTTTATGTTTAGGGTTAGGGTGAGGGTGAGTGTGAGGGTTAGGGTTAGGGTTAGACTTAGGGTTAGGGTGAGGGTTAGGGTTAGGTTTTGGGTTAGGGTGAGCTTGAGCCTGAGGATTAGGGTTAGGTTATTGTTATGGTTAGGGTTAGTTTTAGAGTTACAGTGAGGGTTATGGTTATGGTTAGGTTTAGGTTTAGGTTGGGGATTAGGGTTAGGTTTTGGTTTAGGGTGAGAGTGACGCTGAGGATTAGATTTAGGTTTAGGGTTAGGGTTTGGCTTAGGTTTAGGTTTAGGATTAGGTTTAGGGTTAGGGTTATGGTGAGTGTTAGTGTTAGAGTAACGGTTAGGGTTTGGCTTAGGGTTAGTCTGAGGGTGAGGGTGGGGGTGAGGATTACGGTTAATGTTAGGGTTTGGGTTATTGTTAGTATTATGGTTAGAGTTAAGTTTGCGGTGAGGATGAGGCTGAGGGTGAGGGTTATGGTTAGGATTAGGGTTAGTGTTATTATTAGGTTTAGAGTTAGAGTTACTTTGAGGTTTTGGGTGAGGGTGAGGGTTAGGGTTAGGGATAGGTTTAGGTATAGGATTAGGGGTAGGGAAAGGGTGAGTTTATGGGTTAGGTTTAGGGTTAGGGTTAGGATTAGGGTTAGGGTGAGGGTTAGGGTTAGTGTTTGGGGTAGGGTGAGGATGAGGCTGAGGCTTAGGGTTAGGTTTAGTGTTAGAGTTAGGGTTAGGGTTAGAGTTACAGTGAGGGTTATGTTTAGGGTTAGGGTTAGGTTTAGGGTTAGGCTTAGGGTGAGAGTGGGTGTGTGTATTAGGGTTAGGGTTAGGATTAGGGTTATTGTTTGTGGTATGGTTAGAGTTAAGTTAGTGGTGAGGGTTAGGCTGAGGTTGCGGTTTATGGTTATGGTTAGGGTTGGGGTTAGTGTTATTGTTATAGTTAGGGTTAGAGTTACGGTGAGGTTGAGGATGGGGGTGAGGGTTACGATTAGGGTGAGGTTTAGGGAGAGGTTTAACGTTAGGGTTTGGGTTAGGGTGAGGGTCAGTGTGATGTTTATTGTTAGAGTTAGCGTTAAGGGGAGGGTTAGGATGAGAATTAGGGTTAGGATTAGTGTTAGGGTTAGGGTGAGGGTGAAGTTTAGGTTGAGGTTTAGGGATAGGGCTAGGTTTAGGATTAGGGTTAGGGTGAGGATGAGTGTGGGGGTGAGCATTAGGGTTAGGGTGATGGTTGGGTTAGGGTTAGTGTTATTGTTAGGGTTAGGGTTAGAGTTACGGTGAGGGTGAGGGTGAGGGTGAGGGTTAAGTTTAGGGTTATAATGGGGTTTAGTGTTAGGGTTAGGGTTAGAGTGAGGGTGAGGTTTAGGGTTAGATATACGGTTAGGGGGAGGGTAGGGTGAGGGTGAGTGTGATGGTTAGGGTTAGGGTTACGTTTAGGTTTAGGGTTATGCTGAGGTTTAGGGTTAGTGTGAGAGTTAGGATTCGGATTAAGTTTATGGTTAGGGTGAGTGATAGGGTTAGGGTTAGGGGGAGGGTGAGAGTTAGGCTTAGGGTTAGGGTTAGGTTGAGGGTGAAGTTTAGGGTTAGAGTTAGGGTTATGGAGAGGTTAAGGGTTAGGGTTAGTGTTGGGTTTAGGGTGAGGGTGAGGTTGAGGTTGAGGTTTAGGGATAGGGTTAGGTTTAGGATTAGGGTTACTGTTAGGGTGAATGTGATGGTTAGTGTGAAGGTTAGTGTTAGGCTGAGAGTGAGGTTGAGGGTGAGGGTTAGGTTTAGGTTGAGAGCTAGGGTTAGGGTTATGGGGAGGTTTTGGATGAGCTTTTTTTTTTTTAAATTGTATTTTATTTTATTTGAGAACATACTGTACAGAGGGGCTACAATTACATGGGCAGGATAATGCATACATTTCTTACCAAGCATTGCAGCCTCCTCCTTTGTTTACCCTTCACTTCCCTTCCCCGCCTCCCCCCTCCCCCACCCAATTATACCCCCCTCCCCCCCCACACCGAAATTGTAAAGCTGGTTTTGACATGACATTTTGTACTTCTCATTGTTGCAACAGGTCCACCTGAATCCTTAAACGACTTGTTTGTCCCCATCTCCTCCACATGTTATACTGACATCAAATATAGTGAAAGTGGGGGTTACACTGTGGGGGAGGGACATACAAAGCAACAAAGAAATAATCTTATAAATGCATTAGAAACACATGCATGAAAGAAACGAAAACATTAAAATACATATTTAAGGGTTCATTTTCCTAACATCACATTATCTGGCCTTTTCCGCTTGACTCATACCTATACTAGATATTGCAAATAAGGGAAACCATGGGACCTATGCTTCTTTGGGCCTGGCTTACTTCACTTAATATAATTTTTTCCAAACCTTTCCATTTCCTAACAAATGGGGAAATGTCATTCTTTCTGATGGAGGCATAGAATTCCATTGTGTATATATACCACATTTTCTTGATCCATTCATCTACTGAGGGGCATCTGGGTTGGTTCCATATCTTAGCTATGGTAAATAATGCTGCAATAAACATAGTTGTGCTGGTAGCTTTAGTGTGGTCTTGTTTGTAAACATTTGGGTAAATGCCCAAAAGTGGGATTGCTGGATCATAGGGGAGATCTATGTGAAGTCTTTTGAGGAACCTCCATACTGCTTTCCAAAGTGGTTGAACAAGTTTACATTCCCACCAACAATGAAGTAAGGTTCCTTTCTGTCCACATCCCCTCCAGCATCTGTTGTTATTAGAGTTCTTGATTTTTGCTGTTCTAACTGGAGTGAGGTGATATCTCAATGTTGTTTTGATTTGCATTTCTTTTATGGCTAGGGATGTTGAACATTTCTTCATGTGTCTATTGGCCATCCTTCTTTCTTCTTCAGAGAAGCTTCTCTTTAAGTCTTTCGCCCACTTATTTATTGGGCAGTTGTTTCTTTGAGGATTTGTTGTTGGGTGGTTTAATTTTTTGAGTTCCAAGTATATTTTAGATATGAGACCCTTGTCCGTTGTATGGCTAGTAAAGATCTTCTCCCTATCAGTGGGCTTTCTATTGATCTTGCCAGCTATGTCATTTGCCCTGCAGAAGCTCTGCAATCTTATGCAATCCCATTTGTCCAACCTTTCTTTGATTTGTTGTGCTTCCGGGTCTCTATTCAGAAAATTTCGACCTGAGCCAAGGAGACCTAGGGTTTCTCCTATTCCATCCTGTAATGTTTTCAGAGTGTCTGCTTTGACTTCAAGGTCTTTGATCCATTTGGAGTTGATTCTGGTGCAGGGTGATATATAAGGATCTAGCTTTAGTTTTCTACATGTAGTTAACCAATTTTGCCAGCACCATTTACTGAAGAGGCTGTCTTTCTTCCATTCTATTGTTTTAGCTTCCTTATCGAAGATTAGATGGCTATAGGTCTGTAGGTTCATTTCTGGGTTTTCAATTCTATTCCATTGGTCCTGAGGTCTGTTCTTATGCCAATACCAAGCTGTTTTGATTACTATGGCTTTATAGTAGAGTTTGAAATTTGGTATTGATATTCCTCCAGCAGTGTTCTTTCCGTTGAGGAGCGTTTTTGCTATTCGGGGTCTTTTATTGTTCCATATGAATTTTTGGATTGCCTCCTCTATTTCCTTGAAGAATGAGGGTAGAATTTTGATAGGTATCGCGTTGAATTTGTAGATAGCCTTGGGAAGTATTGCCATTTTCACGATGTTAATCTTGCCAATCCAGGAGCATGGGAGGTTTTGCCATTTTTTAAGTTCTGTGTTGATTTCCTTTTTCAAGATTTTAAAGTTTTCATCATAGAGGTCCTTCACTTCTTTGGTTAAGTTAATTCCTAGTTATTTTATTTTTTGTGGGGCTATTACAAATGGAGTTGCTTTCCTAATTTCAGCCACACTTTTCTCATTGTTGGCATATAGAAAAGCCATTGATTTTTGGGGGTTAATTTTATAACCTGCTACTTTGCCAAAGTTTTGAATCAGCTTGAGTAATTTGGGAGTGGAGTCTATGGGATTCTTTAAATACAAGATCATGTCATCTGCAAAGAGGGAGAGTTTTATTTCTTCTTTCCCTATTTGGATCCCCTCTATGTCTGCATCTTGCCTTATTGCTGTAGCTAGGCATTCTAATACTAGATTGAAGAGAAGTGGAGAGAGTGGGCATCCTTGTCTTGTTCCTGAGTTAAGAGGAAATGGCTTTAGTTTTTCACCATTGAGTATAATGCTGGCTGTAGGTTTGTCATATACAGCCTTCATTGTATTGAGGAATGTTCCATGGATTCCTAATTTTTCCAGAACCTTCATCATAAAGGGGTGTTGGATCTTGTCAAATGCTTTTTCTGCATCTATTGAGATAACCATGTGGTTCTTATTCTTGCTCCTGTTGATGTGATGAATAATATTAATTGATTTGCGTATATTGAACCAGCTTTGCATCCCTGAAATGAATCCTGTTTGATCATGGTGTATGATTTTTTGGATGAATTGTTGAAGTCGATTGGCCAAAATTTTGTTGAGAAGTTTTGCATCAATGTTCATCAAAGAAATGGGTCTATAGTTCTCTTTCTTTGATGAGTCCCTGCCCGGTTTTGGGATGAGGGTTATGATGGCTTCATAGAATGTGTTCGGTAGTGAGCTTTCTCTTTCAATTTCATTGAAGAGTTGGAGGAGTATTGGTGTGAGCTCTGCTTTGAAGGCCTTGTAAAATTCCGCTGTAAAACCATCTGGTCCTGGGCTTTTCTTAGCTGGGAGGTCTCTTATTGCTGTTTCTATTTCAATGCTTGATATGGGCCTGTTAAGCTGGTTTAACTCATCTTGGTTTAGTTTTGGCATGTCAATATTTGCTAGGAAAAGGTCCATTTCTGTCAAGTTCTCAAACTTATTAGCATAAAGTTTTGAGAAGTATTCCCTTATAATGTTCTGAATCTTGGTTGTTTCCGTGGTGATGTTTCCATTCTCATCTGTGAGTTTATTAATTTGGGTGTGCTCTCTCCTTTTTCTGATAAGGTTTGCTAAGGGTCTGTCAATTTTGTTAAGTTTTTCGAAGAACCAACTCTTTGTTTTGTTGATTCTTTCTATCGTTTTTTTGGATTCTAATTCATTTAATTCTGATTTAATTTTGATTATTTCTTTCCGTCTACTGGATTGGGGTTTATCTTGCTGCTCTTTTTCAAGGAGGTTTAGATGTGTCATTAAATTGTTAGTTTCAGATCTCTCCAATTTGTTGATGTAGGAACTCAGAGCTATAAACTTGCCTCTGAGTACTGCCTTTGCTGTGTCCCAGAGGAGCTGGTAATTTGTGTGTTCATTTTTGTTGAATAGCATGAACATTTGAATTTCCTTTCTAATCTCTTCCATGACCCACTCATGATTCATCAGTGTGTTGTTCAGCCTCCATGTGATACCGGACTTTCTTTGGTGGCTTTTGGTGTTGAGTTCTAATTTTATTCCCTTGTGGTCAGAGAGAATGCAAGGTATAACTTCAATGTTTCTGAATTTAGACAAGTTTGCTTTGTGGCCTAAAATGTGGTCTATTTTAGAAAACGTTCCATGTGCTGCTGAGAAGAACGTGTATTCTGATGCTGCTGGGTGAAATGTTCGGTAAATGTCTGTTAAGTCTAGTTGATCTATGCAGCTGTTTAGATCTGCGGTTTCTCTGTTGAGTTTTTGCCGAGTTGATCTATCTAGTGGGGAGAGTGGTGTGTTAAAATCCCCAACGATTAATGTCTTTGGATCTATCTGGGATTTGAGGGAAAGTAGTGTTTCTTTGATAAATTTGGGTGCTCCATTGTTTGGCGAATAGATATTTAGAATTGTAATATCCTCCTGAAGGAGAGATCCTTTAATTAGTATGTAGCGACCTTCTTTATCTCTTCTCACGAATTTTAATTTGAAGTCTATTTTATCTGATATTAGGATTGCAACTCCCGCCTGTTTATGAGGGCCGTTTTCTTGGTAGATTTTGTTCCAGCCTTTAACCTTGAAAATATATTTGTTTTTACGGGCAAGATGTGACTCCTGCAGGCAGCAGATAGAAGGGTCTTGTTTTTTAATCCTACTAGACAGTCTATGTCGCTTAATTGGAGAGTTCACTCCGTTAACGTTAAGAGATGGGACTGAGAGGTATTTGGGAGTTCCTGCCATGTTATCCACCTTCTTGGGGGCTGTGAAAACTGGGTTCTTCCTAAGGTTCTTGGATTCTCAGTTTGGGTGCAGTTTCTTGGCCTTTGTTGCGTTCTTGTTGGTTTTCTATGTGTAGGACATCTTTAAGAATCTTTTGCAGGGCTGGTTTGGTGGAGATGTATTGTTTCAATTTTTCTTTGCTATGGAAGGTTTTTATTTGGCCTTCAGTTATGAAGGAGAGTTTAGCTGGGTACAGTATTCTTGGTTGATAGTTGTTTGTTTTTAGGATGAGCTTTAAGGTTAGGATTAGGTTTAGGGTGAGGGCTAGGTTGAGGGTGAGGTTTAGGGTTAGGTTTAGGGTAAGGGTTAGGATGAGATTTAGGATTAGGATTAGGGTTAGGATTAGGGCTAGGGTGAGGGTTAGGGTGAGGGTTAGGGTTAGGGTTAGTATTAGGGTTAGGGTGAGGGTGAGTGTGAGGCTTAGGGTGAGGATTAGGCTTAAGGTTAGGGTGAGGGTTAAGTTTAGGGATTGGGCAAGGGTGAGTGTGAGGATGAGGATTAGGGTTAGGTTTAGGGTTAGGGTTAGGGTTAGGTTTAAGGTTAGGTTTAGGATTAGGGTTAGGGTGAGAGTGAGTGTAAGGGTTAGGTTGAGGGTTAGGCTTAGGCTTATGGTTAGGCTGAAGGTGAGGGTGGGGGTGAGGATTAGGTGTAGGGTGATGGTTCAGTTTAGGATTAGTGTTATTTTTATGGTTAGGTTTAGCGTTACAGTGAGGGTGAGGGTGCGGTTGAGGGTTAGGGTTAGGGTGAGGTTTAGGGTTTGGGTTAGGGTTAGAGTTAGGTTTAGGGTGAGGGTGAGGTTTAGGGTTAAAATTACGGTTCGGGTGAGGGTTAGGTTGAGGTTTAGGGTTAGTGTTAGTGTTAAGATTAGGTTTACAGTGAGAGTTAGGGGGAGGGTTAGGGTTAGGATTAGAGTTAGGGTGAGTGTGAGTGTGTGTTAGGGTTAGGTTTAGGGTTAGGCTTAGGGTTAGGCTGAGGGTGAGGTTGAGGGTGAGGGTTAGGATTAGGTTGAGGGGTAGGGTTCGGGTTAAGTTTAGGGTTAGAGTGAGGGTTAGGGTAAGGGTTATGGTGAGGGTGAGGGTTAGGGTTAGGTTGACGGTTAGGTTTAGGTTTAGGGTAAGGGTGAGGATGAGTGTTAGGCTTATGGTGAGGGTTAAGATGAGGGTTAGTTTTAGGATTAGGGTTATGGTGAGGGCTATTGTGAGGGTGAGGTTTAGGGTTAGGGTTAGGGTTAAGGTGAGGATGAGTGTGATGTTTAGGGTTAGAGTTAGGGTTAGGGTGAGGCTGAGGTTGAAGTTTAGGTTTAGGGTTAGTGTTACATTTATGGTTAGGGTGAGGGTTAGGCTAAGGGTTAGGATTAGGATTATGGTAAGCGTTAGGGTGAGTCTGAGGGTTATGGTTAGGCTTAGGATTAGGCTTAGGTTTAGGCCGAGGGTGAGGGTGAGGTTGAAGTTTAGGGTTAGGGTGAGTTTTAGGATTAGGGTTAGGGTGAGAGTTAGGGTTTGCCTTAAGTTTAGGGTTAGGCTGAGGGTTACGGTTAGTCTTACAGTGAGCATGAGAGTTAGGGTTAGGTTGAGGGTTAGGATTAGGGTTAGGGTTATTGTGACGGTTAGGGTTAGAGTTAGGGTGAGGGTTAGGATGAGGTTTAGTGTTAGGATTAGGGTTAGGGTGCGGGCTAGTGTGTGGTTGAGGGTTAGGGTTAGTGTTAGGGTGAGGATTAGGGTTAGGGTTAGTTTTAGGGTGAGGGTTAGGATGAGTGTTAGGGTTATGGTGACATGAGGGTTAGGGTTAGAGTTTAGGTTAGGGATAGAATTAGTGTTAGGGTGAGGGTGAGTGTTAGGATTAGGGTTAGGGTTAGGGTTAGGTTTAGGTTTAGGGTTAGGATTAGTGCTAGTGTTAGTGTTGGAGTTACAGTGAGCGTGAGGGTGAGGGTGAGGTTGAGGGTTAGGTTTGGGGTGAGGTTTAGGGTTATGGTTAGGATTATGGTTATGGTGAGGGTGAGGTTTAGGGTTAGATGTATGGTTAGGGTGCGGGTTATGTCGAGGGTTAGGATTAGGGTCAGTGTGAGGGTTAAGGTTAGGGTGAGGGTTAGGTTGAGTTTTAGGGTTAGGGTTAAGTTTAGGGTTTGGATTTGGGTTAGGGTGAGGGTGATTGTGAGGTTTACGGTTAGGTTTAGGCTTAGGCTGAGGGTGAGGGTGGGGATGAGGATTAGGTTTAGGGTGATGTTTAGGATTAGGGTTAGGATGTTGGATAGGGTGAGGGTGAGGATTAGGGTAAGGCTTAGGATTAGGCTTAGGGTTAGACTGAGTGTGAGGTTTAGTGTGAGGGTTAGGGTTAGGGTGATGTTTAGGTTCACGGTTACAGTGAGGGTTAGGATGAGGTTTAGGGTTACAGTGAGGGTTAGGGTGAGGATGACAGTAAGGGTTAAGTTGAGGTTGAGACTGAGAGTGAAGGTTAAGATAAGGGTGAGTGTTAGGGTTAGGTTTAGGGTTAGGGTATGGGTTAGGGTTAGGGTTAGGGTGAGGGTTGGATTGAGGATTAGGGTTAATGTTAGTGTGAGGTTTCGGTGAGGATGAGGGTTATTTTTAAGGTGAGGGTTAGAATTAGGGTTAGTGTGAGGGCTAGCATGAGGGTGAGGTTTAGGATTAAGGTTAGGGTTCAGGTGAGTTTTAGGATTAGGGTGAGGTTTAGGGTTAGTGTGAAGGTTAGTGTTAGGGTTAGGGTTAGTTTTAGGGTGAGGGTAAGTGTTAGGGTGAGGGTGAGGCTGAGGGTGAGGGTTATTGTTAGGTTTAGGGTTAGGGTTAGGGTTTGGGTAAGGTTTAGTGTTAGTGTTAGTGTTAGAGTTAGGGTGAGGGTGAGGTTTAGGGTAGATTTAGGATTTGGTGGAGGGTGAGTGTGAGGGTTATGGAGAGGGTTAGGCTTAGGCTTAGGGTTAGGCTGAGAGTAAGGCTGGGTGTGAGGATTAGGGTTAGGGCGATGGTTAGGGTTAGGATTAATGTAATTGTTAGTGTTAGGGTTAGAGTTACGGTGAGGGTGAGGGTGCAGGTGAGGTTTAGGGTTAGGGCTAGGGTGGGGTTTAGAGTTACGGTTAGGGTTAGGGTTAGGATGAGGGTGAGGTTTAGGTTTAGATATAGGGTTAGGGGGATGGTTAGCGTGAGGGTTAGGGTTAGGGTTAGTGTTAGGGCTAGGGTGATTGTGAGGTTTAGGTTGAGGATTAGGGTTAGGGTTAGGGTTTGGGTTAGTGTGAGGGTTAGTGTCAGGGTTAGGGTTAGTGTTAGGGTGAGGGTAAGTGTTAGGGTGAGGGTTTGGGTTAGGGTAAGTGTTGTGGTTATGGTGAGGGTTAGGGTTATGTTTATTGTTATGGTTAGGGTTAGTGTTACAGTTACAGTGAGGGTGAAGGTGAGGTTTAGGGTTAGGGTTAGGGTGAGTTTTAGGTTTATGTTTAGGGTTAGAGTTAGGGTTAGTGTGAGAGTGAGGTTTACGTTTACAGTTAGGGTTAATGTCAGGGTTAGTGTTAGGGTAAGTGTTAGGATTAGTGTTAGGCTTAGGCTTAGTTTTAGGCTTAGTCCGAGGATGAGGGTGAGGGTTAGGGTTCGGGTTAGGGTCAGGGTTAGGTTTAGGGTTATGGTGAGGGATAGGATGAGTTTTAGGGTTAGGATTAGGGTTAGGGTTAGGGCTAGGGTGAGGGTTATGGTGAGGGTTAGGTTAAGGGATAGGATTAGGTTTACGGTGAGGGTGAGTAGGAGGGTTAGGGTTAGGGTTAGGATTAGGCTTAGGGTTAGGTTGAGGGTTAGGGTTAGGGTTTGGGTTAGGGTGAGGGTTATGGTTAGGGTTAGGGCTAGGATGAGGGTGATGGTTAAGATCAGGGTTAGGATCATTGTAAGTGTTATGGTTAGGGTTACATTTGCAATTAGGGTGAGGCTGAGTGTGAAGGTTAGCTTTAGGGTTAGGGTTAGTTTTAGGGTTAGGATTAGTGTTAATGTTAGTGTTAGGGTTAGAGTTACGGTTTGGGTGAGGGTGAGGGTGAGAGTTAGGGTTAGGGTTAGTGTGAGGTTTAGGGATAAGGTTAGGATTAGGGATAGGGTGTGGGTGAGGTTTAGAGTTAGAGTTACGTTGAGGGTGAGGGTTATGGTGATTGTTAGGGTTAGTGTTAGTGTTAGGGTTAGTGTTAGGATTAGGGTGAGGTTTAGGTTGAGGTTTAGGTTTAGGATTAGGTTTAGGGTGAGGGTGAGTGTGAGGGTTAAGATAAGGATTAGGCTTAGGCTTAGGGTAAGGTTGAGGGTGATGGTTGGGGAGAGGATTAGGCTTAGGGTGACGTTTAGCCTTAGGGTGAGGGTGAGGGTTAGGGTTAGGGTTAGGGTTAGGATTAGGGTTAGGGTGAGGGCTAGGGTGAAGGTGAGGGATATGGTTAGGGTTAGGCTTAGGCATAGGGTTAGGATGAGGGTGATGGTGAGGGTGGGGGTTAGGGTTATAGTGATAGATTAGGTTAGGTTTAGGGTGAGGGTTAGGATGAGAATGACGGTAAGAGTTAAGGTGAGGGTTAGCTTGAGGTTGAGGGTTAGGGTTAGGGTTAGGGTTAGGGTTAGACTCACGATTTGGGTTAGGGCTAGTGTGAGGTTTAGGGTGAGGATGAGGGTTAGGGTTAGAATTAGGGTTAGGGTGAGGGCTAGTGTGAGGGTGAGGTTTAGGGTTAGGGTTATGTTTCGGGTGAGGGGTAGGGTTAGGTTTAGAATTAGGGTTAGGTTTAGTGTGAGGGTTAAGTTTAGGGTGAGGGTGAGGGTGGGGGTAAGGTTTATGGTGAGGGTTAGTGAGAGGGTGAGGGTTAGGGTTAGGATTAGGGATAGGGTTAGGTTTAGGCTGAAGGTGATCGTGAGGGTGAGGGTAAGGTTTAGGTTTAGGGTTATGTTTATGGTTAGGGTGAGGTCTAGGGTGAGGGTGAGTGTTAAGGTGAAGTTGAGGTTTAGGCTGAGGGTCTTGGTTAGGTAATGGTTAGGGTTAGGGTGAGGATTAGGTGAGGTTTAGGGTGAGGGTGAGCTTTAGCGTTAGGGTGTGGGTGAGGGTTAGGGTTAGGGTGAGGGTTCGGGTAATGGTTAGGGTTAGGGTGAAGTTGAAGGTTAGGATTAGGGGTAAGTGAGGGTTAGGGTTAGGGTTAGGGATAGGGTGAGGGTGAGGGTTAGGATTAGGTTTAGGGTTAGGGTGAGGTTTAGGGTGAGGGTGAGGTTTAAGGTTAGGCTTAGGTTTGGGGTGGGGGTAAGTGATAGCTTGAGGGTTAGGGTGAGTTTTAGAGTTAGCATTAGGATTAGGTTGAGGGTTAGGGTGAGGGTTAGGGTGAGGGTGAGTGAGAGAGTGAGCGTTAGGGTGAGGATTAGGGTGAGTTTTAGGGTTAGGGTGAGGGTTAGGTTAAGGGTGAGTGTTAGGGTGTGGGTTAGGTTTACGGTTATGCTTAGGGTTAGGGTGAGGTTTAGGGTTAGGATTAGGTTGAGGGTTAGGGTGATGGTTAGGGTGAGGGTTAGGGTTAGGGGTCGGGTGAGGGTTATGTTTATTATTATGGTTAGGGTCAGGTTTAAGATGATGGTGAGGTTTAGGGTGAGGGTTAGGGTTAGGGTTAAGATGAGGGTTATGATAAGGGGTAGGGTTACGGTTAGGGTGAGGGTTAGGTTTAGTGTGAGAGTTAGGGTTAGGGTTAGGTTTAGGATTAGTGTGAGTGTAAGAATTACGGTGATGATTAGGGTGAGGGTGAGGTTTAGGGTTAGGAATAGTGATAGGGTTAGTTTTATACTGAGGGTGAGCGTGAGGGTGAGGGTTAGGGTTAGGGTTAGTGTTAGGGTGAGGTCTAGGGTGAGGGTTAGGGTTAGGGTGAGGATTAGGTTGAGGGTGATGGTACTTGTAAATGTGAGGGTTAGGCGGAGGGTGAGGGTTAAGATAAGGGTGAGGTTTAGGGTTAGGGTGAGGGTTAGGGTAAGGTTTCCGGTTAGGGTTAGGTTGAGGATTAGATTGAGGATTAGGTTTAGGGTTAATGTGAGGTTTAGGGTGAGGATGAGGGTTAGGATTCGGTGGAGGGTTAGGGTTAGAATTAGGGTTAGGGTGAGGACTAGGGTGAGGTTTCAGGTAAGGGTTAGGGTTAGGGTGAGGTTTAGGGTTAGGGTGACGGTGAGGTTATGGTTCAGGGTGAGGGTTAGGCTGAGAGTGAGTTTTAGGGTTAGGGTTAGGGTTAGGGTGAGAGGAAGGGTGAGGGTTAGGATGAGTGTTAGGGTGATGGTGAGGGTTAGGGTTAGGATTGGGGTCAGGGTTAGGCTGAGGGTTAGGGTGAGGGGTAGGGTTAGGGTAAGGGTGAAGATTAGGGACAGTGTGAGTGTTAGGGTTAGAGTGAGGGTAAGGGTTAGGTTCAGGGTTATGGTTAGGGTGAGGGTTAGCGTTAGGGTTAGAGTGAGGGTTAGTGTTAGGTTGGAGGTTAGGGTGAGGGTTAGGGTGGGTGTTAGGGTTCTGGTGAGAGAGAGGATTAGGGTTAGGGTGAGGGTTATGGTTAGGGTGATGTGTAGAATGAGGCTGAGGGTTAGGGTGAGGGTGAGTGTGAGGGTTAGGGTATGGGTGAGGGTTAAGGTGAGGGTGAGGGTTACAGTAACAGTGGGGGTTAGGGTTAGGGTGAGGTTAATTGTTAGGATTAGGGTGAAGGTTACGGTTACGGTTATGGTGAGGGTTAGGGTTAGGGTTATGTTTAGGGTGAGGGTGAGTGTTAGAGTTAGGATGAGGGTTTTGGAAAGTATGAGGGTTAGGTTTTTCCGTGAGGGTTAGGGTTAGGGTGAGTGTTAGGGTTAGGGTGAGGATAAGGTAAGGGTGAGGGTGAGGGTTAGGGTTACTCTTAGTGTGAGGTTTAGGGTTACGGTTATGGTGAGGGTTAGGGTTAGGGTTATGTTTAGGGTGAGGGTGAGTGTTAGAGTGAGGATGAGGTTTTTGGAGAGTGTGAGGGTTAGGGTTGCGGTGAGGGTTAGGGTTAGGGTGAGTGTTAGGGTGACGGTGAGGGTGAGGTTTAGGGTTGATGTTAGGGTTAGAGTGAGGGGTAGGGTGAGGGGTAGGGTTATGGTTAGGGTGAGGGTTAGGGTTACTGTGAGGGTTATGGTTAGGGTGAGCTTTAGGGTTACTGTGAGGGTTCAAGTTAGGGTTAGCCTTAGTGTTAGGGTGAGGGTAAGGGTTAGGTTGAGGGTTAGGGTTAGGTTGAGGGTTAGGGTTAATGTCAGGGTTAAGGTTAGGGTTAGTGTTAGGGTGAGGGTGAGGGTTAAGATTAGGTTTAGGGTTAGAGTTATTGTTAGGGTTAGAGTGAGGGTTACAGTTCAGTTTAGGGTGAGGGTGAAGGTGAGGGATATGGTTACGGTTAGGGTGAGGTTTAGGGTTAAGGTTAGGGGTAGTGTTAGGAGGAAGTTTAGGGTGAGGGGTAGGGTTAGGGATAGGGTAGGGGTAGGGTTTTGGTTAGGGTTAAGGTGAGGGTTTGGCTTAGGGTGAGCTTTAGGTTTAGGGTTAGTGTTAGGGTGAGGGATGGGTTAGCACTAGGATTAGTGTGAGGGCTAAGGTGTGGGTGAGGGTTACGGTTAGGGTTAGGTTTAGGGTGAGGGTTAGGCTTAGGCTGAGAGTTATGGTTATTGGGAGGATTGGTGTTAGGGTTAGGCTTAGTGTTAGGGTGAGGATAAGGGTTAGAGTGAGGTTTAGGTTTAGGGTGAGGGTTAGGGTTAGGGTGAGGGTCAGGTTTAGGGTTAGGGTTAGGCTGAGGGTTAGGTCAGAGTTAGAGTTAGGGTTAGGGTAAGGGTTAGCGTTAGGGTGAGGTTTAGGTTTAGGATTAGTGTCAGAGTTATGGTTATGTTTAGGGTGAGGCTTTCGGATTAGGGTTAGGGTTAGGGTTAGGTAGAAGGTTAAGGTGAGGGTGACGGTTAGGGTTAATTTTAGGTTTATCGTGTGAGTAAGTGATAGTGTGAGAATTAGGGTGAGTGTTAGAGTTAGCATTAGGGTTAGAGTGAAGTTTAGGGTGAGGGATATGGGTAGGCTTAAGGTGAGCTTGAGGGTGAGGGTTAGGGTTAGGGTTAGGGTGGGTTTTAGGGTTAGGGTGAGGATTAGTGTTAGTGTTAGAGTGAGGGTAAGGGTAAGGGTGAGGGTGAAGGTTAGGGTTAGAGTTAGGCTGAGGGTTAGGTTTAGTGTGTGGTTTAGGGTGAGGATCAGATTAAGGCTTATTGTGAGGTAAGGGTGAGGGTTAGGGTTAGTGTTAGGGTGAGGGTTAGGGATAAGGTTAGGGTTAGGGATAGGGATAGGGTTAGGGTGAGGGTTAGGGTAATGGGTATGGTTATGTTAGGGTGAGGGTTAGGTTTAGTGTAAGTATTAGGGTTAGGGTTAGGTTTAGGATTAGTGTGAAGGTAAGAATTAGGGTGACGGTTAGGGTGAGGGTGAGGTTTAGGGTTAGGATTAGGGTTATGGTTAGTGTTATGCTGAGGGTGATGGTGAGGTTGAGGGTGAGTGTGAGTTTTAGGGTTAGGGTTAGGTTGAGGGTTATGGTTAGGGTTAATTTGAGGGTGGTATGAGGGTGAGGTTTAGGGTGAGGGAAAGGGTTATGGTGAGGGCCTGGGTGAGTGTGAGGTTTAGGGTTAGGGTGAGGGTTTGAGTTAGGTTTAGTGTGAGGGTTATGGTGAGTGGTAGGGTTAGGTTTAGGGTGAGGTTAGGTTTAGTGTGAGGGTTACGGTTAGGGTTAGGGTGAGGGTGAGGTAAGGGTTATGTTGAGGGTTAGGGTGAGGGCAAGGGTTAGAGATAGGAATAGGGATAGTGTTAGGGTTAGGCTGAGGGTGAGGATGAGGGTGCGGGTGAATTTTAGGGTTAGGGTTACGGTTAGGGTGAGTGCTAGGGTGAGGGTGAGGGTTAGGGTGAAGGTGCGTGTAAGGGTGAGGGTCTTGGTTAAGTAATGTTAGGGTTAGGGTGAGGATTAGGTGAGTGTTAGGGTGAGGGTGCAGGTTCAGGTGATGGTGAGGGTTAGGATGAGGTTGAGGTTTAGTAACCCTAACCGGGTTAGGTGAGGGTTAGGGTTCAGGTTAGGGTTAGGGTTAGGTTAGGGTTAGGGTTAGGCTTAAAGTTAGGGTAAGAGTTAGAGTTAGGGGTAGGGTTATGGTTAGGGTGAGTATTAGGTTTAATGTGAGGGTTAGGGTTAGGGTGAGGATAAAGTAAGGGTGAGAGTTAGGGTGAGGGTGAGGTTTAGGGTTACTATTAGAGTGAGGGTTAGGCTTAGGTTTAGTGTTAAGGGGAGGGTTAGGATGACGGTTAGGGTTAGGCTTAGGGTTAAGGAGAGGGTGAGTGTGAGCGTGAGGCTTAGGGTGAACGTTAGGGTTAGGGTGGAGGTTAGTATTAGGGTTAGTGTGAGGGTTTGGGTTAGGCTTAGGGTTACGGAGAGGGTGAGGGTGACCGTGAGGGTTAGGGTTAGGGTTAGGGTTAGGGTGAACGTTAGGGTTAGGGTGGAGGTTGGTATTAGGGTTAGTGTGAGGTTTAGGGTGAGTGTTAGGCTGAGGGTGAGGGTTAGGGTTAGGGTTAGCATTAGGGTTAGGGTCAGGTTTAGGGTGACTGTGAGGTTTAGGGTGAGGTATAGGGTTAGGGTTAAGGTGACAGTTAGGTTAATGGGTAGCCTTACAGTTAGGGTGAGGGTTAGGTTTAGTGTGAGAGTTAGGGTTAGGGATAGGGTTAGGTTTAGCGTGAGGGGTAGGGTAAGGGGTAGGGTTATGATTAGGGTGAGGGTTAGGTTTAGTGTGAGTGTTAGGGTTAGGAGAAGGTTTAGGGTTAGGGTTAAGCTTAGGGTTAGGGTCAGGTTTTGGGTTAGGTTTAGGTGTAGGATGAGGGTTAGGCTGAGGGGTAGGTGTAGGGTTAGGTGAGGGTTAGGGTTAGTGTGAGGGTTAGGTTTAGGGTTAGGTTGAGGGTAAGGATTAGTGTGAGGGTTAGGGTGAGGGTGAGTGTTAGGGTTAGGCGGAGGGTAGGGGTTAGGGTGAGGGTTAGATTGATGGTGAGGTTTATGGTTAGCATTAGTGTAAGTGTTAGGGTGAGAGTTAGGGTTAGGGTTAGGGATAGGGTGAGTATTAGGATTAGGATTAGTGTTAGGGTGAGCATTAGGCTGAGGGGTAGGGTTAGGGTTAGGCTTAGTCTTAGGGTTAGGCTTAGGGTGAGGGTGGGGTTGAGGATTAGGGTTAGGGTGATGGTTAGGGTTAGGGTTAGGGTGAGGGTTAAGATGAGGGTTAGGGTGAGGGTAAGGGTTAAGGTGAGGGTTAGGGTGAGGGTGAGGGTTATGTTTACCATTAGGGTTAGGGTAAGAGTTAGCGTGAGGGTTAGGTTTAGTTTTAGGTTTAGGGTGAGTGTGAGGGTGAGGGTTAGGTTTAGGGTTCGGGTGAGGGTTAGGTTTAGTGTTAGGGTTATGTTGTGGGTTATGGTTAGGGTTAGTGTGAGGGTGAGGGTGAGGGTTAGGGTGTGGGTGAGGTTGAGGTTTAGGGTTAGGAATAGGGTGGGGCTGAGTGTGAGTGTGAGGTTTAGGGTGAGGAATAGGGATAGGGTGAGGGTGAGTGTTAGGGTGAGGTTTAGTGGTAGGTTAGGGTGAGTATTAGAGTTACGGTGATGGTTAGTATGAGGGTTAGTTTAAGGTTAAGGGTGAGGGTTAGGGTGAGGGTTAGTGTTAGGAGGAAGTTTAGGGTGAGGGGTAGGGTTAGGGTTAGGGTGAGGATTAGGGTTATTTTGACCATTAGGGTAAGGGTTAGGGTTAGGGTTAGGTTGAGGGTTAGGGTTTTGGTTAGGGTTAAGTTGAGGGTGAGGGTTAGGGTGAGGTTTAGCGTTAGGGTTAGGGTTAGGGTGAGGGTAAGAGTTAGGGTGGAGTTTAGGATTAGTGTTAGGGTTATGGTTAGGGTGAGGCTTAGTGTTAGGGTTAGGGTTAGTGTTAGGAGGAAGTTTAGGGTGAGGGTTAGTGTTAGGTTGAGGGACAGGGTTAGCAATAGTGTTAGTGTGAGGGCTAAGGTGATGGTGAGGTTTAGGGTTAGGGTTAGGTTTAGGGTGAGGGTTAGGCTTAGGCTGAGGGTAGGGTTATTGGGAGCATTGGTGTTAGGGTTAAGCTTAGTGTTAGGGTGAGGGTAAGGGTTAGGCTGAGGTTTAGGTATAGGGTGAAGGTTAGGGTTAGGGTGAGGGTCAGAGTTAGTGTTAGGGTTAGGCTGAGTGTTAGGTGAGGGTTAGGGTTAGGGTTAGAGTTAGGATTAGTGTTAGAGTTAGGGTGAGGGTTAGGGTGAGGGTTTCGCGTTAGGGTTCGGGTTAGGTTGAGGGTTACGGTGAGGGTGAGGATTAGGATTAGGTTTAGTTTTATCGTGTTGGTATGTGATAGTGTGCGGTTAGGGTGAGTGTTAGATTTAGCATTAGGGTTAGAGTGAAGGTTAGGGTGAGTGTTAGGGTTAGGGTTAAGGTGATCTTGAGGGTGAGGGTTAGGGTTAGGGTTATGATGAATTTTAGGTTTAGGGTGAGGGTTAGGGTTAGTGTTAGTGTGAGGTTAAGGGTGAGGGTGACGGTTAGGTTTAGTGTAAGGGTGAGGATTAGGTTTAGTGTGAGGTTTAGGGTGAGGATGAGGTTAAGGCTTTGGGTGAGGTTTAGGGTAAGGTTGAGTGTTAGGGTTAGGGTTAGCGTAAGGGTGAGGGTTAGGGTGAGGGTTAGGGTTAGGATAGGGTTAGGTTTAGGGTGAGGTTTAGGGTAAGGGGTAGGGTTATGATTAGGGTGAGGGTTAGGTTTAGTGTGAGTGTTGGGGTTAGGATTAGGGTTAGGATTAGTGTGAAGGTAAGAATTAGGGTGACGGTTAGGGTGAGGGTGAGGTTTAGGGTTAGGATTAGGGTTATGGTTAGTGTTATGCTGAGGGTGATGTTGAGGGTGAGGGTGAGTGTGAGTTTTAGGGTTAGGGTTAGGGTGAGGGTTAGGGTGAGGGTTAGGTTTAGGGTGAGGGAGAGGGTGAGGTTGAGGGTGAGTGTTAGGGTTAGGAGAAGGTTTATGGTTAGGATTAAGCTTAGGGTTAGGGTGAGGTTTTGGGTTAGGTTTAGGTGTAGGATGAGGGTTAGGCTGAGGGGTAGGTGTAGGGTTAGGTGAGGGTTAGGGTTAGTGTGAGGGTTAGTTTTAGGGTTAGGTTGAGGGTAAGGATTAGTGTGAGGGTTAGGGTGAGGGTGAGTGTTAGGGTTAGGCGGAGGGTAGGGGTTAGGGTGAGGGTTAGATTGTTGGTGAGGTTTATGGTTAGCATTAGTGTTAGTGTTAGGGTGTGGGTTAGGGTTAGTGTTAGGGATAGGGTGAGTATTAGGATTAGGATTAGTGTTAGGGTGAGCATTAGGCTGAGGGGTGGGGTTCGGGTTAGGCTTAGTCTTAGGGTTAGGCTTAGGGTGAGGGTGGGGTTGAGGATTAGGGTTAGGGTGATGGTTAGGGTTAGGGTTAGGGTGAGGGTTAAGATGAGGGTTAGGGTGAGGGTAAGGGTTAAGGTGAGGGTTAGGGTGAGGGTGAGGTTTATGTTTACCATTAGGGTTAGGGTAAGAGTTAGCGTGAGTGTTAGGTTTAGTTTTAGGATCAGGGTGAGTGTGAGGGTTCGGGTTAAGTTTAGGGTTCGGGTGAGGGTTAGGTTTAGCGTTAGGGTTAGGCTGTGGGTTAGGGTTAGGGTTAGTGTGAGGGTGAGGGTGAGGGTTAGGGTGTGGGTGAGGGTGAGATTTAGGGTTAGGAATAGGGTGGGGTGAGTGTGAGTGTGAAGTTTAGGGTGAGGAATAGGGATAGGGTGAGGGTGAGTGTTAGGGTGAGGTTTAGTGGTAGGTTAGGGTGAGTGTTAGAGTTAGGGTGATGGTTAGTATGAGGGTTAGTTTAAGGTTAAGGGTGAGGGTTAGGGTGAGGGTTAGGGTTAGGATTAAGTTAGGGTGAGGGTGAGGGTGAGCGTTTGGGTTAGCGTTAGGGTTAGGGATAGGTTTAGGGTTAGGGTGAGTTTTAGGATGAGGGTTAGGATTAGGGTTAGGGTTAGGGTTTACGTGAGGGTTAGGGTCAGGGTGAGGGTAAGGGTTAGGGTTAGATTTACGGTGAGAGTAATGGTTAGCATGAGGTTTACGGTGAGTGTGAGGGTTAACGTTAGCATTAGGGTTAGGGTGATGTTTAGGGTGAGGGTTAGGGTTAGGTTTATGGTTAGGGTGAGGTGAGGGTGAGGGGGATTGTGAGGTTTATGGGTAGGGTGAGAGATAGGTTTAGGGTGAGGGTTAGGCTTTGGGTTAGGGTGCACATGTGCGTGAGGGTGACAGTGAGGCTTAGGGTGAGGGTGAGTGTGAGTGTGGGGGTTATGCTTAGAGTTAGGTTTAGGGTTAGGGTTAGTGTGAGGGTGAAGGTGAGGGTTAGGGTTAAGAGTAGGCTTAGGTTTAAATTTAGGCTGAGGGTGAGCGTGATGGAGAGGGTAACGGTTAGGCTTAGGGTTAGGGTTGGTGTGAGGGTTAGGGTGAGGGTAAGGTTAAAGGTTAGGGTGAGGGTGAGGGTTAGGGTTAGGGTTAGGGTGAGGATTAGGATTAGGGTGAGGTTAGAGTTAGGGTGAGGTTTATTGTTAGTGTGAGGGTTAGTGTTAGTGTTAGCTTGAGGGTAAAGGTTAGGTTGAGGGTTAGGATAGGGTTAGGTTTAGGGTGAGGTTTCGGGTTAGGGTGAAGGTTAGGGTCAGTGTGAGTGTTAGGGTTAGCATTATGGTTAGGGTGAGGGTTAGTGTGAGGGTTAGCGTAAGGTTAGTGTGAGGGTTAGGTTTAGGGTGAGGGTTAGGTTGAGGGTGAGAGTAATGTTAAGTGTGAGGGTTAGGGTTATGGTGAGGATGATGGTAAGCTTGTGGGTTAGGGTGAGGGTTAGGTTTAGGTTTACAGTAAGGGTGAGGGTTAGGGTGAGTGTTAGGTTTGGGGTTAGGGTTAGGTTGAAGGTGAGATTGAGGGTTGGGAATAGGGTGAGGGTTAGGTTTAGGGTGAGGGTTAGGATTAGGATTAGGTTTAGGGTGAGGCCTAGGGTGAGGGTGAGGGTTAGGGTTAGGGATAGGGTTAGGTTGAGGGTTAGGGTTAGGCTGAGGATTAGGGATAGTGTAATGGCTAGTTTTAGGGTTAGGGTTAGTGTTAGGGTGAGCGTAAGTTTTAGGGTTAGGTTTAGGGTTACGGTGAGGTTGAGGGTTAGGTTAAGGGTGAGGGTTAAGGTTAGGGTGAGGGTGAAGGTGAGGGTTAGGATAAGGGTTAGGGTTAGGGTTATTTTTAGGTTTAGGGTTAGGTTTATGGTTATGTTGAGGGTGAGGGTGAGGGTGAGGGTTAGGGTTAGTGTGAGGTTTAGGGTTAGGGTTACGTTTAGGGTTAGGGTTAGGATGAGGTTTAGGGTGAGGGGTAGGGTTAAGGTTAGGGTGAGGGTTAGGGTTAGTCTGAAGGTTAGGGTTTGGGTTAGGATTAGGTTACGTTGAGGTTTAGGTTTTAGATTAGGGTTAGGGTGAGAGTGAGGGTTAGGGTGAGATTAAGGGTTAGATTAGATTTAGGGTTAGGGTGAGGGTAAGGGTTAGGATGAGGGTTAGGCTTAGGGTCAGGTTTAGGTTGAGGTTGAGGTTTAGGGTTAGTGTTAGGTTGAGGTGAAGTTTTAGGGTGAGGTTTAGGGTGAGGGTGAGTGTTAGGGTTAGCATTAGGGTTAGGGTGTGGTTTAGTGTGAGTGTTTTGGTTAGTTTAGGGTGAGGTTTTGGGTTAGTGTGAGGGTTAGGGTGAGGGTACGGTAAGGGTATGGGTGAGGTGTTTGGTGAGGGTGAGGGTTACGGAAAGTGAGAGGGTTAGCGTTAGGGTGAGGGTTAGAGTTAGGGTTAGGAAAAGGGTTAGTGTGAGGGATAAGGTGAGGGTGAGGATTAGGGTTAGGGTTAGGTTTAGGTTGAGGGTTAGGTTTAGGCTGAAGGTTAGGGTTAGTTTGAGTGTTGGTGTTAGGTTTAGGCTTAGTATTAGGGTGAGGGTAAGGTTTAGGGTGAGGGTTAGGTTTAGGGTGAGGGTTAGGGTTAGGGTGAGGGTGAGGGTTAGGTTTAGGGTGAGGGTAAGTTTTAAGGTAAGGTCTAGGTTTAGGGTTATTGAAGGTTTTGTTGAGGTTTAGTATTAGGGTTAGTGTAAGGGTTAGGGTTAGGGTTAGTGTGAGGATTAGGTTGAGGGTTAGCTTGACGTTTAGGGTTAGTGTGAGGGTTAGGGTTAGGCTGAGGGTGAGGGTGAAGGTGAGAGTTAGGGTTAGGATTAGGGTTAGGGAGAGGTTTTGGGTTTGGTTTAGGGTTAGGATGATGGTTAGTGTGAGGGGTAAGTTTAGGTTTAGGGTGAGGTTAGATTTATTGTGAGGGTTAGCGTTAGGTTTAGGGTTAGGGTGAGGGTGAGGATATGGTTTAGGGTGCGGGTTAGGGTGAGGGTTAGGGTTAGGGATAGGGTTAGGTTTAGGGTGACTGTTAGCTTGAGGGTTTGGTTTAGGTTTAGGGTTAAGGTTTCGGATGAGGGTTCGGACTCAGTTTAGGGTTAGGTTAAGGGTTTCGTGTTTGGGTTACTGTTAGTGTTAGGGTGAGGTTTATGGTGAGGGTGAGGGTTAGGGTTATGTTTAGGTTTATGGTGTGTTTAAGTGATAGCGTGAGGGTTAGAGTGAGTGTTAGAGTTATTAGTAGGGTTTGGGTGAGGGTGAGGGAGAGGGTTAGGGTTTGGGTTAGCATGAGGGTGAGGGTGAGGGTGACGGTTAGGGTTAGAGTTCGGGTGAGGGTTAGGTTTAGTGTGAGGTTTAGAGTGAGGATGAGGTTAAGGGTTAGGGTGAGGGTTAAGGTAAAGGTGAGGGTTAGGGTTAGGTTTAGTGTTAGGGTGAGGGTTAGGGTTAGGTTTAGGTTTAGGGTGACGGGGAGGTTTAGGGTTAGGTTTAGGGTGAGTGATAGGGTGCGGGTTAGGGTTAGGGTGAGGGTTAGGGTTAGGGTGAGGGTTAGGGTTAGGGTTAGTTTGTGGGTGGTGTAAGGGTGAGGTTTAGGATGATGGTTAGGATTAGGGTGAGGGCTAGGGTGAGGGTTAGGGTTAGCGTTAGGGTGAGGGTTAGGGTTAGGTTTAGGTTGATGTTTGGGGTGAGGGGTAGGGTTAGATTTAGGGTGAGGGTTAGGTTTAGTGAGAGCGTTATGGTTAGGCTTAGGGTGAGGATGGCGGTAAGGTTTATGGTGAGGGTTATGATGGGGTTGATGGTTAGGGTTAGGATTAGGGGTAGGGTTAGGGTAAGGCTGAGCATGAAGGTGAGAGTGCGGGTGAGGTTTAAGGGTAAGGTTACGTTTAGGGTGAGGGCTGGGGTGAGGGTGAGGGTTAGGGTGAAGGATAGGGTGAGGGTGAGGGCCTTTGTTAGATAATGGTTAGGGTTAGCGTGAGGATTAGGTGAGGGTGAGGGTGAGGGTGAGCTTTAGGGATAGGGTGTGGGTGCGTGTTAGGTTTAGGGTGGGGGTTCAGGTGATGTTGAGTGTTAGGGTAAGGTTGAGATTTAGGGTTAGGTGAGGGTTAGGTTTAAGGTTAGGGTTAGAGTTAGGATGAGGGTTTGGGTGAGGGATACTGTTAAGGTTAGGGTGAGCATTAGGGTTAATGTGAGGGTTAGGGTTAGGGTGAGGTTAATGTTAGAGTGACGGTTCGGGTGAGAGTTAGGGTTAGGTTTACTGTTAGTGTGAGGGTTAGGGTTAGATTTAGTGTTAAGTTGAGGGTGAGGGTGAGGGTTAGGGTTAGGCTTAGGGTTAAGGTGAGGTTGAGGGTGAGGATGAGGGTTAGCTTGAGTGTTAGGGTTAAGGTGAGTGTTAGGTTTACGATTAGGGTTATTGTTAGAATTAGGTTTAGGGTGAGGGTGAGGATGAGGGTGAGGGTGAGGGTGTGGGATAGGGTTAGGGTTAGGTTTAGGGTGAGCATGAGGGTTGGGGTTAGGGTGAGGGGTAGGGTTAAGTATAGGGTGAGGGTTAGGGTTAGTGTGAAGGTTAAGGTTATGGTTAGGGTGAGGTTTAGGCTGAGGGTTAGGGTTTGGATTAGGGTTAGGATGAGGGTGAGGGTTAGGGTGAGGTTTATGGTTAGTTTAGGGTTGGGTTTATGGTGAGGGTTAGGGTGAGGGTAAGGATTAGGTTGAGGGTTAGGGTTAGCGTGAGGTTTAGGGTGAGATTGTGGGTTAGGGTTAGGGTTAGAGTGAGGTTCATGTTTAGGGTGAGGGTTAGGGTGAGGGTGAGTGTTAGGGTTAGCATTAGGGTTAGGGTGAGGTTTAGTGTGAGTGTTTTGGTTAGGTTAAGTTGAGGTTTTGGCTTAGTGTGAGGGTTAGTGTGAGGGTAAGGTAAGGGTAAGGGTGAGATTTTTGGTGACGGTGAGGGTTACGGAAAGGGTGAGGGTTAGGGTTAGGGTTAGGGTTAGGGATAGGAAAAGGGTTAGTGTGAGGGATAAGATGAGGGTGAGGATTTGGGTTAGGATTAGTTTTAGGTTGAGGGTTAGGTTTAGGCTGAGGTTTAGGGTTAGTGTGAGGGTTTGTGTTAGGGTTAGGCTTAGTGTTAGGGTGAAGGTTAGGGTTAGGGTGAGGGTGAGGGTTAGGGTGAGTTTTAGGGTTAGCTTAGGGTTAGGTTTAGGGAGAGGGTTAGGGTGAGGGTAAGGATTAGGGTGAGGGTTGGGGTTAGGGTGAGGTTTAGGGTGAGGTTGTGGGTTAGGGTTAGGGTTAGAGTGAGGTTCAGGTTTAGGGTGAGGGTTAGGGTGAGGGTGAGTGTTAGGGTTAGCATTAGGTTTAAGGTGAGGTTTAGTGTGAGTGTTTTGATTAGGTTAGGTTGAGGTTTTGGGTTAGTGTGAGGGTTAGGGTGAGGGTAAGGTAAGGGTAAGGGAGAGGTTTTTGGTGAGGGTTAGGGTTACTTAAAGGGTGAGGGTTAGGGTTAGTGTTAGGAAAAGGGTTAGTGTGAGGGATAAGTTGAGGGTGAGGATTTGGGTTAGGGTTAGGTTTAGGTTGAGGGTTAGGTTTAGGCTGAGGGTTAGGTTTAGTGTGAGGGTTTGTGTTAGGGTTAGGCTTAGTATTAGGGTGAAGGTTAGGGTTAGGGTGAGTGTTAGGGTTAGGGTGAGGGTAAGGGTTAGGGTTAGGACTAGATTTATGGTTATTGAGGATTTTGGTGATGTTTAGGGTTAGGGTTAGTGTAAGGGTTATGGTTAGGTTTAGTGTTAAGGATTAGGTTGAGGGTTAGCGTGATGGTTAGGGTTAGTGTGAGGGTAAGGGTTAGGCTGAGGGTGAGGGTGAGGTTGAGAGTGTTAGGGTTAGGGTTAGTTATGATGAGGGCGAGGGTTAGGGTTAGGATTAGTGTTAGGGATAGGTTTTGAGTTAGATTTAGGGAGGATGAGGGTTAGGGTGAGGGGTAAGGTTAGGTTTAGGGTGAGGGTTAGAGTTATTGTAAGCGTCAGCGTTAGGGTTAGGGTTAGGGTGAGGGTGAGTATAAGGTTTAGGGTGAGGGTTAGGGTGAGGGTTAGGGTTTGGGATAGGGTTAGGGATAGGGTGACACTTAGCTTGAGGGTTAGGTTTAGGGTTAGGGTTAAGGTTTCGGGTGAGGGTTAGGGTTCAGGTTAGGGTTAGGCTTTCGTGTTTGGGTTAGGGTTAAGTTTAGGGTGAGATTTAGGGTGAGTGTGAGGGTGAGGGTTAGGTGTGGGTGTGGTAAGTGATAGCGTGAGGGTTAGGGTGAGTGTTAGAGTTACCAGCAGGGTTAGAGTGAAGGTTAGGGTAAGGGTTAGGGTTAGGGATAAGGTGAGCTTGAGGGTGATTGTTAGGGTTAGGGTTAGGGTGAGTTTTAGGGTTAGGGTGAGGGTTAGGGTTAGGGTTAGCATGAGGGTGAGGGTGAGGGTGACGGTTAGGGTTAGAGTTTGGGTGAGGTTTAGGTTTAGTGTGAGGTTTAGGGTGAGGATGAGGTTAAGGTTTAGGGTGAGGGTTAAGGTAAGGGTGAGGGTTAGGGTTAAGGTTAGTGTTAGGGTGAGGGTTAGGGTGAGGGTTAGGGTTAGGGTTAAGGTTAGGATTTGGGTGAGGGGGAGGGTTAGGGTTCAGTTTAAGGTGAGGGCTAGTGTGGGGGTTAGGGTTAGGGTTAGGGTGAGTGTTAGGGTTACGGTTAGTTTGAGGGTGGTGTGAGGGTGAAGTTTAAGATGAGGGTTAGGATTAGGGTGAGGGTTCGGGTGAGGGTGAGGGTTAGTGTTAGGGTGAGGGTTAGGTTTAGGTTAGGTTGAGGTTTGGGGTGAGGGGTAGGGTTAGGTTTAGGGTGAGGGTAAGGTTTAGTGTGAGGGTTAAGGTTAGGGATATTGTGAGGGTGAGGGTAAGGGTTATGGTGAGTGTTATGATCAGGTTGAGGGTTAGGGTTAGGATTAGGGGTAGGGTAAGGTAAGGCTGAACACGAGGGTGAGGGTGCGGGTGAGGATTAGAGTAAGGGTTACGTTTAGGGTGAGGGCTAGTGTGAGGGTGAGGGTTAGGGTGAAGTTTAGGGTGAGGGTGAGGGTGAGGGTCTTTGTTAGATAATGGTTAAGGTTAGTGTGAGGATTAGGTGAGGGTTAGGGTTAGGGTGAGCTTGAGGATTAGGGTGTGGGTGAGCGTTAGGGTTAGTGTGAGGTTTCGAGTGATGGTAAAGGTTAGGGTAACGTTGAAAATTAGGGTTAGGTTTAGATGAGGGTTAGGTTTAGGGTTAGGATTAGAGTTAGGGTGAGGGTGAGGGTGAGGTGTACTGTTAAGGTTAGGGTAAACATTAGGGTTAATTTGAGGGGTAGGGATAGGGTGAGGATAAAGTTCGGGTGACGGTTAGGGTGAGGGTGAGGGTTAGGGTTACTGTTAGGGTGAGGGTTAGAGTTAGCTTTAGTGTTAAGTTGAGGGTGAGGGTTTGGGTTAGTGTTCGGCTTAGGGTTAAGGTGAGGGTGATGGTGAGGATGAGGGTTAGAGTGAGGGTTAGCATTAGGGTGAGGGTTAGGTTTAGGTTTAGGGTTAGGGTTATTGTTAGGGTTAGATTTAGGGTGAGGGTGAGGATGAGGGTGAGGGTGAGGGTGTGGGTTAGGGTTAGGGTTAGGTTTAGAGTGAGGGTGAGGGTTAGGGTTAGGGTTAATGTTAGGCTTAGGGTGATTGTTACGGTTAGTGTGAGGCTTAGTGTTAGGGTTAGGGTTGGTGTTAGGGTGAGGGAAAGTGTTAGGGTGAGGATTAGGGTTAGGGTGAGGGTTAGGAATAGGTTGAAGGTTTGGATTAGGGTTCTGGTTAAGGTGAGGGTGAGGGTGATGTTTAGGGTTAGGGTTAGGTTGAGGGTTAGGGTGAGGTTTAGGTTTAGGGTGAGGGTTAGGGTTAGGGTGAGAGTTAGCCTTAGTGTTAATTTGAGGGTGGGGTGAGGGTCAGGTTTAGGGTGTGGGTTAGGGTTAGGGTGATGGCTAGATTAGTGTGATGATTAGGGTTAGGGTGAGAGTTAGGGTTAGGTTTAGGGTGAGGGATACGGTGAGGTTTAGGTTTAGGATTAGAGTGAGGGTTAGGTTTAGTGTGAGGGTTACGGTTAGGGTTAGGTTGAGGGTGAGGGTTAGGGTTAAGGGTGAGAGTTAGGGTAATGCTGAGGGTTATGTTTAGGATTAGCTTTAGAGTTAGGTTTAGGCTGAGGGTGAGAGTGAGGGTGAGTGTGAGGTTTAGGATTAGGGTTAGGTTTAGGGTGAGGGGTAGTGTGAGGGTGAGTGTTAGGGTAAAGATGAGGGCGAGGTTGAGGGTGAGGGTCTCGGTTAGGTAGAGGTTAGGGTTAGGGTGAGGATTAGGTGAGAGTTAGGGTGAGGGTGAGGGTTAGGTTTAGGGTTAGAGAGAGGGTTATGTTAGGGGTTAAGGTTAGAATTAGGGTGAGGGTTAGGGTGAGGGTGAGTGTTAGGATTAGGGTTAGAGAGAGGGTTAGGTTAGGGGTTAAGTTTAGAATTAGGGTGAGGGTTAGGGTGAAGGGTAGGGTTAGAGTTAGGGTGAGCATAAAGGTTAATGTGAGGGTTAGGGTTAGGGTGAGGATAAAGTAAGGGTGAGGGTTAGGGTTACTGTTAGGGTGAGGTTTAGTGTTAGGATTAGTGTTAAGGTGAGTGTAAGGGTGAGGGTTACGGTTAGGCTTAGGGTTAAAATGAGGGTGAGGGTGAGGGCGAGGGTTAGTGTGAGGTTTAGGGTTAGGGTGATTGTTAGGTTTAGGGTTAGGGTTTGGGTTATTTTTAGGGTTAAGGTTAGGGTGAGGGTGAGGATAAGGTTTAGTGTGATGTTTAGGGTGAGTGTGATGGTTAGGGTGAGGGTGAGGGTGAGGTTTTGGTTGAGTGTTTGGGTTAGGTTTAGGGTGAGAGTGAGTGTGAGGGTTAGGGTCAGTGTTAATATTAGGCTTAGGATTAGGCTGAGGGTGAGGGTGAGTGTGAGAGTTAGGGTTAGGGTTAGTGTGAGGCTTAGGCTTAGGGTGAGGGTGAGGGTTAGGGATAGGGTCATGGTTAGGGTGGGGGTGAGGGTGAGGCTTAGGGTGAGGGTGAGGGTGAGTGTTAGGGTGCGGGTAAGTTTTAGGGTTAGATTTAGGGTTAGGGTGAGGGTTAGGATGATGGTTAGGATGAGGGGCAGGGTTAGGGTTATGGTGAGGTTCAGGGTTAGTTTGAGGGTATCCGTTACGGTTGAGTTTAGGGAGAAGGTTAAGGTGGGGGTTAGGGATAGGTTTAGGTTTAGGCTGAGGGTTAGGGTGAGGGTAAGTTTTAGGGTGAGGGTTAGGGTGAGTGTGAGGGTTAGGTTTAGGGAGAGATTTAGGTTGATGGAGAAGATTAGAGTTCCGTTTAGGGTGAAGTTCAGAGTGATGGTGTGGGTTAGGGTAAGGATTAGGTTTAGGGTTAGGGTTAGGGTTATTGTTAGGGTTAGGGTTACGGTTAAAGTGAGGTTGCCGGTGAGGTGAGGTTTAGCGTTAGGGTTAGCGTTAGGGTCAGGGTTTTGGTGAAGGTAAGTGTTGGGGTGAGGGTTAGGGTTAGGGTGAGGTTGAGGGTGAGGTTGAGAGTTAGTGTTAGGTTTAGGGTTAGGGTGAGGTTTAGGGTGAGGTTGAGGTTTAGTGTTAGGGTTAGTGTTAGGATGAGATTAAGGGTTAGGTTGAGGGTTAGGGTGAGTGTTAGGGTTAAGTTAGGGTGAGGGTTAGGGTTAGGGTGAGGTTTAGGGTTAGTGAAGGTTAGTGTTAGGGTTAGGCTTAGTGTTAGGTTGAGGGTAATGTTTAGATTGAGGTTTAGGTTGCGGGTGAGGGATAGGGTTTGTGTGAGGGTTAGGGATAGGGTGAGGATTAGGCTTAGGTTTAGGGTGAGGGTGAGTGTGAGGGTTAGGGTTAGGGTTAGGCTTAGGCATTGGGTTAGGCTGAGGGTGGGGTTGAGTGTGAGTGTTAGGGTTAGGGTGAGGGTTAGGGTTAGGGTTAGGGATAGGGTGATGTTTAGGGTGAGGGTTGTTGTAAGAGTAGGTGTTAGGGTTACACTTAGTGTTAGGGTGAGTTTAAGGGTTAGGTTGAGGATTAGCATTAGGGTGAGGGTTAGGGTTAATGTGAGGGTTAGGGTTTCGGTAAGGGTGAGGTTGAGGGTGATGGTGAGGCTTAGGGTTAGGGTGAGTGTGAGGGTGAGTGTGAGTGTTAGGGTGAGGTTTAGGCTTAGGCTGAGGGTTCGGCTGAGTGTGATGGTGAGGGTGTGGGTGAGGATTAGAGTTAGGGTGAGTTTTAGGGTTAAGGTTAGCGTGAGGGTTTGGGTTAGGCTTAAGTTTAGGATGAGGGTTAGGTTGAGGGGAACGGTTATGGTTAGTGTGAGCGTTAGGGTTAGCGTTAGGGTTAGGGATAGGTTTAGGGTTAGGGTGAGGTTTAGGATGAGGTTTAGGGTTATGGTTAGGGTTAGGGTTAGGTTTAGGATGAGGGTTAGGGAGAAGGTTAGGATGAGGGTTTGGGTGAGGGTTCGGTTTAGGGTTCGGGTTAGGGTATGGTGAGGGTGGAGGTGAGGGTGAGAGTGAAGTTTAGGGTTAGAGTTAGGATGAGGGTGAGGATTAGGGTTAGGGTTAGGGTTAGGTTTTGGCTGAGGATAAGGCTGAGGGTGTGGGTGAGGATTAGGGTTAGGTTGAGTGTTAGGGTTAGTGTTAACGTAAGGGTTTGGGTTAGGGTTAAGTTTAGGATGAGAGTTAGTTTGAGGGGTATGGTTACAGTTAGATTGAGCATTAGGGTTAGCGTTAGGGTTAGGGATAGGGTTAGGGTTAGGGTGAGGTTTAGGATGAGGGTTAGGGTTAGAGTGAGGGTTAGGGTGAGGGTTAGGGTGAAGGTTATGGTTATGGTTAGGGTTAGGGTAAGGGATAGGGTCTGTGCGAGGGATAGGGTTAGGGTTAGATTTATGCTGAGAGTAAGGGTTAGCGTGAGGTTTAGCGTGAGTGTGATGGTTAGAGTTACATTAGGTTAGGGTAGGTTTAGCTTGAGGGTTAGGGTTAGGTTTAGGGTTAGGGTGAAGTGAGCGTGAGGGTGATTGTGAGGTTTATTGTTAGGGTGAGGGATAGGTTTAGGGTGAGGGTTAGGTTTAGGGTGAGGGTAAGCGTGAGGGTGACAGTGAGGTTTAGGGTGAGGGTGAGGGTGAGTGTGAGGGTTAGGATTAGGTTTAGGTTTAGGGTTAGGGTTAGTGTGAGGGTGAAGGTGAAGGTTAGTGTTAGGAGTAGGGCTAGGTTAAAAGTTAGGCTGAGGGTGAGCGTGAGGGTGAGGGTGATGGTTAGGGTTAGGGTTAAGTTGAGGGTTAGAGTTAGTGTGAGGGTTAGGGTGAGGGTAAGATTAAAGGTTAGGGTGAGTGTTAGGGTTAGGGTTAGGGTGAGGTTTAGGGTTAGGGTGAGGGCGAGGGTTAGGGTTAGGTTAAGGGTGAGTGTTAGGGTGAGGGTTAGGGTTAGGGTGATGTTTAGGGTTAGGATTAGGGTTATGGTGAATACTAGCTTGTTAGTGAGGGTTAGGGTTAGGATGAAGGTGAGGGTTAGGTTTAGGGTTAAGTTGAGGGTTTGGGTGAGGTATAGGTTTAGGAGTAGTGTTAGGTTTAGAGTTAGACTGAGGTTGAGGGTGAGGGTGAGGGTGACTGATAGGGTTAGGGTTAGGGTGAGGGTTAAGGTGAGGATAAGGGTGAGTGTTAGAGTGAGTGTGAGGGTTCGGGAGAGTATGAGGGTTAGGGTTTGGGTGAGGGTTAGGGTTGGGTGAGTGTTAGGATGATGGTGAGGGTGAGGGTTAGGGTTGTGTTTAGGGTCAGAGTGAGGGTTAGGGTGAGGGGTATGGTTAGGGTTAGGGTGAAAGTTAGGGTTAGTGTGAAGATTAGGGTTGGGGTGAGGTTTACGGTTACTGTGAAGGTTCATGTTAGGTTTAGACTTAGTGTTAGGGTGAGAGTAAGGGTTAGGTTGACGGTGAGGTTTATGGTGAGGTTTAGGGTTAGTATGAGGGTTAGGGCTAGGGTGAGGGTAATTGTGAGGGTTAGGGTTAGGGTGATGTTTATGGTGAGGGTGAGGGTTAGGATGAGGGTGAGGGTGAGGGTTCACTTGTGGGTTTGGGTTAGGGTTAGGGTGAGGTTGAGGGTGAGGGTGAGACTTAGGGTTAGGTTTAGGGTGACGGTGAATGTGAGGATTAGGGATAGGGTTAGGCTTAGGTTTAGGGTTAGGCTGAGGGTGACTGTGAGCGTGAGGGTTAGGGTTAGGGTGAGGGTTAGGTTTAGGGTGAGGGTTAGGTTGAGGGTGAGTGTGAGGGTTAGGTTTAGGATTGCGTTTAGGGTGAGCCTGTGGGTGAGGCTGAGGGTGAGGGTTATAGTTAGGGTGAAGGTTAGGCTAAGGTTTAGGGTGAGGGTTAGGTTTAGGGTGATGTTTAGGTTGAGGGTTTGGGTTAGGGTTAGGGTGAGTGTGAGGGTCAGTGAGAGGGTTAGGATTAGGTTTAGGGTTAGGTTTAGGGTGAGGGTGAGTGTGAGGTTTAGGGTTATGTTGAGTGTGAGCATTAGGGTTAGGTTTAGGGTGAGGGTGAGGTTGAGGGTTAGGGTGAGGGTTAGGGTTTGATTTAGGGTGAGGGTTAAATGAGGGTGAGGGTTAGGGTTAGGGTGAGGGTTAGGGTTAGGTTGAGGGTGAGGAATAGCGTTAGGGTGAGGGTTAGGGTTAGGGTGATGTTTAGGGTGAGTGTGAGGGTTGGTTTGAGAGTTTGCGTTAGGTTTAGGGTGAGGTTGAGGGTGAGGGTGAGGCTTAGAGTTAGGGTTAGGGTGAGGTTGACTGTGAGGGTTAGGTTTAGGGTTAGGTTTTAGGCTGAGGGTCAGGCTCAGGGTGAGAGTGAGGGTGATGGTTATGGTTAGGGTGAGGTTTAGGGTTAGGGTTCGGGTGAGGGTTAGGGATAGTTTGTGGGTTAGGGTTCGGGTGAGGGTTAGGGTTACTGTGAGGGTTCATGTTAAGTTTAGGCTTAGTTTTAGCTTGAGGGTAAGGGTTAGGTTGAGGGTCAGGTTTAGGGTGAGGTTTAGGGTTAGTATGAGGGTTAGGGCTTGGGTGAGGTTAAGGGTGATGGTTAGGGTTAGGGTGATGTTTAGGGTGAGGGTGAGGGTTAGGGTGAGGGTGAGGGTGAGGGTTCAGTTGAGGGTTTGGTTAGGTTTACGGTGAGGTTGACACTTAGGGTTAGGTTTAGGGTGAGGGTGAGTGTTAGGTTTAGGGATAGGGTTAGGGTTAGGTTTAGGGTTAGGCTGAGGGTGACTATGAGCTTGAGTTTTAGTGTTATGGTGAGCATTAGGTTTGGGGTTAGGGTGAGGTTATTGTTCGTGTGAGTGTTAGGGTTTGAGTGAGGGTTAGCGTTAAGTTTAGGGTTAAGGTTAGGTTGGAGGTTAGGGTTAGGGTGAGGGTTAGCGTTAGTGGTAGGGTTAGGTTGATCGTGAGGGTGAGGGTTAGGGTTAGGATTAGGTTTAAGGTGAGCCTGAGGGTGAGAGTGAGGGTTAGGGTTAGGGTGCGGGTTAGTCTAAGGGTTAGGGTGATGTTTAAGTTGAGGGTTTGGGTTAGGGTTAGGGTGAGTGTGAGAGTGAGTGAGAAGGTTAAGATTAGTGTTAGGGTTAGGTTTAGGGTGAGGGAGAGTGTGAGGGTTAGGGTTCGGGTTATTGTTAGGCTTAGGTTTAAGCTGAGTTTGAGGGTGAGAGTGAGGGTTAGGGTTATGTTTAGGGTGAGGGTGAGGTTTAGGGTTAGGGTGAGATTTAGGGTTTGGGTTAGGGTTAGGGTTAGATGAGGGTGAGGGTTAGGGTTAGGGTGAGGGTGAGGGTGAGGATTAGCGTTATGGTGAGGGTTAGGGTTCTGGTGCGGATTAGGGTGAGGGTTAGGGTGAGGGTGATGTTTAGGGTGAGTTTGAGAGATGGTTTGTGGTTTTGCGTTAGGTTTAGGGTGAGGTTGAGGGTGAGGGTGAGGCTTAGACTTAGGGTTAGGGTGAGGGTGAGTGTGAGGATTAGGCTTAGGGTTAGTCTTAGGCTTTGGGTTAGGTTGAGGGTGGGGGTGAGTGTGAGGGTTAGGGTTAGGGTGAGGGTTAGGGTTAGGGTTAGGGATAGGGTGATGTTTAGGGTGACGGTTATTGTGAGATTAAGTTTTAGGGTTACACTTAGTGTTAGGGTGAGTGTAATGGTTAGGTTGAGGCTTAGCATTAGTGTGAGTGTTAGAGTTAATGTGAGGGTTAGGTTTTCAGTAAGGGTGAGGTTGAGGGTGATGGTGAGGCTTAGGTTTAGGGTGAGTGTGAGGGTGAGTGTGAGTGTTAGGGTTAGGTTTAGGCTTAGGCTGAGGGTTAGGCTGAGTGTGATGGTGAGGGTGTGAGTGAGGATTAGAGTTAGGGTGAGTTTTAGGGTTAAGGTTAGCGTGAGCTTTTGGGTTAGGCTTAAGTTTAGGATGAGGGTTAGATGGGGGTACGGTTATGGTTAGTGTGAGCGTTAGGGTTAGCGTTAGGGTTAGGGATAGGTTAAGGGTTAGGGTGAGGTTCAGGATGAGGTTTAGGTTTACGGTAAGGGTTAGGGTTAGGGTTAGGATGAGGGTTAGGGAGAAGGTTAGGATGAGGGTTAGGGTGAGGTTTCAGTTTAGGGTTCGGGTTAGGGTTATGGTGAGGGTGGGGGTGAGGGTGAGGGTGAAGTTTAGGATTAGATTTAGGATGAGGGTGAGGATTAGGGTTAGGGTTAGGGTTAGGGTTAGGTTTAGGCTGAGGATAAGGCTGAGGGTGTGGGTGAGGATTAGGGTTAGGTTGAGTGTTAGGGTTAGTGTTAATGTAAGGGTTTGGGTTAGGGTTAAGTTTAGGATGAGAGTTAGTTTGAGGCGTACGGTTACAGTTAGATTGAGCATTAGGGTTAGCGTTAGGGTTAGGGATAGGGTTAGGGTTAGGGTGAGGTTTAGGATGAGGGTTAGGGTTAGGGTGAGGGTTAGGCTGAGGGTTAGGGTGAAGGTTATGGTTATGGTTAGGGTTAGGGTAAGGGAGAGGGTCAGTGCGAGGGTTAGGGTTAGGGTTAGATTTATGCTGAGAGTAAGGGTTAGCGTGAGGTTTAGCGTGAGTGTGAGGGTTAGAGTTACATTAGGGTTAGGGTAGGTTTAGCTTGAGGGTTAGGGTTAGGTTTAGGATTAGGGTGAGGTGAGCGTGAGGGTGATTGTGAGGTTTATTGTTAGAGTGAGGGATAGGTTTAGGGTGAGGGTTAGGTTTAGGGTGAGGGTGAGCGTGAGGGTGACAGTGAGGCTTAGGGTGAGGGTGAGGGTGAGGGTGAGGGTTAGGGTTAGGATTAAGTTGAGGGTTAGAGTTAGTGTGAGGGTTAGGGTGAGGGTAAAGTTAAAGGTTAGGGTGAGGGTTAGGGTTAGGGTGAGGGTAAGGGTTAGGGTGAGGGTAAGGGTGAGTGTTAGGGTGAGCGTTAGGGTTAGGGTGAGGGTTAGGGTTAGGATTAGGGTTATGGTGAATACTAGCTTGTCAGTGAGGGTTAGGATTAGGGTGAAGGTGAGGGTTAGGTTTAGGGTTAAGTTGAGGGTTTGGGTGAGGTATAGGTTTAGAAGTAGTGTTAGGTTTAGAGTTAGGCTGAGGGTGAGGGTGAGGGTGAGGGTGACTGATAGGGTTAGGATTAGGGTGAGGGTTAGGGTGAGGATGAGGGTGAGAGTTAGAGTGAGGGTGAGTGTGAGGGAGAGTATGAGGGTTAGGGTTTGGGTGAGGGTAAGGGTTGGGTGAGTGTTAGGATGATGGTGAGGGTGAGGGTTAGGGTTGGGTTTAGGGTCAGAGTGAGGGTTAGGGTGAGGGGTATGGTTAGGATTAGGGTGAGGGTTAGGGTTAGTGTGAGGGTTAGGGTTAGGGTGAGGTTTACGGTTACTGTGAGGGTTCATGTTAGGTTTAGGCTTAGTGTTATGGTGAGAGTAAGGGTTAGGTTGAGGGTTAGGATTATGGTGAGGTTTAGGGTTAGTATGAGGGTTAGGGCCAGGGTGAGGGTAATTGTGAGGGTTAGGGTTAGGGTGATGTTTATGGTGTGGGTGAGGGTTAGGGTGAGGGTGAGGGTGAGGGTTCACTTGTGGGTTTGGGTTAGGGTTAGGTTGAGGTTGAGGGTGAGGGTGAGACTTAGGGTTAGGTTTAGGGTGAGGGTGAATGTGAGGATTAGGGATAGGGTTAGGCTTAGGTTTAGGGTTAGGCTGAGGGTGACTGTGAGCGTGAGGGTTAGGGTTAGGGTGAGGGTTACGGTTAGGGTGAGGGTTAGGTTGAGGGTGAGGGTGAGGGTTAGGGTTAGGATTGCGTTTAGGGTGAGCCTGTGGGTGAGGCTGAGGGTGAGGGTTAGGTTTAGGGTCAGGGTTAGGCTAATGGTTAGGGTGAGGGTTAGGTTTAGGGTGATGTTTAGGTTGAGGGTTTGGGTTAGGGTTAGGGTGAGTGTGAGGGTCAGTGAGAGGGTTAGGATTAGGGTTAGGTTTAGGTTTAGGGTGAGAGTGAGTGTGAGGTTTAGGGTTAGGGTGATTGTTAGGCTTAGGTTTAAGCTGAGGGTGAGGGTGAGTGTGAGGGTTAGGGTTATGTTGAGTGTGAGCATTAGGGTTAGGTTTAGGGTGAGGGTGAGGTTTAGGGTTAGGGTGAGGGTTAGGTTTTGATTTAGGGTGAGGGTTAAATGAGGGTGAGGGTTAGGGTTAGGGTGAGGGTTAGGGTTAGGGTGAGGGTGAGGATGAGGTTGAGGGTGAGGTTGAAGCTTAGAGTTAGGGTTAGGGTGAGGCTGACTGTGAGGGTTAGGGTTAGGGTTAGGCTTTAGGCTGAGTGTTAGGCTCAGGGTGAGAGTGAGGGTGATGGTTAGGGTTAGGGTGAGGTTTAGGGTTAGGGTTAGGGTGAGGGTTAGAGATAGTGTGAGGGTTAGGGTTCAGGTGAGGGTTAGGGTAACTGTGAGGGTTCATGTTATGTTTAGGCTCTGTGTTAGTGTGAGGGTAAGTGTTAGGTTGAGGGTCAGGTTTAGGGTGATGTTTAGGGTTAGTATGAGGGTTAGGGCTTGGGTGAGGTTAAGGGTGATGGTTAGGGTTAGGGTGATGTTTAGGGTGAGGGTGAGGGTGAGGGTGAGGGTGAGGGTTCAGTTGAGGGTTTGGGTTAGGTTTAGGGTGAGGTTGAGACTTAGGGTTAGGTTTAGGGTGAGGGTGTGGTTGAGGTTTAGGGATAGGGTTAGGTTTAGGTTTAGGGTTAGGCTGAGGGTGACTATGAGCTTGAGGTTTAGGGTTATGGTGAGCATTAGGGTTGGGGTTAGGGTGAGGGTAAGTGTTGGGGTGAGTGTTAGGGTTTCGGTTAGGGTTAGCATTAGGTTTAGGGTTAGGGTTATGTTGGAGGTTAGGGTTAGGGTGAGGGTTAGGGTTAGGGGTAGGGTTAGGTTGAGCGTGAGGGTGAGCGTTAGGGTTAGGATTAGGTTTAAGGTGAGCCTGAGGGTGAGAGTGAGGGTGAGGGTTAGGGTTAGGGTGAGGGTTAGGCTAAGGGTTAGGGTGAGGGTTAGGTTTAGGGTGATGTTTAGGTTGAGGGTTAGGGTTAGGTTGAGGGTGAGGTTGAGTGAGAAGGTTCGGTTTAGGGTTAGGATTAGGTTTAGGTTGATGGTGAGTGTGAGGTTTGGGTTAAGGTTATTGTTAGGCTTAGGTTCAAACTGAGGGTGAGGACTGAGTGTGAGGGTTAGGATTATGTTGAATGTGAGCATTAGGGTTAGGTTTAAATGAGGTTGTGTTTGAGGGTTAGGGTGACGGTTAGGGTTTGGGTTAGGGTGAGAGTTAGATGAGGGTGAGGGTTAGGGTTAGGGTGAGGGTGAGGGTTAGCATTAGGGATAGGGTTAGGGATAGTGTCAGGGTTAGGGTTAGGGTGAGGTTTAGGGTTACTGTGTGGGTTCATGTTAGGTTTAGCCTTAGTGTTAGGGTGAGGGTAAGGGTTAGGTTGAGGGTCAGGTTTAGGGTCAGGTTTAGGGTTAGTATTAGGGTTAGGGCTAGGGTGATGGTGAGGGTGAGGGTAAGGGTGAGGGTGAGGGTGAGGGTGACTGTGAGGGTTAGGGTTAGGGTTAGGCTTTAGGCTGAGGGTTAGGCTGAGGTTGAGGGTGAGGGTGATGGTTAAGGTTAGGGTGAGGGGTAGGGTTAGGGTTAATTTGAGGGTTAGGTATAGTGTGAGGGTTAGGGTTAGGGTGAGTTTTAGGATTACTGTGAGGGTTCATGTTAGGTTTAGGCTTAGTGTTAGGGTGAGGGTAAGGATTAGGTTGAGGGTCAGGTTTAGGGTGAGGTTTAGGGTTAGTATGAGGGTTAGGGATAAGGTGAGGGTAAGGGTGAGGGTTAGTTTAAGGCAGATGTTTAGAGTGAGGTTGAGGGTTAGGGTTAGGGTGAGGGTGAGGATTCAGTTGAGGGTTTGGGTTAGGGTTAGGGTGAGGTTGAGACTTAGGGTTGGGTTTAGGGTGAGGGTGAGTGTGAGCTTTAGGGATAGTTTTAGGCTTAATTTTAGGGTTAGGCTGAGGGTGACTGTGAGCGTGAGGATTAGGGTTAGAGTGAGGGTTAGGTTTAGGGTGAGGGTTAGCATTAGGTTTAGGGTTATCGTTAGGTTGCAGGTTAGGTTTAGGGTGAGGGTTAGAGTTAGGGGAAGGGTTAGGTTGAGGGTGAGGGTGACAGCTAGGGTTAGGATTAAGTTTAGGTTGAGCCTGTGGGTGAGGATGAGGGTGAGGGTTAAGGTTATGATGAGGGTTAGGCTAAGGGTTAGGGTGAGGGTTAGGTTTAAGGTGATGTTTTGGTTGAGGGTTTGGGTTAGTGTTAGGGTGAGTGTGAGGGTGAGTAAGAGGGTTAGGATTAGTGTTAGGGTTAGGTTTATGGTGAGGGTGAGTGTGAGGGTTAGGGTTCGCGTTATTGTTAGGCTTAGGTTTAAGCTGAGTGTGAGGGTGAATGTGAGGGTTAGTGTTAGGTTGAGTGTGAGAATTAGGGTTAGGTTTAGGGTGAGGGAGTGTTTGAGGGTTAGGCTGAGGGTTAGGGTTTGGTTTAGGGTGAGGGTTAGATGAGGGTGAGGGTTAGGGTTAGGGTGAGGGTTAGATGAGGGTGAGGGTTAGGGTTAGGGTGAGGGTTAGATGAGGGTGATGGTTAGGTTGAGGGTGAGGATTCGCGTTAGGATGAGGGTTAGGGTTTTGGTGCGGATTAGGGTGAGGGTTAATGTTAGGGTGATGTTTAGGGTGAGGGTGATCGTTGATTTGACGGTTTGCGTTAGGTTTAGGGTGAGGTTGAGAGTGAGGGTGAGGCTTAGATTTAGGGTTAGGTTTAAGGTGACTCTGAGGGTTAGTGTTAGGTTTAGGCTTTAGGCTGAGGGTTAGGTTGAGGGTGAGGGTGAGGGTTAGGGTTAGGGTTAGGGCTAATGAAAGGGTGATATTTAGGGTGAGGGTTAGTGTGAGAGTTAATGTTAGGGTTAGGCTTAGTGGTAGAGTGGTGTAAGTGTTAGGTTGAGGGTTAGGGTTAGGGATAGGGTGAGGGTTGGGATGAGGATTAGGGTGAGGGTAAGGTTTAGGGTGAGGGTTATGGTGAGTGTGAGGCTTAGGGTTAGGGTGAGGGTGAGAGTGAGGGTGATGGTTCAGTTGAGGGTTTGGGTTAGGGTTAGGGTGAGGTTGAGGGTGAGGGTGAGACTTAGGGTTAGGTTTAGAGTGATGGTGAGTGTGAGGTTTAGGGATAGGGTTAGCCTTAGGTTTACGGTTAGGCTGAGGGTGACTGTGAGCATGAGGGTTAGGGTTAGGGTGAGGGTTAGGTTTAGGTTGAGGGTTAGCGTTAGGGTTAGTGTTAGCGTTAGGTTGGAGGTTAGGTTTAGGGTGAGGGTTAGCGTTAGGAGTAGGGTAAGGTTGAGCGTGAGGTTGAGGGCTAGGGTTAGGATTAGGTTTAGGTTGAGCCTGTCGGTGAGGGTGAGGGTGAGGGTTAATGTTTTGGTGAGGGTTAGGTTAAGGGATAGGGTGAGGGTTAAGTTTAGGGTGATGTTTAGGTTGAGAGTTGGGGTTAGGGTTAGGGTGAGTGTGAGGGTGAGGGAGAGGGTTAGGATTAGGGTTAGGGTTAGGTTTAGGGTGAGGGTGAGTGTGAGTGTTAGGGTTCTGGTTATTTTTAGGCTTAAATTTTAAGCGGAGGGTGAGAGAGTGTGTGTGAGGTTTAGTGTTATGTTGAGTGTGAGCATTAGGGTTAGGTTTAGGGTGAAGGTGAGGTTGAGGGTTAGGGTGAGGGTTAGGGTTTGAGTTAGGGTGAGGGTTAGATGAGGGTGAGGGTTAGGGTTAGGGTGAGGGTTAGGGTTAGGGTGAGGATGAGGATTAGCGTTAGGGTGAGGGTTAGGTTTTTGGTGCGGAGTAGGGTGAGGGTTAATGTTAGGGTGATGTTTAGGGTGAGGGTGAGGGTTGGTTTGAGGGTTTGCGTCAGGTTTAGGTTGAGGTTGAGGGTGAGGGTGAGGCTTTGATTTAGGGTTAAGGTGAGGGTGACTCTGAGGGTTAGGGTTAGGGTTAGGCTTTAGGCTGAGGGTTAGGCTGAGGGTGAGGGTGAGGGTGATGGTTAGGGTTAGGGTGAGGGTTAGGGTTAGGGTTAGGGTGATGATTAGGGATAATGTGAGGGTTAGGATTAGGGTGAGGTTTAGGGTTACTGTGAGGGTTCATGTTAGGGTTAGGCTGAGTGTTAGGGTGAGGGTATGTGTTAGGATGAGGGTGAGGTTTATGGTAAGGTTTAGGGTTAGTATGAGGGTTAGGGCTAAGTTGAGGGTAAGGGTGAGGTTTAGTGTTAGGGTGATGTTTAGGGTGAGGGTGAGGGTTAGGGTGAGGGTGAGGGTTCAGTTGAGGGTTTGGGTTAGGGTTAGGGTGAGGTTGAGACTTAGGGTTAGGTTTAGGGTGAGGGGGAGTGTGAGGTTTAGGGATAGGGTTAGGCTTAGTTTAGGGTTAGGCTGAGGGTGACTGTGAGCTTGAGGGTTAATATTATGGTGAGCATTAGGGTTGGGGTTAGGGTGAGGTTAAGTGTTGGGGTGAGTGTTAAGGTTTGGGTGAGGGTTAGCGTTAGGTTTAGGGTTAGGGTTAGGTTGGAGTTTAGGTTAGGTGAGGGTTAGCATTAGACGTAGGGTAAGGTTGAGCGTGAGAGTGAGGGTTAGGGTTAGGATTAGGTTTAAGGTGAGCCTGAGGGTGAGGGTGAGGGTGAGGGTTAGGGTTAGGGTCAGGGTTAGGCTAAGGGTTAGGGTGAGGGTTAGGTTTAGGGTGATGTTTAGGTTGAGGGTTAGGGTTAGGTTGAGGGTGAGGGTGAGTGAGAGAGTTAGGTTTATGATTAGGATTAGGTTTAGGGTGAGGGTGAATGTGATGGTTAGGGTTAGGTTTATTGTTAGGCTTAGGTTTAAGCTGAGGGTGGGTGAGGGTGTGTGTGAGGGTGAGGGTTATGTTGAGTGTGAGCATTAGGGTTAGGTTTAGGTTGAGGGTGTGTTTGAGGGTTAGGGTTTGGGTTAGGGTGAGGGTTAGATGAGGGTGAGGGTTAGGGTTAGGGTGAGGGTTCGGGTTAGGGTGACGGTGAGGGTTAGCGTTACGGTGAGGGTTAGGGTTATGGTGCAGATTTGGGTGAGTGTTGTTACCCTGATATTTATGGTGAGGGTGAGTGTTGGTTTGAGGGTTTGCATTAGTTTTAGGTTGAGGTTGGGTGTGAGGGTGAGGGTTAGGGTTAGTTTTAGGGTGAGGGTGACTCTGAGGGTTAGTGTTAGGGTTAGGCTTTAGGCTGTTGGTTAGGCTGAGATTGAGGGTGAGAGTTAGTGTTAGGGTTAGGGTTAATTATAGAGTGATATTTAGGGTGAGGGTTAGTGTGAGAGTTAGTGTTAGGATTAGCCTTAGTGTTAGAGTGAGTGTAAGGGTTAGGTTGAGGGTTAGGTTTAGGGATAGGGTGAGGGTGGGGATGAGGGTTAGGGTGAGGGTAAGGTTTGGGGTGAGGGTTATGGTGAGTGTGAGGGTTAGGTTTAGGGTTAGGGTGAGGGTGAGGGTGAGGGTTCAGTTGAGGGATTCTGTTAGAGTTAGGGTGAGGTTGAGGGTGAGGGTGAGACTCAGGGTTAGGTTTAGGGTGATGGTGTGAGGATTAGGGATAGGGTTAGGCTTAGGTTTAGGGTTAGGCTGAAGGTGACTGTGAGCGTGAGGGTTAGGGTTAGGGTGAGGGTTAGGTTTAGGGTGAGGGTTAGCGATAGGGTTAGGGTTAGGTTTAGGTTGGAGGTTAGGTTTAGGGTGAGGGTTAGCGTTAGGGGTAGGGTTAGGTTGAGGGGGAGGGGGAGGGCTAGAGTTAGGATTAGGTTTAGGGTGAGCCTGTGGGTGAGGGTGAGGGTGAGGTTTAGGGTTAGGGTGAGGGTTAGGCTAAGGTTAAGGGTGAGGGTTAGGTTTAAGGTGATGTTTAGGTTGAGAGTTTGGGTTAGGGTTAGGGTGAGTGTGAGGGTGAGTGAGAGGGTTAGGATTAGGGTTAGGGTTAGGTTTAGGTTGAGGGTGAGTGTGAGGGTTAGGGTTCGTGTTATTGTTAGGCTTAGGTTTAAGCTGAGGGTGATGGTGAGTGTGAGGTTTAGGGTTATGTTGAGTGTGAGCATTAGGGTTAGGTTTAGGGTGAGGGTGAGGTTGAGGGTTAGGGTGAGGGTTAGGGTTTGGGTTAGGTTGAGGGTTAGATGAGGGTGAGGGTAGGGTTAGGTTGAGGGTTAGGGTTAGGGTGAGTGTGACGGTTAGTGTTACGGTGAGGGTTAGGTTTATGGTGCGGATTAGGGTGAGTGTTAGGGTTACGGTGATGTTTATGGTGAGGGTGAGGGTTGGTTTGAAGGTTTGCGTTAGGTTTAGGGTGAGGTTGGGGGTGAGGGTGAGGCTTAGGGTTAGGGTTAGGGTGAGGGTGACTCTGAAGGTTAGGGTTAGGGTTAGGCTTTAGGCTGAGGGTTAGGCTGAGCGTGAGGTTGAGTGATAGGGTTAGGGTTAGGGTTAATGATAGGGTGATATTTAGGGTGAGGGTTAGTGTGAGAGATAGTGTTAGGGTTAGGCTTAGTGTTAGAGTGAGTGTAAGGGTTAGGTTGAGGGTTATGGTTAGGGATAGGTTGAGGGTTGGGTTAGGGTTAGGGTGAGGGTAAGGTTTAATTTGAGGGTTACGGTGAGTGTGAGGGTTAGGGTTAGGGTGAGTGTTAGGGTGAGGGTGAGGGTTCAGTTGAGGGTTTGGGTTAGGGTTAGGGTGAGTTTGAGGGTGAGGGTGAGACTTAGGGTTAGGTTTAGGGTGACTGTGTGAGGATTAGGGATAGGGTTAGGCTTAGGTTTAGGGTTACGCTGAGGGTGACTGTGAGGGTGAGGGTTAGGGTTAGGATGAGGGTTAGGTTTAGGGTGAGGGTTAGAGATTGGGTTAGGGTTAGGTTTAGGTTGGAGATTAGATTTAGGGTGAGGGTTAGCGTTAGGGGTAGGGTTAGGTTGAGGGTGAGGGTGAGGGCTAGGGTTAGGATTAGGTTTCAGGTGAGGGTTATGGTCAGAGTGAGTGTTAGGGTTAGGTTTAGATTTACGGTGAGAGTAAGGGTTAGCATGAAGTTTAGGGTGAGTGTGAGTGTTAGAGTTCGCATTAGGATTAGGGTGACGTTTAGGGTGAGGGTTAGGTTTAGGTTTAGGGTTAGGTTGAGGTGAGGGTGAGGGTGATTGTGAGGTTAATGGTTAGGGTGAGAGATAGGGTTAGCGTGAGGGTTAGGGTTAGGGTTAGGGTTATTGTGAGGGTGAGCATGAGGGTGACAGTGAGGCTTAGGTTGTGGGTGAGGGTGAGTGTGAGGGTTAGGCTTAGGGTTAGGGTTAGGGTTAGTGTGAGGGTGAAGTTGAGGGTTAGTGTTAGGAGTAGCGTTAGGTTTAAAGTTAGGCTGAGGGTGAGCGTGAGTGTGAGGGTGACGGTTAGGGTTAGGGTTAGGCTGAGGGTTGGGTTTAGTGTGAGTGTTAGGGTGAGGGTAAGTCTAAAGTTTAGCGAGAGGGTGAGGGTTAGGTTTAGGGTTAGGGTGAGGGTTAGGGTGAGGTTTAGGGTTAGGTTGAGGGTTAGTGTGAGGGTGAGGGTTAGGGTTAGCATTAGGGTTAGTGTGAGGGTTAGGGTGAGTGTTAGGGTTAGGTTAGGGTGAGGGTTAGGGTTAGGCTGAGGGTTAGGCTGAGGGTTAGGGTTGGGTTAGGGTGAGGGTTAGATGAGTGTGAGGGTTAGGGTTAGGTTGAGGGTTAGGTTTAGGGTGAGGGTTATGGTTAGGATTAGGGTTAGCATTAGGGTTAGTGTGAGGGTTAGGGTGAGTGTTAGGGTTAGGTTAGTGTGAGACGTAGGGTTAAGGTGAGGGTTAGGGTGAGGGTTATGTATGGGTTAGGGTGAGGGTTAGATGAGGGTGAGAGTTAGGGTTAGGTTGAGGTTTAGTTTTAGGGTGAGGGTTATGGTTAGGATTAGGGTTAGGGTGAGGGCTATGGTGAGGGTGAGATTTAGGGTGAGGGTGAGGGTTAGGGTGAGGGTAAGGTTAAAGGTTAGAGTGAGGGTGAGTGTTAGGGTTAGGGTTAGGGTGAGGTTTAGAGTTAGAGTTATGGTTAGGGTTAGGGTGAGGGTGAGCGTGAATGTGACAGTGAGGCTTAGGGTCAGGGTGAGGGTGAGGGTGAGTGTGAGGCTTAGACTTAGGGTTGGTTTAGGATTAGGGTTAGTGTGAGGGTGAAGGTGAAGGTTAGTGTTAGGAATAGGGTTAGGTTTACAGTTAGGCTGAGGGTGAGGGTGACGGTTAGAGTTAGGGTTAGGTTGAGGGTGAGGATTTGTGTGAGGGTTAGGGTGAGCGTAATGTTAAAGGTTAGGGTGAAAGTGAGGGTTAGGCTTAGGGTTAGGGTGTGGGTTAGGGTGAGGCTTAGGGTTAGGGTTACAGTTTGGTTTAGGTTGAGGGTGAGGGTTAGGTTGAGGGTAAGGGTGAGGTTACAGTGAGCGTTAGGGTTAGGGTGAGGTTTAGGGTGAGGATGAGTGTGAGTGATAGAGTGAGGGTTAGGGTTCGGGAAAGTATGAGGTTTAGGGTTTGGTTGAGTGTTAGGGTTGGGTGAGTGTTAGGGTGACGGTGAGGGTGAGGGTTCAGCTTGGGTTAAGGGTTAGAGTGAGGGGTAGGGTGAAGGGTAGGTTTAGTATTAGGGTTAGGGTGAGGGTTAGGGTTAGTGTAAGAGTTAGGGTTAGGGTGAGGTTTAGGGTTACTTTGAGGGTTTAGGCTTAGTGTTAGGGTTAGGGTTACGGTTAGGATGAGGGTTAGGTTTAGGGTGAGGTTTAGGGTTAGTATGAGGGTGAGGGTAAGGTTGAGGGTTAGGGTTAGGGTGATGTTTAGGATAAGGGTGAGGGTTAGGGTTAGGGTGAGTGTGAGGGTTAAGTTGAGTGTTTGGGTTAGCGTTAGGGTGAGGTTGAGGGTGAGGGTGAGTCGTAGGGTTAGGTTTAGTGTGAGGGTGTGTGTGAGGGTTTGGTATGGGGTTAGCCTTAAGTTTAGGGTTAAGCTGAGGGTGACTGTGAGCGTGAGGGTTAGGGTTAGGGTGAGGTTTAGGGTTAGGTTGAAGGTAAGGGCTGGGGTGAGTGTTAGGGTTAGGCTGAGGGTTAGCATTAGGGTGAGGTTAGGGATAGGGTTAGGTTGGAGTTTAGGGTTAGGGTGAGTGTTAGCGTTAGGGGTAGGGTTAGGTTGAGGGTTAGGGTGAGTGTTAGGGTTAGGTTGAGGGTGAGGTTGAGGGTGAGGTTGAGGGTGAGGGTTCGGTTAAGGGTTTCGGTTAGGGTTAGAGTGAGGTTGAGGGTGAGTGAGAGGGTTAAGTTTATGGTTAGGATTTGGTTTAGGGTGAGGGTGAGTGTGAGGGTTAGGGTTAGGGTTATTTTTAGGCTTAGGTTTAAGCTGAGGGTGAGTGTGAGTGTGACCTTTATGGTTATGTTGAGTGTGAGAATTAGGGTTAGGTTTAGGGTGAGGGTGAGGTTGAGGGTTAGGGTGAGGTTTAGGATGAGGGGTAGTGTGAGAGTTAGGTTTAGTGTTAGTGTTAGAGTTAGGGTTGGGGTTAGGGATAGGCTTAGTGTTAGGCAGAGGGTGAAGGTGAGGGTGAGGGTTAGGGTTTGGGTGAGGATGCGGTTTAGGTTTAGAGTTAGCATTAGGGTGAGGGTTAGTGTCAGGGTTAGGGTTAGTGTTACAATTAGGTTTAGGTTGAGGGTGAGTGTGAGGGTTAGGGTTAGTATTAGACTTAGGGTGAGGGTGAAAGTGAGGGTAAGGGTGAGGGTTAGGCTTAGGCTTAGGCTTAGGCCGAGCATGAGTGTGAGGGAGAGGGTTAGGGTTTGGATGAGGGTTAGGGTTTTAGGTTTAGGGTGAGGGTTAGGATGAGGTTTAGGGTTAGAATTAGGGTTAAGTGAGGGCTAGAGTGCGGGTGAGGGTTCGGGTTAGCGTTAGGGTGAGGTTTAGGTTTAGGGTTAAGTTGAGGGTGAGGGTTAGGGTTAGGGTGAGGTTTAGGGTTAGGGTTAGGGTGAGGGTGAGGTTTAGGATTAGGTTTAGGGTTAGGGTTAGTTTTAGGATAAGGGTTACAGTGAGGTTGAGTGTGTGGATTAGGGTTAGGCTTAGGATTAGGCTGAGGGTGATAATGGGGATGAGAATTCGCTTATGAGTGATGGTTAGGGTTATGGTTAGGTTGAGGGTTAGGATGAGGGTTAGGGTTAGGATTAGGGTTAGGGTGAGGGCTAGGATGAGGGTGATGTTAAGGGTTAGGGTTAGGCTTAGGCTTAGGGATAGGCTGAGGCTGAAGGTGAGGGTGAGGGTTACGGTTAGGGTGATGGTTAGGGCTACAGTTAGGGTGAGTGTTAGGATGAGGATTACGGTTAGGGTGAGGGTTAGGGTAAGGGTGACAGTAAGGGTAAAGGTGAGGAATAGTCTGAGGGTGAGTGTTATGGTAATGGTGAAGGTTCAGGGTTAGGGTGAGGGTTAGGGTGAGGGTTAGGGTTAGCGTTAGTGTTAGCGTTAGGGTGAGGGTTAGTGTGATGGTTTGGGTTAGGGTTAGGGTAACGATTAGGGTTAGGGTGAGGGTGAGTGTGAGAGTTAGGGTTAGTCTTAGGCTTAGGCTTAGGCTTAGGCCCAGCTTGAGGTTGAGGGTGGGGGTTACGGTTAGGGTGAGTGTTAGGGTTAGGGTAATGGTTAGGGTTAGGGCAAGGTTAAGGGTTAGGGTTAGGGTTAGGGTGAGTTTTAAGTTTAGGGTGATGGTTAGGGTTAGTGTGAGGGTTAGTGTTCGGGTTAAGGTGAGTTTTAGTGTGAAGGTAAGTGTTAGGGTGAGGTTTAGGGTTAGGGTGATGTTTAGGTTTAGATTTAGTGTAGGGTGAGGGTTAGGGTAATGGTTAGTGTTAGGGTTAGGGTTAGGTTTGAATTAGGGTTAAGGTGAGGGTGAGTGTGAGGGCTAGGGTTAGGGTTAGGGTTAGGATTAGAGTTATGGTGAGGGTGAGGTTAGGGTTAGGGTTAAGGTGAGGGTTGGGGTTAGGGTTAGAGTGAGGTTTAGGGTGAGGGTTAGGTTTAGGCTTAGGGTTAGGGTATGGGCTTAGGTGAGGGTGAGGCTTACGTTCAGGTTTAGAGTGAGTATTAGGGTGAGGGTCACGTTTAGGGTTAGTTTTAGGGTTAGGGTTGGGGTTAGGGATAGTCTTAGTGTTAGGCGGAGGGTGAGGGTGAGGGTGAGGGTTAGGGTTGGGGTTTGGGTGAGGTTTATGGTTAGTGTTAGTGTTACGGTGAGGGTTAGTGTGAGGGTTAGGGTTAGTGTGACTGTTACTTTTAGGGTTAGGGTGAGGGTGAGTTTGAGGTTAAGGGTTAGTCTTCGTCTTAGGCTTAGGCTTAGTCTGAGCCTAAGGGAGAGGGTGAGGGTTAGGGTTAGGCTGAGGGTTAGGGTTAGGGTGAGGTTTATGGACAGGGTGAGGGTTAGGGTCAGGGTTAGGGTTATTGTTAGGATTAGGGTTAGGTTTAAAGTTAATGTGAGGTTGAGGGTTTGGGTTACAGTTAGGGTTAGAGTGAGGGTTAGGATGAGGGATAGGGTTTGGGTTAGGGTGAGGGTTAGGGTTAATGTGAGGGTTAGGGTTAGGGTGAGGTTTAAGGATACTGTGAGGTTTCATGTTAGGTTTAGGCTTAGTGTTAGGGTGAGTGTAAGGGTTAGGTTGAGGGTTAGGTTGAGGGTGAGGTTTAGGGTGAGATTTAGGGTTAGTATGAGGGTTAGGGCTAGGGTGAGGGTAAGGGTGAGGGTTAGGGTTAGTGTTAGTGTTATCGTTAGGGTTAGGGTTAGAATAACGGTGAGGGTGAGGATTAGGGTTAGGGTTAGGGTGAGTTTTAGGCTTAATGTTATTCATTGTGTTTGGGTTAGGTTTAGGGTGAGAGTTAGGAGGAGGGTTAGGGTTAGGGTTAGGCTTAGGATTAGGGTTAGGGTGAGGGTGATTGTGAGGTTTAGGGATAGGGTTAGGCTTAGGTTTAGGGTTAGGCTGAGGGTGACTGTGAGCTTGAGGGTTAGGGTTATGGTGTGCATTAGGTTTGGGGTTAGGGTGAGGTTAACGGTTGGGGTGAGTTTTAGGGTTTGGGTGAGGGTTAGCGTTAGGTTTAGGGTTAGGGTTAGGTTGGAGGTTAGTGTTAGTGTGAGGGTTAGCATTAGGGGTAGGTTTAAGTTGAGGGTGAGGATGAAGGTTAGGGTTAGGATTAGGTTTAAGGTGAGCCTGAGGATGAGGGTGAGGGTGAGGGTTAGGGTTAGGGTGAGGGTTAGGCTAAGGTTTAGGGTGAGGGTTAGGTTTAGGGTGATGTTTAGGTTGAGCGTGAGGGTTAGGGTTAGGGTGAGGGTGAAGTTTCAGTTGAGGGTTTGTGTTAGGGTTAGGTTGAGTGTGAGGTTGTGTGAGTGGATTAGGTTTAGGGTTAGGATTCGGTTTAGGGTGAGGTTGAGTGTGAGTGTTAGGGTTAGGTTTATTGTTAGGCTTAGGTTTAAGCTGATGGTGAGGGTGAGTGTGAGGTTTAGGGTTATGTTGAGTGTGAGAATTAGGGTTAGGATTAGGGTGAGGGTGTGGTTGAGGGTTAGGGTGAGGGTTAGGGTTTGGGTTAGGGTGAGGGTTAGATGAGGGTGAGGGTTAGGGTTAGGGTCAGGGTTAGGGTTAGGGTGAGGGTGAGGGTTAGGGTTAGGGTGAGGGTTCGGGTTATGGTTTGGATTAGGGTGAGTGTTAGGGTTATGGTGATGTTTATGTTGAGGGTGAGGGTTGGTTTGAGGATTTGCGTTAGGTTTAGGGTGAGGTTGAGGGTGTGGGTGACGCTTAGCGTTTGGCTTAGGGTGAGGGTGACTCTGAGGGTTAGGGTTAGGCTTAGGCTTTAGGCTGAGGGTTACCCTGAGGGTGAGCGTGAGGGTTAGGGTTAGGGTGAGGGTTAGGTTTAGGGTTAATGATAGGGTGATATTTAGGGTGAGGGTTGGTGTGAGAGTTAGTGTTAGGGTTAGGTTTATTGTTAGAGTGAGGGTATGGGTTAGGTTTAGGTTTAGGGTTAGTGATACTGTGAGGGTTGGGATGAGGGTTAGGGTGAGGGTAAGGTGTAGGGTGAGGGTTATGGTGGGTGTGAGGGTTAGTGTTAGGGTTAGGGTTAGGGTGAGGGTGAGGTTTAATGTCATGGTAAGGGCTAGGGTCAGGGTTAGGATGAGGGTTAGGGAGAGGGTTAGGATGAAGTTTAGGGTGAGGGTTCGGGTTAGGGTTCAGGCTAGTGTTAGGGTGAGGGTTAGGGTTAGGGTTAGTTTTAGGTTGAGGGTGATGTTTAGGGTTATGGTAAGGGCTAGGGTTAGGGTTAGGATGAGGGTTAGGGAGAGGGTTAGGATGAGGGTTAGGTTGAGGGTTTGGTTTAGGGTGCGGGTTAGGGTTAGGGTGAGGGTTTGGGATAGGGTTAAGTTTAGGATGAGAATTAGTTTGAGGGGTATGGTTACGGTTAAGATGAGCGTTAGGGTTATGGTTAGGGTTAGGGTTAGGGTGAGGGTTAGGGTCAGGGTGAGGGTTAGGGTTAGTGATAGCTTTATGGTGAGAGTAAGGGTTAGCGTGAGGTTTAGGGTGAGTGTGAGGGTTAAAGTTAGCATTAGGTTTAGGGTGAGGTTTAGGGTAAGGTTTAGGGTTAGGGTGAGGTGAGGGTGAGGGTGATTGTGAGGTTTATGGTTAGGGTGAGAGATAGGTTTAGCATGAGGGTTAGGGTTAGGGTTACGGTGAGGGTGAGCCTGAGGGCTTAGGGTGTGGTTGAGGGTGAGTGTGAGGGTTAGGGTTAGGGTTAGTGTGAGGGTGAAGTTGAGGTTTAGTTTTAGGAGTAGCGTTAGGTTTAAAGTTAGGCTGAGGGTGAACGTGAGGGTGAGGGTGACGGTTAGGGTTAGGGTTAGGTATAGGTTGAGAGTTAGGGTTAGTGTGAGGGTTATGGTGTGGGTCAGGGTTAAGGTTAAGGTTAGGGTTACAGTGAGGGTTAGGGTTAGGGTTAGGGTTATTTTTAGTGTTAGGTTAGTGTTAAGTTTGCGGTGAGGGTGAGGCTGAGGGTGAATTTTATGGTTAGATTTAGGGTTAGGGTTTTTGTTAGGGTTAAGGTTAGTGTGAGGTTTATGGTGAGGGTTAGGTTTAGGGTTAGGATTAGAGTTATGGTGAAGGTGAGAGTGAGGGTTAGTGTTAGGGTGAGGGTTGGGGTTAGGGTTAGAGTGAGGCTAAGGGTGACGGTTAGGATTAGGCTTAGGGTTAGGGTATGGCCTAGGGTGAGGGTGAGGGTTAGGTTTAGGGTTAGTGTTAGGTTAAGGGTTGGGGTTAGGGATAGGCTTAGTGTTAGGTGGAGGGTGAGGGTGAGGGTGAGGGTTAGGGTTAGGGTGCGGGTGAGGTTTAGGGTTAGTTTTAGCATAGGGTGAGGTTTAGTGTAAGGGTTAGGGTTAGGGTGAGTGTTACTGTTAGGGTTAGGGTGCGGGTGAGGTTTAGGGTTAGTTTTAGCATAGGGTGAGGTTTAGTGTAAGGGTTAGGGTTAGGGTGAGTGTTACTGTTAGGGTTAGGGTGCGGGTGAGTGTGAGGGTAAGGGTTAGTCTTAGGCTTAGGCTTAGGTTTAGGCTGAGCCTAAAGGAGAGGGTGAGGGTTAGGATTAGAGTGAGGGTTATGGACAAGGTGAGGGTTAGCGTTAGGGTTAGGGTTATTGGTAGGTTTAGGTTTAGGTTGAAATTTACTGTGAGGGTGAGTGTTAGGGTTAGAGATAGGGTGAGATTTAGGTTTAGGGAAAGGGTTAGAGTTAGGGTTAGGGCAAGGGTGAGATTTGGGGTTAGAGTTAGGGTTAGTGTTAGGGTTAGGGTTAGGGTGAGGGTTAGGGTGAGGGTTAAGTTTAGGCTTAGGCTTAGGCTGAGGCTTAGGCTTAGGCTTAGGCTTAGGCCTAGCATGAGGGTGAGTTTTAGGTTTAGTTTTAGTGTGAGGGTTAGGGTTAGGGTGAAATTGAGTGTGAGGTTTAGTGTTAGTCTTAGCCTTAGGCTTAGGCCGAGCATATGGGTGAGGGTGAGGGTTAGGGTTAGGGTCAGGGTTAGGGTGAGGGTTAGTGTGAGTGTTAGGTTTAAGGGTAGTGTTAGGGTTAAGGTTGGGGTTAGGGATAGTCTTAGTGTTATGTGGCAGGTGAGGGAGACGGTGAGAGTTAGGGTTATGGTTAGGGTTAGGGTGTTAGGATTTGTGTGAGGGTTAGGATGAGGTTCAGGGTTAGGATTGGGGTTAGGGTGAAGGCTAGTGTGAGGGTGAGGATTAGAGTTAGCATTAGGGTGAAGTTAGGGTTAGGGTTAGGGTTAGGGTTACATTGAGGATGAGTTTTAGGGTTAGGGTGAGGGTTAGGGTTAGGGTTAGGGTGATGGTGAGGGTTAGAATTAGGGATATGGTTAGGGTTATTGTTAGTGTTATGGTTAGGGTTAAGCTTATTTTGAGGGTGAGGCTGTGAGTGAGCGATAGGGTTAGGGTTAGGGTGACGTTTAGGGTTAGGGTTAGGGTTAGGGTTAGGAGGAGGGTTTGGTTTAAAGTGAGGGTGAGGGTAAGGGTTAGGGTTAGGGTTAGTGTTATCGTTATGTTTAGGGTTAGAATAACAGTGAGGGTGAGGATTAGGGTTAGGGTTAGGATGAGGTTAAGGGTTAGTGTTAGTGTTAGGGTTAGGGTTAGGGTTAGGGTTAGGGTTAGGGTGAGAGTTAGGAGGAGGGTTAGGTTTAGGATTAGGGTTAGGATTAGGGTTAGGGTGAAGTTGAGGGTGTCGTTTAGGGTTACGGTTGGGGTTAGGCTTAGGGTTAGGCTGAGTGTGAGGCTGAGGTTGAGGGTTAGGGTTAGGCTTAGTGTTAGAGTTAGGGTTAGGGTGAGGGTGAGGGTTAAGTTTAGGGTTAGGATTAGTGTTAGGTGAGTGTGAGGTTTAGGGTTAGTGTTAGGGTTAGGCCTAGGTTTAGGCTGAGGGTGAGCGTTAGGTTGAGGGTAAGGATTAGGTTTAGGGTTAAGGTATGGGCTAGGGTGAGTGTGAGGGTTAGGGTCAGGGTTAGGGTGAGGGTTAGTGTGAGGGTTATGTTTAGGGTTAGTGTTAGGGTTAGGGTTGGGATTAGGGATAGTCTTAGTGTTAGGCGGAGGGTGAGGTTGAGGGTGAGGGTTAGGGTAAGGGTTAGGGTGAGGATGAGGTTTAGGGTTAGAGTTAGCATTAGGGTGAGGTTTAGTGTTAGAGTTAGGGTTAGTGTTAAAGTTAGGGTTAGGGTGAGGGTGAGTGTGAGGGTTAGGTTATGTTTAGACTTAGGGTGAGGGTGAGGGTTAGGGTGGGGGTTAGGCTTAGGCGTAGGATTAGAGTATGGGCTAGGGTGAGGGTGAGGGTTAGTGTTAGGTTTAGGGTGAGGGTTAGGGTGAGTGTCAGGTTTACAGTTAGTCTTAGTCTTATGCTTAGGCGGAGCATGAGTGTGAGGGAGAGGGTTAGGTTTCGGAAGAGGGTTAGGGTTTTAGGGTTAGGGTGAGGGTTAGGATGAGGTTTAGGGTTAGGATTATTGTTAGTTTGAGGGCTAGAGTGAGGGTGAGGATCAGGGTTAGCGTTAGGGTGAGGTTTAGTGTTAGGGTTAGGATTACGTTGAGGGTGAGAGTTAGGGTTAAGGTGAGGGTTAAGTTTAGGGATACGGTGAGGGTGAGGGTTAGGATTAGGTTTAGGGTTAGGGTTATTTTTAGTTTTATGGTTAGGGTTAAGTTCACAGTGAGGGTGAAGCTGAGGGTGAGGGTTTAGGTTTAGGGTTAGGGTTAGGGTGTGGGTTAGGCTGAGGGTTAGGGTTAGGCTGAGGGTGAGTGTGGGGATAAGGATTAGCTTTTGAGTGATGGTTAGGGTTATGGTTAGGTTGAAGTTTGGGATTAGGATTAGGGTTAGGATTAAGGTTAGGGTGAGGGCTAGGATGAGGGTGAGGGTTAGGGTTAGGGTGAGTGTGAGTTTCGGTTGAGTGTTTGGTTTAGGTTTAGGTTGAGGGTGAGGGTGAGTGAGAGGGTTAAGTTTAGGGTTAGGGTTAGGGTTAGGGTGAGGGTGAGTGTGAGGGTTAGGGTTCGGTTTATTGTTAGCCTTAGGTTTAAGCTGAGGGTGAGGGTGAGTGTGAGGTTTAGGGTTATGTTGAGTGTGAGCATTAGGGTTAAGTTTGGGGTGAGGTTGTGGTTGAATGTTAGGGTGAGGGTTAGGGTGAAGGTTAGATGAGGGTGAGGGTTAGGGTTAGGGTGAGGGTGAGGGTTAGCGTTAGGGTGAGGGTTAGGGATAGTGTGAGGGTTAGGGTTAGGCTGAGGTTTAGGGTTACTGTGAGGGTTCGTGTTAGGTTTAGCCTTAGTGTTAGGGTGAGGATAAGCATTAGGTTGAGGGTTAGGTTAGGGTGAGGTTTAGGGTTAGTATGAGGGTTAGGGCTAGGGTGAAGGTAAGGGTGAGGGTTAGGGTTAGGGTGATGTTTAGGGTGAGGGTGAGGGTTAGGGTGAGGCTGAGGGTGAGGGTTCAGTTGAGGGTTTGTGTTAGGATTACTGTGAGTTTGAGACTTAGGGTTAAGTTTAGGGTGAGGATGAGTTTTAGGGTTAGGGTTAGTGTTATCATTAGGGTTAGAGTTAGAATAAGGGTGAGGGTGAGGATTAGGTTAGGGTTAGGGTGAGTTTTAGGATAATGTTAGTGATAGTGTTAGGGTTAGGGTTAGGGTGAGAGTTGGGAGGAGCGTTAGGGTTAGGGATAGGTTTACGATTAGGATTAGGGTGAGGGTGAGTGTGAGGTTTAGGGATAGAGTAAGGCTTAGTTTTAGGGTTAGGCTGAGGGTGATTGTGAGCTTGAGGGTTAGGGTTATGGTGAGAATTAGGTTTGGGGTCATGGTGAGCTTAAGGTTAGGTGTGAGTATTAGGGTTTGGGTGAGGGTTAGGGTTTGGGTTAAGGTTAGGGTTAGGTTGGAGGTTAGTGTTAGGGTGAGGGTTAGCGTTAGGGTTAGGGTTAGGTTGAGGGTGAGGGTGAGGGTTAGGGTTAGGATTAGGATTACGGTGAGCCTGAGGATGAGGGTGAGGGTGAGGGTTAGGTTTAGGGTGAGGGTTAAGCTAAGGGTTAAGCTGAGTGTTAGGTTTAGGGTGATGTTTAGGTTGAGGGTGAGGGTGAGGGTTAGGGTTAGGGTGAGGGTGAAGATTCGGTTGAGGGTTTGGGTTAGATTTAGGTTGAGCGTGACGGTGAGTGAGAGTGTTAGGTTTAGGGTTAGGATCAGGTTTAGGGTGAGGGTGAGTGTGAGGGTTAGGGTTATGTTGAGTGTGAACATTAGCGTTAGGTTTAGCGTGAGGGTGTGGTTGACGGTTAGGGTGAGGGTTAGGGTTTGGTTTAGGGTGAGGTATAGATGAGGGTCAGGGTTAGGGTTAGGGTGAGTGTTAGGTTTAGGGTGAGGGTGAGGGTTTGCGTTAGGGTGAGGGTTCGGGTTATGGTTTGGATTAGGGTGAGTGTTAGAGTTACGGTGATGTTTATGGTGAGGGTGAGGGTTAGTTTGAGGGTTTGCTTTAGGTTTAGGGTGAGGTTGAGGGTGAGGGTGAGGCTTAGGGTTAGGATGAGGGTGAGGGTGACTCTTAGAGTTAGTGTTAGGGTTAGGCTTTAGGCTGAGTTTTAGGCTGAGGGTGAGGGTGAGGGTTACGGTTAGGGTGAGTGTTAGGATTAGGGTTAATGATAGGGTAATATTTAGGGTGAGGGTTAGTGTGAGAGTTAGTGTTAGGGTTAGGCTTAGTGTTAGAGTGAGTGTAAGGGTTAGGTTGAGGGTTAGGGTTAGGGATATGTTGAGGGTTGGGATGAGTGTTAGGGTGAGGGTAAGGTTTAGGGTGAGGGTTATGGTGAGTGTGAGATTTAGATTTAGGGTTAGGGTTAGGGTGAAGGTGAGGTTTAGGGTTATGATAAGGGATAGGGTTAGGGTAAGAATGAGGGTTTGGGAGAGGGTTAGGATGAGGGTTAGGGTGAGGGTTCGTTTTGGGGTTCGGGTTAGGGTTCGGGTGAGGGTGGGGGTAAGGTTGAGGGTGAAGTTTAGGGTTACAGTTAGGATGAGGGTGAGGATTAGTTTAAGATTAGGGTTAGGGTTAGGTTTAGGCTGAAGATGAGTCTGAGGGTGTGGGTGAGGATTACGGTTAAGTTGAGTGCTATGGTTACGGTTAGGGTGAGGGTTAGTGTTAGGGATAAGTTTAGGATGAGAGTTAGTTTGAGGGGTACGGTTATGGTTAGGATGAGCGTTAGGGTTAACGTTAGGGTTGGGGATAGGAATAGGGTTAGGGTGAGGTTTAGGATGAGGGTTAGGGTTAGGTTTAGGGTTAGGGTCAGGGTTCGGGTGAAGGGTTCGGGTAAGTGTTAGGGTGAGAGTTAGGGTCAGGGTGAGGGTTAGGGTTAGGGTTAGATTTATGGTGAGAGTTAGGATTAATGTGAGGTTTAGGATGAGTGTGAGGGTTACAGTTAGCATTAGGGTTAGGGTGAGGTTTAGGGTGAGGGTTAGGATTAGGTTTAGGTTTTGGGTGAGGTGAGGGTGAGGGTGATTGTGAGGTTTATGGTTAGGGTGAGAGATAGGTTTAGTGTGAGGGTGAGGGTGAGGGTTAGGGTGAGGGTGAGCGTGATGGTGACAGTGAGGCTTAGGGTGTGGGTGAGGGTGAGTGTGAGGGTTAGGGTTAGGGTTTTGTTAGTGTTAGGGTGAGGGTGAAGTTGAGGGTTAGTTTTAGGAGTAGCGTTAGGTTTCAATTTAGACTGAGGTTGAGCGTGAGGGTGAGGGTGACGGTTAGGGTTAGGGTTAGGTTGAGGGTTAGGGTTATTGTGAGGGTTATGGTGAGGGTAAGGCTAAAGGTTAAGGTTAGGGTTACAGTGAGGGTTAGGGTTAGGGTTAGGGTTATTGTTAGTGTTAGGTTAGTGTTAATTTTTGCGGTTAGGGTGAGGCTGAGGGTGAGGTTTATGGTTAGGTTTAGGGTTAGGGTTAGGGTTAGGGTTAGGATTAGGCTTATGGTTAAGGTATGGGCTAGGGTGAGGGTGAGGGTTAGGGTGAGGGTTAGTTTTAAGTTTAGGGTTGGGGTTAGGGATAGGCTTAGTGTTAGGCGGAGGGTGAGGGTGAGGGTGAGGGTTAGGGTTAGGGAGAGTGTTACTATTAGAGTTAGGGTGATGGTGAGTGTGAGGGTAAGGTTGGTCTTAGGCTTAGGCTTAGGTTTAGGCTGAGCCTAAGGGTGAGGGTGAGGGTTAGGGTTAGGTTGAGGGTTATGGACAGGGTGAGGGTTAGCGTTAGGGTTAGGGTTATTGGTAGGATTAGGCTAGGTTGTAAGTTACTGTGAGGGTGAGTGTAAGGGTTAGGGTTAGGGTGAAGTTCAGGGTTAGGGATAGGGTTAGAGTTAGGGTTAGGGTAAGGGTGAGGTTTAGGGTTAGAGTTAGGTATAGTTTTAGGGTTAGGTTTAGGGTGAGGATGAGTGTGAGAGTGACAGGCTTAGGGTTTGGGTTAGGTTTAGTGTGAGGGTGAAGTTGAGGGTTAGTTTTAGGAGCAGCGTTAGTTTTAAAGTTAGGCTGAGGGTGAGCATGAGGGTGAGAGTGAGGGTTAGGGTTAGGTTTAGGTTGAGGGTTAGGGTTATTGTGAGGGTTATGTTGAGGGTAAGGCTAAAGGTTAAGGTTAGGGTTACAGTGAGGGTTAGGGTTAGGGTTAGGGTTATTGTTAGTGTTAGGTTAGTGTTAAGTTTACAGTGAGGGTGAGGCTGAGGGTGAGGTTTATGGTTAGGTTTAGGGTTAGGTTTAGTGTTAGGGTTAGGGTTAGGCATAGGGTTAGGGTATCGGCTAGGGTGAGGTTGAGGGTTAGGATGCGGGTTAGGTTTAGCGTTAGTGTTAAGTTTAGGGTTGGGGTTAGGGATAGGATTAGTGTTAGGCGGAGGGTGAGGGTGAGGGTGAGGGTTAGGGTTAGGGTGCGGGTGAGGGTTAGGGTTAGGGTGCGGGTGAGGTTTAGGGTTAGTGTTAGCATTAGGGTGAGGGTTAGTGGGAGGGTTAGGGTTAGGGTGAGTGTTACTGTTAGGGTTAGGTTGAGGGTGAGTGTGAGGGTAAGGGTTAGTCTTAGGCTTAGGGTTAGGTTTAGGCTGAGCCTAAGGGTGAGGTTTAGGGTTAGGTTTAGGGTTAGGGTTATGGACAGGGTGAGGGTTAGCTTTAGGGTTAGGGTTATTGGTAAGATTAGGGTTAGGTTGAATGTTACTCTGAGGGTGAGGGTTAGCGTAAGGGATAGGGTGAGGTTTAGGTTTAGGAATAGGGTTAGAGTTAGGTTTAGGTTAAGGGTGAGGTTTAGGGTTTGAGTTTGGGTTAGTTTTAGGGTTAGGGTGAGGGTTAGGGTGAGGCTTAGGCTTAGGCTTAGGCTTAGGCTTAGGCCGAGCATAAGGGTGAGTATTACGGTTAGGGTTAGTGTGAGGGTTAGGGTTAGGGTTAGTCTTATGGTTAGGGTTAGGGTGAAGGTGAGTGTGAGGTTTAGGGTTAGTCTTAGGCTTAGGCTTAGGCTTAGGCCGAGCTTAAGGGTGAGGTTGAGGGTTAGGGTTAGGGTGAGGGTTAGGGTGTTAGGATTTGTGTGAGGATTAGGATGAGGTTTAGGGTTAGGATTAGGGTTACAGTGAGGGTTATAGTGAGGGTGAGGGTTAGGGTTAGCATTAGGGTGAAGTTAGGGTTAGGGTCAGGGTTACATTGAGGGTGAGGTTTAGGGTTAGGGTGAGGGTTAGGTTTAGGGTTAGGGTGATGGTGAGGGTTAGGATTAGGGATATGGTTAGGGTTATTGTTAGTGTTATGATTAGGGTTAATCTTATGTTGAGGGTGAGGCTGAGGGTGAGGGTTAGGCTTATTGTTAGGGTGACGTTTAGGGTTAGAGTTAGGGTTAGGGTTAGGAGGAGGGTTTGGGTTATGGTGAAGGTGAGGGTTAGGGTTAGGGTTAGTGTTATGGTTAGGGTTAGGGTTAGAATAACGATGAGGGTGAGGTTTAGGTTTAGGGTTAGGATGAGGTTAAGGGTTAGTGTTAGTGTTAGTGTTAGGGTTAGGGTTTGGGTGAGAGTTAGGAGGAGGGTTAGGGTTAGGGTTAGGGTTAGGATTAGCGTTAGGGTGAGTGTGAGGGTGTGGTTTAGGGTTATGGTTGAGGTTCGGCTTAGGGTTAGGCTGAGGGTGAGGTTGAGGGTGAATGTGAGGGTTAGGGTTAGGTTTAGGGTTAGGTTTAGGGATAGGATGAGGGTGAGGGTGAGTGTGAGGGTGAGGGTTAGGGTTAGTGTTATCATTAGGGTTAGGGTTAGAATAACGGTGAGGGTGAGGATTAGGGTTAGGGTTAGGATGATGTTAAGGTTTAGTGTTCATATTAGTTTTAGGGTTAGTGTTATGGTGAGAGTTAGGAGGAGGGTTAGGGTTAGGATTAGGGTTAGGGTGAAGGTGAGGGTGTGGTTTAGGGTTAGGTTTGGAGTTAGGCTTAGAGTTAGGCTGAGGGTGAGTTTGAGGGTGAGGGTTAGGGTTAGCCTTAGTGTTAGAGTTAGGGTTAGGGTGAGGGTGAGTGTTAAGTTTAGGGTTAGGATTAGGGTAAGGGTGAGTGTGATGTTTAGGTTAGGGTTAGGCTTAGGTTAAGGCTGAGGGTGAGGGTGAGGGTGAGGGTTAGGGTTACGGTGAGGGTTGGGGTTAGGGTTAGAGAGGGTCAGGGTGAGGGTTATGATTAGGCTTAGGGTTAAGGTATGGGCTAGGGTGAGGGTGAGGTTTAGGGTCAGGGTTAGGGTGAGGGTTAGTGTGAGGGTTAGGCTTAGGGTTAGTTTTAGGGTTAGGTTTGGGGTTAGGGTTAGTCTTAGTGTTAGGCGGAGGGTGAGCGTGAGGGTGAGGGTTATGGTTAGGGTGAGGATGAGGTTTAGGGTTAGAGTTAGCATTAGGGTAAGGGTTAGTTTTAGGGTTAGGGTTAGTGTTACAGTTAGGGTTAGGGTGAGGGTGAGTGTGAGGTTTAGGTTTAGGATTACACTTAGGGTGAGGGTGAGGGTTAGGGTGAGGGTTAGGCTTAGGCGTAGGGATAGAGTATGGGCTAGGGTGAAGGTGAGGGTTAGTGATAGGTTTAGGGTGAGTGTTAGGGTGAGTGTGAGGTTTACAGTTAGTCTTAGTCTTAGGCTTAGGATTAGTCTGAGCATGAGTGTGAGGGAGAGAGTTAGGGTTAGGATGAGGGTTAGGGTTTGAGGGTTAGTGTGTGGGTTAGGATGAGGGTGAGTGTTAGGGTTAGCGTTAGGAAGAGGTTCAGGGTTAGTGTTAGGGTTATGTTGAAGGTGAGGGTTACAGTTAGGGTGAGGGTTAGGGTTAGTATTAGGCTGAGGGTGATGGTTAGGATTAGGTTTAGGGTTAGGGTTATTGTTAGTTTTATGGTTAGGGTTAAGTTTACAGTGAGGGTGAAGCTGAGGGTGAGGGTTACGATTAGGGTTAGGGTTAGGGTGTGGGTTAGGCTGAGGGTTAGAGTTAGCCTGAGGGTGAGTGTGGGGATGAGGGTTAGCTTTTGAGTGATGGTTAGGGTTATGGTTAGGTTGAGGGTTAGGATGAGGGTTAGGGTTAGGATTAGGGTTAGGGTGAGGGCTAGGATGAGGGTGAGTGTTAGGGTTAGGGTGAGGGTTAGGGTTAGGGTTATGGTGAGGGTTAGGGATAGTGTGAGGGTTATGGTTAGGGTGAGGTTTAGGGTTACTGTGAGAGTTCGTGTTAGGTTTAGGCTTAGTGTTATGGTTAGGGTAAGGGTTAGGTTGAGGGTTAGGTTAGGGTGAGTTTAGGATTACTTTGAGGGTTAGGGCTAGCCTGAGGGTAAGGGTGATTGTTAAGGTTTGGGTGATTTTTAGGGTGAGGGTGAGGGTTATGGTGAGGGTGAGGGTGAGGGTTCAGTTGAGGGTTTGGGTTAGGGTTAGTGTGAGCTTGAGGGTTAGTGTTATGTTGGGGGTTAGGATGAGGGTTAGGGTTAGGATTATGGTTAGGGTGAGGGCTAGGATGAGGGTGAGGGTTAGGGTTAAGGTTAGGCTTAGGCTTAGGGTTATGCTGAGGCTGAAGGTGAGTGTGAGGGTTAGGGTTACAGTTATGGTGAGGGTTAAGATGAGTATTAGGGTTAGAGTGAGGGTTAGGGTGAGGGGGACAGTAAGGGTTAAGGTGAGGGTTAGGCTGAGGGTGAGTGTTATGGTAATGTTGAAGGTTAGGGTTAGGGTGAGGGTTAGGGTGAGGGTTAGGTTTAGGGTTAGGGTTAGGGTTAGCGTTAGGGTGAGGGTTAGTGTGAGCGTTAGGGTTAGGGTTACGGTTACGGTTAGGGTTAGGGTGAGGTTGATTGTGAGGGTCAGGGTTAGTCTTAGGCTTATGCTTAGGCTAAGGCCCAGCTTCAGGGTGAGGGTGGGGGTTACGGTTAGGGTGAGGGTTAGGGTTAGGGTAATGGTTAGGGTTAGGGCGAGGTTGAGGGTTAGGGTTAGGGTTAGGGTGAGTTTTAAGTTTAGGGTGATGATTAGGGTTAGTGTGAGGGTTAGGGTTCGGTTTAAGTTTAGTTTTAGTGTGAAGGTAAGTGTTAGGATGAGGTTTAGGGTTAGGGTGACGTTTAGGTTTAGAGTTAGTGTTAGGGTGCGGGTTAGGGTTAGGGTTAGGTTTAGGGTTAGAGTGAGGGTTAGGGTGAGGTTTAGTGTTACTGTTAGGTTTAGGGTTAGGTCTTGGGTTAGGGTGAGGGTAAGGGTTAGAGTGAGGTTTAGGGTTAGGTTTAGGGTTAGGGTGAGTGTTAGGGTTAGGGTGATGGTGAGGGTAAGTTTTAGGATGAGAACTAAGGTTAGGGTTAGGGTTAGGGTTAGGGTAAGGTTTAGGTTTAGGGTAAGTGTGAGTGTGAGAGTTAGGTTTAGGATTAGGCTTAGCTGTAGGGTTAGGCTTAGGGTGAGCGTGAGGGTGAGTGCCAGAGTTAGGTATAGGGTGAGGGTGAGCCTTAGGGTGAGGGTGAGTGTGAAGTTGAAGGTGAGGTTGAGGGTTAGGGTTTGGTTGAGTGTTAGGTTTAGGGTTAAGGTTAGGGTGAGGGTTAGGGTTAGGGTTAGGGTAAGGATGAGGGTTAGGCTTGGGTTAGGTTTAGGGTTAGGGTGAGGGTAAGTTTTAGGGTCAGTGTGAGGGTTAGGTTTAGGATTAGGTTTAGGATTAGGGTGAGGGTTAGGGATAGGGTTAGTTTTAGGGTGAACGTTTTGGTTATGGTTAGGCTTAGGATTATGTTGAGGGTGAGGGTGAGGGTTAGGGTTAATGTGACTGTTAGGGTTAGTGTTAGGGTTAGGATGAGGGTTAGACTGAGAGTTAGGGTTAGGTTTGGGTGATGGTAAGAGTTAGGGTGAGGGTTAGGGTGAGGGTGAGGTTTAGGTTTAGGCTTGGATTAGGGTGTGGGTTAGTGTTAGGGTTAGGGTTGGGGTTAGGGTGTGGTTTAGGGTGTGGGTAAGGGTTAGGGTGTGGGTAAGGGTTAGGGTGTGGGGAAGGTTTAGAGTGAGGGTTAGGGTGAGGGTGAGTGTTAGGGATAGCATTCGGGTTAAGGTTAGGTTTAGGGTGAGGGTTAGGGTTAGGGTTACAGTGAGAGTGAGGGTTAAGGTTAGCATTAGGGTTAGGTTTAGCGTAAGGTTGAGGTTTAGGGTTAGGTTGAGGGTGAGGGTGAGGCTTAGGGTTACGTTTAGTGTGAGGGTTAGGGTTAGGGTGAGGGTTATGGTTAACTTTAGGGTGAGAGTTAGGTTTAGGATTAGGCTTAGATGTTGGGTTAGGCTTAGGGTGATGGTGAGGGTGAGGTTCAGAGTTAGGTTTAGGATTAGGGTTATGGTATGGTTAGGGATAGGTTGAGGATGAGGGTGAGGGTTAGGGTGAGGGTGATGGTGAGGGTGAGGGTGAGGGTAAGGGTTAGGTTCAGGATGAGGAATAGGGTTATGGTTAGGGTAAGAGTGAGGGTGAGTGTGAGGGTGAGGTTGAGGGTGAGAGTGAGTGTTAAGGTTTAGGTGAGGGTCAGGTTTAGGGTTAGGGTGAGGGTTAGGGTTAGGTTTCGGGTTAGGATGGGGGTTAGGCTGAGAGTTAAGTTTGGGGTTAGGATAAGGATGAGGGTTTTCGTTAGGGTTAGGTTTAGAGTTAGGGTGAGGGTTAGGGTTAGTGTTTGGATGAGAGTTAGGGTTAGGCTGAGGGTGAGGTTGAGGGTGAGGGTGAGGTTAGGGTTAAAGTGAGGGCTAGGGTTAGGGTTAGCGTTAAGGTTAGGGTGAGGGTTAGGTTTAGGGTTAGGGTTAGGATGAGGGTTAGTCTGAGAGTTGGGGTTAGGATTTGGGCGAGGGTAAGGGTTAGGGTGAGGTTTAGGGTGAGGGTGAGGGTTAGGTTTAGGCTTAGGGTTAAAGTGAGAGTTATGGTTAGGGTGAGAGTGAGGGTTAGGGTTAGGGTTAGTGTGAGTGTTAGGGTTAGGTGAGGGTTAAGGATAGGGTGGGGGTTAGGGTTAGGGTCAGGGTTAGGGTAAGGGTTAGAGTTACGGTGAGGGTGAATGTGAGGGTTAGGGTTAGGTTTAGGGTTAGGATTAGGGATAGGATGAGGGTGAGGGTGAGTGTGAGGGTGAGTTTTAGGGTTAGGGTGAGGGTTAAGGTTAGGTTTAGGGTTAGGGTTGGGTTAAGGTTTAGGGTTAGCGTAAGGAAGAGGGTTTGGCTCAGGGTTAGTTTTATGATTAGGGTGAGGTTTAGCGTTATTGTGAGGGTTAGGATGAGGGTTAGGCTGAGGGTTAGGGTTAGGGTTAGGGTGAGGTTAAGGGTTAGGGTGAGGGTGAGGAATAGTTTTAGGATTAGGGTTAGGGTTAGGGTGTAGTTTAGGGATAGGTTTAGGATTAGGGTGAGGGTTAGGGTGAGGGTTAGTGTTAGGGTGAGGATTAGGGTGAGGGTGAGGTTTAAGGTGATGGTTAGGGTTAGGGTGAGGCTGAGGGTTATAGTTAGGTTGAGGTTTAGGATTAGGGTGATGTTTAGGGTGAGGGTGAGGTTTAGGGTGAGGATGAGTGTGAGGGTTAGGGTTAGGGTTTAGGTGAGGTTTAGGGTTAGGGTGAGGGCTAGGGTTAGGTTTAGGGTTAGGGTGAGGTTTAGGTTTAGTGTGAGGGATAGGGTGAGTGTTAGCTTTAGGTTTAGGCTTAAGTGTAGGGTTAGGCTTAGGGTGAGGGTGAGGGTGAGGGTCAGAATTAGGTTTAGGGTGAGGGTTAGGATTATGGATAGGGTTAGGGTGAGGGTGAGGGTTAGGGTGAGGGTGATGTTGAGGGTGACGGTAAGTGTTAGGTTTAGAGTGAGTGATAGGGTTATGTTTAGTGTTAGGGTGAGGGTGAGGGTGTGGGTTTCGGTGAAGGTGATTGTGAAGCTGAGGGTGAGCATGAGGGTTAGGGTTTTGGTGAAGGTTAATTTTAGGGTTTGGGTTAAGGTTAGGTTGAGGGTTAGGGTTAGGGTTAGGATGATTGTTAGGGTGAGGGTTAGGTTTAGGGTTAGGGTGAGGGTAAGGTTTCGGGTGAGGGTGAGCGTTAGGATTAGGATTAGGGTTAGTTTTAGGGTGAGGGTAAGGGATAAGATTAGGTTGAGGGTGAGGGTTTTTATTAGGGTTAGGTTTAGAGTTAGGGTGAGGGTGAGGTTTTGGGTTAGGTTTTGGATTAGGGTTAGGGTTAGGCTGAGTGTGAGGTTGAGGCTGAGGGTGAGGGTTAGGGTGAGGGTTAGGGTTTGGGTTAGTCTTAGGATGAGGGTTAGGCTGAGGGTTAGGGTTAGGGTTCGGGTGAGAGTGAGGGTTAGGGTTAGGCTTAGGGTTAGGGTGAAGGATAAGGTGAGGTTTAGTGTTAGGTTTAGGGTTAGGGTTGGGATTAGATTGAGCGTTACGTTGTGGGTAAGGGTTAGGTTGAGGTTGAGGATGATGGTGATGGATAGGTTTAAGGAGAGGGTAAGGGTTATGGCGAGGCTTATGGTGAGGCTGAGGGTTAATGTAGCATTAGGGTTACGGTGAGGGTGAGGGTTAGGGTGAAGGATAGGGTTAGGGTTAGGGATAGGGTGAGGATTAGGTTTAGGGTTAGGTTTAGGGTGATGGTTAGGCTGAGGGGTAGGGTTAGTGTTAGTGTTAGGGTGTGGGTTAATGTTAGGGTTAGGGTTAGGGTGAGGTTGAGGGTGAGGGTAAGGGTTAGGGTGAGGGTGATGGTGAAGTTGAGGTTTAGTGTTAGCATTAGGGTTAGGTTTAGGGTTAGGGTTAGGATTAGGGTTAGGGTGAGGGTGAGGGTTAGGATGAGGGTGAGTTTTAGGGTGTATGTGACAGTTGGGGTTAGGGTGAGGATTAAGGTGATGGTGAGTGTTAGGGTGAGGGTTAGGTTTAGGGTCATATTTAGGGTGAGGGTGAGGTTTAGGGTGAGGATTAGTGTAAGGGGGAGGATTACAGTTAGGGTTAGGATGAGGGTTATGTTTAGGTTTATGTTTAGGGTGAGGGTTAGGTTTAGGATGACCGTGAGGCTGAGGGTGAATATTTAGGTGAGGTTTAGGGTTAGGGTTAATGTTAGGGTGAGGGTGAGGGTTAGAGTTAGGGTTATGGACATTGTTCGGGTTACCGTGAGGTTTAGGGTTAGGTTTAGGGTGAGGGTGAGGCTGAGGGTTACGGTTACGGTGAGTTTTAGGGTGAGGGTTAGGGTGAGTTTATGTGTGAGGATTAGTGTTAGGGTTAGGGTTATGTTGAGGGTAAGGGTTAGGGTGAGGTTTAGGGTGAGAGTGAGGGTTAGGGTTAGCGTTAGGGTTTGGGTGAGGGTTTGGGTTAAGGTTAGGTTGAGGGTTAGGGTTAGGGTGATATTTAGGCTGACAGTGAGGTTTCGGCTGAGTATTAGGGTTAGGGTGAGGATTATGGTTAGGGTGAGGGTGAGGGTGAGGATTAGGGTTATGTTTAGGGTGAGGGTAAGGGTTAGGGTGATGGTGAGGATGAACGTAAGTGTGAAGGTGTAGGTGAGGGTTAGGGTTACGGTGAGGGTAACGGTGATGGTGAGGTTTAGGGTGAAGGTGATGGTTAGGGTTAGGTTTAGGGTGAGGGTTAGGGTTAGGTTTAGGCTGAGGGTTTGGGTGAGGGGTAGGGTTAGGGTTAGGGTGAGGATTATGTTTAATGTGACAGTTAGGGTTAGGGTTAGGGTTAGAGTTAGTGTGAGGTTAGGTGGGGCTTAGGGTGAGAGTGGGGATTAGGGTTAGCTTTAGTGTTAGGGTGAGGGTTAGGGTGAGGGTTAGGATGAGGGTGAGGCTTAGGTTGAGGGTGAGGGTTAGAGTTAGGTTTAAGTGAGGGTTAGGGTTATGGTGAGGTTTAGGATTAGGTTTAGTGTGAGGATTAGAGTTCAGGTGAGCTTGAGTGTTAGGTTGTGGGTGATGGTTAGGATTAGGTTGAGGGTTAAGGTGACGGTTAGGGTTAGGGTGAGGGTGACAGTTACGGTTAAGGTGAGCATTAGGGTGAGGGTTAGGATTAGGGTATGTGTGAGGATTAGGGTTAGGGTTAGCGTTATGGTGATGGTAATGGTTAGGGTGAGGTTTATGGTTAGGTTGAGGTTGAGGGTTGGGTTAGTTTTATGGTTAGGGTGATGTTACGGTGAGGTTTAGGCTTATGGTGAGGGTGAGGATTACGGTTAGGGTTAGGGTGAGGGTTGGAGTTAGTGTGAGTGTTCGGGATAGGGTTGGGTTTAGGGTGAGGGTCAGGGTTATGGTGAGGTTTAGAGTTAGGTTGAGCGTGAGGGTGAGGTTTAGGGTTAGGATTAGGGTTAGGGTCAGGGTTAGGCTGAGGGTGAGTCTGAAGGTGAAGGATAGGGATAGGTTGAGGATTAGGGTTAGTGTAAGGGTCAGGTTGAGGCTTAGGGTTAGAATTAGGAAGAGGGTTTGGTTGAGGGTTAGGGTTAGGGTGAGGGTGAGGGTTAGGGTTAGTGTGGGGGTTAGGGTGAGGGTTAGTTTGAGAGGTAGGTTTAGGGATAGGGTTAGGGTGAGGTTTAGGTTTAGGGTCAGGGTTAAGGTTAGGGTTAGGGTGAGGGTTAAGTTGAGCATTAGAGTGAGGGTTAGGGTTAGGTTTAGGGTTAGGGTGAGGGTTAGGGTGAGGTTTAGTGTTAGTGTTAGGGTTAGGGTTAGTGTGAGCGTTAGGGGGAGGTTTAGGGTTAGAGTGAGGGTTAGGGAGAGACTGAAGGTTAGGGATAGTGTAAGGGTTAGGATTAGTTTTACAGTTAAGGTTAGGGTTAGGTTTGGGATTAGGTTGAGGGTGAGGGTTATGGTTATCCTTATGGTTAGGGTTAGGTTTAGGATGAGGGTTAGGGATAGGGTTAGGGTTAGGATGAGGGTGAGGGTGAGGGTTAGGGTTAGGTTTAGGGTGAGGGTTAGGATTAAGGTGAGGGTTAAGGTTAGGGTGACGGTGAGGGTAAGGGTTAGGGTGAGGGCTAGGTTTAGGGTTAGGGTTAGGTTGAGGTTAAGGTTTAGGGTGAGTGTGAGGTTGAGGGTTTGGTTTAGGATGAGGCTTAGGTTTAGGGTTAGGCTTTGGGTGAGGGTGAGGTTGAGGGTAAGAGTTAGGTTTAGCGTGAGGGTTAGTGTTATGGTTAGGGTTACGGTGAGGGTGAGGGTTTGGGTGATGGTAAGGGTGAGGGTGAGGTTGAGGGTTAGGTATAGGGTGAGGGTTAGGGTTATGGTTAAAGTGAGGGTGAGGTTTAGGGTGAGTGTTAGGGTGAGTTTGAGGTTTAGGGTTTGCATTAGGATAAGGGTTAGAGTTAGGCTGAGTTTTAGCGTTAGGATTAGGGTGAGGGTGAAGTTGAGGATGAGTGTGAGGTTTAGGCTGAAGTGTAGGGTTAGGGTTAGGGATAGGGTAAGGATTAGGGTTAGGGTTAAGTTTAGGGTGAGTGTTACGCTGAAGGTTAGGTTTCGGGTTAGGGTGAGGGTTAGGGTTAGGGTTAGGGTTAGGGTTAGCATTAGGGTGAGGTTGAGGGTGAGGGTAAGGTTTAGGGTGATGGTTAGGGTGAGGTTGAGGTTTAGGGTTAGCATTAGGTTTAGAGTTAGCCTTAGGCTAAGTTTTAGGGTTAGGATTAGGGTTGGGGTGTGGGTGAGGGCTAGTGTTAGCAATAGGGTTAGGTTTAGGATTTGGGTTAGTGTGAGGGTTAGGGATAGGCTTATGGTAAGGATGAGGGTAAGGGTTAGGATTATGGTGAGGGTGAGGGTGAGGGTTATGGTTAGGGTTAGTTTTAGCCTGAGGGCTAGGGTGAGGGTGAGGGTTTGGTTGAGGGATATTGTGAGGGTATTGGTTTCGGTTAGGAAAGGCTTAGAGTTAGGGTTAGGGTGAGGATTTGGGTGAGGCTGAGGTTTAAGTTGAGGATTAGGGTTAGGGTGAGGATTAGGGTTAGGGTTAGGTTAAGGGTGAGAATTAGGGTGATGTTTAGGGTGAGGGTAATGTTTAGGGCGAGGGTGAGGGTGAGGGTGAGGGTTAAGTGTAGGTGAGGGTTAGGGTTAGGGTGAGGGCTAGGGTTAGTATTATGGTTAGGGTGAGGTTTAGGTTTAGCGTGAGGGTGAGGGTGAAGGTTAGGTATAGGATTATGCTGAGGTGTAGGGTTAGGCTTAGTGTGAGGTCAGAGTTAGGGTTTAGGATGAGGTTTAGGGTTATGGTTCGGGTTAGGGTGAAGGTGAGGGTTAGGGTTAAGGTTTGGGTTAGGGTGAGGTTTAGGGTGAGGGTGAGGGTTAGGATTGGGATAATGGTTAGTTTTAGGGTGAGGGTAAGTGATAGGGTTAGGGTTAGTCTGAGGGTGAGGGTTAGGGTTAGGTTTAGAGTTAGGGTGAGGGTGAGGGTGAGGGTTAGGTTTTGTATTAGGTTTAGGGTTAGTGTAAGGCTGAGGGTGAGGTTGAGGATGAGGGTGACGGTTAGGGTGAGGGTTAGGTTTAGGTTTAGGTTTAGGATGAGGGTTAGGCTGAGCGTTAGGGTTATTGTTCGTGAAAGGATAAGTGTTAGGGTGGGAGTGAGGTTTAGGGTTAGGCTTAGGGTTAGGGTGACGGTTAGTGTGAGGTTTAGTGTTAGGTTTAGGTTTAGGGTTAGTGTTAGTGTTAGCGTTAGTGTAAGGGTTAGGATGAGTGTTAGGGTGATGGTGAGGGATAGGGTTAAGTTGAGGGTAAGGGTTACGGCGAGTTTTAGGGTGAGGCTGAGGGTTAATGTAGCATTAGGTGTACGGTGATGGTGAGGGTTATGGTGAGGCTTAGCATAAGTGTTAGGGATTGGGTGACTATTAGGGTTAGGGTTAGGTTTAGGGTGACGGTTATGCTAAGGGGTAGGGTTAGGGTTAGTGTTAGGGTGAGGGTTAGGGTGTGGGTTAACGTTAGGGTTAGGGTTAGGGTGAGGTTGAGGGTGAGGGGAAGGGTTAGGGTGAGGGTTATGGTGAGGTTGAGGTTAAGGGTTAGCATTAGGGCTAGGTTTAGGGTTAGGGTTAGGGTTAAGATTAGGGTTAGGGTGAGGGTGAGGGCTAGTGTTATCATTAGGGTTAGGATTAGGGTTAAGGTGAGGGTGAGGTTTAGGGTGAGGGAGAGGGTTAGTTTGAGGGTTAGGGTGAGGGTGAGGTATTTGGTTAGGAAAGGCTTAGTGTTAGGGTTAGGGTGAGGATTAGGGAGAGGGTGTGGTTTAAGTTGAGGATTTGGGTTAGGGTGAGGATTGGGGTTAAGGTTAGGGTTTGGGTTAGGGTTAGGGTGATGTTTAGGGTGAGGGTGATGGTTAGGGTGAGGGTGAGGCTGAGAGTGCGGGTGAGGGTGTAGGTGAGGGTTAGGGTGATGTTGATGGTTGGGGTGATGGTGAGGGTTAGGGTAAAGGTGAGGGTTAGGGTTCGGTTAGGGTTAGGGTGAGGGTTAGGGTTAGGGTTAGGGTTAGTGTGAGGATACGTGTTAGGGCGAGGGTTAGGGTGAGAGTGAGGGTTAGGGTTAGCGTTAGGGTTAGGGTTAGGTTTAGGATGAGGGTTAAGGTGAGGTTTAGGGTTAGTATGAGGTTGAGGTTTAGAGTTAGGTTTAGGGTGAGGGTTAGGGTTATGGTTAGGGTGAGTGTGAGGGTTAGTGTGAGGGTTAGGGTTAGGACGAGGGTTAGGCTGAGAGTTAAGTTTTGGGTTAGGGTGAGGGTGAGGGTTAGGTTTTGGATTAGGGTTAGGGTTAGGGATAGGGTTATGATTAGTGTGAGGGTTTTGGTTAGGTTTAGGTTTAGAGTTAGGGTGAGGGTTAGAGTTAGTGTTTGGATTAGTGTTAGGATTACGGTTAGGCTGAGGGTGAGGTTGAGGGTGAGGGTGAGGGTTAGGGTTAATGTGAGGTTTAGGGTTAGGATTAGCTTTAAGGTTAGGGTGAGGGTTAGGTTTAGGTTTAGGGTTAGAATGAGGGTTAGGCTGAGTGTTAGGTTTAGGTTTCAGGTGAGGGTAAGGGTTAGGGTGAGTTTTAGCGTGAAGGTGAGGGTTAGGTTAAGGCTTAGGGTTAGGTTGAGGGTTAGGGTTAGGGTAAGGGTGAGGGTGAGGTTTAGGGTGACGGTGAGGGTGAGGGTTAGGTTTAGGTGAGGTTTAGGGATAGGGTTGGGGTTAGGTTGAAGTTTAGGGTTAGGGTTAGGGTTAGAGTTAGGGTGAGGGTGAGTGTGAGGTTTAGGGTTAGGTTTAGGGTTAGGTTAGGATTAGGCTGAGGGTGAGGGTGAGGGTGAGGTTTAGGGTTAGGATGAGGGTTAGATTTTGGGTTAGGGTTAGGGTTGGGTTGAGGGTTTGGTTTAGGGTTAGGAAGTGGGTTTGGCTGAGGGTTATGTTTATGGTTAGGGTAAGGTTTAGGGTTAGTGTGAGGGTTAGGATGAAGGTTAGGCTGAGTGTTAGTGTTAGGGTTGGAGTGAGGGTAAGGGTTAGGGTGAGAGTGAAGTTTAGTTTTAGGATTAGGTTTATGATTAGGGTGAGGGTAAGGGATAGGGTTAGGATTAGGGTGAGGGTTAGGGTTAGGGTTAGGATTAGGGTGAGGGTGAGGTTTAAGGTGAGGGTTAAGGTTAGGATGATGACTAGGATTAGGTTTAGGGTGAGGTTTATGATTAGGGTGATACTTAGGGTGAGGGTGAGTTTTAGTGTGAGGGTGAGGGTGAAGGTGTAGTTGAGGGTTAGGGTTAGGGTGAGGGTTAATGTGACAGTGACGGTGAGGGTTAGGGTGAAGTTGAGGGTTTGGGATAGGGTTAGTGTGTGGGTTAGGATTAGGGTTAGGATTAGGGTGAGGGGTAGGGTTCGGGTTAGGTTGAGGGATAGGGTTAATGTGAGGATTACGGTTAGGGTTAGTGTTAGTGTGAGGATAAGGATAATATTGAGGTTTTGGGTGAGAGTGAGGTTTAGGGTGAGCATTAGGGTTAAGGTGAGGGTTATTGTGAAGATTAAGGTGAGGGTTAGGTTTAGTATGAGGGTGAGGGTTAGAGTTAGGTTTAGATTGAGGGTTAGGGTTAGGGTGAGGTTTAGGTTCCGGTTAGGGTGAGGGTTCGGGTTCGGGTTCGGGTGAGTTTTAGGGTGTGGGTGACGGTTAGGGTTAGGGTGAGTGTTAGGGTTACCGTGAGGATTAGGGTTAGGGTTAGGGTTAGGGTTATAGTGAGGGTAAGGGTTGGGATGAGGTTTAGGGTGAGGGTGAGTTTTAGGGATAGCTTTAGTGTTAGGGTGAGGGTTAGGATCCAGGTTAGGTTAGGTGAGGGTAAGGGTTATCGTTAGGTTTAGGGTTAGGTTTAGGGTGAGGGTAAGGTTTAGGGTGAGCGTTAGGGTGAGGGTGAGGGTTAGGGTTAAGTTGAGGGCTAGGGTGAGCGTTAGGGTGAGATTTCAGTTGAGGGTTAGGGTTAGGGTTAGGGTGAGGTTGAGGTTGAGGGTGAGACTTAGGGTTAGGTTTAGGGTGAGGATGAGGTTTAGATTGAGGTTTAGTGTTATTGTTAGGATTAGGGTTAGGGTGAGGGTAAGGGTTAGAGTGAGGTTTTTGGTGAGGTTGAGGGTTAGGGATAGCATTAGCTTTAAGGATAGGTTTAGGATGAGGGTTAGGGTTAGTGATAGGGTTACGGTGAGGGTGAGGGTTAGGGTTAGGGTTAGGGTGAGGGTTAGGGTTAGGGTTAGGTTGACGGTGAGGGTAAGGGCTAGGGTGAGGACTAGGATTAGGTTTAGGTTTAGGGTAAGGTTTAGGTTTAGGGTGAGGGTGAGAGTGAGAGTTAGGTTTAGGATTAGGCTTAGGTGTAGGGTTCGGCTTAGGGTGAGGGTGAGCGTGAGTGTCAGAGTTAGGTTTAGGGTAAGGGTTAGGGTTAGTGTTAGGGTTACGGTGAGGGTGAGAGTTAGGGTTAGGGTGACGGTGAGGGCAAAGGTCAGAGTGAGGGCTAGGTTTAGGGTTAGGGTTAAGTTGAGGTTTAGGTTTAGGGTGAGTGTGAGGTTGTGGGTTTGGTTTAGGATGAGGCTTAGGTCTAGGGTTCGGCTTAGGGTGAGGGTGAGGGTGAGTGTCAGAGTTAGGTTAAGGGTGAGGGTTAGGGTTATGGTTATTTTTAGGGTGAGGGTGAGGGTGAGGGTTAGGGTGAGGTGAGGGTCAGGTTGAGGGTGAGGGTGAGGGTTAGGGTTTGGGTGAGGGTTAGGGTTAGGGTTAAGTTTAGGGTGAGGGTTTGGGTTAGTGTTAGTGTTAGGATTATGATTAGGCTGAGGGTTAGGTTTAGGTTTAGGGTGAGGGTAAGTGTTAGGGTGAGGGTGAGGGTTAGGTTTAGGATTAGGGTTAGGGTTAGGGCGAGGGTTAGGGATAGGGTTAGGATTAGGGTGTGCGTTTTATTTAGGGTTAGGTTTAGAGTTAGGGTGAAGGTGAGGGTGAGGGTTAGCGTTTGGATTAGGGTTAGGGTTAGGCTGAGGTTGATGTTGAGCGTGAGGGTTAGGGTTAATGTGAGGGTTAGAGTTAGGGTTAGCTTTAAGGTTAGGGTGAGGGTTAGGGTTAGGGTTAGGATGAGGGTAAGGGTTAGGGTGAGGGTTACGGTGAGGGTGAGGGTTAGGTTTAGGCTTAGGGTTAGGGTGAGGGTTAGTGTTAGGGTTAGAGTTAGGGTTAGTGTGAGGGTAAGGGTTAGGGTGAAGTTTTGGGTATGAGTGAGGGATAGGCTTAAGGTCAAGGGAAGAGTTAGGGGTGAGGTTTCGTGTGAGGTTGAGGGCTATTGTTAGCATTAGGGTTATGGTGAGTGTGAGGGTTAGGGTTAGAGTTAGGTTTATGTTTTGGGATATGGTGAGGATTAGGGTTAGGATTAGTTTTCCGGTGAGGGGTAGGTTGAGGGGTAGGGTTAGGGTTACAGTTAGGGTAAGGGTTAGAGTTAGGGTGACAGTAAGGGTAAAGGAGAGGTTTAGGATGAGGATTAGGGTTAGGGTTAAGGTGAGGGTGAGGATTAGATTGAGGATTAATGTTAAGTTTAGAGTGAGGTTTAGGGTGAGGATGAGGGTTAGGGTTAGGGTGAGGGCTAGGGTGAGGGTGAGGTTAGGGATAGGGTTAGGTTTAGGTTTAGGGTTAAGGTGAAGGTTAGGGTTAGTGTGAGGGTTAGTGTTAGGACTAGGTTTAGACTTAGGGTGAGGGTAAATGTTAGGGTGAGGGTTAGCGTTAGGGTGAGGGTTATAGATAGGGTTAGTGTTAGGGTTAGGTTCAGGGTTATTGTTAGGATTAGGGTTAGGGTTACAGTTACGGTGAGGGTGAGGGTGAGGGTTAGGGTTTATGTGCGGGTTAGGGTTAGGGTGAGGGCTAAGGTTAGGTTTAGGGTTATGGTGTGGTTTAGATTTAGTGTGAGAGTGAGGGTGAGGGTCAGAGTTAGTTTAGGGTGAGGGTTAGGTTTATGGATAGCGTTAGGGTGAGGATGAGGGTTAGGGTGAGGGTGATGGTGAGAGTGAGGGTGAGGGTTAGGTTTACGGGGAGGGATAGGCTTATGGTTACGGTTAGGGTGAGTGTGAGGGTGTGGGTTACGGTGAGCTTGATGGTGAGGTTAAGGGTGAGGGTGAGGGTTAGGATTTGGGTGAAGGTTAAGTTTAGGGTTTGGGTTAATGTTAGCTTGAGGGTTAGGGTTAGGGTTAGGATGAGGGTTAGGCTGAGGGTTAGGTTTAGGGTTAGGGTGTGGGTAAGGGTTAGGGTGAGGGTGAGGGTTAGGATTAGGGTTAGGGTTAATTTTAGGGTGAGGGTTTTGGTTAGGGTTAGGTTTAGAGTTAGGGTGAGGTTGAAAATTAGGTTTAGGTTTTGGATTATGGTTAGGGTTAGGCTGAGTGTGAGGTTGAGGGTTAGGGTGAGGGTGACGGTTAGGGTGAAGGTTAGGGTTAGGGTTAGTGTTAGGATGAGGGTTAGGCTGAGGTTTAGGGTTAGGTTTCGGGTAAGTGTAAGGGTTCGGGTGAGAGTGAGGGTTAGGGTTAGGCTTAGGGTTAGGGTGACGTTTAGGGTGAGGTTTAGTTTTAGGGTTAGCGTTAGGGTTAGATTGAGCTTTAGGGTGTGGGTAAGGGTAAGGGTGAGGTTGAGGATGATGGTGAGGGATAGGGTTAAGGTGAGGGTAAGGGTTACAGCGAGGCTTAGGGTGAGGCTGAGTGTTAATGTAGCATTAGGGGTACGGTGAGGGTGAGGGTTAGGGTGAAGTTTAGGGTTAGGGTTAGGGATAGGGTGAGGATTAGGGTTAGGGTTAGGGTTAGGGTGACAGTGAAGCTGAGGGGTAAGGGTTAGGGTTAGTGTTAGGGTGAGGGTTAGGGTGTGGGTTAATGTTAGGGTTAGGGTTAGGGTGAGCTTGAGGGTGAGGGTAAGGATTAGGGTGAGGGTTATGGTGAGGTTGAGGTTTAGTGTTAGCATTAGTTTTAGGTTTAGTGTTAGGGTTAGGGTTAGGATTAGGGTTAGGGTGAGGGTGAGGGTTAGGATGAGGGTGAGTTTTAGGGTATATTTGATGTTTATTGTTAGGGTGAGCGTTAAGGTGACGGTGAGGGTTAGGGTGAGGGTGAGGGTTAGGGTTAGGGTGAGGGTTAGGGTTAGGGTGATGTTTAGGGTGAGGGTTAGGTTTAGGGTGAGGATTAGTGTAAGGGGAAGGATTAGGGTTAGGGTTAGGTTGAGGGTTAGGTTTATGTTTAGGGTGAGGGTGAGGGTTAGGATGAGGGCGAAGGTGAGGGTGAAGGTTTAGGTTAGGATTAGTGTTAGGGTTAATGTTAGGGTGAGGGTGAAGGTTAGAGTTAGGATTAGGGACAGGGTTAGGGTTAGGGTGAGGGTGAGGGTGAGGGTTACGGTTACGGTGAGCTTTAGGGTTATGGTTAGGGTGAGTTTATGTGTGAGGATTAGTGTTAGGGTTAGGGTTATGTTGAGGGTAAGGGTTAGGGTGAGGTTTAGGGTGAGAGTGAGGGTTAGGGTTAGGGTGAGGGTTAAGATTAGGGTAAGGGTTAGGATGATGGTTAGGCTGAGGTTTAGGGTTAGGTTTAGGGTGAGGTTTAGGGCTAGGTTTAGGGTTAGAATAAGTGTTAGGCTGAGGGTTATGGTTAGACTTAGTGTGAGCGTTAGGTTTAGGGTTAGGGTGAGGGTAAAGTTTAGGGTGACGGTTAGGGTGAGTGTGAGGGTTATGGTTAGGGTGACGGTTAGGGTGAAGGTTAGGTTTAGGGTTCGGCTTAGCGTGATGGTTAGGGTGTGCCTAAGTGTTTGGGTGAGGGTTAGGGTGAGGGTGAGGGTTAGGGTTAGCATTAAGGTTAGGGTGAGGGTGAGGGTTAGGGTGAGGGTTTGGGTTAAGGTTAAAGATAGGGTGAGGATTAGGTTTAGGTTTAGGTTTAGGGTGAGTGTTAGGCAGAATGGTAGCCTTAGGGTTAGGGTGAGGGTTAGGTTTAGTGTTAGGGTTAGGGTTAGGGTTAGAGTTATGGTAAGGGTTAGGGTGAGGTTTAGGGTGAGTGTGAGGATTAGGGTTAGCATCATGTTTAGCCTTAGGGTTAGGATGAGTGTTAGGGTTAGGGTGAAGGAGAGGGTGAAGGTTAGTATTAGGGTGAGGTTTAGGGTTAGGGTTAGGGTGAGGGTGAGGTTTAGGGTGAAGGTAAGTGTTACGGTGAGGGTTAGGGTGAGGCTGAGGTTTAGGGTTAGCATTAGGGTGAGGGTGAGGGTGAGGGTTAGTGTGAAGTTTTGGGTTAAGTTTATGGATAGGGTTAGGAATAGGGTTAGGGTTAGGTCGAGGGTGAGGGTTAGGTTCAGGGGTAACATTAGAATTTGGGTGAGGGTTAGGTTTAGTGTGAGGGTTAGGGTTAGGGTTAGGGTGACGGTAAGGGTTAGGGTGATGGTTAGGGTGAGTGTGAAGTAGGGTGAGGGTTAGGGTTAGGGTGAGAATTAGGGATAGGTTTAGGGTTAGGTTGAGGGTTAGGGTTATGGTTAGGATTAGAGTTAGTGTGAGGGTAAGGCTTAGGGTGAGGGTTAGGGTGAGGTTGAGGTTTAGGGTTAGGGTGAGGGTGAGGGTAAGTGTTATTGTGAGGACTAGGGTTAGGGTTAGGGTTAGGGTGAGTGTTAGGGTAATGGTGAGGGAGAGGGTGACGGTTAGGTTCAGTATTAGGGTTAGGGTTAATGTGAGGGTTAGTGATAGGGTTATGGTTATTGTGAGGGTTAGAGTTAGGGTTAAGGTGAGGGTTAGTCTGAGAGGTATGGTTAGGGTTAGGGTGAGCGTTAGGCTTAGTGTGAGGATTATGGTTAGGGTGAGCGTTAGGGTTAGGTTCAGGGTTAGGGTGAGGGTGAGTGTGAGGGGGAGGGCTAGGTTGAGGGTTTGGGTATGGGTGAGGGTGAGGTTTTCCGTTAGGTAAGGTTTAGGGTTAGGTTTAGGGTGAGGATTATGGTGAGTTTGTGGGTTAGGTTTAGGGTGAGCGTGAGGGTGAGGGTTAGTGTTAGGATGAGGGTTAGGGTTAGGGTTAGGGTGAGGGTGAGGGTGAGGGTTCGGCATAGGGTTAGTGTGAGGGTTAGGGTTATGGTGAGGGTTATGGTTAGGGTGAGGGTTAGGGTTAGGGGTAGTGTGAGGGTTAGGTTTAGGGTGATGTTTAGTGTGAGGGTGAGGGTTAGGTTGAGGGTGAGTGTTCGGGTGAGAGTTTAGGGTTAGTGTTAGCTTTAGGGATAGGGTTAGGTTGAGGGTAAGGTTTAGAGTGAGATTTTGGGTGAGGGTGAGAGTTAGGTTGAGGGTGAGGTTTAGGGTTAGCGAGAGAGTTAGGGTTAGGTTTAGGTTTAGGGTAGTGTGAGGGTTCAGGTTAGGTTGAGGGTTAGGGTTATGTTTAGGGTTAGTATAAAGGATAGGGTGATGATTAGGGTTACGGTTAGTGTGATTGTTAGGTTTATGGTTAGGATTTGGGTTAGGTTGAGGGTAAATGTTAGGGTGAGGGTTAGGGTGATGCTGAGGGTTAGGGTTAGGGTGAGGGTTAGGTTCAGGTTTAGGATTAGGGTTACAGTTAGGGTAATGCTGAGGGGGAAGGGGAGGTTGAGGGTGAAGGTTAGGGTTAAAGTTAGGGATAGGGTGAGGATTTGGGTTACAGTTAGATTTAGGTTTAGGGTTAGGCTGAGGGGTAGGGTTAGGGTTAGGGTTGAGTGTTAGGTTTAGTGTGAGGTTTAGGGTTAGGGTTAGGGTGAGGGTTAGGTTTAGTGTGTTGGTTAGGGATAGGGTTAGTGTGAGGGTAAGGGTTAGGGAGAGGGTGAGGTTTAGGGTTAGCATTAGGTATAAGGTTAGGATTAGGATGAGGTTTAGGGTTATGGAGAGTGTGAGGGTGAGGTTTAGGGTTAGGATGAGGGTTAGGGTTAGTGTGAGGGTGAGGTTTAGGTTTAGGGTGAGGGTTAGGGTTAGGGTGAGGGTTAGGGTGAGGGTTAGGCTTAGGGTGAGAGTCAGGGTGAAGGTTAGGTTTATGTTGAGGCTTAGGGTTAGGGGGAGCGTTAGGGTTAGCGTTAGGCGAGAGTTATGGGTAGGGTGATATTTATTGTGAGGGTTAGTGTTCGTGTGAGGGTGGGTGTTCGTGTGAGGGTGAGGGTTCTGGTTAGGGTGAGGATTAGGGTGTGGTGAGTGTTAGGTTTAGGATGAGAGTCAGGGTGAGGTGTAGGGATAGGGTTAGGGTTAGGGTTAGTGTGAAGATTAGGGTTAGGGTTAGGGTTAGGGTTAGTGTGAGGATAAGAGTTAGGGTGTGGTTTAGTGTGAGGGTGAGCGTTAGGGTTAGCTTTAGGGTTAGGGTGAGGTTTAGGATGAGATTTAGGGTAAGGGTGAGTGTTATGTTTAGGGTTAGTGTGAGGGTTAGGGTTAGGGTCATGTTTAGGGTGAGGTTGAGGATTAATGTGAGGGTGAGGGTGAGGGTGCGGGTGCGTGTGAGGCTGAGGGTGAGGGTGAGAGTTAGGGTAGTGTGAGGGTTAGTGTTAGGATTAGGGTTAGAGTTAGGCTGAGGGTGAGGATGAAATTGAGGGTGAGGTTTAGGGTTAGAGTTAGGGTGAGGTATCAGGTTAGTGTGAGGGTTAGGGTGAGACTGAGTGTGAGGTTGAGGGTTAGGATTATGGTTAGGGTGAGGGTGAGTGTTTGGTTTAGGTTTAAGGTGAGGGTTAGGGTTAGTGTGAGGGTTAGGGGGAGGGGGAGGGTTAGTGTGATGTTGAGGGTCAGGATGAGGGTGAGTGTTAGAATGAGGGTGAGGGTGAGGGTGAGGGTAAGGGTTAGGATTAGGTTAGGGTGAGTTTTAGTGTTAGGGTTAGGGTTATTGTTAGGGTTGGGAATAGGGTTAGGTGAGGGTAAGGGTGAGTGTTAGCGTTTTGGTTAGGGTTAGGGTTAGGGTGAGGGTGTGGTTGAGGGTTAGGGTTAGGATTAGGGTTAGGGTTAGGGTAAGGCTGAGGGGGAAGGGGCTGTTGAGGGTGAGGTTTACGGTTAGGGTTAGGGTTAGCATGAAGGTTACTGTTAGGTTAAGGGTTAGTATAAGGTTTAGGCTGAGGGTGAGGGTTATGGTTGGTGTGAGTGTTAAGTTTAGGGTTAGGGTTTGGGTTAGGTTGAGGGTAAAGATTAGGGTGAAAGTTAGGGAGAGGGTGAGGTTTAGGGTTATGTTGAGGGTTCGGGTGAGGGTTAGGGTTAGGGTTATGGTTAAGGTTAGCGTGAGGGTTAGGGTGAAGGTTAGGTTTAGGTTTAGGGTGAGGGTGAGACTTAGGTTTATGATGAGGGTTAGGGTGAGTGTTCGGGTTTGGGTTAGGGTTAGGGTGAGGGTGAGTGTGAGGTTTAGGGTTAGGGTTTTTGTTAGGCTGAGGTGAGGGTGAGGTGAGTGTTAGGGTTGGGGTTAGGTTGAGGGTTGTGTTAGTGTGATTGTTAGTGTGAGGGTGACTATAACGGTTAGGGTGATGATTAGGGTGAAGTGAGGGTTAGGTTTAGGGATATGGTTAGGGTGAGGTTTTGTGTTAGGGTGAGGGTTAGGTTGCATGTGAGGGTTAGGGTTAGGGTTAGGTTTAGGATGAGGGTTATGGTTGGTGAGAGGGTTAGGGTGAGGGTGAGGGTTAGGGTTAGCATTAGGGTTAGGATGAGGGTGAGGGTTAGGGTTAGGTTAGGGTGAGGGTGAGGGTGAGGGTGAGAGTGAGGGTTAGGGTTGGTGTTAGTTTTAGTGTTAGGGTTAGGGTGAGGGTTAGGGTGAGGTTGAGTGTTAGGGTTAGCATTAGGGTTAGGGTGAGGGTGAGGGTTAGGGTTAGCATTAGGGTTAGGGTGAGCGATAGGGATAGGTTTAAGGTTAGGGTTAGGGTGAGGGTGAGTTTTAGGGTGAGGCTGAGTGTGAGGTTGAGGGTTAGGATAATGGTTCGGGTGAGGGTGAGGGTGTAGGTGAGGGTTAGGGTGAGGTTGAGTGTTAGGGTTAGCATTAGGGTTAGGGTGAGGGTGAGGGTTAGGGTTAGCATTAGGGTTAGGGTGAGCGATAGGGATAGGTTTAAGGTTAGGGTTAGGGTGAGGGTGAGTTTTAGGGTGAGGCTGAGTGTGAGGTTGAGGGTTAGGATAATGGTTCGGGTGAGGGTGAGGGTGTAGGTGAGGGTTAGGGTTAGGATTAGTGTTAGCGTTAGGGTTAAGCTGAGGGTGAGCTTGCCGGTGAGGGTGAGGGTTTGGTTTAGGTTTAAGTTGAGGGTTAGGGTTAGTGTGAGCGTTAGGCAGAGGGGGAGGGTTAATGTTACGGTTAGGGTGAGTGTTAGTGTGAGGGTTAGGGTTAGGGTTAGGGTTAGGTTGTGGATAAGTGTTAGAGTGATGGTTAGGATGAGGGTTAGGGTTAGTTTGAGGGTTAGAGTTAGGTTTAGGGTTAGGGTGAGGGTTAGGGTTAGTGTGAGCGTTAGAGTTAGGATTAGGGCTAGGATGAGGGTAAGGCTTAGGGTTAGGTTTAGGTTGAAGTTGAGGGTTAGTGTGAGGGTTATTGTTAAGTTTAGGGTAAGGTTTATGGTGAGGTCTAATGTGAGGTTGAGGGTTAGGGTGAAGGTGAGGGTGAGGGTGAGCTTTTCGGTTAGGTAAGGGTTAAGATTAGGGTTAGGGTGAGGATTAGGGTGAGGGTCAGGGATAGGATGAAGTTTAAGGTTAGAGTGATGGTTAGGGTTAGTGTGAGGTTTAGGATTAGGGTTAGGGTTAGGGTGAGTTTTAGGGTTCGGGTTTGCATTAGGGTTAGGGTGAGGGTTAGGGTGTTTTTGAGGGTTAGGGTTAGGGTTAGGATTAGTGTTAGGGTGAGGGTGAGGGTTAGGGTTAGGGTTAGGATGAGGGTTAGGATAAGGTGTAGGGTTAGGATTAGGGTGAATGTTAGGATTAGGGTGAAGTTTAGGGTAATGGTAAGGGATAGGGTTAGGGTGAGGTTAAGGATTAGAGTGAGGGTTAGGGTTAATGTTAGGTTTAGGGTGATGGTGAGGGTTAAGGGTGAGGGTGAGGCTGAGGGTGAGTGTTAGTGATAGAGTAATGTTTAGTGTTAGGGTTAGTTTGAGGATTAGGCTGAGGGTGATGGTGAGGGTGAGGGTGGGGTTGAGGTTAAGTGTGAAGGTTAGGATTAAGGTTAGTTTTAGGGTGAGGGTAGGGTGAGGATGAGGGTTAGGGTGAGGTTTAGGGTAGGGTTATGGTGAGCGTGAGGGTTCGGTTAGTGTGAGTTTTAGGGTGTGGGTGACAGGGTTAGGATGAGGGTTAAGGTGATGTTGAGGGTTAGAGTGAGGTTGAGGGTTACGGTTACGGTGAGGATTAGTGTTCGGGTTGGTTTTAGGGTTATTGTGAGGTAAGGGTTAGTATGAGGTTTAGGGTGAGGCTGAGGTTTAGGGATAGCGTTAGAGTTAGGGCGTGGGTTAGGGTGAGGGTTAGATTAGGGTGAAGGTGAGGGTTAGAGTTAGGGTTAGTGTTATGGTTAGGTGAGGGTTAGGTGAGCTTTAGGGTGAGGGTTAGGTTTAGGTTTAGGTTTAGGGTGAGGGTTAAGGTGAGGTTTAGTGTTAGTGTTAGGATGAGGGTTAGGCTGAGGGTTAAGGTTAGGATTAGTGTGAGGGTAAGGGTTAGGGTGAGGGTGAGGGTTAGGTTTAGGATTAGGGTTAGGCTAAGGATGAGGGTGGGGAATTGGGTTAGGTTTAGGGTGAGGGTTTTGGTTATGGTTAGGTTTAGAGTTAGGGTAAGGTTGAGGGGTTGTGTTTGGATTAGTGTTAGGGTTAGGGTTAGGCTCAGGGTGAGGTTGAGGGTGAGGGCGAGGGTTAGGGTTAAGGTGAGGGTTAGGGTTAGGGTTAGAGTTAAGGTTAGGGTGAGGGTTAGGGTTAGGTTTAGGTTTAGGATGAGGGTTTGTGTGAGGGTGAGAGTTTGGGTTCGTGTGATGGTAAGGGTTAGGGTGAGGTTTAGGGTGAGGGTGAGGGTTAGGGTGAGGGTGCAGTTGAGTGTTAGTGTTAGGGTGAGGGTTAGGGTGAAGGTTAGGGTTAAGGTTAGAGTGAGGGTTAGGGTGAGGGGAAGCGTTAGGTTGAGGGTTAGTGTGTGGGTAAGCGATAGGATTAAGGTGAGTGTAAGGTTTAGGGCGAGGTTTAGTGTGAGGTTGAGGATTAATGTTAGCATTTGGGTTAAGGTGAGGGAGAGGTTTAGAGTGAGTGTTAGGGTTATGGTTAGGGATACCTTGAGGATTAGGGTTAGGGTTAGGTTTAGGGTGAGGGTTAAGCTGAGGGTTAGGGTTAGGGTTAGGTTGAGGGTTAGGGTGAGGTTTAGGGTTAGGGTTAAAGTTATGGTGAGGCTGAGGTTGAGGGTGAGTGTAAGGGTTAGGATGAGGGTTAGGGTGAGTTTGAGGTTTAGTGTTAGCATTAGGGTTAGGTTAAGGGTTAGGGTGAGGGTTAGGGTTATGATTAGGGTTAGGGTGAGGGTGAGGGATTGTGTTAGCATTAGGGTTAGGGTTATGGTTAGGGTTAGAGTGGGGTTCAGGGTGAGGGTTAGGGTTAGGGTTAGGATTAGTTTTAGGGTTAAACTGGGGTGGGTGAGGTTGAGGGTGAGGATTAGGTTTAGGCTTATTTTTAGCCTGAGGGCCAGGGTGAGGGTGAGGTTTAGTGTGAGGGTTAGGTTGAGGGTTTGGGTTAGGAAAGGCTTAGGGTTAGGGTTAGTGTGAGGGTGAGGATTAGGGTGAGCTTTTAGGTGAGCATTAGTGTTAGGGTGAGGGTTGCGGTTAGGTTTAGGGTGATTGTTAGGATTAGGGTAACGTTTAGGGTGAGGGTATGGGTTAGGGTGAGGGTGAGGGTGAGGGTGAGTGTGATATTGAGGGTAGTGCGAAGGGGAGGGTTAGGGATAGGGCTAGACTGAGGGTTAGATTTACGGTTAGGGTGAGGGGTAGGATGAGGGGTAGGGTTAGTGTTAGGATGAGGATTAGGGTGAATTTGAGGCTTAGGGTTAGGGTAAGTGAGAGGATAAGGTTTAGTGTGAGGGTTAGGGTGAGAGTGAGAGTTAGGTTAGCCTTAGGGTTAAGGGTGAGGGTTAGGGTGAGGTTTATGGTGAGGTTTTGGGTTAGTATGAGGGTGAGGTTTAGAGTTAGGTTTAGGGTGAGGGTTAGGGTTAGGGTGAGGTTTAAGGTAGGGTTAGGGTGAGGGTCGGGTTCTGGAGAGGGTGAGTTTTAGGGTGAGAGTGACGGTTAGGGATAGGGTGAGGGTTAAGGTGACGGTGAGGATTAGAGTGAGGTTCAGGGTTAGGGTTTCGGTGAGGATTAGGGTTAAGGTTAGTGTTAGGGTTAGGGTGAGGGTAAGTTTTAGGGTGAGGTTTAGGGTGCGGCTGTAGTATAGGTTTAGGTGAGGGTTAGGGTGAGCGTTAGGGTGAGGTTAGGTTTAGGTTTAGTGATATTGTGAGGTTTAGGGTGAGGTTTAGTGTTAGTGGTCAGGTTAGGTTTAGGGTGAGGGTTAGGGTTAGGGTAAGGGTTAGAGTGAGGATTAGGGTGAGGGTGAGTGTTACGGATAGTATTAGGGTTAAGGTTTGGTTTAGGGTGAGGGTTAGGGTTAGGGTTATGGTGAGGGTGAGTGTTAGGGTTAGCATTCGGGTTAGGGTTAGAGTTAGGGTGAGGGTTAGGTTTAGGGTTAGGTTTAGGGTGAGGGCTAGGTTTAGGCTTAGGGTAAGGTTTACGTTTAGGGTGAGAGTGAGGGTGAGGGTTAGGTGTAGGATTAGGCTTAGGTGTAGGTTTAGGCTTATGGTGAGGATGAGGGTGAGTGTCAGAGTCAGGTTTAGTGTGAGGGTTAGGGTTATGGTTAGGGCTAGGGCAAGGTTGAGGGTGAGGGTTAGGGTGACGGTGAAGCTGAGGTTGAGGGTAAGTTGAGGGTAAGTTAGGGTTTGTGTGAGGGTTAGGGTTAGGGTTAAATTTAGGGTGAGGGTTAGGGTTAGGGTTAATATTAGGGTGAGTGCTAGGGGGAGGGTATGGTTTAGGTTTAGGTTAAGGGTTAGCGTGAGCTTTAGGGTGAGGGTTAGGTTTAGGTTTAGGGATAGTGTGAGGGTTAGGGTGAGGTTTAGTGTTAGTGTTAGGGTTAGGGTTAGAGTGAGGGTTAGGGTTAGGGTAAGGGTTAGAGTGAGGTTTAAGGTGAGGGTTAGGTTTATGGATAGTATTAGAGTTAAGGTTACGTTTAGGGTGAGAGTTAGTGTTAGGGTTACAGTGAGGGTAAGTGTTAGGATTAGCATTAGGGTTAGGGTGTGGGTGAGGGTTAGGGTTAGGGTTAGGGTTAGGGTGAGGGTGAGGTTGAGGGTTAGGGTTAGGGTTAGGGTGAGGTTTAGGGTTAAGATTTGGGTTCGAGTTAGGGTTAGGGTGAGGGTGAGGGTGAGGTTTAGTGTTAGAGTTAGTCTTAGGGTGAGGGTTAGTTTGAGGGTTAGGGTTAGGGTTAATGTTAGGGTTAGGTTGAGGGTTAGAGTGAGGGTTAGGGTTAGAGTTAGGGTTAGGGTTAAGATTTGGGTTCGAGTTAGGGTTAGGGTGAGGGTGAGGGTGAGGTTTAGTGTTAGAGTTAGTCTTAGGGTGAGGGTTAGTTTGAGGGTTAGGGTTAGGGTTAATGTTAGGGTTAGGTTGAGGGTTAGAGTGAGGGTTAGGGTTAGAGTTAGGGTTAGGGTTAGGGTGAGGGTGAGGGTGTGTCTGTGGGTTAGGGTTAGGTTAAGGTTAGGCTTAGATTTACACTAAGGGTGAGGTTGAGGTTGAGGGTTAGGTTTAGAGTGAGGGTTAGGCTTAGGGTTAGGTTGAGGGTTAGGATGAGGGTTAGGTTTAGGATTATGGTTAGGGTGAGCGCTGGGGTGACATTTCGTGTGAGGGTTAGGTTTAGGGATAGTGCTAGGTTTAGGATTAGGGTTAGGGTGAGGGTGAGTCTGAGGGTTAGGGTTAGGGTTAGGATTAGGCTTAGGCTTAGGGTTAGGGCTAGGGTTTGGTTTAGGGTGAGGGTGAGGTTGAGGATTAGGGTTAGTGTTAGTGTTAGTGTGAGGGTTAGGTTTAGGGTTAGAGTGACGGTTAGGGTTAGTGTTAGGGTTAGGTTTAGGCTTAGGCTTAGGGTTAGGCTTATGGTGAGGGTGGGGATGAGGTTAAGGTTTAGAATGATGGATAGGGTTATGGTAACATTGAGTGTTAAGGTGAGGGTTTGTGTTAGGATTAGGGTTATGGTGACTGGTAAGGTGTGGGTGAGGTTTAGGGTGAGGGTTAGGTTTAGGATTAGGGTTATGCTGAGGCTGAGGCTGAGGGTGAGGGTTAGGTTTAGAGTGATGGTTAGGGTTACCTTTAGGGTGAGGACTAGGATTAAGGTTAGGGTTAGGGTGAGGGTTTGGTTGAGTGTTAAGCTTAGGGTTAGGGTAAGGGTTAGGGTGAGTGTTAGGGTTAGGGTTAGGGTGAGATTGAGGGTTAGATTGAGGGTTAGGGTTATGTTGAGGGTTATGTTTAGGGTAAGGGTTAGGTTTAGGTTTAGGGTTATTGTTAGCATTAGGGTTAGGGTTACGGTTAAGGTGAGGGTGAGGGTGAGGGTCAGGGTGAGGGTTAGGGTGAGGTTTAGGTTTAGGGTTAGGGTTAGAGTTAGGGTTAGGGTGAGGGTAAGGTTTAGGGTTAGAGTTAGGGTTAGTGTTAGGGTTAGGGTTATGGTGAGGGTTAGGGTGAGGGTTAGAGTTCAGGTTAGGCTTAGGCTTAGGCTGAGCATGAGGGTGAGGGTTAGGGTTAGGTTTAGGGTTACGTTTAGGTTGAGGGTTAGGATGAGGTTTAGGGTTAGGGTTAGGGTTAGTGTTAGGGTTAGGTTTAGGGTTAGGGTTAGGTTTAGGATTAGGGTTAGGGATAGGGTTAGGGTTAGGGTTAGGGTTTGGGTTAGGGTGAGGGTGAGGATCATGGTTAGGGTTAGTGTTAGGGTTAGGGTTAGGGTTAGGGTTACAGTGAGTGTTACGGTTACGTTTAGGGTTATTTTAGTGTTATGTTTAGGGTTAAGTTTGGGGTGAGGGTGAGGCTCAGGGTGAGGGTTATGGTTAGTGTTAGGGTTAGGGTTAGGTTTAGCATTATTGTTGGGTTAGGATTAGAGTTACGGTCAGGGTGAGAGTGAGGGTGAGGTTTAGGGTTAGGGTGAGGTTTAGTGTGAGGTTTAGGGTTAGGGTTAGGGTGCTGGTGAGGTTTAGGTTTAGAGTTAGGGATAGGGGGAGGGTTAGGGAAAGAGTTAGATTTAGGTTTAGTGTTAGCATTAGGGTGAGGGTGAGGGTTAGGTTGAGGTTTAGGGATAGGGTTAGGGTTAGGATTAAGGTTAGCGTGAGATTGAGGGTGAGGGTTAGGGTTAAGATTAGGCTTAGGGTTATGGTTAGGCTGAGGGTGAGTGTGGGGGTGAGGATTAGGGTTAGGTTGATGGATAGGTTTAGGGTTAGTGTTATTGTTAGGGTATGGGTTAGAATTACGGTGAGGGTGAAGTTGCAGGTGAGGGTTAGGGTTAGGGTTAGGGTGAGGTTTAGGGTTAGGGTTAGAGATAGGGTTAGGCTGAGTGTGAGGGTGGGGGTGAGGATTAGGGTTAGAGTTTGCTTCAGGGTTAGAGTTATTGTTAGTGTTATGGTTAGGGTTAATTTTGCAGTGAGGGTGAGTTTGAGGTTGAGGTTTATGGTTAGGTTTAGGTTTAGGGTTAGGGTTAGGGTTACTGTTATTGATAGGGTTAGGGTTATAGTTATGTTGAGGGTGAGGGTGAGGTTTAGGGTTAGGGTTAGGTTGAGGGTGAGGTTTAGGGTTAGAGTGAGGGTTATTGGGACAGTTAGTGTGAGGGTTCGGTTTAGAGTTAGTGTTAGTCTTAGGGTGAGGGTGAGTGTTAGGTTGAGGTTTAGGGATAGTGTTTGGGTTAGGATTAGGGTTAGGTCGAGTGTGAGTGTGAGGGTTAGGGATAGGCTTAGGCTTAGTCTTAGGGTTAGGCTGAGGGTGAGGGTGGGGGTGAGGGTTAGTGTTATGGTGAGGGTGAGGATTAGTGTTAGTGTGAGGGTTAGGATGAAGGTAGTGTTAGGGTTAGGATTTGGTTTAGGGTGAGGGTGAGGGTGAGGATTAGGGGTAGGGTTATGGTTAGGGTTAGGGTTACAGTGAGGGTTAGGTTTAGGTTTAGGGGTATGGTAGGCTTAGGTTAGGCTGATGGTGAGTGTGGGGATGAGGATTAGGTTTAGAGTGATGGTTAAGGTTATGGTTACGTTGAGCGTTAGGGTGAGGGTTAGGGTTAGGATTAGGGTTATGGTGAGGGCTAAGGTATGGGTGAGGGTTAGGGTTAAGGGTAGGCTTAGGATTAGGGTTAGGCTGAGACTGAGGTTGAGAGTAAGTGTTAGGGTTAGGGTGATGGTTAGGGTTACGGTTAGGGTGAGGGTTAGGATGAGAGTTAGGGTTAGGGGGTGGGTTAGGGTGAGGGTGACATTAAGGGTAAAGATGAGGGTTAGGATTAGGGTGAGGGTTAAGGTGAGGATGAGGGTTAGGGTTAGGCTGAGGGTTAGGGTGAGTTTGAGGGTTACGGTTAGGGTGAGGGTGAGGTTTAGATTGAAGTTTAGGGTTATGTTGAGGGTTATGTTTAGGGTGAGGGTTAGGTTTAGTTTTAGGGTTATTGTTAGGGTTAGGGTTAGGGTTACAGTTAAGGTGAGGTTGATGGTGAAGTTTGGGTTAGGGTTAGGGTGAGGTTTAGGTTTAGTGTTAGGGTTAGAGTTAGGGTTAGGGTGATGGTGAGGTTTAGGGTTAGGGTTAGAGTTAGGGTTAGGGTGATGGTGAGATTTAGGGTTAGAGTTAGGGTTAGGTTTAGGGTGAGGTTTAGGGTGAGGGTTAGAGTTCAGGTTAGGCTTAGGCTTATGCTTAGGCTTAGGCCGAGCATGATAGTGAGGGTTAGGTTTAGGGTTAGGGTGAGGGTTAGCGTTAGGTTTAGGGTGAGTGTTAGGATGAGGTTTATGGTTAGGCTTAGGGTTAGGTTTAGGTTTAGGATTAGGGTTAGGTTTGGGTTTAGGGATAGGGTTAGGGTTTGGGTGAGGGTTAGGGTTAAGGTTAGGGTTAGGGTTAGGGTTATTGTTAGTGCTATGGTTAGTTTTAAGTTTGCAGTGAGGGTGATGCTCAGGGTGAGGTTTATGTTTAGTGTTAGTGTTAGGGTTAGGTTTAGTGTTAGGGTTATGGTTGGGTTTAGGGTTAGGCTTAGTGTTAGGTGGAGGGTGAGGGTTAGCGTTAGGTTTAGGGTGAGTGTTAGGATGAGGTTTATGGTTAGGGTTAGGGTTAGGGTTTGGGTGAGGGTTAGGGTTAGGGTTAGGGTTAGGGTTAGGGTTATTGTTAGTGCTATGGTTAGTTTTAAGTTTGCAGTGAGGGTGATGCTCAGGGTGAGGTTTATGTTTAGTGTTAGTGTTAGGGTTAGGTTTAGTGTTAGGGTTAGGGTTGGGTTTAGGGTTACGCTTAGTGTTAGGTGGAGGGTGAGGGTTAGGGTGAGGGTTAGGGTTAGGGATATGGTTAGGGTGAGTGTTAGGGTTCGGGTTACGGTGAAGGTGTGGGTAAGTTTTGAGCTGAGGGTTAGGGTGAGGACTAAAGTGAGGGTGAGGGTTAGGGTTAGGGTGAGGGATAGGTTGGGGTTTAGGTTTAGGTTTAGGGTTAGGATTAGGGTTAGGGTTAGGATTAGGGTTAGGCTGAGGGTGAGTGTGAGGGTTAGTTTAAGGGTTAGGCTTAGGCTTAGGGTTAGGCTGATGGTGAGGGTGGGGATGAGGATTAGGTTTAGAGTGATGGTTCTGGTTATGGTTAGGTTGAGCGTTAGGATGAGGGTTAGGGTTAGGATTAGTGTTAGGGTGAGGGCTAGGGTGAATGTGAGGTTTAGGGATAGTTTTAGGCTTAGGCTTAGTGTTAGGCTGAGGCTGAAGGTCAGGGTGAGCGTTAGTGTTAGGGTGATGGTTAGGGTTATGGTTAGGGTGAGGGTTAGGATGAGGGTAAGGTTTAAGCTGAGGGTTAGGATGAGGGTGACAGTAATAGTAAAGATGAGGGTTAGGGTGAGGATGAGGGTTATTGTTAGCGTGAGGGTTAGGGTTAGGGTGAAGGTGAGGGTTAGATTGAGGATTAGTGTTAGCATTAGTGTGAGGTTTAGGGTGAGGATGAGTGTTAGTTTTAGGTGGGGCTAGGGTGAAGTTGAGGGTTAGGGTTAGGATTAGGGTTAGGTTTAGGTTTAGCGTGATGGTTAGCATTAGTGTGAGCGTTAGTGTTAGGTTCAGTGTTAGTGTTAGGGTGAGGGTAAGTGTTAGGGTAAAGTTTAGGTTTAGGGTGAGGTTTAGGATTAGTGTTAGTGTTAGGGTTAGGGTGAGGGTGAGGTTTAGGGTTAGAGTTAGGGTTAGGGTGTGGTTTCGGGTTAGGCTTAGGGTTAGGTTTATTGTTAGCGTTAAGGTTAGGGTGAGGTTTAGTGTAGGGGTGAGGGTTACTGTTAGGATTAGGATAAGGGTTAGGGTTAAGGTGAGGGTGAGTATGAGGGTTACAGTTAGGGTTAGGGTTAGGATTACAGTTAGGGTGAGCGTGAGTGTGAGGATTATGGTTAGGGTGAGTGTTGGGGTTAGGGTTAGAGTGAGGGTTAAGGTGAGGGTTAGGCTTAGGCCTAGGGTTTGGGTATGGGCTAGGCTGATGGTGAGGGTTAGGGTTAGGGTTAGAGTGAGGGGTAGGGTGAGGGTTAGGGTTAGTGTTAGTGTTAATGTTGAGGTTAGGGTAAGGCTTAATGTTAGGCGGAGGTTGAGGCTGAGTGTGAGGGTTAGGGTTAGGGTGGGAGTGAGGTTTGGGGTTAGATTTAGCATTAGGGTGAGGGTTAGTCTAAGGGTTAGGGTTAGGGTTAGTGTTATGGTTAGGGTTAAGGTGAGGGTGAGTGTGAGGGTTAGGGTTAATCTTAGGCTTAGGCTAAGGCTTAGGCTGAGTGTGACGGTGAGGGTGAGGGTTAAGGTTAGGGTTTTAGGGATAGGGTGAGTGTTAGGATAAGGTTTAGGGTTAGCATTAGTGTGAGGGTGAGGGTTAGAGTTAGGGTGAGGGTTAGGGTTAGCGTTAGGGTGAGGTATATGGTTAGGATTTGGGTTAGGGTTACAGTGAGGGTGAGGGTTAGGGTTAGGGTGAGGGTTAGGATTAGGGTTAGGGTGAGGGTTTGGGTGAGCGTTAGAGTTACGGTGAGGGTCAGGGTTTGGGATAGGGTTAGGGTTAGTGTTACTGTTAGGGTTAGGGTTAGAGTAACAGTGAGAGTGAGGGTGAGGGTGAGGTTTAGGATCAGGGTTAGGTTGAGGTTTAGGATTAGGGTTATGGTTAGGGTGAGGGTGAGGTTTAGGGTTAGAGTTAGGGTTAGGGGGAGGGTCTGGCGGATGGTTAGGGTTAGGGTTAGAGTTAGAATTAGGGTGAGGTTTAGGTTGAGGTTTAATATTAGAGTTAGGGTTAGGTTTAGGATTAGTTTTGCAGTGAAGGTGAATGTGACGGTTAGGGTTAGGGTTTGGCTTAGGCTTAGGGTTAGGCTTAGGGTGTGGGTGGGGATGAGGATTAGGTTTAGAATGATGGTTAGGTTTAGGGTTAGGTTGAGGGCTAGGTTGAGGGTGAGGGTTAGGGTTAGGGTGAGTTTTAGGGTTAGGGTGATGGTTAGGGTTATTGTAAGGGTGGGTGTTAGGGTGAGGGTTAGGTTTAGGGTGAAGGTTATGGTTAGGATGAGGGTTGTTAGGGTTAGGGTTAGGGTTAGGGTTATGGTGAGGGTGAGGCTGAGGGTTAGGTTTAGGTTTCGGGTTAGGGTTATAGTTAGGGTTATGGTGAGTGTGAGGTTTAGGGTTAGAGTTAGGGTTAGTGTTAGTATTAGGGTTAGGGTGAGGGTTAGGGTTAGGGTTAGGCTTATGCTTATGCTTAGGCTTAGGCTGAACATGAGGTTGAGTGCTAGGGTTAGGGTTAGGGTGGGGTTTAGGGTTAGGGTTAGGGTGAGGGTGAGGGTCAGGTTGAGGGTTAGATATAGGGTTAGGGGGAGGGTTAGGGTGAAGGTTTGTTTTTGGGTTAGAGTTTGTGTTAGGGTGAGGGTAAGTTTTTGGTTGAGGGTTTGGTTTTGGGTGAGGTTTATGGTTAGGGTGAGGGTTAGGAATAGGGTTAGGTTTATTGTTAGGGTTAGGTTTAGGGTTAAGGGTAGGGTGAGGGTGAGGGTAAGGATGCGGTTTAGGATTAGGGTTAGGGTGAGGTTTAAGGTTTGGGTTAGGGTTAGAGTTAGGGTTAGGCTGAAGGTGAGATTTAGGGTTAGAGTAGGGTTAGGATGAGGGTTAGGTTGAGGGTTAGGGTTAGGGTTAGTGATAGCGTTAGGGTTAGGGTGAGAGTTAGGGGGATGGTTAGAGTTAGGGTTAAGTTTAGCGTTAGGATTAGGATTAGGGTGAGGGTGAGTGTGTGTATGAGCGTTAGATTTAGCGTTCGGTTTAGGGTTAGGCTGAGGGTGAGGTTGAAGTTGAGGGTTAGGGTTAAGGTTAGTGTTAGGTTTAGGGTTAGTTTGAGGGTTAGGGTTAGTGTTAGGCTTAGGCTTAGGGTAATGCTGAGGGTGAGAGTGAGGGTGAGTTTTAGGGTTAATGTGAGGGTTAGTGTTAGGGTTAGGGTGAAGTTTAGTGTTAGGGTTAGGGTTATAGTTAGGGTTAGTGTGAGGGTGATGTTTATGGCTAGAGTTAGTGTTAGGGTGAGGGTTAGGGGTAGGGTGAGGGTTAGATTGAGGATTAGTGTTAGGATTAGGGTGAGGTTTAGGGTGAGGATGAGGCTTAGTGTTTAAGGTGAGGGCTTGGGTGAGGGTGAGGGTTAGTGTTAGGGTTAGGGTGAGTTTTAGGGTTAGGGTGATGGTTAGGGTTAGTTTGAGAGTTAGTGTGAATGTTAGTATTAGTGTTAGGGTGAGGGTTATTGTTCGGGTGAGGGTTACTGTTAGGGTTAGGGGTACTGTTAGGGTTAGGGTTAGGGTTACGGTTCAGGTTAGGTTGAGGGTGAGGGTTTGGATGAGGTTTAGGGTTAGGGTTAGATTTAGGGTTAGCATGAGAGTGAGGTTTAGGGTTAGAGTTCGGGTTAGTGGTAGGTTTAGGGTTCTGGTGAGGTTTAGGGTTAGGGTTTGGCTTAGGTTTAGGCTTAGGCCGAGCATGAGTGTGAGGGTTAGGGTTAGGGTTAGGGTGAGAGTTAAGATGAGGTTTAGGGTTAGGATTAGGGTTAGGGTGAGGGCTAGGTTGAGGGTTACAGTGAGGGTTAGGTTTAGGGATAAGGTTAGGTTTAGGATTAGGTTTAGGGTAGAGTTTGTTTGAAGGTTAGGATTAGGGTTAGGCTTAGGCTTAGGGTTAGGGTGAGGGTTCGGATTAGGGTTTGCATTAGGGTGAGGGTGAAGCTGAGGATTAGGGTTAGGTTTAGTGTCAGGGTTAGGTTTAGTGTTAAGGTTAGGTATAGGGTTAAGGTTAGGGTTAGGTTTATGGTGAGGGTTAGGGTTAGGGTTAGGCTTAGGGTTAGGCTGAGGATGAGGCTGAGGGTGAGTTTTATGGTTACCCTTAGGGTTACTGTTACGGTTAGGGTTAGTGCTACTGTTAGGGTTAGTGTTATTGTTAGGATTAGGTTTCGAGTTACGGTGAGGTGGAGGGTGAGGTTTAGGGTTAGAGTGAGGTTTAGGGTGAGGTTTAGGGTTAGGGTAAGGGTGAGGTTTAGGGTTAGAGTTAGTGTTAGAGGGAGGGTTAGGGTGAGGTTTAGGGATAGCATTAGTGTTAGGGTTAGGGTGATGGTGAGGGTTAGGTTGAGGTTTAGGGATAGGATTAAGTTTAGGATTAGGGTTAGGGTGAGGTTGACTGTGAGGGTTAGGGTGAGGGTTAAGTTTAGGCTTAGGGTTAGGCTGAGGGTGAGGTTTGGGGTGAGGATTAGGGTTAGGGTGATGGTTAGGGTTAGGGTTAATGCTATTGTTAGGGTTAGGGTTAGAGTTACAGTGAGCGTGAGGGTGAGGGTTCGGGTTAGGTTTAGGGTTAGGGTGGGGTTTAGGGTTAGGTTTTGAGTGAGGGTGAGGGTGAGGTTTATGGTTAGATATAGTGTTAGGGGGAGGGGGAGGGTGAGCTTTAGGGATAGGGTTAGTGTTAGGTTTAGGGTGAGGGTGAGGGTTACAATGAAGTTTAGGGTTAGGCTTAGGGTTAGACTTAGTGTGAGGGTTAGTTTTAGTGTTAGGTTTAGTGTTAGTGTGAGTGTAAGTGTTAGGGTGATGTTTTTGTTAGGGTGATGTTTATGGTTAGGGTGAGGGTTAGGATTTGTGTTAGGGTTATTGTTGGGGTTAGGTTTAGGGTTTGGGTTAGGGTTAGAGTTAGGTTTAGGGTGAGGGTGAAGTTTAGGGTTAGTATTAGCGTTAGGGTGAGGGTCAGGGTTAGGGTTAGTGTTAGGGTTAGGGTTAGTATTAGGGTGAGAGTTAGGGGGAGGGTTAGGGTAAGGGTTAGGTTTAGGGTTATGATTCAGGTAAGGGTGAAGGTGAGTGCGAAGTTTAGGGTTAGGTTTAGTGATAGGTTTATTGTTAGTGTTAGGGTTAGAGTGAAGTTGAGGGTAAGGGTGAGGGTGAGGATTAGGTTTAGGGTTAGGGTGAGGTTTAGGGTTAGGTTTAGGGTTAGGGTGAGGGTTAGGTTTAGGGTTAGGGTTAGTGTGAGGGTTAGGATGAGGATTAGGGTTACAATTAGGGTTAGGTTGAGGGCTAGGGTGAGGGTGAGGATTAGGGTTAGTGTTAGGGTAAGGTTTAAGGTTAGGATTAGGTTTAGGGTGAGAGTTAGTATGAGGGTTAGGGTTACTGTGAGGGTGAGGGTTAGGGTGAGGATTAGGGTTAGGGTGAGGGTGAGTGTTAGCATTATGGTTAGGGTTAGGGTTAGGTTTAGGGTAAGGATTAGTGTTATTGTCAGTGTTAGTGTTAGAGTTATGGTGAGGGTGAGGGTGAGGTTGAGGCTTAGGTTTAGGGTTAGGGTGAGGTTTAGTTTTAGGGTTAGGATTAGGGTGAGGCTGAGGGTGAGGTTTAGGGTTAGGTTTAGGGTTAATTTGAGGGTTAGGTTGAGGGTTAGGGTTAGGGTTAGTTTTAGGGTTAAGGTTAGGGTGAGGGTTAGGTTGAGGTTTAGGGTTAGTGTTAGAGTTAGGGCTAGGATTAGGGTTAGGGTTAGGGTGAGTGTGAAGGTTAGGTTGACGGTTAGAGTTAGGGTGATGTTTAGGATTAGGGTTAGGGTGAGTATTACGGTTAGGGTGAGGGTGAGGGTTAGGATTAGGGTTATGTTTAGTGTGAGGGTAAGGGTTAGGGTGAGGGTTATGGAGAGGTTGAGGTTTAAGGTTAGCATTAGTGTTAGGTTTAGGATTAGGGTTAGGGTTCTGATTAGGGTTAGGGTGAGGGTGAGGGATTTGCTTAGGAAAGGCTTAGGGTTAGGGTTAGGTTGAGGATTAGGTTGAGGGTGAGGTTTAAGTTGAGGATTAGGGTTAGGGTGAGGATTAGGGTTAACGTTAGTGTTTGGGTTAGGGTTAGAGTGATGTTTAGGGTGAGGGTGGTGGTTAGGGTGGGGGTGAGCCTGAGAGTGAGTGTGAGGGTGTAGGTGAGTGTTAGGGTGGTGGTGATGGTTGGGGTGATGGTGAGGGTTAGGGTAAAGGTGAGGGTGAGGGTTCGGTTAGGGTTAGGGTGAGGGTTAGGGTTAGGGTTAGGGTTACTGTGAGGATAAGTGTTAGGGTGAGGGTTAGGTTGAGAGTGAGGGTTAGGGTTAGCGTTAGGGTTAGGGTTAGGTTTAGGATGAGCGTTAAGGTGAGGTTTAGGGTTAGTATGAGGGTGAGGGTTATAGTTAGGTTTAGGGTGAGGATTAGAGTTAGGGTTAGGGTTAGAGTGAGGGTTAGTGTGAGGGTTAGTGTGAGCATGAGGGTAAGGGTGAGGGTGAGGTTGAGGGTTAGGGTTTAGGTGAGGGTCAGGTTTATGGTTAGGGTTAATGTTAGGGTGATGGTTAGGGTTAGGATGAGGGTAAGGCTGAGGGTTACGTTTAGGGTTATGGTAAGGGTAAGGTTTAGAGTGAGGGTAAGGGTTAGAGTGAGGGTGAGGGTTAGGTTTTGGATTAGGGTTAGGGTTAGGGTGAGGGTTTAGGGTTAGATTTATGATTAGTGTGAGGGTTTTGGTTTGGTTTAGAGTTAGGGTGAGGGTTAGAGTTAGTGTTTGGATTAGGGGTAGGGTTAGGGTTAGGATGTGGGTGAGGTTGAGGGTGAGGTTGAGGGTTAGGGTTATTGTGAGGGTTAGGGTTAGGATTAGCGTTAAGGTTGGGGTGAGGGTTAGGTTTAGGGTTAGGGTTAGGATGAGGGTTAGGCTGAGGGTTAGGTTTAGGGTTCAGGTGAGGGTAAGGGTTAGGGTGAGGTTTAGGGTGAGGGTGAGGTTTAGTTTAAGGCTTAGGTTTAGGGTGAGTGTTAGGGTTAGGATTAGGGTGAGAGTGAGGTTTAGGTTTAGGGTGAGGGTGAGGGTTATTGATAGGGTTGGGGTTAGGGTCAGGGTCAGGGTTAGGATTAGCGTTAGAGTTAGGGTGAGGATGAGTGTGAGGGTTAGGTTTAGGTTTAGGTTTAGGGTTAGGGTTAGGCTGAGGGTGAGGGTGAAGGTGAGGGTGAGGTTTAGGGTTAGGATGAAGGTTAGGGTTAGGGTTAGGGTTAGGGTTGGGTTGAGGGTTAGGGTTAGGTTTAAGAATCGGGTTTGGCTGAAGGTTACGGTTATGGTTAGGGTGAGGTTTAGGGTTAGTGTGAGGGTTAGGATGATAGTTAGGCCCAGTGTTAGTTTTAGTGTTAGGGTGAGGGTAAAAGTTAGGGTGAGGGTGAGGGTTAGGGTTAGGGTTAGGGTGAGGGTTAGGTTTAGGGTTAGGGTGACGGTGAGGGTAAGGGTTAGGGTGAGTACTGGGGTGAGGTTTAGGGATAAGGTAAGGTTTAGGTTTAGGGTGAGGGTGAGAGTGAGAGTTAGGTTTAGGATTAGGCTTAGGTGTAGGCTTAGGCTTAGGTTGAGGGTGAGGGTGAGTGTCAGAGTTAGATTTAGTGTGAGGGTTAGGGTTATGTTTATTTTTAGGGTGAGAGTGAGGGTGAGGGTTAGGGTGAGGTTGAGGGTGAGGTTGAGGGTTAAGGTTTTGGTGAGGGATAGTATTAGGGTTAAGGTTAGTGTGAGGGTTAGGGTTATGGTTAGTGTTAGGATGAGGGTTAGGTTTAGGGTTAGGGTGAGGGTAAAGTTTAGGGTGAGGGTGAGGGTTAGGGGTAGGATTAGGGTTTGGGTTAGGGTGAAGGTCAGGGATAGGGTTAGGATAAGGGTGAGGATTTTGTTTAGGGTTAGGTTTAGATTCAAGGTGAGAGTGAGGGTGAGGGTTAGCGTTTGGATTAAGGTTAGGGTTAGGGTTAAGCTGAGCTTGATGTTGAGGATGAGGGTTAGGGTTAATGTGAGGTTTAGCGTTAAGGTTAGGGTGAGGGTTAGGTTTAGGGTTAGAATGAGGGTAAGGGTTAGGGTGAGGGCTAGGGTGAGGGTGAGGGTTAGGAATAGGTTTAGGTTGAGGTTTAGGTTTCAGGTGATGGTTAGGGTTAGTGTGAGTGTTAGTGTTAGGACTAGGGTTAATTTTAGGGTGAGGGTTAGTGTTAGGGTGACTTATAGCGTTAGGGTGAGTGTTATGGTTAGGGTTAGGGTTAGTGTTAGCTTTAGAGTTATTGTTTGGGTTAGGGTTAAGGTTATTTTGAGGGTGAGGGTGAGGTTAATTGTTAGGGTGAGGGTTACCATTGGGTGAGGGTTATGGTTAGCATTAGGGTTAGTGTTGGGTTAAGGGTTTTTGTTAGGGTTAGGGTTAGGGTTAAGGTTACGTTGAGGGTGAGGGTGAGGGTAAGTTTTAGGGTTAGGTTGAGGTTTAGGTTTAAGGTTAGGGTTAGAGTTAGGGTTAGGGTGAGGGTGAGGGTGAGGGTGAGGTTTAGAGTTAGTGTTAGGGGGAGGGTTAGGGTGAGGGTTAGGGTTAGGGTTAGGGTTAGTGTTAGGATTAGGCGTAGGGTGAGGTTGAGTGTGAGGGTTAGGGTTAGGGTTAATCTGAGGGTGAGGATGAGGGTTAGGTTTAGGATTTGGGTGAGGTTTAGGATGAGGTTAAGGTTAGGATTAGGGTTAGGATGAGGGCAGGTGTGAGGGTGAGGTTTAGGGTTAGCATTATGGTGAGGTTTAGGATTAGGGTTAGGTTTATGGTTAGGGTGAGGGTTACTGTAAGGGTTACAGTGAGGGTGAGGTTTAGTGTTAGGGTGATGGTTAGTGTTAGGGTTAGGGTGAGGGTGAGGTTTAGGGTGAGAGTTAGGGTTAGTGATAGGGTTAGAGTTATGGTGAGGGTTAGGGTGTGGGTTAGGGTGAGGGTTAGAGTTCGGGTTAGGCTTAGGCTTAGGCTTAGGCTGAGCGTGGGGGTGAGGTTTAGGGTTAGGTTTAGGGTGAGGGTTAGGGTTAGATTTAGGGTGAGGTTTAGGATGAGGTTTGTGGTTATGGTTATGGTTAGGGTTAGTTTTAGGGTTACGATTAGAGTTAGTTTTAGGGTTTGGGTTAGGGTGAGGTTTTGGGTTAGGTTTAGGGTTAAGTTTAGGATTAGGGTTAGGGTTAGGGTTATTGTTAGTGTTATGGTTAGTGTTAAGTTTGCGGTGAGGGTGAGGCTCAGGGTGAGAGTTATGGTTAGTGTTAGGGTTTGGGTTAGGGTTAGTATTATTGTTAGGGTTCGGGTTAGAGTTACGGTCATGGTGAGAGTGAGGGTGAGGGTTAGGGTGAGGTTTAGGGTGAGGTTTAGGGTTAGGGTAAGGGTTAGGGTGCTGGTGAGGTTTAGGGTTAGAATTAGGGTGAGGGGGAGTATTAGGGTGACGTTTAGGGTTAGGTTTAGTGTTAGCATTAGGGTGAAGGTGAGGGTTTGGTTGAGGTTTAAATATAGGGTTAGTGTTAGGATTAGGGTTAGGGTGATGGTGAGGGTTAGGGTTAGGCTTAGACTTAGGGTTAGGGTTAGGCTGAGGGTGAGGCTGGGGGTGAGGATTAGGTTTAGGGTGATGGTTAGGGTTAGGGTTAGTGTTATTGTTAGGGTTAGGGTTAGAGTTAAAGTGAGGGTGAGGGTGCGGGTAGGGTTAGGGTTAGGGTTAAGCTGAGGTTTAGGTTTAGGTTTAGAGATAGGGTTAGGGTGAGGGTGAGGTTTAGGGTTAAAGTTAGGATTAATGTTAGGGTTAGGCTTAGGGTTAGAATGAGACTGAGCGTGGGCATGAGGATTCGGGTTAGGGTTAGGGTTGGGGTTAGAGTTAGGGTTAGGGTTAGGGTTAGGGTAAGGGTTAATATTAGTGTTATGGTTAGTGTTAGGTTTAAGTTTGCAGTGAGGGTGAGGCTGAGTGTGAGGTTTATGGTTAGGGTTAGGGTTAGGGTTAGTGTTATTGTTAGGGTTAGGGTTAGAGTTAGGTGAGGGTGAGGGTGAGGGTGAGGGTTAGGGTTAGGTGACATTTAGGGTGAGGTTTAGGGTTAGGGTTAGGTTGAGGGTGAGGATTAGGTTTAGAGTTAGGGTTAGTGGGAGGGTTAGGGTGAGGGTTAGGGTTAGGTTGATTTTTAGGGATAGGGTTACGGTTAGGATTAGGGTTAGGGCGAGGGTGAGTGTGAGGGTTAGGTTTAGGGTTAGGCTTAGGCTTAAGATTAGGCTGAGGGTGAGGGTGGGAGTGACCGTTTGTGTTACAGTGACCGTGAGGATTAGAGTTAGGGTGAGGGTTAGGATGAGGGTTAGGGTTACAGTGAGGGTGAAGGTTAGGGTTAGAGTGAGGGTTACGTTTAGGATTAGGGTTAGGGTGGGGGTGAGGGTTAGGATTAGGGTTAGAGTTAGGTTAATTGTTAGTTTTATGGTTAAGGTTACTTTTGGAGTGAGTGTGAGGCTGAGGGTGAGGGTTAGGGTTAGGATTAGGTTTAGGGTTAGGATTAGTGTTGGGGTGAGGGTGAGATTGAGGGTGAAGTTTAGGGTAAGAGTGACGTTTAGTGTTACAGTTAGCTTGAATTTTACGATGAGGGTTAGGGATAGATTGATTGTTAGGGTGAGGGTGAAGGTAAGGGTAAAGTTGAGGGTTAGGCTATGGGTGAGAGTTAAGAAAAGGGTCAGGGTTAGGGTTAGGGTGAGGGTTAGGGTAAGTGTGAGGGTTAGGGGTTAGGGTGAGGGTGAGGGTTAGATTGAGGATTAGGGTTAGGGTTAGTGTGAGGTTTAGGGTGAGGATATGGGTTTAGGGTTAGGTGAGGATAAGAGTTAGAATTAGGGTTAGGGTGAGGCTGGGGGTTAGGGTTAAGGTTAGGGTTAGGGTGAGGTTTAGGGTTAGGATGAGTGTTAGGGTTAGTGTGAGGGTTAGTGTTAGGGTTATGGTTAGTGTTAGGGTGGGGGTATGTGTTAGGTGATGGTTAGGGTTAGGGTGAGGGTTGCAGTTAGGTTGAGGGTTAGGGTTCGTGTTAGGGTTATTTTTAATTTTAGGTTAAGGGTTAGGTTGAGGGTGAGGGTGAGGGTGAGGGTTAGGGTTAGTGTGAGGTTTAGGGTTAGGATTAGGGTTAGAGTTAGGGTTAGGGTTAGGGTGAGGGTTAGCGTTAGAGTTAGGGTTAAGGTTAGGGTGAGGGTTAGTGTGAGGGTTAGGGTTAGAGTTAGGGTTAGGGTTAGGGTTAGGATTATGGTTAGGGTGAGGGTGAGTGTGTGGGCTAGGCTTAGGTTTAGAATAAAGCTTAGCATTAGGCTGAGGGTGAGGTTGAAGATGAGGGTTAGGTTAAGGGTGAGTGTTAGGATTAGGGTTAGGGTGAGGGTGGGTGAGAGTTAGGGTTAGGATTAGGGTTAGGCTGAGGGTGAGGTTTAGGTTTATGGTTAGGGTGAGGTTTAAGGTTAGGTTTAGGTTGAGGGTGAGGTTTAATTTTAGAGTTAGTGTTAGGGTGAGGGTTAGTGTTAGGGTTAGTGTTAGGGTAAGGGTGAGGGTTAGGGTTATGGTTAGGATTAGCATTAGGGTTACTGTGAGGGTGAGTGTGAGGGTTACGGTGAGGGTTAGGGTTGGTCTTAGGGTTAGGCTGAGGGTGATGATGAGGGTGAGGGTTAGGGTTAGGGTGAGGTTGAGGTTTAGGGTTAGAGTTAGTGTTAGTGTGAGGGTTAGTGTGAGAGTGAGTGTTAGGTTTAGGTTGTGGGTGAGGGTTAGGATTAGGGTGATGCTTAGGGTTATGATCAGGGTGAGGGTTAGGATGAGGGTTAGGGTTAGTGTGAGGGTTAGGGTGAGGGTGACAGTAAGGGTAAAGTTGAGGGTTAGGCTGAGAGTGAGGATTACGGTAAGGGTGAGTGTTGGGGCTAGGGTGAGGGTTAGGGTTAGGGTTAGTGTTAGGGTGTGGTTTAGATTGAGGATTCGTTTTTGGGGTTAGTGTGAGGTTTAGGGTGAGTATGAGGGTTAGGGTTGGGTTGAGGGCTAGGGTGAGGATGAGGGTTAGGATTAGGGTTAGGGTGAGTGTTAGGTTTTGGGTGATCGTTAGGGTTAGTGTGAGGGTTAGTGTTAGGTTTAGGGTTAGTGTTAGGGTGAGGGTAAGTGTTCGGTGAGGTTTAGGGTTAGGGTGAGTGTTATGGTTAGAATGAGGGTTAGGGCTAACCCTAACCCTCATTTGGATTTGGGTGAGGTTTAGGGTTATTTTTAGGGTTAGGGTTAGGGTTAGGATGAGGGTCAGGGTTAGGATTAGGGTTACCGTGAGCGCTAGGGTGAGAGTGAGGATTAGGTTTAGGGTTAGGCTTAGGCTTAGGGTTAAGCTGAGGCTGAGGGTGAGGTTGAGGGTTCGGGTTAGCATGATGGTTAGGGTCATGGTTAGGGTGAGGGTTAGGATGAGGGTTAGGTTTAGGGTGAGGTTTAAGGTGAGGGTGACAGTAAGGGTCAAGATGAGGGTTAGAGTGAGGATTAGGGTTAGGGTTAGGGTGAGGGTGAGGATAAGATTGAGGATAGTGTTAAGGTTAGAGTGAGTTTTAGGGTGATAATGAGGGTTAGGGTTAGGGTGAGGGCTAGGGTGAGGGTGAGGATAAGATTGAGGATAGTGTTAAGGTTAGAGTGAGTTTTAGGGTGATAATGAGGGTTAGGGTTAGGGTGAGGGCTAGTGTGAGGTTGAGGGTTAGGGATAGGTTTAGGTTGAGGTTTAGGGTTAAGGTGATGATTAGGGCTAGTGTGAGGGTTAGTGTTAGGACTAGGGTTAGTTTTAGGGTGAGGGTTAGTGTTAGGGTGAGTTATAGCATTAGGGTGAGGGTTATGGTTATGGTTAGGGTTAGTGTTAGCTTTAGGGTTATTGTTTGGGTTAGGGTTAAGGTTACGTTGAGGGTGAGAGTTAGGGTAACTGTTAGGGTGAGGGTTACCGTTAGAGTGAGGGTTATGGTTAGGGTTAGGGTTAGTGTTAGGTTTAGGGTTATTGTTAGGGTTAGGGTTAGGGTTAAGGTTATGGTGAGGGTGAGGGTGAGGTTAAGGTTTAGGGTTAGGTTGAGGTTTAGGTTTAGGGTTAGGGTTAGAGTTAGGTTTAGGGTGAGGGTGAGGTTTAGGTTATAGTTAGGGTTAGGGGGAGGGTTAGGGTGAGGGTTAGGGTTAGGGTTAGGGTTAGTGTTAGGATTAGGTTTAGGGTGAGGTTAGGGTTAGGGTTAGGGTTAGGGTTAGTCTGAGGGTGAGGGTGAGGGAGAGGTTTAGGATTTGGGTGAGGTTTAGGATGAGGTTAAGGTTAGGATTAGGGTTAGGATGAGGGTAAGTGTGAGGGTGAGAGTTAGGGTTAGCATTATGGTGAGGTTTAGGATTAGGGTTAGGTTTATGGTTAGGGTGAGGGTTACTGTTAGGGTTACAGTGAGGGTGAGGTTTTGGGTTAGGGTGAGGGTTAGATTTAGGGTTAGGGTGAGGGTGAGTTTAAGGGTTAGAGTTAGGGTTAGTGTTAGAGTTAGGGTTAGGGTGAGGGTTTGTGAGGGTTAGGGTGAGGGTTAGGGTTCGGGTTAGGCTTAGGCTTAGGCTTAGGCCGAGCGTGGGGGTGAGGGTTAGGGTTACGTTTAGGGTGAGGGTTAGGGTTAGGTTTAGGGTGAGGGTTAAGATGAGGTTTGTGGACATGGTTATGGTTAGGGTTAGTTTTAGGGTTACGATTAGGGTTAGTTTTAGGGTTAGGGTTAGGGTGAGGGTTTGGGTTAGGGTTAAGGTTAAGTTTAGGATTAGGGTTAGGTTTAGGGTTATCGTTATTGTTTTGGTTAGTGTTAAGTTTGCGGTGAGGGTGAATCTCAGGTTGAGGTTTATGGTTAGTGTTAGGGTTTGGGTTAGGGTTAGTATTACTGTTAGGGTTAGGGTTAGAGTTACTGTCATGGTGAGAGTGAGGGTGAGGGTTAGGGTTAGGATTAGGGTTAGGGTGAGGGTGAGGGTTAGGGTTAGGCTTAGGCTTAGGGTTAGGCTGAGGGTGAGGCTGGGGGTGAGGATTAGGGTTAGGGTGATGGTTAGGGTTAGGGTTAGTGTTATTGTTAGGGTTAGGGTTAGAGTTAAAGTGAGGGTGAGGGTGCGGCTAGGGTTAGGGTTAGGGTTAAGCTGATGTTTAGGGTTAGGTTTGAGATAGGGTTAGGGTGAGGGTGAGGTTTAGGGTTAATGTTAGGGTTAGGCTTAGGGTTAGAATGAGGCTGAGCGTGGGCGGGAGGATTAGGGTTAGGTTTAAGGTTAGGGTTAGAGTTAGGCTTCGGGTTAGAATGAGGCTGAGCATGGGCGTGAGGATTAGGGTTAGGTTTAGGGTTAGGGTTAGAGTTAGGGTTAGGGTTACGGTTAGGGTTAGTGTAAGGGTAAATGTTAGTGTTATGGTTAGTGTTAGGTTTGAGTTTGCAGTGAGGGTGAGGCTGAGGGTGAGGTTTATGGTTAGGGTTAGGGTTATTGTTAGTGTTATTGTTAGGGTTAGGGTTAGAGTTACGGTGAGGGTGAGGGTGAGGGTGAGGGTGAGGGTTAGGTGAGATTTAGGGTGAGGTTTAGGGTTAGGGTTAGGTTGAGGGTGAGGATTAGGTTTAGAGTTAGGGTTAGTGGGAGGGTTAGGGTGAGGGTTAGGGTTAGGCTGATTTTTAGGGATAGGGTTAGGGTTAGGATTAGGGTTAGGGTGAGGGTGAGTGTGTGGGTTAGGGTTAGGGTTAGACTTAGGTTTAGGGTTAGGCTGAGGGTGAGGGTGGGAGTGAGCGTTTGTGTTACAGTTTCGGTGAGGATTAGAATTAGGGTGAGGGTTAGGATGAGGGTTAGGGTTACAGTGAGTGTGAGGGTTAGGGTTAGTGTGAGGGTTAGGGTTAGGATTAGGGTTAGGGTGAGGGTGAGGTTTAGGATTAGGTTTAGAGTTAGGTTTATTGTTAGTGTTATGGTTAAGGTTATTTTTGGAGTGAGCGTGAGGCTGAGGGTGAGGGTTATGGTTAGGATTAGGGTTAGGGTTAGGATTAGTGTTAGGGTGAGTGTGAGATTGAGGGTGAGGGTGAGGGTTTGGGTTAGGGTTAGGGAGAGATTTAGGTTTAGGATTAGGGTTAGAGTTAGGGTTAGGGTTAGGGTGAGGGTAAGTGTTAGGGTGAGGGCTAGGTTTAGGGTTAGGGTTACAGATAGGTTGAGGGTTAGGTATCCTGCTATGATTATTTTTATTTTTAAATTTAGGGTTACGCTGAGGGTGAGGGTGAGGGTGAAGGTTAGGGTTAGTGTTAGGGTGAGGTTTAAGGTTAGGATTAGGTTAGAGTTAGGGTTAGGGTTAGGGTCAGGTTTAGGGTTAGTGTTAGGCTTAGCGTGAGGGTTAGTGTGAGGGATAGGGTTAGGGTTAGTGTTAGGTTATGGTTAGGGTGAGGGTTAGTGTGAGGGTTAGGGTTAGGTTTAGGTTGAGGTTTAGGTATAGGGTTAGGGTTAGAGTTAGGCTTAGGTTGATTGTGAGGTTTAGGGTTAGAGTTAGGGTTAGTGTTAGGGTTAGGTTTAGGGTGATGATCAGTGTGAGGTTTAGAGTTCGGGTTCGGCTTAGGCAGATTGTGAGGGTGAGGGTTAGGATTAGGGTGAGGGTTAGCGTTAGGTTTAGGGTGAGGTTTTGGATGAGGTTTTTGGTTATGGTTAGGGTTAATGTTACTTTTAGGGTTAGGGTTAGTGTTAGGTTTAGGTTTATGGTTAGGGTTAAGGAGAGGTTTAGGGTTAGGGTTAGGCTTAGGGTTAAGGTTAGGTTTATTGTTAGTGTTATGGTTAGTGTTAATTTTGCAGTTAGGGTGAAGTTCAGGTTGAGGGTTATGGTTAGTGTTAGGGTTAGGTTTACGGTTAAGGTTAGTGTTATTGTTAGGGTTAGGGTTAGAGTTACGGTCACGGTGAGAGTGAGGGTGAGGGTGAGGGTTAGAGTGAGGTTTAGGGTGAGCTTTAGTTTTAAGGTTAGGATTAGGGTGCTGGTGAGGTTTAGGTTTAGAATTAGGGTTAAGAGGAGGGTTAGGGTGAGGGTTAGCTTTAGGATTAGGGTTAAAGATAGGTTGAGGGTTAGGGTTCCTGCTAGGGTTATTTTCAATTTTATGTTTAGGGTTATGTTGAGGGTGAGGGTGAGGGTTAGGGTTAGGGTTAGGGTTAGGGTTACGCTTAGAGTGAGGGTTAGTGTGAGGGTTAGGGTTAGGGTTAGTGTTAGGTTAGGGTTAGGGTGAGGGTTAATCTGAGGGTTAGGGTTAGGTTTAGGTTGAAGTTTAGGTATAGGGTTAGAGTTAGAGTTAGGGTTAGGTTGATCGTGAGGTTTAAGGTTAGAGTTAGGGTTAGTGTTAGGGTAAGGTTTAGGGTTCGGGTTAGGCTTATGAGGATTTTCAACGTGAGGGTTAGGGTTAGGGTGAGGGTTAGCCTTAGGTTTAGGGTGAGGTTTTGGATGAGGTTTTTGGTTATGGTTAGGGTTAGTGTTACTTTCAGGGTTAGGGTTAGGTTTATGGTTAGGGTTGAGGTGAGGGTTAGGTTTAGGTTTAGGTTTAGGGTTAAGGTTAGGGTTATTGTTAGTGCTATGGTTAGTGTTAATTTTGCAGTGAGGGTGAGGCTCATTTGAGGGTTATGGTTAGGGTTAGGTTTAAGGTTAGTGTTATTGTTAGGGTTAGGGTTAGAGTTACGGTCACGGTGAGAGTGAGGGTGAGGGTGAGGGTTACAGTGAGTTTTAGGGTGAGGTTTAGGTTTAAGGTTAAGGTTAGGGTGCTGGTGAGGTTTAGGTTTAGAGTTAGGGTTAAGGGGAGGGTTAGGGTGAGGGTTAGGTTTAGGTTTAGTGTTAGCATTAGGGTGAGGGTGAGGGTTAGGTTAAGGTTCAGGGATAGGGTTAGGGTTAGGGTTAGGGTTAGGGTCAGTGTGAGGGTGAGGGTTAGGGTTAGGCTTAGGCTTAGGCTTAGGCTTAGGCTAAGGGTGAGAATGGGAATGATGATTAGGGTTAGTGTGATGGTTATTCTTAGGGTTAGTGTTATTGTTAGGGTTAGGGTTAGAGTTACGGTGAAGGTGAGGGTGCGGGTGAGGTTTAGGGTTAGGGTTAAGGTGAGGTTTAGGGTTAGGTTTAGAGATAGAGTTAGGGTGAGTGTGAGGTTTAGGATTAGAGTTAGGGTTAGTGTTAGGGTTAGGCTTAGGGTTAGGCTGAGGCTGAGGGTGGGGGTGAAGATTAGGGTTAGGTTTAGGGTTAGGGTTAGAGTAAGGGTTAGGGTTAGGGTTAGGGTTAGGGTTTGGGTTATTGGTAGTGTTATGGTTAGGGTTAAGTTTGCAGTGAGAGTGAGGCTGAGGGTGAGGTTTATGGTTAGGGTTAGGGTTAGGATTAGTGTTACTGTGACTGTGAGTGTGAGGGTTAGGGTTAGGGTTAGGCTTAGGCTTAGGGTTAGGCTGAGGGTGAGGGTGGGGGTTAGGGTTAGTGTCATGTTGAGGGTGAGGATTAGGGTTAGGGTGTTAGGATGAGGGTTAGTGTTATGGTGAGGGTAAGGTTTAGGGTTAGGGTGAGGGTTAGGGTTAGGATTAGGGTTAGGGTGAGGGTGAGAGTTAGGGTTAGGGTTAGGGTTATTGTTAGTGTTATAGTTAAGGTTACCTTTGAAGTGAGGGTGAGGGTTAGGGTTAGGATTAGGGTTAGGGTGAGGTTGAGCATTAAGGGTGAGGTTGAGGGTTAGGGTTAGGTTTAGGGTGAGATTTAGGTTTAGGGTGAGGGTTAGGGTTAGTGTGAGGGTTAGTGTTAGGGTTATGGTTAGGTTTAGGGTCAGGGTTAGGGTTAGGGTCAGGGTTAGGGTTAGGGTTAGGCTTAGGCCGAGGGTGAGGGTGGGTGTGAGGATTAGTGTTTGGTGATAGTTAGGTTTAGAATTAAAGTGACGGTTAGGATGAGGTTTAGGGTTACGATTAGGGTGAGGGCTAGGGTGAGGGTGAGGGTTAGTGTTAGGGTTAGGCTTAGGCTGAGGTTTAGGCTGAGGGTGAGATTGAGAGTGAGGGTTACGGTTAGGTTGATGGTTAGGGTTACGGTTAGCTTGAAGGTTAGAATGAGGTTTAGGGATAGGGTGAGTGTTAGGGTAAGGGGAAAGTTGAGGGTTAAGGTGTGGGTGAGGGTTAAGATAAGGGTGAGGGTTAGGGTTAGGGTGGGGGTTAGGGTAAGTGTGAGGGCTAGGGGTTAGGGTGAGGATGAGGGTTAGGTTTAATGTGAGGTTTAGGATGAGGATGAGGGTTAGGGTTAGGTGAGGATAAGGGTTAGAATTAGGGTTAGGTTGTGGGCTAGGGTGAGGGTGAGGGTTAGGGTAAGGTTTAGGGTTAGGGTGAGGTTTAGGGTTAGGGTGAATGTTATGGTTAGTGTGAGGGTTAGTGTTAGTGTTAGGGTTAGGGTTAGGGTGAGGGTAAGTTTTTGGGTGAGGGTTAGGATTACGGTGAGGGTTACAGTTAGGGTGAGGTTTAGGTTTAGTGTTAAGGTTATTTTTAATTTTAGGTTTAGGGTTCCATATAGGGTGAGGGTCAGGTTGTGGGTTAGGGTTAGGGTTAGGGTGAGCTTTAGGGTTAGGATTAGTGTTAGAGTTAGGGTTAGGTTTAGGGTGAGGTTTAGGGTTAGAGTTAGGCTTAGGGTGAGGGTTAGTGTGAGGGTTAGGGTTAGGGTTAGTGTTATGTTACGGTTAGAGTGGGGGTTAGTGTGAGGTTAGGGTTAGAGTTAGGGTTAGTGTTAGGATTAGGGTTAGTGTGAGGGTGAGTGTGTGGGTTAGAGTTCGGTTTAGGGTTAGGCTTAGGTTTAGGCTGATGATGAGGTTGATGGTGAGGTTTAGGTTTAGGGTGAGTGTTAGGATTAGGGTTAGGGTGAGGGTTAGGATGAGGGTTAGGGATAGGATGAGGGTTAGGGTGATTGCTGGGGTGAAGGTGAAGTTTTGGGTTAGTGTTAGGGTGAGGTGTAAGGTTAGGGTTAGGGTGAGGGTGAGGTTTAATTTTAGAGTTAGGGTTAGGGTAAGGGTTAGGGTTAGGGTTAGTGTTTAGGTTAGGGTTAGGTTTAGTGTTAGTGTTAGGTTGAGGGTTAGGGTTATGGTTAGGATTAGGTTTAGGGTGAGGGTGAGGGTGAGTGTGACGGTTAGGGTTATGGTTAGGCTTAGTGTTGGGTTGAGGGTTAGGGTGAGTGTGAGGTTTAGGGTTTGGGCGAGGTTTAGGGTTAAAGTTAGTGTTAGTGTGAGGGTTAGTGTTAGGGTTAGGTTTTGTGTGAGGTTTAGGGTTAGGGTGATGCTTAGGGTAACGGAAAGGGTGAGGTTTAGAAGGATCGTTAGGGTTAGTGTGAGGGTTAGGGTGAGGGTGACTGTAAGGTTAAAGGTGAGGGTTAGGCTGAGAATGAGGATTACAGTAAGGATGAGGGTTAGGTTTACCGTGAGGGTTAGGGTTAGGGTGAGGTTTATGGTTAGAATGAGGGTTAGGGTTAGGTTTAGTGTTATTTTTAGGGTTAGGGTTAGGGTTAGGTTTAGGGTTAGGCTGAGACTGAGGGTGAGGTTGAGGGTTAGGGTTAGCATGATGGTTAGGCTTATGGTTAGGATTATGATGAGGTTTAGGGTTAGGGTGAGGGTTAGGATGAGGTCTAGGGTTAGGATTAGGGTTAGGATGAGGGCAAGGGTGAGTTTGAGGGTTTGGGTTGGAATTATGGCAAGGTTTAGGATTAGGGTTAGGTTTAGGGTTAGGGTGAGTGTTAGGGTTAGGGTTATGGTGAGGTTGAGGTTTAGGGTTAGGGTGAGGGTTAGGGTTAGGGTTAGGGTGAGGGCTTGGGTTAGGTTTAGGTTTACAGTGAGGATGAGGGTTAGGGTTAGTGTTAGGTTTAGGTTTATTTTTAGGGTTTGGGTTAGAGATAGGGTGAGCGTGAGGGTGAGGGTGAGGTTTAGGATTAGGGTGATGGTGAGGTTTCGGGTTAGAGTTAAGGTTAGGGGAAGAGTTAGGGTGAGGGTTATGGTTAGGGCTAGTGTTAGTGTTAGGTTTAGGGTTATTGTTAGGGTTAGGGTTAGCGTTAAGTTTACGGTGAAGGTGAGGGTGAGGGTAAGGGTTAGGATTAGGGTGAGGCTTAGGTTTAGGATTAGGGTTAGAGTTAGGGTTAGGGTGAGGGTGAGGTTTAGGTTTAGAGTTAGGGTTAGGGTGAACGTTAGGGTTACTATAAGGGTTAGCGTTAGGGTTAGGTTTAGTGTTAGGATTAGGGTTAGGGTGAGGTTGAATTTGAGGGTTAGTGTTAGGGTTAGGCTGAGTGTGAGGTTGAGGGTTAGGGTTAGGGTGAGGGATTGGGTTAGGGTTAGGATTAAGGTGAGGTTTAGGATGAGGTTTAGTGTTAGGATTAGGGTTAGCATGAGGGCAAGTGTGAGGGTGAGCGTTAGGGTTAGAATTATGTTGAGGTTTAGGATTAGGGTTAGGTTTAGGGTTAGGGTGAGGGTTAGGGTTGGGGTTAGTGTTAGGGTGAGTGTGAGGGTTAGGATTAGGTTTAGGGTTAGGGTTATTGTTAGTGTTATGATTAAGGTTAAATTTAAGGTGAGGGTGAGGCTCAGGGTGAGGTTTAGGGTTAGGGTTATGGTGAGGTTTCGGGTTAGGTTTAAGGTTAGGTTTAGAGTGATGGCTTGGGTTAGGGTTAGGGTTACGGTGAGGGTGAGGTTTAGGGTTAGGGTTTGGGTTAGGGTTATTTTAGGGTTTGGGTAACGGTTAAGCTGAGGGTAAGGGTGAGGGTTAGGTTAGGGTTAGGGTGAGGTTTAGGTTTAGGGTTAGGGTTAGAGTTAGGTTTAGGGTTATGGAGAGGTTTAAGGTTAGAGTTAGGGTTAGTGTTAGGGTTAGGGTTAGTGTGAGGGTTAGGGTGTGGGTTAGAGTGACGGTTATGGTTAGCTTTAGGGTGAGGGTTAGGGTTATGTTTAGGGTGAGGTTTAGGATGAGGTTTAGGGTTAGGTTTAGGGTTAGGGTTAGTTTTAGGGTTAGGATTAGGGTTAGGGTTAAGGTTAGGGTGAGGGTTAGGTTTAGGGTAAGGGTTAGGGTTTGGCTTAGGGTTAGGGTTAGGGTTATTGTTAATGTTATGGTTAGTGTTAAGTTTGCGGCGAGGGTGAGGCTCAGGGTGAGGGTTATGGTTAGTGTTAGTGTTTGGTTTAGGGTTAGTATTATTATTAGGGTTTGGGTTAGAGTTACGGTCATGGTGAGAGTGAGGGTGAGGGTTAGGGTGAGGTTTAGGGTGAGGTTTAGGGTGAGGGTTAGGGTTAGGTTTAGGGTACTGGTGAGGTTTAGGGTTAGAGTTAGGCGGAGGGGGAGGTTTAGGGTGAGGGTTAGGGTTAGGTTTAGTGTTAGTATTAGGGTGAGGGTGAGGGTTAGGTTTTGGTTTAGGGATAGGGTTAGGGTTAGGATTAAGTTTAGGGTGAGGGTGATGGTGAGGGTTATGTTTAGGCTTAGGCTTAGGGTTAAGCTGAGGGTGAGACTGGGGTTGAGGATTTGGTTTAGGGTGATTGTTAGGGTTAGGGTTAGGGTTAGGGTAAGGGTTAATGTTAATGTTATGGTTAGGTTTAAGTTTGCAGTGAGAGTGAGGCTGAGGGTGAAGTTTATGGTTAGGGATAAGGTTATGGTTAGTGTTATTGTTAGGGTTAGGGTTAGAGTTTGGTAAGGGTGAGGGTGATGGTGAGGGTTAGGGTTACGGTGAGATTTATTGTAAGGTTTAGGGTTAGGCTTAGGTTGAGAGTGAGGATTAGGTTTAGAGTTTGGGCTATTGGGAAGGTTAGGTTGAGGGTTAGGGTTAGGTTGAATTTTAGGGATAGGGTTAGGGTTAGGATTAGGGTTAGGGTGAGGTTGTGTGTGAGGGTTAGGGTTAGGGTTAGGGTTAGGCTCAGGCTTAGGCTGAGGGTGATGTTGGGGGTGAGGGTTAGTGTTACACTGAGGGTGAGGATTAGGGTTAGTGTGAGGGTTAGGATGAGGGTTAGAGTTACAGTGAGGGGGACCGTTAGGGTTAAGGTGAGGGTTAGGGTTAGGATTAGGGTTAGGGTGAGGTTGAGGGTTAGTATTGGGGTTAGGGTTAGGTTTATTGTTAGTGTTATGGTTAAGGTTACTTTTGGAGTGTGCATGAGGCTGAGGGTGAGGGTTATGGTTAGGATTAGGGTTATGGTTAGGATTAAGGTTAGGGTGAGGGTGAGATTGAGGGTGAGGGGTAGGGTTAGGGTGATGGTTAGTGTTATGATTAGCTTGAAGGTTAGGATGAGGTTTAGGGATACATTGAGTGTTAAGTTGAGGGTGAAGGTAAGGGTAAAGTTGAGGGTTAGGCTGTAGGTGAGGGTTAAGATAAGTGTGAGGGTTAGGGTGAGGGTTAGGGTAAGTGTGAGGGTTAGGGGTTAGGGGGAGGGGGAGGGTTAGATTGAGGATTAGGGTTAGGGTTAGTGTGAGGTTTAGGGTGAGGATAAGGGTTGAGTGTTAGGTGAGGGTAAGAGTTAGAATTAGGATTAGGGTGAGGGCTAGGGTGAGGTTGATGGTTAGGGTTAGAGTTAGGGTTAGGGTGAGGTTTAGGGTGAGGGTGAGTGTGAGTGTTAGGGTTACAGTGAGGGTTAGTGTTAGGGTTACGGTTAGTGTTAGGGTGATGGTTAGGGTTAGGGTGAGGGTTACAGTTAGGTTGAGGGTTAGGGTTCGTGTTAGGGTTATTTTTAATTTTAGGTTTAGGGTTACGTTGAGGGTGAGGGTGAGGGTGAGGGTTAGGGTTAGGGTTAGTGTGAGGTTTAGGGTTATGATTAGAGTTAGAGGTAGGATTAGGGGTAGGGTGAGGTTTAGGGTTTGATAGGCTTGTGGTGAGGGTTAGGTTGACGATTAGGGTTAGGGTTAGTGTTAGGTTAGGGTTAGGATGAGGGTTAGTGTGAGGGTTAGGTTTAGAGTTAGGGTTAGAGTTAGGATTAGGGTAAGGGTGAGGGTGAGTGTGTGGTTTAGGGTTAGGTTAAGGGTTAGGCTTAGGGTTAGGCTGAGGGTGAGGTTGAGGGTGAGGTGTAGGTTTAGGATGAATGTTAGAATTAGGTTTAGGGTGTGGGTTAGGGTGAGGGTTAGGGTGAGGTTTAGGGTGAGGGTTAGGTTTAGGATTAGTGTTAGGCTGAGAGCTAGGTTGAGGGTGAGGTTTAGGGTTAGGTTTATGTTAAGGTTTAGGGTTAGGGTTAGGTTGAGGGTGAGGTTCAATTTTAGAGTTAGTGTTAGGGTGAGGGTTAGGGTTAGGATTAGTGTTAGGGTTAATGTTATGGTTAGTGTTAAGGTTAGGGTGAGGGTTAGGGTTATGTTTAGGATTAGGTTTAGGGTTACTGTGAGGGTGAGTGTGAGGGTTAGGGTGAGGGTTAGGGTTAGGTTTAGGGTTAGGCTGAGGGTGAGTGTGAGGTTGAGGTTTAGGGTTAAGGTGAGGGTGAGGTTTAGGGTTAGTGTTAGTGTTAATTTGAGCGTTAGTGTGAGAGTGAGTGTTAGGGTTAGGTTGTGGGTGAGGGTTAGGATTAGGGTGATGCTTAGGGTTATGATCAGGGTGAGGGTTAGGATGAGGGTTAGGGTTAGTGTGAGGGTTAGGGTGAGGGTGACAGTAAGGGTAAAGGTGAGGGTTAGGCTGAGAATGAGGATTACAGTAAGGGTGAGGGTTAGGGTTAGGGTGAGGTTTAGGGTTAGGGTTAGGGTGTGCTTTAGATTGAGGATTCGTTTTTGAGGTTAGTGTGAGGTTTAGAGTGAGGATGAGGGTTAGGATTAAGTTGAGGTCTAGGGTGACGATGAGGGTTAGGTTTAGGGTTAAGGTGAGTGTTAATGTTAGGGTGATTGTTAGGGTTAGTGTGAGGGTAAGTGTTAGGGTGAGATTTAGTGTTAGAGTGAGTTTTATGTTTAGAATGAGTTTTAGGGTTAGGTTTAGGGTTATTTTTAGGGTTAGCGTTAGGGTAAGGTTGAGAGTCAGGGTTAGGATTAGGGTTAGGGTGAGGGCTAGGGTGAGGGTGAGGATTAGGGTAGAGTTAGGCATAGGCTTAGTGTTAGGCTGAGGCTGAGGGTGAGGTTGAGGGTTAGGGTTAGCATGATGGTTAGGGTCATGGTTAGGGTGAGGGTTAGGATGAGGATTAGGGTTAGGGTGAGGGTGATATTAAGGGTCAAGTTGAGGGTTAGGGTGAGGATTAGGGTTAGGGTTAGGGTGATGGTGAGGATTAGATTGAGGAGTAGTGTTAAGGTTAGAGTGAGGTTTAGGGTGAGGATGAGGGTTAGGGTTATGGTGAGGGTTAGTGTTAGGACTATTGTTAGTTTTATGGTGAGGGTTATGGTTATGGTTAGGGTTAGTGTTAGGTTTAGGGTTATTGTAAAGGTTAGGGTTAGGGTTAAGGTTACGGTGAGGGTGAGGTTAAGGGTAAGGTTTAGGGTTAGGGTGAGGTTTAGGTTTAGCGTTAGGGTTAGGGTTATTGTTAGTGTTATGGTTAGTGTTAAGTTTGCGGTGAGGGTGAGGCTCAGGGTGAGGTATACGGTTAGTATTAGGGTTAGGGTTAGTGTTAGGGTTAGTATAATTGTTAGGGTTAGGGTTAGAGTTAAGGTCATGGTGAGAGTGAGGGTGAGGGTTTGGGTGAGTTTTAGGGTGAGGTTTAGGGTTAGGGTTAGGGTTATGGTTAGGGTGCTCGTGAGGTTTAGGGTTATAATTCGGGTGAGGGTGAGGGTGAGTGTGAGGGTTAGGGTTAGGTTTAGTGTTAGCATTAGGGTGAGGGTGAGAGTTAGGTTGAGTTTTAGGGATAGGGTTATTGTTACAATTACGGTTAGGGTGAGGGTGAGGGTTAGGTTTAGGCTTAGGCTTAAAGATAGGCTGCGGGTGAGGCTGTGGGTGAAGATTAGGGTTAGGGTGATGGTTAGGGTTAGGGTTAGTGTTATTGTTAGGGTTAGAGTTAGAATTACCATGAGGGTGAGTGTGCGGGTAGGGTTAGGGTTAGGGTTAAGCTGAGGTTTAGGGTTAGGTTTGAGATAGGGTTAAGGTGAGGGTGAGGTTTAGGGTTAAAGGTAGGGATAGGGTTAGGGTTAGACTTAGGGTTAGGCTGAGGGTGAGGGTGGGGTGAGGATTAGAGTTAGGGTTAGGGTTAGAGTTACCGTTAGGGTTAGGGTTAGGGTAAGGGTTAATATTAGTGTTATGTTTAGGTTTAAGTTTGCAGTGAGGGTGAGGCTGAGGGTGAGATTTATGGTTAGGGTTAGGGTTATGGTTAGTGTTATTGTTAGGGTTGGGGTTAGAGTTATGGTGAGGGTGAGGGTGAGGGTGCGGGTTAGACTTACGGTGAGATTTAGGGTGAGGTTTAGGGTTAGGGTTAGGTTGAGGGTGAGGATTAGGTTTAGAGTTAGGGTTAGTGGGTGGGTTAGGGTGAGGGGTAGGCTTAGGGTTAGCGTTAGGCTTAGGGTTAGGCTGAGGGTGAGGATGAGGGTGAAGGTTAGGGTTAGGTTGAGGGTGAGGTTTAGGTTTAGAGTTAGGTTTGGGGGAGGGTTAGGGGGAGGGCTAGTGTTAGGGTTAGTGTTAGTGTTAGGATTAGGATTAGGGTTAGGATGAGGTTGAGTGTGAGGGTTAGGGTTAGGGTTAGGCTTAGGGTTAGGCTGAGGGTGAGGGTGAGGGTTAGGTTTAGGGTGAGGTTTAGGGTTAGGATTAGGGTGAGGGATAGGATGAGGTTTAGGGTTAGGATTAGGGTTAGGATGAGGGCAAGGGTGTGTTTGATGGTTAGGGTTAGCATTATGGCAAAGTTTCGGATTAGGATTAGGTTTAGGGCTAGGGTGAGTGTTAGGATTAGGGTTACGGTGAGGTTGAGGTTTAGGATTAGGGTGAAGGTTAGGGTTAGGTTTAGGGTGAGGGTGATGGTTAGGATTAGGGTTAGGATTAGCGTTATTGTTAGTGTTATGGTTAAGTTTTCAATGAGGGTGAGGCTGAGGGTGAGTGTTAGGTTTAGGGTTAGGGTTAGGGTGAGGGCTTGGGTTAGGTTTAGGGTTACGGTGAGGGTGAGGGTTAAGGTTAGTGTTAGGGTTAGGGTTATTGTTAGGGTTAGGTTTAGAGTTATGGTGAGGGTGAGGGTGAGGGTGAGGTTTAGGGTTAGGGTGAGGGTTAGGTTTATTGTTAGAATTAGGGTTAGGGGGAGAGTTAGGGTGAAGGATAGGGTTAGGTTTAGTGTTAGGGTTAGGGTTTTTGTTAGGATTAGGGTTAGAGTTATGGTGAGGGTGAGGGTGAGTTTGAGGTTTAGGTTGAGGGTGAGGGTAAGGTTTAGGTTTAGAATTAGGGTTAGGGAGATAGTTAGGGTGAGGGTTAGGGTTAGGTTTTGTGTTAGGGTTAGGGTTAGGGTGAGGGTTAGGTTGAGGTTTAGGGTTAGGGTTAGGGTAAGGTTTAGGATTAGGGTTATGGTGAGGGTGAGTGTGAGGGTTAGGGTTAGGGTTAGGCGTAGACTTAGAGTTAGGCTGTGGGTGAGAGTGGGGATGAGGATTAGGTTTTGGGTGATGGTTAGTGTTAGTGTTATGTTTAGGGTTATGATTAAGTTTAGGGTTAGGATTAGGGTTAGGGTGAGGGCTAGGGTGAGGGTAAGGGTTAGATTTAGGGTTAGGCTCAGGCTTTAGGGTTAGGCTGATGGTGAGGTTGAGGGTCAGGGTTAGTGTTAGGGTGATGCTTAGGATTATGGTCAGGGTGAAGGTTAGGATGAGGGTTATGGTTAGGGTGAGTTATTTGGGTGAGGGTGATGGTAAGGGTAAAGCTGAGGGTTAGGCTGAGTGTGAGGATTAAGGTAAGGTCTAGGGTTAGGGTGAGGGTTAGGGTTAGGGTGAGGGTGAGGTTAAGATTGATGATTAAGTTTAGGGTTAGTGTGAGGTTTAGAATGAGGATGAGGGTTAGGGTTAGGGTGAGGGTAGGTTGAGGGTGAGGGTTAGGGTTAGGCTAAGGGTGAAGTTTAATGTTAGGGTGATGGTTAGGGTTAGTGTGAGTGTTATTGTTAGGGTTAGGGTTAATGTTAGGGTGAGGGTAAGAGTTAGTTTGAGGGTTAGGTTTAGGGTGAGGGTTATGTTTAGAATGAGGGTTAGGGTTAGGGTAAGGGTTATTGTTAGGTCAGGGTTAGTGTTACATTTACGGTGAGGGTGAGAGTTAGGGTTTGGGTCAGGGTGTGGTGTATGTTTAGGGTTAGGGTTAGAGTTAGGTTTAGGGTGAGGGTTAAGTTTAGATTTAGAGTTAGCGTTAGTGATAGTGTTAGGGTTAGGGTGAGGGTCAGTGTGAGGGTTAGGGTTAGGCTTAAGCTTACGGTTAGGCTTAGGCTTAGACCGAGCGTGAGTGTGAGGGTTAGGGTTAGGGTTAGGGTGAGGTTTAGGTTTATGGTTACGGTGAGGATTGGGTTAGGGTTAGTGATAGTGTTAGGGGTAGGGTTAGGGTGAGGGTGACAGTAAGGGTAAATGTGAGGGTTTGGGTAAGGATCAGGTTTAGATTGAAGGTGAGTGTGAGGGTTATGGTTAGGGGTAGGGTTAGGCTTAGGGTTAGGGTGAGAGTTAGGGTTAGGGTTAGGGCTGGTGTTGGTGTTAGGGGTAGGGTTAGGGTGAGGGTTAGGGTGAAGGTGAGGATTAGTGTTAGGATTAGGATTAGGATTAAGTTGAGGGTGAGTGTGAGGGTTCGTGTTAGGGTTAGGGTTAGGGTGAGCTTGAGGGTTAGGGTTAGGGTTAGGGTGAGGTTTAGGGTTAGGGTCAGTGTTAGTGTTAGGGTTAGGGTGAGGGTTAGGGTAAGGGTTAGTGTTAGGGTTAGGGTTAGGTTGAGGGTTAGGATGAGGGTGAGGGTTAGGGTTAGGGTTAGGATTATGATTAGTGGTAGTGTTAGGGTGAGTGCTTGGGTTAGGCTTAGGGTTAGGAATAGGCTTAGCATTAAGCTGAGGGTGAGGGTGAGTGTTAGGTTTAGGGTTCAGGTTAGGGTTAGCATTTGGGTGACAGTTAGTGTTTGGGTTAAGTTTAGGGTTAGGGTGATGGTTTTGAATTAGGTTTTCGGTTAAGGCTTAGGGGGAGTGTTAGGATGAGGATTAGGTTTAGGATTAGGGTCAGGGCGATGGCTAGGTTGAGGGTGAGGATTAGGGTTATTGTTAGGGAGAGGTTAAGGGTTAGGGTTAGGGTTAGGGTGAGGGTTAGGATGAGGGTTAGGGTTATGGTGAGGGAGAGGGTTAGGGTTAGGGTGAGAGTTAGGTTGAGGATGAGGGTTAGGGTGAGGGTGAGTGTTAGGATTAGGGTTATGTTTAGGATTATTGTTAGTGTTATGGTTCTGGTTACCTAGGCAGAGATGGTGAGGCTGAGGGTGAGGGTTAGGGATAGGATTAGGGTTAGGTTTAGGTTTCGAGTTAGGATTAGTGTTATTGTTAGGGTTAGGGTTAGAGTTCCGGTGAAGGTGAGGGTGAGGGTAAGCATGAGGGTTAGGGTTAGGGTTAGGGTGAGGTTTAGTGTCAGGGTTAGGATTAGGTTTAGGGTGAGGGTGAGTATGAGAGTTAGGGTTATGATTAGGGTTTGGCTTATGTTTAGGCTGAGGGCGAGGGTGAGTGTGAGGGTTGGTGTTAGTTTGAGTTTTAGGGTTAGGATTACAGTGAGTGTCAGGTTTAGCATTAGTTTGAGGGTTACAATTAGGTTTAGGATTAGGTTGAGGTTTAAGGTTAGGGTTAGGGTTTGGGTTAGAATGAGTTTTAGGGTTACAATTAGGGTTAGGGTGAGGGCTAGGGTGAGGGTGAGGTTTAGTGTTAGGGTTAGAGTGAGGTTTAGGTTTAGGGGGAGGGTTAGGGGGAGGGTTAAGTTTCGGGTTACATTGAGGGTGTGGGTTAGGTTTGAGGTGAGGGTTATGTTGAGTACTAAAGTGAGGGTGAGGGTTAGGATTACGGTTAGGGTGAGGGTTAGGTTGAGGTTTAGGTTTAGGGTTAGGGTTAGGTTTAGGAATAGGGTTGTGTTGAGGGTGATGTTGAGGATGAGGATTAGGTTTAGAGTGATGGTTCCGTTAATGGTTAGGTTGAGAGTTAGGATGAGGGTTAGGGTTAGGCTTAGGCTTAGGGTTAGGCTGAGGCTGAAGTCGAGGGTGAGGGTTAGGGTTAGGGTGATGGTTAGGGTTACGGTTAGTGTGAGGGTTAGGATGAGGGTTAGCTTTGGGGTGAGGGTTAGGATGAGGGTGACAGAGTAAAGGTGTGGGTTAGGCTGAGGGTGAGGGTTATTGTAAGGGTGAGGGTTCTGGTTAGGGTTAGGGTGAGGGTGAGGGTTAGATTGAGGATTAGTGTTAGGGTTAGTGTGAGGTTTAGGTTGAGGATGCGTGTTAGGTTTAGGGTGAGGGCTAGGGTGATGTTGAGGGTTAGGGTTTGGGTTAGGGTGAGGTTTAGGTTTAGGGTGATTGTTAGCGTTAGTGTGAGGGTTAGTATTAAGGTTAGTGTACATGTTAGGGTAAGGGTAACTGTTAGGGTAAGGTTTAGTTTTAGGGTGAGGTTTAGGATTAGCGTTAGGGTTAGGGTTAGGGTGAGGGTGAGGTTTAGGGTTAGAGTTAGGGTTAGGGTGAGGCTGAGGTTTAAGGTTAGGGTTAGGGTTAGTGTTAGGGTTAGAGTTAGGGTGAGGTTTAGTGTGGGTGTGAGGGTTAGTGTTAGGGTTAGGATTAGGGTTAGCGTTAAGGTGAGGGTGAGTGTGAGGGTTAGGGTTAAGGTTAGGTTTAGGTTTAGAATTAGGGTGAGGGTGAGGGTGAGGGTTACGGGTAGGGTGAGTGTTGGGGTTAGGGTTAGAATGAGGGTTAGGTTGAGGTTTAGGCTTAGGCTTAGGGTTTGGGTATGGGCTAGGTTGAGGGGAAGGGTTAGTGTTAGGGTTAGTGTGAGGGGTAGGGTGAGGGTAAGGGTTAGTGTTAGGGTTAGGGTTAGGGATAGGGTGAGTTTTAGTGTGGGGTTGAGGGTTAGTGTTAGTTTGGATTAGGGTTAGGGTTAAGGTGAGGGGGAGTGTGAGGGTTAGGGTTAGGGTTAGGGTTAGGGTTAGGTTTAGAGTTAGGGTGAGGGTGAGGGTGAGGGTTACGGTTAGGGTGAGTGTTGGGGTTAGGGTTAGAGTGAGGCTTAGGGTGAGTGTTAGGCTTAGGCTTATGGTTTGGGTATGGGCTAGGGTGAGGGTGAGGGTTAGGTTTGGGTGAGGGGTAGGTTAATGGGTAGGGTTAGTGTTAGGGTTAGGGTTGGGGTTAGGGTTAGGCTTAATGTTAGGCGGATGGGGAAGGTGTGGGTGAGGGTTAGGGTTAGGGTGAGGGTGAGGTTTAGGGTTAGAGTTAGCATTAGGGTAAGGGTTAGTGTGAGGGTTAGGGTTAGGGTTAGTGTTACTGTTAGGGTTAGGATGAGGGTGAGTGTGAGGGTCAGGGTTAGTCTTAGACTGAGGCGGAGGCTTAGGCAGAGCGTGAGGGTGAGGGTGAGGGTTAGGGTTTGGGTGAGGGGTAGGTTAAGGGGTAGGGTTAGTGTTAGGGTTAGGGTTGGGGTTAGGGTTAGGCTTAATGTTAGGTGGATGGGGAAGGTGTGGGTGAGGGTTAGGGTTAGGGTGAGGGTGAGGTTTAGGGTTAGAGTTAGCGTTAGGGTAAGGTTTAGTGTGAGGGTTAGGGTTAGAGTTATTGTTACTGTTAGGGTTAGGATGAGGGTGAGTGTGAGGGTCAGGGTTAGTCTTAGACTGAGGCGGAGGCTTAGGCAGAGCGTGAGCGTGAGGGTGAGGGTTAGGGTTAGGGTTTTAGGGTTAGGGTGAGTGTTAGGATGAGGTTTAGGTTTAGCATTAGGGTTAGGGTGAGGGCTAGAGTTAGGGTGAGGGTTAGGGTTAGCCTTAGGGTGAGATTTAGGGTTAGGGTTAGGTTAAAGGTTGAGGTGAGGCTGAGGGTAAGGATTAGGGTTAGAGTTACAGTGAGGGTCAGGGTTTGGGTTAGGTTTAGGGTTAGTGTTATAGTTAAGGTTAGGATTAGATTTACAATAAGGTGAGGGTGAGCGTGAGGGTTAGGATCAGGGTTAGGGTGAGGTTTAGGGTTAGGATTATTGTTAGGGTGAGGGTGAGGATTAGGGTTAGAGTTATGGTTAGGGGGAGGGTTAGGTTGAGGTTTAGGTTTAGGGTTAGTGTTAGGCTTAGGCTTAGGGTTAGGCTGAGGCTGAGGGTATTGTGAGGGTTAGGGTTAGGGTGATGGTTGGGTTTGCCTTTACGGTGAGGTTTAGGATGAGGATTTAGGTTATGGTGAGGATTAGGGTGAGGGTGACCGTAAGGGTAAAGGCTGAGGGTGAGGATTACGGTAAGGGTGAGGGTTAGGGTTAGGGTGAGGGTGAGGGTTAGATTCAGTAATAGTGTTAGGGTTAGTGTGAGGTTCAGGGTGGGAATCAGGGTTAGGGTTAGGTTGAGGGCTAGGTTGAGGGTGAGAGTTAGTGTTAGGGTGAGGTTTAGGGTTAGGGTGATGGTTAGGGTTAGTGTTATGGTTAGGGTTAGTGTTAGGGTGAGGGTAAGTGTTAGGGTGAGGGTTAGGTTTAGGGTGAAGGTTATGGTTAGGCTGCGGGTGAGGGTGAGGGTTAGGGTTTGGATTAGGATTAGGGTAAGGGTTAGGGTGAGTGTGAGGGTTAGGTTTAGTGTTAGGATTAGACTTAGGTTTACACTGAGAATGAGGGTGAGGGTGAGGGTAAGGTTTAGTATTAGGGTTAGGGTGAGGGTGAGTGTGTGTGTTAGGGTTAGGCTTAGGTTTATGCTTAGGGTTAGGGTGAGGGTGAGGTTGAGGGTGAGGTTTAGGGTTATGGGGAGGGTTAGAATAATGGTTAGGATTAGGATTATGGTTATGGTGAGGGTGAGGTTTATGGTTAGTGTTAGTGTGAGGGTTAGGGTTAGGGTGAGGGTTGGGATTCAGGTTAAGTTTATGTTTAGGGTAAGGGTTAGAGTAAGGGTTATGGTGAGGGTGAGGGTTAGGGTTAGTTTGAGGGTTAGGGTTAGTTATTAGCGTTAGGGTGAGGGTGAGGGTGTGGGTTAGGGTTAGTGTTAGGGTGAGGGTTAGGATGAGGGTTAGGATTAGGGTTAGGCTGAGGGTGAGGTTTAGGGTTAGAGTTAGGGTAAGGGTGAGGCTGAGGTTGAGTGTTAGGTTTAGGGTTAGTGTTAGAGTTAGGGTTAGGGTGAGGGTTAAGGAGAGGGTGAGGGTTAGGCTTAGGGTTAGGATTAGGATTAAGGTAATGGTTAGGGTGAATGTTAGGTTTAGGGTTAGGGTTAGGCTTAGGCTTAGGGTTAGGCTGAGGGAGAGGGTGAGGGTGAGGGTTAGCTTTAGGTTGAGGGTTAGGGTTAGGGTTAGCTTGAGAGTTAGGTTTCAGGTTAAGTTAAGGGTTAGGGTGAGAGTTAGGGTTAGGGTTACGGTTAGCGTGAGGGCTAGGGTTAGGTTGAGGGTTACAGTTAGGTTAGGGTGAGGTTAGGATTAGGGTTAGTGTTAGGGTAAGGTTTAAGGTTAGGGTTAGGTTTAGGGTGAGGGTTAGGATGAAGGTTAGGGTTACCGTGAGTTTGAGGTTAGGTTTAGGGTGAAGGTTAGGGTTAGGATTAGGGTTAGGGTGAGGGTGAGTGTTAGCATTAGGTTTAGGGTTGGGTTAGGTTTAGGGTTAGGGTTAGTGTTAATTTTATGGTTAGTTTTACAGTTATGGTGAGGGTGATGGTGAGGGTGAGGCTGAGGTTGAGGGTTAGGTTTAGGGTTAGGGTTAGGGTTAGGGTTAGTGTGAGGTTTAGGGTTAGATATAGGGTTAGGAGAGGGTTAGGGGAAGGGTTTGGTTTAGGGTTAGTGTTAGGGTTACGGTGATGGTAAGTGTTAGAGTTAGGGTTAGGGTTAGGGTTAGAGTGAGCTTTAGGGTTAGGGGTTGGGTTAGGGTTAGAGTTACGGTGAGGGTGAGGGTGTGGGTGAGTGTGAGGGTTAGGGTTAGTTTTAGGTTTAAGGTTAGGGTGAGGGCTAGGGTGAAGATGAGGTTTAGGGTTAGGTTGAGGGTAAGGTTTAGTGTTAGTGTTAGGGTTAGGGTTAGGGTGAGTGTGAGGTTTAGGTTTAGAGTTAGGGTTAAGGTGAGGCTGAGGGTGAGGGTTAGGGTTAGGGTTAGGGTTACTGTTAAGTTTAGGGTTAGGGTGAGGGTTAGCGTGAGGTTTAGGGTTTGGGTTAGGATTAAGCTTAGGGTTAGGGTTAGGGTGAGTGTGAGGGTTAGGGTTTGGGTTAGGCTTAGGCTTAGGGTTAGGCTGAGGGTGAGGGTGAGGTTGAGGGTTAGGGTTAGGTTGAGGGTTACAGTTAGGTTTAGGGTGAGTGTTAGGTTTTGGTTAATTTTAAGGTTAGGGTGAGGATGAGGGTTAGGATTAGGGTTAGGGTGAGGACTAGGGTGAGAGTGAGGGTTAGGGTTAGTGTTAGGGTAAGGTTTAGGGTTAGGATTAGGATTCGGGTGAGGGTTAGGATGAGGGTTAGGATGAGGGTTAGGGTTATGGTGAGGGGTAGAGTTAGCTTGAGGGTTAGGGTTAGGATTAGTGTTAGGGTTGGGTGAGTGTTAGGATTATGTTTAGGATTTCGGTTAAGGTTAGGTTTAGGGTTAGGATTAATGTTATTGTTAGGGTTAAGTTTAGAGTTATGGTGAGGGTGAGGGTGAGGATTAGTGTTTGGGTTAGGGTCAGGTTTAGGGTTAGGGTTAGGATTAGGATAAGGGTGAGGGAGAGGTTTAGTTTTATATATAGGGTTAGGGCGAGGGTTACTTTGAGAGTTAGGGTTAGGGTTAGTGTTAGGGTTAGGGTAAGGTTGAGGGTTAGGTTGAGGTTTACGGTAAGGGTGAGTGTTAGGGTTAGAGTTAGGCTTAGGCTTAGGGTTAGGCTGAGGGTGAGGTTGGGGGTGAGGATTAGGGTTAGGGTGATGGTTAGGGTTAGGTTAGGGTGAGGATTAGGATGAGGGTTAGGGTTAGTATTAGGGTTAGGCTGAGGGTGAAGTTGAGGTTATTGTTAGGGTGAGAGTTAGGTTTGGGGTTAGGGTGAGAGTTAGGGTTTCGGTTAAGTTTAGGGTTAAGTTGAGGGTTAGGGTAAGGGTTACGGTGAGGGTGAGGGTTAGGGTTAGGTTGAGGGTTAGGGTTCGGATTAGGGTTAGGGTGAGTGTGACAGTGAGGGTTAGGTTTAGTGTTAGGGTGAGGGTTAGGATGAGGGTTAGGGTTAGGATTAGGGTTAGGGTGAGGGCTAGGGTGAGGGTGAGGTTTAGTGTTAGGGTGAGGTTTAGGGTTAGGGTTAGTGATATGGTTAGGGTGAGGGTGAGGTTTAGTGTTAGAGTTAGGTTTAGGTTTAGGCTGAGGTGAGGGTTAGGGTTAGGGTTAGTGTTAGAGTTAGGTTTATGATGAGGGTTAGGGTGAGAGTGAGGGTTAGGCTTAGTGTTAGGATTAGGATTAGGGTAAGGGTTAGGGTGAGGGTGAGGGTGAGGGTGAGGGTCAGGGTTAGGAATAGGGTAAGGCTTATTGGTAGGGTTAGTTTGAGATTTAGTGTTCGGGTTAAGTTTAGGGTTAGGGTGAGGGTTAGGGTTAGGGTTACGGTGATCGTGAGGGTTAGGGTTAGATTGAGGGTTAGGGTTAGGCTTAGGATTAGGGTGAGGGGTAGGGTTAGGGTTAGGGTGAGTTTTAGGGTGAGGTTTGGGTTAGAGTTAGGTTTAGGGGCAGGGTTAGGGTGAGGGTTAGGGTTAGCGTTAGTGTTAAGGTTAGGGTGAGGTTTAGGGTTAGGGTTAGGGTTATTGTTAGTGTTATGTTTAGGGTGAAGTTTGCGGTGAGGGTGAGGCTGTGGGTGAGGGTCATGGTTATGGTTATGGTTATGGTTAGGGTTAGTGTTAGTGTTATTGTTAGGGTTAGGGTTAGAGTTAAGGTTAGGTTGAGGGTGAGTGTTAGGTTTAGGGTGTGTTTTAGGGTGAGGTTTAGGGTTAGGGTTTGAGTTAGGTTTAGGGTGAGGGTGAGGTTTAGGGTTAGAGTTAGTTTTGAGGGGAGGGTTAGGGTGAGGTTTAGGGTTAGTGTTAGGATGAAGGTGAGGGTTCGGTTGAGGTTTAGGGATAGGGTTAGGTTTAGGATTAGGTTTAGGGTGAGGGTGAGTGTGAGGGTTAGGGTGAGGGTTCGCCTTAGGCTTAGGGTTTCTCTGAGGGTGATGGTGGGGGTGAGGATTAAAGTTAGGGTGATGGTAAGGGTTAGGGTTAGTGTTATTGTTAGGGTTAGGTTTAGAGTTAGGATTAGGGTGAGGGTGAGTTTTAGGGGTAGAGATAGAGTTAGGGTGAGTGTTAGGCTTAGGGTGAGTGTTAGAGTGGGGGTGACGGTAAGGGTAAAGGTGAGGTTTAGGCTGTGGGTGAGGTTTACGGTAAGGGTTTGGGTTACCGTTAGGGTGAGGGATAGGGTTAGTGTTAGGATGAAGGTGAGGGTTAGGGTTAGATTGAGGATTAGTGTTAGGGTTAGTGTGAGGTATAGGGTGAGGATGCGGGTTAGGGTTAGGGTGAGGTCTAGGGTGAGGATGAGGATTAGGGTTAGTGTTAGAGTGAGGTTTAGGGTTAGGGTGATGGTTAGGGTTAGTGTTAGGGTGAGGTTAAATGTTAAATTTAGGGTTAGGATTAATGTGAGGGTTAGGCTTAATGTGAGGGTTAGGGTGAGGGTGAGTTTTAGGGTTAGGGTTTGGATTAGGTATAGGTTTAGGGTTAGGGAGAGTGTGTGGTTTAGGGTTAGCGTTAGTGTTAGGCTTAGGGTTAGGCTGAGGGTGAGGGTGAGGGTTATTGTTAGAGTGAGGGTTAGGGTTAGGGTTAGGGTGAGAGTTAGGTTTTGGTTTAAGTTTAGTGTTAGAGTGAGGATTAGGGTAAGGGTTACAGTAAGGGTGAGGGTTAGTTTTAGGTTGAGGGTTAGGGTTAAGGTTAGGGTGAGGTTTAGGATGAGGATTAGGGTTTGGATTAGGTTTAGGGTGAGGGGTAGGGTGAGGGTGAGGTTTAGGGTTAGGGTTAGGGTGAGGTTTAGGTTTAGGTTTAGGGTTACGGATAGGGTGAGGGTCAGGTTTAGGGTTACAGTTAGGGTTAGGTTGAGGCTGAGGGTGAGGGTTTGGTTTAAGGTTAGTGTTAGAGTTAGGTTTACGGTGAGGGTTAGGGTGAGAGTGAGGGTTAGGCTTAGTGTTAGTATTAGGATTAGGGTAAGGGTTAGCATGAGGGTGAGGGTGAGGGTGAGGATGAGGGTTAGGGATAAGGTAAGATTTAGGGATAGGGTTAGTTTGAGATTTAGGGTTCGGGTTAAACTTAGGGTTAGGGTGATGTTTAGGGTTAGGGTTATGGTGAGCGTGAGGGTTAGGGTTAGGTTGAGGGTTATGGTTTGGTTTAGGATTAGGTTGAGGGTTAGGTTTAGGGTTAGGGTGAGGTTTAGGGTGAGGTTTTGGGTTAGAGTTAGGTTTAGGGGCAGGGTTAGGGTGAGGTTTACGGTTAGGGTTAGTGTTAAGGTTAGGGTGAGTGTTAGGGTTAGGGTTAGGGTTAGGGTTATTGTTAGTGTTATGGTTAGGGTGAAGTTTGCAGTGAGGCTGAGGCTGAGGGTGAGGGTTATGGTTATGGTTATGGTTATGGTTATGGTTAGGGTTAATGTTATTGTTAGGGTTAGGTTTAGAGTTAAAGTTAGATTGAGGGTGAGGGTGAGGGTGAGTGTTAGGGTTAGAGTGAGTTGTAGGGTGAGGTTTAGGGTTAGGGTTAGGGTTAGGGTTAGGGTGAGGGTGAGGTTTAGGGTTAGAGTTAAGGTTGAGGGGAAGGTTAGGGTTAGGTTTAGGGTTTGGGTTAGAATGAGGGTAAGGGTTAGGTTGAGGTTTAGTCGTAGGGTTAGGTTTAGGATTAGGGTTAGAGTGAGGGTGAGTATGAGGGTTAGGGTGAGGCTTAGGGTTAGGCTGAAGGTGATGTTGGGGGTGAGGATTAAGGTTAGGTTGATGGTAAGGGTTAGGGTTAGTGTTAATTTTAGGGTTAGGGTTAGAGTTAGGAATAGGGTGAGTGTGAGGTTTAGGGGTAGATATAGGGTTAGCGTGAGTGATAGGCTTAGGGTGAGGTTTAGGGTGGTTGTGAGGATAAGGGTAAAGGTGAGGGTTAGGCTGAGGGTGATGGTTACGGTAAGGGTTAGTGTTAGGGTTAGAGTGAGGGATAGGGTTAGGTTTAGTGTGAGGGTGAGGGTTAGATTGAGGATTAGTGTCAGGGTTATCGTGAGGTTTAGGGTGAGGATGAGGGTTAGGATTATGGTGAGGTCTAGGGTGAGGATGAGGTTTAGGGTTAGTGTTAGGGTGAGGCTTAGGGTTAGGATGATGGTTAGAGTTAGTGTTATGGTGAGGTTTAGTGTTAGGGTTAGGGTTAGGATTAATGTTAGGGTTAGGCTTAAGGTGAGGGTTAGGGTGAGGGTGAGGTTTAGGGTGAGGGTTAGGATGAGGGTTAAGGTTAGAATTAGGGTTAGGGTGAGGGCTAGGGTGAGGTTGAGGTTTAGGGTTAGGGTTAGGGTGACGTTTAGGGTTAGGGTTACTGTTACTGATGGGGTGACGGTGAGGTTAAGGGTTATTGTTAGGGTTAGGGTGAGGCTGAGAGTGAGTGTTAGGTTTAGTGTTAGTGTTAGAAATAGGGTCACATTGAGGATTACAGTGAGGGTGAGGGTTAGGCTTAGTGTTAGGATTAGGTTTAGGGTAAGGTTTAGGGTGAGTGTGAGGGTTAGGGTTACAGTGATCGTGATTGTTAAGTTTAGGTTGAGGGTTAGGGTTAGGCTTAGGATTAGGGTGACGGTGAGGGTGAGGGTTAGGGTTATGGTAAGGGATTGGGGTAGGGTTAGGGTGAGAGTTAGGTTTCGGGTTAAGTTTATGGTTAGGGTGAGGATTAGGTTTAGGATTAGGGTGAGCATGAATGTTAGGGTCAGATTGAGGTTAGGGTTAAGCTTAGGATTATTGTGAGGGTTAGGGTCAGGGTTAGGGTGAGGTTTAAGGTGAGTTTTTGGATTAGGGTTAGGGTTAGGGTTAGGGTGAGGGTGAGGGTGAGGTTTAGGGATAGAGTTATGTTTAGGGGCAGGGTTAGGGTGAGGTTTAGGATTAGGGTTAGTGTTAGGGTTAGGTTGAGGGTTAGGGTTAGTGTTATTGTTTGGGTTATTGTTATTATTAGTGGTATGGTTAGGGTTAACTTTGCAGTGAGGGTGAGGCTGAGGGTGAGGTTTATGGTTAGGGTTAGGGTTAGGGTTAGTGTTATTGTTAGGGTTAGGGTTAGAGTTAAGGGTAGGTTGAGGGTTAAGGTGAGGGTTAGCTTTAGGGTGAAGTTTAGATTGAGGTTTAGGGTTAGGGTTAGGGTTAGGGTTAGGGTGAGGGTGAGGTTTAGGGGTAGAGTTAGGGTTAGGGGGAGGGTTAGGGTGAGGTTCAGGTTTAGGGTTAGTTTGAGGATGAGGTTTCGCTTGAGGTTAAGGGATAGGGTTAGGTTTAGGATTAGGGTTCAGGTGAGGGTGAGTGTGAGGGTTAGGGTGAGGGTTAGGCTTAGGCTGAGGGTTAGGCTGAGGGTGAGGGTGGGGGTGAGGATTAGGGTTAGCGGGATGATAAGGGTTAGTGTTAGTGGTATTGTTAGGGTTAGGGTTAGAGTTACTCTTAGTGTGAGGGTGGGGGTGAGGTTAGTCTTAGGGTTAGTGTGAGGTTTAGGTTTAGGGTTATTGTTAGGGTTATTGTGAGGGTGAGGTTTAGGGTTATTTAAAGGGTTAGGGTGAGGGTTTGGGTTAGGGTGAGGGTTATGGTTAGGTTGAGGGTTATGGTTAGGTTGAGGGTTAGGGTTAGGATTATTGTTAGGGTTAGGTTTAGGGTTATTCTGAGGGTGAGGGTGAGGGTGAGGGATAGGGTTAGGGTGAGGGTTTTGGTTATGGTTAGGGTTAGGGTTAGTGTTAGTGTTATTGTTAGGGTTAGGGTTAGAATTAAGGTTAGGTTGAGGGTGAGTATGAGTGTTAGGGTTAGGGTGATTTTTAGGGTGAGGTTTAGGTTTAAGGTTAGGGTTAGGGCTCGAGTGAGTGTGAGGTTTACGGTTAGAGTTAGGGTTGAAGAGAGGGTTAGGGTGAGATATAGGGTTAGGTTTAGGATGAGGGTGAGGGTTAGGTTGAGGTTTAGGGATAGGGTTAGTTTTAGGATTAGGGTTAGGGTGAGGGGGAGTGTGAGGGTTAGGGTGAGGTTTAGGCTTAGTCTTAGGGTTAGGCTGAGGGTGATGGTGGGTGTACGGATTAAGGTTATGGTGACGGTAAGTGTCAAGTGAGGTTTAGGCTGAGGGTGAGGGTTACGCTAAGGGTTAGTGTTAGGGTTAGGGAGAGGGATAGGGTTTGGGTTAGGGTGAGGGTGAGGGTTAGATTGAGGATTAGAGTTAGGGTTAGTGTGAGGTTTAGGGTGAGGATATGGGTTAGGATTATGGTGAGGTCTAGGGTGAGGATGAGGGTTATGGTTAGTGTTAGGGTGAGGCTTAGCGTTAGGGTGATGGTTAGGTTAGTGTTAGGTTGAGGTTTAGTGTTAGGTTTAGGCATAGGATTAATGTTAGGGTTAGGCTTAAGGTGAGGGTTAGGGTGAGGGTGAGGTTTAGGGTTTGGGTTAGGATTAGGAATAGGGTTAGGGTTAGGGTGAGTGTGAGATTTAGTGTTAGCGTTATGGTTAGGCTTAGGGTTAGGCTGAGGGTGAGTGTGAGGGTGAGGGTTATTGTTAGGGTGAAGGTTAGGTTTAGGGTTAGGGTGAGAGTTAGGGTTCCGGTTAAGTTTAGGGTTAGAGTGAGGATTAGGGTAAGGGTTACAGTGAGGATGAGGGTTAGGGTTAGGTTGAGGGTTAGGGTTAGGCTTAGGATTAGGGTTAGGGTTCGGATTAGGTTTAGGGTGAAGGCTAGGGTGACGGTGAGATTTAGGTTTAGGGTTAGGGTGAGGTTTAGGTTTAGGTTTAGTGTTAGGGATAGGGTGAAGGTGAGGTTTAGGGTTAGAGATAGGGTTATGTTGAGGCTGAGGGTGAGGGTTAGGTTTAGGGTTAGTGTTAGAGTTAGGGATACGGTGAGGTTTAGGGTGAGAGTGAGGTTTAGGCTTAATGTTAGGATTACGATTAGGGTAAGGGTTTGGGTGAGGTTGAGGGTGAGGTTTAGGGTTAGGGTAAAGTTTAGGGGTAGGGTTAGGGTGAGATTTAGGGTTCTGGTTAAGTTTAGGGTGAGAGTGAGGATTACTGTTAGGGTTACGGTGAGCGTGAGGGTTAGGGTTAGGTTGAGGGTTAGGGTTAAGCTTAGGATTAGGGTTAGGGTTAGGGTTAGGGTTAGGGTGAGGTTTAGGGTGAGGTTTTGGGTTAGAGTTAGGTTTAGGGGCAGGGTTAGGGTGAGGTTTAGGGTTAGGGTTAGTGTTAAGGTTAGGGTGAGGGTTACGGTTAGGGTTAGGGTTTGGGATATTGTTAGTGTTATGGCTAGGGTGAAGTTTGCGGTGAGGCTGAGGCTGCGGGTGAGGGTTATGGTTATGGTTATGGTTATAGTTAGTGTTAGTGTTATTGTTTGGGTTAGGGTTAGATTTAAGTTTAGGTTGAGGGTGAGGATGAGTGTTAAGGTTATGGTGAGTTTTAGGGTTAGGTTTAGGGTTAGGGTTAGGGTTAGGGTTAGGGTGAGGGTGAGGTTTAGGGTTAGAGTTAAGGTTAAGGGGAGGTTTAGGGTTAGGTTTAGGCTTAGGGTTAAGATGAGGGTGAGGGTTAGGTTGAGGTTTAGGGATAGGGTTAGGTTAAGGATTAGTGTTAGGGTGAGGGTGAGTATGAGGGTTAGGGTGAGGCTTAGGGTTAGACTGAGGCTGATGTTGGGGGTGAGGATTAAGGTTAGGGTGATGTTAAGGGTTAGGTTTAGTGTTATTGTTAGTGTTAAGTTTAGAGTTAGGATTAGGCTAAGGGTGAGGTTTAGGGGTAGAGATAGGGTTAGGGTGAGGGTTAGGCTTAGGGTGAGGGTTAGGTTGTGTGTGAGGGTAAAGGTAAAGGTGAGGGTTAGGCTGAGGGTGAGGTTTACGGTAAGGGTTAGGGTTAGGGTTAGGGGGAGGGATAGGGTTAGGGTGAGGGTGAAGGTTAGGGTTAGATTGAGGATTAGTGTTAGGGTTAGTGTGAGGTTTAGGGTGAGGATGCGGGTTAGGATTAGGGTGAGGTCTAGGGTGAGGATGAGGTATAGGGTTAGTGTTAGGGTGAGGTTTAGGGTTAGGGTGATGTTTAGGGTTAGTGTTAGGGTGAGGTTTAGTGTTAGGGTTTAGGTTAGGATTAATGTTAGGGTTAGGCTTAAGGTGTGGGTTAGGTTGAGGGTGAGGATTATGGTGAGGGTTAGGACGAGGTTTAGGGTTAGAATTAGGGTTAGGATGAAGGCTAGGGTGAGGGTGAGGTTTAGCGTTAGGGTTAGGGTGACGTTTAGGGTTAGGGTTACGGTTAGGGATAGGGTGATGGTGAGGTTTAGGTTTAGAGTTAGGGTTTGGGTGAGGCTGAGGGTGAGTTTTAGGTTCAGTGTTACTGTTAGACATAGGGTTTCAGGGAGGGTTAGGGTGAAGGTTAGGCTTAGTGTTAGGATTAGGATTAGGGTAAGGCTTAGGGTGCGTGTGAGGATTAGGGTTACTGTGAGCGTGATTGTTAATTTTAGGTTGAGGGTTAGGGTTAGGCTTAGGATTAGGGTGAGGGTGAGGGTGAGGGTTAGGGTTATGGTAAGGTTTAGGGGTAGGGTTAGGGTGAGAGTTAGGTTTCAGGTTAAGTTTAGGGTTAGTGTGAGGGTTAGGTAGGGTTACCGAGAGCATGAGGGTTAGGGTTAGGTTGAGGGTTAGGGTTAGGCTTAGGATTAGGGTGAGAGTTACGGTTAGGGTTAGGGTGAGGTTTTGGATTAGGGTTAGGGTTAGGGTGAGGGTGAGGTTTAGTGTTAGCGTTAGGTTTAGGGACAGGGTTAGGGTGAGGTTTAGGGTTACGATTACGGTAAGCTTGGGGGTTAGGGTTAGGTTGAATTTTAGGGTTAGGCTTAGGATTAGGGTGAGGGTGAGGTTTAGGGTTATAGTTAGGTTTAGGGGCAAGGTTAGGGTGAGGTTTACGGTTAGGGTTAGTGTTAGGGTTAGGGTTAGAGTTAGGGTTAGGGCTGTTGTTTTTTTTAGGGTTATTGTTAGTTTTATTGTTAGGGTTAAGTTTGCGGTGAGGGTGAGGCTGAGGGTGAGGGTTATGGTTAGGGTTAGGTTTAGGGTTAGTGTTATATTTAGGGTTAGAGTTAGAGTTAAGGGTAGGTTGAGGGTGAGGGTGAGGGTTAGGGTTAGGGTGAGGTTTAGAGTGAGGTTTAGGGTTAGGGTTAGGTTGAGGATGATGTTTTGGGGTAGAATTAGGGTTAGGGGGAGGGTTAGGGGGAGGTTTAAGTTTAGGGTTAGGGTGAGGATGAGGGTTCCTTTGAGTTTCAGGGTTAGGTTTAGGTTTAGGATTAGGGTTCAGGTGAGGGTGAGTGTGAGGGTTAGGGTGAGAGTTATGCTTAGGCTGAGGGTTAGGCTGAGGGTGAGGGTGGGGGTGAGGATTAGGGTTAGGCAGATGGTAAGGGTGAGGGTTAGTGTTGTTAGGGTTTGGGTTAGAGTTACTCTGAGGGTGAGGGTGGGGGTGAGGGTTAGTTTTAGGGTTAGTGTGAGGTTTAGGTTTAGGGTTATTGTTAGGGTTATTGTGAGGGTGAGGTTTAGGGTTAGGTATAGGGTTAGGGGGAGGGTTAGTGTGAGGGTGAGGGTTAGGGTTAGTGTTAGGGTTATGGTGAGTTTGAGGGTTAGGTTGAGGTTTAGGGTTAGGGTTAGGGTTAGGGTTAGTGTGAGGGTTAGTGTTAGTGTTAGGGTTAGTTTTATGGTGAGGGTAAGTTTTAGAGTGAGGGTTTGGGTTAGGGTGAGGGTTATAGTTAGGGTGAGGGTTAGGGTTAGGATTATTGTTAGGGTTATTCTGAGTTTGAGGGTGAGTGTGAATTTTAGGGTTACGGTGATTTTTAGGGTGAGGTTTAGGGTTAGGGTTAGGGTTAGGGTTGGGGTGAGTGTGAGGTTGAGGGTTAGAGTTAAGGTTGAAGAGAGGGTTAGGGTGAGATTTAGGGTTAGGGTTCGGATGAGGGTTCGTATGAGGATTAGGGTTTGGATTAGAGTTAGGGTGAGGGCTAGGGTGATGGTGACGTTTAGGTTTACTGTTGGGGTGAGTTTTAGGTTTAAGGTGAGGGTTAGGATGAGAGTTAGGGTTACCGTGACATGAGGGTTAGTGATAGGGTGAGGGTGAGGGTTAGAATTAGGGTTAGGGTGAGGGTGAGTTTTAAGATTAGGGTTAGTGTTAAGTTTAGTGTTAGGATTAGTGTTATTGTTAGGGTTAGGGTTAGACTTACAGTGAGGTTGAGGGTGAAAGTGAGGGTGAAGGTGAGGGTTAGGGTGAGGGTTTGGGTGAGGTTTATGGTTAGGGTTATTATTAGGGTTAGGGTGAGGGTTAGGGTTATATTTGGGGTTAGGTTTAGTGTTATTGTTAGGGTTAGGGTTACAGTTACGAATAGGTTGAGGGTGAGGGTGAGGGTTAGGCTTAGGCTGAGGTTTAGGGTGAGCTTTAGCATTAGGTTTAGGGTTAGGGTAAGGTTGAGGATGAGGTTTAGTGTTAGAGTTAGGTTTAGGGGGAGGGTTAGGGTGTGGATTAGGGTTAGGGTTAGTGTTCGGGTTAGGGTGAGGGTGAGGGTTAGGTTGAGGTTTAGGGATAGGGTTAGGTTTACGATTAGGGTTAGGGTGATTGTGAGTGTGAGGGTTAGGGTGAGTGTTATCCTTAGGCTTAGGTTTAGGCTGAGGCTGAGGTTGAGGGTGAAGGTTAGGGTTAGGGTGAGGGTTAGGGTAAGGTTTAGAGGGAGGGTTAAGATGAGAGTTAGGGGTAGGATTAGGGTTAGGGTGAGGGCTAGGGTTAGGGTGAGGTTTAGGGTTAGGGTTAGGGTGAGGGTTAGGGTTAGGTTTAGGGTGAGAGTTAGGATTCGAGTTAAGTTTATGTTTAGGGTGAGGGTTAGGGTAAGGGTTACGGTGAGGGTTAGGGTTAGGGTTCGGTTGAGGGTTAGGGTTTGTGTTAGGGTGAGGGTTAGGATTAGGGTTAGGGTGAGGGTTAGGATGAGGATTAAAGTTACGATTAGGGTTAGGTTGAGGGCTAGAGTGAGAGTGAGGATTAGGTTTAGTGTTAGGGTAAGCATTAAGTTTAGGGTTACGTTTAGGGGGAGGGTTAGGATGAGGGTAAGGGTTACAGTGAGAGTGAGGGTTAGTGTTAGGGTGAAGGTTAGGGTTAGGATTAGGGTTAGGGTGAGGGTGAGTGTTAGTATTAGGGTTAGGTTTAGGGTTAGGTTTAGGGTTAGAATTAATGTTATTGTTAGGGTTAGGGTTAGAGTTATGGTGAGGGTGAGGGTTAGGTTTAGGTTTAGGTTGAGGTTTAGGTTTAGGCTTAGGAGTAGGGTTAGGGTGAGGGTTAGGTTTAGGGTTAGGTTTAGGATTAGTTGGAAGGTTAGTTCGAGGGTTAGGGTTAGGGTTAGTTTTAGGGTTAAGGTTAGGGTGAGGTTTAGGTTGAGGTTTAGGGTTAGTGTTAGAGTTAGGGTTAGGATTGGTGTTAGGGTGTGGGTGAGTGTGAGGGTTAGGGTTAGGCATAGGCTTAGGCTTAGGGTTAGGCTGAGGGTGAGGTTGGGAGTGAGGATTAGATTTAGGGTGATTGTTAGGGTTAGTGTTAGGATGAGGGTTAGGATGAGGGTTAGGGTTAGGATTAGGGTTAGGGTGACGGTGAGGGTTAGTGTGAGTGTTAGTGTTAAGTGAGTGTTAGGGTTAGGCTTAGTGTTAGGCTGAGGGTTTCTTTTATGGTGAGGCTTAGGGTTATGGTTAGGGTGAGCTTTAGTGTTAGGGTTAGGGTTTGATTTAGGGTTCGGGTGAGTGTGAGGTTTAGGGGTAGAATTAGGGTTAGGGTGAGGGTTAAGGTTAGGTTGAGGTTTAGGTTGGGGGTGATGGTAAGGGTAAAGGTGAGGTTTAGACTGAGAGTTAGGGTTATGATAAGGGTGAGGGTTAGTGTTAGGGTGAGGGTTAGTGTTAGGGTGAGTGTGATGGTTAGATTGAGGATAAGTGTTAGGGTTAGTGTGAGGTTTAGTGTGAGGATGAGGGTTAGTGTTAAGGTGAGGGTAAGTGTTAGGATGGGGGTTAGGTTTAGGGTGAGGGTTATGGTTAGGGTGAGGGTTCGGGTTAGGATTAGGGTTATTGTTAGCCTTTCGTTTAGGGTTACAGTTAAGGTGAGAGTGAGGGTGAGGTTCAGGATTAGGGTTAGGGTTAGTGTTAGGCTGAGGGTAAGTTTTAGGATGAGGGTTAGGATTAGTGTGAAAGTTATGGTAAGGGTGAGGTTTAGGGTTAGGGTTATGGTTATGCTGAGCTTAAGGGTTAGGGTTAGGTTGAAGGTTAGGTTTAGGGTTAGGGTGAGGTTAGGGTTAGTGTGAGGGTTAGAGTTGGAGTTAGGGTTAGTGTTACTGTGAGGGTAAGTGTTAGGGTCAGGGTTTGGGTTAGGGTGAGGGTTATGGTTAGGTGGAGGGTTAGGATTAGGGTTAGGGTTATTGTTAGGGATAGGTTTAGGTTTAAGGTTACAGTGAGGGTGAGGGTGAGGGTTAAGGTTAGGGTTAGGGTGAGTTTTAGGTTTTGCGTTAGGGTTAGAGTTAGGTTTTTCGTGAGGGTGAGGTTTAGGGTTAAAGTTAGGGTTAGGGTGAAGGTTAGGTTGAGGGTTAGGGTTAGGGTTAGTGTTAGGGTTAGGGTTAGGTGAGAGTTAGTAGGAGGGTTAGGGTTAGGGTTAGGTTTAGGATTAGGTTTAGGGTTAAGTTGAGTGTGTGTGTTAGGGTTAGGTTTAGGCTTAGGCTTAGGTTTATGATGAGGGTGAGGTTGAGGGTGAGGGTTAGGGTTAGGGTGAGGTTTAGGGTAAGGGTTAGTTGGATGGTTAGGATGAGTGTTAAGGTTAGGATTAGGGTTAGTGTGAGGGCTAGGGTGAGGGTGAGGTTTAGTGTTAGGGTTAGGGTGAGGTTTAGGGTTAGGGTTAGGGTGAGAGTTAGGGTTTGGTTTAAGTTTACGGTTAGGTTGAGGGTTAGGGTAAGGGTTATATTCAGGGTAAGGGTTGGGTTAGGTTGAGGGTTAGGGTTAGGATTAGGGTAAGGGTGAGTGTGAGGGTAAGGGTTAGGGTTAGTGTTAGGGTGAAGATTAGGATGAGGGTTAGGGTTAGGATTAGGGTTAGGGTGAGGGCCAGGGTGAGGTTGAGTTTTCGTGTTAGAGTTAAGGTGAAATTTAGGGTTAGGGTTAGGGTTAGTGTTAGGTTGAGTGTGAGATTTAAGGTTAGAATTAGGGTTAGGGTGAGGCTGAGCGTGAGGGTTGGGTTAGGGTTAGGGTTAGAGTTTGGGTTAGGGTGATGGTTACGTCGAGGTTTAGGGTTAGGGTTAGTGTTAGGTTTAAGTTTAGGGTGAGGGTTAGCTTGAGGTTTAGGTTTAAGGTTAGAGTTAGGGTTAGGATTAGGGTTAGGGTGAGGGTTAGGGTGAGTGTGAGGTTTAGTGTTAGGGTTAGGCTTAGGCTTAGGTTTAGGCTGAGGGTGTGGGTGATGGTTAGGGTTAGGGTGAGTGTTAGGGGCAGGGTTAGGGTGAAATTTAGGGTTCAGGTTAAGTTTAGGGATAGGGTGAGAGTTAGGGTTAGGGTTATGGTGAGGGTTAGGATGAGGATTAGGGTTAGGATTAGGCTTAGTTTGAGGGCTAGGGTGAGGGTGAGGGCTAGGGTTAGTGTTTGGGTGAGGTTTAGGATTAGGGTTAGGGGTAGGATGAGGGTTAGGGTTCCAGTTTGAGTGAGGTTTAGGGGTAGGGTGAGTGTTAGGGTTAGGATTTGGTTTAGGGTTAGGGTGAGTTTTAGGGTTACATTTATGGTTAGGGGGAGTGTTAGGTAGAGGATTAGGGTTAGGTGCAATGTTAGGGTTAAGGTTAGGGTTAGGGTTAGGTTCAGGGTTATGATTAGGGTTAGGGTTAGGGTTAGGGTGAGGATTAGGTTGAGGTTTAGGGTTAGGGTTAAGTTTTGCGTTAGGGTTAAGGTGAGTGTGAGGGTTAGGGTTAGGGTGACGCTTAGGCTTAGGGTTAAACTGAGGGTGAGGGTTAGGATGAGGCTTAGGGTTAGGGTGAGCGTTAGTTTGAGGGTAATATTAAGTGTAAAAGTGAGGGTTAGGCTGAGGGTGAGGGTTAAGATAAGGGTGAGGGTTAGGTTTAGGGTGAGGGTTTGGGTAAGGGTTCGGGTTAGGTTTAGGGTGAGTGTTAAATTGAAGATTAGGGTTAGGGTTAGTGTGAGGTTTAGGGTGAGGATGAGGATTAGGGTTAGCCTGAGGGTGAGGGTTAGAATTAGGGTTAGCATGATGGATAGTGTGAGGGTGAGGGTAACGGTTAGGGTTAGGGTGAGGTTTAGGATTAGGGTGAGAGTTAGGGTTAGTGTGAGGGTTAGGGTTAGTGTTAGGCGAGGGTAATTGTTAGGTTGAGGGTTAGGTTTAGGGTGAGGTTTATGGTTAGGGTTAGGTTTGGGGTTACATTTACGTTGAGGGTGAATGTGAGGGTTAGGGTTAGGCTGAGGTTTAATGTTAGGGTTAGATTTAGGGTTAGGGTGAGGGTGAGGTTTAGGGGTAGAGTTAGGGTTAGGGTGGGGGTTAGGGTGAGGGTTAGGATTAGGGTGAGGGTTAGGGTGGGGGTGACGGTAAGGGTAAAATTGAGGGTTAGGCCGAGGATGAGGGTTAGGGTTAAGGTGAGGATGAGGGTTAGGGTTATTGTTAAGGTGAGGTTTAGGGTTAGAGTGATGGTTAGGGTTGGTGTGAGGGTTAGTGTTAGGGTTCGGGTTAATGTTAGGGTGCGGGTTAGTCTTAGGGTGAGGGTTATGGTTAGAGTGAGGGTCAGGGTTAGTGTTAGGGTTAGAGTTAGGGTTAGTGTGAGGGTTAGGGTTATGGAGAGGGTAAGGTTGACGGTTAGGGTTGGGGTTAGGATGAGGTTTAGGTTTAGGTTTGGGGTTAGAGTTAGGTTAGGGTGAGGGTGAGGTTTAGGGTTAGAGTTAGGGTTAGTGTTAGGGTTAGGGTTAGGGTGAGGGTGAGGGTTAGGGTTAGGCTTAGGCTTAGGCTTAGGCTTAGCCTGAACATGAGGGTTAGGTTTAGTGTTAGGGTGAGTGTTATTGTTAGGGAGAAGTTTAGGGTTAGTGTTAGGGTTAGAGTTAGGTTTAGTGTTAGCGTTAGGGTTACGGTGTGGGTAAGGGTGAGGCTTACGGTTGGGGTTAGGACTCGGTTTAGGATTAGGTTTAGGGTTAGAGTTTGGTTTAGGGTGAGTGTAAGGTTTAGTGTTAGAGTTAGGGTTAGGTTTAGTGTTAGGGTTAGGCTTAGGATGAGTGTTAGGTTTAGCATGAGGTTTAGGGTGAGGGCTATTGTGAGGGTGAGGTTTAGGGTTAGGGTTAGCTGAGGTTTAGGGTTAGGGTTAGGGTTAGGGTGAGGGTTAGGTTTAGGGTTAGAGTTAGGGTTAGAGTGAGGCTGAGAGTGAGGGTTAGGTTTAGGGTTAGTGTTAGATTTAGGGTTCGGGTGAGGGTTAGTTTGAGGTTGAGGGTTAGGCTTAGAGTGGGGATGCGGATTAGGGTTAGGGTTAGTGTTAGTGTTAGTGTTAGGTTTAGGGTTAGAGTTACGTTGAGGTTGACGGTGAGGGTGAGGGTGAGGGTTAGGGTGAGGTTTCGGGTGAGGTTTAGGTTTAGGGTTAGGGTGAGGTTTAGGTTTTGGGTGAGGGCTACGGTGAGGGTTAGGGTTAGGGTGAGTGTGAGGGATAAGGTAAGGGTTTTGGTTAGGTAAGTGTTAGGGTTTGGTTTGGGGTGAGGTTTAGGGTTAGGGTTAGGGTGAGGGTGAGTGTTCGGTTTCGGGTGAGTGTGAGTGTTAGGGTGTGGGTTACGGTTAATGTTAGAGTGAGGGTTAAGGTGACAGTAAGGGTTAGTGTGAGGATTAGGGTTAGGGTTATTCTTAGGGTTATGGTGAGATTATGGATTAGGGAAAGTTTTAGGGTGAGGGTGAGGGTTAGGGTTAGCTTTAGGGTTAAGGTGAGAGTTAGGGTGAGGTTGAGGGTTAGGGTGAGGGTGAGGGTTAGGGTTAGGGTTAGGGTTAGGGTTCGGGTGACGTTTAGAGTTAAGGTGTGGGTTAGGGATAGGTTTATGGTTAGGGTGAGGGTTAGGTTTTCGGTTAGGCTTCAAGTTAGGGTGAGTGTGAGGGTGAGCATTAGTATTAGGATTAGGGTTAGGGTTAGTGTTAGGCTGAGGGTGCGGTGAGGGTGAGTATTAGGTTTAGGGTAATGTTTAGGGTTAGGGTTAGGTTGAGGTTTAGGTTTAGGGTTAGGATGAGGGTTAGGGTGAGGATTATGGTTAGAGTTAGGGTGAGGGTTAGGTTTAGTGTGATTGTTAGGGTTAGTGTGAGGGTGAGCGTTAGGGTGAGTTTTAGGGTTACGGTTAGGGATACGTTTAGTGTGAGGGTTAGTGTGAGCGTTTGGGTGAGGGTTAGGTTTAGGGTTAGGGTGAGGGTTAGGGTTAGGTTTGAGATTAGGGTTAGGGTTAGCGTGAGATATAGGGTTAGGGTTAGGTTCAGGGTGAGGGTGAGGGTTAGGGTTAGTGTGAGGTTTAGGGTTCTGGTTAGGTTTATTGTTAGGATAAGGGTTAGGGTGAGGGTTAGGGTGAGGGTGAAGGATAGGGTTAGTGTAAGGGTTAGGGTGAGTGTTTGCTGAGGGTTAGGTTTAGGTTTTAGGTTAGGGTGAGGGTTAGGCTGAGGGTAAGTTTTAAGGTGAGGTTTCTGGTGAGGTTGAGTATTAGGGTTAGCATTAGTCTTAGGGTGAGAGTTAGGGTTAGGTATAGCATTAGGGTTAGGGTGAGGGTTAGTATTAGGTTTATGGTGAGGGTGAGGTTTAGGGTTAACATTAGGTTTAGGGTTAGGGTTATAGTGAGGGTGAGGGTGAGGGTTAGGATTAGGTTTAGGGTTAGGGTGAGGCTGAGGTTGAGAATGAGGTTGAGGGTGAGGTTTAGGGTTAGGGTTAGGTTTAGGGTGAGGTCTACGGTGAAGGTGAGGTTTAGGGTGAGGGTTAGGGTGAGGGTGACGTTGACGGTGAGGTTTAGGCTTAAGGTCAGGGTAAGGGTTAGGGTTAGGCTTGAGGGTTAGAGTTAGGGTGATGTTTAGGGTGAGGGTGAGGGTGAGGGTGAGGGTATAGGTGAGGGTTAGGTTCAAGGTGAGGGCAGGGGTGACGGTGAGGGTTAGGTTGAGTGTGTGGAAAAGGGTTAGGGTTAGGATAAGGGTTAGGGTTAGGGTAAGGTTTAGGGTTAGGCTTAGGGTTAGGGTTAGGGTTAGGGTGAGGGATAGGTTTAGGGTTAGAGTTAGGATGAGTGTTATGGTTAGTGTGAGGGTTAGGGTTAGGGTGATGTTTAGGGTGACCGTGAGGGTTAGGGTGAGGGTGAGGTTGAGCGTGAGGGTTAGTGTGAGGGTGAGCGTGAGTGGGAGTGTGACGGTGAGGGTTAGGGTTAGGGTTTGGTTTAGGGTGAGGGTAAGATTTAGGGTTACTATCAGGGTTAGGGTAATGGTTAGGCTGAGGGTTAGGGTGACGGTGAGGTTCAGGGTGTGCGTTTCTGTTAGGTAAGTGTTAGGGTTATGTTTAGGGTGACGATTAGGTTGAGTGTGAGGCATAGGGTTAGGTTGAGTGTTAGGCTTAGTTTAGGGTGGGGGTTAGGGTGAAGGTAAGGGTTAGGGTTAGGGTTGGGTGAGGGTTAGGATGAGTGTTAGGTTTATGGTTAGGGTTAGGTTTAGGGTGCATGTTAGGGTTAGGGTTAGAGTGAGGGTGAAGGTCAGGGTTAATGTTAGGATTAGGTTTAGGGTTATGGTGGGGATGAGGGTGAGGCTGAGGGTGAGGGTGAGGGTGAGGGTGAGGGTTAATATGAGGGTTAGTTTTAGGGGGAGGGCTATTGTGAGGGTTAAGGTTAGGGTGAGTGTTAGGGTTAGGGTTAGGGTGAGGGTTAGGGTTAGGATTAGGGTAAGGGTTAGGGTGAGGGTAAGGGTTAGGATGACATTTACGGTGAGGGTGAGGGTTAGGGTTAGGTTTAGGGTTAGGGTGAGGGTTAAGGTGAGGGTTAGAGTGAAGCTTAGGGTGAAGGTTAGGGTTAGGGTTAGGGTTTGGGTTAGGGTGAGGGTTAGGTTGAGTGGAAGGGGTAGGTTGAGGTTTAAGGAGAGGGTGAGGGATAGGGTTATTGTGAGAATAAGTGTTAGGCTTAGGCTTAGGTTGAGAGTAAGCATTTGTGTTAGCATCAGGTTTGGGCTGATGGTGAGGGTTAGGGATAGGCTGAGGGGTAGTTTTAGGGTTAGGGTGAGGGGTAGGGTTTGGGTTAGGGTGAAATTAAGGTTTAGGGTGAGGGTGAGGGTGAGGGTTAGGGTTAGCTTTAGGGTGAGGGTGAGGGTTAGGGTTAGGGTTAGGGTGAGTGTGAGTGTGAGGGTTAGGTTTAGGATTCCGGTTAGGGTTAGGGTTACGCTGAGGTTGAGGTTATGAGTGAGGGTGAGGGCTAGGGTTAGGTGTAGATGTAGGGTTAGGGTTAGGTTTAGGGTTAGTATTAGTGTTAGGGTTAGAATTAGGCTGAGAGTCATGGTGAGGGTGAGGGTGAAGTTGAGTTTTAGGGTGAGGGTTAGGTTTAGAGTTAGGGTTATGTTGAGTGCTAGGATGAGGGTGAGGGTTAGGGTTACCGTTAGGGTTATTGTGAGGCTTAGGGTGAGGGTTGAGTGTTAGGGTTACTGTTAGCGTGAGGGTGAGGGTTAGGATTAAGGTGAGGGTGAGGGTTCGGTTTAGGGTGGGGTTTAGAGTTACACTGAGGGTGAGGGTGAAGGTTAGGATTAGGGTTAGGTTTAGGGATAGGATCAGGGTGAGGGTTAGGGTGTTTTTGAGAGTTAGGGTTAGGTTGAGGGTGAGGGTTAGGGTTAGGGTTAGGGTGAGGTTTAGCTTTAGGGTGAGGGCTACGGTGAGGGTGAGGTTTAGGGTGAGTGTGAGCGTGAGGGTGAGGGATTTTTTTTAGGTAAGGGTTAGGGTTAGGGTTAGGGTGAGGATTAGGTTGAGAGTGAGGCTTAGGTTGAGGGTAACGGGTAGTGTGAGAGTTAGTGTGATGCTGAGGGTTAGGGTGAGGGTGAGGGTTCAGGTGAGGGTGAGGGTTCGGGTGAGAGTGAAGTTTCGGGTGTGGGTTAGGGTTATGTTTAGGGTGAGGTTTAGTGTGACATTGAGGGTTAGGATGAGGGTGAGGGTTAGGATTAGGGTTAGGGTGAGTGTTAGGTTTAGGTTGAGGGTTAGGGTGAGGGTTAGGGTTAGGGTTAGGGTAAGGGTTAAGGTTCGGGTGACTGTTAGGGTTAGTTTGAGGGTTAGGGTGAAAGTGAGTTTGAGGTTGAGGGTTAGGGTCAGGGTGATGGTGACGGTGAGGGTTGGGGTTAGGATTCGGGTTAGGGTTAGGGTGACGTTTAGGGTTACGGTTAGGGTTTGGGTGAGGGTAAGGGTGAGGGTGAGAGTTAGGGATAGTTTTAGGGTTAGGGTTAGATATAGGGTAAGGGTTAGGTTTAGGGTGACGGTTAGGTTTAGGGTTAGGGTGAGGGTTAGGGTTTGGGTTTGGTTTAGGGTGAGGGTTAGGGTTAGGATTAGGGTGAGGGTTAGGGTTAGGGTTAGGGTTAGGCTGAGGTTGAGGGTATGAGTGAGTTTCACCCTAGCCCTCACGGCTAGGGTTAGCGTGAGTGGTAGGTTTAGGGTTAAATTTAGCGTGAGGTTTAGGTTTAATGTGAGGGTTAGGGTGATTGTAAGTGTTAGAGTGAGGGTTAGTGTGAGAGTGAGGTTTAGGGTGATGTTTAAGCTGAAGGTGAAACTTAGGGAGTGTGAGACGTTTTGGGTGAGAGTGAGGGTTATGGTTTGGTTGAGGGTGAGGGTTAGTGTGAGAATAAGTGTTAGGGTGATGTTTAGGTTGAGAGTGAGGTTTAGGGAGAGAGTTAGGGTTCAGGGAATGGGTAGGGTTAGGGTGTAGGTGAGGGTTAGTGTAAGGGTGAGGCTTAGGGTGACCGTGGGGGTTAGGGTTCAGGGGAGGATTAGGGTTAGTGTTAGGGTTCGAGTTCAGGTTAGGGTTAGGGTTAGGGTGAGTGTTAGGGTGAGAGGTAGGGTTAGGTTTAGGATGAGGGTTAGGCTTTTTGTGAGGGTTACGGTTAGGATTAGGGTTAGGGTTTATGTGAGGATAAGGGTTAGGGTGAGGGTTATGGTGAAACTGAGGGTTAGGGTTAGCCTTAGGGTTAGGGTTAAGGTTAGGATGGGGGTTAGGGTGAGGGTTAGTATGAGGGTTAGGGTTGGGTGAGGGTTAGGGTGATGGTAAGGGTTAGGGTGAGGGTTAGGTTGAGATTGAGGAATAGGGTTTTTGTGAGGTTAAGGTTTAGGGCGACGGTTAGGGTTAGGTTGAGGGTTAGGGTTAGCATTAGTGTTAGGGTGAGGGTGAGAGTTAGGGTGAGGGTGAGGGGTAGACTGAGGGTTAGAGTTAGGTTTATGGTTAGTTTTAGGGTGTGGTTTAGAGTTAGGGTTAGGGTGAGGGTGAGGGTTAGGGTAAAGTTAGGGTCACTGTTAGGGTGAGGGTGAGGTTTAGGGTTAGCATTACGGTTAGGGTTAGGTTTAGGTTGAGTGTTACAGTTAGGGTGAGGTTGAAGGTTAGAGTTAGCATTAGGGTAAGGGTTAGGGTTAGGAAGCAGGTTAGGGTTAGGGTTAGAGTGAGGGTGAGGGTAAGGGTTAGGGTTAGGATTAGGTGTAGGTTTAGGGTGAGGCTGAGGATGAGGGTGAGCATTAGGGTGAGCATGAAGGTGAGGGTTAAGTTTATGGTTATGTTTAGGGTGAGGTATAGGGTGAGAGTGAGGGCTAGGGTGAGGGTGAGGGTGAAGGTGAGGTTTTCGGTTTGGAAAGGGTTAGGGTTAGGTTTAGGGTGAGGATTAGGGTGAGGGTGAGTTTTAAGGTGAGGGTTAGGGTTAGGGTGAGGGTTAGGTTTAGGGTTAGGGTGAGGGTTAGGGTTAGGGTGATGTTTAGGGTGAGGGTGAGGGTGAGAGTTAGGGTTCGGGTGAGGGTGTGGGTTAGGGTGTTGGTGAAGGTTAGGGTGAGAGTGATGGTGAGAGTGAGGGTGAGGGTTAGGGTGTTGGTGAGGTTTCGGATTAGGATGAGTTTTAAGGTTAGGGTGAGGTTTAGGGTGAGGGTGAGGGTTAAAGTTAGGGTTAGGATTAGGGTTAGGGTTAGGGTGAGGGTTAGGGTGAGGGTTATGGTTAGGGTTAGGTTGAGGATTAGGGTGAAAGTGAGGGTTAGGATTTGATTAAGTGTTAGGTTGAGGTTTAGGGTAAGGGTTAGGGTTAGGGTTAGGGTGAGTGTGAGGGTTAAATTAGGGTTAGGGTGAGGGTCATGGTTGGGGTTAGGGTTAGGGTTAGGGCTAGGGTGAAGTTTATGATGAGGGTGAGGGTGAGTGTGAGTGTTAGGGTGTGGGTTACGGTTAGGTTTATGGTGAGGGTTAAGATGACGGTGAGTGTTAATGTGAGGGTCAGTGTTAGGGTTAGGGTGAGTGATAGGGTGAGGGTTAGGGTCAGATTGAGTGTGAGGATTAGGGTTAGGATTACCCTTAGGTTAATGGTGAGGGTATCAGTTAGGGTGAGATTTAGAGTGAGGGTGAGGGTTAGGGTGAGAGTTAGGGTTAAGTTGAGATTAGGGTGAGGGTTAGAGTTAGGGTGAGGATTTGGGCTAGGGTTAGGGTGACGTTTAGGGTTAGGGTGTGGGTTAGGGATAGGTTTATGTATAGGGTGGGAGTTAGGTTTATGGTTAGGGTTCAAGTTAGGGTGAGTGTGAGTGTGAGCGTTAGGGTTAGGATTAGGGTTTGTGTTACTGTTAGGCTGAGGGTGTGGGTGAGTGTGACGGTGAGGGTTAGGTTTAGGGTAATGTTTAGGGTTAGGGATAGTTTGAGGGTTAGGGTTAGGGTTAGGATGAGGGTTAGGGTGAGGATTATGGTTAGGGTTATGGTGATGGTTAGGTTTAGTTTGATTTTTAGGGTTAGTGTGAGGGTAAGCGTTAGGGTGAGGGTTAGGGTGAGGGTGAGGTATAGGTTTAGTGTTAGGGTGAGGGTGAGCGTTTGGGTGACGATTAGGATTGGGTTTAGGGTGAGGGTTAGGGTTAGGGTTGAGTTTAGAGTTAGGGTTAGTGTGAGGTTTAGTGTTAGGTTTTGGGAGAGGATTAGAGTTAGTGTGAGGGTAAGGGTTAGGGTGAGGGTTAGGGTGCGGGTGAGGGATAGGGTGAGTGTAAGGGTTAGGGTGACTGTTTGGTGAAGGTTAGATTTAGGTTTAGGTTTAGGGTTAGGGTGAGGGGTAGGCGGAGGGTAAGTGTTAGGGTGAGGTTTCGGGTGAGGTTGAGTATTAGGCTTAAAATTAGTCTTAGGGTAAGTGTTAGGGTTAGGTATAGCATTAGGGTTAGGGGTAGGGTGAGGGTGAGGGTTAGGATTAGGGTAAAGTTGAGGGTGAGGTTTAGGGTTAGCATTAAGTTTAAGGTTATCGTTAGAGTGAGGGTTAGGGTGAGGATTAGGTTTAGGATTAGGTTTAGGGTTAGGGTGAGGCTGAGGTTGAGGATGAGCTTGAGGGTGAGTTTTTGGGTTAGGGTTAAGTTTAGGGTGAGGGCTAGGGTGAGGGTGAGATTTAGGGTGAGGGTTAGTGTGAGGGTGAGGTTGAAGGTGAGGTTTAGGGTTAGGGTGATGTTTAGGGTGAGGGTGAGGGTGAGGGTGAGGGTGAGTTTTAGGGTACAGGTGAGGGTTAGTTTTAGGGTGAGGGTTAGGGTGACGGTGAGGGTTAGGGTGAGGGTGTGGAAAAGGGTTAGGGTTAGGTTCAGGGTGAGGGTTAGGGTTAGGGTTAGGATGAGTGTTCTGGTTAGTGTGAGGGTTAGGGTTCGGGTTAGTGTGAGGAAAAGGTTTAGGGTGAGGATTAGGATGAAAGTAAGAGTTAAGGTTAGGTTTAGTGTTAGGGTTAGGGTGAGGTTTAGGGTTAGGATTAGGGTTAGGGTTAAGTTGAGGGTGAGGGTTAGAATTAGGGTTAGGTTGAGGATTAGGTTTGGGGTGAGTGTTAGGGTTTCGGTTAGGGTGAGGGTGAGGTAGAGGTTTCGGTTTCGGGTGAGGGTTAGTGTGTGTGTGATGGTTAGTGTTCGGGTGAAGTTTAAGGTGACGGTGAGGGTTAGGGTGAGGGTGATGGTTAGAGTTAGTGTGAGTATTAGGTTTAGGGTTAAGGTTATGGTGAGGGTAAGGTTTAGGGTGCGGTTTAGGGTGAGGGTGAGGGATAGGGTTAGCATTAGGGTTACGGTGGGGGATAAGGTTAGGGTTAGGGTGAGATAGAGGGTTAGGTTTAGGGTTAGGATGAGGTTTAGGATTAGGGTGAGAATTAGGGATAGGGTTAGGGTTAGGGTTAGTGTTTGAGTTAGGGTGAGTATGAGGGTGAGAGTTAGGGTTAGGATTAGGGTTACGGTTAGTGTTAGGCAGAGGGTGAGGGTGAGGGTGAGGGTTAGGGTTAGGGTGATATTTAGGGTTAAAGTTAGGGGGAAAGGTAGGGTTAGGGTTAGGGAGATTGTTAGGGTTAGGGTGAGGGTTTGGGTTAGTTTGAGGGTTAGGGTGAAAGTAAGTTTGAGATTGAGGGTTAGGGTGAGGGTGATGGTGATGGTGAGGGTTAGGGTTAGGATTCTGGTTAGGGTTAGGGTGAGGGTTAGGGTTAGGTTTAGGGTTAGGGTGAGGGTAAGTTTGAGGGTAAGGGTTAGGGTTATGGTTAGGTTTAGCGTTAGGGTTAGGTTTCAGGTAAGGTTTAGGGTTAGGATGAGGGTTAGGTTTAGGTTTAGGGTGAGGGTTAAGTTTAGGGTGAGGGTTAGTGTTAGGGTTAGGGTGACGGTGAGGTTTAGGTTGAGGGGTAGGGTTATGAATAGGCTAAAGGTTAGGGTTAAGGTGAGGTTTAGGTTTAGGGTGAGGGTTAGAGTGAGGGTTAGGGTGAGGGTTAGTGTGAGGTATAGGTTTAGGGTAAGGGTAAGGGTTAGGTTCAGGTTGAAAGTTAGTTTTAGGTTTAGGTTTAGTGTTAGGGTGATGCTGAGGGTTAGGGTTAGGGTTAGTGTGAGGATAAGGGTTAGGGTGAGGTTTAGGGTGAGGATGAGAGTTAGGGTTAGCATAAGGTTTAGGGCGAGGGTTAGGGTTAGGGTTAGGGTTAGGGTAGGGTAAGGGTTAGGGTTAGCGTGAGGGTTAGGGGTAGGGTGATGTTTAGGTTGACGGTGAGGGTTAGGGTGAGGGTGAGGTTGAGAGTGAGGGTTAGGGTGAGGGTGAGCATGAGTGGGAGGGTGACCATGAGGGTTAGGGTTAGGGTTAGATTTAGGGTGAGGATAAGAGTTAGGGTACTATTAGGGTTAGGGTAAGGGTTAGGCTGTGGGTGAGGGTGAGGGTGAGGTTTCGGTTTCGGTTAGGTAAGGGTTACGGTTATGTTTAGGGTGAGGATTATGGTGAGGGAGAGGATTAGGGTTAGGTTGAGGGTTAGGCTTAGTGTGAGGGTTATGGTTAGGATTAGGGTTAATGTGAGGATAAGTTTTAGGATGAGGGTTAGGTTGAGAGTGAGGGTTAGGGTTAGCGTTAGGGTTAGGGTGAAGGTTAGTGTGGGGGTTAGGGTGTGGGTTAGGGTTCGGGTTAGGGTTGGGTGAGGGTTAGGCTGAGCGTAAGGTTTAGGGTGAGGGTTAGGTTGAGAGTGAGGGATAGGGTTATGGTGAGGGTAAGGGTTAGGTTTAGGGTGAGAGTGAGGGTGATGGTAAGGGTAAGGGTTAGGGTTCAGGTTAGGGTGAGGGTGACGGTTAGGGTTAGCATTAGGGTTAGGGTTTGGTTTAGGTTGAGTGTTAGGGTTAGGGTTAGGGTTAGGGTGAGGGTAAGGGTTAGGATGACAGTTAGGGTGAGGGTGAGGGTTAAGTTTAGATTTAGGGTTAGGGTGAGTTTGAGGGTGAGGGTTAAGGTTAGGGTTAGGGTGAGTTTTATGGTGAGGCTTAGGGTGAAGGTTAGGATTAGGGTTAGGCTTTGGGTTAGGGTGAGGGTTAGGGTGAGGGGAGGGGGTAGGGTGAGTGTTAGGGAGAGGGGAGGGATAGGGTTATGGTGAGGGTAAATGTTAGACTGAGGCTTAGGTTGAGAGTGAACATTTGAGTTAGCATCAGGTTTGGGTTGAGGGTGAGGGTTAGAGTTAGGCTGAAGGGTAGTTTAAGGGTTTGGGTTAGGGTTAGGTTTCGGGGGAGGTTAAGGGTTGGGGTGAGGGTGAGGTTTAGTGTTAGACTTAGGGTGAGGGTGAGGATTAGGTTTAGGGTAAGGGTGAGTGTGAGTGTGAGGGTTAGGTTTAGGATTAAGGTTAGGGTTAGGCTGAGGTTGAGCGTATGTGTGAGGGTGAGGGCTAGGGTTCGGGGTAGAGGTAGGGTTAGGGTTAGGTTTAGAGTTAGTATTAGGGTTAGGGTTAGACTGAGGGTGAGGGTGAGGGTGAGGGTGAAGATGAGGTTTAGGGTTAGAGTTAGGATTAGAGTTAGGGTTATGTTGACCGCTAGGATGAGGGTGAGGGTTAGGGTTTGTGTTAAGGTTAGGGTGAGGCTTAGGGTGAGGGTTGAGTGTTAGGGTTTGGCTTAGGTTGAGGGTGACGGTTAGGATTAGGGATAGGGATAGGGTTAGGCTGAGGTTGAGGATGAGGGTGAGGTTTAGGCTTAGGGTTACGGTTAGGGTGAGGGCTAGGGAGAGGGTGAGTGTTAGGGTGAAGGTGAGTGTGAGGGTGAGGGTCTTGGTTAGGAAATGTTAGGGTTAGGGTGATGATTAGGTGAGTGTTAGGGTGAGGGTGTGGGTTCGGTTGATGGTGAGGGTTTGGGTTAGCATTAGTGTTAGGGCTAATGTTAGGTTGAGTGTTAGGGTTAGGGTTAGGGTTAGGGTGAGGGTATGCGTTAGGGTGAGGGTTACGGTGAGGGTGAGGGATAAGGTTAGTGTGAGGGTTAGGGTGAGCATTTAGATGAGGATTAGGTTCAGGTTTATGGTTAGGGTGGGGGTTAGTTTTAGGGTTGAGTTAAGGGTTAGCGTTAGTGTGAGGTGTAGGGTTAGGGTTAGGGTTAGTGTGAGGATAAGGGATATGGTGAGGGTTAGGGTGAGGGTGAAGGATAGGGTTACTGTAAGGGTTAGGGTGAGTGTTTGGATGAGGATTAGGTTCTGGTTTAGGGTTAAGGTGAGGGTTAGAATGAGGGTAAGTGTTAGGGTGATGTTTAGGTTGTGGTTGAGTATTAGGGTTAGCATTAGTCTTAGTTTGAGGGTTAGGGTTAGGTATGGCATTAGGGTTAGGGTTAGGGTGAGGGTTAGGATTAGGGCTAAGGTGAGGGTGAGGTTTAGGGTTAGGGTAGGTTTTGGTTTAGCCAGAGGGTGAGGGTGAGGTTGATGGTTAGTGTTAGGATTAGGGTGAGGGTGAGGTTTAGGGTGTGGGTGAGGGTTAGGTTTAGGGTGAGGGTTAGGTTGATGGTGAGGATTAGGTGAGGGTGAGATTTAGATTTAGTGTTAGAGTTAGGCTGAGGGTTAAGATCAGGGTCAGGATTAAGGTGAGGGTTAAGGTGAGGCTTAGTGTGAAGTTGAGGGAGAGCGTTTCCTTTACATCAGGGTTAGGGGTAGGTTAGGGATTAGGGTGAGGGTAAGGGTGAGGGTTTAGTTTACATCAGGGTTAGGGTTAAGCTGAGGTTAGGGTTAGGGTGAGGTTTAGGGTTAGTGTTAGGGTTAGGTTTAGGGTGAGGGTGATGTTTAGGGTGAGGGTGAGGGTTAAGGGGAGGGTTAGATTGAGGGTCAGGGTTAGGGTTAGTGTTAGGGTTATGGTGAGGGTGAGGGTTAGGTTGATGTTTAGGGATAGGCTTATTGTTAGAGTTAGGGTGAGGGTTAGGCTTAGGTTTAGTGTTAGGGTGAGGGTTAGGGTTAGGGTTAGGATTATGGTAAGGGTTAGGGTTAGCGTGAGAGTTAGGTTTAGGGTGATGTTAAGGGTGACTTTGAGGGTTAGGGTTAGCGTAAGGTAGAGCGTGAGGATTAGGGTGCGGGTGAGGGTGAGTGATAGGGTGACGGTGAGGATTAGGGTTAGGTTTAGGTTGAGGGAAAGAGTTAGGGTTTGGATTAGGGTTAGTGTAAGGGTTAAGCTGAGAGTGAGGGCGAAGGTGAGGTTAAGGGTGAGGCTTTCGGTTTGGTAAGGGTTAGGGTTAGGTTCAGGGTGAGGATTAGGGTGAGGGTGAGGGTTAGGGTTAGGTTGAGCATTACGGTTAGGGATAGGGTTAGGGTGAGGGTTTGGGTGAGAGGTAGGTTTAGGGTTAGGATGAGGGTTAGGCTTAGTGTGACCGTTACGGTAAGGGTTAGGGTTAGTGTGAGGATAAGGTTTAGGGTGATGGTTAGGTTGAGATTGAGGGTTAGGGTTAGCGTTAGGGTTATGGTGAAGGTTTGGGTGGGGTTTAGGGTGAGGGTTAGGGTTCGGGTTAGGGTTGTGTGAGGGTTAGGGTGAGCGTAAGAGTTAGGGTGTGGGTTAGGTTGAGGGTTAGGTATAGGGTTATGGTGAGGGTAAGGGTTAGGGTTAGGGTGAGAGTAAGGGTGAGGTTTATGGTGAGGCTGAGGGTGAGGCTAAGGGTGAGGGTGAGGGTTAAGTTTAGGGTTAGGTTTATGGTGAGGGCTAGGGTGAGGGTGATATTTTTGGTTAGGAAAGGTTTAGGGTTAGGTTTAGGGTGAGAATTAGGGTGAGGGTGAAGTTTAAGGTGAGGGTTTGGTTTAGGGTGAGGTTTAGGGTTAGGGTTAGGGTGAGGATGACAGTTAGGGTGAGGGTGACGGTTAGGCTTAGATTTAGAGTTAGGGTGAGGGTTAGGGTTAGCGTTAGGGTGAGGATTAGGGTGAGGGTTAGGTGGAAGTTTAGGGTTAGGGTTAGGGTTTGGGTTAGGGTGAGGGATAGGGTGAGGGGAAGGGGTAGGGTGAGGGTTAGGGAGAGGGTGAGGGATAGGGTTATGGTGAGGGTAAGGGTTAGGCTGAGGCTTAGGTTGAGAGTGAACATTTGTGTCAGCATCAGTGTTGGGTTTAGGGTGAGCGTTAGGGTTAGACTGAGGGTTAGTTTTAGGGTTAGTGTGAGGGTTAGGGTTAGGGTTAGGGTTAGGGTTAGGGTGAGATTAAGGGTTAGGGTGAGTGTGAGGGTGAGGGTTGGTTAGGGTTAGCCTTAGTGTGAGGATGAGGGTTAGGGTTAGGTTTAGGGTGAATGTGAGGGTTAGTTTTAGGATTAGGGTTAGGGTTAGGGTTAGGCTGAGGTTGAGGGTATGAGTGAGGCTCACGCTAGCCCTCACGGCTAGGGTTAGGGTGAGGGGTAGATTTAGGGTTAGAGTTAGGGTGAGGCTTAGGTTTAGTGTGAGGGTTTGGGTTTGAGTAAGGGTTAGGGTGATGGTAATTGTTAGGGTGAGGGTTAGGGTGAGAGTGAGGCTTAAGTTTAGCCTAAGTGTTACCTTGTGGGTTAGGGTAAGGGTTAGGGTTAGCGTTAGGGTGAGGGTGAGGGTTATGGTTAGGGTTAGGGTGAGTGTTAGGGTTAGGGTGATGTTTAAGGTGAAAGTGAAAATTAGGGAGAGTGAGAGGTTTCGGGTGGGGGTGAGGGTTAGGTTGTGGGTGAGATTGAGGGTTTGGGTTTGGGTGAGGGTTTGGGTTAGGGTGATGTTTAGGTTGAGGGTGAGGTTCAGGGTGAGGGTTAGGCTTCAGGGAATGGGAAGGGATAGGGTGTAGGTGAGGGTTAGGGTGAGGGTGAGGCTTAGGGTGACCATGAGTTTTAGGGTTCGGGGGAGGATTAGGGTTAATGTTAGGGTTCGGGTTAGGGTTAAGGTTAGGGTTAGGGTGAGTATTAGGGTGAGAGGTAGGGTTAGGCTTAGGATGAGGTTTAGGCTTAGTGTGAGGGTTACAGTTAGGTTTATGTTTAGGGTTAGTGTGAGGATAAGAGTTAGGGTGAGACTGAGGTTTAGGGTTAGCCTTACGGTTAGGGTGAATGTTAGGGTGGGGGTTAGGGTGAGGGTTAGGTTTAGGGTTAGGGTTGGGTGAGGGTTAGGGTGAGTGTAAGGGTTAGGGTGACAGTTAGGATGAGGTTGAGGGATAGGGTTATGGTGAGGGTAAGGGTTAGGACGACGGTTAGTGTGAGGTTGATGTTTAGGCTTATCTTTAATATTAGGGAGATGGTGAGGGTTAGGGTGAGGATGAGGGTTAGGCTGAGGGGTAGGATTAGGGTTAGTGTTAGAGGTAGGGTTAGGGTGAGTGTTGGGTTACGGATAGGGTGAGGGTGAGGGTTAGGTAAAGGGTTAGGGTCAGGGTTAGGATGAGGGAGAGGGTTAGGGTTACCATTAGGGTTAGGGTTAGGTTTAGGTTCAGTGTTAGGTTTAGGGTTAGGGTTAGGGTGAGGTTGAGGGTTAGGGTTAGCATTACTGTTAGGTTTAGGCTTATGTTGCAGGTTAGGTTTAGGTTTAGAGTGAGGGTGAGGGTCAGGGTTAGGGTTAGGATTAGGTTTAGGGTTAGGGTGAGGCTGAGGGTGAGGGTGAGGGTGAGGGTGAGCATGAGGGTGAGGGTTAAGTTTAGCGTTAGGTTTAGGGTGCAGGCTAGGGTGAGGGTCAGGGCTAAGGTGAGGTTTAGGGTGAAGGTGAGGTTTTCGGTTAGGAAAGGTTTAGATTTAGGTTTAGGGTGCGGATTAGGGTGAGGGTGAGGTTTAAGTTTAGGGTTAGGGTTAGGGGGAGGGTTAGGGTTAGGGTTAAGTTGAGGGTTAGGGTTAGGGTGATGTTTAGGGTGAGGGTGAGGGTGAGTGAGGATTCGTTTGATGGTGTGGCTAAGGGTGTTGGTGAAGCTTAGGGTGAGAGTGAGGGTTCGGGTGAGGGTGAGAGTTAGGGTGTTGGGGAGGGGTAGGGTTAGGGTGAGGGTTAGGGTGAAGGTGAGGGTTACGGTCAGGTTGAGGGTTAGGATAAGGGTAAGAGTGAGGGTTAGGTTTAAGGTGAGGGGTAGGGTGAGGGGTAGGTTTAGGGTTAGGGAGAGGTTTAGGTTTAGGGTTAGGATTAGGGTGAGTGTTATGTTTAGGGTTAGGGTGAGGGTTATATTTAGGTTTAGGGTGAGGATTAGGTTTAGTGTGAGGGTTAGTGTTAGGGTTATTGTAAGGGTCAGGGTTAGGTTGAGGATTAGGGTGAGAATGAGGGTTAGGGTTAGATTAAGGTTTAGGGTGAGGGTTAAAGTTAGGGTTAGTGTGAGGTTTAGGTTGGGGTGAGGGTTAGAGTTAGGATTAGGGTGAGGGTTAAGGTGAGGGTGAGGTTTTGGGTGAGGGTGAGGGTTAGGGTTAGGGTGAGTGTGAGCATTAGGGTTAGGGTTACTCAGGGCTATGATGAGGGTTTGGGTTAGGGTGAGGTTTAGGGTGAGGGTGAGGTTTAAGGTTAGCGTTAGGGTTAAGGTGAGTGTTAGGGTGAGAGTTAGCGTTAGGGTGAGGGTGAGGGTTAGGGTTAGGGTTAGGGTAATGTTTAGGGTTAGGGTGTGCGTTAGGGATAGGTTTATGGTTAGGGTGAGGGTTAGGTTTACGGTTAGGGTTCAAGTTAAGGTGAGTGTGAGGGTGAGTTTTAGGGTTAGGATTATGGTTCGGGTTAGTGTTAGGCTGAGGGTGAGTGTGAGGGTTGGGTTAGGGTAATGTTTTAGGTTAGGGTTAATTTGAGCGTTAGGTTTAGGGTTAGGATGAGGTTTAGGGTGAGGATTATGGTTAGGGTTAGGGTGTGGGTTAGGTTTAGTGTGAGGGTTATGGTTAGGTTTAGGGTGAGGGTGTGGGTAAAGGTTAGGGTGAGGGTCAGGGTGAGGGTGAGGTTTAGGGTAAAGTTTAGGGTGAGTGTTTGGGTGAGGTTTAGGTTTAGGTTTAGGGTTAAGTTGAGGGTTAAGATGAGGGTAAGGGTTAGGGTGAGGTTTAGGTTGTGGTTGAGTATTAGGGTTAGCATTATTCTTATTGTGAGTGTTAGGGTTACATATAGCATTAGGGTTAAGGTTAGGGTTAGGGTGAGGGTTAGAATTAGGGTTAAGGTGAGGGTGAGGTTTAGGGTTAGCATTAGGTTTACAGTTAGGGTTAGAGTGAGGGTGAGGGTGAGGGTTAGGGTTAGGAATATGTTTAGGGTTAGGGTGAGTCTGAGGTTGAGGATCAGGTTGAGTTTGAGGGTTAGGGTTAGGGTTTGGCTTAGGGTGAGGGTTAGGGTGAGGGCGAGGGTTAGGGTGAGGGTTAGGTTGAGGGTGCGGTTTTCGGTTAGGAAAGGGTTAGGTTTAAGTTTAGGGTGAGGATTAGGCTGAAAGTGAGGTTGAAGGTGAGGGTTAGGGTTAAGGTGATGTTTAGGGTGAGGGTGAGGGTGAGGGTGAGGGAGAGGTTTAGGGTGTCGGTGAGGGTTAGGGTTAGGGTGAGGGTTAAGGTGATGCTGAGGTTTAGTTTGAGGGTTAGGTTTAGTGTGAGGGTTAGGATTAGGGTTAGTGTGAGGAAAAGGGTTAGGGTGAGGATTAGGATGAGAGTAAGAGTTAGGGTTAGGTTTAGCCTTAGGGTTAGGGTGAGGTATAGGGTTAGAGTTCGGGTTAGGGTTAGACTTAGGGTTAGAGTGAGGGTTAGGGTTGTGGTGAGTCTTAGGCTTACAGTTAGGGTGAGGGTGAGGGTGACGGTGAGGGTTCGGGTGAGGTTTAGGGTGTGGGTTAGGGTTAAGTTTATGGTTAGGGTAAGGGTTAGGGTGAGGTTTAGGGTGAGGGTTAGGGTTAGGGTGACATTGAGGGTTAGGGTGACAGTGGAGGTTAGGGTGAGGGTGAGGTTTAGGTTTAGTGTTAGTGTTACAGTGAGGGTGAGAGTCAGGGTTAGGATTAGGCCGAGGGTAAAGTGAGGGTTAGGGTTAGGCTTAGGTTTAGGGTTAGTGTGAGGATTAGGGTTAGTGTTAGGTTTATAGTGAGGGTAAGGGTTAAGGTGAGGGTTAGGCTCATGTGTATATTTAAAGTAAGGGTTAGGGAGAGGTTGAGGGTAAGGGTTAGGGTGAGGGTTATGGTGAGTGTGAGGGTTAGGTTTAGCATTAGGGTTAGGTTTTGGGTTAGGGTGAGGTGTAGGGTTAATGTTAGGGTGAGGATGAGGGTTAGGGTTAGCATTAGGTTTAGGGTTAGGGTGAGGGTGAGGTTTGGGGTTAGGGTTTGGGTGAGTGGGAGGTTGAGGGTTAGGGTTAAGGGTAGAGTGAGGGTTAAGGTTAAGGTGTGGGTTCCGGTTAGGGTGAGGGTGAGGCTAAGGATTAGGGTGAGGTTTAGGGTCTGGGTGAATATTAGGGTTTGAATTAGAGTTAGGGTTAGGGTGAGGGTGAGGGTGAGGGTTAGGGTTAGGGTTAGGGTGAGGGTCAAGGTGAGGGTTAGGGTGAGGGTAAGGTTTAGGGTTAGGGTTAGGGTTAGGCTTAGTGTTAGTGTGAGGGCTAGGGTGAGGGTGAGGGTTAGGGTTTGTGTTAGGGTGAGGTTAAGTGTTAGGGTGAGGGGTAGTGTGAGCGGTAGGGTTAGGGTTAGGGTGAGGGTGAGGGTTAGGGTTATCGTGAGTGTGAGGGTCAGGGTTAGGTTGAGGGTTCATGTTAGGATTAGGATTAGGGTTGGGGGGAGGGTGAGGGTTATGTTTAGGGTTAGGTTGAGGGTTAGGTTTAGGGTGATGTTTAGGGTGAAGGTGAGGGTTAGGGTGACAGTGATGGTTCGGGTGTGGATGAGGGTTAGGGTGAGGGTGAGGGTTAGGGTTAGATTTAGGATGTGGGTTAGGTTTAAGGTGAGGGGTAAAGTCAGGGATAGGGTGAGTTTTGGGGTTAGTGTGAGGTTTAGGGTTAGGTTTAGAGTAAGTGTGAGGATAACGGTTAGGGTGAGGGATAGGGTTATTGTTAGGGTTAGGCAGAGGGTTAAGGTTAGGTTTAGGGTTAGGGTGAGAGTGAGGGTTAGGTTGAGGTGAGGGTTCGGGTTTGGGTGAGGTTTAGGGTGATGGTGAGGGTTAGGGTTAGGGTTAAGTTGAGGGTGAGGATCAGAGTAATGGTTAGTGTTAGGTTTAGGGTGAGAGTGATGTTTTGGTTTAGGATTAGGGTTAGGGTTAGGCTTAGTGTGAGGGTGAGAGTGAGGATGTGGGTGAGGGTTAGGGTTAGGGTGAGGGTTAGGGTTATGGTTATGGTTAGGGTGAGGATTATGGGTATGTTTAGGGTTAGGATGAGCATTATGCTGAGGGTTAGGGTTAGGGTTAGTGTGCAGGTTAGGTTTAGGCTTAAGGTTAGGGTGAGGGCGAGTGTTTAGTTTAGGTAACGTTTAGGGTAAGATTAGGGTGACGTTTAGGATGAGGTTGAGGGTTAAGGTGAGGGTTTCGGTTAGGGTGAGCGTTAGGGTTAGGATTAGGGTGAGGGTTATTGTTAGGGTGATGTTTAGGGTGAGGGTGAGGGTGAAGGTTCGGGTGAAGGGGAGGCTTAGGGTTAGGGTTAGCGTAAGGGTTATGGTTATGGTTAGGGTGATGGTGAGGGTTAGGGTGAGTGTGAGGTTTAGGGTGAGGGTTAGCATGAGAGTTAGGGTGAGGGTTAGAGTGAGGGTGAGCGTTAGGGTGAGAGTGAGGGTTCGGGGGAGGGTGCGGGGGAGGGGGAGGGTTATGGTTAGGGTTCGGTTTAGAGTTAGGGTGAGGGTGTGGGTGAGGGTTAGGTTTAGGATTAGGGTTAGGGTTATGGTAATGCTGAGGGTGAGTGTGAGGGTAAGGGTTAGGGTTAGTGTTACCGGTAGGGTGAGGGTTCAGGTTAGTGTGAGGGTTAGGGTTAGGTTTAGGTCAAGGTGAGTGTAAGGGTTAGGGTGAGGGTTAGGGTGAGGGTGAGGGTTAGGATTAGAGTTAGTGGTAGAATTAGGGTTAGGGTGAGGTTGAGGTTTAGGGTTAGGGCGAGGGTTAGGGTTATTGTTACGGTTAGGGTGCAGGGGAGGGTGAGGGTTAGGGTTAGGGTAGGGTTAGGTTTAGGCTGAGGGTGAGGGTGAGGGTGAGGTTGATGGTTAGTGTTAGGGTTAGGGTGAGGGTGAGGCCTAAGGTGAGGTTGAGGGTTAGTGTGAGATTGAGGATGATGCTTTCATTCAAGTCAGGGTTAGGGTTAGCGTGAGGATTAGGGTAAGGGTGAGGGTGAGGGTTTCGTTTACATCAGGGTTAGGATTAAGCTGAGGTTAGGGTTAGGGTGAGGGTTAGGGTTAGGGTTAGGGTATGGGTTAAGTTTAGGGTGATGTTTAGGGTGAGGGTGAGTGTTAGGGTCAGAGTTAGGATGAAGTTTAGGGTTAGTGTTAGGATTAGGGTTAGGGTGAGGGTGAGGTTTAGGGTTAGAGTTAGGGTTATGGGGAGGGTTAAATTGAGGGTCAGGGTTTATGTTAGTGTTAGGGTTAGGGTTAGCATGAGGGTTAGGCTGAGGATTAGGGTTACGGTTAGTGTGAGGGTTAGGTTTAGGTTAGGGTTAGGGTTACGGTTTGTTTAGGGTGAAGGTTAGTTTTAGGTTTAGGGTTAGGATAAGGTTTAGGCTGAGGGTTAGGTTTAGGATTAGTCTGAGGGTTAGGTTTAGGGTTAGGGTGTGGACTATGGTGAGGGTGAGGGTTAGGGTGAGGGTTAGGGTTAGGGCTGAGGTTAGCGTCAGGGGTAGGCTGAGGGTTAGGATTAGGGTATAGACTAGTGTTAGGCTGAAGTTGAGGGTGAGGTTGAGGGTGAGGGTTACTGTTAGAGTGAGGGTTAGAGTGTGGGTGAGGGGGAGTGGCAGTGTTTGGTTTAGGGTTAGAGTTAGGTTGAGGGTGAGTGTTAAGATTTGGGTTAGCACTAGGTTTAGGCTGAGGGCTAGGGTGAGTTTGAAGGTGAGGTTTAGGGTTAGGGTGAGGGTTAGGGTTAGGGTTAGTTTTAGGGTAAGTGTTAGGGTTAGGGTTAGGGTTAGGATGAGCATTAGACTGAGGGTTAGGGTTAGGGTTTGGTTAGGGTGAAGGTTGCTTTTAGGTTTAGGGTTAGGATAAGGTTTAGGATAAGGTGAGGGTGAGGGGTAGGGTGAGGTTGTGGGTTTGGGTTATGGTTAGGTTTAGGGTTAGGGTAAGGGTGAGGGGAAGGGTTAGAGTGAGCTTTAGGCTGAGGGTGAGTTTTAGGGTTAGGGTTAGGATTAGGGTGAGGGCTAGGGTGAGGGTGAAGGTTAGTGTGAGGGTTTCTTTTAGCCAAGGTTTAGTGTTATGGTGAGGATTAGGGTGAGGGTGAGGTTTAGGGTTAGGGTTAAGGTTATGGTGAGAGTTAGGGCAAGGGTTAGGGTGAGGGTTAGGGTTTGGGTGATGTTTAGTGTGAGGGTGAGGATGAGGGTTCGAGTGAGGGTAAGGGTTCGAGTGAGGGTGAGAGTTAGGGTGTGGATGAGGATTAGTGTTAGGTTGAGTGTTAGGGTTAGGTTTAGGATTAGTGTTAGGGTGAGGGTTAGGGCTAGGGATAGGGTTAGGTTGACGGTTAAGATTAGGGTTAGACTTAGTATGAGGGTTAGGGTGAAGGGTAGGGTTAGGGTGAGGGTGAGGGTTAGGGTGAGGGTGAAGATTAGGGTGAGGGTGTTGGTGAGGTTTAGGGTTAGGTGTAGGGTTAGGGTGAATTTGAGGGTGAGGCTTAGGTTTAGGATTAGGATTATGGTTAGTGTTAGGAAGAGAGTTTGGGTATTGGTGAGGGTTCGGGTGAGGGTCTGGGTTAAGGTGTGGGTGAGGGTTAGTTTTAGGGAGAGCATTAATGTTAGAGTTAGGTTTATTGTGAGGATAAGGGTTAGGGTGAGGTTTAGTGTGAGAGTTAGGGTTAGGGTTAGGGTGATGGTGAGGGTGAGGTATAATGTTTGGGTTAGGGTTAGGGTGAGGGTTAGGGATAGGTTTAGGGTTAGGGTGAGGGTGAGGGTGAGGGTTAGGGTTAGGTTTAGTGTTAGAGTTAGGGTGAGGGTGAGGGTTAGTATTAGGGTTAGTATTAGAGTTAACCTGAGCATGAGGGTAAGGTTTAGGTTTAGGGTGAGTGTTAGGGTTAGGGGTACGGTGAAGGTGAGGGTTAGGATTAGGGTAAGGGTTAGGATGAGCGTTAGGCTGAGGTTTAGGGTTTGAGTTAATGTGAGGTTTAGGGTTAGGGTTAGGGTGAGTGTTAGGGTTAGGTTTAGGTTTCGGATAAGGGTTAGGTTGAGGGTTAGGTTTAGGGTTAGTGTGAGGGTTTGGTTTAGGTTTAGGGTTAGGGTTAGGGTCACGGTAAAGGTTAGGGTGAGGGTTAGGGTGATGGTGAAGGTAAAGATTACGGTGAGGCTTAGGGTCAGGGTGAGTTTCAGGGTGAGTGTGAGGGGGAGTGTGAGGGTTTGGTTTAGGGTTAGAGTTAGGGTGAGTGTGAGGGTTAGGATAAGGGTTAGCACTAGGTTTAGGGTGAGGGTGAGGTTGAGGTTGAGGGTGAGGTTTTGGGTTAATGTGAGGGTTAGGGTTAGGATTAGGTTTAGGTTGAGGGTTAGGGTTAGGATTAGGATGAGCATTAGGCTGAGGGTTAGGGTTATGGTTAGTGTGAGGGTTAGGGTTAGGGTGAGGTTTAGGGTTTGGTTAGGGTGAAGATTTGTTTTAGGTTTAGGGTTAGGATAAGGTTTATTCTGAGGGTTATGGTTAGGGTTAGTGTGAGGGTTAGGTTTAGCGTTAGGGTTAGGGTGTGGGCTAGGGTGGGGGTGAGTGTTAGGGTGAGGGTAAGGGTGACGGTTTAGTTTAGGTAAGGGTTAAGGTAAGGTTAGGTTGAGGATTAGGGTGAGGATGAGGGTTAAGGTGAGGGTTAGGGTTAGGGTGAGGGTCAGGGTTACTGTGAGGTTTAGGGTTACGCTTAGGGTGAGGGTGAGGGTAAGGGTTAGGGTGAGGGTTATGGTGAGGTTGACGGTTAGTATTAGAGTTAGGGTTAGGATTAGGGTGAGGGTGAGGGTGAGAGTTAGTGTTAGGGTGAGGTTTAGTGTTGGGGTGAGGGTTAGGGTTGGGGTGAGGGTGAGGGTGAGGTTTAGGGTTAGGGTTAGGATTAGGTTTAGGCTGAGGTTGAGGGTGAGGTTGAGGGTTATAGTTAGGGTTAGGGTGAGGGTGATGGCTCGGGTGAAGGTGAGAGTTAGGGTGAATGTGAGGATAAAGTTTAGTGTGAGGGTTTGGGCGAGGCTGAGGTTTAGGTTTAGGGTGAGTGGTATTGAGAGGGTTAGGGTAAGGGTAAGGGTTAGGGTGATGGTAAGATTGAGTTTGAGGGATAGGATTATGTTGTGGGTAAGTGTTAGGGTGAGGGTTTGGGTTAGAGTGGGGGTTAGGGTTAGGGTTAGGTTGAGGGTTAGGGTTAAGGTGATGTTTAATGTGAGAGTATGGTTTGGGGTTAGGGTGAGTGCTCGGGTCAGCATGAGGTTTAGGATGAGAGTGAGCGTTATGTTTACAGTTAGGGTTAGGGACAGGGGTAGGGTGAGCATTAGGGTTAGGATTAGGGTTACGATTAGGGTTAGAGTGAGGATGAGTGTGAGAGTTAGTGTGTGGGTAAGTGTTATGGTTAGGGTTAGTGTTAGGGCTAGGGTGAGGGTGAGTGTTAGTGTGTGGGTGAGGGTTTTGTTTAAGTTAGGGTTAGGGATAGGGTGAGGATTAGGTTGAGGGTGAGGGTTAAGCTGAGGTTAGGTTTAGGGTGAGGGTTAGGGTTAGGGTGATATTTAGGGTGAGGGTGAGTGTTCCGTGAGGTTGAGGGTGAGGGTTAGTGTTAGAGTTAGGTTTAGGTTGAGGGTGATTGTGAGGCTTAGGATTAGGAATAGGGTTAGGGTTTGTGTGAGGGTCAGTGTGGGGGTGAAGCTTAAGGTTAGGGTTAGGGTTATGGTTAGTGTGAAGGTTATGGTTAGTGTGAGGGTTATGATTAGGGTTAGGTTTAGGGTTACAGTAAGGGTAAGGGTTAGGGTGAAGGTGAGTGTTAGGGTTCGGGTTAGGGTTAGGGTGAGGGCTAGGGTGAGGGTAAGGGTGTGAGGGTTTCTTTTAGGTCATAGTTAGGTTTATGGTGAGGATTAGCTTGAGGGTGAGGGTTAGATTTAGGGTAAGGGTTAGGGTTAGGGTTAGGGTGAGAGTTAAGGTTTGGCTGATGTTTAGGGTGAGGGTGAAGGTTAGGGTGTGTTTGAGGATTAGGGTTAGAGTTAGGTTTAGGGTTATGTTGAGGGTACGGTATAGGATGAGGTTTATTGTGAGGGTTAGTGTTAGTGTTTGGTTTAGGATGAGGTTTAGGGTGAGGTTTAGGCTGAGAGGTAGGGTTAAGGATAGAGTGACTGTTAGGTTTAGTGTGAGGATTAGGGTTAGGGTGAGGTTTAGGTTTAGTGTAAGGTTTAGGATTAGGGTTAGGGTAAGGATGAGTGTTAGGGTTAGGTTGAGGGTGAGGGTGAGGTTGAGGGCTAGGGTTAGAGTTAGTGTGAGGTTTAGTGTTAGGGTGAGCGTTAGGTTTTGCGTGAGGGTTAGGGTTAAAGAAAGGGTTAGGGTGAGGGTTAGAGTTAGGATTAGGGTTAGGGTGAGGGTCAGGGTGAGGGTTAGGTTTAGGGTGAGGGTTAGGTTTAGGGTGAGGGTTAGAGTTAGGGTGAGCGTTAGGGTGATGGTGAGGGTTACGGTGAGGGTGAGGGTTAGGTTTAGAGTTAGGTTTAAGATGATGTTTGGGGTGAGGTTGAGGGTTAGTGTGAGGGTGAGGGTGAGGGTGAGGGTTAGGGTTAGGATTAGGGTTAGGGTGAGTTTTAGGGTTCGGGTTAGGGTTAGAGTTATTGTTAGGGTTAGGGTTAGGATGAGGGTGAGGGTAATTGTTAGGTTTAGGGTTAGGGTTCGGGTGAGGGTGATGTTGAGGGTTAGTGTTAGGATTAGGGTTATGGTTAAGGTAAGGCTGAGGGGGAAGGGGAGTTTGAGGGTGAGGGTTAGGTTAAGGTTAGGTTTAAGTTGAGGGCTTGAGTGAGGGTGAGGGTTAGGCTGAGGGTGAGGGTGAGGTTTTATGTTACATAAAGTTTAGGGTTAGGGTCAGGATTAGGGTGAGGATTAAGTTGAAGTTAGGTTCAGGGTTTGGGTTCGGGTTAGCGTTAAGGTGAGGGTTAGGGTTAGGGTGATGTTTAGGCTGAGGGTGAGGGTTAGGGTGAGCGTGAGGGCTAGGATTAGGGTTAGGGTTAAGCTTAGTGTGAGGATCAGGGTGAGGTTGAACGTTAGGCTCAGGGTTAGGGTTGGGGTTAGAGTGAGGGTTACGGTTATTATGAGTGTTATGGTTAGGGTTAGGGTGAGGGTAAGGGTTAGGGTGAGGGTAAGGGCTAGGGTGAGGGTTAGGGTGAGTGTGACGGTTTGGATTAGTGTTTGTGTTAGGGTTAGGGTGAGGGTTAGTGTTTGGGTGATGTTTTGAGTGAGGGTGAGGGTTAGGGTGAGGATGAGGGTTTGGGTGAGCGTGAGGGTTCGGTTGACTGTGAGGGTTAGTGTGTGGGTGAGGAATAGGCTTAGGGTGAGGGTAAGCGTTAGGGGTAGGGTTAGGGTTAGGTTTAGGGTTAGGGTAAGAGTTAGGGTGAGGGTAAAGGTAATGGTGAGAGTCAGGGGAAGGGAGAGGTTTAGGGTTAGGGTGAGGGTGAGGGTAAGGGTATGGGTAAGTGTTAGGGTAAGGTTTAGGGTGAGGGTGAGTGTTAGCATCAAGGTTAGGTTTAGGGTTTGGGTTAGGGAGAGGGTTAGGTTTTGGGTAATTGTTAGGGTGAGGTTTAGGTTGAGGGTGAGGGTTATGGTTAGGGTGAGGGTAAGTGTTAGGGTGAGGGTTAGGGTGAGTCTTAGGGTTAGGGTTAGCATTAGGGTGAGGGTGAGGGTTAGTGTTAGGGTTAGGATTAGAGTTAGGGTGAGGGTAAGGCTTAGGGTGAGAGTTAGGGTGAGGTTGAGGGTTAGGGTTAGGGTGAGGGTGAGGGTAAGAGTTAGGGTGAGAACTATGGTTAGGGTTAGCATTAGGGTGAGTGATAGGGTTAGGGTGAGGGTGTGGGAAAGTGTTAGGGTGAGGGTTAGGGCGAGGTTGAGGGTTAGGGTTAGGGTGAGGATAAGGGTTAGGATGAGGGTAAGGGTTAGGTTGAGGGTTAGGTTCAGGGTGAGGGTTAGGTTTAGCATTAGGGTTTGGGTGAGGTTGAGGTTTAGGGTGAGGGTTAGGGTTAAGTTTAGGGATAGGGTGAGGATTAGGGTTAGGGTGTGGTTTAGTTTTAGTGTGAGGTTTAGGTTTAGGGTTAGGCTTAGGATGAGTGTTAGGGTTAGGTTGAGGGTGAGGGTTAGGTTGAGGGCTAGGGTTAGTGTTAGTTTGAGGCTTAGTGTTAGGGTGAGCGTTAGGTTTAATGTTAGAGTTAGGGTTAAAGTAAGGGTTAGGGTGAGGGTTAGCGTTTGGGTTAGTTTTAGGGTGAGGGTCAGGGTGAGGGTTAGGTTTAGGTTGAGGGTTAGGTTTAGGGTGAGGGTTAGGGTTAGGGTGAGCGTTAGGGTGATGTTGAGGGTTAGGGTGAGTGTTAGGGTTAGGGTTAGGGTGAGAGTTAGGGTGAGGTGTCGGGATATGGTTAGGTTGAGGGTTTGGGTTAGTGTGAAGGTTAGGGTTAGGATTAGTGTGAGGATAATGTTAAGGGTGAGGTTTAGGTTTAGGGTGAGAGTTAGAGTGAACGCTCGGGTTAGGTTCAGTGTGAGGGTTAGGGTTAAGGTGATGTTTAGGGTGAGGTTGAGGGTTAGTGTGAGGGTGAGGGTGAGGTTGAGGTTTAGGGTTAGGATTAGGGTTAGGGTGAGTTTTAGGGTTAGGATTAGGTTTAGAGTTATTGTTAGGGTTAGGGTTTGGGTTAGGTTGAGGGTGAGGGTTATTGTTAGGGTTAGGGTTAGGGTGAGGGTGGGGTTGAGGGTTAGTGTTAGGATTAGGGTTATTGTTAGGGTAAGGCTGAGGGGGAAGGGGAATTTGAATGTGAGTGTTAGGGTTAAGGTTAGGGTTAGGGCTTGGGTGAGGGTTAGGGTTAGGCTGAGATTGAGGGTGAGGGTTTCGGTTAGTTAAAGGTTAGGGTTATGGTGAGGATTAGGGCGAGGGTGAGGATTAAGCTGAGGTTAGGTTCAGGGTGAGGGTTCGGGTTAGGGTTAGGGGGAGGTTTAGGGTTAGGATGATGTTTAGGGTGAAGGTGAAGGTTAGAGTGAGGGTGAGGCTTAGGGTTAGGAATAGGAATAGGATTAGGGTTAGGGTTCAGCTGAGGGTGAGGATCAGGGTGTGGGTGAAGGTCAGGGTCAGGGTTACGTTTAGGGCTAGAGTGAGGGTTACGGTTATTTTGAGGGTTATGGTTAGGGTTAGGGTGAGGTTAAGGGTTAGGGTGAGGGTAAGGGTTAGGGTGAGTGTTAGGGTGAGTGTGAGGGTTTGGAATAGGGTTTGGGTTAGGGTTAGGGTGAGGGTTATGTTTTGGGTGATGTTTAGAGTGAGGGTGATGGTTAGGGTGAGGATGAGGGTTCGGTTGAGGGTGAGGGTTCGGTTGAGGGTGAGGGTTAGGGTGTGGGTGAAGATTAGGGTTAGGGTTAGAGTTTGGGTTAGAGATAGGGTGAATTTGAGAGTGAAGGTTAGGTTTAGGATTAGGGTGAGGGTTAGGGTTAGGTTGAGGTTTAGGTATATTGTTAGGGTTAAGGTTAGGGTGAGGGTGGGTGTTAGGGTTAGGTTTAGGGTTAGAGTTAGGGTGAGTGTGAGGGTGAGGGTTATGATTAGGTTAGGATTAGGGTTAGGCTGAAGGTGAAGGAGAGGGTGAGGGTGAGGTTTAGGTTTAGGGTGAGGTTTAGGTTTACGGTTAGGGTTAGGGTGAGAGTTAGGATTAGTGTTAGGCTTAGGATGAGGGTTAGGCTGAGGGTTAGGGTTAGGATTAGGGTGAGGTTTAGGGCTAGGTTTAGGTTTAGGATAAGGGTTAGGCTGAGGGTTAGGGTTAGGGTTAGTTTGAGGGATAGGCTTAGGGTTAGGGTGAGGGTAAAGGTTAGGGTGAGAGTTAGAGTGAGGGTGAGGTTTAGGGTTAGGGTGAGGGTTAGGGTAAAATTTAGGTTTAGGGATAGGGTTAGGGTGAGGGTAATGGTGTGAGTAAGTGTTAGGGTGAGGTTTAGGGTGAGGATGAGGGTTAGCGTCAAGGTAAGGTTTATGGTGATAGTTTGGGTTTGGGTAAGTGTTAGGGTGAGGTTTAGGGTGAGGGTGAGGGTTAGGGTTAGGGTGAGGGTAAGTGTTAGGGTGAGGGTTAGTGTGAGTCTGAGGGTTAGGGTTAGCATTAAGGTGAGGGTGAGGGTTAGGGTTAGGATTAGAGTTAGTGTGAGAGTAAAGCTTAGTGTGAGGGTTAGGGTGAGGTTGAGGGTTAGTGTTAGGGTGAGTGGGAGGGTAAGTGTTAGGGTGAGGACTAATTTTAGGGTTAAGATTAGGGTGAGTGTTAGGTTTATTGTGAGGGTGAGGGTGAGGGTTAGGTTCAGTATTAGGTTTAGGGTTAGTGTGAGGGTTTGTGATAAGGTTAGGGTTAGGGTGAGGGTCATAGTTAGGGTTAATTTGAGGGTTAGTCTGAGAGGTAGGGTTAGGGTTAGGGTGAGAGTTAGGCTTAGTGTGAGGGTTAGGTTTAGGTTTAGGATTAGGGTGAGGGTGAGTTTGAGGGTGAGGGTTTGGGTTAGGGTGAGGGTTAGTGTTGGGGGAGGGCTAGGTTGAGGGTAAGGGTTTGGCTGATGGTGAGGATTTCGTTTAGGTAATGTTTAGGGTTAGGGTTAGGGTGAGGATTAGGATGAGGTTGTGGGTTAGGTTTAGGGTAAGGTTGAGGGTCAGTGTTAGTGTTAGGATGAGGGTTACCGTTAGCCTTAGGGTGAGTGTGAGGGTTCGGGTGAGGGTGAGGGTGAGGCTTAGGGTGTGGGTTAAGGTTCGGTTTAGGGTGAGGGTTAGGGTGACGGTGAGTGTTAGGGTGAGGGTGAGGTTGAGGATGAGGGTTAGGGTTTGGTTTGGGGATAGGATTAGGGTTAGGTTTAGGGTAAGGGTTAGGGTCAGGTTGAGTGTTAGGTTTAGGGTTAGGGTTTGGTTTAGGTTTAGGGTGAGGGTTAGGGTTAGGATTAGGGTGACCGTGAGGGTTAGGTTGAGGGGTAGGTTTAGGGATAGGGTAAGGGTTAGGGTTAGGGTGAGGGTTAGGTTTAGGGTTAGGGTTAAGATAAGGGTGAGGGTGAGGATTAGGGTTAGGGCTAGGGTTAGGCTTAGGTTTAGGGTAAGGGTTAGGTTTATGGTGAGGGTTAGTTTCAGGTTTAGGGTTAGGGTGAGGTTTATGCTGAGGGATAGGGTTAGAGTTAGTGTGAGGATAAGGGTAGGGTGAGGATTAGGGTGAGGGTGAGTGTTAGGTTTAGCATAAGGTTTAGGGTGAGGGTTAGGGTTAGGGTTAGGGTTAGGGTAAGGGTTAGGGTTAGGCTTATTGTTACGGTTAGTGTTAGTGTTAGGGTTAGGGTTAGGCTTATGGTTACGGTTAGTGTTAGGGTTAGGGTGAGGGTTAGATTAGGGTTAGGTTTAGGGTGAGGGTTAGGCTGAGGGGTAGATTTAGGGATAGAGTGACTGTAAGGTTTAGTGTGAGGATTAGGTTTAGGGTGAGGTTTAGATTGAGGGTGAGGGTGAGGGTGAGGGCTATTTGTAGGGTTAGTTTGAGCGTTAGTGTTAGGGTGAGCGTTAGGTTTAAGGTGAGTGTTAGGGTTAAAGTAAGGGTTAGGGTGCGGGTTAGCGTTAGGGTTAGGGTTAGGGTGAGGGTCAGAGTGAGGGTTATGTTTAGGTTGAGGGTTAGGTTTAGGATGAGGGTTAGGGTTAGGGTGAGGGTTATGTTTAGGTTGAGGGTTAGGTTTAGGGTGAGGGTTAGGGTTAGGGTGAGGGTTAGGGTGAGCGTTAGGATGATGGTGAGGTTTAGGTTTAGGGTGAGAGTTAGTATTAGGGTTAGGATTAGGATGAGGGTTAGGCTGAGGCTTAGGGTTAGTGTTTGGGTGAGGTTTAGGGTTAGGATAAGGGTTGAGCTGAGGATTAGGGTTCGGGTTAATGTGAGCGTTAAGTTTAGAGTTAGGGTAAGAGTTAGGGTGAGGGTAAATGTTAGGGTGAAAGTTAGGGTGAAGGTGAGGTTTAGGGATAGGGTGAGGGTTAGGGTCAAGTTTAGGTTTAGGGTCAGGGTTACCGTGAGTGTAAGGGTGTTGGTAAGTGTTAGGGTGAAGTTTAAAATGAGGGTGAGGGTTAGCGTCAAGGTTGGGTTTAGGGTTAGGGTTAGGGTGAGGGTTAGGGTTTGGGAAAGTGTTAGGGTGAGGTTTAGGTGAGGGTGAGGGTTAGGGTTAGGGTGAGGGTAAGTGTTCGTGTGAGGGCTAGGGTGAGTCTGAGGGTTATGGTTAGCATTAGGGTGAGGGTGAGGGTGAGAGTTAGGGTTAGGATTAGAGTTAGGGTGAGGGTATAGCTTAGGGTGAGGGTTAGGGTGAGGTTGAGGGTGAGTGTAAGTGTTAGGGTGAGGACTACGCATAGGGTTTGGGTTAGGGTAAGTGTCAGGGTTATGGTGAGGGTGAGGGTTAGGTTCAGTATTAGGGTTAGGGTTAGTGTGAGTGTTAGTGATAGGGTTAGGGTTAGGGTGAGGGTTAGTCTGAGAGGTAGGTTTAGGGTTAGCAATAGGGTTAGGGTTAGGTTTAGGGTGAGGGTGAGGGTGAGTGTGAGGGTGAGGGTGAGGGTTAAGGTGAGGGTTAGTGTTGGGGGGGCTAGGTAGAGGGTTAGGGTTTGGGTGATGGTGAGCTTTTCGGTTAGGTAAGGTTTAGGGTTAGGGTTAGGGTGAGGCTTTGGGTTAGGGTTAGTGTGAGGGTGAGGGTGAGGGTTAGTGTTAGGATGAGGGTTAGGTTCAGGTTTAGAGTGAGGGTGAGGGTGAGGGTGAGGGTGAGGGTTAGGGTGTGGGTTAAAGTTCGGTTTAGGTTGAGGGTTAAGGTGACAGTGATGGTTAGGGTGAGGGTGAGGTTTAGGATAAGGGTTACGGTGAGGGTTAGGGTTAGGTTGAGGGTTAGGGAGAGGAGTAGGGTTAAGGTTAGTGAGAGGGTTAGGGTTTGTGTGAGGGTTAGGGTTAGGTTTAGAGTTAGGTTTAGTATTAGGATAAAGGTTAGGGTGAGGGTTAGGGTGAGGGTTAGGCTTAGTGTGAGGGTTAGGGTTAGGGTTAGGGTTAGGGTTAGGTTTAGGGTAAGTGTTAGAGTTAGGGTGAGGGTTAGGTTTAGGGTTAGCGTTAGGGTTAAGGTTAGGGTTGGGTTTAGGGTGAGTGTCAGTGTTAGGGTTTGGGTGAGTGTGAGGTTTAGGGTGAGGGGTAGGGTTAGGGTTAGAGTAAGGGACAGGTTTAGGGTGAGGGTTATGTTTAGGGTTAGGTTTAGGGTGAGGGTGAGGGTTAGGGTTAGGGTTATGGTTAGGGTGAGGGTTAAGGTTAGATTCAGGCTTAGAGTAAGGGTTACGGTTAGAGTGAGGGTTATGTTTTTGGTTAGGGTTAGAGTGAGGGTGAGGTCGAGGTTTAGGGTTAAGGTTAGTTTGAGGATAAGGATGACGGTGAGGTTTAGGGTGAGGTTGAGGGTTAGGGTTAGCATTAGGGTTAGGGTGATTTTTAGGGTGATGGTGAGGGTTAGGGTGAGGGTGAGGTTGAGCATGAGGGTTAGGGTGAGGGAGAGGGTGAGTGTGAGGGTGACGGTTAGGGTTAGGTTTAGGGTGAGGATAATGGTTAGGGTTAGGATTAGGGTTCGTGTAAGGGTTAGGATGAGGGTGAGGGTGAGGGTTAGGGTGAGGGCTATGGTGAGAATGAGGGTTAGGGAGAGGGTGAGGGTGAGGTTGAGTGTTTCGGTTAGGTAAGATTTAGGGTTAGGGTTAGTGTGAGGATTAGGGTGAGGGTGAGGTTTAGGCTGAGGGTTAGGTTTTGGGTGAGGGTTAGGGTGAGGCTGAGGTTTAGGGTGAGGGTTAGGGTTACAGTGAGGGTTAGGGTTAGGGTTAGGTTGAGGATGAGGTTTAGGTATAGGTTAAGGGTTCGGGTTATGGTGAGGGTTAGGGTTAGGGCAAGTGTTAGGGTGAGGATGAGGGTTAAGTTTAGGGTTAGGGTGAGGTTTAGGGTTAGGCTTAGGGTTTGTGTAAGAGTTAGAGTTAGGGTAAAGGTTAGGGTTAGGGTTAGAATTAGGGTTAGGGTGAGGGTTCGGGTGAGGGTTAGTGTTAAGGTTCAGGTTGGGGTTAGGTTGAGGGTAAGTGTTAGGGTGAGGGTTAATGTAAGGGTGAGAGTTTGGTTTAGGGTTAGGGTTAGGGTAGGGGTTAGGTTAGCGTGAGGGTTAGGTTTAGAGTGATGTTTAGGGTGACGGTGAGGGTTAGGGTGAGGGTGAGGGTGAGTGGGAGGGTGACGGTGAGGATTAGGGTTAGGGTTAAGTTTAGGGTGAGGGTAAGAGTTAGGGTTAGGATTAGGGTTAGGGTAAGGTTTAGGCTGAGGTTGAGGGAGAGAATGAGGTTGTGAGTGAGCGTTTCGGTTAGGTAAGGGTTAGGGTTAAGTTTAGGGTGAGGATTATGGTGGGGGGCAGGGTTAGGTTGTGGGTGAGGTTGAGTTTTAGGTTGAGGGTAAGTGTGAGGGTGATGTTTAGGGTGAGGGTGAGTTTTAGGGTGACAGTTAGGGTTCAGGGAAGGGGAAGGGTTAGGGTGTAGGTGAGGGTTCGGGTTCAGGGGCGAATTAGGGTTAGGGTTAGGGTTCAGGTTAGGGTTAAGGTTAGGGTTAGGGTGAGTGTTAGGGTGAGAGGTAGGGTTAGGGTTAGGATGAGGGTTAGTCTTAGTGTGAGGGTTACGCTTAGGGTTATTGTTAGGGTTAGTGTGAGGATAAGAGTTAGGGTGAGGGTTAGGGTGAGACTGAGGGTTAGGGTTAATATTAGGGTTAGGGTGAAGGTTAGGGTGGGGGTTAGGGTGAGGGTTAGTGTTAGGGTTAGGTTTGAGTGAGGGTTAGGGTGAGTGTAAGGGTTAGGGTGAGGGTTAGGTTGAGGTTGAGGGATAGGGTTATGGTGAGGGTAAGGTTTAGGGCGACGGTTAGGATGAGGTTGATATTTAGGGTTAGCATTAATGTTAGGGAGAGGGTGAGGGTTAGAGTGAGGGTAAGGGTTAGGCTGAGTGGTAGGATTAGGTTTAGGATTAGAGTTAGGGTTAGGGTGAGTGTTAGTGTTATAGATAGGGTGAGGGTGAGGGTTAGGATAAGGGTTAGGTTCAGGATTAGAGTTAGGGTGAGGGTTAGGGTTAACATTAGGGTTAGGGTTAGGTTTAGTTTCAGGGTTAGGGTTAGGTTTAGGGTGAGGTTGAGGGTTAGGGTTAGCATTAGGGTTAGGGTTATGCTTAGGATGAGGTTTAGAGTGAGGGTGAGGGTCAGGTTTACCGTTAGGATTAGGTTTAGCGTTAGGGTTAGGGTTTGGTTTAGGGTTAGGGTGAGGGTGAGGTATAGAGTGCGTGTTAGTGTTAGGGTGAGGGTTAGGTATATGGTTAGGGTGAAGTTGAGGGTTAGGTTTAGAGTTAGGGTGAGGGTGAGTGTTAGGATTAGGGTTAGGGTTAAGGTTAGGGATAGGGTGAGGATTAGGGTTAGGGTTAGGTTTAGGGTGAGTGTTAGGCTGAGGGGTAGGGTTAGGGATAGAGTGACAGTTAGGTTTAGTGTGAGGATTAGGGTTAGGGTGAAGTTTAAGTTTAGTGTGAGGTTTAGGTTTAGGTTTAGGGTTAGGATGGGTGTTAGGGTTAGGTTGAGGGTGAGGGTGAGGGTGAGGGCTAGGGTTAGGGTTAGTGTGAGGGTTATTGTTAGGGTGAGCATTAGGTTTAGGGTGAGGGTTAGGGTTAAAGTAAGGGTTAGGGTGAGGGTTATCGTTAGGGTTAGGGTCGAGGGTCAGGGTAAGGGTTATGTTTAGGTTGAGGGTTAGGTTTAGGGTGAGGGTTAGGGTTAGGGTAAGCGTTAGGGTGATGGTGAGGGTTAGGGTGAGGGTGAAGTTTAGGTTTAGAGTTAGGGTTAGGGTGAGTGTTATGGTTAGGGTTAGGGTTAGGGTGAGAGTTAGGGTGAGGTGTCGGGATACGGTTAGCTTGAGGGTTAGGGTTAGTGTGAAGGTTAGGGTTAGGGTGTGGTTTAGTGTGAGGATAATGTTTAGGCTGAGGGTTAGTTTGTGGCTGAGAGTTAGGGTGAGCGTTAGGGTTAGGTTCATTGTGAAGGTTAGGGATAAGGTGATATTTAGGGTGAGGTTGAGGGTTAGTGTGAAGGTGAGGGTGAGGTTGAGATTTAGGGTTAGGATAAGGGTTAGGATGAGTTTTAGGGTTAGGTTTAGGGTTAGAGTTATTGTTAGGGTTAGGGTTAGGGTTAGGATGAGGGTGAGGGTTATAGTTAGGTTTAGTGTTAGGGTTAGGGTGAGGTTGGGGTTGAGCGTTAGTGTTACGATTAGGGTTATGTTTAGGGTAAGGCTGAGGGTGTAGGGGAGTTTGAGGGTGAGGGTTAGGGTTAAGGTTAGGGTTAGGGTGAGTTATTCGGTGAGGGTGAGGGTTAGGCTAAGGGTGAGGTTGATGGTTTCGGTTAAGTAAAGGTTAGGGTTAGGTTGAGGATTATGCTGATTTTAGATTCAGGGTGAAGCTTCGGGTTAGGGTTAGGGTGAGTGTTAGGATTAGGGTGATGTTTAGGGTGAGGGTTAGGGTTAGGGTGAGGGTGAGGGTGAGGTTTAGGGTTAGGGTTAGGTTTAGGGTTTAGGGTGAGGGATAGGTTTAGGGTTAGGGTTAAGCTGAGTTTGAGGATCAGGGTGTGGATGAAGGTTAGGGTGAGGGTTAGGGTTAGGGTTAGAGTGAGGGTTACGGTTATTGTGAGGGTTATGGTTAGGGTTAGGGTGAGGATAAGGGTTAGGGTGAGGGTAAGGGTGAGGATGAGGGTTAGGTTTAGAGTTAGGGTGAGGGTGAATGTTTGGATTAGGATTAGGGTTAAGGTTAGGGATAGGGTGAGGATTAGGGTTAGGGTTAGGTTTAGGGTGAGGGTTAGGCTGAGGGTTAGGTTTAGGGATAGAGTGACTGTTAGGTTTAGTGTGAGGATTAGGGTTAGGCTGAAGTTTAAGTTTAGTGTGAGGTTTAGGTTTAGGGTTAGGGTTAGGATGAGTGTTAGGGTTAGGTTGAGGTTGAGGATGAGGGTGAGGGCTAGGGTTAGGGTTAGTGTGAGGGTTATTGTTAGGGTGAGCATTAGGTTTAGGGTGAGGGTTAGGGTTAAAGTAAGGGTTAGGGTGAGGGTTAGCGTTAGGGTTAGGGTTAGGGCGAGGGTCAGGGTGAGGGTTATGTTTAGGTTGAGGGTTAGGTTTAGGGTGAGGGTTAGGGTTAGGGTAAGCGTCAGGGTGATGGTGAGGGTTAGGGTGAGGGTGAGGGTTAGGTTTAGAGTTAGGGTTAGTGTGAGTGTTAGGGTTAGGGTTAGGGTTAGGGTGAGAGTTAGGGTGAGGTGTCGGGATACGGTTAGCTTGAGGGTTAGGGTTAGTGTGAAGGTTAGGGTTAGGGTTTGGTTTAGTGTGAGGATAATGTTTAGGCTGAGGGTTAGTTTGTGGGTGAGAGTTAGGGTGAGCGTTAGGGTTAGTTTCATTGTGAAGGTTAGGGTTAAGGTGATATTTAGGGTGAGGTTGAGGGTTAGTGTGAGGGTGAGGATGAGGTTGAGATTTAGGGTTAGGATTAGGGTTAGGATGAGTTTTAGGGTTAGGGTTAGGGTTAGAGTTATTGTTAGGGTTAGGGTTAGGGTTAGGATGAGGGTGAGGGTTATAGTTAGGGTTAGGGTGATGTTGGGCTTGAGCGTTAGTGTTACGATTAGGGTTATGGTTTGGGTAAGGCTGAGGGTGTAGGGGAGTTTCAGGGTGAGGGTTAGGGTTAAGGTTAGGGTTAGGGTGAGATCTTCGGTGAGGGTGAGGGTTAGGCGATGGGTGAGGGTGAGGGTTTCGATTAGGTAAAGGTTAGGGTTAGGTTGAAGATTATGCTGAGTTTAGGTTCAGGGTGAAGCTTCGAGTTAGGGTTAGGGTGAGTGTTAGGATTAGGGTGATGTTTAGGGTGAGGGTTAGGGTTAGGTTGAGGGTGAGGGTGAGGTTTAGGGTTAGTGTTAGGTTTAGGGTTTAGGGTGAGGGTTAGGTTTAGGGTTAGGGTTAAGCTGAGTGTGAGGATCAGGGTGTGAATGAAGGTTAGGGTGAGGGTTAGGGTTAGGGTTAGAGTGAGGGTTACGGTTATTATGAGTGTTATGGTTAGGTTTAGGGTGAGGGTAAGGGTTAGGCTGAGGGTTAGGGTGAGGGTGAGGGTTTGGATTAGGGTTTGGGTTAGGGTTAGGTTGAGGGTTAGTGTTTGGGTGACATTTAGAGTGAGTGTGAGGGTTAGGGTGAGGATGAGTGTTTGGGTGAGGGTGAGGGTTCGGTTGAGGGTGAGGGTTAGCTTGTGGATGAGGATTAGGTTAGGGTGAGGGTTAGCGTTAGGGGTAGGGTTAGGGTTAGGTTGAGGGTTAGGGTTAGGATGAGGGTTAGGGAGAGGGGAGGGCTTAGGGTAAGGGTGAGGGTGAGTGTTAGGGTTAGGTTTAGGGTTAGAGTTGGGATTAGGGTTAGGCTGACGGTGATGGGGAGGGTGAGGGTGAGGGTTAGGGTTAGGGTGAGGTTTAGGTTTACGGTTAGGTTTAGGATGAGGGTTAGGATTAGGGTTAGGGTTAGGATGAGGGTTAGGCTGAGGGTTAGGGTTAGTTTTAAGGTGAGGTTTAGGGCTAGGTTTAGTGTTAGGATAAGTGTTAGGCTGAGGGTTAGGGTTAGGGTTAGTGTGAGGGTTAGGTTTAGGGTTACGGTAAGAGTTAGGGAGAGGGTAAACATTAGGGTGAGAGTTAGGGTGAGGGTTAGGGTCAAGTTTAGGTTTAGGGTTAGGTTTAGGGTGAGGGTAAGTGTTTGGGTAAGTGTTAGGGTGAGGTTTAAGGTGAGGGTGAGGGTTAGCGTCAAGATTCGGTTTAGGGTTAGGGTTAGGGTGAGTGTTAGGGTTTGGGTAAGTGTTAGGGTGAGGTTTAGGGTGAGGGTGAGGGTTAGGGTTAGGGTTTGGGTAAGTGTTAGGGTGAGGGTTATGGTGAGTCTGCTGGTTAGGGTTAGCATTAGGGTGAGGGTGAGGGTTAGGGTTAGGATTAGAGTTAGGGTGAGAGTAAGGCTTAGGGTGAGTGTTAGGGTTAGGTTGACGGTTAGGGTTAGGGTGAGTTTGAGGGTAAGTGTTAGCGTGAGGACTACGGTTAGGGTTTGTATTTGGGTGAGTGTTAGTGTTATGGTGAGGGTGAGGGTGAGGGTTAGGTTCAGTATTAGGGTTAGGGTGAGTGTGAGGGTTAGTGATACGGTTAGGCTTAGGGTGAGGGTTAGAGTTAGGGTTAAGGTGAGGGTTAGTCTGAGAAGTAGGGTTAGGGTTAGGGTGAGGGTTAGGCTTAGTGTGAGGGTTAGGTTTAGGGTGAGGGTTAGGGTTAGGTTTAGGTTTAGGGTGATGGTGAGTGTGAGGGTTAGGGTTAGGGTGAGCATTAGTGTTAGAGGGAGGTCTACGTTGAGGGTTAGGGTTAGGGTGAGGGTTACTGTTAGGTTTAGGCTTTGTATATGGCTTAGGCTGAGGGTAAGGCTTAGGGTTAGTTTGAGTGTTAGGTTTAGGGTTAGGGTTTGGGTTACGTTGAGGGTAAAGTTTAGGGTGAGGGTTAGGGAAAGGGTGAGGATTAGAGTTATGGTGAGGGTTCGGGTTATGGTTAGGATTAGGGTTATTTTTAGGGTTAGCGTGAGGGTAAGAGGAAGGTTAGGTTTATTTTTAGTGTTAGGGTGACGGTTAGGGTGTCAGTAAGTGTTAGAGTGAGGGTTAGGGTGAGGTTAGTGTTAGGGGGAGGGGGAGGGTTAGTGTTAGCATTAGGGTTAGGGTGAGGGTGAGGGTTAGGTTGAGGATTAGGGTTGAGTTTAGGGATAGGGTGTGGATTAGGGTTGGGGTTATGTATAGGGTGGGGTCAGGGCTGAGGGTTAGGGTTAGGTTTACGGTGAGGGTTAGGTTTAGTGTGAGGGTTAGGGTTAGGGTTATGGTGAGGGTAAGGGTTAGGTAGAGGTTTAGGGTGAGCCTGAGGTTTAGGGTTAGCATTAGGTTTAGGTTTAAGGTTAGGATGAGGGTTAGGTTTAGGGTGAGGCTGGGTGTTAGAGTTACAGTGAGGGTGAGGGTGAGGATGAAGGTTAGGATTAGGGTTAGGGTTAGGGATAGGATCAGGTTCAGGATAAGGGATAGGGTGTTTTTGAGGGTTAGGGTTAGGGTGAGAGTGAGGGTTAGGATGAGTGTTAGGGAAAGGGGTAGGGTTAGGGTTAGGCTGAATGTTAGGATTAGGGTGAGGGTTAGGGTCAAGGTAAGAGTTAGGGTTAGGGTGAGGTTAAGGATTAGTGTGAGGGTGAGGGTTAGGGTTAGGGTTAGGATTAGGGTGAGGGTTCGGTTGAGGGTGAGGTTGAGGGTGAGGGTGAGGGTGAGGGAGATGTTGAGGGTTAGGGTGTTCTTTAGGGTTCAGTTTAGGGTGAGGGTTAGGGTGAAGGTGAGCGTTAGGTTGAGGGTGAGGGTTAGGATAAGGGTTAGGGTGAGGGTTAGAGTGCGGGGTAGGGTTAAGTTTAGGGAGAGAGTTAGGGTTTGTGTGAGGTTTAGGTTTAGGGTTAGATTTAGGGTGACTATGAGGATAAAGTTTAGGATGAGGGTTAGGGTGAGGGTTAGGGTTCGGATTAACGTTTGGGTTAGGGTTAGGGTTACATTTAGGGTAAGTGTTAGGGTTACGGTGAGGGTTAGTTTTAGGGTTAGCATTAGGGTTAGGGTTAGGTTTAGGGTGAGGGTCAGGGTTAGGTTTTGAGTCAGGGTGATGTTTAGGTTGAGGGGTAGGGTTAGGGTTAGGGTAAGGGTTAGGATTAGGGTGAGGGTTATATTTAGGCTTAGGTTTATGGTGAGGGTGAGGGTGATGGTTGGTGTTAGGGTTACAGTTAGGGTGAGGGTTAGGGTTAGGTTTGGGCTAGGGTAAGGGTTAGGGTTAGAGTGAGGTTTAGGTTTAGGGTTAGGGTTAGGGTTAGGGTGAGGCTGAGGGTTAGGTTTAGGGTTAGTGTGAGGATAAGGTTTACGGTGAGGTTTAGGTTGAGGTGGAGAGTTAGAGTTAGCATTAGGGTTAGGGTGAGAGTTAGGGTTAGGGTTATGGTAAGGGTTAGGGTTATGGTTAGGGTAAGGGTTAGGGTTAGGGTGAGGGTTAGGGGTAGGGTGATTTTTAGGGTGACGGAGAGGTTTACGGTGAGGGTGAGTTTGAGCGTGAGTGTTAGGGTGAGGGTGAGGTTGAGTGTGAGTTTGACGGTTAGGGTTAGGTTTAGGGTGAGTATAAGAATTAGGATTAGGTTTAGGGTTAGTGTTAGGGTTAGGGTTAGGGTTAGGGTGAGGGTGATGGTTAGGGTTAGGCTTAGTTTTATTGTTAATGTTAGGTTTAGTGTGAGAGTGAGGTTGAGGGTTAACATGTCGGTTAGGGTTAGGGTTATGGTTAGAGTGAGGGTGAGGGTGAGGGTTAGGGTTAGGATTAGTGTTAGGGTTAGGTTTAGGATGAGGGTTAGGCTGAGGGTTAGAGTTAGGGTTAGTGTGAGGCTTAGGGTTAGGTTTACATTTAGGTTGAGGACAAGGGTTAGGGTAAGGGTTAGGGTCCGTTTGAGGGTTAGGGTTAGGGTGAGGTTTATGGTGAGGGATTGGGTGAGGGTTAAAGTTAGGGTGAGGGTTAGGGTTAGCGTTAGTGTTAAGATGACAGTTAGGTTGAGAGTTAGGGTTAGGGTGAGGGTGAGGGTTAGGGTTAGGTTTAGGGTTAGGGTGATGTTTAGGTTTAGGGTGTAGGTTAGGGATAGTTTTATGTTTAGGGTGATGGTTAGGTTTATGGTTAGGTTCGAATTAGGGTGAGTGTGAGGGTGAGTGTTAGGTTTAGGATTAGGGTTAGGGTTAGTGTTAGGCTGAGATTGAGGGTGAGGGTGAGGGTGGGGGTTAGGGTTAGGGTAATGTTTAGGTTTAGATTTAAGTTGAGGGTTATGTTTAGGGTTAGGATGAGGGATACGGTGAGGATTATGGTTATGGTTCGGGTGAGGATTAGATTTAGTGTGAGGGTTAGGGTTAGGGTGAGGGTAAGCGTTAGGGTGAGGGTTAGGGTGAGGGTGAGCGATAGGGTGATTGTTAAGGTTAGGTTGAGCGTATGGATGAGGGTTAGTGTGAGGGTGAGGATTAGGGTTTGGGTTAGGGTTATGGTAAGTGTTATTGTGAGAGGTAGAGTTAGGGTAATGTTTAGGGTGAAGGTTAGGATGAGAGTGAGGATTAGGGTTAGTGTGAGTGTGCGGTGAGGGTTACGGTGAGGGTTCGTGTTTGAGTTAGGATTAGGGTTGGGGTGAGGGTGAGGGTTATGTTCAGGGTTAGGGTGCGGGTTAGGTTTAGGGTGATTTTCAGAGAGAGGTGAGTGTTAGGGTGACTGTGAGGGTTCGGGTTTGGGTTCAGATTAGGGTGTGGATGAGGGTTAGGGTGAGGGTGAGGGTTAGGGTTAGGTTTAGGGTGTGGGTTAGGGTTAGGGTTAGGATTCGGGTGAGGTTTAGGGTGAGGGGTAGGGTCAGGTTTAGGGTGAGGTTTAGGGTTAGTGTGAGGTTTAGGGTTAGGTTTAGGGTAAGTGTGAGGATAATGGTTAGCGTGAGGGATAGGGTTATTGTTAAGGTTAGGGTGAGAATGAGGGTGAGGGTTATGGTTAGGGTAAGGGTTCGGGTGAGGGTTAGGGTTAGGGTAAGGCTTAGGATTAAGGTTAGGGTAAGAGTGCGTGTGAGGGTGATGGTTACTGTTAGGTTATGGTGAAGGTGAGGGTTCGGTATAGGATTAGGATTAGGGTTAGGTTTATGGTGAGGGTGAGGGTTGGATTAGGATTAGGTTTAGGGTTAGGCTTTAGGTGAGGTGAGGGTGAAGGTGAGGGATAGGGAGAGGATTAGGGTTAGGTTTATGGTTAGGGTGAGTGTGAAGATTAGGTTGAGGTGAGGGTTCAGGTTTGAGTGAGGGTTAGGGTGACGGTGACGGTTAGGGTGAGGGTGAGGTTTAGGTTTAGTGTTAGCTTTAGGGTGATGGTTAGGATCAGGTTTAGGATTAGGGGGAGGGTTAAGGTGAGGGTTAGGGTTAGGGTTAGGGTTAGGGTGAGGGTGAGGGTTAGGGTTAGGGTTAGATTTAGGGTGAGGGTGAGGGTGAGGGTTAGGTTTATGGTTAGGGTTAGGGTAAGTGTTAGGATTAGGGTAAGGGTGAGGGCTAGGTTTAGGGTGAGGTTTAGGGTTAGGCTGAGGTTTAGGGTGAGGGGTAAGGTTAGGGTTTGTGTGAAGGTGAGGGTTAGGTTTAGTGTGAGGCTCATGTTTAGTGTTAGGGTTATGGTAAGTTTAAGGGTTAGGGTGAGGTTTAAGATAAGAGTGAGGTTTAGGGTTAGCATGAGTTTGAGGGGGAGGGTTAGGGTTAGGGTTAGTGTTTGGGTGAGGGTGAGAGTTATGTTTAGGGTTAGGGTGAGAGTTAGGGTTAGGGTGATGTTTAGGGTGAGGGTGAGGGTTAGGATGAGGGTGAGGTTTCGTGTGAGGGTGAAGGTTAGGCTGAGGGTGAGGTTTAGGGTAGGGTTAGGTTTAGGGTGTGGGTTAGGGTTAGGGTTAGGATTAGGGTGAGGTTTAGGGTGAGGGTTAGGGTTATAATTAGGGTTAGGGTGAGGGGGAGTTTGAGGGTTAGGGTGAGGGTTAGGGTTAGGCTGAGGCTTAGGTTTGGGTTTAGGGTAAGGGTGAGGGTGAGGGTGAAGCTGAGGTTTAGCGTGTGGGTGAGGGTTAGGTTTAGGGTGAGGGTTAGGGTGACGGTGAGGGTTAGGTGTGGGTGAGGTTTAGGTTTAGTGTTAGAGTTAGGGTGACGGTTAGGGTCAGGGTTAATATTAATGTGAGGGTTAAGTTGAGGGTTAGGGTTAGGGTTAGGTTTAGGGTTAGTTTGAGGATTAGGTTTAGTGTGAGGGTAAGCGTTAGTGTGAGGGTTAGACTGAGGGTGAGGGTTAGGTTTAGTGTTAGGGTTAGGGTGAGCATTTGGGTGACTGTTAGTTGCATGGTTAAGGTTAGGGTGAGGGTTAGGGTGAGGGCAAGTGTTAGGGTCAGGTTTAGGTTGAGGGTGACGGATAGAGTTATGGTAAGGTGATGGTGAGGTTGAGGTTGAGGGTTAGGGTTAGGGTTAGGGTTAGTTTGAGGGTGAAGTATAGCATGAGGGTTAGGACGAGGATTAGGCTGAGTATGAGGGTGAGGTTTAGGGTGAGGTTTAGGGTTAGGGTGAGGGTTAGGGTGAGTGGGAGTCAGAGGGTGAGGGTTAGGTTTAGGGTTAGAGTAAGGGTGAGGTTGAGGTTTAGGTTTAGTTTAGGACTAGGTTTAGGCTGATGTTGAGGTTGAGGTTGAGGTTGAGGGTTAGGATTAGAGTGAGGTTTAGGGTTAGGGTTAGGGTTAGGGTTTTTATAGGGTGAAGATTAGTTTTAGGTTTAGCGTTAGGATAAGGTTTAGGCTGACGGTTAGGGTTAGGGTTAGTGTGAGGGTTATGTTTAGCGTTAGGGTTAGGGTGTGGGCTAGTGTGAGGGCGAAGGTTAGGTTGATTGTTTAGTTTAGGTAAGGGTAAAGGTTATGTTAGGGTGAGGATTAGCGTGAGGGTGAGGGTTAAGGTGAGGGTTAGGATTAGGGTGAGTATTAGGGTTATGATTCGGTTTAGTGTTAGGGTGATGTTTAGGGTGAGGTTGAGTGTGACGGTTCGGGTGAGAGGGAGGGTTAGGGTTAGGGTTAAAGGTAGGGTGAGCGTGAGGGTTAGGGTGAGGGGTAGGTTTATGGTTAGGGTGAGGGTGAGGGTTAGGTTTAGTGTTTGGGTTAGGGTTAGGGTGAGGGTGAGGGTTAGTGTGAGGATTAGGGTTAGTGTGAGCATGAGCGTGAGATTGAGGGTAATGGTTAGGGTTAGGTTTAGGGTGAGGGTGAGCATTAGGGTGAGAGTGAGGGTTCAGTTGAGGGTGAGGGATAAGGGAAGGGTTACGGTTTGGGTTCGGGTTAGAGTTAGGGTGAGGGTGTGGGTGAGGGTTAGGTTTAGGATTAATGTTAGGGTTAGGGTTAGGCTGAGTGTGAGTGTGAGGGTGAGGGTGAGGTTTAGGGTTAGGTTGAGGGTTATGGTTAATGTCAGGGTTAGGGTTAAGTTGAGGAATAGGGTTAGGGTTAGGTTTAGGATGAGGGTTAGGCTGTGGGGTAGGGTTAGGGTTAGGGTGTGGGTTAGGTTCAGTGTGAGTTTTAGGGTTAAGGTTAGGGTCAGGGTTAGGATTAGGGTGAGGGTAAGGTTTAGCTTGAGGGTTACATTGAGGGTGAGGTTTAGGATTAGGGGTAGTATTAGGGTGAGGTTAAGGTGAGAGCTAGGTTGAGTGTGAGGGTTAGGGTTAGGGTTAGGAATAGGGTTAGGATTAGGTTTAGGGTTAGGGTTAGGGTTAGGGTGAGTCTTAGGCTGAGGTGTAGGGTTAGGTATAGGGTGAGAGTTAAGTTTAGTGTGATGGTTAGGGTTTGGTGTAGGGTTAGGGTGAGGGCTAGGGTGAGTGTGAGGGTGAGGTTTAGGTTTAGGGATTGGGTGAGGATTAGGGTTAGGTTTAGGGTTAGCGTGAGGTTTAGGCTGATGGGTAGGGATACAGTTAGTGTGAGTGATAGGTTTAGTGGGAGGGTTAGGTTTAGGTTTAGGGTTAGTATTAGGGTGAGGGTTCGGGTGAGGGTTCGGGTTAAGGTGTGGTTGAGGAATAGGGTTAGTGTGAGGACTAGTTTTAGGGTTAGGGTTACTGTTAGGGTTAGGTTTAGGCTGAGGGTAAGGGTTAGGGTCAGCGTGATTTTGAGGGTAAGGGTTAGGGTTAGTGTTACTGTTAGGGTGAGTGTTTGGGTTAGTGTGAGGGTTAGGTTTAGGGTTAGGTGAAGGTGAGGGTAAGGGTTAGGGTGAGGGTTAGGGTGAGGGTGAGTGTTAGGATTAGAATTAGGGTTAGGTTTAGGGTTAGGGTGAACTTGAGGTTTAGTTTTAGGGTGAGGGTTAGGGGTATTGTTAGGGTTAGGGTGCGGGTGAAGGTGCGGGTGAGGGTGAGGGTTAGGGTTAGGGTAGGGTTAGGTTTAGGCTGAGGGTGAGGGTGATGGACAGTGTTCGGGTAAGGGTGAGGGCTAGGGTGAGGGTGAGAGTTAGTGTGAGGGTGAGGGTGAGGGTTTCGTTTATGTCAGGTTTCGGGTTAAGGTGAGGATTAGGGTGAGGGTGAGGGTGAGGGTTTCGTTTACATCAGGTTAGGGTTAAATGAGGTTAGGGTTACAGTGAGGGTTAGGGTTAGGGTTAAGTTGTGGGTTAAGGTTATTGTGATGTTTAGGGTGAGGGTGAGGGTTAGGGTGAGAGTTAGGGTGAGGTTTAGGGTTAGTGTTAGGATTAGGGCTAGGGTGAGGGTGAGGTTTAGTGTTAGAGTTAGGGTTATGGGGAGGGTTAAATTGAGTGTCAGGGTTAGGGTTAATATTAGGGTTAGCGTTAGGATGAATGTTAGGTTGAGGTTTAGGGTTAGGGTTAGGTTTAGGGTTAGGATGAGCGTTAGGCTGAGGGTTAGGGTTAGGGTTAGTGTGAGGGTTAGGTTTAGGTTAGGGTTACGTTTAGGGTTTGTTTAGGGTGAAGTTTAGTTTTAGGTTTAGGGTTAGCATAAGGTTTAGTCTGAGGGTTAGGGTACGGGTTAGTGTGAGGGATATGTTTAGGGTTAGGTTTAGGGTGTGGACTATGGTGAGGGTGAGGGTTAGGGTTAGTGTTAGGGTTATAGATAGGTTCAGGGGTAGGTTAAGGATTAGGATTAGGTTAAGGACTAGGGGTTAGGCTGAGGGTGAGGATGACGTTGAGGGTGAGGGTTAGGGTTAGAGTGAGGGTTAGATTAAGGGTGAGAAAGAGGGGGAGATTTTGGTTTAGGGTTAGAGTTAGGTTGAGGGTAAGGTTTAGGATTAGGGTTAGCACTAGGTTTAGGCGGAGGGTGAGGGTGAGGTTCAGGGTGAGTTTTAGGGTTAGGGTGAGGTTTAGGGTTAGGGTTAGTTTTAGAGTGAGGTTTAGGGTTAGGGTTAGAGTTAGGGTTTGGTTAGGGTGAAGGTTAATTTTAGGTTTAGGCTTAGATTAAGGTTTAGGCTGAGGTTTAGGGTTAGGGTTAGTGTGAGGGTTAGGTTTAGGGTTAGAGTTAGGGTGTGGGCTAGGCTGATGGTGAGGGCTAGGTTGAGGATGAGGGTGAAGGTTTAATTTAGGTAAGTGTTAAGAGTAGGTTAGGGTGAGGATTATGGTGAGGTTGAGGGTTAAGGTGAGGGTTAGGGTTAGGGTGCGGGTGAGGGTGAGGGTAAGGGTTAGTGTGAGGGTTAGGGTGAGGATGCTGTTTAGGATTAGAGTTACGGTTAGGATTAGGGTGAGGTAGAGGATTAGGGTTAGTGTTAGGGTGAGGGTTAGGGTTGGGGTGAAGGTTAGGGTTAGGGTTAGGGTTAGGGTGAGGGTGAGGTTTAGGGTTAGGGTTAGTGTTTGGAATAGGCTGAAGGTGAGGGTGAGGGTGACGTTGAGCGTTAGGATTATGGTTAGAGTGATGGTGAGGGATAGGGTGAGGGTGATGGTTATTGTGAGGATGAGGTTGAGGTTTTCGTTTATGTCAAGGATAGGGTTAATCTGAGGTTAGGTTTAGGGTGAGTGTTAGGTTTAGAGGTAAGGTGAGGTTTAGTGTTAGGTGATGTTTAGGGTGAGGGTGAGGGTTAGGGTGAGGGTGAGGATTACGGTATGGGTGAGGGTGGGGGTTAAGATTGGGAATACGGTTAGGGATTTGGTTAGACTGAAGTTGAGGGTGAGGGTGAGGGTGAGGGTTTGGGATAGGTTACGTTTAGGGTTAGGGTGAGGGTTACGGTTTCTGTGAGGGTTATGGTTAGGGTTAGGGTTAGGGTTAGGGTGAGGGGAAGGGTTCGAGTGAGGTTTAGGGTGAGGGTGAGGTTTAGGGTTAGGGTTAGATTTAGGGTGAGGGCTTGTGTGAGGGTGAGGGTTAGTGTAAAGGTAAGGGTGAGGTGTTCTTTTAGCCAGAGTTTGGTGTTATGGTGAGGATTAGGGTGAGGGTGAGTGTTAGGTTGAGGGTTAGGTTTAGGGTGAGGGTTAGGGCAAGGGTTAGAGTGAGGGTTATGGTTTGGGTGATGTTTAGCATAAGGGTGAGGGTTATGGTGAGGATGAGTTTTCGGGTGAGGGTCAGGGTTCGAGTGAGGGTAAGAGTTAGGGTGTGGTTGAGGATTAGTGTTAGGTTGAGTATTAGCATTAGATTTAGGGTTAGTGTGAGGGTGAGGGTTAGGGCTAGGATTAGGTTTAGGTTGACGGTTAGGATTAGGGTTAGGTTTAGTAGGATTGTTAGGGTGCAGGGTAGGGTTAGGGTTAGTGTTAGGAAGAGTGTTAGGGTGTCGGTGAGTGTTAGAGTGAGGATCAGGGTAAGGGTATGGGTGAGGTTTAGGTTTAGGGTAAGGATTAGGGTTACAGTTAGGTTAATGGTGAGGGTAAGGGTTAGGGTGAGGTTTAGTGTGAGGCTTAGGGTTAGGGTTAGGGTTAGGGTGAGGGTGAGGGTGAGGTATAGGGTTTGGGTTAGGGTTAGGGTGAGGGTTAGCAATAGGTTTACGGTTAGGGTGAGAGTGAGGGTGAGGGTTAGGGTAAGGTTTAGGGTTACAGTTAGGGTGAGGGTGAGGGTTAGTATTAGGGTTAATATTTGAGTTAGCCTGAGGGTTAGGTTTAGGGTAAGTGTTAGGGTTAGGGGTACGTTTAGGGTGAGGGTTAGGGTTAGGGTTAGGGTTAGGATGAGCGTTAGGCTGAGGTTTATGTTTAGGGTTAGTTTGAGGGTTAAGAATTAGGGTTAGGGTTAGGGTTAGGGTGAGGGCTGGGGTTAGGTTTAGGATTAGCATAAGGTTTAGTTTGAGGGTTAGGTTTAGTGTTAGTGTGAGTGTTAGGTTTAGGGTTAGAGTTAGGTTTAGGGTCAGGGTAAATGTTTGGGTGAGATTTAGGGTGAGGGTGAGGGTTAGGGTTAGGGTGAGGGTTAGGGTGAGGGTTAGGGTGAGGGTGAGGGGGAGTGTGAGGGTTTGGTTTAGGGTTAGAGTTAGGGTGAGTTTGAGGGTTAGTAGTAGGTTTAGAACTAGGTTTAGGCTGAGGGTGAAGGTGAGGTTGAGTGTGAGGTTTAGGGTTAGGGTGAGGGTTAGGGTTAGTTTTAGGTTTAGGGTGAGGGTTAGTGTTAGGGTTAGGGTTAGGATGAGCGTTAGGCTAAGGGTTAGGGTTAGGGTTAGTGTGAGGGTTAGGATTAGGGTTAGGGTTAGGATTAGGTTTAGTTAGGGTGAAGTTTTCTTTTAGGTTTAGGGTTAGGATAAGTTTTATCCTGAGTCTTATGGTAAGGATTATTGTGACGGTTAGGTTTAGGGTTAGGGTTAGGGTGTGGGCTAGGGTGAGGGTGAGGGTTTAGTTTATGTAAGGGTTAAAGTAAGGTTAGGTTGAGGATTAGGGTGAGGTTGAGGGTTAAGGTGAGGGTAAGGGTTAGGGTTAGGGTTAGGTTTACTGTGAGGTTTAGGGTTACGCTAAGCGTGAGGGTGAGGGTAACGGTTAGGGTGAGGGTTACGGTGAGGGTGAGGGTTAGGATTAGAGTTAGGGTTAAGATTAGGGTGAGGTTGAGGGTGAGAGTTAGTGTTAGGGTGAAGGTTAGGGTTGGGGTGAGTCATAGGGTTAGGGTTAGGGTTGGGGTGAGGGTGAGGGTGAGGGTGAGGGTGAGGTTTTTGTTTACGTGAGGTTTAGGGTTAAGATGACGTTAGGGTTAGGGTAAGGGTTAGGCTAAGGTTTAACCTGAGGTTTACGGTTAGTGTGATGTTTAGGGTGAGGGTGAAGGTTAGGGTGAGGGTGAGGGTTATGGTAAGTGTCAGTGTGAGGGTTTGGATTGGGAATAGGTTAGGGTTAGGTTTGGGCTGAAAGTGAGGGTGAGGGTGAGGTTGACGCTGAAGGTTAGGTTTAGGGTTAATGTTAGGTTTAGGTTTACGGTGAGGGTAATGGTTACTGTGAAGGTTATGGTTAGGGTTAGGGTTAGGGTTATTGTTAGGGTTAGGGTGAAGGCTAGGGTGAGGGTGAGTGTTAGGGTGAGTTTTAGGTTGAGGGTTTATTTTAGCCAAGGATTTGGGTTATGGTGAGGAATAGGGTGAGGTTGAGAATTATGTTTTGGGTTAGGGTTAGGATGAGGGTTAGGGCTAGGGTTAGGGTGAGCGTTAGGGTTTGGGTGATGTTTAGCATGGGGGTGAGTGTTAAGGTGAGGGTGAGGGTCAGGGGGTGGGTGAGGATTAGGGTTAGGTTGAGTGTTAGTGTTAGGTTTAGTTTTAGTGTGAGGGTGAGGGTTATGGGTAGCATTAGGGTTAGGTTGAGGGTTTGGATTAGGGTTAGGGTGAGTCTGAGGGTGAGGGTGAATGGTAGGTTTAGGGTTTGGGTGAGGTTTAGGGTGAGGGTCAGGGATAGGGTGAGGGTGTGGGTTAGGGATAATGTTAGGTGTAGGGTTAGGGTGAGATTAAGGGTGAGGTTTAGTTTTAGGAATAGGGTTAGGGTTAGGGTGCGGGTGAATGTTAGGTTTAGGGTGAAAATTAGGGTTAGAGTTAGATTTATGTTGAGGGTAAGGGTTAGGGTGAGGTTTAGTGTGAGGGTTAGGGTTAGGGTTAGGGTGAGGGTGAGGTATGGGTTTTGGGTTACAGTTAGGGTGAGGGTTAGGGATAGGTTTAGGGTTAGGTTGAGGGTGAGGGTGAGGGTGAGGGTTAGGGTTAGGTTTAGAGTTAGAGTTAGGCTGAGGGTGAGGGTTGAGTTAGCCTTAGGGTGAGTGTGAGGGTTAAGGTTAATGTGAGGGTTAGGGTTAGGGTTAGGGCGAGGGTTAGGTTTACGTTTAGGGTTAGGATCAGGGTTAGGTTGAGGGTTAGGTTTAGGGTTAGTGTGAGGGTTAAGTTAAGGGTTAGGGTAGGGTTAGGGTCAGGGTAAAGTTAGGGTGAGGTTTAGGGTGAGGGTGAGGGTAAAGGTTAGTGTGAGGGTTAGGGCGAGGGTGAGGGTTAGGGTTAGGGTGAGGGTTAGGGTGAGGGTTAGAATAAGGGTTAGGGTGAGAGTAAGTGTTAGGGTGATGGTAAGGTTGAGGGTGAGGGATAGGATTATGTTGTGGGTAAGGGTTAGGGTGAGGGTTAGCGTGAGGTTTAGGGTTAGGGTGGGGGTTAGGGTTAGGGTTAGATTGAGGGTTAGGGTTAGGGTGGTGTTTATTGTGAGAGTATCGTTTAGGGTGAGGGTGAGTTTTTGGGTGAGCATGAGGGTTAGGATGAGGTTGAGGGTTAGGGTTACAGTTAGAATTAGGGAGAGGGGCAGGGTGAGCATTAGGGTTAGGATTAGGGTTAGAGTGAGGATGAGGGTGAGGGTCAGATTGTGGTTAAGTGTTATGGTTAGGGTTAGGGATAGTGCTAGGTTGAGGGTGAGGGTTAGTGTGAGGGTTAGTGTGAGGGTGAGGGTTTCCGTTACATTAGTGTTACGGTTAGGGTGAGGATTAGGTTGAGGGTGAGGGTTAAGCTGAGGTTAGTGTTAGGGTGATGGTTAGGGTTAGGGTGATGTTGATTGTGAGGGTGAGTGTACGGTTAGGTTGAGGGTGAGGGTGAGGGTTAGTGTTAGGTTTAGGTTTAGGTTGAGGGTGATTGTGAGGGTTAGGATTAGGAATAGGATTAGGGTTAGGGTTAAGCTGATGCTGAGGGTCAGGGTTAGGGTGAATGTTAAGGTCAGGGTTAGGATTAGGGTTAGAGTGAGGGTTACGGTTAGTGTGAGGGTAATGGTTAGGGTTAGGGTGAGGGTAAGGATTAGGGTGAGAGTAAAGATTAGGGTGAGGGTTAGGGTGAGTGTGAGGGTTTGGATTAGGGTTTGTGTTAGAGTTAGGGTGAGGGTTAGTATTTGGGTGATGTTTAGAATGAGCGTGAGGGTTAGGGTGAGGATGATGGTTCGGGTGAGGGTGAGGGTTCGGTTAAGGGTGAGGGTTAGGGTGTGGGTGAGGATTAGGTTTAGGGTGAGGGTTAGCATTAGGGGTAGTTTTAGGGTTAGGTTGAGGGTTAGGGTTAGGTTTAGGGTGAGGGGTAGGGACAGGGGTAGGGTCAGGTTTAGGGTGAGGTTTAGGGTGAGTGTGAGGGTTAGGTTGAGGGTGAGGGTGAGGGTTAGGGTTAGGGTTTGCGTTAGACTTAGGGTGAGTTTGAGGGTGAGGGTTAGGTTTAGGATTAGGGTGAGTGTTAGGGTTAGGTTGAGGGTTAGAGATAGTGTTAGGGTTAGGGTAAGGGTGAGGGTGAGTGTTAGGTTTACGTTTAGGGATAGAGTTAGGGTGAGGGTGAGGGTGAGGGTTAGGATTAGGTTAGATTTAAGGTTAGGCTGAGGTTGATCAAGAGGATGAGGGTTAGGGTGAGGTTTAGGTTTCCGGTTAGGGTTAGGGTGAGGGTTAGGATTAGGGTTATGGTTAGGATGAGGGTTAGGCTAAGGGTTAGGGTTAGGGTTAGGGTGAGGTTTAGGGCTAGGTTTAGGGTTAGGATAAGGATTAGGCTGGGGATTAGGGTTCGGGTTAGTGTGAGGGTTAGGTTTAGTGTCAGGGTAAGAGTTAGGGTGAGGGTAAAGTTTAGGGTGAGGGTTAGGGTGAGGGTGAAGTTTAGGGTTAGGTTGAGGGTTAGGGTCAATTTTAGGTTTAGGGTTAGGGTTAGAGTGAGGGTAAGGGTGTGGGTAAGTGTTAGGGTGAGGTTTAGAGTGAGGGTGAGGGTTAGAGTCAAGGTTAAGATTAGGATTAGGGTTAAGGTGAGGGTTAGGGTTTGGGTGAGTGTTAGGGTGAGTTTTAGGGTGAGGGTGAGGGTTAGGGTGAGGGTAAAGTGTTAGGGAGTGAGTTACGGTGAGGCTGAGTGTTATGGTTAGCCTGAGGGTGAGGGTGAGGCTTAGGGTGTAGCTTTGGGTTAAGGTTAAGGATATGGTGAGGATTAGGGTTAGGTTGAGGGTGAGGGTTAGGGTTAGGGGTAACATTAGAGTTTGGGTGAGGGTTAGGTTTACTGTGAGGGTTAGGGTTGATTTAGTGTGATGGTAAGGGTTAGGGTGACGGTTAGGTTGAGTGTGAGGTAGGATGAGGGTTAGGGTAAGGGTGAGGTTTAGGGATAGGTTTAGGGTTAGGGTGAGGGTTAGGGTTAGGGTTAGGATTAGAGTTAGGGTGACAGTAAGGCTTCGGGTGAGGGTTAGGGTGAGGATGAGAGTTAGGGTTAGGGTGAGGGTGAGGGTAAGTGTTAGCATGAGGACTAGTGTTAGGTTTAGTATTAGGGTGAGTGTTAGGTTTATGGTGAGGGTGAGGGTGAGGGTTAGGTTCAGTATTAAGGTTAGGGTTAGTGTGAGGGTTAGTGATAGGGTTAGGGTTAGGGTGAGGGTTAGAGTTAGGGTAAAGGTGAGGGTTATTCTGAGAGTTAGGGTTAGGTTTAGGGTGAGAGTTAGGCTCAGTGTGAGGGTTAGGGTTAGGGTGAGGGTTAGTTTTAGGGGGAGGGCTAGGTTGAGGGTTAGGTTGACGGTGAGATTGAGTGTGAGGTTTTAGGTTAGGTAAGTTTTAGGGTTAGGGTTAGGGTGAGGATTAGGGTGAGGTTGTGTGTTAGGGTTAGGGTGAGGGTGAGGGTGAGGGTCAGGGTTAGTGTTAGGATGAGGGTTAGGGATAGGGTTAGGGTGAGGTTGCGGTTGATGGTGAGGGTTAGGCTTAGGGTTAGTGTGAGGTTTAGGGTTATGGTGAGGGTTATGGTTAGGGTGAGGGATAGGGTTAGGGTTAGGTTGATTGTTAGTGTTAGGTTGATGTTTAGTGTGAGGGTGAGGATTAGGGTGTGGGTGAGTGTTCAGGTAGAGTTAGGGTTAGGGTTAGGGTTAAGGATAGGGTTAGGGTTTAGCTAAATTTAGGGTGAGGGTGATGATTAGGGTTAGCTTGAGTTTTAGGGTTAGGTTTAGGGTTAAGATGAGGTTTAGGCTGAGGGTTAGGGTTAGGTTTAGGGTTACTGTGAGGGTTCAGGTTAAGGTGAGGGTTGGATTTAGGTTTTGGGTTAGTATAAGGGATAGGGTGAGGTTTAGGGTTACGGTTAATATGAGTGTTAGGTTTAGGTTAGGTTGAGGGTAATGGTTAGGGTGAGGGTTAGGGTGAGGCTGAGGGATAGGTTTATGGTGAGGGTTAGGTTGAGTGTTAGGATTATGGTTATGGTTAGGGTAAGGCTGAAGGGGAAGGAGAGGTTGAAGGTGAGCGTTAGGGTTATGGTTACAGATAGGGTGAGGATTCAGGTTAAGGTTAGATTTAGGGTGAGGGTTAGGCTCAGCGGTAGGGTTAGGGTTAGGTTGAGGGTTAGGTTTAGTGTGAGGTTCAGGGTTAGGGTTAGAGTGAGGGTTAGGTTTAGTGTGTTGGTTAGGGTTAGGGTTAGGTTGAGGGTAAGGGTTAGGGTGAGGGTGAGGTTTAGGGTTAGCATTAGGTTTAAGGTTAGGGTTAGGATGAGGGTTAGGTTGAGGTAGAGGGTGAGGGTGAGGATAAGGGTTAGGATGAAGGTTAGGTTTAGTGTGAGGGTGAGGATTAGGTTTAGTGTGAGGGTGAGGGTTAGGTTTAGGGTGAGTATTAGGGTTAGGGAAAGGGTGAGGGTTAGGGTTAGGGTTAGGATTAGGGTGAGGGTCAGGGTGAGGTATAGGTTTAGGTTGAGGATTAGATATAGGGTGAGGTTTAGGGTTTGGGTTAGGGAGAGATTTTGGGTTAGGGTGATGTTTATTGTGAGGGTGAGTGTTAGGGCGGGTGTGAGTGTTCGGGTGAGGGTGAGTGTTCAGGTGAGGGTGAGGATTAGGGTGTGGTTGAGGGTTAGGGTTAGTATGAGTGTCAGGGTGAAGTGAAGGTATGGGGTTAGAGTGAGGGTTAGGGTTAGTGTGAAGGTTAGAGTTAGGGTTAGGTTTAGCGTTAGTGTGAGGATAAGAGTTAGGGGGTGGGTTAGTGTGAGGGTGAGGGTTAGGGTTAGCGTTAGGGTTAGGGTGAGCATTATGGTGAGGTTTAGGGTTAGGGTGAGGTTTAGGATTAGGGATAGTGTGAGGTTTAGTGTTAGGGTGATGTTTAGGGTGAGGTTGAGGGTTAGTGTGAGGGTGCGGGTGCGGGTGAGGGTGAGGGTTAGTGTTAGGTTTAGGGTGAGGGTGAGGGTTAGGGTTAGGATTAGTGTTAGGGTTAGGCTGAGGGTGAGGATGAAAGTGAGGGCGAGGGTTAGGGTTAGGGTTAGGGTGAGGATTCGAGTTAGTGGGAGGGTTAGGGTGATGGTGAGGGTCAGGCTGAGGGTGAGTGTTAGAATGAGGTTGAGGTTGGGGGTGAGGGTTATGGTTAGGAATAGATTAAGGTGAGTTTTAGGGTGAGGGTTAGGGTTAGGTTTATTGTTAGGTTTAGGGTTTGGGTTAGGTGAGGGTGAGGGTGAGGTTTAGCGTTAGGGTTAGGGTTAGGGTTAGGGTGAGGGTGGGGTTCAGGGTTAAGGTTAGGATTATGTAAAGGGTAAGGCTGAGGGGGAAGTGGAGGTTGAGTGTGAGGTTTTGGGTTAGGGTTACGGTTAGGGTGAGGGTTACTGTTAGGTTTAGGGTTAGTATAAGGGCTAGGCTGAGGGTAAGGGTTAGGGTTAGTGTGAGTGTTAGGTTTAGGGAAAGGGTTTGGGTTAGGTTGAGGGTAGAGTTTAGAGTAAGGTTTATGGAGAGGATGAGGGTTAGGGTTACCGTGAGGGTTCGGGTGAGTGTTAGGGTTAGGGTTATGGTTAGGGGTAGCGTGAGGGTTTGGGTGAAGGTTAGGTTTAGGGTTAGGCTTCGGGTGTGGGTTAGGGTGTGGGTAAGTGTTAGAGTGAGGGTTAGGGTGAGGGTGAGGGTTAGGAGGAGGGTGAGGGTTAGTGTTAGCATTAGGTTTAGGGTGAGGGTGAGGGTTAGGTTTAGGGTGAGTGTTAAGGTGAGGGTTAGGGTTAAGGTTAGGGATAAGGTGAGGATTAGGGTTAGAGTTAGGAATAGGTTGAGGGTTAGGCTGAGGGGTAGTGTTAGGTTTAAGGTGAGGGTTAGGTTTAGTGTGAGGATTAGGGTTAGGTTTAGGGTGAGGTTTAGGTTTAGTGTGAGGGTTAGGGTTAGTGTTAGGGTGAGGGTAAGTGTTAGGGTGAGGTTTAGGGTGAGGGTGAGCTTTAGGGTTAGCGTTAGGTTTAGGTTTAAAGTTAGGATGAGGGTTAGGGTTAGGGTTAGGGTGAGGGTGAGGGTGAGGCTGATGTTTAGGATGAGGGTTAGGGTTAAGGTGAGGGTTCGGGTTAGGTTTAGGGTGATGGTGAGGGTAAGTGTTAGGGTGAGGGTTAGGGTTATGGTTAGGTTTAGTGTGAGGGTCAAGGTGAGGTTTAGTGTTAGGTTTAGGGTTAGGGTTAGGGTGACGGTAATTGTTAGGGTGAAGGTTAGGGTGATTGTGTGGTTTATGGTTAGCTTTAGGTTTAGAGTTAGGGTTAGGATGAATGTTAGGGTTATGTTTAGGGTTAGGCTTAAGGTGAGGGTGAGGGTTAGGGTTAGGTTTAGGGTTAGGGTTAGTTTTAGGGTGAGGGCAAGGGTGAGGGTGAGGGTTAGGATGAGGGTGAGTTTAAGGGTGAGGGTGAGGGTTAGGGTGAGGTTTTCATTTAATTAAGTGTTAGGGTTAGAGTTAGGGTGAGGTGTAGGGTGAGGGTGTGGGTTGTGGTTAGGGTTAGGGTTAGGGTGAGGCTGAGGGTCAAGGTTAGTGTTAGGATGAGGATTAGGGTTAGGGTTAGGGTGAGGGTGAGGGTAAGGATTAGGGTTAGGGTTAGTGTGAGATTTAGGGTTTCGGTGAGTGTTAGGGTTAGGGTGAGGAGTAGGGTTAGGGTTACGTTGAGGGTTAGGGTTGGGTGATGTTTAGTGTGAGGGTGACGGTTAGGGTGAGGGTGAGTGTTCTGTTGAGAATTAGGGTTAGGGTTAGGGATTGGGTTAGTGTGAGGGTAAGTGTTAGGGTGAGGGTTAGGGTGAGGGTGAGGTTTAGGGTTAGGGTGAGTGTTAGGTTTAGGGTTATGATGAGGGTGAGGGTTAGGGTGAGCCGTAGGTTTAGGGTTAGGGTTAGTTTGCGGGTTAGGATGAGGGTAAGGGTTAGGGTGAGGTTAAGGGTGAGGGTGAGTTTTAGGGTTAGGGTGAGATTAAGGTTTAGGGTGAGGGTTAGGGTGAGGGTTAGGGTGAGTTTAGTGATAGGGTAAGGATTAGTGTTAGTGTGAGAGTTAGGGTGAGGGTTAGGATTAGTGTCTGTGTGAGGATAAGTGTTAGGGTGAGGGTTAGGGTGAGGGTGAGGGTTAAGGTTAGGGTGATGGTTAGGGTTAGGGTTATGCTTAAGGTGAGGGTTAGGGTGAGCTGTAGGTTTACCGTTAGGCTTATTTTGCGAGTTAGGGCGAGGGTAAGGATTAGGGTGAATTTTAGGTTTAGGATGAGGTTTAAGGTTAGGGTCAGGGTAAGGGTTAAGGTGAGGGTTAGGGTGAGGTTTCGGGTCAGGGTTAGGGATAGGGTGAGGATTACGGTTAGTGTGAGGGTTAGGATTAAGTTTATTGTGAGGATAAGGGTTAGGGTGAGGGTTAGAGTGAGGGTGTGGATTTGGGTTAGTGTTAGGGATAGGGTGAGCTTAAGGGTGAGGGTTAGGTTTAGGGTGAGGGTTATGGTTAGGTTTAGGGTGAGGGTCAGGGTGAGGTTCAGCATTAGGGTTAGGTTTAGGGTTAGGTTGAGGGTCGGTTGAGGGTTAGGGTTAGGATTAGTGTTAGAGTTAGGGTGAGGGCTAGGGTGAGTGTGAGGTTTGGGTGAGGGTGAGGGTGAGTGTTTCAGTTATGTAAGTGTTAGGGTTAGTGTGAGGATTAGGGTGAGGGTGAGGGTTAACCTGAGGGTAGGTTTAGCCTGATGGTTAGGGTTAGGGTGAGGGTGAGGGTTAGGGTTAGGGTGATGGTTAGGGTGAGGGTGAGGCTGAGAGTTAGGATTAGGAATAGGGTTAGTGTTAGGGTCAGGCTGAGGTTAGGGTCAGGGTAAGGATGAAGGTTCGAGTTAGGGTTATAGTTAGAGTGAGGGTTAAGCTTAGTGTGTGGGTTAGGGTTAGGTTTATGTTTTGGGTGAGGGTTAGGATTTTATTTAGGGTTAGCATAAGGGTTAGGCTGAGGGTTAAGGTTAGGGTTAGTCTGGGGTTAGGTGTAGGGTTAGGGTAAGTCTAATGTTTAGGGTGAGGGTTAGGGTGAGTGTGAGGGTTAGGGTTAGGGTGAGGGTTAGGGTGAAGGTTAGGTTTACGGTTAGGGTTAGGGTGAAGGTTAGAGTGTGGGTTAGTGTAAGGGTGAGGGTTAGGGTGAGGGTTAGGATTAGGGTTAGCATTAAGTTTAGGGTGAGGATGAGGGTTAGGGTGAGGGTTTGGGTTAAGTTTAAAGATAGGGTGAGGATTAGCTTTAGAGTTAGGTTTAAGTTGAGGGTTAGGAGGAGGGGTAGGATTAGGGTTAGGGTGAAGGTTAGGTTTAGTGTGAGAGTTAGGGTTAGGGTTAGGGTGATGGTAAGGTTTATTGTGAGGGTTAGGGTGAGTGTGAGGTTTAGGGTTAGCATTAGCTTTAGCGTTAGGTTTAGGATGAGTGTTAGGGTTAGGTTTAGGGTTAGGATGAGGGTGATGGTGAAGGTTAGATTTAGGATGAGGGAAGGGGTTAGGGGTAGGGTGAGGGTTAGGGTTAGGGTTACTGTGAAGGTTAGGATTATGGTGAGGTTTAGGGTGAGGGTGAGGGTGAGGGTTAGGTTTAGCATTAGGGTGAGGGTTAGCTTTAGGGTGATGTTTAGTGTCCGGGTGAGGGTTAGGATGAGGGTGAGTGTTCTGCTGAGAGTTAGGATTAGGGTTAGGGTCAGGGATAAGTTTAGTGTGAGGGTAAGGGTTAGGGTGAGTGTGAGGGTGAGGGTCAAGTTTAGGGTTAGGGTGTTCGTTAGGGTTAGTTTTAGGGTTATGTTTAGGGTGAGGGTTAGGGTGAGCGGTAGGTTTAGGGTTAGGTTTACTTTGCGGGTCATGGTGAGGGTAAGGGTTAGGGTGAGGTTTAGTGTGTGGATGAGGGTTAGGGTTATTATTAGGGCTAGGGTGAGGGTTAGGGTGAGGGTTAGGGTTAGGGTTAGCGTTAGGGTGAGGGTGAGGTATAGGGTGAGGTTTAGGGTTAGGGTGAGGGTTAGGGATAGTGTTAGGTGAGGGTGAGTGTTAGGTTTAGGTTTAGGTTTAGAGTTAGGGTGAGGGTGAGGGTGAGGGTTAGGATTAGTGTTAGGGTTAGGGTTAGGATGAGGGTTAGGCTGTGGGTTAGGGTTAGAGTTAGGGTTAGCATAATGTTTAGGCTGAGGTTTAGGGTTAGGCTTAGGGATAGGGTTAGGATGAGGGTTAGGCTGACAGTAAGTGTTAGGGTGAGGTTTAGGGTGAGGTTGAGTATTAGGCTTAGCATCATTCTTAGGGTGAGGTTTAGGTTTAGGTATAGCATTAGTGTTAGGGTTAGGATTAGGGTGAGGGTAAGGTGAGTGTGAGGTTTAGGGTTAGCATTAGGTTTAGGGTTAGGGTGAAGGTTAGGATTAGTGTGAGAGTTAGGGTTAGGGTTAGGGTGATGGTAAGGGTTAGTGTGAGGTTTAGGGTGAATGTGAGTTTTAGCGTTAGCATTAGTTTTAGCGTTAGGTTTAGGATGAGTGTTAGGGTTAGGTTTAGGGTTAGGGTGAGGGTGAGGGTGAAGGTTAGAGTTAGGATGAGGGTAGGGGTGAGGGGTAGGGTGAGCGTTAGGGTTAGGGTTACTGTGAGGGTTAGGATTATGGTGAGGTTTAGGGTGAGGGTGAGGGTTAGGTTTAGCATTAGGGTGAGGGTTAACTTTAGGGTGATGTTTAGGGTCCGTGTGAGGGTTACGATGAGGGTGAGTGTTCTGCTGAGAGTTAGGATTAGGGTTAGGGTCAGGGATAAGTTTATTGTGAGGGTAAGGGTTAGGGTGAGTGTTAGCGTGAGGGTCAAATTTAGGGTTAGGGTGATCGTTAGGGTTAGGTTTAGGGTTATGATTAGGGTGAGTGGTAGGTTTAGGGTTACGGTAGTTTGCGGGTTATGGTGAGGGTAAAGGTTAGGGTGAGGTTTAGGTTGAGGATGAGGGTTAGGGTTAGGTTAAGGGTAAGGGTTATGTTGAGAGTGAGTGTGAAGGTGAGGGTTAGGCTTAGCATTAGAGTTAGGGTGAGTGTGAGGGTTAAGGTGAGGTTTAGTTTGAGGATGAGGATTAGGGTTAGTGTGAGGGTTAGGGTGAGTGTTAGGGTGAGGGTTAGGGTTAGGGTTTGGGTTAGGGTGAGGGTGAGGTATAGGGTGAGGGTTAGGGTTAGGTTTAGGGTGAGTGTTAGGGTGAGAGTTAGGATTAGGAATAGGGTTAGGGTTAGGGTTAGGCTGAGAGTGAGGGTCAGGGTTAGGGTGAGGGTTAGGGTTTGGGTGATGTTTAGGGTGAGGATGAGGGTTAGGGTGAGGATGAGGATTTGGGTGAGGGTGAGGTATCGGGTTAGGGTGTGGGTGGGATTAGGTTATGGTGAGGGTTAGCATTAGGTTTAGCGTTATTGTGACAGTGAGGGTGAGGGGTAGGGGTAGGGTTAGGTTGAGTGTTAGGGTTAGGTTTAGGGTGATGGTTAGGGAGAGGGGTAATGTTAGGGTTAGGGTGAGGTTTAGGATGAGTGTGAGTGTTAGGGTTAGGTTGAGGGTTAGGTTTAGGGTTAGGGTTAGGGTGAGGTTTAGGGTTAGAGTTAGGGGTAAGGTGAATTTGAGGGTGAGGGTTAGGTTTAGGTTTAGGCTTAGGGTTAAGGTTATGGTGAGGGTAAGTGTTAGGGTGAGGTTTAGTGTGTGGATGAGGGTTAGGGTTATTATTAGGGCTAGGGTGAGGGTTAGGGTGAGGGTTAGCATTAGGATGAGGGTGAGGTATAGGGTGAGGATTCGGGTTAGGGTGAGGGTTAGGGATAGTGTTAGGTTAGAGTGAGAGTGAGGGTGAGTGTTAGGTTTAGGTTTAGGTTTAGAGTTAGGGTGAGGGTGAGGGTGAGTGTTAAGATTAGTGTTAGGGTTAGGGTTAGGATGAGGGTTAGGGTTAGGGTTAGGGTTAGCATAATGTTTAGGCTGAGTGTTAGGTTTAGGCTTAGGGATAGGGTTAGGGTGAGGGTTAGGCTGAAGGTAAGTGTTAGGGTGAGGTTTAGGGTGAGGTTGAGTATTAGGCTTAGCATCATTCTTAGGGTGAGGTTTAGGTTTAGTTATAGCATTAGGGTTAGGGTGAGGGTTAGGATTAGGGCTAAGGTGAGGGTTAGGTTTAGGGTGAGCATTAGATTTAGGGTTAGGGTGAGGGTTTGGGTTACGGTGAGGCTTACCTTTCATGTGAGGGTTAGGTTTAGGTTGAGGGTTAGGGTTGGTGAGAGGGTTAGGGTGAGAGTACAGGTTAGGGTTAGCGTCAGCGTTAGGGTGAGGGTGAGGGTTAGGATTAGGTTAGGATGAGGGTCAGGGTGAGGGTGAGGGTTAGGGTTGGTGTTAGTGTTAAGGTTAGGGTTAGAGTTAGGGTTAGGGTTAGGGTTAGCATTAGGGTTAGGGTTAGGGTTAGGGTGAGCGATCGGGATAGGGTTAGGGTTAGGGTTAGGGTGAGTGTGAGTGTTATGTTGAGGCTGAGGGTGAGGTTGAGGGTTAAGGATAGGGTTAGGGTGAGGGTGAGGGTGTGTGTGAGGGTTATGGTTAGGATTAGTGTTAGGGTTAGGGTTCCCTGATGGTGAGCTTGAGGGTGAGGGATAGGGTTAGGTTTAGAATTAGGGTGAGGGTTAGGGTTAGTGTGAGTGTTAGGATTAAGTTGAGGGTTAGGTTTACGGTTAGGGTGCTTGTTAGTGTGAGGTTTAGGGTTAGGGTTAGGTTTAGGTGAGGGTTAGGGTTAGGGTTAGGGTTAATGTTAGGGTTAGGTTGAGGGTGAGGGTTAGGGTGATGGTCAGAGTTAAGGTTAGGTTTTAGGGTTAGGGTTAGTTATAGGGTGAGGCTTAGGGTGAGGGGTAGGGTTAGGAAGAGGGTTAGGTTTAGTGTGAGGTTTAGAGTTAGGGTTAGTGTTAGGGTGAGGGTATGGATTAGGGTGAGGTTTAGTGTGAGGGTGAGGGTTAGTGTGAAGGTTTTTGTTAGGTTTAGTGTAAGGTTTATGGTGAGGTCTAATATGAGGTTGGGGGTTAGGGAGAGCAAGAGGGTGAGGGAGAGCGTGTCAGTTAGGTAAGTGTTAGGATTCGGGTCAGGGTGAGGATTAGGGTGAGAGGGATAGGATGAAATTTAGGGTTAGGCTGATGGTTAGGGTTAGTGTGAGGTTTAGGGTTAGGGTTAGGGTTAGAGTGAGGTTTAGGGTTCGGGTTTGCATTAGGGTTAGGGTGAGGGTTAGGGTGTTTTTGAGGGTTAGGGATAGGGTTAGGGTTAGTGTTAGGGTGAGGGTTAGGGTTAGGATTAGGTTTAGGATGAGGGTTAGGGTAAGGGGTAGGTTTAGGGGTAGGGTGAATGTTAGGATTAGGGAGAGGGTTAGGGAAAGGGTAAGGGTTAGGGTTAGGGTGAGGTTAAGGATTAGGGTGAGGGTGAGGGTTAGTGTTAGTTTTAGGGTGATGGTGAGCGTGAGGGTTAGAGTTAGGTTTAGGCTTAGTTTGAGGGATAGGATGAGGGTTTTGTTTAGTGTTAATGTTAGGGTTAGGGTGAGGTTTAATATTAGTTGTGAGGGTTAGGGTGAGGGTGAGGGTGAGATTAAGGGTTTGGGTGAGGGTTAGGGTGAGTTTTAACGTTCTGGTTAGGGCTAGGGTGAGGCTTACGGTGAGGGTCAGGGTTAATGTTATGTTTAAGGTGAGGTTTACGGTTAGAGTTAGGGTTAGGGTGAGGATTAGGGTGAGGGTGAGTGTTAGGATGAAGGTTAGGGTTAGAGTGAGTATTAGGGTTAGGGTTAGGGTTAGATTAAGGTTTAGGGTGAGGGTTAGGGTAAGGGTTAGGGTTAGGGTAAGGGTGAGTATGAGGGTTAAAGTTAGGGTTAGGGTGAGGGTTAGGGTTGGGGTGAGGTTTAGGGTTAGGTTTAGGGTGAGGCTTAGGGTGAGGTTTCCGGTGAGTGTGAGTGTTAGGTTGTGGGTGAAGGTTAGGGTGAGGGTGAGGGTTAAGGTGACGTTGAGTGTTAGGTTGAGGGTGAGGGTTAGGGTTAGGGTGAGCGATAGCGTGAGGGTTAGGGTTAGGGTGAGTGTGAGGATTAGGGTTAGGGTTACCCTTAGGGTTATGGTTAGGTTATGGGTTAGGGTGAGGTTTAGGGTGAGGGTGAGGTTTAGGGTTAGTGTTACCCTTAGGTTTATGGTGAGGGTATAGGTTAGTTTGAGGTTTAGGGTGAGGGTGAGGGTTAGGATTAGCGTTAGGGTTAAGGTGAGAGTTAGGGTTAGGGTTAGGCTGAAGGTTAGGTTTAGGTTGATGATTAGGGTGAGGGTAAGTGTGAGGGTGAGGGTGAGGGTTAGGGTATAGGTGAGGGTTAGGTTTAGGGTGAGGGTTAGCGTGACGGTGAGGGTTAAGATGAGGGTGTGGAAAAAAGTTAGGTTCGGTTCAGGGTGAGGGTTAGGGTTAGGTTTAGGGTGAGGGTTTGAGTTAGTGTACGGGTTAGGTTTAGGGTTAGTGTGAAGAAAAGGGTTAGGGTGAGGATTAGGGTGAGAGTAAGATTTAGGGTTAGGTTTAGCTTTAGGGTTAGGGTGAGGTTTAGGGTTAGGGTTCAGGTTAGGGGTTCGTTGAGGGTGAGGGTTAGAGTTAGGGTTCGGATGAGGGTTAGGTTTGGGGTGAGTTTTAGGGCTACGGTTAGGGTGAGGGTGATGGTGAGGGTTGGGTTTCGGGTGAGGGTTAGGGTGTGGGTGACGGTTAGTGTTAGGGTGAGGTTCAAGGTGACAGTGAGGGTTAGGATGAGGGTGATGGTTAGAGTTAGTGTGAGTATTAGCTTTAGGGTTAGGGTTAAGGTTATGGAGAGGGTAAGGATCAGGGTGAGGTTTAGGGTGAGGGTGAGAGTTAGAGTTAGCGTTAGGGTTACGGTGAGGGATAGGGTTAGGGTTAGGGTTAGGGTGAAGTTGAGGTTTAGGATTAGGGTTAGGATGAGGTTTAGGGTTAAGGTGAGGGTTAGGGATAGGGTTAGAGTTATGGTGAGGGTTAGGGTTAGGGTTACGTTTTGAGTTGGGTGAATATGAGGGTGAGCTTTAGGGTTAGGATTAGGGTTAGGGTTAGTGTTAGGCAGAGGGTGAGGGTGAGGGTGAGGGTGAGGTTTAGGGTTAGGGTCAGGTTTAGGGTTAGGGTGAGGGTGAGGGGTAGGGTTAGGGTTAGGGAGAGGAATAGGGTTAGGGTGAGGGATAGGGTGAGGGTTACAGTCACGGGTAGGTTTAGGATTAGGTTGAGGATTAGGGTTAGTGTGAGGGTTAGGGTTAGTGTTAGGGTGAGGGTAAGGGTTACTGTGAGGTTTAGGGTGAGGTTGACAGTTAGGGTTAGCTTTAGGTTGAGGGTGAGGTGAGGTTTTGGGTTTGCATTAGGGTTAGTGTGAGGGTTATGGTGAGGGTTAGGGTTAGGGTTAGGGTGAGGGTGAGGGTGAGGGTTAGGATTAGGGTGAGGGTGAGGGTGAGGGTGAGGTTTAGCGTGAGGGTGAGTGTGAGGTTTAGGTTTATGTTTAGATTTAGGGTTAGGGTTAGATTTAGGGTGAGGGTGAGGGTGAGAGTTAGGATTAGGGTGAGGGTGAGAGTGAGGTTTAGTGTTAGGGTTAGTATCAGTTTGAGGGTTAAGGTTAATGTGAGGTTTAGCGTGAGGGTGAGGGTAAGGGTTAGTGTGAGGGTTAGGGTGAGGGTTAAGTTTAGGGTGAGGGGTAGAGGTAGGGTTAGGGTTAGGTTTAGCGTTAGGATTAGGCTGAAGGTGAGAGTGAGGGTTAGGGTGAGGTTAAAGTTGAGGGTGAGGGTGAGGGTTAGGGCTAGGTTTAGGGTGAGGGTGAGGGTGAAAGTAAGGGTTAGGGTGAGGGTGAGGGTTAGGGTTAGGGTTAGTGTTAGTTTGAGGGTTAGGGTTAATGTGAGTTTAGGGTGAGGGTGTGGGTAAGGGTTAGTGTGAGAGTTAGGGTGAGGGTGAGGGTTAGGGTTAGGGTCATGGTTAGCGTTAGGATTAGTTTGAGGATTAGGGTGTGGTTTTGGGTTAGGGTGGCCGTTAGGTATAGGCTGAGTGTTAGGTTTAGGGTTAGGGTGAGGGTTAGGGTTAGTGTGATATTTAGGCTGAGGGTGAGAGTTCGGGTTCTCATGAGGGTTAGCTTTTGTGTGACGGTTAGGGTTCGGGTTAGGGTCAGGGTGAGGTTGAAAGGGTGAGGGTGAGGGGTAGGGTTAGGGTTAGGGTGATTTTTAGGTTTAGGGTTAGTGTTAGGTGAGGGTGAGGGTGAGGGTGAGGGTTAGGGTTAGGGTTAAGTTCATGTTGAGGGTTACGGTGAGGTTTAGGGTTAGGGTTATGGTGAGGGTAAGGTTTAGAATGAGGGTTAGATTGAGGGTGAGGGTTAGGTTAGGGTTTGGGTGAGGGAAAGGGTGAGGGTTAGGGTTAGGTTGATGGTGAGGTTAGGGTGAGAATTTTGGTTAGTGTTAGGGTTTAGGGTTAGTGTTAGTGTGAGGGTGATGGTTATGGTTAGGGTTAGTATTAGGGTGAGGTCTAGGGTGAAGGTGAGGTTTAGTGTTAGTGTTATGGTTAGGTATAGGGTGAGTATTAGTGTTATGCTTTGTGTGAGTGTTAGGCTGAGCGGTATGGTTAGGGTTAGGTTTAGTGTGAGGATTCGGATTAGGGTTAGGATTAGGGTTAAGGTGAGGGTTAGGGTTAGGTTGAGGGTTAGGGTGCGGGTGAAGTTTAGGGTTAGCATTAGGGATAGGGTGAGGGTTAGGGTGTGGGTAAGGGTCTGGGTAAGGGGTAGGGTGATGGTGAGGTGTAGGGTTAGGGGTAGGTAGAAGGATAGTGTTAGGGTGAGGGTTTGGGTTAGTTTGAGGGTTAGGGTGAAGGTGAGTTTGAGGTTGAGAGTTAGGGTCAGGGTGAGGTGACGATAAGGTTTAGGGATAGCATACGGGTTAGGGTTAGGGTTAGGTTTAGGGTTAGGGTGAGGTTGAGGGTGAGGGTGAGGGTTAGGGTTAGGGTTAGGTTTAGGATTAAGGTGAGGTTTAGGGTAAGGGATAGAGTTAGGGTGAGGGTTAGGTTTAGGGTTACGGGGAGTGTTAGGGTTAGTTTTAGGTTTAGGTGAGGGTTAGTGTTAGGATAAGGGTGAGGATGAGGGTTAGGTTGAGGGGCAGGGTTAGGGATAGGGTAAGGGTTAGTGTTAGGGTGAGGGTTAGGGTAAAGATTAGGGTTAGGGTGAGGGTGAGGGTGAGGGTTAGGGAGAGGGGTAATGTTAGGGTTCGGGTGAGGTTTAGGGTGAGTGTGAGGGTTATGGGTTAGGTTGAGGGTTAGGGTTAGGGTGAGGGTTAGGGTTAGAGTTAGGGGTAGGTTGAATTTGAGGGTGAGGGTTAGGTTTAGGTTTAGGCTTAGGGTTAAGGTTATGTTGAGGGTAAGTGTTAGGGTGAGGTTTAGTGTGTGGATGAGTGTTAGGGTTATTGTTAGGGTTAGGGTGAGGGTTAGGTTGAGGGTTAGAGTTAGGGTTAGCATTAGGGTGAGTGTGAGGTATAGGGTGAGTTTTAAGGTTAGGGTATGGGTTAGGGATATTTTTAGGTTAGGGTGAGGGTGAGGGTGAGTGTTAGGTTTAGGTTTAGGTTTAGAGTTAGGGTGAGGGTGAGGGTGAGGGTTAGGGTTAGAATTAGGATTAGGGTTAGGATGAGGTTTAGGGTTAGGATGAGGTTTAGGGATAGGGTTAGGGTTATTGTGAGGTTTAGGGTTAGGGTTACGGTTTGAGTTAGGGTGAGTATTAGGGTGAGTTTTAGGGTTAGGATTAGGGTTATGGTTAGTGGTAGGCAGATGGTGAGTGTGAGGGTTAGGCTTAGGGTGAGGTTTAGGGTTAGGTTTAGGGTGAGGGTTAGGGTTAGGTTTAGGGAGAGTGATCGGGTTAGGGTGAGGGATAGGGTGAGGGTTAGGGTCACAGGTAGGTTTAGGGTTAGGTTGAAGGTTAGGGTTAGTGTGAGGGTTAGGGTTAGAGTTAGGGTGAGGGTAAGGGTTACTGTGAGGTTTAGGGTGAGGGTGACAGTTTGGGTTAGCTTTTGTTTTAGGGTGAGGTGAGGTTTCGGGTTTGCATTAGGGTTAGGGTGAGGGTTATGGTGAGTGTTATGGTTAGGGTTAGGGTGAGGGTGAGGGTGAGGGTTAGGTTTAGGATTATGTTGAGTGTTAGGTTAAGGGTGAGGGTTAGGATTAGGGTTAGGATTAGGGTGAGGGTGAGGGTGAGGGTGAGGGTGAGGTTTAGGGTGAGGGTGAGGGTGAGGGTGAGGGTTAGAGTTAGGTTTAGGGTGAGGGTGAGAGTGAGGTTTAGTTTTAGGTTTAGGTTTAGGGTTATGGTAAGGGTTAGGGTTAGGGTTAGGGTGAGGGTGTGGGTGATGGTTAGGTTTAGGGTGAGGGTGAGGGTGAGGGTTAGGGTTAGGGTTAGGGTTAGTTTTTGTGTTAGGATTAATGTGAGGTTTAGGGTGAGTGTGAGGGTAAGCATTAGTTTGAGGGTTAGGTTGAGAGTTAGGGTTAGGGTGAGGGATAGAGGTAGGGTTAGGTTTAGGTTTAGGGTTAGGTTTAGGCTGAGGATGAGGGTGAGGGTGAGGGTGAAGGTGAGGTTTAGAGTTAGGGTTAGGGTGAGGGTGAGGGTGAGGGTTAGGTTTAGGGTTGTGATGAGTGTTAGGTTTAGGTTGAGGTTTAGGTTTAGGGGTAGGTTTAGGTTGAGGGTGAGGGTGAGGGTGAGGGTCAGGGTTAGTGTTAGGGTGAGGGTGAGGTTGAAGTTTAGGGTTAGGGTGAGGGTGAAGGTTAGGGTTAGGGTTAGGGTTAGGGTTAGTTTGAGTATTAGGGTGAAGTTTTGGGTTAGGGTGACCGTTAGGTATAGGCTGAGTGTTAGGTTTAGGGTTAGGGTGAGGGTTAGGGTTAGTGTGATGTTTAGGGTGAGGGTGAGGCTAAGGGTAAGGGTTCGGTTTCTCATGAGAGTTAACGATTGTGTGACGGTTAGGGTTAGGGTGCGGGTTAGGGTGAGGTTGAAGGTTAGGGTGAGGGTGAGGGGTATGGTTAGGTTGAGGTTTAGTTTTAGGGTTAGTGTTAGGTGAGGGTTATGGGTAGGGTTAGGGTTATGGTTAGGGTTAAGTTTAGGGTGAGGGTTATGGTGAGGGTTAGGGTTAGGGTGAGGGTGAGGGTAAGGTTTAGAGTGAGGGTTAGAGTGAGGGTGAGGGTTAGGATTAGAGTTTGGGTGAGGGAAAGGGTGACGGTTAGGGTTTGGGTGAGGGTGAGGGTTAGGGTGAGAGTTTAGGTTAGTGTTAGGTTTAGGGTTAGTGTGAGTGTTAGTGTGAGGGTGATGGTTAGGTTTAGGGTTAGTATTAGGGTGAGGTCTAGGGTGAGGGTGAGTGTTAGGGTTAGGGTTAGGGATAGGGTGAGGATTAGTGTTATGATTTGGGTGAGAGTTAGGCTGAGCGGTAGTGTTAGGTTTAGGTTTAGTGTGAGGATTCGGGTTAGTCTTAGGGTTAGGGTTAAGGTGAGGTTAAGGGTTGGGTGAGGGTTAAGGTTAGATTTAGCATTAGGGATAGGGTGAGGTTTAGGTTGTGGGTAAGGGTCTGGGTAAGGTTTAGGGTGAGGGTGAGGGGTAGAGTTAGGGTTAGGAAGAAGGTTAGTGTTAGGGTGAGGGTTTGGGTTAGTTTGAGGGTTAGGGTGAAGGTGAGTTTGCGGTTGAGAGTTAGGGTGAGGGTGATGGTGACGGTAAGGTTTAGGGATAACATACGGGTTAGGGTTAGGGTGAGGGTTAGGTTTAGGTTTAGGGTTAGGGTGAGGGTGAGGGTGAGGGTTAGGGTTAGGGTTAGGTTTAGGATTAGAGTTAGGTTGAGGGTAAGGGTTAGGGTAAGGTTGAGGTTTAGGTTTAGGGTTAGGATGAGGGTTAGGGTTAGTGTTAGGTTTAAGGTGAGGGTTAGTGTTAGGATTAGGGTGAGGATGAGGGTTAGTTTGAGGGGCAGGGTTAGAGATAGGGTAAGGGTTATGGTTAGGGTTAGGGTTAGGGTGAGTGTGAGGGATAATTTTAGGGTGAGGGTTAGTGTGAGGGTTAGTGTGAGGTTTAGGTTTACGGTTAGGGTAAGGGTTAGGTTTAGGGTGAGCGATAGTTTTACGTTTAGGAATAGGTTGAAGTTAATGCTGAGGGTTATGGTTAGGTTTTGTGTGAGGATAAGGGTTAGGGTGAGGATTAGGGTGAGGATGAGGGTTAGGGTTAGCATAAGGTTTAGTGTGATAGGGTTAGGGTTAAGTTTAGGGTAAGGGTTAGGGTTAAGGTAAGGATTAGGGTTTGGCTTAAGGTAAGGGTTAGGGTTAGGGTTAGGGTGATGTTTAGGCTTAGGGTTAGAGTTAGGTTGAGGTTTAGGGTTAATTTTAGGGTTACGGTAAGGGTTAGGGTTAGTGTGAGGTTTAGGGTTAGGGTGATGTTTAGGGTGACGGTGAGGTTTATGGTGAGTGTGAATTTGAGAGTGAGGGTTAGGGTAAGGTTGAGGGTGAGTGGGGTGGTGACGGTGAGGGTTATGGTTAGGTTTAGGTTTAGGGTAAGGGTAAGCCTTAGGGTTAGGATTAGGGTTAGGGTAAGGGTTAGGCTGAGGGTGAGGGAGAGGGTGCGGTTGAGGGTGAGGTTTTTGGATAGGTAAGCGTTTGGTTTAGGTTTAGGGTGAGGATTAGGGTGACGTTAGGGTTAGGGTTAGGTTGAGTGTTAGGGTTAGGGTTAGGGTTAGGGTGTGAGGTAGGGTTAGGGTTACGATGAGAATTATGTTGAGGGTGAGGAATAGGGTTTTGGTTAGGGTAAGTGTTATGGTTATGGTGAGAGTGAGGGTGAGGGTAAGAGTAAGGGTTAGGGTCAGGGTTAGGGTGAGGGTGAGGGTTAGGGTTAGCATTAGAGTTAGGGTTAGGGTAAGGTTGAGTGTTAGGATTAGGGTTAGGGTTAATGTTAGGGTGCAGGTTAAGGTTAGGGTTACGCTGAGAGTGAGGTTCAGAGTTAGGGATAGGATTAGTTTTAGGGTTAGGTGGAGGCTGAGGGTGAGGGTGAGAATGAGGATTAAGTTTAGGGTTAGGTTTAGGGTGAGGGCTAGGATGAGGGTGATATTTTTGTTTAGGAAAGGTTTAGGGTTAGGTTTAGGGTGAGGATTAGGGTGAGGGTGAGGTTTAAGGTGAAGTTTAGGGTTAGGGTTAGGGATAGGGTGAGGGTTACGGTGAGGGTTGGGTTGTGGGTAAGTGTTAGCGTGAGGGTTAGAATGAGGGTGGGGGTTAGGGTTAGGGTGAGGGTAATTGTTATTGTGAGGGTTAGGGTGAGGGCGATGGTTAGGGTTAGCTTTGGGGTTAAGGTGAGGGTGAGGGTTATGGTTAGGGTTATGGTGAGTGTTAGGGTTAGGGTTAGGGTGAGGGTTAGGGTTAGGGTGAGTGCGAGGGTGAGGGTGATGGTGAGGTTGTGGGTTAGGTTTAGGTGTAGGGTGAGGGTGAGTGTTTGGTTTAGGGTGAGGGTGAGGATTGGATTTAATGTGAGGTTTAGGGTGAGGGTGAGGTAAGGGTGAGGGTGAGGGTGAGGTTTAGGGTTAGGGGTAGGGGTAGATGTAGGTTGAGTTTTAGGTTTAGGGTTAGTATTAGGGTTAGGGTTAGGATTAGGCTTAGGGTGAGGGTGAGGGTGAGGGTGAAGGTGAGGTTTAGAGTTAGGTTTAGGTTAGAGTTATGGTTAGGTTGAGCGCTAGGATGAGGGTTATGGTTAGGGTGAGGGTGAGGTTGAGGATATGATTGAGACTCACCCTAGCTTTCATGGCTATGGTTAGGGTGAGGGTTAGGGGGACTGGTAGATTTAGTGTTAGATTTAGGATGAGGGTTAGGTTTAGTGTGAGAGTTAGGTTTAGTGGTAGGGTTAGGGTGATGTTAAGTGTTAGAGTGAGGGTTAGGGTGAGAGTGAGGGTTAGGGTGATGTTTCAGGTGAAGGTGAAATTTCGAGACAGTGAGAGGTTTCGGGTGACGGTGAGGGTTAGGGTGTGGGTGAGGGTGAGGGTTAGGGTGAGGGTAAGGTTTAGGGTGATGTTTAGAGTGAGGGTGAGGTTTAGGGTGAGAGTTAGGGTTCAGGGTAGAGGAATTGTTAGGGTGTAGGTGAGGGTTAGGGTAAGGGTGAGGCTTAGGGTGACCGTGAGTGTTAGGGTTCAGGTGAGGATTAGGGTTAGGGTTAGGGCTTGGGTTGGGGTTAGGGTTAGGGTTAGGGTGAGTGTTAGGGTGAGAGGTAGGGTTAGGGTTAGTATGAGGGTTAAGCTTAGTGTGAGAGTTTCGGGTTAGGGTTAGTATTAGTGTGAGGATAAGTCTTAGGGTGAGGGTTAGGGTGAGACTGAGGGTTAGGGTTACCCTTAGGGTTAGGGTGAAGTTTAGGGTGGGGGTTAGCGTGAGGGTTAGGGTTAGGGTTACGGTTGTGTGAGGGTTAGGGTGAGCGAAAGGGTTAGGGTGAGGTTGAGGGATAGGGTTATGGTGAGGGTAAGGGTTAGGGAAACGGTTAGGGTGAGGTTGAGGATTAGGGTTAGCATTAGTGTTAGGGTGAGGGTGAAGGTTAGGGTGAAGGTGAGGGGTAGGCTGAGGGGTAGGGTTATTGTTAGGGTCAGGGTTAGGGTGAGGGTGAGGGTTAGGGTTAGCATTAGGGTTAGGGTTAGGTTTAGGTTGAGGGTTAGGGTTAGTGTTAGGGTAAGGTTGAGGGTAAGGTTTAGCATTAGGGTTAGGGTTAGGGTTAGGTTGCAGGTTAGGGTTAGGGTTAGAGTGAGGGTAAGGGTCCGGGTTAGGGTTAGGTTTAGGTTTAGGGTTATGGTGAGGCTGAGGGTGAGTGTGAGCGTGAAGGTGAGGGTTAAGTTTAGCATTAGGTTTAGGGTGAGGTCTAGGGTTAGGGGGAGGGCTAGAGTGAAAGTTAGGGTGAAGGTGAGGTTTTCGGTTAGGAAAGGGTTAGGGTTAGTTTTAGGGTGAGGAATAGGGTGAGGGTGAAGTTTAAGGTGAGAGTTAGGGTTAGGGTGAGGGTTAGGGTTAGGGTGAGGGTGATGTTTAGGGTGAGGGTGAGGGTGAGAGTGAGAGTTCGGGTGAGGGTGTGGGTTAGGTTGTTGGTGAGGGTTAGGGTGAGGGTGAGGGTGAGAGTGAGGGTTAGGATGTTGGTGAGGTTTCAGGTTAGTGTGAGGTTTAACGTGAGTGTTATGGTTAGGGTTAGGGTGAGGGATAGGGTTAGTGTGAGGGTTACAGTTAGGCTTAGTGTAAGGATAAGTGTTAGGTTGAGGATTAGGGTGAGAGTGAGGGTTAGGGTTAGATTAAGGGTTAGGGTTAGGGTAAGGGTTAAGGATAGGGTTAGGGTTAGCGTGAGTGTGAGGCTTAAAGGTAGGGTTAGGGTGAGAGTTAGGGTTGGGGTGAGTGATAGGGTTAGGGTTATGGTGAGGGTGAGGGTGAGGTTTCGGGTGAGTGTGAGTGTTAGGGTGTGGGTGAAGGTTAGGGTTAGGGTGAGGGTTAGGGTGACGGTGAGGGTTAGGTTGAGGGTGAGGGTTAGGGTTAACGTGAGTGATAGGGTGATGGTTAGGGTTAGGGTGAGTGTGAATATTAGGTTTAGGGTTACCCTTAGGGTTATGGTGAGGGTATGGGTTAGGGTGAGTTTTAGCGTGAGGGTGAGGGTTAGGGTTATCGTTAGGGTTAAGGTAAGAGTTAGGGTGAGGGTTATGGTTAGGGTGAGGGTGAGGGTTAGGGTTAGGGTTAGGGTGATGTTTAGGGTTAGGGTGTGAGTTAGGGTTAGTTTTATGGTTAGGGTGTGGGTTAGGTTTACGATTAGGGTTCGAGTTAGGGTGAGTGTGAGGGTGAGTTTTAGGGTTAGGATTAGGGTTAGGGTTATTGTTAGGCTGAGGGTTAAGGTGAGTGTTAGGGTTAGTGTTAATGTAATGTTTATGATTAGGGTTAGGTTGAGGGTTAGGGTTAGGCTTAGGATGAGGGTTAAGGTGAGGATTATGGTTAGATTTAGGGTGACGGTTAGGTATAGTGTCACTGTTAGGTTTATTGTGAGAGTAAGTGTTAGGGTGAGGGTTAGGGTGAGGGTGAGGGTCAGGGTTAGGGTTAGGATTAGGTTTAGTGTTATTGTGAGGCTGAGGGTGAGGCTGAGGGTGAGGGTGAGTGTGAGGGTTAAGGTTAGGGTTAGGTTTAGGGTGAAGGCTAGGGTGAGGGTGAAATTTTTGGTTAGGGTTAGGTTTAGGGTGAGGATTAGGGTGAGCATGAGGTTTGAGGTGAGGGAAAATTTTAGGGTGAGGGTTAGGGTTAGGTTTAGGGTGAGGGTTAGGGTTAGGCTGATGTTTAGGGTGAGGGTGCAGGTGAGAGTGAGGGTTCGGGTGAATGTTAGAGTTAGGGTGAGGGTTAGGGTTTGGGTTAGGGTTAGGGTGAGAGTAAGGGTTAGGATGACAGTTGGGGTGAGGGTGAGGGTTAGGGTTAGGTTTAGGCTGAGTATGAGGGTTAGGGTGAGGGTTAGGTTTAGGGTCAGGGTGAGGGTTAGGGTGAGGGTTAGGGTTAGGGTCAGGGTGAGGGTTAGGGTGAGGTTTAGGGTTAGGGTTAGGGTTCGGGTTAGGGTAAAAGTTAGGGTTATGGTGAGTGTTAGAGTGAGTGGTAAGCTTAGGGTTAGGATGAGGGTTCGGCCTATTGTGAAGTTTATGGTTACGGTTAGGGTTAGTGTGAGCATAAGGGTTAGGGTGATGGTTAGGGTGAGACTGAAGGTTAGGGTTAGCCTTAGGGTTATGGTGAAGGTTATGGTGGGGGTTAGGGTGAAGGTTAGGGTTAGGGTTAGGGTTGGATGAGGGTTAAAGTGAGTGTAAGGTTTACCGTGAGGGTTAGGTTGAGGTTGAGGGATAGGGTTATGGTGAGGGTAAGGGTTAGAGCGAAGGTTAGGGTGAGTTTGATGATTAGGGTTAGCATTAATGTTAGTGAGAGGGTGAGAATTATTGTGAGTGTTAGGGTTAGGGATAGAGTGAGGGTGAGGGTTAGGGTAAGGGTTATGGTTAGGGTTATGGTGAGGGTGAGGGTTAGGGTTAGCATTAGGGTTAGGATTAGGTTTAGGTTGAGTGTTATGGTTAGGGTTAGGGTGAGGTTGAGGGTTAAGGTAAGCATTAGGGTTAGATTTAGGCTTAGGGTGCAGGTTAGGGTTAGGTTTAGAGTGAGGGTGAGGGTCAGGGTTAGGGATAGGATTAGGTTTAGGGTTAGGGTGAGACTGAGAGTGAGGGTGAGGGTGAGGGTGAGCATGAGGGTGAGGGTTAAGTTTAGCGTTAGGTTTAGGGTGAGGGCTAGGTGAGGGTGAGGGATAGGGTGAGGGTTAGGTTGAAGGTGAGGTTTTCGGTTAGGAATGGTTTAGGATTAGGTTTAGGGTGTGGGTGAGGTTTAAGTTGAGGGTTAGGTTTAGGGTGCGGGTTAGGGTTAGGGTTAAGTTGAGGGTTTGGGTTAGGGTGATGTTTAGGGTGTGGGTGAGAGTGAGCATTCGGTTGAGTGTGTGGCTTAGGTTGTTGGTGAGGGTCAGGGTGAGAGTGAAGGTTAGGGTGAGGGTTAGAGTTAGGGTGCTGGTGAGGATTAGGTTTAGGGTGAGAGTTAGGTTGAAGGTGAGGGTTAGTGTGAGGGTGAGGGTTAGGATTAGGGATAGGATTAGGGTGAGGGTTAGGGTTAGGGTAAGGGTGAGGGTTATGGTTATGGTTAGGGTGAGGATTTGGTTTAGTGTGAGGGTTAGGGTTAGGGTTAGTGTAAGGATAAGGGTTAGGTTGAGGATTAGGGTGAGAGTGAGGGTTAAGGTTAGATTAAGGGTTAGGGTGAGGGTTAGGGTAAGAGTTAGGCTTAGGGTTAGGGTGAGTGTGAGGGTTAAAGTTAGGGTTAGGGTGAGGGTTAAGGTCGGGGTGAGGGTTAGGCTTAGGGTTAGGGTGAGGTTGAGGGTGAGGGTTCGGGTGAGTGTGAGTGTTAGGGTGTGGGTCTCGGTTAGGTTTAGGGTGAGGGATAAGGTGACGGTGAGGTTAAGAGTGAGGGTGAGTGTTATGGTTAGGGTGAGGGTGAGGGTTAGGGATAGGTTTAGGGTGATGTTTAGGGTTAGGGTATGGGTTAGGGATAGGTTTATCGTTAGGTTGAGGGTTAGGTTTACGGTTAGGGTTCGAGTTAGGGTGAGTGTGAGGGTGAGTGTTAGGGTTAGGATTAGTTTTAGGGGTAGTGTTAGGCTTAGGGTGAGGGTAAAGGGTGAGGGTTAGGGTGAGGGTGAGGGATACGGTTAGTTTTGGGGTTAGGGTGAGCGTTTGGATGATGGTTAGGTTTAGGGTTAGGGTGAGGGTTAGGGTTAGGGTTGAGTTTAGGGTAAGAATTAGGATGAGGTGTAGGGTAAGGGTTTGGGTTAGTGTGAGGAAAAGGGATATGGTGAGGGTTAGGGTGAGGGTGAGGAATAGGGTTAGTGTAAGGGTTAGGGTGAGTGTTTGGGTGAGCGTTAGGTTTATGTTTAGGGTTAGGGTGAGGGTTAGGATGAGGGTAAGTGTTAGGGTGAGATTTAGGTTGTGGTTGAGTATTAAGGTCAGCATTAGTCTTAGGGTGAGGGTTAGGTTTAGGTATAGCATTAGGGTTAGGATTAGGGTTCGGGTGTGGGTTAGGATTAGTGTTAAGGTGAGGGTGAGTTTTAGGGTTAGCAATAGGTTTAGGGTTAGGATTAGTGTGAGGGTGAGGGTGAGGGTTAGGGTTAGGATTAGTTTAGTGTTAGGGTGAGGCTGCGGTTGAGGATGAGGTTGAAGGTGAGGGTTAGGGTTTGGCTTAGGCTTAGGGTCAGGGTGAGGGCTAGGGTGAGGGCGAGGGTGCGGTTTTCTATTAGGAAGGGGTAGGGTTAGGTTTAGGGTGAGGATTAGGCTGAGGGTGAGGTTGAAGATGAGGTTTAGGGTTAAGGTGAGGGTTAGGGTTAGCGTTAGGCTGAGCGTTAGGTTTTGGGTGATGTTTAGGGTGATGTTTAGAGTGAGGGTGAGGGTGAAGGTGCGGGTTAGGGTGTAGGTGAGGGTTAGGGTGAGGGTGAGGGTTAGGGTGATGGTGAGGGTTAGGTTTAGGGTTAGTGTGAGGAAAAGGCTTAGGGTGAGGATTAGGATGAGATTAAGTGTTAGGGTTACGTTTAGAGTTAGGATTAGGGTGAGGTATAGGGTTAGAGTTCGGGTTAGGGTTCAGTTGAGGGTGAGGGTTAGAGTTAGGGTTAGGGTGAGGGTTAGGGTTGGGGTGAGGGTTAGGGTTAGGTTTAGGGTGAGGGTGAGGCTGAGGGTTCAGGTGAGGGTTAGGGTGTGGGTTAGGATTAAGGTTATGTTGAGAGTAAAGGTTAGGGTGAGGTTTAGGGTGAGGTTTTGGTTTAGGGTTAGGGTTAGGGTTAGGGTTAGGATGAGCAATAGGCTGAGGGTTCGGTTTAGGTTTAGTGTGAGGGTTAGGGTTAAGGTTAATGTTAGGGTTAGGATTTGGTTAGGGTAAAGGCTAGTTTTCGGTTTAGGATAAGTTTTCGGCTGATGGTTAGGTTTAGAGTTAGTGTGAGGCTTACATTTAGCGTTAAGGTTAGGGTGTGGGCTAGGGTGAGGGTGAGGGTTAGGTTGAGGGTTTAGTTTAGGTAAGAGTTAAGGTTAGGTTAGGGTGTGGATTAGGGTGAGATTGAGGATTAAGTTGAGGGTTAGTGTTAGGGTGAGACTTAGGGTTACGATTAGGGTGAGGGTTAATGTTAGGGTGATGTTTAGGGTGAGGGTGAGGGTGAAGGTTCGGGTGAGGGGGAGGGTTAGGTTGAGGGTTAGTGTGAGGGTTAGTGTTAGGTTTAGGGTTAGAGATAGGTTGAGCATGAGGGTTAGGGTGAGGGGTAGGTTGAGGGTTACGGTGAGGGTGAGGGTTAGGTTTAGTGTGAGGGTTACGGTTAGGGTTAGGGTGATTGTTAGGGTTAGGTTAAGGGTGAGGATGAGGATGAAGGTGATGGTTAGGGCTACGGTTAGGGTTAGGGTGAGGCTTAGGTTTAGGATGAGGGTTAGGATAAGGGTGAGTGTGAGGGTTACGGTTAGGATTAATTTTAGGGTGAGGGTGAGGGTTAGGTTTAGGATTAAGGTTAGGGTCAAGGTGAGGGTGAGGGTTAGGGATAGGGTGAGGGTTAGGGTTATGGTTAGGGTTAGGGTGAGGGTTAGGATTAGGGTTAGGTTTAGGAGGAACGTTAGGCTTAGGATTAGAGTTAGGGTTAGTTTTAGGTTAGTTTTAGGGTTGGGTTAGGGTGAGGGTGAGGATTTACCTTAGGTAAGGGTTAGGGTAAGTTTAGGGTGAGGATTAGGATGAGGTTGAGGGCTGAGGTGAGGGTTTAGGGTTAGGGTGAGTGTTAGGGTTAGGATTAAGGTGATGGTTATTGTTAGGGTGAGGGTGAGGGTGAAGTTTCAGGTTAGGGGAGGGGTTAGGTTTAGGGTTAGCGTGAGGTTTATGGTTAGGGTTAGGGTTAGGGTGGTGGTGAGGGTTAGGGTGAGTGTGAGGTTGATGGTGAGTGTGAGGTTTAAGGTTAGGGTGAGGGTTAGTGATAGGGTTAGGGTTAGGGTGAGGGTGAGCATTAGGGTGAGAGTGAGAGTTCTGGTGACGGGGAAGGGGATGGGGAGGGTTATGGTTAGTGTTCGGGATAGAGTTAGGGTGAGTGTGTGGGTGAGGTTTAGGTTTAGGATTAGGGTTAGGGTTAGGTTTAGGCTGAGGGTGAGTGTGAGGGTGAGGGTGAGGGTTAGGGTTAGTGTGAGAGTTAGGCTTAATGTTAGGGTTAGGGTTAGGGTGAGGGATAGGGTTAGGATTAGTTTTAGGATGAGGGTTAGGCTGTGGGGTAGGGTTAGTGTTAGGGTGAGGGTTAGGGTTAGTGTGAGATTTAGGGTTAAGATTTGGGTCAGGGTTAGTATTAGGGTGAGGGTAAGGGTTAGTGTGAGGGTTAGGATGAGGGTGAGGTTTTTGGTTAGGGATATGGTTAGGCTGAGGTTAGGGTGAGGGCTAGGGTTAGTGTGAGGGTTAGGATTAGGGTTAGGGATAGGGTGAGGGTAAGTGTTTGGGTTACTATTAGAGTTATGGTAAGGGTTAGGTTGATTGTGAGGTTGAGGATGAGGGTGAGGGTGAGGGTCTCGGTTACGTAAGTGTTAGGGTTACGTTTAGGTTGATACTGAGGGTTAGGGTTAGCGTTAGTGTTAGGGTGAAGGTTAGGATGGGGGTTAGGGTTCGGGTTAGGGTTTGGGTTAGGGTTGGGTGAGGGTAAGGGTGAGCATAAGGTTTAGGGTGAGGGTTAGGTTGAAGGTGAGGGATAGGTTTATCGTGAGGGTAAGGGTTAGGGTTAGGTTGAGAGTGAGAGTGAAGGTAAGGGTAAGTGTTAGGGTCAGAATTAGGGTGAGGGTGAGGGTTAGGGTTACCATTAGGGTTAGGTTTAGGATTAGGTTGAGTGTTAGGGTTAGGGTTAGGGTTAGGGCTAGGGTGCAGGTTAGGATTACGGTTAGAGTGAGGGTGAGGTTCAGGGTTAGGGTTAGGATTAGGTTTAGGGTTAGGGTGAGGCTGAGGCTGAGGCCGAGGGTGAAGGTGAGGGTGAGGGTTAGGATTAAGGTTAGGGTTAGGTTTAGGGTGAGGACTAATGTGAGGGTGATGTTTTTGTTTAGGAAAAGTTTAGGGTTAGGTTTAGGGTGAGGATTAGGGTGAGGGTGAGGTTTAAGGTGAGGGTTAGGGATAGGGTCAGTGTTAGGATTAGGGTTCGGGTGAGGGTTAGGGTTAAGTTGATGTTTAGGGTGACGGTGAAGGTGAGACTAAGGGTTCGGGTGAGGGTTAGGGTTAGGGTGAGTGTTAGGGTTAGGGTTAGGTTTAGGTTTAGGGTGAGGGTAAGTGTTATGATGATGACAGGTAGGGTGAGGGTGAGGGATAGGGTTAGGGTTAGGGTTAGGGTGAGGGTTGGGGTGAGGTTTAGGGTTAGGTTTAGGGTGAGGGTTAGGGTGAGGGTTAGGGTGAAGGTTAGGGTTAGGGTTAGGGTTTGGGGTAGGGTAAAGGTTAGGGGGAGGGGAAGGGGTAGGGTGAGGATTAAGGAGAGGGTGAGGGATAGGGTTATGCTGAGGGTAAGGGTTAATCTAAAGGTTAGGTTGAGAGTGAGCATTTGTGTTAGCATCAGGGTTGGGTTGAGGGTTAGTGTTAGTGTTAGGCTGAGGGGTAGTTTTAGGGTTATGTTGAGGGTTAGGTTTAGGGTTACGGTGAGGGTAAGAGTTAGGATGACAGCTAGGGTGAGGGTCAGGGTTAGGGTTAGGTTTAGGGTTAGGGTGAGGGTTAGGGTGAGGGTTAGTTTTAGGGTTAGGGTGAAGTTTAGGGTTAGGGTTAGGGTTTGGGGTAGGGTGAGGTTTAGGGGGAGGGGACGGGGTAGGGTGAGGGTTAAGGAGAGGATGAGGGATAGGGTTATGTTGAGGGTAAAGGTTAATCTAAGGGTTAGGTTGAGAGTGAGCATTTGTGTTAGCATTATGGTTGGGTTGATGGTTAGTTTTAGTGTTAGTTTGAGGGGTAGTTTTAGGGTTAGGGTGAGGGTTACGGTTAGGGTTAAGGTGAGGTTAAGGGTTTTGGTGAGGTTGAGGGTGAGGGTTAGTGTTGGCCTTAGGGTGAGGGTGAATGTTAGGGTTAGGGATAGGGTGAGTGTGAGTGTGAGGATTAGGTTTAGGATTAGGGTTAGGGTTAGTGTTAGGCTGAGGTTTAGGCTGATGGGTAGGGTTACAGTTAGGGTTAGGGTTAGGTTTAGTGGGAGTGTTAGGTTTAGGTTTAGGGTTAGGGTTAGGGTGAGGGTTCGGGTGAGGGTTCGGGTTAAGGTGTGGATGAGTGTTAGGGTTAGTGTGAGGACTAGCTTTAGGGTTAGTGTTACTGTTAGGGTTAGGATTAGGGTGAGGGTAAGGGATAGGGTTAGTTTTATGGTTAGTGTGAGGGATCGGGTTAGTGTGCGGATTAGGGTTAGGGTTAGGTGAAGGATCGGGTAAGGGTTAGGGTGAGAGTTAGGGTGAGGGTGAGTATTATGATTAGGTTAAGGACTAGTGTTAGGCTGAGGGTGAGGGTGAGGTTGAGGTTTATGATTAGGGTTAGAGTGAGGGTTAGGTTTAGGGTGATGTTTAGGGTGAGGGTTAGGGTGAGGATGAGGGTTCGGGTGAGGGTGAGGATTAGGGTGTGGATGAGGGTTAGCATGAGTGTGAGGGTTACAGTTAGGTTTAGGGTGTGGGTTAGGGTTAGGGATTGGATTAGGGTGAGGTTTAGGGTGAGGGGTAGGGTCAGGGTTGGGTGAGGTTTAGGGTTAGTGTAAGGTTTAGGGTTAGGATTAGGGTAAGTGTGAGGATAAGGGTTAGTGTGAGGGATAGGGTTATTGTTAGGGTTAGGGTGAGGGTGAGGGTGCGGGTTATGGTTAGGGTTACGGTGAGGGTTAGGGTTAGGCTAAGGCTTAGGGTTGGGGATAGGTTAAGGGTGAGTGTGAGGGTGATGTTTAGAGGTAGGTTTAGGGTGAAGGTGAGGGTTCGGTTTAGGATTAGGGTTAGGGTTAGGGTTAGGGTGAGGGTGAGGGTTAGTTTTAGGATTAGGGTTAGGGTTAGGGTTAAGGTGAGGGTGAGGGTGGGGGTTAGGGAGAGGATTAGGGTTAGGTTTACGGTTAGGGTGAGAGTGAGGGTTAGGTTGAGGTGAGGGTTCATGTTTGGGTGAGGGTTAGGGTGATGGTGGGGGTTAGGGTGAGGGTGAGGTTTAGGTTTAGTGTTAGCTTTAGGGTGAGTGTTAGGATCAGGGTTAGGATTAGGGTAGGGGTGAGGGCTAGGTTGAGGGTGAGGGGTAGGGTGAAGGGTAGGGTTAAGGTTAGGGTGAGGGTGAGGGTTAGGTTTAGTGTGAGGGTTAGGGTTAGTGTGAGTTTGAGGGTGAGGGTTAGGGTTAGTGTGAGGGTTAGGGCTAGGGGTAGGGGCAGGGTGAGTGTTAGCGTTACGTTTAGATTGAGGGTTAGGGTGAGGGTAAGGTTACGGTAAGGGTGAGGGTGAGGCTTAGGTTTAGTGTGAGGGTTAGGGTTAGTGTAAGTTTAAGGGTTAGGGTGAGGTTTATGGTAACAGTGAGGCTTAGTGTTAGCATGAGTTTGAGGGTGAGGGTGAGGTTTAGGGTTAGGTTGAGGGTTAGGGTTATGGTTAAGGTGAGGGTGAGCCGTAGGGTGAGAGTGAGGGTTCGGGTGAGCGTTTGGGTGAAGGGGGAGGTTTATGGTTAGGGTTGGGTTTAGAGTTAGGGTGAGGCTGTCGGTGAGGGTTAGGTTTAGGATTAGGGTTAGTGTTAGGATTAGGCTGAGGGTGAGTGTGAGGGTGAGGGTAAGGGTTAGGTTTTGGGTGAGGGTTCGGGTTAATGTTAGGGTTAGGGTTAGGTTGAGGGATAGGATTAGGGTTAGTATTAGGATGAGTGATAGGCTGTGGGGTAGGGTTAGGTTTAAGCTGAGGGTTAGGGTTAGTTTGAGTTTTAGGGTTAAGGTTAGGGTCAGGGATAGGATTAGGTTAGGGGTAAGGGTTAGGGTGAGGGTTAGGATGAGGGTGAGGTTTAAGTTTAGGGCTAGTGTTAGGATGAAGTTAGGGTGAGGGCTAGGGTGAGTGAGTGGGTTAGGTTTAGGGTTAGGGATAGGGTGAGGATTAGGTTTAGGGTTAGGGTTAGGGTTAGGGTCAGTCTTAGGCTGAGGTGAAGGGTTAGGGATAGGGTGAGGGTTAGGTTTAGTGTGAGGATTAGGGTTTGGGGTAGGGTTAGGGTGAGGGCTAGGGTGAGTGTGAGGGTTAGGGTTTTATTTAGGGATAGGATAAGGATTAGAGTTAGGGTTAGTGTTAGGGTGAGGTTTAGGCTGATGTGTAGGGTTACAGTTAGGGAGATGGTTAGGTTTAGTGGGAGTGTTAGGATTAGGTTTAGGGTGAGGGTTCGGGTGAGCGCTTGGGTTAATGTGTGGGTGATGGTTAGGGTTAGTGTGAGGACTAGGTTTAGGTTTAGGGTTACTGTTAGGGTTAGGGTTAGGGTGAGGGTAAGGGTTAGGGTTAGTGGTATGGTTAGGGTGAGGGTTCGGGTTAGTGTGAGGGTTAGGGTTACGGTTAGGTAAAAGTGAGGTTAAGGGTTAGGGTGAGGGTTAGGGTGAGGGTGAGGGTTAGGATTAGAGTTAGGGTTAGGATTAGGGATAGGGTGAGGGTGAGGTTGAGGTTCAGAGTTAGGGTGAGGGTTAGGGTTATTGTTAGTGTTAGGTTGCGGGTGAGGGTGAGGGTGAGGGTGAGGGCTAGGGTTAGGGTAGGGTTAGGTTTGGCTGAGTGTGAGGGTGAGAGTGAGGGTGAGGGTTAAGTTTAGGGTTAGGTTTAGGGTGAGGGCTAGGGTGAGGGTGATATTTTTGGTTAGGAAAGGTTTATTGTTAGGTTTAGGGTGAGGATTTGGGTGAGGGTGAGGTTTAAGATGAGGGTTAGGGTTAGGGTGAGGGTTAGGGTTAGGGTTAGCGTGAGGTTTAGGGTTAGGGTGATGTTTAGGGTGAGGGTGAAGGTGAGAGTGAGGGTTCAGGTGAGGGTTAGGGATAGGGTGAGGGTTAGGGTTAGGGTTAGGGTTAGGGTGAGGATAAGGGTTAGGATGACAGTTAGGGTGAGGGTGAGGGGTAGGGTTAGGTTTGGGTTAGGGTGATGTTTATGGTGAGGGTGAGGGTGAGAGTGAGGATTCAGTTGAGGGTGTGGCTTAGGGTTGTGGTGAGGGTTAGGTTGAGATTGAGGGTTCGGGTGAGGGTGAGAGTTAGTGTGTTGGTGAGGGTTAGGGTGATGGTGAATGTTAGGGTTAAGGGTAGGATTAGGATGAGGGTTAGGTTTAGGGTTAGGGTGAGGGTTAGGGTGAGGGTTATGGTTAGGGATAATGTGAGGATTAGGGTTAGTGTGAGTGTTAGGTTAGGGTTGGTGTAAGGATAAGGGTTAGGTTGAGGATTAGGGTGAGAGTGAGGGTTAGGGTTAGATTAAGGGTTAGGATGAGGGTTGGGGTAAGGGTTAGGGTTAGGGTTAGGGTGAGTGTGAGGTTTAAAGTTAGGGTTAGGGTGAGGGTTAGGGTTGGGGTGAGGGTTAGGGTTAGGGGTTGGATGAGGGTTCGGGTGAGTGTGAGTGTTAATGTGTGGGTGACGGTTAGGGTTAGGTTGAGGGATAAGGTGACTGTGAGGGTTAGGGTGAGGGTTAGGTTTAGGGTGAGGGTAGGGTTAGGTTTAGGCTGAGGGTTAGGGTTAGGTTGATATTTATGGTGAAGGTGAGTGTTAGGGTGAGGGTTAGGGTGAAGGTTAGGTTAAGGGTTAGGGTTAAGGTTAGGGTGAGTGTGAGGATGAGGGTTAGGTTTAGGATTAGGGTTAGGGTTTTGCTTAGTGTGAATGTTAGGGTCAGGATGTGGGTTCGGGTGATGGTGAGGGTTAAGGTGTGTGTGAGGGTTAGGGTTAGGCTGAGGATTAGGGTTAGGGTTATGATTAAGGTGAAGGTTAGAGTGAGAGGTAGGCTTAGGGTTAGGATGAGGGTTAGGCTCACTGTGAGGGTTAAGGTGAAGATGATGGTTAGGGTTAGCATTAGAGGTAGGATGATGGTTAGGGTGAGGGTTAGGTTTAGGGTTAGGGTTAGGGTGAGTTTGAAGGTGAGGGTGAGATTTAGTGTTAGGATTAGTGTTAGGGTTATTGTTAGAGTGAGGTTGAGGGTTTTGGTTAGGGTGAGGGTTAGGGTTAGGGTGAGGGTTATCGTTAGGGTGAAGTTTAGCGTTAGGGTGATGTTTATTGTGAGGGTGAGTGTTAGGGTGAGGCTGAGTTTCAGGATGAGGTTGAGGGTTTGGTTGATCGTGAGGGTTAAGCTGTGGTTGAGAGTTAGGGTTAGAGTGAGGGTAGGGTGACAGTGAGTGTTAGGGTGCGGGTTAGATTTAGTGTTAGGGTTAGTGTGATGCTGAGGGTGAGCGTGAGGGTGACGGTTAGGGTGAGTGTGATTGTGAGGGTTAGGTTTAGTATTAGGGTTAGGGTGAGTTTTATGGTTACGGTTAGGGTTAGGGTGTGGGTGAGGCATTACGGTTAGGGTTAGGGTTATTTTTAGGGTTAGAGTTAGGGTTAGGGTGAGGGTGAGGGTGAGGTTCAGCATTAGCGTTAGTGTTAGGGTTACCGTGAGGATGGGGGTGAGGGTTAGGGTTAGGTTTAGGGTTAGGCTGAGTGGGAGGGGGAGATTTAGGGTGAGGGTTAGGATTATGGTTAGGTTAAGGCCTAGGGTGAGGGTGAGGGTTAGGCTGAGGGTGAGGGTAAGAGTTTCGGTTAGGTAAGGTTTAGGGTTAATTTTAGGGTGAGGATTAGGTTGAGTTTGAGGGTTAGTGTGAGTGTTAGTGTTAGGTTGAGGGTTAGGGTTAGGATTTGGGTGAGTGTTGGTGTTAGGGTTATGTTTAGAGTGAGGTTTAGAGTTAGGGTGGGGTTAGGGGTCCGGTGAGGATGAGGGTTAGGGTGTGGGTGAGGGTTAGGTTTAAGTTGAATGTTAAGGTGACGGTGAGGGTTAGGTTGAATGTGAGGGTTAGGGTTAGGTTGAGGGTGAGGTTTAGGGTTAGGGTGAGGGTTAGGGTGAGGGTTAGTGTGAGGGGGTAGGGTTAGGGTTAGGGTGAGGGTTAGGATTAGTGTGAGGGTTAGGGTTACGGTGAGGGTAAGTGTTAGGTTGAGGGGTATGGTTAGGGATAGGGTGAGGGCTAGGTTGAGGGTGAGGTTTAGGTTGAGTGTGAGGGTGAGTGTTTCGGTAGGCAAGGGATAGGGTTAGGGTTAGGGTGAGGGGTAGGGTTAGGGTTAGGGTGAGGTTTAGGTTTAGTGTGAGGGTTAGGGTTAGCGTTAGGGTTAGGGTTAGTGTGAGGATAAGGGTTAGGATGAGGGTTAGGTTGTGGGTGAGGTTTAGGCTTATCGTTTGTTTTAGGTTGGGTTAGGGTGACGTTTTGGGTCAGGGTTAGGGTAAGGGTTAGGGTTAGGGTTAGGGTTAGTGTGAGGGTTAGTTTTAGGGTTAGGGTTTGTGTGAGGATAAGGGTTAGGGTGAGGGTTAGGGTGAGAATGAGGGGTAGGGCTAGCGTTAGGTTTATGGTAATGGTCAGGGTAAGGTTTAGGGTTAGGGTTAGGGTTAGGGTGAGGGTGTGGGTTAGAGTTAGGGTTAGGGTTGGGTGAGGGTTCGGGTTAGGCTTAGGGTGAGAGTGAGGGTTCGGGTGAGGGTTCGGGTTCGGGTGAGGGTGAGTGTGTGGGTGACAGTTAGGTTTAGGGTTTAAGTGATGGTAAGGTTTAGGATGAGGGTGAGGATTAGTGTTAGGGTGACGGTGAGGGTGCCGGTTAGTGTTAGGGTTAGTGTTAGATTTAAGGTTAGGGTTAGGGTTTTTGTTATGGTGAGGGTAAGTGCTAGGGTAAGGTTTAGGGTGAGTGTGAGTGTTAGTGTTAGAGTTAGGGTGAGGGTTAGGATTAGGGTGAGTGTTAGTGTTAGGGTGAGGGTGAGGGTAAGGTTTAGGGTTAGGGTTAGTGTGAGTGTTAGGATTAGGGTGAGGGTTAGGGATAGGGTTAGGGTTAGGGTGAGATTTAGGGCTGGACTTAGGTTTAGAGTCAGGGTATGGGTAAGGCTTAGGGTGAGGGTTAGGTTCAGGTTGAGGGTTAAGGTTAGGTTGAGGTTGAGGGTAAGTTTTAGGGTGAGGGCTAGGGTTAGGTTTACGGTTAGAGAGAGAGTTAGGGTTATGGTGAGGGTGAGCTTGATGGTTAGGTTTAGGATTAGGGTTAGGGTGAGGGTGAGGTTTAGGGATAGGCGTAGGGTTAGGGTTAGGGTTAGATTTAGAGTTAGGGTGAGGTTCAGTGTGAGGGTTAGTGTTTGGATTAGAGTTAGAGATAGGGTTAAGGTGAGGCTTAGACTGAGGGGTTGGATTAGTGTTAGAGTGAGGGAAAGGGGGATGGTAAAGGTTACGGTGAGGGTTAGGGTGAGGGTGAGGTTTAGGGATAGCATTAGGTTTAGTGTTAGGGTTAAGGTGAGGGTTAGTGTTAGAGTTAGGTTGAGGGTGACATTTAGAGTTAGCATTAGGGTTACGGTTAGGTTTAGTTAGAGGGTTAGGATTAGGGTAGGGTTAGGATTATGGTTAAGGTTAGGCTTAGCCTGATTATGGGGATGAGGGTGAGGGTTAGGGTTAGGGTTTGGTTTATGGTGTGGGCTAGGGTTAGGGTTAGGGTGAGGGTGAGGTTTTAGGTTAGGAAAGGCTTAGGGTTCGGTTTACGGTGAGGATTAGTGTGAGGGTGAGGTTTAAGGCGAGGATTATGGTTAGGGTGAGGATTAGGGTTAGGTTTAGGGTGAGGTTTAGGTTTAGGGTGATGTTTAGGGTGAAGGTGAGGGTTAGGGTGGGGGTGAGGGTGAGGGTGAGGTTGTTGGTGAGGATTAGGGTTAGGGTTAGGGTTAGGGGACAGTGAGGTTTAAGGTGAAGGTGAGGATTACGGTTAGGTTTAGGGTGAGGGTTAGGGAAAGAATTAGGGTGAGAGGGAGGGTTAGGGTTAGGGTGAGGGTTAGGTTTAATGTGACGTTAGGGTTAGGGTTAGGGTTAGTGAGAGGATAAGGGTTCGGGTGAGGGTTAGGATGAGACTGAAGGTTAGGGTTAGCGTTACGGTTAAGGTGAAATTGAGGGTGAGGGTTAGGGTGAGGGTTAGGGTGAGGGTGAGGGTGAGGGTGAGGGTGTGTTTTACAATGTGGGTGAAGTTTAGGGTTAGGGTGATCGTTAAGGTGATGTTGAGTGTTAGGTTGAGAGTGAGTGTTAGGTTTAGGGTTAGGGTTAGGCGAAATGTGAGGATTAGGGTTAGAGTTATGGTTATGGTGAGGGTACGGGTTAGGGTGAGGTTTATGGTGAGGGTGAGGGTTAGGGTTAGCGTTAGGGTTAGGGTGAGGTTTAGGGTGGGGGTTAGGGTTAGGGTGAGGGTGCCTGTTAGGGTTAGGGTTAGGGTGAGGTTTAGGGTTAGGGTGAGGTCTAGGGATAAGGTTAGGGTTTGGGTGAGGGTCAGAGTTAGGGGTAGGGTTAGAGTTAGGGAGAGGGTGAGGGTTAGAGTTAGGTTTAGGATTAGGCATATGCTTAGGCTGAGGGTGAGGGTTAGGTTTAGCGTGAGGGTTAGGGTTAGGTTTAGGGTTAGGGTTATGTTGATTGTTAGGGTTAGGTTTAGGATGAGGGTTTGGCTGAGGGTTAGGTTTAGGGTTAGGGTAAGGCTTAGTGTTAGTGTGATGGTTAGGGTTAGGGTTTTGTTTACAGTGAGAGTGAGGGTTAGGGTTAGGTTTAGGGTGAGGTGAGCGATTGGTTGAGGGTTTGGGTTAGGTTTAGTATTAGGATGATGGTTACGGTGACGGTTAGTGTTAGGGTTAGGGTTTGGGTGAGGGTTAGGGTTAGGGTTAGAGTTAGGATGAGGGTGAGGTTGAGGGTTAGCGTTTGAATTAGGGTTAGGTTTAGGGTTATGCTGAGGGTGAGGTTGAGGGTGAGGGTGAGTTTTAGGGTTTGGGTGAGGGTTAGGGTTATGGTTAGGGTTAAGGTGAGGGTGAGGGTTAGGGTTAGGGTTAGGGTTAGGATGAGGGGTAGGCTGAGTGTTAGTTTTAGGCTTAGGGTGAGGGTAAGGGTTAGCGTGATGGTGAGGGATAGGTTTAGGCTTCAGTTTAGGGTTAGTGTGATGGTTAGGGTTAGGTTTATGCTGAGGGTGAAGGTTAAGGTGAGGGGTAGGTTTAGGGTTAATGTTAGGGTGAGGATTAGGGTTAGGGTGAGGGTAAGGGTGAGGGGTAGGTTTAGGTTTAGGGTTAGTGGGAGGGTAAGGGTTAGGGAGAAGGTTAAGGTGAGGGTGAGGATGAGGGTGAGGGTTAGTGTGAGGGTGATGGTTAGGGTTAGGTTTAGAGTTAAGATGAGAGTGAGGGTGAGTATTAGGTTTTGGATTAGGGTTAGGTTTATGTTTACTCTGAGGGTGAGGATAAGGGTGAGGGTGAGTTTGAGAGTTAGGGGTAGGGTTAGGGTTAATGTTAGGGTGAGGGATAGGGTTAGGGTTAGGGTTTGGATCAGGATTAGGCTGAGGGTTAGGATTAGTGTTAGGGTGAGGGTTATGGTGAGGGTGAGGGTTAGCGTTAGCTTAGGGATAGGGTGAGGGTTATGGTTAGGGATAGGGTTGGGTGAGGGAAAGTGTTAGAGTGAGGGTTAGTGTGGGGATGAAGGATATGGATATGGTGAGGGTAAGGGATAGGGCTAGGGTTAGGGTGAGGGTTTTGGTTAGGGTTACGTTTAGAGTGAGGGTGAGGGTGAGGGTAAGGGATAGGTTTTGTATTAGGGTTAGGTTTAGGGTTAGGCTGAGGGTGACGTTGAGGGTGAGGGTGACGGTTAGGGTGACGGTTAGGTTTAGGGTTAGGATGAGGGTTAGGCTGAGGTTTAGGTTTAGGGTTCGGTAAGCGTAAGGGTTAGGGTGAGAGTGAGGGTTAGGCTTAGGCTTAGGGTTAGGGTGCCGGTTAGGGTGAGGTTTAGTGTTAGTGTTAGGGTTAGGGTTAGAGTGAGGGTTAGGGTGACGGTAAGGGTTAGGGTTAGGGTTAGGTTGATGGTGATGGATAATATTAAAGTGAGGGTAAGGGTTAGGGCGAGGTTTAGGGTGAGGCAGAGGGTTAATATTAGCATTAGGGGTATGGTGAGGGTGAGGGTTAGGGTGAGGGTTAGAGTTAGGGTTAGGGATAGGGTGAAGATTAAGGTTAGGGATAGGTTTAGAGTGAGAGTTAGGCTGAGGGGTAGGGTTAGGGTTAGTGTTAGGGTGAGTGTTAGGGAGTGGGTTAATGTTAGGGTTAGGGTTAGGGTGAGGTTCAGGGTGAGGGTTAGGGTTAATGTGAGGGTTATTGAGAGGTTGAGGTTTAGGGTTAGCATTAGGGTTAGGCTTAGGATTAGGGTTAGGGTGAGGGTGAGGGCTAGTGTTAGTATTAGGGTTAGGGTTTGGGTTAGGGTGAGGATGAGGTTTAGAGTGAGGGTAAGGGTTAGGGCGAGGTTTAGGTTGAGGTTGTGGAATAATGTTAGCATTAGGGTTACTGGGAGGGTGAGGGTTAGGGTGAGTGTTATGGTTATGCTTAGGGATACAGTTTGGATTAGGGTTAGGGTTAGGTTTAGGGTGAGGTTAAGGCTGAGGTCTAGGTTTAGGTTTAGCGTTACGGTGAGGGTTAGGGTTAGTATGAGGGTTAGGATTAGGGTTAGGTTCAGGTTGAGGTTGATAGTGAGGGTAACGGTTATGTTGAGGGTTAGAGTGAGGTTGAGGTTTAGGGTTAGCATCAGGGTTAGAGTGAGGGTTAGGGTTAGGCTTACGGTTAGGTAAGGGTTAGGGTTAGGGTGAGGGTTAGGGTTAGGGTGATTTTTAGGGTGACAGTGAGGGTTAGGGTGAGGGTGAGGTTGAGCGTTAGGGTTAGGTTGAGGGTGAGGGTGAGTGTGAGGGTGACGGTTAGGGTTAGGTTTAGGGTGAGGATAAGGGTTAGGGTTAGCTTAGGGTTAGTGTAAGTGTTAGACTGAGGGTGAGGGTGAGGGTGAGGGTTAGGGTTAGGTTTAGGGTGAGGGTTAGGGGTAGTGTGAGGGTTAGGTTGAGGTTGAGGGTCAGCGTGAGGTTGAGAATGACGTTGAGGGTGAGGGTTAGGGTTACGGTTATATTTAGGGTGAGGTGAGGGTGAGGGTTAGGGTTAGGGTGAGGGTTAGGGTGAGGTTTAGGGTTAATGTTTCGGTTAGGGTAAGGGTGAGGGTAAGGATTACAGTGAGAGTTATTTTGAGGGTGAGTGTTAGGGTTAGGGTGAGGGTAAGGGTTAGGGTGAGGGTTATTGTGAGGGTTTGGGTTCGGGTTAGCATTAGGGTTAGTTTGAGGGTGAGGGTTTTGGTGAGGGTTAGGGTTACGGTTAGGGATAGGTTGAGGATTAGGGTTAGTGTGAGGGTTAGGGTCTGGGTAAGGGTTAGGGTTAGATTTAGGGCGAGGGTGAGGGTAAGCATTAGAATTAAGATTAGGTTTAGGGTTAGAGTAAGGTGAGATTGAGGGTGAGGGTTAGGGTTTGGGATAGAATTAGGGTGAGGGTGAGCGTGAGGTTTAGGTTTAAGATTAGGGTTAGGGTTATGGTGAGGGTTACGGTGAGGGTGAGAGTGAGGCTTAGGCTTAGAGTTAGGATGAAGGTTAGGTTTACAGTGAGGGCTACGGTGCGGGTGAGTTTTAGGGTGAGTGTGCGGGTGAGGTTGAGGGTTTTGGTTAGGTAAGGGTTATGTTTAGGGTTAGGGTGAGGATTAGGGTGAGGGTGAGGGTTAGGGTGAGGCTCAGGGTTAGGGTGAGAGTTAGGGTTACGGTGAGGGTTACGGTTAGGGTTAGGTTGAGGCTGAGGGTTAGGTATAGGGTAAGGGTTAGGGTTAGTTTGAGGCTGAGGGTTAGGTATAGTGTAAGGGTTATGGTTAGTTTGAGGCTGAGGGTTAGGTATAGGGTAAGGGTTAGGGTTATGGTGAGGGTTAGGTTTAGGGTAAGTGTTAGGGTGAGGGTGAGGTTTAGGGTTAGGGTTAGGGTTAGTGTAAGGTTTAGTGTTACAGTGAAGAGTTAGTATTAGGGTTACGGTGAGGGTGAGGGTTAGGGTTAGGGTTAGGGTGAGGTTGAGGGTGAGGGTTAGGGTGAGTGTGAGTGTGAGGGTTTCGGTTATGTAAGGGTTAGGGTTAGGGTTAGGGTGAGGATTAGGGTGAGGGTAAGGGTTATGGTTAGGGTCAGGTTTAGGGTGAGGTTAAGTGTTAGGGTGAGGGTGAGTGTGGGTGTGAGTGTGAGGGTGAAGATGAGGGTTTCGGTTAGGTAAGGTTTAGAGTTATGGTTAGGGTGAGGATTAGGGTGAGAGTGAGGTTTAGGGTGAGGTTAGTTGAGGCTCAGGGTTAGGGTGTGGGTGAGGATTCAGGTGAAGGTGAGGGTTCGGGTGAGTGTGAGAGTTAAAGTTAGGTTTAGGGTGAGGGTTAGGGTTGAGGTGAGGGTTAGGGTTAGGGTTAGGGTGAGGATGAGGATTCGGGTTCGGGTGAGTGTGAATGTTAGGGTGTTGGTGACGTTTAGGGTTAGGGTGAGGGTGATGCTGAGGGTTAGGGTTAGGGTTAGTTTGAGGATAAGGGTTAGGGTGAGGATTAGGGTGAGTGTGAGGGTTAGGGTTAGCATAAGGTTTAGGGTGAGGGTTAGGGTTAGGGTTAGGGTAAGGATTAGGGTTAGTTAAGGGTTAGGGTTAGGGTTAGGGTTAGTGTTAGGTTTAGTGTTAGTCTTAGGGTTAGGGATAGGGTGAGGGTTAGGGTTAAGGTTAGGGTTAGGGTAAGGTTAGGGTTAGCATCAGGTTTTGGTTTAGGGTGATGTTTATGTTGACGGTGAGGGTTAGGGTGATGTTGAGGTTGAGCTCGAGGGTTAGGGTGAGGGTGATGGTTAGGTTTAGGGTGAGGGTAAGATTTAGGGTTAGGATTAGGGTTAGGGAAAGGGTTAGGCTGAGGGTGAGGGTGAGGTTAGGTAAGTGTTAGGGTTAGGTTTAGGGTGAGGATTAGGATGAGGGTGAGGGTTAGTGTTAGGTTGAGGGTTAGGGTTAGGGTTAGGGTGAGGGTTAGGGTGAGAGTTAGGGTTAAGGTTAGGATGAGGGTTAGGCTTAGTGTGAGTGTTCTGGTTAGGTTTAGGGTTAGTGTGAGGATAAGTGTTAGGGTGAGTGTTAGGTTGAGACTGATTGTTAGGGTTAGCGTTAGGGTTAGTTTGAAGGTTAGAGTGGGGGTTAGGGTGAGGGATAGGTTTCGGGTTAGGGTTGGGTGAGGTTTAGGATGAGGGTAAGGGTTAGGTTTAGGGTGAGTGAGGGTGAGCGTAAGGGTTAGGGTTAGGGTCAGGGTTAGGGTGAGGGTGAGGTTTAGGGTTTGCATTAAGGTTAGGGTTAGGGTTAGGTTGAGTGTTAAGTTTAGGGTTAGGGTGCAGGTTAAGGTTAGGGTTAGAGTGAGGGTGAGGGTCAGGGTTAGGGTTTGGATTAGGTTTAGTGTTAGGGTGAGGCTGAAGGTGAGGCTGAGGGTGAGGGTGATGGTGAGGGTTAAGTTTAGGGTTAGATTTAGGGTGAGGGCTAGTGTGAGGGTGATGTTTTTGTTTAGGATAGGTCTAGAGTTAGGTTTAGCGTGAGGATTAGTGTGGGGGTGAGGTTTAAGGTGAGGGTTAGGTTTAGGGTTAGGGTGAGGGTTAGGGTTTGGGTGAGGGTTAGGGTTAGGGTGATGTTTAGGTTGAGGGTGAAGATGAGAGTGAGGGTTCGGGTGAGGGTTAGGTTTAGGGTGATGGTTAGTGTTAGGGTAACGGTTAGGTTTAGGGGGAGCGTAAGTGTTAGGATGACAGTTAGGGTGAGGGTGAGGGTTAAGTTTAGGTTTAGGATTAGGGTGAGTGTTAGGGTGAGGGTTAGTTTTAGGGTTAGCGTGAGGGTTAGGGTGAAGGTTAGGGTGAAGGTTAGGTTTAGGGTTTGGGTTAGGGTGAGGGTTGGGTGAGAAGGAGTAGGGTGACGGTTAGGGAGAAGGTGAGGGATAGGGTTATGGTGAGGGTTAGATTTAGGCTGAGGCTTAGGTTGAGAATGAGCATTTGTGTTAGCATCAGGGTTGGGTTGAGGGTGAGTGTTAGTGTTAGGCTGAGGGGTAGTTTTAGGGTTAGGGTGAGGGTTAGGGTTAGGGTTAGGGTTAGGGTTAGGTTAAGGGTTAGGGTGTGGGTGAGGGTGAGGGTTCAGGCTAGACTTAGGGTGAGGATGAGGGTTAGGTTTAGGGTTAGGGTGAGTGTGAGTGTGAGGGTTAGGTTTAGGATTAGGGTTAGGGTTAGGCTGAGGTTGAGGTTATGATTGAGGGTGAGGTCTAGGGTTAGGGGTAGAGGTAAAGTTAGGGTTAGATTTAGGCTTAGTATTAGGGTTAGGGTTAGCATTAGGCTGAGGTTGAGGGTGAGGGTGAGGGTGAAGGTGATGTTTAGGGTTAGGGGTAGGGGTAGAGTTAGGGTTAGGTTGAGCGGTAGGATGAGGGTGAGGGTTAGGGTTAGCGTTAGTTTTAGGGTGAGGTTTAGGGTGAGATTTGAGTGTTAGGGTTAGGGTTAGGGTGAGCGTGTGGGTTAGGGTTAGTGTGAGGTTGAGGATCTGTGTTAGGGTTAAGGTTAGGCTTAGATTTAGGATGAGGGTGATGGTGAGGGTTAGAATTAGGATTAAGGTTAGGGTTAGAATTAGGTGAGAGTGAGGATGAGGGTGAGGGTTTGGGTTAGAATTAGGGTGAGGGTGAGCATAAGGGTTAGGGTTAGGATTAGGGTTAGAATTATGGTTAGGGTTAGGGTGAGAGTGAGGGTGAGGCTTAGGTTTAGGATTAGGGTTAGGGTTAGTGTGAGGATCAGGGTTAGGGTGAGAATTAGGGTGAGGGTGAGAAGGAGGTTGAGGGTTAGGGTGAGCTTTAAGGTTAGGGTTAGGGTGAGGGTTAGGGTGAGTTTTAGGGTTATGGTGAAGGTTAGGGTTAGGGTTAGGTTGAGGCTAAGGTTTAGGCTGAGGGTTAGGGTAGGTTTAGGGTGAGGTTTAGGTTTAGGGTGAGGGCTTTGGTGAAGGTGAGTGTTAAGGTGAGTGTGAGGGTGAGGTTGAGGGTTTTGGTTAGGTAAGGGTTACGGTTAGGGTTAGGGTGAGGATTAGGGTGAGGATGAGGTTTAGGTTGAGTGTTAGGTTGAGTGTGAGGGTTAGGGTGAGGGTGAGGGTGAGGGAGAGCATGAGGGTGCGGGTGAGCGTGAGAGTTCGGGTGAGGTTGAGGGCTGGGGTGTGTGTCAGGTTTAGGTTTAGGGTGAGGGTTAGGGTGACGGTGAGGGTTAGGGTGAGGGTGAGGTTTAGGATTGGGGTTAGGGTGAGGGATAGGTTTAGGGTGAGTGTTAGGGTGAGGGGTAGGGTTAGGATTAGGAAGAGGGTTAGGGTTAGGGTGAAGGTTAGGGTTCGTTTGAGGGTTAGGGTGAAGGTGAGTTTGAGGTTGAGGGTTAGGGTGAGGGTGATGGTGACGGTGAGGGTTAGGGTTAGGATTCGAGTTAGGGTTAGGTTGAGAGTTAGGGTTAGGGTTAGGTTTAGGATGAGGGTGAGGGTGAGGGTGAGGGTTAGGGTTAGGGTTAGGTTTAGGATTAGGTTTACGTTTAGGGTAAGGGTTAGGGTTAGGGTTAGGGTGAGGGTTAGGGTTAGGGTTATGTTTATAGTGAGGGTTAGGCTTAGAATTAGGACAAGGGTGAGGGTTAGGTTGAGGGGTAGGGTTAGGGATAGGGTAAGGGTTAGGTTTAGGGTGAGGGTTAGGTTTAGGGTTAGGGTTAGTGTGAGGGTGATGGTGAGGGTTAGGGTGAGGATTAGTTTTAGGTTTAGGTTTAGGGTGAGGGTGATGCTGAGGGTTAGGTTTAGGGTTAGTGTGAGGATAAGGGTTAGGGTGAGGATTAGGGTGAGGGTGAGGGTTAGGATTAGCATAAGGTTTAGGGTGAGGGTTAGGGTTAGTGTTAGTGTTAGGGTTAGGGTAAAGGTTAGTGTTAGGCTTAGGATTAGGGTTATGGTTAGGGTTAGGGTCAGGGTTAGGCTTAGGGTTTGAGTTAGGGTGAGGGTTAGGGTTAAGTTTAGGGTTAGGGTAAGGTTAGGGTTAGCGTTAGGGTTATTGTTAGGGTGATGTTTAGGATGATGTTGAGGGTTAGGGTGAGGGTGAGATTGAGCGTGAGAGTTAGGGTGAGGGTGAGTTGGAGGGTGACAGTGAGGGTTAGGGTTAGGTTTAGGGTGAGAATAAGAGTTATTGTTAGGATTAGGTTTAGGGTAAGGGTTAGGCTGAAGGTAGGGTGAGGGTGAGGTTTTCGGTTAGGGAAGGGTTAGGGTTAGGTTTAGGGTGAGAATAAGAGTTATTGTTAGGATTAGGTTTAGGGTAAGGGTTAGGGTGAAGGTAGGGTGAGGGTGAGGTTTTCGGTTAGGGAAGGGTTAGGGTTAGGTTTAGGGTGTGGATTAGGGTCAGGGTGAGGGTTAGGGTTAGAGTTAGGGTTAGGGTGAGGGTTAAGCTTAAGGTTAGGATGAGGGTTAGGCTTACTGTGAGAGTTACGGTTAGGGTTAGGGTTAGTGTGAGTGTAAGTGGTAGGATGAGTGTTAGGTTGAGACTGAGAGTTAGGGTTAGAGTTAGGGTTAGGGTGAAGGTTAAGTTGGGGGATAGGGTTCTGGTTAGGTTTGGGTGAGGGTTAGGGTGAGCGTAAGGGTTAGTGTGAGGGTTAGGTTGAGGGTGAGGGATAGGGTTATGGTGAGGGTAAGGGTTAGGTTTAGGGTGAGAGTGAGGGTGGGGGTAAGGTAAGGGTTAGGGTCAGGGTTAGGGTTAGGCTGAGGCTTATGTTGCGAATGAGCATTTGTGTTAGCATCAGTGTTGGTGTGAGGGTGAGGGTTAGGGTTAGGCTGAGGGGTAGTTTTAGGGTTGGGTGAGTTTTAGGTTTAGGGTTAGGGTTAGGGTGAGATTAATGGTTAGGGTGTGGGTGACTGTGAGGTTTAGGGTTAGCCTTAGGGTGAGTGTGAGGTTTAGGGTTAGGGTTAGAGTGAGTGTGAGTGTGAGGGTTAGGTTTAGGATTAGAGTTAGGGTTAGGATTAGGCTGAGGTTGAGGGTGAGGGTGAGGGTGAAGTTGAGGTTTAGGGTTAGGGTTAGGGTTAGAGTTAGATTTAGGTTGTGCGCTAGGATGAGGATGAGGGTTAGGGTTAGTGTTAGGGTGAGGTTTTTGGTGAGGGTTGAGTGTTAGGGTTAGGGTTAGGGTGAGGGTGAGGGTTAGGGTTAGGGTGAGGGTGAGGATTAGGAATAGGGTGGGGGTTAGAGTTACAGTGAGGGTCAGGGTGAGGGTGAAGGTTAGGATTATGTTTAGGGTTAGGGATAGGGTGAGGGTGAGGGTTAGAGTGTTTTTGAGGGTTAGGGATAGGGTTAGGATTAGTTGTAGGGTGAGGGTTAGGGTTAGGATTAGGGTTAGGATGAGGGTTAGCGTAAGGGATAGGGTTAGTGTTAGGCTGAATGTTAGGATTAGGGTGAGGGTTAGGGTAAGGGTAAGGGATAGGGTTAGGGTGAGGTTAAGAATTAGGGAGAGGGTGAGGGTTAGCGTTAGGGTTAGGTTGAGGCTTAGGGTTATGGTTAGGGTTAGGGTGAGGGTTAGGGTTAGGGTAAGTGTGAGGTTTAGGTTAAGGGTGAGGGTGAGGGTGAGTGTAAAATTTAGGTTGTGGGTTAGGGTTTGGTTTAGGGTGAGGGTTAGTGTTAAGGTGAGGGTTAGTGTGAGGGTGAGATTTAGGTTATGGTTTAGGGTGAGGGTTAGGGGTAGGATGAGGGTTATGGTGAGGGGTAGGGTTAGTGTTAGGGAGAGGGTTAGGGTTTGTGTGAGGGTTAGGGTTACGGTTAGAGTCAGGTTTAGTATGAGGATAAAATTTAGGGTGAGGTTTAGGGTTAGGGTTAGGGTTAGGGTTAAGGTTAGGGTTAGGGTTAGGTTTAGGTTAAGTGTTAGGGTTAGGGTGAATGTGAGGTTTAGGGTGAGGGATAGGGTTAGGGTTAGGGTAAGGGTTAGATTTAGGGTGAGTATTAGGTTTAGGGTTAGGGTTAGGGTGAGGGTGAGGATTAGGGTTAGGTTGAGGGTGAGGGTGAGTTTTAGGGTTAGGGTTACAGTTAGGGTGAGGATTAGGTTTAGGTTTATAGTTGGGGTAAGAGTTAGGGTTAGGTTGAGGGTTAGGTTTAGGGTTACGGTTAGGGTGAGGGTGAGTCTGGGGGTTAGGGTTAGTGTGAGGATAAGGGTTAGGGTGAGGATTAGGGTGAGGTTGAGGGTTAGGGTTAGCATTAGGGTTAGGGTGAAGGTTAGGGTTAGTTTTAGTTTAAGGGTTAGGGTTAGGGTTAGGGTAAGGGTTAGGTTTAGGCTTAGGGTTAGGGTTAGCATTAGGGTGAGGGTGAGGCTTAGGGATAGTGTTAGGTGAGGGTTAGGGTTAGGCTTAGGGTTAGGGTAAGGGTTAGGGTTAGGGTGAGGGGGATTTTTAGGGTGACGGTGAGGGTTAGGGTGAGGGTGAGCTTGAGCATGAGGGTTAGGTTGAGTGTGAGTGTGAGTGTGAGGGTGACGATGAGGGTTATGGTTAAGGCTAGGTTTAGGGTGAGGGTAAGGTTTAGGGTTAGGATTAGGGTTAGTGTAAGGGTTAGGCTGATGGTGAGGGTTAGGGTTAGGGTGATTTTTAGGTTGACGGTGAGGGTTAGGGTGAGGGAGAGCTTGAGCATGAGGGTTAGGTTGACTGTGAGTGTGAGTGTGAGTGTGACGATGAGGGTTAGGGTTAAGGTTAAGTTTAGGGTGAGGGTAAGGGTTAGGGTTGGTATTAGGTTAGTGTATGGGTTAGGCTGAGGGTGAGGCTGAGGTTTAGGGTTAGGGTTAGGGTGAGGGTTAGGGGTAGTGTGAGGGTTAGGTTGAGGGTGAGGTTGAGGGTCAGGGTGAGGTTGAGGGTGACGTTGAGGGTGAGGGATAGGGTTAGGGTTATGGTTAGGGTGAGGGTGAGGGTGAGGTTTAGGGTTAGGGTTGGTGTTATTGTTATGGTTAGGGTTTTAGGTTTAGGATTAGTGTGAGAGCGAGGGTGAGGGTTAAGTTTAGAGTTACGGTTAGGGTGAGGGTGAGAGTGAGGGTTAGGGTTAGGGTTATGGTGAGGGGTAGGGTGAGGGGTAGGATTAGGGTTAGGGTGAGGGTTTGCATTAATGTGAGGATTAGGGTTAGGGTTTTGGTTAGTGTGAGGATAAGGGTTATGGTGAGGTTTAGTGTGGGAGTGAGAGTTAGGGTTAGCTTTAGGGTTAGGGTGAGGGTTAGGGTGAGGTTTAAGGTGAGGGTTTGGGTTAGTATGAGGGTGAGGTTGATAGTTCGGATTAGGGTGAAGGTTAGGGTTAGGGTGAGGTTTAGGGTATGGTTAAGGTGAGGGTTCGGGTTCAGGAGAGGTTGAGTTTTAGGGTGAGAGTGATGGTTCGGGTTCGGGTGAGGGTTAAGGTGACAGTGATGGTTAGGGTGATGTTCAGGCTTAGGGTTACTGTGAGGATTAGGGTGAGTGTTATTGTTAGGGTTAGGGTGAGTGTAAGTTTTAGGGTGAGGGTTAGGGTGAGGTTGTGGTTTATGTTTAGGTTGAGGGTTAGGTTGAGCGTTAGCGTGAGGGTTAGGTTTAGGTTTAGGGATAGGGTGAGGGTTAGGTTGAGGTTTAGTGTTAGTGTTAGGGTTAGGGTTAGGGTGAGGGTTATGGTTATGGTAAGGGTTACAGTGCGGTTTAGGGTGAGAGTGAGGGTTACATATAGTATTAGGGTTAAGGTTAGGTTTAGGGTGAGTCTTAAGGTTAGGGTTATGTTGAGGGTGATTGTTAGGGTTAGCATTAGAGATAGGGTTAATGTGACGGTGAGGGTTAGGGTTAGGGTTAGGGTTAGGATTAGGTGAGGGCTAGGATTATGGTTAGGGTAAGCTTTAGGTTTAGGGTGAGGGTAAGGGTGAGGGTTAGGTGTAGGATTAGGCTTAGGTATAGGGTTAGGCTTAAGGTGACGGTGAGGGTGAATGTCAGAGGTAGGTTTAGGGTGAGGGTTAAGGTTATGGTTACGGTTAGGGTGAGGGTGAGGGTGAAGGTTAGGGTGAGGTTGAGGGTGAGGTTGAGGGTGAGGGTTCGGGTTAGGGTTTGGGTGACAGTTAGGGTTAGGTTTAATGTTAGGGTGAGGGTTAGAGTTAGGGTTAGGTTTAGGAGGAGGGTTAGGCTGAGGGTTAGGGTTAGGGTTAGAGTGAGCATAAGGTATATGATGATGGTGAGGGTTAGGTTTAGGATTAGGTTTAGGGTTAGCATGAGGGTTAGGGATAGGGTTAGGATTAGGGTGAGGGTTTTGGTTAGGGTTAGGTTTAGAGCTAAATGAGGTTGAGGGTGAGGGTTAGGGTTTAAATTAGGGTTAGGGATAAGGTTAGGCTGAGGGTGAGGTTGAGGGTGAGGGTGAGGGTTAGGGTTAATATGAGGGTTAGGTTTATGGTTAGTGTTAAGGTTAGGGTGAGGGGTAGGGTTAGGGTTAGGGTTAGGATGAGGGTTAGGCTGAGAGTTAGGGTTCGTGTGAGGGTAAGAGTTAGTGTGAGGGTTAGGGTGAGGGTTAGGATTATTGTTGTTGTTAGGTTTAGTGTTATGTTGAGTGTGAGGTTGCTGGTGAGGGTTAGGGTTAGGGTTAGGGTGAGGTTTAGGGTTAGGGTTAGAGTTAGGGTAAGGGTGAGGGTGAGGTTTAGGGTTAGAGTTAGGGTTAGTGTTAGGTTTAGGCTTACCGTTAGGCTAAGGATGAAGGTGGGGGTGAGGATTAGGGTTAGGTTTAGGGTTAGGATTAGAGTTAGGGTTAGGGTTAGGGTTCGGGTTATTGTTAGTGTTATGGTTAGGGCTAAGTTTGCGGTGAGGGTGACGCTGAGGATGGTTTATGGTTAGGGTTAGGGTTAGGGTTAGGGTTAGTGTTATGGTTAGGGTTAGGTTTAGAGTTACAGTGAGGGTGAGGGTGAGTGTTAGGTTTAGGGTGGGGTTTACGGTGAGGTTTAGGTTTAGGGTTAGGTTGAGGTTGAGGTTGAGGTTTAGGGTTAGAGTAAGGGTTAGTGGGAGGGTTAGGGTGAGGGTTAGGTTTAGGGTTAGTGTTAGACTTAGGGTGAGGTTGAGGTTAGGTTGGGGTTTAGGGATAGGTTTAGGGTTAGGCTTAGGATTAGGGTTAGGCTGAGGGTGAGTGTGGGGGTGAGGGTTAGTGTTACAGTGAGGGTGAGGATTAGGATTAGGGTTAGGGTTAGGTTGAGGGTTAGGTATAGGTTTAGGGTTAGGGTTTGGTTTAGGGTGAGGGTTAGTGTTAGGGTTAGGGTTAGGCTTAGGCTTAGGGTTAGGCTGATGGTGAGTGTGGTGATGAGATTAGGTTAGTCTGATGGTTAGGATTATGGTTACTTTGAGGATTAGGATGAGGGTTAGGTTTAGGTTTAGGGTTACGGTGTGGGCTAAGGTGAGGATGAGGGTTAGGGTGAGTGTTAGGCTTAGGATTAGGGTTAGGCTGAGGCTGAGGGTGAGGATGAGGGTTAGGGTTAGCATGATGGTAAGGGTTAGGGTTAGGGTGAGGGTTAGGATGAGGGTGAGGGTTAGGATTAGTATGAGGATTAGGGTTAGGTTTAGGGTGAGGGTGAGGCTTTGATTGAGGGTTAGGGTTATGTTGAGTGTTATGGTTAGGGTGAGGGTTAGGTTTAGGGTTAGGGTTAGTGTTAGGGTTAAGGTTAGGGTTACAGTTACGGTGAGGATGAGGGTGAAGGTTAGGGTTAGGGTTAGGGTGAGTTTTAGGTTTAGGGTTAGGGTTAGAGTTAGGCTTAGGGTGAGGGTGAGGTTTAGGGTTAGAGTTAAGGTGATTGTTAGGGTTAGGTTTAGGGTGCGGGTTAGGGTGAGGTTTAGACTTTGGGTTAGGTTTAGGGTTAGGAATAGGCTTAGGCCCAGCGTGAGGGTGAGGGTTAGGTTTAGGGTTAGGGGGATGTTTAGGGTGAGGTTTAGTGTTAGGGTTATGTTGAGGATGAGGGTTAGAGTTAGAGTGAGTGTTAGTGAGAGGGTTAGGGAGAGGGTTAGGTTTAGGTTTAGTGTTAGTCTTAGGGTGTGGGTGAGGTTTAGGTTGTGGTTTAAGGATAGAGTTAGGGTTAGCATTAGGCTTAGGGTGAGGGTTAGTGTGAGGGTTAGGGTTAGGTTTTAGGCTCTGGCTAAGGGTTAGGCTGAGGGAGAGGGTGGGTGTGAGGGTTAGTGTTACGGTGAGTGGGAGAATTAGGGTTAGGGTGAGGGTTATGATGAGGGTTAGGGTTAGGGTTAGGGTTTGGTTTAGGGTGAGGGTGAGGGTGAGGATTAGGGTTAGGGTTAGGGTTAGTGTTAGGGTGAGGGCTAGGGTGAGGGTGAGGGTTAGGGTTAGGGTTAGTGTTAGGATGAGGGTAAGTATTAGGGTGAGGGTTAGTGTTAGGGTGAGGGTTATAGTTAGGGTGAGGGTTAGGGTTTAGTGTTAGGGTTATTGTTATTGTTAGGTTTAGGTTTACTTTGAGGGTAAGGGTGAGCATGAGGTTTAGGCTTAGGCTTAGGGTGAGGTTTAGGGTTTGGATTAGGGTAAGATTTAGGGTTAGGGTTAGGGTGAGGGTTAGGGTTAGGGTTTGGGTTAGGGTGACGGTGAGGGTGAGGATTATGGTTAGGGTTATTGTTAGGGTTAGGTTTAGTTTTAGGGTTAGTTTTAGAGTTATTGTTAATGTGAGGATTAGGTTTAGGGTTGGGCTTAGTTTTAGCCTGAGGTTGAGGTTGAGGGTGAGGTTTAGGGTTAGGGTGAGTGTTAGGTTTAGGGTTAGTTTGAGGGTTAGGATGAGGGTTAGGGTTAGGATTAGGTTGAGGGTAAGAGCTGGGGTGCCAGTTAATGTGAGTGTTAGGGTTAGGGATAGGGTTAGGTTTAGGATTAGTGTTAGGTTGAGAGTGAGTGTGAGGGTTAGGGTTAGGGTTAGGGTTAGGGTTATGTTTAGGGTTAGGTTTTGGTTTAGGGTGATGGTGAGGATTAGGGTTAGGGTTAGGTTTAGGGTTACAGTGTGGGTTAGAGTTAGGGTTAGGAATAGGCTTAGGCTTAGGGTTAGGCTGATGGTGAGGGTGGGGATGAGGATTAGGTTTAGAGTGATGGTTAGGGTTATGGTTACATTGAGGGTTAGGATGAGGGTTAGGGTTAGCATTAGGGTTACGGTGAGGGCTAAGATGAGGGTGAATGTTAGGGTTAGGGTTAGGCTTAGGATTAGGTTTAGGTTGAGCCTGAGGCTGAGGGTGAGTGTTAGGGTTAGGCTGATTGTTAGGGTTACGGTTAGGGTGACAGTTAGGATGAGGGTTAGGGTTAGGGTGAGTGTTAGGGTGAGGGTGACGGTCAGTTTGAATGTGAGGGTTAGGGTTAGGGTGAGAGTTACGGGAAAGTTGAGGGTTAGTGTTAGGGTGAGGTTTAGGGTGAGGGTTAGGGTTAGGGTTAGGGTGAGGGTGAGTGTTAGATTGAAGGATAGAATTATGTTGAGGGTTATGGTTAGGGTGAGGGTTAGTGTTAGGGTTATTTTTAGTGTTAGGGTTAGGGATACGGTTACGGTGAAGGTGAGGTGTAGGGTTAGGGTTAGGGTGAGGTTTAGGTTTAGGGTTAGAGTTAGGGTGAGGGTGTGGTTTAGGGTTAGAGTTAAGGTTAGTGTTAGGTTTAGGTTTAGACTTAGGCTTCGGGTTAGGCTGATGGTGAGGGTGGGGATGAGGTTTATGTTTAGAGTGATGGTTAGGGTTAAGGTTACGTTGAGGGTTAGGATGAGGGTTTGGGTTAGGATTAGGGTTACGGTGTGGGCGAAGGTGAGGGTGAGGGTTAGGGCTAGGTTTAGGCTTAGGATTAGGGTTAGGTTGAGGCTGAGGGTGAGGATGAGGATTAGGGTTAGGTTGATGGTTAGGGTTATGGTTAGGTTGAGGATTAGGATGAGGGTTAGGTTTAGGGTGAGGGTTTGGTGAGGGTGAAGGTAAGTGTAAAGGTGAGGGTTAGGTTTAGGGTGAGGGTTAGTGTTAGATTGAGGGCTAGGGTTATGTTGAGGTTTATATTTAGGGTGAGGGTTAGGTTTAGGGTTAGAGTTATTGTTAGGGTTATGTTTACGGTGAGGGTGAGGGTTAGGGTTAGGGTTACGGTGAGGTTTAGGATTAGGGTTAGTGTTAGAGTTAGGCTTAGGGTGAGGGTTAGATGTAGGGTTAGTTAGGTTTAGTGTTAGGAATATTGTGAGGGTGAGGGTTATGGTGAGAGTTAGAGTTCGATTTAGGCTGAGGCTTAGGTTTAAGCTGAGCGTGAGGGTGAGGGTTAGGGTTAGGGTTAGGGTGAGGGTTAGGGTTAGGTTTAGGGTGAGGGTTAGGATGAGGTTTAGGGTTAGGGTTAGGGTTAGGGTTAGGTTTATGTTTAGCGTTAGGGTTAGGTTTAGGATTAGGTTAGAGTTAGGGTGAGGATTAAGTTTAGGGTTTGGTTTGGGGTGAGGGTGAGAGTGAGGATTATGGTTGGGGTTAATTTTAGGGTTAGGTTTAGGTTTAGGTTTAGGGTTAGGGTTACATTGAGGGCTAGGGTGAGGGTTATTGTTACTGTTTTGGTTAGGGTTAAGTTTGCGGTGAGGGTGAGGCTGAGGGTGAGGGTTATGGTTAATGTTAGGGTTAGGGTTAGGGTTAGTGTTATTGTTAGGGTTAGGGTTAGAGTTACGGTGAGGTTGAGAGTGAGGGTGAGGGTGAGCGTTAGGGTGAGGTTTAGGGTTAGGGTTAGGGTAAGGGTTAGGGTGCTGGTGAGGTTTCGGATTAGATTTAAGGTTAGGGGGAGGGTTAGGGGGAGGGTTAGGGTTAGGTTTAGTGTTAGCATTAGGGTGAGGGTGAGTGTTAGGTTGAGGTTTAGGGATAGGGTTAGGATTAGGGTTAGGGTGAGGGTGAGTGTGAGGGTTAGGGTTAGGGTTAGGCTTAGGCTTAGGGTAAGGCTGAGGGTGAAGGTGGGGGTGAGTATTAGGGTTAGGGTGATGGTTAGGGTTAAGGTTAGTGTTATTGTTAGGGTTAGGGTTAGATTTACAGTGAGGGTGAGGGTGCGGGTGAGGGTTAGGTTTAGGGTTAGGTTGAGGTTTAGGATTAGGGTTAGACAAAGGGTTAGGGTGAGGGTGAGGTTTAGGATTAGAGTTAGGGTTAGTGTTAGGGTTAGGCTGAGTGTGTGTGAGGGGGTGAGGATTAGGGTTTGGGTTTGGGTTTGGGTTAGAGATAGGGTTAGGTTTAGGGTTATTATTAGTGTTATGGTTAGTGTTAAGTTTGCAATGAGGGTGAGGCTGAGGGTGAGGTTTATGATTAGGGTTAGGTTTAGGGTCCGTGTTATTGTTAGGGTTAGGGTTAGAGTTATGGTGAGGGTGAGGGTGAGGGTGAGGGTGCAGGTTAGGGTTAGGGTGAGGAATAGTTTTAGGTTAAGTGTTAGGGTTAGGTTGAGGGTGAAGTTTAGGGGTAGAGTGACGGTTAGTGGGAGGGTTAGCTTGAGGGTTAGTTTTAGGGTTTGTGGTTGTCTTAGGGTGAGGCTGAGGGTTAGGTTAAGGTTTAGGGATAGGGTTAGGGTTAGGATTAGGGTTAGGGTGAGGGTGAGTGTGAGGGTTAGTCTTAGGTTTAGGCTTAGGCTTAGGTTTAGGCTGAGGGTGAGGGTGAGGGTTAATATTAGGGTGATGTTTAGGATTAAGGATAGGGTGAGGGTTAAGATGATGGTTAGTGTTAGGGTTATTAGGGTGAGGGTGACGGTAAGCATAATGGTGAGGGTTAGGGTTAGGTTGAGCGTTACACCAAGGGTGAGTGTTAGGGTTAGGGTGAGTGTTAGGGTGAGGGTGAGGGTGAGGGCTAGATTTAGGGTTAGGATTATGTTGAGGGTTATGGTTAGGGTGAGGGTTAGGTTTAGGGTTAGGGTCATTGTTAGGGTTAGGATTTGGGTTAGAGTTAGGGTGAGTGTTAGAGTTCGGATTAGGTTTAGGCTTAGGCTTAGGCCAAGCGTGAGGGTGAGGGTTAGGGTTAGGGTTAGGGTGAGGGTTAGGGTTAGGTTTAGGGTGAGAGTTAGGATAAGTTTTAGGGTTAGGGTTAGGCTTAGGTTTAGGGTTACCGTGAGGGTTAGGGTTAGGATTAGGGTTAGGGTTAGGGTTATTTTTATTGTTATTGTTATGGTTAGAGTTAAGTTTGGGGTGAGTTTGAGGATGAGGGTGAGGGTTATGGTTAGTGTTAGGGTTGTGGTTAGGGTTAGGGTTAGTGTTATTGTTAGGGTTACGGTTAGAGTTATGTTGAGTGTGAGGGTGAGGGTTAGAGTGAGTTTTAGGGTGAGGATTAAGGTTAGGGTTAGGTTTAGAGTGATGATGAGGTTTAGGGTTAGATTTAGGGTTAGGAGAACGGTTAGGGTGAGGGTTAGGTTTAGGGTTAGTGTTAGTCTTAGGGTGAGGGTTAGGTTGCGGTTTAGGAATAGGGTTAGGGTGGGATTAGGGTTAGGGTGAGGGTGAATGTGAGGGTTAGGGTGGGATTAGGGTTAGGGTGAGGGTGAATGTGAGGGTTAGGGTGAGGGTTAGGGTTAGGGTTAGGGTAAGGTTTAGGGTGAGGCTGAGGGTGAGTGTTAGCATTAGATTTAGGGTGAGGTTTACGGTAATGGTTAGGGTTAGGTTGAGGGTGAGGGTGAAGGTTAGGGTGAGAGTGAGGGTGAGGTTTTGTGTGAGGGTGAGGGTTAGGTTTTGGGTTAGGTTTAGGGATAAGTTTAGGGTGAGGGTTATTGTAAGTGTTAGGGTAAGGATGAGGGTTAGGGTGAGGGTTAGGGTGAGGTTAAGGGTTAGGGTGAGGGTGAGGGTTAGTTTTAGGATTAGGGTACGGTTTAGGGTGAGGGTTTGGGATAGGGTTAGGATTAGGGTGAGGGTTTTGGTTAGGGATAGGTTTAGAGTTAGGGTGAGGGTGAGGGTGAGGGTTAGAGTTTAGATTAGGTTTAGGGTTAGGGTTAGACTGAGGGTGAGGTTGAGGCTGAGAGTGAGGGTTAGGATTAATGTGAGTGTTAGCATGATGGTTAGGGTAAGGGTTAGGGTTAGGGTTAGGATGAGGGTTAGGTTGAGGGTTACCGTTAGGGTTCGGGTGAGGGTAAGGTTTAGGGTGAGGTTTAAGGTGAAGGTTAGGCTTATTGTTAGGCTTAGGTTTAGGGTGAGGGTTAGGGTGAGGGTTAGTGTTAGGGTTAGGGTTAGCGTTAGGGTGAGGGTTAGGGAGTTGGTAAGGGTTAGAGTGATAGTTAGGGTGAGGGTGAGGGTTAGGGATAGCATTAGGGTTAGGGTTAGGGTTAGGGTGAGTTTAGGGTTAGGGTTAGGGATAGCATGAGGGTTATGATTAGGGATAGGGTGAGGGTTAGGCTTAGGGTGAGGGTGAGGGTTAGGGTTAATGTGAGAATTAGGGTTAGAGTTAGGGTTAGTGTGAGGATAAGGGTAAGGGTGAGGGTTAGGGTGAGAGTGAGGTTTAGGGTTAGCATTAGTGTTAGGGTTATGGTTAGGGTGAGGTTTAGGATCAGGGTTATGGTTAGGGTGAGGGTTAGAGTCAGGTTTAGGGTGAGAGTTAGGGTTAGGTTGAGGTTTAGGGTAGGGTTAGGGTGAGGGGTAGGTTTCGGGAGAGGGTGAGTTTTAGGGTGTGGTTGACGGTTAGGGTTAGGGTGAGGTTTTAGGTGAGGGTGAGGGTTAGGGTGAGGGTGAGGGTTAGGGCTACGGTGAGGATTAGTGTTAGGTTTACGGTTAGGGTTATGGTGAGGGTAAGGGTTATGATGAGGTTTAGGGTGAAGGTGAAGTTTAGGGATAGCGTGATATTTAGGGTTCGGGTTACTGTTAGGGTTAGGATCCAGGTTAGGTTAGGTGAGGGTGAAGGTTAGTGTTAGGATTAGGGTTAGGTTTAGGATGAGGGTATGTTTTAGGGTGAGCGTTAGGGTGAGGGTGAGGGTGAGGGTTAGGTTATGGGTTAGGGTGAGCATTAGGGTGAGGGTTAGGTTTAGGTTTAGTGGTAGGGTGAGGGTTAGGGTGAGGTTTAGTGTTAGTGTTAAGGATAGGGTTAGGGTGAGGTTTAGGGTAAGGGTTAGAGTGAGGTTTAGGGTGAGGTTGAGAGTTAGGGATAGCATTAGGGTTAATGGTAGGTTTAGAGTGAGGGTTAAGGTTAGGCTTAGTGTTACGGTTATGGTGAGGTTTAGGGTTATGGTTATGGTGAGGGTTAGGTTTAAGGTTAGGGTAAGGTTTAAGTTTAGAGTGAGGGTGAGAGTGAGAGTTAGGTTTAGGATTACGCTTTAGTGTAGGGTTAGGCATAGGGTGAGGGTGAGTGTCAGAGTTAGGTTTAGTGTGAGGGTTAGGTTTATGATTATGGTTAGGGTGAGGGTGAGCGTGAGGGTTAGGGTGAGGGTGAGGGTGAGGTTGAGGATGAGGTTGAGGGTTAGGGTATGGTTGAGGGTTAGGTTTAGGGTTAAAGATAGGGTGTGGGTTAGAGTTAGGATTAGGGTTAGGATGAAGATTAGGCTGAGGGTTAAGTTTAGGTTTAGGATGAGGGTTAGGGTTAGGGTTTGGGTGAGTCTGAGGGTTAGGGTTAGCATTAGGGTGAGGGTGAGGGTGAGGGTTAAGTTTAGGTTTAGGGTTAGGGTTAAGATTAGGGTGAGGGTGAGGTTTAGGTTTAGAGTTAGGTTTACGGTTAGATTTACTGGGAGTGTTAGGGTTAGGTTTAGTGTTACAGTTATGGTTATGGTGAGGGCAAGAGTGAGGGTGAGGTTTAGGGTTAGGGTTAGGCTTAGGTTTCAGCTGAGGGTTAGGGTGAGGGTTAGGGTTAGGTTAAGGATTAGTGTTAAGATTAGAGTTAGGGTGAGGGTTATGTTTAGGGTTAGGTTAGTGTTAGGTTGAGGATTAGGGTTAGGATTAGGGTTAGGGAGAGGACAAGGGTTAGGGTGAGGGTGAGGGTGAGGATGAGGGTTAGGGTTATGGTGAGGGTGAGGGTTAGGGTTAGGGTGAGTGTTAGGGGTAGGATGAGTGTTAGGGTGAGCGTAAGGATTAGGATGAGGGTTACGGTTACAATTATTGTTACTGTTATGGTTATGTTTACGTTTGCAGTGAGGGTGAGACTGAGGGTGAGGTTAGGGCTAGGATTAGTGTTAGGGTTAGGTTTAGGGTTAGGATTAGTGTTATTGTTAGGGTTAGGGTTAGAGTAACAGTGAGGGTGTGGGTGAGGGTACAGTTGAGGTTAGGCTTACGGTTAGGGTGAGGTGAGGGTTAGGGTTAGGATGAGTGTGAGGTTTAGAGTTAGAGTTAGTGTTAGTGGGAGCGTTAGGGTTAGGGTTAGTGTTAGGGTTAGGGATAGGGTGAGGGTTAGGTTGAGGTTAAGGGTTATGGTTAGGGTTATGGTTAGGATTAGGGTTAGGGTGACGGTGAGTGTGAGGTTTACTTTTAGGGTTAGGCTTAGGCTTAGGTTAGGCTGAGGGTGCGGTTGGGTGTGAGGATTAGGGTTTGGGTGATGGTTAGGGTTAGGGTTAGGTTGAGGGTTAGGATGAGGGTTAGGGTTAGAATTAGGGTTAGGGTGAGGTCTAGGGTGATGTTGAAGGTTAGGTTTAGGTTTAGGCTTAGGCTTATTGTTTGTCTGAGGGTGAGGTTGAGGGTGAGGGTTAGGGTTATTGTGATGGGTAGGGTTAAGTTTAGGGTGAGGTTTAGGATGAGGGTTAGGGTTAGGCTGAGTGTTACGGTGAAGGTGATGGTAAGCGTAAAGGTGAGGTTTAGGCTGTGGGTGAGGGTTAAGATAAGGGTAAGGGTTAGGGTTAAGGGTTTGGGTTAGGGTAAGGGTTACTGTTAGAATTAGGATTAGGGTGAGGGCTAGAGTGAGGGTGAGGGTTAGGGTTAGGGTGAGGTTTAGGGTTTGGTTGAGGGTTAAGATTAATGTGAGGGTTAATGTTAGGGTTAGGGTTAGTGTAAGGGTTAGGGTTTTAGGGAGAGCGTTAGGGTTAGGGTGAGTATTTTGATTTGAGTGAGTGTTAGAGTTAGGGTTAGGGTTATTGTTAGGGTTTGGGTTAGGGTTACCCTTACAGTGAATGTGAGGGTTAGTGTTAGAGTTAGGGTTAGTATTAGGGTTAGGGTGATGGTGAGTGTGTGGGTTAGGGTTATGTATAGGGTTAGGCTTAGGGTTAGGCTAAGGGTGAGGTTGAGGGTGAAGGTTAGGGTTAGGGTGAGGGTTAGGTTTAGGGTTAGGTTGAGGGTGAGTGTATGGGTTAGGTTTAGGTTTAGGTTTAGGCTTAGGGTTAGGCTAAGGGTGAGGTTAAGTTTGAGAGTTAGGGTTAGGGTGAGGGTTAGGTTTAGGTTTAGATTGAGGGTTAGGATGTGGGTTAAGGTTAGGATTAGGGTTAGAGTGAGGGCTAGTGTGAGGGTGAGGGTTAGGGTTAGGGTTAGGGCGAGGTTTAGCGTTAGGGTTAGGTTTAGGGATAGGTTGAGGGATAGGGTTAGGGTTATGGTGAGGGTGAGGTTTAGGGTTAGGTTGAGGGTTTGGATTAGGGTTAGGTTGAGGGTGAGGGTTAGTGTCAGGGTTAGAGTGAGGGTTATCATGAGGGTTACGGTTAGGATTAGGGTTAGGATGAGGGCTAGGGTGAGGGTGAGGGTTAGGGTTAGGGTTACGCTGAGGTTTAGGGTTCGGGTTAGGTTTAGGGTTAGGGTTAGGGTGAGGGTTAGGGTTCATGTTAGGTTTAGGGTTAGGATTAGGTTTAGGTTGAGGGTGTGTGTGTGGGTTAGGGTTATGTATAGGGTTAGGCTTAGGGTTAGGCTAAGGGTGAGTTTGATGGTGAGGGTTAGGGTTAGGGTAAGGGTTGGATTTAGGGTTAGTTTGAGGGAGAGTGTGTGGCTTAGGATTAGTTTTAGGGTTAGGCTAAGGGTGAGGTTAAGGGTGAATGATAGGGTTAGGGTGGGGGTTAGGTTTAAGGTTATGGTGAGGGTTAGGATGAGGATTAAGGTTAGGATTAGGTTTAGTGTGAGGGCTAAAGTGAGGGTGATGTTTAGGGTTAGGGTTATGAGGAGGGGGAGGGGGAGGTTCAGCGTTACAGTTACGGTTAGGGTGAGGGATAGGGTGAGGTTTAGGGTTAGGGTTAGTGTTAGGGTTAGGGTTAGGGTGAGGGTTAAGTTTAGGGTGAGGGTTAGGTTTAGGGTTAGGATTAGGATTAGGGTTAGGGTGAGGGTGAGTGTGAGGGTTAGGGTTAGGGTTAGGGTTGGGCTTAGGGATAGGCTGAGGGTGAAGGTGAGGGTGAGTGTTTGGGTGAGGGTGAGGGTGAGGTTTAGGGTTAGAGTTAATGTTAAGGTGAGGGTTAGCGTTAGGGTGAGCTTGAGGCTGAGTGTTAGATTGAGGATTAGTGTTAGGGTTAGTGTGAGGTTTATGGTGAGTATGAGGGTTACGGTTAGGTTGAGGGCTAGGTTGAAGTTGAGGATTAGTGTTAGGGTTAGGGTGAGGTTTAGGTTTAGGGTGATGGTTAGTGTTAGTGTTAGTGTTAGGGTTAGGATGTGGGTTAGGGTGAGGGTTAGTGTTAGGTATAGGGTTAGGTTTAAGATTAGGGTTTGTGTGAGGGTGAGTGTGAGGGTTATGGTTAGGGTTAGGCTTAGGGTTAGGCTGAGGGTGAAGGTGAGGGTTAGGGTTAGAATGAGGGTTAGGGTTAGGGTTAGGGTGAGGGTTAGGATGAGGGTTAGGTTTAGGATTAGGTTTAGCGTGAGGTCTAGCATGCTGGTGAGGGTTAGTGTTAGGGTTAGGGTGAGGTTTAGGTTTAAAGTTAGGTTGAGATTTAAGATTAGGGCTAGGTATAGGGTAAGGGTTAGGGTTAGGTTGAGGGTTAGCATGAGGTTTAGGGTTAGGATTAGGGTTAGGATGAGGGCAAGGGCGAGGGTGAGGGTTAGGATTGGGGTTAAGGTGAGGTTTAGGTTTCGGGTTAGGTTTAGGGTTAGGGTGAGGGTTAGGTTTAGGGTTATGGTGAGGGTCAGGGTTAAGGTTTGGTTGAGGGTTAGAATTTGTTTTAGGGTTAGTGTGAGGGTTAGCGTTAGGATTATGATGAAGGTTAGGATGAGGGTTAGGGTTACAATTTGGATTAGGGTGAGAGCTAGGGTGAGGGGGAGTGTTAGTGTTAGGGTTAGGGTGAGGTTTAGGGTTAGGGGTAGGGGTAGGGTTAGGGTGAGATTTAGGGTTCGGGTTACGGTGAGGGTGAGGGTTAAGTTGGGGGTGAGGTTTTGTGTGAGGACTAAGGTGAGGTTGAGGGTTAGTGTTAGGGTTAGGGTTAGGGTGAGGGTTAGGTTGAGGTTTAGGTTTAGGTTTAGGGTTAGGGTTAGGATTAGGATTAGGGTGAGGGTTAGTGTGAGGGTTAGGGTTAGGGTTAGGCTTAGGCTTAGGTTAGGCTGAGGGTGAGGGTGGGGATGAGGATTAGGTTTAGAGTGATGATTCCAGTTATGTTTAGGTTGAGATTTAGCATGAAGCTTTGGGTTAGGATTAGGTTTAGGCTTGAGGGCTAGGATGAGTGTGAAGTTTAGTGTTAGGTTTAGGCTTAGGGTTAGGTGGAGGCTGAAGGTGAGGGTGAGCATTAGGGTTAGGGTGATGGTTAGGATTATGGTTAGGGTGAGGGTTAGGATGTGGGTTAGGATTAGGGTGAGGTTTAGAATGAGTGTGACAATAAGAGTAAAGGTGAGGGTTAGGCTGAGGGTGAGGGTTATGTTAAGGGTGAGGGTTCGGATTAGTGTTAGGGTGAGGGTGAGTGTTAGATTGAGGGTTAGTGTTTGGTTTATTGTGAGGTTTAGGATTAGGATGAGGGTTAGGGTTTGGGTGAGGGCTAGGGTGAAGTTGAGGGTTAGGGTTAGGGTTACTGTTAGGGTTAGGGTTAGTGTGAGGTTTAGTGTGGGGGTGAGGCTTAGTGTTAGGGTTAGGATTAGGCTTAGGGTTAAGGTGAGGGTTAGTGTGAGGTTTACAGTTAGGGTGAGTGTTGATGTTAGGGTTAGAGTGAAGGTTAGGGTGAGGGTTAGGCTTAGGCTTATGGTTTGGGTATTGGCTTGGGTGAAGGTGAGGGTTAGGGTTAGGGTTATGGTGAGATTTTGGGTTAGTGTTAGGTTTAGGGTTGGTGTTAGGGTTAGGCTTAATGTTAGTCAGAGGGGGAGGGGGAGGGGGAGGGTTAGGGTTAGGGTGAGGATGAGGTTTAGGATTAGAGTTAGCATTAGGGTGAGGGTTAGTGTGAGAGTTAGGGTTAGGGTTAGTATTAAGGTTAGGGTTAGGGTGAGAGTGAGTGTGAGGGTCAGGATTAGTCTTAGGCTTAAGCTTAGGCTTAGGCCGAGCAAGAGGGTGAGGGTGAGGTTAAGGGTTAGGGTTATGCTTAGGATGAGGCAGATGTTTAGGGTTAGAGTTACGGTTATTGGGAGGGTTAGGGCGAGGGTTAGGGTTAGGGTTAGTGTTAGGGTTAGTGCTAGTCTTATGGTGAGGGTGAGGGTTAAGTTGAGGTTTAGGGAAAGCTTAGGGTTAGGATTAGGGTTAGGATGAGGGTAAGTGTGAGGGTTAGGATTAGGTTTAGGGTTAGGGTGAGTATTAGGGTTAGTGTGAGGGTGAGGTTTAGGGTTAAAGTTAGGGTTAGAGGGAGGGTTAGGGGGAGGATTAGGGTTAGGGTGAGTGTTAGGTTGAGGTTTAGGGTTAGGGTTAGGGTTAAGTTTAGGATTAGGGTTAGGGTGACGGTGAGTGTGAAGGTTAGGTTTAGGCTTAGGCTTAGGTTCAGGGTTAGGCTGAGGATGATGGTGGGGGTGAGGATAAGGGTTCAGGTGATGGTTAGGGTTATTATTTGGGTGAGGGTTAGGATGAGGGTGAGGTTGAGGGTGAGGGTTAGGGTTTGGGTGATGTTTAGGGTGACGGTTAGGTTGAAGGTTAGCCTGAGGTTTAGGGATAGGGTGATGGTTAGGGTGAGGATGATGGTAAGGGTAAAGTTGAGGGTTAGGCTAAGTGTGAGAGTTAAGTTAAGGTTGAGGGTTAGGGTTAGGGTGAGGGTTAGGGTAAGGGTGAGGGTTAGGTGTTAGGGTGAGGGTGAGGGTTAGATTGTTTATGAGGGTTAGGGTTAGGGTGAGGGAAAGGGTTACAATTAAGGTTTAGGGTGAGGGCTAGGATGAGAGTGAGGGTTAGGTTTAGGGTTAGGGTGAGGTTAAGTGTTCGGGTGAGGGTTAGGGTTAGTGTTAGGGTTATTGTTATTGTTAGGTTTAGGTTTACGTTTAGTCTGAAGGTGAGGGTGAGGTTTAGGGTTACAGTTAGGCTTAGGTTGAGGGTTAGTGTGAGGGTTAAGTTTAGGGATAGGGTTAGGTTTAGGATTAGGTTTAGCTTGAGAGTGAGTGTGAGGGTTAAGGTTAGGGCTAGGCTTAGGTTTAGGGTTAGGGTTTGGTTTATGGTGAGGGTGAGGTTTAGGTTTAGAGTTAGTTTCAGTGTTAGGGTTAGGGTTAAAGTGATGGTTAGGGTTAGGGTTAGGTTTAGGCTTAGGCTTAGGTTTAGGCTGATGATGAGGGTGGAGATGAAGATTAGGTTTAAAGAGATAGTGTTATAGTTACCTTGAGGGTTAGGATGTGGTTTAGGGTTAGGATTAGGGTTAGGCTGAGGTGGAGGTTGAGGGTGAGGTTTAGGGTTAGGGTGATGGTTAGGGTTACGTTTAGGTTGAGGGTTAGCATGAGGGTTAGGGTTAGGGTGAGGGTGACGGTAAGGGTAAAGGTGAGGGTTAATGTTAGGGTGATGTTTATGGTAAGGGTGAGGATTAGAGTTAGGGTGAGGGTTAGGGTGAGGGTTAGGGTTAGGGTTAGGGTGAGTGTGAGGGTTAGATTGAGGGTTAGGTTTATGTTGAGGGTTATGGTTAGGGTGAGGTTTAGGTTTAGGGTTAGGGTTATTGTCACAGTTATGTTTAGGGTTACGGTTACGGTGAGGGTGAGGGTGAGGGTTAGGCTTAGGGTTAAGGTGAGGTTTAGGTTTAAAGTTAGGGTTAGAGTTAGGCTTAGTGTGAGGGTGAGGTTTAGGGTTAGAGTTAGAGTTAGTGTTATGGTTAGGGTTAGGGTGAGGGTTAGGGTGAGTGTTAGAGTTCGGTAAGGCTTAGGCTTAGGCTTCTGCCGAGATTGAGGGTGAGGGAAAGTGTTAGGTTGAGGTTTATGGATAGGGTTAGAGTTAGGATTAGGGTTAGGGTGAGGGTGAGGGTTCGGGTAAGGGTTACGCTTAGGCTCTGGGTAACCTTTGGGTGACGGTGAGTGTGAGGATTAGGGTTAGGGTGATGGTTAGGGTTAGGGTTAGTGTTATTGTTAGGGTTAGGGTTAGAGTTAAGGTGAGGGTGAGGGTGCGGGTGAGGGTTAGGGTTAGGGTTAGGGTGAGGTTTAGGGTTAGGGTTAGAGATAGGGTTAGGGTGAGGGTGAGATTTAGGGTTAGAGTTAGGGTTAGTGTTAGGGTTAGGCTTAGGTTTAGGCTGAGGGTTAGGCTGAGGGTGAGTGTAGGAAGAGGATTAGGGTTACGATTAGGGTTAGGGTGAGGTTTAGGTTTAGGGTGAGCATTAGGTTTAGGGTTAGTTTTAGCCTTAGGGTGAGGGTGAGGGTTAGGTTGAGGTTTAGGGATAGAGTTAGGGTTAGGATTAGGGTTAGTGTGACTGTGAATGTGAGGTTTAGGGTTACGGTTTGGCTTAGGCTTAGGGTTAGGATTAGGGTGAGGGTTAGGGTGAGGGTGAGGGTGAGAGTTAGGGTTAGGGTTAAGATGAAGTTTAGGGTTAGAATACGTGTGAGTGTTGGTGTTAGGTTTAGGGTTAGGGTTAAGGTTAGTGTTAGGGATAGGGGGAGGGTTAGGTTTAGGTTTAAGGTTAGGGTTAGTCTTAGGGTTAGGATTAGGGTAAGGGTTAGTTTAAGGTTCAGGTTTAGGGTTAGGATTAGGTTTATGAATAGTTTTAGTCTGATGGTGAGGTTGAGGGTGAGGGTTAGTTTTAGGGTGATGGTTAGGGTTAGGGTTAGAGTGAGGTTTAGGATGATGGTTAACGTTAGGATTAGGATTAGGGTGAGGGCTAGTGTGAGGGTGAGGGTGAGGGTTAGGTTTAGGGTGATGGTTAGGGTTACGGTTAGCTTGAAAGTTAGGATGAGGTTTAGGGATAGGGTGAGGGTTAGGGTGAGGGTGATGGTAAGGTTAAAGTTGAGGGTTAGGCTGAGGGTGAGGGTTAAAATAAGGGAGAGTGTTACAGTTAGGGTGAGGGTTATGGCAAGGGTTTGGGTTAGGGATTAGGGTGAGGCTGAGGGTTAGATTTTGGATTAGGATTAGGGTTAGTGTGAGCTTTAGGTTGAGGATGAGTGTTAGTGTTATGTGAAGGTAAGGGTTAGAATTAGGGTTAGAGTGCGAGCTAGGGTGAGGGTGAGGGTTAGGGTTAGTGTTAGGGTTAGGGAGAGGTTTAGGCTTAGGGTGAGGTTTAGGGTTAGTGTGAGGGTTAGTGTTAGGGTTAGGGTTAGTTTTAGGGTGAGGGTTAGGGTTAGGGTGAGATTTATAGTTACGGTGCGGGTTAGGGTTAGGTTTAGGGTGAAGTTCAGGGTTAAGATTAGGGTTAGAGTTAGAGTTAGGGTGAGGGTGAGGTTTATGGTTAGATTTAGGCTTAAGGTGAGGGTTACAGTTAGGGTTCGGTTTAGAGTTAGTGTTAGGGTGAGGGTTAGTGTGAGTGTTAGGGTTACAGTTAGGTTTAGGATTAGGGTAAGGTTGAGGGTGAGCGTGTGGGTTAGGGTTAGGTTTAGGGTTAGGCTTAGTGTTAGGATGAGGGTGAGGTTGAGGGTGAGATTTAAGGTTAGGGTGAGAGTTAGGATTAGGTTTAGGTTGAGGGTTAGGATGAGGGTTAGGGTTAGTATTAGTGTGAGGTTGGGCTCTAGCGTGAGAGTGAGGTATAGGGTTAGGGTTAGGGTGAGCTTTAGGGTTAGGATTAGGGTGAAGGTGAGGTTTAGTGTTAGAATTAGTGTTAGGGTGAGGGTTAGGGTTAGGGTGAGTGTTAGGGTAAGGGTTATGGTTATGATTATGTTTAGGATTAGGATTAGGGTTAGGGTTAGGCTGAGGGTGATGTTTACGGTTAGAGTTAGTGTTACTGTGAGGGTTAGTGTTATGGTGAGGGTGTGTGTGAGGGTTAGAGTTAGGGTGATGCTTAAGGTTATGGTCAGGGTGAGGGTTAGGATGAGGGTTAGGGTTAGTGTGAGGGTTAGCATGAGTGTGATAGTAAGTGTAAAGTTGAGGGCTAGGCTGAGAATGAGGATTACGGTAAATGTGAGGGTAAGGGTTAGAGTGAGGGTTAGAGTTAGGGTTAGGGTGAGGGTGTGGTTTAGATTGAGGATTAGTTTTAGGGTTAGTGTGAGGTTTAGGGTGAGGATGATAGTTAAGGTTGGGTGAGGGCTAGGGTGAGGGTGAGGGTTAGGTTTAGGGTTAGGGTGATTGTTAGGGTTAGGGTGAGTGTTAGGGTTAGTGTGAGGGTTAGTGTTAGGGTTAGGGTTAGTGTTAGGGTTTGGGTAAGTTTTAGGGTGAGGGTTAGGGTTACGGTTAGGTTTATGGTTAGAATGAGGGTTAGGTTTAGTTTTAGGGTTATTGTTAGGGTTGGGTTTAGGGATAGGATGAGGGTTAGGGTTAGGATTAGGGTTAGGGTGAGGGCTAGGGTGAGGGTGAGTGTTAGAGTTAGGCTTAGGCTTAGGTTTAGGATGAGGTTGAGGGTTAGGGTTAGCGTGATGGTTAGGGTTACGGTTAGGCTGAGGGTTAGGATGAGGTTTTGGGTTAGGGTGAGGGTTTGGTTGAGGGTGACAGTAAGGGTAAATGTGAGGGTTAGGGTTAGGGTGAGGATTAGGGTTAGGGTTAAGGTGAGGGTGAGGGTTAGACTGAGTATTAGTATTAGGGTTAGTGTGAGGTTTAGGGTGAGGATGAGGGGTAGGGTTAGGATGAGGCCTAGGGTGAGGTTGAGGGTTAGGGATAGGGTTAGGTTGAGGTTTAGGGTTAAGGTGATGGTTAGGGTTAGTGTGAGGGTTAGCGTTAGGATTAGGGTAAGTTTTAGGTTGAGGGTAAGTGTTAGGGTGACGGTTAGGGTTAGGGTGAGAGTTATAGTTAGGATTAGGATTAGTATTTGGGTTAGTGTTATTTTTAGGTTTAGGGAGAGGGGGAGGGTTAGGTTTAGGGTTAGCGTGAGGTTTAGTTTTAGGGTTATGGTTAGAGTTAGGGTTAGGTTCAGGGTGAGGTTTAGGTTTAGATTTAGGGTTAGGGGAGGGTTAGGGTGAGGGTTAGTGTTATACTTAGGGTTAGTGTTGGGATTAGTGTTAGGATGAGGGCGAGTATGAGGGTTAGGGTTAGGCTTAGGCTTAGGCATAGGGTTAGGCAGAGGGTGAGGGTGAGAGTGAGGGTTAGGGTTAGGGTGAGGGTTAGGGTTAGGTTTTGGGTGAGGGTTAGGATGAGGTTTAGAGTTAGGATTAGGGTTAGGATGAGGGCAAGGGTGAGGGTGAGGTTTAGAGTTAGCATAATGGTGAAGTTAAGGATTAGGATTAGGTTTATGGTTAGGGTGAGGGACAGGGTTATGGTTACTGTGAGGATTAGGGTTAGGGTTAGTGTGAGGGTAAGGGATAGAATTAGGGTTAGGGTTATTTTTAGTGTTAGGGTTAAGGTTAAGTTCACAGTGAGGGTGAGGCTGAGGGTGAGGTATAGGTTTAGGGTTAGGGTGTGGTTTAGGGTTAGGTTTAGGTTTAGGGTTAGGGTGAGGGCTTGGGTTTAGGTTAGGGTTACGGTGAGTGTGAGCGTTAGGGTTAGGGTTAGGGTTAGTGTTATTGTTAGGGTTAGGGTTAGAGTTACGGTGAGTGTGAGGGTGAGGGTGAGGTTTAGGTTTAGGGTGAGGGTGAGGTTTAGGGTTAGAGTTAGGTTCAGGGGAGGGTTAGGGTGAGGGTTAGGGTTAGAGTTAGTGTTAGGCTTATGGTTAGGGTGAGGGTTAGGTTGTGGTTTAGGGTTGGGGTTAGGTTTAGGACTAGGGTTTTGGTGAGGGTGAGGGTGAGGGTTAGAGTTAGGCTTAGGATTAGGCTTAGGGTTAGGCTGAGGGTGAGTGTGGGGATGAGGATTAGGTTTAGGTTGATGGTTAGGGTTACGGTTAGGTTTAGGGTTAAGATTAAGGTTAGGGTTAGGATTAGGTTTAGGGTGAGGGCTAGGGTGAGGGTGAGGATTAGGGTTAGGGTTAGGCTTAGGGTCAGGGTAAGCGTTAGTGTTAGGGTGAGGGTAAGTGTTAGGGTGAGGGTTAGGTTTAGGCTTAGGGTTAGGGCTAGTGTTAGGGTGAGTGTTAGGGTTAGGGTGATGGTTAGGGTTAGTGTGAGGGTTAGTGTTAGGGTTAGCGTTAGTGTTATGGTGAGGGTAAATGTTAGGGTGAGGGTTAAGGTTAGGGTGAGGCTTATGGTTAGAATGAGGGTTAGGGTTAGGGTTAGGGTTATTGTTTGTGTTAGGTTTAGGGTTAGGATGAGGGTTAGGGTTAGGATTAGGGTCAGGGTGAGGGCTAAGGTGAGGGTGAGGGTTAGGGTTAGGTCTAGGCGTAGGCTTAGGTTAGGGCTGATGCTGAGGGTGAGGTTGAGGGTTAGGGTTAGCGTGATGGTTCGGTTATGGTTAGGCTGAGGGTTAGGATGAGGGTTAGGGTTAGGGTTAGGGATAGGTTGAGGGTGACAGTAAGGTTAAAATTGAGGGTTAGGTTTAGCACTAGGGTTAGGGTGAGGGCTAGGTTTAGGGTGAGGGTTTGGGTTAGGGTTAGAGTTACGGTGAGGGTTAGTTTTAAGTTTAGGTTTAGGATTATTGTTCTTCTTAGGGTTAGGGTTAAGTTTAAGGTACAGGTGAGGGTGAGGGTGAGGTTGAGGGTTATGGTTAGGTTTAGAATGAGGTTTAGAGTTAGGGTTAGTGTTAGGGTGAGTGTGAGGTTTAGGGTTATTGTTAGGGTTAGGGTTAGGGTTAGTGTGAGTGTTAGGGTTAGGTTTAATGTTATGGTTTGGGTTATGGTGAGGGCTAGTGTGAGGGTGAGAATTAGGGTTAGGCTTAGGCTTAGGCTTAGTGTTAAGCTGAGGGGGGGGTGAGGGTTAGGTTTAGGATTAGGCTTAGGGTTAGGCTGAGGGTGAGGGTGAAGGATAGGTTTAGGGTGAGGGTGAGGTTTAGGGTTAGGGTTAGCGTTAGGGAGCGGGTTAGTGTGAGGGGTAGGGTTAGGGTTAGTGTTACGGTTACAGTGAGGGTGACGGTGACTGTGATGGTTAAGCGTAGCCTTAGGCTTAGGTTTATGCTTAGGCCGAGCTTGAGGGTGAAGGTGAGGGTAAGGGTTAGGGTGATTGTTAGAGTTTTAGGGTTAGGGTGAGGGTTACGGTTAGGTTTAGGGTGAGGTTTAGGTTTAAGATTAGGGCTAGGGTCAGTGCTAGGGTGAGGTTGAGGGTTAGGGTTAGAGTTAGGGTGAGGTTTAGGGTTAGGGTTAGGGTGAGTGTTAGGGTGAGGATTACGGTGAGCGTGAGTGTTAGGGTTAGGGTGAGGGTTAGGGTTAGGGTGAGGGTGATGGTGAGGGTTAGATTAGGGTTAGGGTTAGTGTTATTGTTAGTGTTATGGTCAGTTTTCAGTTCACAGTGAGGGTGAGGCTGAGGTGAGGGTTAGGTTTAGGGTTAGGGTGAGGTTTAGATTAAGGTTAGGGTAAAGGTTAGGGTGAGGGTTTGGGTTAGGGTTAGGATTAAGGTGAGGGTGAGTGTTAGGGTTAAGGTGATAGTGTTATTGTTAGTGTTAGGGTTAGAGTTACGGCGAAGGTGAGGGTGAGTGTGAGGGTTAGGGTTAGGGTGAGGTTTAGGGTTAGGGTTGGGTTTAGGTTGAGGGTGAGGGTGAGGTTTACGGTTAGATTTAGGGTGAGGGGGAGGTTTAGGGTGAGGTTTAGGGTTAGGGTTAGTGTTAGGGTTAGGGTTAGGGTGAGGGTTAGGATGAGGGTGAGTGTTAGGGTGAGGGTTAGAGTTAGGGTTAGGATTAGGATTAGGTTTAGTGTTAGGGTGAGTGTTTGGGTTAGGCTTAGGGTTAGGGTTAGGCTTAGCGTTAAGCTGAGGGTGAGGGTGAGGGTGAGGTTTAGGGTTAGGTTTTGGGTTAGGGTTAGCGTTTGAGTGAGAGTTAGGGTTAGGGTGAGAGGATGAGGATTAGGGTTAGGATTAGTGTTAGGGTTAGGGTTAGGGTGAGGGTTAGGATGAGGTGATGTTTCAGATTAGGGTTAGGGTGAGGGTGAGGGTGAGTTTGAGTGTTAGGGTAAGGGATAGGGAGAGGTTTAGGGTTAGGGTTAGTGTTAGGTTTAGGGTTAGGGTGAGGGTTAGTGTTAGGGTGAGGGTAAGTGTTAGGGTGAGGGTTAGGGTTATGGTGACGGTTATGGTTACAATGAGGGTTAGGGTTAGGTTTAGGGTTATTGTTAGGGTTAGGGTTATGGTTAATGTGAGGGTTAGTGTTAGGTTTAGGGTGAGGTTTATATTAAGGATTAGGGTTAGAGTTAGTGTTAGGGTGAGGGTGAGGTTTAGAATTAAAGTTAACGTTAGTTTTAATGTTAGGGTTAGCGTGAGGGTTAGTGTGTGGGTTAGGGTTAGGGTTAGGGTGAGTGTTAGGATGAGGTGTAGGGTTAGGATTAGGGTTAGGGTGAGCGCTAGAGTGATGGTTAATGTGAGGGTTAGTGTTAGGGATAGGGTTAGGATTAAGATTAGGTTTAGATTGAGGGTGAGTGTGAGGGTTAGGGTTAGGGTTAGGGTTAGAGTGAGTGTTAGGGTTAAGATTTGGTTTAGGGTTAGGGTGAGTGTTAGGGTTAGGGTTAGGGTGAGGGTGAGGGTGAGGGTTAGGGTAAGGGTTAGTGTGAAAGTTAGGGTTATGGTGAGGGTTATGTTTAGGGTGAGGGTTAGGGTTAGGGTTAGGGTTAGGGTGAGGGCTAGGGTGAGGGCTAGGGTTAGAGTGAGGTTTAGGTTTAGGGTTAGGGTGAGTTTTAGGGTGAGGGTGAGGTTTTGGGTTAGGGTTAGGATGAGTTTTAGGGTTATGGTTAGGGTTCCGGGTAAGGCGAAGTTGAGGGTAAGGGTTAGATTTAGGGTTAATGTTAGGTTTAGGGTGAGGTTTATCGTTAGGCTTAGGGTCAGGGTTAGGGTTAGGGTGAGGGTTTGGGTTAGGCTTAGAGTTACGGTGAGGGTGAATTTTAAGTTTAGGTTTTGGGTCATGGTTATTCTTAGGGTTAGAGTTAAGGTTAAGGTTAAGCTAAGCGTGAGGGTGAGGGTGATGTTGAGGGTTAGGTTTAGGGTTAGGATGAGGTTTAGAGTTAGGGTTAGTGTTAGGGTGAGGGTGAGGTTTAGGGTTATTTTTAGGGTTAGGGTTAGGGATAGTGTGAGTGTTAGGGTTAGGTTTAGTGTTATGGTTTGGGTTATGGTGAGGGCTAGTGTGAGGGTGAGGGTTAGGGTTAGGGTTAGGTTTAGGCTTAGTGTTAAGCTGAGGGTGCGGGTGAGGGTTAGGGTTAACCTTAGGCCTAGGCTTATGCTTAGGCTGAGCTTGAGGGTGAAGGTGAGGGTTAGGGTTAGGGTGATTGTTAGAGTTTTAGGGTTAGGGTGAGGGTTAGGGTGAGGGTTAGGGTGAGGCTTATGGTGAGGTTTAGGTTTAAGATTAGGGCATGTCAAAACCAGCTTTACAATGTCGGTGTGGGGGGGGGAGGGGGTATAATTGGGTGGGAGGCTGTGAAGGGAGTTGAAGGGTAAACAAAGGAGGAGGCTGCAATGCTTGGTAAGAAATGTATGCATTATCCTGCCCATGTAATTGTAGCCCCTCTGTACAGTATCTTCTCAAATAAAATAAAATTAAATTAAAAAAAGAAAAAGAAAAACCAAAAAAAAAAAGATTAGGGCTAGGGTGAGTGCTAGGGTGAGGGTGAGGGTTAGGGTTGGAGTTAGGGTGCGGTTTAGGGATAGGGTTAGGTTTAGGGTTAGGGTGAGTGTTAGGGTGAGTGTTACATTGAGGGTGAGGGTTAGGGTTAGGGTGAGGGTTAGGGTTAGTGTGAGGTTGAGGGTAAGATTAGGGTAGGGTTATTGTTATTGTTAGTGTTATGGTTAGGTTTAATTTTACAGTGAGGGTGAGGCTGAGGGTGAGGGTTAGATTTAGGGTTAGGGTTAGGTTTAGGTTAGGGTTAGGGTAAGGGTTAGGGTGAGGGTTTGGGTCAGGTTTATGATTATGGTGAGGGTGAGTGTTAGGTTTGGGGTGAGGGTTAGTGTTATTGTTAGGGTTAGGGTTAGAGTTACGGTGAAGGTGAGGGTGAGGGTGAGGGTTAGGGTTAGGGTGAGGTTTAGGGTTAGGGTTAGGTTTAGGGTGAGGGTGAGGGTGAGTTTTAGGGTTATATTTAGGGTTAGATTGATGGTTAGGGTGAGGTTTAGGGTTATGGTTAGTGTTAGGGTGAGGGTTAGGATGAGGGTGAGAGTTAGGGTGAGCTTTAGAGTTAGGGTTAGGATTAGAATTAGGGTTAGTGTTAGGGTGAGTGTTTGGGTTAGGCTCAGGGTTAGGGTTAGGCTTAGCGTTAAGCTGAGGGTGAGGGTGAGGGTGAGGATTAGGGTTAGGGTTTGGGTTAGGGTTAGCGTTTGGGTGAGAGTTAGTGTTAGGGTTAGGATGAGGATTAGGGTTAGGATTAGTGTTAGGGTTAGGTTTAGGTTGAAGTTTAGGATGGGGGTAATGTTTAGGATTAGGGTTAGGGTGAGGGTGAGGGTGAGTTTTACGGTTAGAGTTAGGGTTAGGGTAAGGGATAGGGTGAGGTTTAGGGTTAGGGTTAGTGTTAGGGTTAGGGTTAGGGTGAGGGTTAGTGTTAGGGTGAGGGTTAGGTTTAGGGTTAGGATTAGGATTAGGGTTAGTGTGAGGGTGAGTATGAGGGTTAGGGTTAGGGTTAGGTTTAGGCTTAGGGATAGTCTGAGGTTGAGGGTGAGGGTGAGGGTTAGCGTTAGGGTGAGGGTGAGGTTTAGGGTTAGAGTTAGTGTTATTTTGAGGTTTATTGTGAGGGTTAGTGTTAGGGTTAGGGTTAGGGTTAGGGTTAGGGTGAGTGTTAGGGTTAGGGTGAGGGTTAGGGTTAGGGATAGCGTTAGGTTTAGGATTAGGTTTTGGGTGAGGTTGAGTGTGAGGGTTATGATTAGGGTTATGAATATGCTTAGGGTTAGGCTGAGGGTGAGGTTGAGGGTTAGGGTTAGGGTGAGGGTTATTATGAGTGTTAGATTTAGGATTAGGATTAGGGTAAGGGCTAGAATGAGGGTGAGGTTTAGGGTTAAGGTTAGGGAGAGGTTTAGGGTTAGGATTAAGTTTAGGCATAGGGTGAGGGTTAGGGTTAAGGTTATGATGAAGGTGAGGGTTAGGGTAAGGTTGAGGGTTAGGATTAGTTCTAGGTTTAGGGTGAGTGTTAGGGTTAGGGTGAGGGCTAGGGTGAGGGTGAGGTTTAGGGTTAGGGTGAGGTTTAGGGTTAGAATGATGGATAGTGTTAGTGTGAGGATTAGTGTTAGGGTTGGGGTTAGTGTTAGGGTGAGGGTAAGTGTTATGGTGAGATTTAGGGTTATGTTGACATTTATGGTTACAATGAGGGTTAGGGCTAGATTTAGGGTTATTGTTAGGGTTAGGGTTAGGTTTTCAGTTATTGTTAGGGTGAGGGTTAGGGTTCGGTTTAGGTTGAGGTTTATATTAAGGGTGAGGGTTAGAGTTAGGGTTAGGGTGATGGTGTGGTTTAAGGTTAGAGTTAGCGTTAGTGTTAGTGTTAGAGTTAAGGTGAGGGTTAGAGTGAGGTTTAGGGTTAGGCTTAATCTTAGGGTTAGGCTTAGGCTTAGGCCAAGACTGAGGGTGAGGGTTAGGGTTAGGGTTAGGTTGAGGGTTAGGGTTAGGGTTAGAGTGAGTGTTAGGATGTGGTGTAGTGTTAGGATTAGGGTTAGGGTGAGCGCTAGGGTGATGGTTAATTTGAGGGTTAGGGTTAGGGATAGGGTTAGGTGTAGGATTAGGTTTAGATTGAGGGTGAGTGTGAGGGTTAGTGTGAGGGTTAGGCTCAGGCTTAGGGTTAGAGTGAGTGTTAGGGTTAGGGTTTGGTTTAGGGTGAGGGTGAGGGTTAGGGTTAGGGTTAGGGTGAGGGTGAGGGTGAGGGTTAGGGTTAGGTTTAGTGTGAAAGTTAGGGTTATGGTGAGGGTTAGGGTTAGGGTTAGGTGAGGGTGAGGGTGAGGGTTAGGGTTAGGTTTAGTGTGAAATTTAGGGTTATGGTGAGTGTTAGGGTTAGGTTTAGGTTTAGGGTGAGGGCTAGGGTGAGAGTGAGGTTTAGGGTTAGGGTTAGGGTGAGGTTTAGGTTGAGGGTGAGGTTTAGGGTTAGGGTTAGGGTGAGGTTTAGGGTTATGGTTAGGGTTACGGTTAAGGCGAGGTTGAGGGTTAGGATTAGAGTTAGGTTTAGCGTGAAGTTTAGGGTGAGGGTTAGTGTTAGTGTTAGTGTTAGGGGTAGGGTTAGGATGAGGGTTAGTGTGAGGGTGAGGGTTATGGTAAGGCCTAGGTTTAGGATTAGGGTTAAGGTGAGGGTGAGTGTGAGGGTTAGTGTTAGTGTTAGTGTTAGGGTTAGCATTAGGGTTAGGGTGAGGGTGAGGTTTAGCTTTAGGGTTAGGTTTAGAGTGAGGGTTAGGGTGAAGGTTATGGTGAGGGTTAGGGATAGGATTCGCGTTAGGGTATGTGCTAGAACCAGCAACACTGTTAGGGTTAGGGTTAGAGTGAGGGTTGGGGTGAGTTTTAGATTTAGGGTTAGTGTTAGTGTTAGGATTAGGATTAGGGTTACGGTGACTGTGAGTGTGACAGTTAAGGTTAGGGTTAGTGTTAGGCTTAGGGTTAGGCTGAGGCTGAGGGTGAGGGTGAGGGTTAGATTTAGGGTGAGTGTTTGGTTTAGGGTTAGAGTGAGGGTTAGGGTGAGGGTTAGGGTTGGATTAGGGTTAGGGTATGTCCTAGGGTGAGGATTAGGATTAGTTTTAGGTTTAGGGTGAGGTTAAGCATTAGGTTTAGGGTCAGGGTTAGGGTTAGGGTGACGGTTTGGATTAGCGTTAGAGTTACGGTGAGGGTGAGTTTTAAGTTTAGGTTTCGGGTTATGGTTATTCTTAGGGTTAGGGTTAAGTTTAAGGTTAAGGTAAGGGTGAGGGTGAGGGTAATGTTGAGGGTTAGGGTTAGGGTTAGGATGAGGTTTAGAGTTAGGGTTAGTTTTAGGGTGAGGGTGAGGTTTAGGTTTATTTTTAGGGTTAGGGTTAGGGCTAGTGTGAGTGTTAGGGTTAGGTTTAGTGTTATGGTTAGGGTTATGGTTTCGGCTAGTGTGAGTGTAAGGGTTAGTGTTAGGCTTAGGCTTAGGCTTAGTGTTAAGCTGAGGGTGAGGATGAGGGTTAGGTTAAGGCTGAGGGTGAGGTTTAGGGTTAGGGTTAGCGTTAGGGTGCTAGTGTGAGGGTTAGGGGTAGGGTTAGTGTTACGGTTACGGTGAGGGTGAGGGTGAGTGTCAGTGTTAGGCTTAGCCTTAGGCTTAGGCTTATGCTTAGGCCGAGCTTGAGGGTGAAGGTGAGGGTTAGGTTTAGGTTGATTTTTAGGGTTTTAGGGTTAGGGTGCGGGTTAGCTTTAGGGTTAGGGTGAGGTTTAGGGTGAGGTTTAGGTTTAAGACTAGGGCTAGGTTGAGTGCTAGGTTGAGGGTGAGGGTTAGGGTTAGAGTTAGGGTGAGTTTCAGGGTTAGGTTTAGGGTTAGGGTGAGTGTTATGGTGAGGGTTACAGTGAGGGTGAGTGATAGGTTTAGGGTGAGGGTTAGGGTTAGTGTGAGGTTGAGGGTAAGTTTAGGGTTACGGTTATTGTTATTGTTATTGTTATGGTGAGGTTTAAGTTTACAGTGAGGGTGAGGCTGAGGGTGAGGGTTAGGTTTAGGGTTAGGGTGAGGTTTAGGTTAGGGTTAGGGTAAGGGTTAGGGTGAGGTTTTGGTTTAGTTTTATGATTACGGTGAGGGTGAGTGTTAGGTTTAGGGTGAGGGTTAGTGTTATTGTTAGGGTTAGGGTGAGTTACGGTGAAGGTGAGGGTGAGTGTGAGGGTTAGGGTTAGGGTGAGGTTTAGGGTTAGGGTTAGGTTTAGGGTGAGGGTGAGGGTGAGGTTTAGGGTTAGATTTAGGCTTAGGGTGAGGTTTAGATTGAGATTTAGGGTTTGTGTTAGGATGAGGGTTAGTGTTAGGGTGAGGGTTAGGATGAGGGTGAGGGTTAGGTTGAGGTTTAGAGTTAGGGCTAGGATTAGGGTTAGCATTAGGGTGAGTGTTTGTGTTAGACTTAGGGTTAGGGTTTGGCTTAGCATTAAGCTGAGGGTGAGGGTGAGGGTGAGGATTAGGATTTGGGTTTGGGTTAGGGTTAGCGTTTGGGTGAGAGTTAGGGTTAGGGTTAGGTTGAGAGTTAGGATGAGGATTAGGGTTAGGATAAGTGTTAGGGTTAGGGTTAGGGTGAGGGTTAGGATGATGTTGATGTTTAGGATTAGGATTAGGGTGAGGTTGAGGGTGAGTTCTAGGGTTAGATTTATGGTTAGAGTAAGGGATAGGGTGAGGTTTAGGGTTAGGGTTAGTGTTAGGGTTAGGGTTAGGGTGAGGTTTAGTGTTAGGGTGAGGGTTAGGTTTAGGGTTAGGATTAGGATTAGGGTTAGTGTGAGTGTGAGTATGAGGGTTATGGTTAGGGTTAGGTTTAGGCTTAGGTATAGGCTGAGGGTGAGGTTGAGGGTGAGGTTTAGGGTTAGGGTGACGGTGAGATTTAGGGTTAGAGTTAGTGTTAAGTTGAGGTTTTGTGTGAGGGTTAGTGTTAGGGTTAGTGTTAGGGATAGGGTTAGGTTTAGGATTAGGTTTTGGGTGAGGTTGAGTGTGAGGGTTATGGTTAGGATTATGATTAGACTTAGGGTTAGGCTGAGGGTGAGGGTGAGGTTTAGGGTTTGGGTGAGTGTTAGGTTTATTGTTAGGGTGAGGGTTAGGATGAGGAATAGGTTTTGGATTAGGATTAGGGTGAGGGCTAGCATGAGGTTGAGGGTTAGGGTTAGGTTTAGGGTGAGGTTTAGGGTTAGGATTAAGTTTAAGCATAGGGTGGGGGTTATGGTTACGGTTATGATGAGGGTGAGGTTTAGGGTAAGTTTGATGGTTAGGATTAGGTCTAGGTTTAGGGGGAGGGTTAGGGTTAGGTTGAGGGCTAGGGTGAGGGTGAGGTTTAGGGTTAGGATGATGATTAGTGTTAGAGTGAGGATTAGTGTTAGGGTTAGGATTAGTGTTAATGTGAGGGTAAGTGTTAGGGTGAGGGTTAGGTTTATGGTGACGGTTATGGTTACAATGAGGGTTAGATTTAGTTTTAGTGTTATTGTTAGGGTTAGGGTTAGGGTTGCGGTTACTGTGAGGGTGAGGTTTAGGGTTCTGTTTAGGGTGAGGTTTATATTAAGGTTTAGGGTTAGGGTTGGTGTTAGGTTTAGGAGTAGGGTTACGGTGACTGTGAGTGTGACAGTTAGGGTTAGGGTTAGTGTTAGGCTTAGGGTTAAGCTGAGGCTGAGGGTGAGGGTGAGGGTTAGATTTAGGGTGAGGGTTTTGTTTAGGGTTAGAGTGAGGGTTAGTGTGAGGGTTAGGGTTAGATTAGGGTTAGGGTATGTCCTAGGTTGAGGATTAGGGTTAGTGTTAGGTTTTGCGTGAGGGTGGGGTTGAGGTTTAGGGTTAGATGTAGGGTTAAGGTGAGGTTTAGGGTGAGGTTTAGGGTTAGGGTTAGTGTTAGGTTTAGGGTTAGGGTGAGGGTTAGGATGAGGGTGAGGATTAGGGTGAGGTTTAGTGTTAGGTCTAGGATTAGGATTAGGGTTAGCATTAGGGTGAGTGTTTGGATTAGGCTTAGGGTTAGGGTTAGGCTTAGCATTAAGCTGAGGGTGAGGGTTAGGGTGAGGGTGAGGATTAGGTTAGGGTTAGTGTTTGGGTGAGAGTTAGTGTTAGGGTTAGGGTGAGAGTTAGGATGAGGATTAGGGTTAGGATTAGTGTTAGGGTTAGGTTTAGTGTGAGGGTTAGGATGAGGGTGATGTTTAGGGTTAGGGTTAGGGTGAGAGTGAGGGTGAGGTTTAGGATTAGAGTTAGGGTTAGGGTGAGGGATAGGGTGAGGTTTAGGGTTAGGGTTAGTGATAGGGTTAGGGTTATGGTGAGGGTTAGTGTTAGGGTGAGGGTTAGGTTTAGGGTTAGGATTAGGATTAGGGTTAGTGTGAGGGTGAGTATGAGGTTTAGGGTTAGGGTTAGGTTTAGGCTTAGGGATAGGTTGAGGGTGAGGGTGAGGGTGAGGGTTAGAGTTAGGGTGAGGGTGAGTTTTAAGGTTAGAGTTAGTGTTAAGTTGAGATTTACTGTGAGGGTTAGTGTTCGGTTTAGTGTTAGGGTTAGGGTTAGGGTGAGGGTTAAGGTGAGGGTTAGGGTTAGGGATAGGATTAGGTTTAGGATGAGGTTTTGGGTGAGGTTGAGTGTGAGGGTTATGTTTAGTGTTATGATTATGCTTACGGTTAGGCTGAGGGTGAGGGTGAGCTTTAGGTTTAGTGTGAGGTTTAGGTTTAGGGTTACGGTGAGGGTTAGGATGAGGGTTAGGTTTAGCATTAGGATTAGGGTGAGGGCTAGCATGAGGGTGAGGTTTAGGGTTAGGTTTAGGTTGAGGTTTAGAGTTAGGATTATTTTTAGGCATAGGATGGGTGTTAGCGTTACGGTTATGGTGAGGGTGAGGTTTAGGGTAAGTTTGAGGGTTAGGATTAGGTCTAGGTTTAGGGTGAGGGTTAGGTTGAAGGCTAGGGTGAGGGTGAGGTTTAGGGTTAGGGTGAGGTTTAGGGTTAGGGTGATGGTTAGGGTTAGTGTGAGGATTAGTGTTAGGGTTAGGGTTAGTGTTAGGGTGAGGGTAAGTGTTAGGGTGAGGGTTAGGGTTATGGTGACGGTTAAGATTACAATGAGGGTTAGGTTTAGGTTTAGTGTTATTGTTAGGGTTAGGGTTAGGGTTACAGTTACTGTGAGAGTGAGGGTTAGGGTTCTGTTTAGGGTGAGGTTTATATTAAGGGTTAGGGTTAGAGTTAGGGTTAGGGTGAGGTTTAGGGCTAGAGTTAGCTTTAGTGTTAGTGTTAGAGTTAGAGTGAGGGTTAGTGTGAGGGTTAGGGTTAGGCTTAAGCTTAGGGTTAGGCTTAGGCTTAGGCCGAGAGTGAGGGTGAGGGTTAGGGTTAGGGTTAGGGCAAGGGTTAGGGTTAGCGTTAGGCTGAGTGTTAGGATGAGGTGTAGGGTTAGAATTAGGGTTAGGGTGAGTGCTAGGGTGATGGTTAATGTGAGGGTTAGGGTTAGGGATAGGGTTACATTTAGGATTAGGTTTAGATTGAGGGTAAGTGTGAGGGTTAGGGTTAGGGTTAGGCTTAGGTTTAGAGTCAGTGTTAGGGTTAGGGTTTGGTTTAGGGTGAGGGTGAGGGTTAGGGTTAGGGTTAGGTTGAGTATGAGGGTTAGGATTAGGGTTAGTGTGAAATTTAGGGTTATGGTGAGGGTTATGGTTAGGGTGAGGGTTAGGGTTAGGGTAGGGTTAGGGGAGGGCTAGGGTGAGAGTGAGGTTTAGGGTTAGTGTTAGGGTGAGGTTTAGGGTGAGGGTGAGGTTTAGGGTTAGGGTTAGGGTTACGGTGAGGGTGAGTGTCAGGGTTAGGGTGAGGGTTAGTGTTATTGTTAGGTTTAGGGTTAGATTTACTGCGAAGGTGAGGGTGACTGTGAGGGTTATGGTTAGGGTGAGGATTAGGGTTAGGGTTAGATTTAGGGTGAGGGTGAGGGTGAGGTTTAGTGTTCGTTTTAGGGTTAAGGTGAGGGTTAGGGTAAGGTTTAGGATTACGGTTAGAGTTAGGGTTTGGGTTTGTGTGAGGGTTAGGATGAGGGTGAGGGTCTTAGGTGAGGGTTTGGGTTAGGGTTAGGATTAGGATAAAGGTTAGTGTTAGGGTGAGTGTTTCGGTTAGGCTTAGGTTAAGGTTAGGCTTAGGGTTAAGCTGAGGGTGAGGGTGAGGTTGAGGGTTAGGGTTAGGGTTTGTGTTAGGGTTAGCGTTTGAGTGAGAGTTAGGGTTAGGGTTAGGGTGAGAGTTAGGATGAGGATTAGGTTTAGGATTAGTGTTAGGGTTAGTGTTAGGGTGAAGGTTAGGATGAGGGTGATGTTTAGGATTAGGTTTAGGATGAGGGTGAGGGTGAGGTTTAGGGTTAGAGTTAGGGTTAGAGTGAGGAATAGGGTGAGGTTTAGGGTTAGAGTTAGTGTTGAGATTTACTGTGAGTGTTAGTGTTAGGTTTAGTGTCAGGGTTAGGGTTAGGGTGAGGGTTAGGGTGAGGGTTAGTGTTAGGGATAGGTTTAGGTTTAGGATTAGGTTTTGGGTGAGGTTGAGTGTGAGGGTTATGGTTAGGGTTATGTTTAGGCTTAGGGTTAGGCTGAGGGTGAGGGTGAGGTTTAGGTTTAGGGTGAGGTTTAGGTTTAGGGTTAGGGTGAGTGTTAGGATGAGGGTTAGGTTTAGGTTTATGGTTAGGGTGTGGGCTATCATGAGGATGAGGTTTAGGGTTACAGTTCGGGTGAGGTTTAGGGTTAGGATTAGGTTTAGGCATAGGGTGGGGATTAGGGTTAAGGTTATGATGAGAGTGAGGGTTAGGGTAAGGTTGAGGGTTATGATTAGGTCTAGGTTTAGGGTGAGGTTTATGGTTAGGGTGATGTTTAGGGTTAGGGTGAGAATTAGTGTTAGGGTTAGGGTTAGTGTTAACGTGAGGGGAAGTGTTAGAGTGAGGGTTAGGTTTATGGTGATGCTTAGGGTTAAAATGAAGGTTAGGGTTAGGTTTAGAGTTATTGTTAGAGTTATGGTTAGGGTTACGGTTACTGTGAGGGTGAGGGTTAGGGTTCGGTTTAGGGTGAGGTTTATATTAAGGGTTACGGTTAGAATTAGGGTTTGGGTGAGAGTGAAGTTTAGGGTTAGAGTTAGCGTTAGTGTTACTGTTAGTGTTAGGGTGAGGGATATTGTGAGGGTTAGTTTGAGGGTTAGGGTTAGGATTAAGCTTAGGTTTAGGTTTAGGCTTAGGCTGAGATTGAGGGTTAGGGTTAGGGTTAGGGTGAGGGCTAGGGTGAGAGTGAGGTTTAGGGTTAGGGTTAGGGTGAGGTTTAGGGTGAGAGTGAGGTTTAGGGTTAGGGTTAGGGTGAGGTTTAGGGTTAGGGTTAGGGTTACAGTTAAGGCGAGGGTGAGGGATAGCATTAGAGCTAGGGTTGGGGTGAGGGTTAGGGTGAGGATTAGTGTTAGTGTTAGGGGTAGGGGTAGGGTTAGGCTGAGAGTTAGGGTGAGGGTGAGGGTTAGGGTAAAGTTTAGGATTAGGATTAGGGATAAGGTGAGGGTGAGTGTGAGGTTAGTGTTTGTGTTAGGGTTAGGGTTAGCATTAGGGTTAGGGTGAGGGTGAGGGTTAGCTTTAGGTTTAGGTTTAGAGCGAGGGTAAGGTTGAGGCTTATGTTGAGTGTTAGGGATAGGATTAGCGTTAGGTTATGTGCTAGGATGAGCAATAGGTTTAGGGTTAGCTTTAGAGTGAGGGTTAGGGTGAGGGTTAGGTTTAGGTTTAGTGTTAGGGTTAGGGTTGGTGTTAGGGTTAGGATTAGGGTTACGGTAACTGTGAGTGTGACAGTTTTTGTTAGGGTTAGTGTTTTGCTTAGGGTTAGGCTGAGGCTAAGGGTGAGGGTGAGGGTTAGATTTAGGGTGAGGGTTTGGTTTAGGGTTAGAGTAAGGGTTAGGATGAGGGTTAGGGTTGGATTAGGGTTAGGGTATGTCCTAGGGTGAAGATTAGGGTTAGTGTTAGGTTTATGGTGAGGTTTATCGTTAGGGTTAGCGTCAGGGTTAGGGTTAGGGTGAGGGTTTGGGTTAGGGTTAGAGTTACGGCGAAGGTGAAATTTAAGTTTAGGTTTAGGGTTATGGTTATTCTTAGGGTTAGGGTTAAGGTTATGATGAACGTGAGGGTTAGGTTAAGGTAGAGGGTTAGGATTAGGTCTAGGTTTAGGGTGAGGGTTAGGGTTAGGGTGAGGGCTAAGGTGACGGTGAGGTTTAGGGTTAGGGTGAGGTTTAGGTTAGGGTGATGGTGAGGGTTAGTGTGAGGATTAGTGTTAGGGTTGGGGTTAGTGTTAGGGTGAGGGTAAGTGTTAGGGTGAGGGTTAGGGTTATGGTGACGGTTATGGTTACAATGAGGGTTAGGTTCACTTTTAGTGTTATTGTTAGGGTTAGGGTTAGGCTTACGGTTACTATGAGGGTGAGGGTTAGGTTTCGGTTTAGGGTGAGGTTTATTAAGGGTTAGGGTTAGAATTAGGGTTAGGGTGAGGGTGAGGTTTAGGGTTAGAGTTAGCGTTAGTGTTACTGTTAGGGTTAGGGTGAGGGTTAGTGTGAGGGTTAGGGTTAGGGTTAGGGTGAGTGTTAGGATGAGGTGAAGTGTTAGGATTAGGGTTAGGGTGAGCACTAGGGTGATGGTTCATGTGAGGGTTAGGCTTAGGGATAGGGATAGTTTTAGGATTAGGTTTAGATTGAGGGTGAGTGTGAGGGTTAGGGTTAGAGTTAGGCTTAGGGTTCGAGTCAGTGTTAGGGTTAGCGTTTGGTTTAGGGTGAGGGTGAGGATTAGGTAAGGGTTAGGGTGATGATGAGGGTGAGGGTTAGGGTTAGGTTTAGTGTGAAAGTCAGAGTTATGGTGAGGGTTATGGTTAGGGTGAGGGTTAGGGTTAAGGTTAGGGTTAGGGTGAGGGCTAGGGTGAGAGTGAGGTTTAGGGTTAGGGTTAGGGTAAGGTTTAGGGTTAGTGTTAGGGTGAGGTTTAGGGTTATGGTTAGGGTTACGGTTAAGGCGAAGGTGAGGGTTAGGATTAAAATTAGGTTTAGGTTGAGGGTTAGGGTGAGGGTTTGTGTTAGTGTTAGTGTTAGGGGTTGGATTAGGATGAGGGATAGGGTCAGGGTTAGGGTTAGGGATAGGGTTAGTTTTAAGATTAGGTTTAGGGTGAGGGTGAGTGTGAGCGTTAGGGTTAGGGTTAGGCTTAGGCTTAGGGTTAGGGTGTGGGTTAGGGTGAGGGTGCGTCTGATGATTAGTGTTAGGTTTAGGGTTAGGGTTAATGTTATGTTTAGGGTCACAATCAGGATTAGTGTTACGCCTAGGGTTAGGCTTAGGGTTAGGCTGAGGGTGAGGGTGGGGGTTAGGATTAGGGTTAGTTTTCGGGTTAAAATTAGTGTTATTGTCAGTGTTATGGTTTTGGTTATGTTTGCGGTGAGTGTGAGGCTGAGGGTGAGGGTTACGTTTAAGTTTAGGCTTAGGCTTAGGGTTAGGCTGAGGGTGAGATTGGGGGTGAGGAATAGGTTTTGGGTGATGGTTAGGGTGCGGGTTAGGGTGAGGGTTAGGATGAGGGATAGGGTTAGGATTAGGTTTAGAGTGAGGGCTAGGGTGAGGTTGAGTGTTAGGGTTAGGGTTAGGCTTAAACTTAGGTTTAGGCTGAGGGTGAGGGTGAGGGTGAGTGATAGGGTTAGGGTGATGGATAGGGTTAGGGTTAGGGTGAGTGTTAGAATGAGGGTTAGGGTTAGGGTGACTGTTAGGGTGAGCGTGAAGGTCAGAGTTAAGATGAGGGTTAGGCTGAGGTTGAATATTGCCCTAAGGGTGAGGGTTAGGATTAGGGTCATTGTTAGGGTAAGGATTAGGGTTAGGGTGAAGGATAGATTGAGGATTAGGGTTAGGGTTAGTGTGAGGTTTAGGGTGAGGATGAGGGTTAGTGTTAGGGTGAGGGTTAGGGTTAGAATTAAGATTAGGGTGGGGGCTAGGTTGACGCTGAAGGTTAGGGTTAGGGTTAGGGTGAGGTTTAGGGTTAGGGTGACAGTTAGGGTTACTGTGAGGGTTAGTGTGAGAGTTAGGGTTAGTGTTAGGGTGAGGGTAAGTGTTAGGGTGAGGGTTAAGGTTAGGTTAAGGCTTAGGTTTAGGGTGAGGGTTAGGGTTAGGGTTTGGGTTAGGGTGTGGTTGAGGCTGAGGATTAGGGTTAGGTTTAGGGTTAGGGTTAGGGTTAGGTTTAGGGTTAAGTTTAGGATTATGGTGAGGGTTAGGCTTAGGCTAAGGGTTAGACTGAAGTTGAGGGTGAGGGTGGGGTTGCGGATTAGGTTTAGGGTTATGGTTAGGTTTAGGTTTATTGTTAGTGTTATGGTTCAGGTTAAGTTTGCGGTGAGGGTGAGGGTGAGGGTGAGGGTTATGGTTATGGTTAGGGTCAGGGTTAGGGTTAGGGTTAGGTTTAGTTTTATTGTTAGGGTTAGGGTTAGAGTTACGGTGAGGTTGAGGGTGAGAGTGAGGGTTTTGTTTAGGGTCAGGGTGAAGTTTAGGGTTAGAGTTAGGTGAGGGGGAGGGTTAGGGTGAGGGTTAGGTTTAGGTTTAGTTTTAGGGTTAGGGGAGGGAGGAGGGTTAGGTTGAGGTTTAGGGATAGGGTTAGGTTTAGCTTTAGGATTAGGGTGAGGGTGAGTATGAGGGTTAGTGTGAGGGTTAGGCTTAGGCTTAGGGTTAGGCTGGGGGTGAGGATTAGGGTTAGGGTGATTGTTCAGGTTAGGTTTAGTGTTATTGTTAGGGTTAGGTTTCGAGTTACGGTGAGGGTGTGGGTGCGGGTGAGGGTTAGGGTTAGGGTTAGGGTGAGGGTTAGGATGATGATTAGGGTTAGGATTAGAGTTAGGGTGAGTGCTAGGGTTTGGGTGAGGGTTAGGGTTAGTGTTAGGGTGAAGTTTACGGTTAGGATTAGGGTTAGGGTGATAGTGAGTGTTGCTATTAGGGTTGGGCTTAGGGTTAGGGTTAGGTTTAGGGTTAGGATTAGTGTTATTGTTAGGGTTAGGGTTAGAATTATGGTGATAGTGAGGGTACGGGTGAGGAATTTGGTTAGGGTTATGGTGGGGTATAGGGTTACAGTTAGGGTTAGGGTTAAGGTGAGGGTGAGGTTTAGGTTTAGATCCAGTTTTAGTGGGAGGGTTAGGGTGAGGGTTAAGTTTAGGGTTAGTGTTAGGTTTAGTGTGAGGGTTAGAGTTAGGTTGAGGTTTAGGGTTGGGATTAGGGTTAGTGTGAGGCTTAGTGTTAGGGCTAGGGTTAGTGTTAGGTTGAGGGTATTTGTTAGGGTGAGGGTTTGGGTTAGGGTGAGGGTCATGGTTCAGGTGAGGGTTAGGGTTAGGGTTAGGGTTATTGTTAGGGTTAGGTTTAGTGTTACAGTTACGTTGATGGTGAGAGTGAGTGTTATATTTTGGGTTAGGATGAGGTTTAAGTTTAGGGTTAGGGTTAGCGTTAGGGCTAGAGTGAGAGTGAGGTTTAGGGTTAGAATTAGCCTTAGTGTTACAGTTAGGGTTACGGTGAGGGTTAGGGTTAAGATTAGGCTTAGGCTTAGGCTTAGGCCGAGCATGAAGTTGAGGGTTAAGGTTAGGGTTAGGGTGATGGTTAGGGTTAGGGTTAGGTTGAGGGTGAGGGAGAGGTTTAGGGTTAGATTTAGGGTTAGGGGGAGGTTTAGGATGAGGGTTAGGGTTAGGATTAGGGTTAGGGTAAGGGCTAGGGTGAGGGTGAGTTTTAGGGTTAGGGTTAGGTTGAGGTTTAGGTTAGGGTTAGGGTTAGGGTTAGCATGAGGCTGAGTGTGAGGATTAGGGTTAGGGTGAGTGTTAGGGTTAGGGTTACGTTGAGGGTTTAGCTGAGGGTGAGGGTTAGGGTTAGATTTAGGATAAGGATTAGGGTTAGGGTTTCAGTGAGTGTGAGGGTTAGGGATAGTATTTTGTTTACGGTTATGGTTAGAGTGAGGGTTATGATTAGGGCTAGGATTACGGTTATGATGAGGGTGATTGTGAGGTTTAGGGTTAGGGTGATGTTTAGTGTTAGGGTTAGGTTTAGAGTTAGGCTTAGGGTGAGGGTGAGGTTTAGGGGTAGAGTTAGGTTTAGGGAGGGGTGTTAGGGTGAGGGTTATGGTTAGCCTGAGGGTTAGATTTGGGGTGAAGGTAAGGCTAAAAATGAAGGTTATGCTGAGTGTGAGGGTTATGGTAAGTGTGAGCGTAAAGTTTAGGATGAGGGTTAGGGTTAGGGTTAAGGTGAAGGTGAGGGTTAGATTGAGGATTAGTGTTAAGGTTAGTGTGAGGTTTAGGGTGAGGATGAGAGTTAAGGTTAGGGTGAGGGCTAGGGTGAGGGTGAGGGTTAGGGTTAGTATTAGGGTGAGGTTTAGGGTTAGGGTGATGGTTAGGGTTAGTGTGAGTGTTAGGGTTAGGGTTAGGGTTAGTGTTAGGTTGAGGGTTAGGTTTAGGGTGAGGGTTATGGTTATGGTTATGGTTAGGGTGAGGGTTAGGGTTAGGGTTAGGGTTATTTTTAGTGTTAGGGTTATAGTGTTATATTTACCGTGAGGGTAAGGGTGTGGGTTAGGGTTGGGGTTAGAATGAGGTTTAGGTTTAGGATTAGGTTTAGAGTTTGGGTTAGGGTGAGGGTGAGGTTTAGGGTTAGAATTAGGGTTTGTGTTAGGGTTAGGGTTAGGGTGAGGGTTAGTGTTCGGATTAGTGTGAGGGTTAGGGTTAGGCTTAGGCTTAGGCTTAAGCTTAGGCTTAGGCTTAGCATGAGGGTGAGGGTTAGGGTTAGGGTTAGGGTGAGGGTTAGGGTTAGGGTTAATATGAGGTTTAGGTTTAGACTTAGTGTTAGGGTGAGGGCTACGGTGAGGGTTAGGTTGAGGGTTAGGGTTAGGGATAGGTTTAGGTTTCAGATTAGAGTTAGGGTGGGGTTGAGTTTGAACGTTAGGGTTAGGTTTAGGTTTAGGCTTAGGGTTAGGGTGAGGGTTAGGGTTGGGGTTTGGATTAGGGTGAAGGTGAGGCTGAGGACTAGGTTTAGGTTTAGGGTTAGGTTTAGGGCTATGGTTACAGTGAGGGTTAGGGTTAGGCCTAGGGTTATGCTTAGTGTTAGGCTGAGAGTGAGGGTGGGTGTGAGGATTAGGGTTAGGGTTAGGGTTTAAATTAGGGTTATTGTTAGTGTTATGGTTTGCTTTAAGTTTGCAGTGAGGGTGAGGTTGAGGGTGAGGGTTATGGCTAGGGTTAGGCTTAGGCTTAGGGTTAGGCTGAGGGTGATCTTGGGTGTGAGGAATAGGTTTTGGGTGATATTTAGGATTATGGTTAGGGTGAGGGTTATGATGAGGGTTAGGGTTAGAATTAGGTTTAGGGTGAGGGCTAGGGTGAGGGTAAATATTAGGGTTAGGGTTAGGCTTAGGCTTGGGTTTAGGCTGAGGGTGAAGGTGAGGGTGAGGTTTAGGGTTAGGGTGATGGATAGGGTTAGGGGTAGGGTGAGTGTTTGGATGAGGGTTAGGGTTAGGGTGAGTGTTAGGGTGAGGGTGAGGGATAGTTTGAGGATTAGGGTTATGGTTAGTGTGAGGATTAGGGTGAAGATGAGGGGTAGGGTTAGGGTTAGGGTGAGTGTTAGGTTTAGAATTAAGTTTAGGGTGTGGGCTAGGGTGAGGCTGAGGGTTAGGGTTAGGGTGAGGGTGAGGTTTAGGTTTAGGGTGAGAGTTAGGGTTACTGTGAGGGTTAGTTTTAGAGTTAGGGTTAGTGTTAGGGTGAGGGTAAATGTTAGGGTGAGTTTTACGGTTAGTTTTAGGGTTATTGTGAGGTTTAGGGTTAGGGGTATGTTGAGGGTGAGGATGAGGGTTAGAGTTAGGGGAGGTTTAGGGTTAGGGTTAGAGTTAGGGTTAGGGTGAGTGTGAGGTTTAGGGTTAGAGTTAGGGTTCAGGTGAGGGTTAGGATGAGGGTTAAGGTTAGTGTTAGTTTTAGATTTAGGGTTAGGGTGAGGTTAAGTGTTAGGGTTATGGTTAGGATTAGGGTTAGGGTGAGGGTGAGTGTGTGGGTTAGGGTTAGGTTTAGTTTAGGCTTAGGGTTAGGCTGAGGGTTAGGTTGAGGGGGAGGGTTAGGGTTCGAGTGAGGGTTAGGGTTAAGGTTAGTGTGAGGGTTAGGATGAAGGTTAGGTTTAGGATTAGGGTTAGGGTGAGGGCTACGGTGAAGGTGAGGTTTAAGGTTAGGGTTAGGGTGAGGTTTAAGGTTAGGGTTAGGGTCAGTGTGAGTTTGAGGTTTAGGGTTAGAGATAGGGTTAGGGTGAGTGTTAGGGTGAGTGTTTGGCTTAGTGTTAGTGTTATAGTTATGGTTAGGGTGAGGGTTACGGTGATGGTGTGTGTTAGGGTCAGGGTTAGGATTAGGATTAGGGTTAGGGAGAAGGGGAGTGTGAGGGTTAGAATTAGCCTTATGTTTAGGCTGAGGTTGAGGGTGAGGGTGAGTGTTAATGTTAGTTTGACGGTTAGGTTTGGGTGTGGTTTATTGTTAGGGTTAGTGTTAGAGTTAGGGTTTGGGTGAGTTTTAGGTTGAGTGTTAGGGTTAGGGTGAGGTTTAGGGTGGGGGTGACGGTAAGGGTAAACGTGAGGGTTAGGCTAAGGGTGAGGGTTAGGGTTAGGGTTAGGGTGAGATTTAGGGTTCGGGTTAAGTTTAGGGTTAGGGTGAGGATTAGGGTAAGGGTTAGGGTGAGGGTGAGAGTTAGGGTTAGGTTGGGGTTAGGGTTAGGATTAGGTTTAGGGTGAGGGCTAGTGTGAGAATGAGTGACAGGGTTAGGGTTAAGCTTAGACTTAGGTTTAGGCTGAGGGTAAGGGTGAAGCTGAGGTTTAGGGTTAGCGTGATGGATAGGTTTAGGGTTAGGGTGAGTGTGAGAATGAGGGTTAGGTTTAGGGTGACTGATAAGGGGAGCGTGACAGTAAGAGTTAAGGGGAAGGTTAGGCTGAGGGTGAATGTTCCCCTAAGGGTGAGGGTTAGGATTAGGGTCATTGTTAGGGTAAGGGTTAGGGTGAGGTTTAGTGTGAGGGTGAGGGATAGATTGAGGATTAGAGTTAGGCTTAGTGTGAGGTTTAGGGTGAGGATGAGGGTTAGGGTTAGGGTGCGTGTTAGGGTTAGAACTAAGGTTAGGGTGGGGGCTAGGGTGACGCTGAGGGTTAGGGTTAGGGTTAGGGTGAGGTTTAGGGTTAGGGTGAGAGTTAGGGTTAATGTGAGTGTTAGTGTGAGAGTTAGGGGTAGTGTTAGGGTGAGGGTAATTGTTAGGGTGAGGGTGAGGGTTAGGGTTAGGCTTAGGGTTAGGGTGAGGATTAGGGTTAGTGTTTGGGTTAGGGTGTGGTTGAGGCTGAGGATTAGGGTCAGGTTTAGGGTTAGGGTTAGGTTTAGGTTTAGGGTTAAGGTTGGGATTATGGTGAGGGTCAGGGTTAGGTTTAGGCTTAGGCTTAGGGTTAGGCTGAGGGTGAGGGTGAGGGTGGGGGTGCGGATTAGGTTTAGCATTAGGGTTAGGGTTAGGTTTATTGTTAGTGTTATGATTAGGGTTAAGTTTGCGGTGACGGTGAGGCTTAGGGTGAGGGTTATGGTTAGGGTCAGGGTTAGGGTTAGGGTTAAGGTTAGTGTTATTGTTAGGGTTAGGGTTAGAGTTATGGTGAGGTTGAGGGTGAGGGTGAGGGTTTTGGTTAGGGTGAGGTTTAGAGTGTGTTTTAGGGTTAGGGTTAGTGTTAGGGTGAGGGTGAGGTTTAGGGTTAGAGTTAGGGTGAGGGGCAGGGTTAGAGTGAGCGTTAGGGTTAGGTTTTTTGTTAGGGTTAGGGGGAGGGTGAGGGTTAGGTTGAGATTTATGGATAGGATTAGGTTTAGGATTAGGGTTATTGTGAGGGTTATGCTTAGGCTTAGGGTTAGGCTGAGGGTGAGGTTGGGGGTGAGGATTAGGATTAGGGTGATGTTTCGGGTTTGGGTTAGTGTTATTGTTAGGGTTAGGGTTAGAGTTACGGTGAGGGTGAGACTGGAGGTGAGGGTTAGGGTTAGGGTTAGGGTGAGGTTTAGAAGGAGGATTAGGGTTAGGATTAGGGTTAGGGTGAGTGCTAGGGTTTGGGTTAGGGTTAGGGTTAGTGTTAGCTTGAGGTTTAGGGTTAGGATTAGGGTTAGGGTGAGGGTGAGTGTTAGAATTAGGGTTAGGCTTTCCGTTAGGGTTAGGTTTAGGGTTAGGGGTAGTGTTATTGTTGGGGTTAGGTTTAGGGTTATGGTGAGGGTGACGGTACTGGTGAAGGTTTGGGTTATTGTTATGATGTGGTTTAGGGTTAGGGTTAGGGTTAGGGTTAAGGTGAGGGTGAGGTTTAGGTTTAGATAGAATTTTAGTGGGAGGGTTAGGGTGAGGGTTAAGTTTAGGGTTAGTGTTAGAGTTAGTGTGAGGGTGAGGGTTAGGTTGAGGTTTAGGGTTAGGATTAGGTTTAGTGTGAGGGTTATTGTTAGGGTTAGGGTTAGTGTTAGGTTGAGGGTATTTGTTAGGGTGAGGGTTTGGTTTAGGGTGAGGGTTTTGGTTCGGGTGAGGGTTAGGGTTAGGGTTAGGGTTATTGTTAGGGTTAGGGTTAGAGTTACAGTTATGGTGAGGGTCAGAGTGAGGGTTATGTTTTGGGTTAGGATGAGGTTTAGGTTTAGGGTTAGGGTTAGAGTTAAGGTTAGGGTGAGAATGAGGTTTAGGGTTAGAGTTAGCCTTAGTGTTACAGTTAGGGTTACGGTGAGGGTTAGGGGTATGATTCGGCTTAGGCTAAGGCTCAGGCCGAGCATGAAGTTGAGGGTTAAGGTTAGGGTTAGGGTTAGGGTTAGGGTTAGGGTGAAGGTTAGTGTGAGGTTTAGGGTTAGAGATAGGGTTAGGGTTAGGAATAGGTTTAAGGTGAGGGTGAGTGTGAGGGTTAGTGTTAGGTTAAGGATTAGGCTTAGGTTTAGGGTGAGGGTTAAGTTTAGGGTTTCGGTTAGGGTGAGGGTGAGGATGAGGATTAGGATAAATTTTAGGGTTAGGGTTAGGTTAGGCTTTCATTGAGAGGGTCAGGCTTAGGATTAGGCTTAGGCTTAGGTTAAGGGTGAGGGTGGGGGTGAAGATTAGTGTTAGGGTTAGATTTCGGTTATTGTTAATGTTGTGGATAGGGTTAAATTTGTGGTGAGGGTGAGGCTGAGGGTGAGGGTTATGGTTATGGTTAGGGTTAGGGTTAGTGTTATTGTTAGGGTTATGGTTAGCGTTTCGGTGAGTTTGAGGGTGAGGATGAGGATTTTCGTTAGGGTGAGGTTTAGGGTGAAGTTTAGGGTTAGGGTTAGGGTTAAGTTTAGGGTGAGTGTGAGGTTTAGGGTTAGAGTTAGGGTTAGGGGGCAGTTTATGTTGAGGGTTAGGGTTAGAATTAGGGTTAGGGTAAGGGCTAGGATGAGGGTGAGTTTTAGGGTTAGAGTTAGGTTGAGGTTTAGGGTTAGGGTTAGGGTTAGGGTGAGGGTGAGGTTTAGGGTTATAGTGAGGGTTAGCATGAGGCTGAGGGTGAGGATTAGGGTTAGGGTGAGTGTTAGGGTTAGGGTTAGGGTGAGGGTTTAGCTGAGGGTGAGGGTTAGGGTTAGGGTTAAGGTGAAGGTGAGGGTTAGATTGAGGTTTAGTGTTAAGGTTAGTGTGAGGTTTAGTGTGAGGATGAGAGGTAGAGTTAGGGTGAGGGCTAGGGTGAGGGTGAGGTGTAGGGTTATTGTTAGGGTGAGGTTTAGGGTTAGGGTTATGGTTAGGGTTAGTGTGACGGTTAGGTTTAGGGTTAGGCTTAGTGTTAGGTTGAGGGTTAGGTTTACGGTGAGGGTTATGGTTATGGTTATGGTTAGGGTGAGGGTTAGGGTTAGGGTTAGGGTTATTGTTAGTGTTAGTGTTAGGGTTATGTTTACCGTGAGGGTAAGGGTGGGGGTTAGGGTTGGAGTTAGGATGAGGTTTAGGTTTAGGATTAGGTTTAGAGTTTGGGTTAGGGTGAGGGTGAGGATTAGGGTTAGAGTTAGGGTTAGTGTTAGGGTCAGGGTTAGGGTGAGAGTTAGGGTTAGGATTAGGTTGACGGTTAGGGTTAGGGTTAGGTTTACGCTTAGGCTTAACTTAGGCTTAGGCTTAGCATGAGGGTGAGGGTTAGGGTTAGGGTTAGGATGAGGTTTAGGTTTAGGCTTAGGGTTAGGGTGAGGACTTCTGGTTAGGGTGAGGGTTAGTGTTAGGGATAGGGTTAGTTTTCGGATTAGGGTTAGGGTGAGGTTGAATGTGAGCATTAGGCTTTGGGTTAGGGTTAGGCTTAGGGTGATCTTGGGAATGAGGAATAGGATTTAGCTGATGGTTATGATTAGGGTTAGGGTGAGTGTTATGATGAGAGTTAGGGTTAGGAGTAGGTTTAGGGTGAGGGCTAGAGTGAGGTTGAGTGTTAGGGTTAGTGTTAGGCTTAGGCTTAGGTTTAGGCTGAGGGTGAGGGTGAGGGTGAGGTTAGGGTTAGGGTGATGGATAGGTTTAGGATTAGGGTGAGTGTTTGGATGAGGGTTAGGGTTAGGGTGAGTGTTAGGGTGAGGGTGAGGGATAGATTGTGGATTACGTTTAGGGTTAGTGTGAGGATTAGGGTGAGGATGAGGGTTAGGGTTTGGGTGAGTGTTAGGGTTAGATTTAAGTTTAGGGTGGGGGCTAGGGTGTAGCCGATGGTTAGGGTTAGGGTGAGGGTGAGGTTTAGGGTTATGGTGAGAGTTAGGGTTACTGTGAGCGTTAGTGTTAGAGTTAGGGTTAGTGTTAGGGTGAGGGTAAGTGTTAGCGTGAGGGTTAGTGTTAGGTTGAGCGTTATGGTTAGGGTGAGGTTTAGGGTTAGTTTTAGGGTTATTGTGAGGCTTAGGGTTAGGGGTAGGGTGAGGGTGAGGATGAGGGTTAGAGTTAGGGGAGGTTTACGGTTAGGGTTAGGGTTATAGTTAGGGTTAGGGTGAGTGTGAGGTTTAGGGTTAGAGTTAGGGTTCAGGTGAGGATTAGGATGAGGGTTAGGGTTAGGGTTAGTTTTAGGTTTAGGGTTAGGGTGAGGTTAAGTGTTACGGTTATGGTTAGGATTAGGGTTAGGGTGAGTGTGAGTGTGTGGGTTAGGGTTAGGTTTAGGTTTGGGCTTAGGGTTAGGCTGAGGGTTAGGTTGAGGGGGAGGGTTAGGTGTCGGGTGAGGGTTACGGTTAGAGTTAGTGTGAGGGTTAGGATGAAGTTTAGGTTTAGGATTAGGTTTAGGGTGAGGGCTAGGGTGAAGTTGAGGTTTAGGGTTAGCGTTAGGGTGAGGTTAAGGGTTAGGGTTAGGGTCAGTGTGAGTTTGAGGTTTAGGGTTAGAGATTGGTTTAGGGTGAGTGTTAGGGTGAGGGTTTGGCTTAGGGTTAGTGTTATAGTTAGGGTTAGGGTGAGGTTTAGGATGAGGGTGTGTGTTAGTGTTACGGTTAGGTTTAGGATTAGTGTTAGGGAGAGGGGGAGTGTGAGGGTTAGAGTTAGCCTTAGGTTTAGGCTGAGGGTGAGGTTGAGGGTGAGTGTTAGGGTTAGTTTGAGTGTTAGTGTTAGGTTTAGGGTGTGGTTTCGTGTTAGGGTTAGTGTTAGAGTTAGGATTAGGTTGAAGGTGAGGTTTAGGGGTAGAGTTAGGGTTAGGATGAGTGTTATGTTGAGTGTTAGGGTTAGGGTGAGGTTTAGGGTGGGGGTGACGATAAGGGTAAACGTGAGGGTTAGGCTAAGGGTGAGGGTTAGGGTTAGGGTTAGGGTTATGGTTAGGGTGAGATTTAGGGTTCGGGTTAAGTTTACGGTTAGGTTGAGGGTTATGGTAAGGGTTAGGATGAGGCCTAGGGTGAGGGTGAGGTTTAGGTTTAGAGTTAGGGTGAGGTTTAGGTTTAGGGTTAGGGTTAGGGTTAGGATGAGTGTGACCTTTAAGGTTAGATTTAGGTTTAGGTTGAGACTGAGGTTGAGCGTTAGTGTTTGGGTTAGTATTAGAGTTAGGGTTAGGGTGAGGGTTAGGTAGAGGGTGAGGGTTAGGCTTAGGGTTAGGATTAGGATTACGGTAAAGGTTATTGTGAGTGTGAGTGTTAGGGTTAGGGTTAGGGTTAGGCTTAGATTTAGGCTGATGGTAAGGGTGAGGGTGAGGGTTAGGGTAAGTGTGAGGGTTTATGTTAGGATTAGGGTGAGAGTTAGGGTTCGGTTAAGTTTAGGGTTAGGGTGAGGGTTAGGGTTAGGGTTAGGATGAGGTTTAGGTTTAGACTTAGGGATGGGGTGAGGGCTAGGGTGAGGCTGAGGGTGAGGGTTAGGGTTAGGGATAGGGTTAGGTTTAGGAATAGGTTTAGGGTGAGGGTGAGTTTGAGCATTAGGTTTTGGGTTAGGGTTAGGCTTAGGGTGAGGGTGAGGGTTAGGGTTAGTATTTCGGTTAGGGTGAGGGTGCGGCTGAGGATTAGGGTTAGGTTTAGGGTTAGGGTTAGGGTTAGGGTTACAGTGAGGATTAGGGTTACGTTAAAAATCAGGGTTATGCTTAGGGTTAGGGTGAGGGTTAGGGTTCGGATTAGGGTTACAGTTACATTGAGGGTGAGGGTTAGGGTTATGGTTAGAATGAGGTTTAGTTTTAGGGTTAGGTTTAGAGTTAGGTTTTGGATGAGGGTGAGATTTAGGGTTAGAGTTACGGTTAGTTTTAGGGTTAGGTTTAGGTTGAGGGTTAATGTTAGGGTTAGGCTTAGGCTTAGGCTTAGGCCGAGCATGAGGGTAAGGGTTAGGCTTCGGGTTATGGTGAGGGTTGGAGTTAGGTTAGGTTGAGGTTTAGGATGAGATTTAGGGTTTGGATTAGGGTAAGGGTGAGGGCTAGAGTGAGGGTTTTGGTGAGGCTAGGTATAGGGGTAGGGTTAGGTTTAGGAATAGGGTTAGGGTGAGTGTGAGTGTGAGAGTTAGGGTTAGGTTTAGGATTAGGCTTAGAGTTAGGGTGAGGGTTAGGGTTAGGGTTAGGGTTAGGGTGAGGGTGAGGCTGAGGATTAGGGTTAGGTTTAGGGTTACGTTTAGGGTTATGTTTAGGTTTTGGGTTAGTGTTAGCGTTAGGGTTAGGTTTAGGGTTACGGTGAGGGTTAGGGTTAGGGGTAGGGTAAGAGTTAGAATTAGGCTTAGGTTTAGGCTGAGGGTGAGGGTGAGGGTAAGGGTTAGGGTTAGGTTTATTGTGAGGGTTAGGTTTAGGTTTAGGGTTAGGGTGAGGGTTAGGATTAGCGTTAGGTTTAGGGTGAGGTTTAGGGTTTGGGTTAGGGTTAGAGTTAGGTTTAGGGTGAGCGGAAGGTTTAGGGTTAGGGTTAGGGTTAGGGTTAGAGTCACGGTTAGGTTGAGGGTTAGGTTTAGTGCTAGGGTTAGGGTTACAGTGAGAGTTAGGTGGAGGGTTAGGGTTTGGGTTAGGTTTAGGTTTAGGATTAATTTTAGGGTGAGGGTTCCTGTGTGTGTTAGGGTTAGGTTTACGTTTAGGCTTATGGTTAGGCTGAGGGTGAAGTTGAGGTTGAGGGTTAGGTTTAGGGTGAGGGGTAGGGTTTGGGTTCAGTTTAGGGATAGGGTGATGGTTAGGGTAAGGGTTATGGTGAAGTTGAGGGTTAGGGTTAATTTGAGGGTTAGGGTTAGAATTAGGGTGATGGTGAGGGTGAGGTTTAGCGTTAGGTTAAGAGTGAGGGTTAGAATGATTGTTAGGGTTAGGATTAGGTTATGGTGAGGGCTATAGTGAGGGTGAGGTTTAGGGTTAGGGTTAGGGTGAGGTTTAGGTTTAGGGTTAGGGTTAAGGTGAGGGTGAGGTTTAGGGTTAGAATTAGGGTTAGGGTGAGGCTGAGGGTGAGGGTTAGGGTTAGGATTAGGATTAGAGTAAGGGTTCGGGTGAGTGTGAAGGTTAGGTTTAGGATTAGGGTTTGGATAGTTTTAGACTGAGGGTGAGGGTGAGGGTGAGGGTTAGGGTTTGCGAGAGGGTTAGGTTTAGTCTTAGGGTGAGACTTAGGGTTCGGGTTAAGTTGAGGGTTAGGGTGAGGATTAGGGTTAATAATAGGGTTAGGGTGATGGTTAAGGTTTGGCTTAGTGTGAGGGTTAGGATGAGGATTAGGGTTAGGATTAGGGTTAGGGTGAGGGCTAGGGTGAGGGTGAGGGTGAGGATTAGTGTTAGGATGGGGTTTAGGTTTAGGGTTAGGGTTAGGGTGAGGGTTAGGATGAGAGTTAGGGGTACGGTGATGTGAGTGTTAGGGTTAGGGTGAGGTTTAGGGTTAGTGTTAGGGTTAGGTTGATGGTGAGTTTTAGGATTAAGGTTAGGGTTAGGGTTGGGGTTAGGTTTAGGGTTAGGATTAGTGTTATTTTTAGGTTTATGGTTAGAGTAACAGTGAGGGTGAGGATGAGGGTGAGGGTGTGGGTTAGGGTGAGGGTTAGGGTGAGGTTTATGGTTAGGGTTAGGATTAGGGCTAGGGTGAGGGTGAGGTTTAGGGTTAGATTTAGGGTTAGGGGGAGTGTTAGGTCGAGGTTTAGGGTTAGGGTTAGTGTTAGGGTTAAGGTTAGGGTGAGGGTTAGGTTGAGGTTTAGGGTTAGGGTTATGGTTAGTGTTAGGATTAGGGTGAGGGTTAGGGTTAGGTTTCAACTTAGGCTTAGGGTTAGGCTGAGGGTGAGGGTGGGGGTGAGGATTAGGGTTAGGGTGATGGTTAGGATTAGGGTAAGGGTGAAGGCTCGGGTGAGGGTGAGGGTTAGGGTAAGGCTTAGGCTAAGGCTTAGGTTTAGGCTGAGGGTGAGGTTGAGGGTGAGGGTTAGGGTTAGGATGATGGTTAGGTTTACCCTTAGGGTGAGGGTTGGGATGAGGTTTAGGGTTAGGGTGAGGTTAGGGTGATATTGATGGTAAGGGTAAAGGTGAGGTTTACGCTGAGTGTGAGTATTAAGATAAGGGTGAGTGTTAGGGTTAGGTTTAGGGTTAGTGTAAGGGTTAGGGTTAGCGATAGGATGAGGGTTAGATTGAGGATTAGTGTTAGGGTTAGTGTGAGGTTTAGTGTGAGGATGAGGGTCAGGTTTAGGGTGAGGGTGAGGTTTAGAATTAGGGTTAGGGTGAGGGCTAAGGTGAGGGTGAGGATTAGGGTTAGTGTGAGGGTTCGTGTTAGGGTTAGGTTTAGTGTTATGGTGACGATAAGTGGTAGGGTGAGGATTAGAGTTAGGGTGAGGGTTATGGTTAGGGTGAGGGTGAGGGTTTGGTTGAGGGTGAGGGTGAGTGTGAGAGTTAGGGTTAAGGTTAGGCTTAGGGTTAAGCTGAGGGTTAGGGTTAGGATTTGGTTTAGGGTAGGGTTCTGCTTAGGGTTCGCGTAAGGGTGAAGGTTAGATTGAGTTTTAGGGTTACGGTTAGGGTGAGGTCTAGGGTTAGGGATAGGTTTAGGTTTAGGATTAGGGTTAGGGTGAGGGTGTCGGTAAGGTTAAAGGTGAGGGTTAGCCTGAGCGTGAGGGTTACGGTAAGGGAGAGGGTTAGGTTTAGGGTTGGCTTAGGGTGAGGGTTAGGTTTAGGGTTGGGGTGAGAGTTAGGGTTCGGGTTCAATTTAGGGTTAGGTTGGGGGTTAGGGTAATGGTTACGGTGACGGTGAGGGTTAGGGTTAGGTTCAGGGTTAGTGTTAGGATTAGGGTTAGTGTGAGATCATGTTTAAGGTTAGTGTTAGGGTGAGGGTTAGGATGAGGGTTAGGGATAGGATTAGGGTTAGGGTGAGGGCTAGTTTGAGGTTGAGGTTTAGGGTTAGCATTAGGGTGAGGTTTAGGGTTAGGGTTAGGGTTCGGGTTAGGATGAGGTTGAGGTTTACGGTTAGAGTTATGGTTAGGGTGAGGCTGAAATTGAGGGTTAGGGTTAGGGTAAGTGTTAGAGTTAGTGTTAGGTTGAGGGTTAGGTTGAGGCTGAGGGTTAGGCTAAAGGTTAGGATTAGGATTAGCATAAGGGTTAGGGTGAGTGTGAGGGTTAGGGTTAGGGTTAGGCTTAGGGTTAGGCTGAGGGTGAGGTTGAGAGTGAGGGTTAGGGTTAGGTTTACGGTGAGAGTTAGGGTTCGGGTAAATTTAGGGTTATGGTGAGGTTTAGGGTTAGGTTTATGGTGAGCTTGAGTTTTAGGGTAAATTTGAGGCTTAGGGTTAGGATTATGGTTAGGGTAAGGGTTAAGGTTAGGGTTAGGGTAAAGTTAAGAATGAAGATTAGGGATAGGGTGAGGGCTAGGTTGAGGGTGAGGCTTAGTGTTAGTGTTAGATTAAGGTTTAAGGTTAGAGTTAGGCTTAGGGTGAGGGTTAGGTTCAGGGTTAGGTTTATGGTGAGGGTGAGGGTTAGGGTTAGGGTGAGGGTTAGGGTGAGGTTGATGGTAAGGGTAAAGGTGAGGTTTAGGCTGAGTTTGAGTGTTAGGGTGAGGGTTAGGGTTAGGTTTAGGGTTAGGATAAGGGTTAAGGTTAGGTTCAGGGTTAGTGTTAGATTGAGGATTAGGCTTAGGTTTTAGGGTGAGGATGAGGGTTAGGGTGAAGGTGAGGGTTAAAATTAGGGTTATGGTGAGGGCTAGGTTGAGGGTGAGTGTTAGGGTTCGGGATAGGGTTATGGTGAGGTTTAGGATTAGGTTGAGGGTTAGGGTTAGTGTGAGGGTTAGTGTTCGGCTTAGGGTCAGTGTTAGGGTGAGGGTAAGTGTTAGGGTGAGTGTTAGGTTTTGAGTGAGGGTTATGGTTGGGTGAGGGTTAGGGTTAGGGTTATTTTTAGGGTTAGGTTTAGAGATACGTTTACGGTGAGTGTGAGGGTGAGAGTTAGGGTTAGGTTTAGGATGATGTTTAGTGTTAGTGTTGGGTTAGGGTTAGGGTTAAGGTGAGGGTGAGGTTTAGGAGTAGAGTTAGGTTTAGGGTGAGGGTTAGGGTAAAGGTTATGGTTAGGGTGCGGGTTAGGGTGGGGTTGAGGGTAAGGGTAAATTTGAGGGTTTGGCTGAGGGTGAGGGTTACAGTAATGGTGAGGGTTAGGGTTAGGGTGAGGGTTAGTGTTAGGGTTAGGATGAGGATGAGGGTTAGATTGAGGATTAGTGTTAGGGTTTGTGTGAGTTTTAGGGTGAGCTTGAGGGTTAGGGTTAGTGTTAGGATGAGGTTTACTGTTAGGGTGATGCTTAGGGTTAGTGTGAGCGTTAGTGTTAGCGTTAGGGTATATGTTAAGGTGAAGGTAAGTGTTTGGGTGAGGGTTAGGTTTAGGGTTAGAGTTATGGTTAGGGTGAGTGTGAGGGTTAGGGTTAGGGTTATTGTTAGGGTTAGGTTTAGGGTTATGGTTAGTGTTAGTGTTAGTGTTAGGGTTAGTGTTAGGATGAGGTTTAGTTTTAGTCTTAGGATTAGAGTTAAGCTTAGGATGAAGGTGAGATTTAGGGATAGAGTTAGCTTTAGTGTTAGTGTTAGTGTTAGGGTGAGGGTTAAGGTTAGGTTTAGGCTTAGGCTTAGGCTTAGGCATTGGCTTAGGCCGAGCATGAGGGTGAGGGTTAGGGTTCGGGTTAGGGTTCGGGTTAGTGTGAAGTTTATATTGAGGTATAGGGTTAGGATTAGGGTAAGGGTGAGGGCTAGGGTTAGGGATAGGGTTAGGTTTAGTATTAGGGTTAGGGTGAGGGTGAGTGTGAAGTTTATGGTTAGGGTTAGGCTTAGAATTAGGGTGAGGGTTACTGTTAGGGTTTGGGTTAGTGTGAGGTTGAGGTGAGGATTAGGGTTAGTTTTAGGGTTAGGTTTAGGGTTAGAGTTATGGTTAGGCTTAGGCTTAGGATGAGGGTGAGGGTGAGGTTGAGGATTAGAGTTAGGGTTTGGGTTAGGCTTAGTGTTAGGTTTATTGTTATTGTTATGATTAGGGTTAAGTTTGCGGTGAGCATGAGGCTGAAGGTGAGATTTATGGGTAGGGTTAGGGTTAGGGGGAGGGATAGGGGGAGGTTTAGGGTTAGGGTTAGTGTTAGGGTAAGAGTGAGGGTGAGGCTTAGGTTGAGGTTTAGGGATAGGGTTAGGTTTAGGATTAGGGTTAGGGTGAGACTGAGTGTGAGGTTTAGGGTGAGGATTAGGCTTAGGCTTATGGTTAGGCTAAGAGTGAGGGTGGGGGTGAGGATTAAGGTTAGGGCTAGGCTTGGGCTTATGGTTAGGCTGAGTGTGAGGATGGAGGTGAGGATTAGGGTTAGTGTGATCGTTTGGATTAGGGTAAGGGTGAGGGCTTGGGTGAGGGTAAGGGTTAGGGTAAGGCTTAGGCTTAAGCTTCCAGTTAGGCTGAGGGTGAGTTTGAGGGTGAGGGTTAGGGTTAGCGTGATGGCTAGGTTTATTGTTAGGGTGAGGGTTAGGATGAGGTTTAGGGTTCGGGTGAGGTTAGGGTGAGGATGATGGTAAGGGTAAAGGTGAGGTTTACGCTGAGGGTAAGGGTTAAGATGAGGGTGAGGGTTAAGGTGAGGGTGAGGGTTAGGATTAGGGTTAGGGTGTGGGCTAGTGGCAGGTGAGGTTTACGGTGAGGGTTAGGGTGAGGTTTACGGTTAGGTTAGGGTTAAGGTTAGGGGGAAGTTGAGTTTAGGGGTAGAGTTAGGGTTAGGGTGAGGCTGAGGTTGAGGGTTAGGGTTAGGGTGAGGTTTAGTGTTAGGATTAGTGTTAGAGTTAGGGTTAGAACAAGGGTTAGGTTGTGGGTGAGGGTTACGCTTAGCATTAGGATTAGGTTTAGGCTGAGGGTGAGGGTTAGTTTGAGGGTTAGGGTTAGGTTGAGGGTTAGGGTTAGGTTGAGGGTTAGGGTTAGGATTAGGGTTAGGGTGAGGGTTAAGTTTAGGGTTAGGGTGAGGGTAAGGATGAGGATTAGGGTTAGGATTAGGGTTATGGTGAGGGCTAGTATGAGGGTGAGGGTTAGGGTTAGTGTTAGATTAAGGTTTAGGGTTAGGGATAGCTTTAGGTTGAGGGTTAGGTTGAGGTTAGGGTTACAGTGAGTGTGAGGGTTAATGTTAGGGTGAGGGTTAGGGTTAGGATTAGGGTTAGGGTGAGAGTGAGTGTTAGGATTAGGGTTCGGTTTAGGGTTAGGTTTAGGTTTAGGGTTAGGGTGAGGGTTAGGGTGAGGATGATGGTAAGGGTAAAGGTGAGGTTTAGGGTGAGGGTGAGGGTTAAGATAAGGGTGAGGGTTAGGTTTAGGCTTAGGTTTAGAGTAAGGGGTAGTATTAGGGTCAGGGGGATTGTTAGATTGAGGATTAGGGTTAGGGTTAGTGTGAGGTTTAGAGTGAGGATGAGGGTTAGGGTTAGGGTGAGGGTGAAGGTTAGAATTAGGGTTAGGGTGAGGGCTAGGGTGAAGGTGATGGTGAGGGTAAGGGTTAGGCTTAGGCTTAGGATTAGGCTGAGCGTGAGATTGAGGGTGAGTGTTAAGGTTAGGGTGATGGTTAGGTTTACAGTTAGGGTGAGGGTTAGGATGAGGTTTAGGGTTAGGGTGAGGGTTAGGTTGAGGTTTAGAGTTAGGGTTAGGGTTAGACTTAGGGTTATGGTGAGGATGAGGTTCAGGGGTACAGTTAGGGTTAGGATGAGGGTTAGGGTTAGGGTGCAGGTTAGCCTAGGGGTGACGGTAAGGGTAAAGGTGAGGGTTAGGCTGAGGGTGAGGGTTCCGGTAAGGGTGAAGGTTAAGGTTAGGGTGAGGGTTAGATTGAGGATTAGTGTTAGGGTTAGTGTGAGATTTAGGGTGAGGATGAGGGTTAGGGTTAGGGTGAAGGCTAGGGTGAGTGTGAAGGTTAGGGTTAGGTTTAGGGTGAGGGTAAGTGTTAGGGTGAGGGTTAAGGTTAGGGTGAGGGTTATGCTTAGGGTGAGGGTTAGGGTTAGGGTTAGGTTTATTGTTAGGTTTCGGGGTAGGGTTACGGTTGCTGTGAGGGTGAGGGTGAGGATTAGGGTTAGGGTTAGGATGAGGTTTAGGTTTAGGTTTAGGTTTAGAGTCAGGGTTAGGGTGAGGGTTAGGCTTAGGCTTAGGCTTAGGCTTAGGCTTTGGCCGAGCATGAGGTTGAAGGTTCAGGTTCGGGTTCGGGTGAGGGTTAGGGTTAGGTTTAGGGTTAGGTTGAGAATTAGGTTGAGGTTTAGGGTTAGGATAAGTTTAAGGGTGAGGGCTAGGCTGAGGTTTAGGGTGAGGGTAAGGGTTAGAGATAGGGTTAGGTTTAGGATTAGGGTTAGGGTGAGGGTGAGTGTGAGGTTTAGGATTAGGGTTAGCGTTAGGGTTAGGGTGAGGTTTAGGGTTAGGATTTCGGTTAGGGTGAGGATTAATGTTAAGTGAAGGTTATTTTTAGGGTTAGGCAAAGTGTTCGGGTGAGAGTTAGGGTTAGGTTGAGGGTTATGGTTAGGTTGAGGGTTAGGGTTATGGTTAAGGTTATTGTTAGGGTTAGGGTTAGGCTTAGGGTTAAGGTGAGGGTGAGGGTGAGGGTTACGGTTATGGTTATGTTGAGGTTATGGTTTAGGGTTAGGCTTAAAATTAGGGTTAGGGGGACAGTGAGTTTTAGGATTAGAGTTAGGGATTGTGATAGGGTTAGGGTTAGGGTGAGGTTTAGGGTTAGGGTTAGGCTTAGGCTTAGGCTTAGGCCGAGCATGAGGGTGAGGTTTAGGGTTAGGGTGATGGTTCTGGTTAGGATTAGTGTTATTGTTAGGGTTAGGTTTAGAGTTACAGTGAGGTTGAGGGTGCAGGTGAGGGTTAAGGTTAGGGTTAGGGTGGGGTTTACGGTTAGGGTTAGGGTTAGTGTTAGGTTGAGGGTGAGGTTTAGGGTTAGATTTAGGGTTAGTGTTAGGTTGAGGGTTAGTGTTAGCGTTAGGTTTAGTTTTAGGGTGAGGCTAAGGGTTATGGTGAGGGTTTGGGTTAGGGTGAGGGTTATGGTTAAGCTGAGGTTTAGGAATTGGTTTAGAGTTATTGTTAGGGTTCGGTTTAATTTTACGGTTACAGTGAGGGTGAGGATGAGGGTTAGGTTTAGGCTTAGGGTGAGGTTTAGTGTGAGGGTGAGGTTTAGGGTTAGAATCAGTGTGAGGGTTAGGTTGAGGGTTGGGTTAGGGTTAGTGTTAGTGTTAGGGTTAGGGTGAGAGTTAGGGGGAGGTTTAGGGTTAGGGTTAAGTTTAAGATTAGGTTTAGGATGAGGGTGAGTGTGTGTGTTAGTGTTTGGTTTAGGGTTAGGCTTAGGGTTAGGCTGAGGGTGAGGTTGAGGGTGAGGGTTAGGGTTAGGGTTAGCGTTAGGATTAGGTTTAGGGGGAGGGTTAGGATGAGGGTTAAGGTTAGGATTAGGGTTAGGGTGAGGGCTAAGGTGAGGGTAAGGTTTAGGGTTAGGGTAAGTGTGAGGGTTAGGGTTTTGTTTAGGGTGAGCGTTAAGGTTTGGCTTAAGTATAGGGTTAGGGTGAGCGTTACGGTAAGAGTTACACTGAGGGTGAGGTTTAGGATTAGGTTGAGGGTTAGGTTTAGGATTAGGGTTAGTGTGAGGGTGTGGATAAGGGTTAGGGTTAGGTTTAGGGTGATGGTTAGGATGAGGTTTAGGGTTAAGATTAGGGTTAGGGTTAGGGCTAGATTGAGGGTGAGGGTTAGCGTAGTGTAAGGCTTACTCTTAGTGTTAGGCTGAGTGTGAGGTTGAGGGTGAGGGTTAGGGTTAGGGTGATGGTTATGTTTACAGTTAGTGTTAGAGTTAGTATGAGGTTTAGTGTTTGGAGGATTTTTAGGGTGATGATGATGGTAAGGGTAATGGTGAGGTTTAGGCTGAGGGTGAGGGTTAAGATAAGGGTGAGCGTTAGGGTTAGGTTTAGGGTTAGATTAAGGGCTAGAGTTAGGGTTAGGGTGAGGGTTAGATTGAGGATTAGGGTTAGGGTTAGTGTGAGGTTTAGAGTGAGGATGAGGGTTAGGGTGAGGGTGAGGGTTAGGGTGAGAGTTATTGCTAGGTTGAGGGTTAGGGTTAGGGTGAGGGTGAGGTTCAGTGTTAGGGTTAGGGTTAGAGTTAGGGTTAAGGTGAGGTTGAGGTTTAAGGTGGAGTTAGGGTTAGGGTGAGGGTTAGGATGAGGGTTAGTGTTAGTGTTAGGGTTAGGGTGAGAGTTAGGGGGAGGGTTAGGGTTAGGGTTAAGTTTAAGATTAGGGTTAGGATGAGGGTGAGTGTGTGTGTTAGGGTTTGGTATAGGGTTAGGCTTAGGGTTAGGCTGAGGGTGAGGTTGAGTGTGAGGGTTAATGTTAGGATTAGGGTTAGGGGGAGGGTTAGTATGAGGGTTAAGTTTAGGATTAGGTTTAGGGTGAGGGCTATGTTGAGGGTAAGGTTTAGGGTTAGGGTTAGGGTGGGGGTTAGGGTTTTGTTTAGGGTGAGCGTTAGGGTTCGGGTTAATTTTAGTGTTAGGGTGAGCGTTAGGGTAAGGGTTACAGTGAGGGTGAGATTTAGGGTTAAGTTGAGGGTTAGGGTTAGGATTAGGGTTAGTGTGAGGTTGTGGGTGAGGGTTAGTGTTAGGGTTAGGGTGAGGGTTTGGATGAGGGTTAGGGTTAAGATTAGGGTTTGGGGGAGGGCTAGGGTGAGGGTTAGGGTAAGTGTAAGGCTTAGTCTTAGTGTTAGGGTGAGTGTGAGGTTGAGGGTGAATGTTAGGGTTAGGGTGATGGTTAGGTTTACAAGTAGTGGTAGAGTTAGTATGAGGTTTAGGGTTAGGGGGATTTTTAGGGTGAGGATGATGGTAAGGGTAATGGTGAAGTTTAGGCTGAGGGTGAGGGTTAAGATAAGGGTGAGCGTTAGGGTTAGGTTTAGGGTTAGATTAAGGGCTAGAGTTAGGGTTAGGGTGAGGGTTAGATTGAGGATTAGGGTTAGGGTTAGTGTGAGGTTTAGAGTGAGGATGAGGGTTAGGGTGAGGGTTAGGGTTAGGGTGAGAGTTATTGTTGGTTGAGGGTTAGGGTTAGGGTTAGGGTGAGGTTCAGTATTAGGGTTAGGGTTAGAGTTAGGGTTAGGGTGAGGGTGAGGTTTAGGGTGGAGTTAGGGTTAGGGTGAGGGTTAGGATGAGGGTTAGTTTTAGAGTTAGGGTTACCGTGAGGTTTATGGTTAGGGTTAGTGTTAGTGTTAGGTTGAGAGTTAGGGGGAGGTTAGAGTTAGGGTTAGGGTTAGGGTTAGGTTTAGGTTTTCGGTGAGGGTGAGGGTGAGGGTTAGGATTAGGGTTAGGGTGAAGATGAGGTTTAGGGTTAGAATTAGGGTTAGGGTGAGGCTGAAGGTGAGGGTGAGGGTTAGGGTTAGGGTTAGGATTAGGATTAGGGTTAGGGTTAGGGTGAGTGTGAGGGTTAAGTTTAGGGTTAGGGTTAGCATTAGGTTTAGGCTGAGGGTTTGGTTGAGGGTGAAGTTTAGGGTTAGTTTGAGCGTTAGAGTTAGGGTTAAGGTGAGGTTTAGTGTTAGGGTTAGGGTTAGAGTTATGGTTTGGGTGAGGGTGAGGTTTAGGCGTAGAGTTAGTTTTAGGGTGAGGGTTAGGGTGAGTGTTTGGGTTAGGGTGAGGGTTAGGGTAGGGGTGACGATAAGGGTAAAAGTGAGGGTTTGGCTGAAGGTGAGGGTTACGGTAAGGTTGAAGGTTAGGGTTAAGGTGTGGGTTAATGTTAGGGTTAGGGTTAGAGTTAAGGTTCGGGTTAAGTTTAGGGTTAGGGTGAGGGTTAGAGTAAGCGTTACGGTGAGGGTGACGGTTAGGTTTAGGTTGATGGTTAGGGTTAGGATTATGGTTAGGGTGATAGTGAGGTTTAGGATTAGTGTTAGGGTGAGGGCTAGGAAGAGGTTTAGGGTTAGGATTAGGGTTAAGGTGAGGGCTAGGGTGAGGGTGAGGTTTAGGGTTAGGATTAGCGTGAGGTTTAGGGTTAGGGTTAGGGTTAGGGTGAGGGTGAGGTTTAGGGTTAGATTTAGGGTTAGGGTTAGGCTGACGTTGAGGGTTAGAGTTAGGGTTAGTGTTAGAATTAGGGTTAGGGTGAGGGTTTGGATGAGTTTTCGGGTTAGGATTAGGGTAAGGGTGAGGGCTAGGGTGAGGGTTAGGGAGAGGGCTAGGGTTATGGATAGGGTTAGTTTTAGGATTAGGGTTATGGTGTGGGTGAGTGTGAGGGTTAGGGTTAGGCTTAGGTTTAGGCTTAGAGTTAGGGTGAGGGTTAGGGTTAGGGTTTGGTATATGGTGAGGCTGAGGCTGAGGATTATGGTTAGGTTTAGGGTTAGGGTTAGTGTTAGTGTTAGGGTTAGGGTTAGGGTGAGAGTTACGATTAGGGTGAGGGTTGGGGTTAGGACTAGGATTAGGGTTAGGGTTAGGCTGAGGGTGAGAGTGAGGGTGAGGGTTAGGGTGAGGATGAGGGTTAGGGTTAGAATGAGGGCTAGGGTGAGGTTGAGGGTTAGGGATAGGGTTAGCTTGAGGTTTGGCGTTAGGGTGATGATTAGGGTTAGTGTGAGTGTTAGTGTTAGGGTTAGGGTTAGTGTTAGGGTTAGGGTAAGTTTTAGGGTGAGGGTTAGGTTTAGGGTGAGTTTAGGGTTAGGATGAGGGTTAGGGTTAGGGTGAGGGTGAGGTTTAGATATAGGGTTAGTTGGAGGGTTAGAGTGACGGTTAGGTTTAGGGGTAGTGTTAGGGTTAGGTTGAGGGTGAGGGTTATGTTGAGGTATAGGGTTAGTGTTAGGGTTAGTGTGAGGGTTAGTGTTAGGGTTAGGGTTAGTGTTAGGGTGAGAGTAAGTGTTAGGGTGCGGTTATGGGTTAGGGTGGGAGTTATGTTTAGGGTGAGGGTTTGGGTTAGGAATAGGGTTATTGATAGGTTTTGGTTTAGGGTTACGGTTACGGTAAGGGTGAGGTTGAGGGTTAGTCTTAGGGTTAGGTTGAGGTTTAGGGTTTGGGTTAGGGTTAGAGTTAGGGTTAGGCTGAGGGTGAGGTTTAGGGTTAGAGTTAGGGTTAGGGTGAGGGATAGGGTTAGTGTTAGTTTGAGAGTTAGTTGGAGGGTTATGGTTATGATTAGGTTTAGGGATAGGATTAGGTTTAGTGTGAAGGTGAGTGTGTGTGTTAGGGTTAGGTCTAGGGTTAGGCTTAGGGTTAGGCAGAGGGTGAAGTTGAGGGTGAGGTTTAGGGTTAGGGTGAGGTTTAGGGTTAGGATGAGGGATAGGGTTAGCATTAGGGTTAGGGCAAGGGCTAGGTTGAGGGTGAGTTTTAGGGTGAGGGTTAGGGTGAGGTTTATGGTTACGGTTAGGGTGAGAGTGAAGTTTAGGGTTAGATTTAGGGTTAGGGTGAGGCTGAGCTTGAGGGTTATTGTTAGGGTTAGTGTTAGGTTTATGGTTAGGGTTAGGGTGAGGGTCAGGTTTAGGGTTAGTGTTACGTTAAGGGTTACGGTTAGGGTGAGGGTTAAGGTTAGGGTGAGGATTATGCTTAGGATTAGGATTAGGGTTAAGGTTAGGCTGAGGGTGAGGGTGAGGGTGAGAGTGAGGGTTAGGGTGAGGATGAGGGTTAGGGTGAGGGTGAAGGCTAGGGTGAGGGTGAGGTTTAGGGATACAGTTAGCGTGAGGTTTGGGTTTAGGGTGATGGTTAGGGCTAGTGTGAGGTTTAGTGTTAGGGTTAGGGTTAGTGTTAGGGTTAGGGTAAGTGTTAGGGTGAGGGTTAGGGTTTGTTTTATGGTTAGGATTAGGGTTAGGGTTTAGGTTTTAGTGAGGATGAGGGTGAAGTTTAGGGTTAGGTTTAGGATGAGGTTTAGGTTTAGGTTTATGGTTAGAATTAGGGTTAGGTTGATAGTGATGTTTAGGGTTAGAGTTTGGGTTTGTGATAGGGTTAGGGTTAGTGTGGGGTTTACAGTTAGGGTTAGGATTAGGGTTAGGTTGAGGGAGAGGTGTAGGGTTAGATTTAAGGTTTGTGTTATGTGGGGGTTAGGGTTAGGGTTAGAGTTAGTGTTAGGGTTAGGTAAAGAGTTAGGGTGAGGGTTTGGGTTAGGGTGAGGGTTATGGTTAGGGTGAGGGTTAGGATGAAGGTGAGGGTTATTGTTAGGGTTCGGTTTAAGGTTAAGTTTACTGTGAGGGTGAGGATGATAGTTAGGTTTAGGGTGAGGTTTAGGGTGAGTGTGAGGTTTAGGGTTAGTGTTAGGTTTAGGGTGATGGTTAGGTTGAGGGTTAGGGTTTGGGTTAGGGTTAGGGTGATAGTTAGGGGGAGGGTTAGCGTTAAGGTTAGGGTTAGGGTTAGGGTGAGGGTGAAGGTGAGTGTGTGTGTTATGTTTAGGTTTAGGTTTAGGCTTAGGGTTGGGCTGAGGGTGAGGTTTAGGGTGAGGGTTAGTTTTAGGGTGAGGGTTAGGTTTAGGGTTAGGGTTAGGGTGAGGGTTAAGTTTAGGATTAGGGTTAGGGTGAGGGTTAGAGTGAGGGTGAGGGTAAGGGTTAGGGTTAGGGTGAGGGTTAGGGTTAGATTTAGGGTGAGAGTTAGGGTTCGGGTTAGGTTTAGGTTTAGGGTGAGGGTTAGGGTAAGGGTTATGGTGAGGGTGAGGTTTAGGGTTAGGTTGAGATTTAGGGTTAGGATTAGGATTAGGGTGAGTGTGAGTTTGAGGATTAGGTTTAGGGTTAGGGTGAGGGCTAAGGTGAGAGTGAAGGTTAGAGTAAGGGTTAGGCTTAGTCTTAGGTTTAGGCTGAGTGTGAGGTTGAGGGTAAGGGTTAGGGTTAGGGTGATGGTTAGGATTACGGTTTGGGTTAGGATGATGTTTACGTTTAGAGGGAGGTTTATGGTGAGGATGATTGTAAGGGTAATGGTGAGGTTTAGGCTTAGGGTGATGTTTAAGATAAGTGTGAGACTTAGCTTTAGGTTTAGCGTTAGGTTAAGGGTTAGGGTTAGGGTTAGGGTTAGTGTTAGATTGAGGATTAGGGTTAGGGTTAGTGTGAGGTTTAGAGTGAGGATGAGGGTTAGGGTGAGGGTTAGGGTTAGGGTGAGGGTGATGGTTATGGTGAGGGTTAGCATTAGTGTTAGGGTGAGCTTTAGGGTTAGGGTGACGTTTTTAGGGTGGGGGTGATTATAAGTGTAAACGTGAGGGTTAGGCTGAAGGTGAGGGTTATGGTGGGGTGAGAGTTAAGGTTAGGGTGAGGTTAGGGTTAGGGGAAGGGTGTGGCTGAGGTTTAGATTGAGGATTAGTTTTAGGGTTAGTTTGGGGTTTAGGGTGAGAATGAGGGTTATGGTTAGTGTGAGGGTTAGGGTGAGGGTGAGGGTTAGGTTTAGGTTTAGGGTGAGGTTTAGGGTTAGGGTGATGGTTAGGGTTAGTGTGAGGGTTAGTGTTAGGGTGAGGGTAAATGTTAGGGTGAGGGTTAGGGTTAGGGTTATGGTTAGGTTGAGGGTTAGGGTTAGGTTTAGGATTATTGTTAGGGTTAGTTAGGTTTACGTTTACGGTTATGGTGAGGGTGAGGGTGAGGTTGAGGGTTAGTGTTAGGCTTAGGGTTAGTGTTAGGGTGAGGGTAAATGTTAGGGTGAGGGTTAAGGTTAGGGTGAGGGTTATGGTTAGGTTGAGGGTTAGGTTTAGGGTTAGGATGAGGTTTAGGTTTAGGGTTAGGGTTAGAGTTAGGGTCAGGTTGAGAGTGAGGTTTATGGTTAGATTGAGGGTTAGTGTTAGGGTTAGGGTGAGAGTGAGGGTTAGGGTTAGGCTTAGGCTTAGGCTTAGGCCGAGCATGAGGGTGAGGGTTAGGGTTAGGGTTAGGTGAGGGTTAGGTTTAGCGTTAGGGTGAGTGTTAGGATTAGTTTTAGTGTTAGGATTAGGGTTAGGGTGAGGACTAGGGTGAGGGTTATGGTGAGGGTTAGGTTTAGGGTTAGGTTCAGGATTAGGGTTAATGTGAGAGTGAGAGTAAGTTTTAGGGTTGGGGTTAGACTTAGGGTTAGGGTGAGGGTTAGGGTTAGGGCTTGGTTTGGGTCAGGGTGAGGCAGAGGATTAGTGTTAGCTTTAGGGTTAGGGTTAGGGTTAGGTTTAGGTTTAGGGTTAGGGTTAGGGTTACAGTGAGGGTTAGGGATAGATTGAGGGTTAGGCTTAGTGTTAGGCTGAGGATAAGGGTGGGGGTGCGGATTCGGGTTAGGGTTAGGGTTAGGGTTAGGGTTAAGTTTGCAGTGAGGGTATGGCTGAGGGTGAGGGTTATGGTTAGGGTTAAGATTAAGGTTAGGGATAGGGTTAGCGTTATTGTTATTGTAAGGGTTAGAGATACAGTGAGGTTGAGGGTAAGGGTGAAGTTTAGGTTTAGGGTGAGGTTTACTGTGAGGTTTAGGGTTAGGGTTAGGGTTAGGGTGAGGGTGAGGTTTAGGGTTAGAGTTAGGATTAGGGGAAGGGTTAGGGTGAGGTTTAAGGTTAGGGTTAGTGTTAGGGTTAGGGTGAGGGTGAGGCTTAGGTAGAGATTTAGGGATAGGGTTACGTTTAGGATTAGAGTTAGAGTGAGGGTGAGTATGAGTGTTAGGGTGAGGGTTAGGCTTAGGCTTAGGATTAGGCTGAGGGTGAGGGTGGGTGTGAGGATTAGGGTTAGGGTGATGGTTTGGTTTAGGGATAGTGTTATTTTTAGGGTTAGTTTTAGAGTTACGGTGAGTGTGAGGGAGATGCTTAGGGTTAGATTTAGGGTTAATGTTAGGGTGAGTGTTAGTGTTAGTGTTAGGGTTAGTGTTAGGGTGAGGTAAGTCTTAGGATGAGGGTTTTGGTTAGGATGAGGGTTATGGTTAGGTTGAGCGTTAGGATTAGGGTAAGGGTTATTTTTAGGTTTCAGTTTAAGGTTAAGGTTACGGTGAGGGTGAGGGTTAGGCATAGGGTTAGGGTGAGGTTTAGGGTGAGGGCGAGTTTTAGGGTTAGAGGTAGGTTTAGGGTGAGGGTTAGGTTGAGGTTTAGGGTTAGGGTTAGTGTTAGTGTTAGGGTTAGGGTGAGAGTTAGAGGGAGGGTTAGGATTTAGGTTAGGGTTAGGATTTGCGTTAACATGAGGGTGAAGGTTAGGGTTAGGATTAGTATTAGGGGTAGGGTTAGGCTGAGTGTGAAGGTTAGGGTTAGGGTTAGGCTTAGTGTTAGGCTGAGGGTGAGGGTGAGGGTGAGGGTTAGGGTTAGGGTGAGGTTTAGGTCAAGGGTGAGGGTTAGGTTTAGGGTTAGGCGGAAGGTTAGGATGAGGGTTAGGGTTAGGATTAGGGTTAGGGTGAGGGCTCGGGTGAGGGTGAGGCTTAGGGTTAGGGTTAGAGTGAGGTTTATGGTTAGGGTTACTATAGGATTAGGGTGAGGGTGAGTTTTAGGGTTATAGTTAGGGTTAAGGTGAGGCTGAGATTGAGGGTTAGGGTTAGGGTTAGGATTAGGATTAGGGTAAGGTTTCGGGTGAGTGTGAGTGTTAGGGATAGGGTTAGGTTTAGGCTTAGGGTTACACTGAGGGTGACGGTGACGGTGAGGGTTAGGGTTATTCTTAGGGTTAGGGTGAGGGTGAATGTGTGTGTTAGAATTAGGTTTAGGGTTAGGCTTAGGGTTAAGCTGAGGGTGAGGTTGAGGGTGAGGGTTAGGGTTAGGTTGAGGGTGAGGGTTATGGTTAGGTTTAGGGTGAGGGTTAGGGTTAGGATTCTGGTTAGGGTGAGGGCTAGTTTGAGGGCGAGGTTTAGGATTAGGTTTCAGGGTGAGGTTTAGTGTTAGAGTTAAAGTTAGGGTGAGGCTGAGTCTGAGGGTTAGGGTTAGGATTAATGTTAGGCTTTGGCTTAAGATGAGGGTTAGTTTGAGGGTGAGGGTTAGGATTAGGATTAGGAGTAGGATTAGGGTTAGTGTGAGGGTGAGTGTTAGGATGAGGATTAGGGTTAGATTTAGGTTGAGTGTGAGGGTTCGGGTTAGGGAATGGGTTAGGCTTAGGTTTAGGATGAGGGTGAGGGTGAGGGCTAGGTTTAAGGTGAGGGTTAGGGTTAGAGTTAGTGTGAGGGTTAGGGTTAGGGTTAGGGTGAGGGTTAGGATGAGGATTAGGGTTAGAATTAGGGTTAGGGTGAGAGCTAGGGTGAGGGTGACGGTTAGGGTTGGTGTTTGGGTGAGGTTTAGGGTTAGTGTTAGGGTGAGGGTGAGGGTTAGGATGAGGGTTAGAGTTACAGTGAGGGTGAGGATTAGGTTTACCGTGAGGGTTAGTGTTAGGATTAGGGTTAGGGTGAGGTTGAGTATTAGCATTAGTGTTAGGGTTATGGTTAGGGTTAGGTTGAGGGTTAGGATTACTGTTATTGTTAGGTTCAGGGTTAGAGTTATGATGAGGTTGAGGGTGAGGTTGAGTGTTACCGTTAGGGTGAGGTTTAGGGTCAGGGTTAGGATTAGGGTTAGTGTGAGGGTGAGGTTTATGGTTAGATTTAGGTTTAGTTGGAGGATTAGGTCGAGGGTTAGGGTTAGGGTAAGTGTTAGGATTAAGGTTAGGTTGAGGGTTAGGTTAAGGTTTAGGGTTAGGGTTAGCATTAGGGTGAGGGTGAGTGTGAGGTTTAGGGTTAGGGTTAGGCTTAGGTTTAGGGTTAGGCTGAGGGTGAGGGTTGGGGTGAGGATTAGTGTTAGGGTGATTGTTAGGTTTAGGGTTATGGTGTGTGTTAGTGTTAGGGTTATGGTTAGAGTTAGGCTTAGGGTGAGGGTGAGGTTTCGGGGTAAAGTTAGGATTAGGGTGAGGGTTAGGGTTAGAGTGAGGGTTAGGGTTGGAGGGACGGTAAGGGTAAATGTCAGGTTTAGGCTGAGGGTGAGTGTTATAGTAAGGGTGAGGGTTAGGTTAGGGTGAGGGTTAGGGTTAGGGTTAGGGCGAGCGTGACGATTAGATTGAGGATTAGTGTTAGGTTTAGTGTGAAGTTTAGGGTGAGGATAAGCTTTGGGGTTTAGGGTGAGGTCTAGGGAGAGTTTGAGGTTTAGGGTTAGTATTAGGGTGAGGTTTATGGTTAGGGTGATGGTTAGGGTTAGTGTGAGGTTTAGTATTAGTGTTAGGGTTAGTGTTAGGGTGATGGTAAGGGTTAGGGTGAGGGTTAGGGTGAGGGTGAGGGTTATGTTTAGGGTGCAGTTTAGGGTTAGTGTTAGGGTTATTGTTAGTGTTAGGGTTAGGGTTAAGGTTATGGTGAGGGTGAGGTTGAGGGTTAGGTTTAGGTCTAGGATGAGATTTAGGGATAGGGTTAGGGTTAGGGTCAGGGTGAGGTTCAGTGTTAGAGTTAGTGTTCGGGTGAGGCTGAGGGTGAGGGTTAGGGTTAGGATTAATGATAGGGTTAGGCTTAAGGTGAGGGTTAGGTTGAGGGTGAGGGTTAGGGTTAGGCTTAGGAGTAGGATTAGGGTTAATGTTAGGGTAAGCCTGAGTGTTAGGTTTAGGGACAGGCTTAGGGTTAAGCTGAGGTTGAGGGTCAGGTTTAGGGTTAGGGTGAGGTTTAGGGTTAGGGTTAGGGTGAGTGTGAGGGTTAGAGTTAGGGTTAGGGTGAAGTTTAGGTTGAGGGTTATGGTAAGGGTTAGTTTTAGGGTTAGGGTTAGGGTGAGAGTTAAGGGAAGAGTTAGGGTTAGGGTTAGGGTTAGGGATAGGATTAGGGTTAGAGTGAGGGGGAGTTGTGTGTTAGGTTTTGGTTTAGGGATAGGCTTAGTGTTAGGCTGAGGGTGAGGTTGAGTGTGAGGGTTAGGATTAGGGGGAGGGTTAGGATGAGGGTTAGGGTTAGGATTAGGGTTAGGGTAAGGTCTAGCGTGAGTGTGAGGGTGAAGTTTAAGGTTATGGTTAGGGTTAGGGTGAGGGTGAGGGTGAGGTTTAGGGTTAGATTTAGGGTTAGATTGAGGCTGAGGGTGAGGGTTAGAGTTAGGGTTAGGATTAGGTTTAGGGTAAGGGTTAGGGTGAGTGTGAGGGTTACGGTTATGCTTTGGGTCAGGCTGAGGGTGAGGGTGATGGTGAGGTTTAGGGTTAGGGTTAGAGTGAGAGTTAGGGTTCGTTTATGTTTAGGGATAGGGTGAGGGTTAGAGGTACAGGGAGCGTGAGGTTTAGGGTTTGGTTGAGGGATATTGTTAGGGGTAGGGTGAGGGTTAGGGTTAGAATTAGGGTTAGCAAGTGGGTGAGTGTTAGGATTACAGTTAGAGTTAGTGTTAGGGTTAGGTTTAGGTTTAGGATTAGTGTTATTGTTAGGGTTAGGGTTAGAGTTATGGTGAGGGTGAGATTGAGGGTGAGGGTGAGGGTTAGGGTTAGGGTTAGGGTGAGGTTTAGGGTTAGGGTTAGGATTAGGGTTAGGGTGAGATTGAGGTTTAGGGTTAGATTTAGTGTTAGTTGGAGTGTTAAGTCGAGGGTTATGGTTATGGTTAGTTTTAGGCTTAAGGTTAGAGTGAGGGTTAGGTTGAGGTTTAGGGTTAGGGTTAGGATTAGGGTTAGGATCAGGGTGCGGTTGAGGGTTAGGGTTAGGCTTAGGCTTAGGCTAAGGGTTAGGCTGAGCATGATGTTGAGGGTGAAGGTTAGTGTTAGGGTGATGGTTAGGTTTACAGTTAGGGTGAGGGTTAGGATGAGGTTTAGCGTTAGGGTGAGAGTTAGGGTGATGATAATGGTAAGGGTAAAGATGAGGTTTAGGCTGAGGTTGAGGGTTAAGATAAGGGTGAGGATTAGGGTTAGGTTTAGGTTTAGGGTAAGGATTAGGGTTAGGTTAGGGTTAGGATGAGGGTTAGATTGAGGATTAGGGTTAGGGTTAGTGTGAGGTTTAGTATGAGGATGAGGGTTAGGGTTAGGGTTAGGGTTAGGTTGAGGTTTAGGATTAGGGTGAGGGTTAGGGTAGTGCGAGGGTTAGTGTTAGGGTTAGGGTTAGTGTTAGGGTGAGGGTAAGTGTTAGGGTGATGGTTAGGATTAGGGTGAGGGTTATGGTTAGGGTGAGGGTAAGGGTTAGGATTAGGGTTAGAGTGAGGTTTAGTGTTAGGGTTAGGGTTAGAGTTAGGGTTAGGGACAGGGTGAGGTTTAGGGGTACATTTAGGGTTAGGGTGAGGGTTAGGGTTAGGGTGCGGGTTAGCGTGGGGGTGATGGTAAGGGTAAAGGTGAGGTTTAGGCTGAGGGTGATGGTTAGGATTAGGGTTAGGAGTAGGATTAGGGTTAGGGTGAACGTGAGTGTGAGGATGAGGATTAGGGTTAGATTTAGGATGAGTGTGAGGGTTTAGGTTAGGGTGTGGTTTAGGCTTAGGGTTCGGTTGAGGGTGAGGGTGAGGGTTAGTGTTAAGGTGAGGGTTAGGGTTACCGTTACCATGAGGCTTAGGTTTAGGATTACGGTGAGGGTTAAGTTGAGGATTAGGGTTAGAATTAGGGTTAGGGTGAGGGCTAGGGTGAGGGTGACGGTTAGGGTTAGTTTTTGGGTGAGCTTTAGGGTTAGGGTTAGGGTGAGGGTGAGAGTTAGGATGAAGGTTAGGGTTAGGGTGAGGGTGAGGATTAGGGTTAGGGTGAGGGTTAGGGTTAGGATTACCGTTAGGGTGAGGTTGAGTGTTAGCATTAGTGTAAGGGTTATGGTTAGGGTTAGGTTGAGGGTTAGGATTACTGTTATTGTTAGGTTTAGGGTTAGAGTTAGGGTGAGGGTGAGGGTGAGGGTGAGTGTTACGGTTAGGTTGAGGTTTAGGGTCAGGGTTAGGATTAGGGTTAGTGTGAGGGTGAGGTTTATGGTTAGATTTAGGTTTAGATGGAGGGTTAAGTCGAGGGTTAGGGTTAGGGTAAGTATTAGGATTAAGGTTAGGTTGAGGGTTAGGTTGAGGTTTAGGGTTAGGGTTAGCATTAGGTTTAGGATTAGGGTGAGGGTGAGGGTGAATGTGAGTTTTAGGGGTAGGGTTAGGCTTATGCTTAGGGTTAGGCTGAGGGTGACGTTGGGGGTGAGGATTAGGGTTAGGGTGATGGATAGGGTTAGGGTTATGGTGAGGGTTAGTGTTAGGGTTAGGGCTAGAGTTAGGGTTAGATTGAGGGTGAGGTTTAGGGGTAGAGTTAGGGTTAGGGTGAGTTTTAGGGTTAGAGTGAGGGTTAGGGTGGGGGTGATGATAAGGGTAAAGGTCAGGATTAGGCTGAGTTTAAGTGTTACAGTAAGGGTGAGGATGAGGGTTAGGGTTAGGGCGAGGTCTAGTGAGAGATTGAGGGTTAGGGTTAGATTTAGGGTGAGTTTTATGGTGAGGGTGATGGTTAGGTTTAGTGTGAGGTTTAGTGTTAGGGTTAGGGTTAGTGTTAGGGTGAGTGTAAGGGTTAGGGTGAGGGTTAAGGTTAGGGTGAGGGTTATATTTAGGGTGAAGTTTAGGGTTAGTGTTAGGGTTATTATTAGTGTTAGGGTTAGGGTTAAGGTTATGGTGAGGGTGAGGATGAGGGTTAGGTTTAGGTCTAGGATGAGGTTTAGTGATAGGGTTAGGGTTAGTGTGAGTTTTAGTGTTAGTGTTAGGGTTAGGTTGAGGCTGAGGGTGAGGGTTAGGGTTAGGATTAATGTTAGGGTTAGGCTTAAGGTGAGGGTTAGGTTGACATTGAGGGTTAGGGTTAGGATTAGGAGTAGGATTAGGGTTAGTGTTAGGGTGAGGTTTAGGGTTAGGGTTAGGGTTAGGGTTAGGGACAGGCTTAGGGTGAAGTTGAGGTTGAGGGTGAGGGTTAGGGTTAGGGAGAGGTTTAGGGTTAGATTTAGGGTGAGTGTGAGAGTTAGGGTTAGGGTTAGGCTTAGGATTAGGCTTAGTGTTAAGGTGTGGATTAGGGTTAGGCTTAGTGTTAGGGTGAGGTTTAGGGTTTGGATTAGGGTTAGAGTTAGGGTTAGGGCGAGGGTGAGGTTTAGGTTTAGAGTTAGGGTTAGGGTGAGGTTTAGGTTGAGGGTTATGGTAAGAGATAGTTTTAGGGTTAGGGTGAGAGTTAGGGGAAGGGTTAGGTTTAGGGTTAGGGTTAGGTATAGGATTAAGTTTAGAGGGAGGGGGAGTGTGTGTGTTATGTTTAGGTTTAGGGATAGGCTTAGGTTAGGCTGAGGGTGAGGTTGAGGGTGAGGGTTAGGGTTAGGGGGAGGGTTAAGATGAGGGTTAGGGTTAGGATTAGGATTAGGCTAAGGTCTAGGGTGAGTGTGAGAGTGAGGTTTAACGTTATGGTTAGGGTTAGGGTTAGGGTGAGAGTGAGGTTTAGGTTAGAGTTAGGGTTTCGGTGAGCCTGAGGGTGAGGGTTAGAGTGAGGGTTAGGATTAGGTTTAGGGTAAGGGTTAGGGTTTGTGTGAGGGTTACGGTTACGCTTAGGGTCAGGCTGAGGGTGAGGGTGAGGGGGAGGGGGAGGGTTAGGTTTATGGTTAGGGTGAGTGTTAGGGTTCGTTTATGTTTAGGGTTAGGGTGAGGCTTAGAGTTAAGTGGAACATGAGGTTTAGCGTTATGGTTAGGGTTAGGGTGAGGGTTAAGTTTAGGGTTAAGGTGAGGGGAAGGATGAGGATTAGGTTTAGCATTAGGGTTACGGTGAGGGCTAGGATGAGGGTAAGGGTTAGGGTTAGTGTTAGGTTACGTTTTAGGGTTAGGGTTAGGTTGGGGTGAGGGTTAGGTTGAGGGTTAGGGTTACAGTGAGGGTGAGGATTAGGGTTAGGGTGAGGGTTAGGGTTAGGATTAGGGTTAGCAAGAGGGTGAGTGTTAGAATTACAGTTAGGGTTAGGGTTAGGTTGAGGGTTAGGATTAGAGTTATTGTTAGGGTTAGGGTTAGAGTTATGGTGAGGGTGAGGGTGAGGGTGAGGGTGAGGTTTAGGGTTAGGGTGAGTTTTATTGTTAGGGTTAGGATTAGGGTTAGGGTGAGGGTGAGGTTTAGGGTTAGATTTAGGGTTAGTTTTAGGGTTAGGTCGAGGGTTAGGGTTAGTTTTAGGGTTAAGGTTAGAGTGAGGTTTAGGTTGAGTTTTAGGGTTATGGTTAGGGTTAGGGTTAGGATTAGGGTGAGGGTGAAGGTGAGGTTGAGGGTTAGGTTTAGGCTTAGGCTTAGGCTTAGGGTTAGGCTCAGCATGAGGTTGAGGGTGAGGGTTAGGGTTAGGGTGATGGTTAGGTTTACAGTTAGGGTGAGTGTTAGGATGAGGTTTAGCGTTAGGGTGAGGGTTAGGGTGATTATGGTGGTAAGGGTAAAGATGAGGTTTAGGCTGAGGTTGAGGGTTAAGATAAGGGTGAGGGTTAGGGTTAGGTTTAGTGTTAGGGTAAGGATTAGTGTTAGGTTAGGATTAGGGTGAGGGTTAGATTGAGGATTAGTGTTAGGGTTAGTGTGAGGTTTAGGGAGAGGATGAGGGTTAGGGTTAGGGTTAGGGTGAGTTTTAGGATTAGGGTGAGGGTTAGGGTTAGTGTGAGGGTTAGTGTTAGGGTTAGGGTTAGTGTTAGGGTGAGGGTAAGTGTTAGGGTGATGGTTAGGGTTAGGGTGAGGGTTATGGTTAGGGTGAGGGTAAGGGTTAGGATTAGGGTTAGAGTGAGGTTTAGTGTTAGGGTTAGGGTTAGAGTTAGGGTTAGGGAGAGGGTGAGGTTTAGGGGTACATTTAGGGTTAGGGTGAGGGTTAGGGTTAGGGTGCGGGTTAACGTGGGGATGACGGTAAGGGTAAAGATGTGAGTTAGGCTGAGGGTGAGGGTTAGGATTAGATTTAGGAGTAGGATTAGGGTTAGGGTGAACGTGAGTGTCAGGATGAGGATTAGGGTTAGATTTAGGGTGAGTGTGAGGGTTCGGGTTAGGGTGTGGGTTAGGCTTAGGGTTAGGATGAGGGTGAGGCTGAGGGTTAGGGTTATGGTGAGGGTTAGGGTTAGGATTACCATGAGGGTTAGATTTAGGGTTAGGGTGAGGGTTAGGTTGAGGATTAGGGTTAGAATTAGGGTTAGGGTGAGGGCTAGGGTGAGGGTGATGGTTAGGGTTAGTGTTTGGGTGAGCTTTAGGGTTAGGGTTAGGGTGAGGGTGAGTGTTAGGATGAAGGTTAGGTTTAAGATGAGTTTGAGGATTAGGGTTAGGGTGAGGATTAGGGTTAGGATTAGAGTTAGGGTGAGGTTGAGTGTTAGCATTAGTGTTAGGGTTATGGTTAGGGTTAGGTTGAGGGTAGGATTACTGTTATTGTTAGGTTTAGGATGAGAGTTATGGTGAGGGTGAAGGTGAGGGTGAGTGTTACGGTTCGGGTGAGGGTTATGTTTAGGGTGAAGGTTAGGGTTAGTGTTAGGGTTATTGTTAGTGTTAGGGTTAGGGTTAAGGTTATGGTGAGGGTGAGGATGAAGGTTAGGTTTAGGTCTAGGATGAGGTTTAAGGATAGGGTTTTGGTTAAGCTTAGGTTTAGGGTGAGGTTTATTGTTAGTGTTAGTGTTAGGGTGAGGCTGCGGGTGAGGGTTAGGGTTAGGATTAATGTTAGGGTTAGGCTTAAGGTGAGGGTTAGGTTGAGAATGAGGGTTAGGATTAGGATTAGGAGTAGGATTAGGTTTAGTGTTAGGGTGACGGTTAGGGTTAGGGTTAGGGTTAGGCTTAGGGACAGGCTTAGGGTCAAGCTGAGGTTGAGGGTGAGGGTTAGGGTTAGGGTGAGGTTTAGGGTTAGGATTAGGTTGAGTGTGAGGATTAGGGTTAGGGTTAGGCTTAGGATTAGGCTTAGTTTTAGGGTGTGGATTAGGGTTAGGCTTAGTGTTATGGTGAGGTTTACGGTTTGGATTAGGTTTAGAGTTAGGGTTAGGGTGAGGGTGAGTTTTAGGGTTAGAGTTAGGGTTGGGGTGAGGTTTAGGTTGAGGGTTATGGTAAGGGTTAGTTTTAGGGTTAGGGTTAGGGTGAGAGTTAGGGGAAGGCTTAGGAATATTGTTAAGGTTAGGTATAGGATTAAGATTAGAGTGAGGGGGAGTGTGTGTTAGGTTTAGGTTTAGGGATAGGCTTAGAGTTAGGCTGATGATGAGGTTGAGGGTGAGGGTTAGGGTTAGGGGGAGGGTTAGGATGAGGGTTAGCGTTAGGAATAGGGTTAGGGTAAGGTCTAGGGTGAGTGTGAGGGTGAGGTTTAAGGTTATGGTTAGGGTTAGGGTTAGGGTGAGGGTGAGGTTTAGGTTAGAGTTAGGGTTACAGTGAGGCTGAGGGTGAGGGTTAGAGTTAGGGTTAGGATTAGGTTTAGGGTAAGGGTTAGGGTGAGTGTGAGGGTTACGGTTACACTTAGGGTCAGGCTGAGGGTGAGGGTGAGGGTGAGACTTAGGGTTAGGGGAGGGTTAGGTTTAGGGTTAGGGTGAGAGTTTGGGTTCGTTTATGTTTAGGGTTAGGGTGAGGGTTAGAGTTACGGTTTGCGTGAGGTTTAGGGTTTGGTTGAGGGTCAGGGTTAGGATTAGGGTTAGGGTGAGGCTTAAGGTTAGGGTTAGGGTGAGCGTAAGGATGAGGAGAAGGTTAAGCATTATGGATAGGGTGAGGGCTAGGTTGAGGGTGAGGGTTAGGGTTAGTGTTAGGTTAAGGTTTAGGGGTAGGGTTAGGGTTAGGGTGAGGGTTAGGTTGAGGGTTAGGGTTACAGTGAGGGTGAGGATTAGGGTTAGGGTGAGGGTTTGTGTTAGGATTAGGGTAAACATGAGGGTGAGTGTTAGGATTACAGTTATGGTTAGGGTTAGGGTTAGGTTGAGGGTTAGGAGTAGTGTTATTGTTAGGGTTATGGTTAAAGATATGGTGAGGGTGAGGGTGAGGGTGAGGGTTAGGGTTAGGGTGATGTTTAAGTTTACGGTTAGGGTGAGTGTTAGGATGAGGTTTAGCGTTAGGGTGAGGGTTAGGGTGATGATGATGGTAAGGGTAAAGATGAGGTTTAGGCTGAGGTTGAGGTTAAGATAAGGGTGAGGGTTAGGGTTAGGGTTAGGTTTAGGGTTAGGGTAAGGGTTAGGGTTACGGTTAGAGTTAGGGTGAGGTTTAGATTGAGGATTAGGGTTAGTGTGAGGTTTAGGGTGAGGATGAGGGTTAGGGTTAGGGTTAGGGTGAGGTTTAGGATTAGGGTTAGGGTGAGGGCTAGGGTGAGGGTTAGTGTTAGGGTTATGATTAGTGTTAGAGTGAGGTTAAATGTTACGTTGAGTGTTAGGATTAGGGTGAGGGTTATGGTTAGGGTGAGGGTGAGGGTTAGGATTAGGATTAGAGTGAGGTTTAGTGTTAGGGTTAGGGTAAATGTTAGGGTTAGGGAGAGGGTGAGGTATAGGGGTACATTTAGGGTTAGGGTTAGGGTTAGGGTTTGGGTGCCGGTTAACGTGGGGGTGACGGTAAAGGTAAAGGTGAGGGTTAGGCTGATGCTGAGGGTTACGGTAATGGTGAGTGTTAGGGTTAGGGTGAGGGTCAGTGCTAGCGTTAGGGTGAGATTGGGATTTCGATTGATGATTAGTGTTAGGGTTAGTGTGAGATTTATGGAGAGGATGAGGGTTGGGGTTACCCTGAAGTCTAGTGTGAGTGTGAGGGTTAGGTTTAGTGTTAGGGTGAGGTTTAGGTTTACGGTGATATTTAGGGTTAGTGTGAGAGTTAGTGTTAGGGTGAGGGTAAGTGTTAGGGTAAGGTTTAGGGTTAGGGTGAGTTTTATGGTTAGGGTGAGGGTTAGGGTTAGTATAAGTTTAAGGGTGAGGACTAGGCTAAGGGTTAGGCTGATGGTTAGGGTTAGGGATAGGGATAGGTTTAGGAGTAGGGTTAGGGTGAGGGTTAGGACTAGGGTTATGGTTAGGCTTAGAGTTAGGATGAGGTTTAGGGTTAGGGTTTGGGTTAGGGTGAGGGTGAGGCTGAGGATTAGGGTTAGGTTTAGGGTTAGGTTTGGGTTAGGTTTAGCGTCAGTGTTAGTGTTAGGGTTAGTGTTAGGGATCCAGTGAGGGTTGAGATTAGGGTTAGGATTAGGTTTTGGCTTAGAGATAGGGTGAAGGTTAGAATGAAGATTAGGCTTATGATTAGGGTTAGGGTCAGGGCTAGGGTGAAGGTGAGGATTAGGGTTAGTGTTAGGGTAAGATTTAGGGTTAGTGTTAGAGTTAGGGTGAGTGTTAGGATGAGCGTTAGGGCTACAGTGAGTATGAGGGTTAGGGTGAGGGTGAGGATTAGGGTTAGGTTTAGGGTTAGGGTGAGGTTGAGTGTTAGCATTAGGGTTAGGGTTATGGTTAGGGTTAGGTTTATGGTTAGGATTACTGTTATTGTTAGGGATAGGGTTAGAGTTATGGTAAGGGTGAGGGTGAGGGTGAGTGTTAAGGTTAGGGTGAGGTTTAGGGTTAGGGTTAGGATTAGGGTTAGGGTGAGGGTGAGGTTTATGATTAGATTTAGGTTCAGTTGGAGGCTTAGGTGGAGAGTTAGTGTTATGGTAAGTGTTAGGGTTAAGTTTAGGTTGAGGGATTAGGTTGAGGTTTAGGGTTAGGGTTATAATTAGGTTTAGAATTCGAGTAAGGGTGAGGGTGAGGGTGAGGTTTAGCGTTAGGCTTAGGCTTAGGCTTAGGGTTAGGCTTATGGTGAGGGTGGGGGTGAGGATTAGGGTTAGGGTGATGGTTAGTGTTAGGGTTAGGTTTAGAGTTAGGGTTAGGGTGAGGGTTAGGGTTAGGATTAGGTTTAGTGTGAGGTTGAGTGTTAGCATTAGGGTTACGGTTAGGGATAGGGTTAAGTTTAGGGTTAGGATTATTGTTAGTGTTAGGGTTAGGGTTAGAGTTATGGTGAGGGTGAGGGTTGGGGTGAGGGTTAGGGTTAGGGTTAGGGTGAGGTTTAGGGTTAGGGTTAGGATTAGGTGAGGGTGAGGGTGAGGTTTTGGTTAGATTTAGGTTCAGTTGGAAGGTTAGGTCGAGGGTTAGGGTTAGGGTTAGTGTTAGGTTTAAAGTTAGCGTCAGGGTTAGGTTGAGGTTTAGGGTTAGGGTTAGGTTTAGGGTTAGTATTAGGGTTAGGGTGAGGTTGAGTGTGAGGTTTAGGGTTAGGGTTAGGCTTAGGCTTATGGTTAGGCTGAGGGTGAGGGTTGGGGTGAGGATTATGGTTATGGTTATGGTTAGGGTTAGGGTTATGGTGAGGGTTAGTGTTAGGGTTAGGATTAGAGTTAGTTTTAGGGTGTGGGTGAGGTTTAGGGGTAGAGTTAGGGTTAGGGTGAGGGTTAGAGTTAGAGTGAGGGTTAGGGTTGGGGTGATGGTAAGTGTAAAGGTGAGTGTTAGGCTGAGGGTGAGGGGTACAGTAAGGGTGAGGGTGAGGGTTAGATTGAGGATTACTGTTAGGGTTAGTGTGAAGTTTAGGGTGAGTATGAGGGTGAGGTCTAGGGAGAGGGTGAGGTTAGGGTTCAGGTTAGAGTGAGGTTTAGGGTTAGGTTGATGGTTAGGGATAGTGTTAGGGTTATGGTTAGTGTAAGGGTGAGGTTTAGCGTTAGGGTGAAGGTAAATGTTAGGGTGAGGGTTAGGGTTAGGGTGAGGGTTATGCTTAGGGTGAGGGTTAGGGTTAGGGTTAGGATTATTGATAGCATTAGGGTTAGGGTTAAGATTATGGTGAGGGTGAGGGTGAAGGTTAGGTTTAGGGCTAGGAAGAAGTTTAGGGATAGGGTTCTAGTTAGGGTTAGGGTCAGGGTAAAGTTTAGTTTTAGAATTAGGGGTAAGGTGAGGCTGAGGGTGAGGGTTAGGGTTAGGATTAATGTTAGGGTTAGGCTTAAGGTGAGGGTTAGGTTGATGGTGAGGGTTAGGGTTAGGGTGAGGAGTAGGATTAGGGTTAGGGTTAGGGTGAGTGTGAGGGTTAGGGTTAGGGTTAGGGATAGGCTTAGGGTTAGGCTAAGGTTGAGGGTTAGGTTTAGGGTTAGGGTGAGTTTTAGGGTTAGGGTTAGGGTGAGTGAGAGGGTTAGGGTTAGGCTTGTGAGGATTAGGGTTAGAGTTAAGGTTAGGGTGAAGCTGAGGGTGAGGGTTAGGGTTAGGGTTAGGATTAGGATTAGGGTAAGGTTTAGGGTGAGTTTGAGGGTTACAGTTAGGCTTAGGGTTAGGCTGAGTGTGAGGGTGAGGGTGAGGGTTAGGGTTACAGTGAGCGTGAGTATTAGGGTTAGGTTGAGGGTTAGGTTTAGTGGTAGGGTTAGGGTGAGGGTTAAGGTTAGGGATAGGGTGAGGGTAAGCATAAGGATTAGGGTAAGGATTAGGGTTAAGATCAGGGCAAGTTTGAGGGTGAGGGTTAGGGTTAGTGTTAGATTAAGGTTTAGGGTTAGGGTTAGGGTTAGGGTGAGGGTTAGGTTGAGGGTTAGGGTTATGGTGAGGGTGAGGATTAGGGGTAGGGTGAGGGTTAATTTTAGGATTAGGGTTAGCATGAGCGTGAGTGTTAGCATTACAGTTAGGGTTAGGGTTAGGGTTAGGTTTAGGGTTAGGATTAGTGTTATTGTTAGGGTTAGCCTTAGAGTTATGATGAGGGTGAGGGTGAGGGTGAGGGTTAGGCTTAGGGTTAGGGTGAGGTTTAGGTTAGGATTAGGATTAGGGTTAGCGTGAGGGTGAAGTTTAGGTTAGATTTAGGGTTAGTTGCAGGGTGAGGTTGAGGGTTAGGGTTAGGGTTAGTTTAAGGGTTAAGGTTAGGGTGAGAGTTAGGTTGAGGTTTAGGGTTATGGTTAGGGTTAGGGTTAAGAGTAGTGTGAGGGTGAAGGTGAAGATGAGTGTGCGGGTTAGGCTTAAGCTTAGGCTTAGGGTTAGGCAGAGGGTGACAGTGGGGTTGAAGATTAGGTTTAGGGTGATTGTTAGGGTTGGGGCTAGGGTGAGGGTTAGGATGTGGGTTAGGTTTAGGATTAGTGTTAGGGTGAGGGCTAGGTTGAGGGTCAGGGTTATGGTAAGGATTAGGCTTCGTTTTAGGGTTAGGCTGAGCATGAGGTTGAGGTGAATGTTAGGGTTAGGGTGATGGTTAGGTTTACAGTTAGGGTGAGGATTAGGATGAGGTTTAGGGTTAGGGTGAGTCTTAGGGTGAGGATGTTGGTAAGGGTAAAGGTTAGGTTTAGGCTGAGGGTGAGGGTTAAGATAAGGGTGAGGGTTACTGTTAGGGTTAGGGTTAGGGTAAGTGTTAGGGTTAGGGTTATGGTGAGCGTGAGGGTTAGATTTGGGATTAGGGTTAGGGTTAGTTTGAGGCTTAGGGTGAGGATGAGGGTTAGGGTGAGGGTTAGGGTTAGAATTAGGGTTAGGGTGAGGGCTAGTGTGAGGATGAGGATTAGGGTTAGGCTTAGAGTTAGGGTGAGGGTTAGGATGAGGGTTAGGGTTAGCATTAGGGTTAGGGTGAGGGCTAGGGTGAGGGTGAGGTTTACGGTTAGGGTTAGGATTAGGGTTAGGGTGAGGGTGAGGTTTATGGTTACATTTAGGTTTAGTTGGAAAGTTAAGTCGAGGGTTAGGGTTAGGGTAAGTGTTAGGGTTAAGGTTAGATTGAGGGTTAGGTTGAGGTTTAGGGTTAGGTTTAGGGTTATAATTAGGGTTAGGGTGAGGGTGAGTGTGAGGTTTAGTGTTAGGGTTAGGCTTAGGATTAGGCTTAGGCTGAGAGTGAGGGTGGGGGTGAGGATAAGGGTTACGGTGATGGTTTGGGTTAGGGTTAGGTTGAGGGATAGTTTTAGGGTTAGGTTTAGAGTTAGGTTTAGTGTGAGGGTGAGGTTTAGGCGTAGAGTTAGGGTTAAGTTGAGAGTTAGGGTTAGAGTGAGGATTAGGGTGGGGGTGACCGTAAGGTTAAATGTGAGGATTAGGCTGAGTGTGAGGTTTATGGTGAGAGTGAGGGTTAGGGTTAGGGTGAGGGTTAGGGTTAGGGTGAGGGTTAGGGTGAGGGTTATGTTTAGGGTGAGGGTTAGGGTTAGGGTTAGCGTTATTGTTAGCGTTAGTGTTAGGGTTAAGGTTATAGTGAGGGTGAGGTTGAGGGTTAGGTTTGGGGCTAGGATGATTTTTTAGGGATAGGGTTAGGGTTAGGGTTAGGGTCAGGGTGAGGTTTAGTGTTAGAGTTAGGGTTAGGGTGAAGCTGAAGGTGAGGGTTAGGGTTAGGATTAATGTTAGGGTTAGGCTTAAGGTGAGGGTTAGTTTGAGGGTGAGGGTTAGGGTAAGGGTTAGGAGTTGGATTAGGGTTAGTGTTAGGGTGAGTGTACGAGTTATTGTTAGGGTTAGGGATAGGCTTAGTGTTAGGCTGAGGTTGATGATGAGGGTTAGGGTTAGGGTGAGATTGAGGGTTAGGGTTAGGGTCAGTGTGAGGTTTAGGGTTAGGGTTATGCTTAGGATTAGGCTGAGGGTGAGGGTGTGGTTTAAGTTTAGGGTGACGGTTAGGGTTATGGGGAGGGTTAGGATGAAGGTTCGCGTTAGGATTAGGGTTAGGGTGAGGGTGAGTGTGTGTGTTATGGATATGTTTAAGGTTAGGCTTAGGTTTAGGCTGAGGGAGAGGTTGAGGATGAGGGCTAGGGTGAGGGTGAGGTTTAGGGTTAGGGTTAGGGTGAGGGTTAGGTTTAGGTTAAGGGTGAGAGTTAGGGTTCGGTTTAAGTTTAGGGTTAGGTTGAGGGTTTGGGTTCAGATTAGGGTTAGGGTGCGGGTGAGGGTGTGGGTTAGGTTTAGTGTTAGGGTGAGCTTTAGGGTTAGGATTAGGGTTAGGGTTAGGGCTATTGTGAGGGTGAGGTTTAGAGTTAGGGTTAGCGTTAGGGTTAGTGTTAGATTTAGGGTTAGTGTTAGATTTAGGGTTAAGTTGAGGGGGAGGTTTAGGCTTAGTGTAAGGATTAGTTTTAGGGTAAGGGTTAGGGTTGGTGTGAGCGTTATGATTAGGGTTAGGCTTAGTGTTAGGCTGAGCTTGAGGTTTAGGGTTAGGTTGAGAATTAGAGTTAGGGTTAGGGTTTGGGTGAGGTTTAAGGTTAGGGTTAGGGTGAGGGTATGGATGATGATTAGGGTTAGGATTACAGTTAGGGTGAGGGCTAGGGTGAGGCTGAGGGTTAGGGTTAGTGTTAGATTAAGGTTTAGGGTTAGGGTTAGTGTTAGGGTGAGGGTTAGGTTGAGGGTTAGGGTTACAGTGAGGGTGAGGATTAGGGTTAGTGTGAGTGTTAGGGTTCGGATTAGGGTTAGGGTTAGGGTTAGGTTTCCGGTTAGGGTTAGTGTTATTGTTAGGGGTATGGTTAGAGTTATGGTGAGGGTGAGGGTGAGGGTTAGGGTTAGGATTAGGGTGAGGTTTAGAGTTAGGGTTAGGATTAGGGTTAGGGTGTGGGTGAGGATTAGGGTTAGATTCAGGTTAGTTGGATGGTTAGGTCGAGGGTTAGGGTTAGGGTTAGTTTTAGGTTTAAGGATAGGGTGAGGGTTAGGGTGAGGTTTAGGGTTATGGTTAGGATTAGTGTTAGGATAGGGGTGAGGGTGAGTTTGAGGGTTATGTTTATGGTTAGGTTTAGGTTTAGGGTAAGGCTGAGGGTGTGGGTGGGAGTGAGGTTTACGTTTAAGGTGATGGTTAGGGTTAGGGTTAGTTTGAGTTTAGGATGAGGTTTAGGATTTGGATTAGGGTTAGGGTGAGGGCTAGGGTGAGGGTGAGGTTTAGGGTTAGGGTGATGGTTAGGTTTACGGTTGGGGTGAGGGTTAGGATGAGGTTTAAGGTTAGGGTGAGGGTTGGGGTGAGGATGATGGTAAGGGTAATGGTGAGGTTTCGGCTGAGGGTGAGGGTTAAGATAAGGGTGAGTGGTAGGGTTAGGTATAGGGTTAGGGTAAAGGTTAGGGTTAGGATTAGTGTGAGGGTTAGATTGAGGATTAGGGTTAGGGTTAGTCTGAGGTATATGGTGAGGATGAGGGTTAGCATTAGGGTAAGGGTGAGGGTTAGGATGAGGGTGAGGATTAGGGTTAGGGTTAGGTTTAGGGTGACTTTTAGGATTAGTGTGAGGATTAGGGTTAGTTTGAGGGTTAGTGTTAGGGTTAGGGTTAGTGTTAGGGTGAGGGTAAGTGTTAGGGTGAGGGTTAGGTTTAGGGTGAGTGTTATGTTTAGGGTGAGGGTTTGGGTTAGTTTTAGGGTTACTGTTAGGTTTAGGTTTAGGGTTACGGTTACGGTGAGGGTGAGCATTAGGTTTAGGGTTACAGTGAGGTTTATTGTTAGGGTTAGGGTAAGAGTAAGGGTTAGGTTGAGGGTGAGGTTTAGGGATACAGTTTTAGTTAGGGTGAGGGTTAGGGTTAGGGTGCAGGTTAGCGTCGGGTTGACTGTAAGGGTAAAGTTGACGGTTAGGCTGATTTTGAGGGTTACGGTAAGGGTGAGGGTTAGGGTTAGGGTGAGGGTTAGTGTTAGCGTTAGGCTGAGTTTGAGGGTTAGATTGAGGATTAATGTTAGGTTTAGTGGGAGGTTTATGGTGGGGATGAGGGTTAGGGTTAGGCTGAAGGCTAGGGTGAGGTTGAGGGTTAGGGTTAGTGTTAGGGTGAGGTTTAGGGTTAGGGTGATGTTTAGGGTTAGTGTAAGGGTTAATGTTAGGATTAGGGTTAGTGTTAGGTTGAGGGTAAGTGTTAGGGTGAGTTTTAGGGTTAGGGTGAGGGTTATGGTTAGGGTGAGGGTTAGGGTTAGGGATAGGGTGAGGTTTAGGATTACGTTTAGGGTGAGGGTGAGTGTGAGGGTTAGGATTCGGGTTAGCATTAGGCTTAGAGTTAGGATGAGGGTTAGGGTGAAGGTTTTGGTGAGGGTGAGGCTGAGGCTGAGGATTAGGGTTAGGTTAAGGTTTAGTGTTAGTGTTAGGGTTAGTGTTAGCGTTACAGTGAGGGTTGGGGTTAGGGTTAGGGTTAGGGTTAGGGTTAGGCTTAGAGTTAGGGACAGGGTTAGAATGAGGATTAGGTTTATGATTAGGTTTAAGGTGAGGGCTAGGGTGAAGGTGAGGATTAGGGTTACTGTTAGGGTAAGGTTTAGGTTTAGGGTTAGGGTTAGGGTAAGGGTTATGATGAGGGTTAGGCTTATGGTTAGGGTGATGGTTAGGGTTAGGGTGAGGGTTAGGGTTAGGATTAGGGTTAGGGTGAGGTTGAGTGTTAGCTTTATGGTTAGGGTTAGGGTTAGGTTTAGGGTTAGGATTACTGTTATTGTTAGGGTTAGGGTTATAGTTATGGTGAGGGTGAGGGTGAGGGTGAGTGTTAGGGTTAGGGTGAGGTTTAGGGTTAGGGTTAGGTTTAGGGTTAGGGTGAGGGTGAGGTTTATGGCTAGATTTAGGTTATTTGGAGGTTTAAGTCGAGAGTTAGGGTTAGGGTAAGTGTTGAGGTTAAGGTTAGATTGAGTGGTAGGTTGTGGTTTAGGGTTAGGTTAGGCTTAGGGTGAGGGTAAGGTTTATGGTTTAGGGTTAGGATTAGGGTTAGGGTGAGGGTGAGTGTGAGGTTTAGGGTTAGGTTTAGGCTAAGGCTTAGGGTTAGGCTGAGGGTGAGTGTGGGTGTGAGGTTTAGGGTTAGGGTGATGGTTAGTTTTAGGGTTAGGTTGAGGTTTATGGTGAGGATGAGAATTAGGGTTAGTGTGAAGGCTATGGTGAGGGTGAGGGTTAGGTTTAGTGTTAGGGTGAGGTTTAGGTTTAGGGTGATGTTTAGTGTTAGTGTGAGTGTTAGTGTTAAGGTTAGTGTTAGTGTTAGGTTGAGGGTAAGCGTTAATGTGAGGGTTAGTGTTAGGGTGAGGTTTATGGTTAGTGTGAGGGTTAGGGTTAGGATAAGTGTAAGGGTGAGGGCTAGGCTGAGGGTTAGGGTGAGTGTTAGGGTTAGGGATAGGCTTAAGTTTAGGATTAGGTTTAGGTTGAGGGTGAGTGTGAGGTTTAGGATTAGGGTTAGATTTAGGCTTAGAGTTAAGAGGAGGGTTAGGGTTAGGGTTTGAGTTAGGGTGAGGGTGAGTCTGAGGATTAGGGTTAGGTTTAGTTTTAGGTTTAGGGTTAGTGTTAGTGTTAGGGTTAGTGTTAGTGTTACAGTGAGGGTTGGGCTTAGGGTTAGGGTTAGGGTTAGGCTTAGAGTTAGGGTGATTGTTAGGATGAGAATTAAGTTACAATTAGGGTTAGGGTGAGGGCTAGGGTGAAGGTGAGGTTTAGGGTAAGTGTTAGGCTAAGGTTTAGGGTTAGGGTTAAGGTGAGGGTGATGGTTAGGTTTAGGATTAGGGTTAGGTTTAGGATTAGGGTTAGGGTTAGGATTAGGGTTAGGGTGAGGTTGAGTGTTAGCATTAGGTTTAGGGTTAGGGTTAAGGTTTGGTTTAGGGTTAGGATTACTGTTATTGTTAGGGTTAGGGTAAGAGTTATGGTGAGGGTGAGGGTGAGGGTGAGTGTTTGGGTTAAGATGAGGTTGAGGTTTAGGGTTAGGTTTAGGAGTAGGATTAGGATTAGTGTAAGTGTTAGTGTGAGGGTTAGGGTTAGGTTTAGGAATAGGCTTAAGGTTTTGCTGAGGTTGAGGGTGAGGGTTAGGGTTAGGGTGAGGTTTAGGGTTAGGGATTGGGTGAGTGTGAGGGTTAGGTTTAGGGTTAGGCTCAGGATGAAGGTGTGGGTTAGGTTTAGGGTTAGTGTTAGGGTGAGGTTTAGGTTTTGGGTTAGGATTAGAGTTAGGGTTAGGGTGAGGGTGAGGTTTAGGGTTAGAGTTAGGGTTAGGGTGAGGTTTAGGTTGAGGGTTAGGGTAAGGGTTAGTTTTAGGGTTGGGGTTGCGGTCAGAGTTAGGGGGAGTGTTAGGGTTAGACTTAGGTTAGGGACAGGATTATGGTTAGAGTGAGCGTGAGTGTGTGTGTGGTAGGTTTAGGTTTAGGGTTAGGATGAGGGTTAGGCTAAGGGTGAGGTTGAGGGTGAGGGTTAGGGTTAGGGGGAGTGTTAGGGTGAGGGTTAGGTTTAGGGTAAGGGCTAGGGTGAGTGTGAGGGTGAAGTTTAATGTTAGGCTTAGGGTTAGAGTTAGGGTGAGGGTGAGGTTTAGGGTTAGTGTTAGGGTTAGGGGGAGGGTTAGCGTTAGGGTTATTGTTAGGTTTAGGGTTTGGTTTAGGGTGAGGGTTAGGGTGAGGGTGAGGGTTAGGATTAGGATTAGGGTTAGGGTTAGGCTGAGGTTGAGGATGAGGGTGAGGGTTAGGATTAGGGTGAAGGCTAGGGTGAGGGTGAGGGTTAGGGTTAGTGTTAGGGTGAGGGTTAGGGTTAGGGTGACGTTTAGGGTTAGTGTGAGAGTTAGTGTTAGGGGTAGGCTTAGTGATAGTGTGAGGGTAAGTGTTAGGGTGAGGGTTAGGGTTAGGGTGAGGTTTATGGTTATAGTGAGGGTAAGGGTTAGGATAAGTGTAAGGTTGAGGGCTAGGCTGAGGGTTAGGGTGAGGTTTAGGGTTACTTATAAGGTTAGGTTTAGGATTATCGTTAGGGTTAGGGTGAGTGTGAGGGTTAGGATTAGGGTTAGGGTTAATCTTAGAGTTAGGATGTGGGTTAGGGTTACGGTTTCTATTAGGGTGAGGGTGAGGCTGAGGATTAGGATTAGGTTTAGTGTTAAATTTAAGGTTAGGTTTAGGGTTAGGGCTAGTGTTAGGGTTAGTGTTAGGGTTACAGTGAGGGTTGGGGTTAGGATTAGGGTTAGGCTTAGAGTTAGGGTGAGGGTTAGGATAAGGATTAGGTTTACAACTAGGGTTTTGGGTGAGGGCTATGGTGAATTTGAGGATTAGGGTTAGTGTTAGGGTAAGGTTTAGCTTTAGGGTTAGGTTTAGGGTGAGTGTTAGGATGAGGGTTAGGGTTACAGTGAGAGTTAGGGTAAGGGTTAGTCTTAGGATTAGGGTTAGGGTTAGGGTTAGGGTGAGGGTGAGTGTTAGCATTAGGTTTAGGTTATGTTTAGGTTTAGGATTACTGTTATTGTTAGGGTTAGAGTTAGAGTTATGGTGAGGGTGAGGGTGAGGGTGAGGGTGAGTGTTAGGATTAGGGTGAGGATTAGGGTTAGGGTTAGGATTAGCGTTAGGTTGAGCTTGAGGTTTAGGGTTAGATTTAGGTTTAGTTGGAAGGTTATGTCGAGGGTTAGGGTTAGGTTAAGTGTTAGGGTTAAATTTAGGTGAGGGTTAGGTTGAGGTTTAGGGTTAGGTTTAGGGTTAGGATTAGGTTAGGGTGAGGGTGAGTGTGAGGTTTAGGTTTAGGTTTAGGCTTAGGCTTAGGGCTAGGCTGAGGGTGATTGTGGGGGTGAGGATTAGGGTTAGGGTGATGGTTACAGTTAGGGTTAGGGTTAGGGTTAGTATTAGGCTCAGGGTTAGAGTTAGGGTTAGGGTGAGGGTGAGGTTTAGTGGTAGAGTTAGGGGTAGGGGGAGGGTTAGGGTTAGAGTGAGGGTTATGGTGTGGGTGACAGTATCGGTAAAGATGAGGGTTAAGCTGAGGTTGAGGGTTACGGGAAAGGTGACCTTTAGGGTTAGGGTGAGGGTTAGGGTTAGGGATAGGGTGAGGGTGATGGTTAGATTGAGGATTAGTGTTAGGGATAGTGTTAAGTTTAGGGTGAGGATGAGGATTAGGGTTAGGGCAAGGTCTAGCAAGACGGTGAGGTTTAGGGTTAGTGTTAGGGTGAAGTTTATGGTTAGGGTAATGTTTAGGGTTAATGTGAGGTTTAGTGTTAGGGTTAGGGTTAGTATTAGGGTGAGGGTAAGCGTTATGGTGATGGTTAGAGTTAGGGTGAGGGTTAGGGTTAGGGTTAGGGTTATTGTTAGTGTTAGGTTTAGGGTTAAAGTTATGGTGAGGGTGAGGGTTAGGGATAGGGATAGGATGAGGTTTAGGGATAGGGTTAGGTTTAGGGTTAGGGTCAGGGTGAGGTTTAGCGTTAGAGTTAGGGTTAGGGTGAGGCTGAGGGTGAGAGTTCGTGTTAGAATTATTGTTTGGGTCAGGCTTAAGGTGAGGTTTAGGGTTAGCGTTAGTGTTAGGGTGAGGGCTAGTGTGAGGATGAGGTTTAGGTTTAGGTTCAGGGTGAGGTTTAGTGTTATAGTTAGTGTTAGGGTGAGGCTGAAGGCGAGGGCTAGGGTTAGGATTAATGTTAGGCTTAGCCTTAAGTTGAGGTTTAGGTTGAGGGTGAGGTTTAGGATTAGGGTTAGTAGTAGGATTAGGGTTAGGGATAGGCTTAGGGTTAGGCTGAGGTTGAGGGTGAGGGTTAGGTTTAGGGTGAGGTTTAGGGTTATGTTTAGGGTGAGTGTGAGGGTTAGGGTTAGGGTTAGGCTTAGGTTTATGCTGGGGGTGAGGGTGTTGGTTAGTGTTAGGGTTAGGGTTAGGGTTATGGGGAGGGTTAGGATGAGGGTTAGGGTTAGGGTGAGGTTTAGGGTGAGGGTGAGTGTGTGTGTTAGGGTTAGGTTTAGGGTTAGGCTTAGGGTTAGGCTGAGGGTGAGGTTAGTGTTAGGGTTAGGCTTAGGCTTAGGCTTAGTGTAATGCTGAGAGTGAGGGTGAGGCTGAGAGTTAGTGTTAAGCTGAGAGTTAGGGTAAGGTTTAGGGGGATGGTAAGGAAGAGGGATAGGATTAGGATTAGGGTTGGGTGGGGCTAGGGTGAGAATGAGTTTTAGGGGTAGGGTTAGCTTGAGGGTTAGGATTATTTTAAAGGTGAGAGTTAGTGTTCGGGTTAAGTTTAGGGTTAGGTTGAGGGTTAAGGTAAGGTTTACAGTGAGGGTGAGGGTTAGGGTTAGACTGAAGGTGAGGGTTCGGATTAGGGTTAGGGTGAGCGTGAGAGGTTATGGTTAGTGTTAGGGTGAGGGTTAGGATGAGGGTTAGGGTTAGGATTAGTGTTAGGGTGAGGGCTTGGGTGAGGGTGAGGTTTAGGGTTAGGGTTAGAGTTAGGGTGAGGTTTAGGTTTAGAGGTAGGGTTACTGTTAGGGTGAGGGTGACGTTTAAGGTTAGAGTTAGGGGTAGGATGAGGCTGAGGTTGAGCGTTAGGGTTAGGGTTAGTGTTAGATTTAGGGTTAATGTGAGGGTTAGGTTCAGGGTGAGGGTTAGGCTTAGGGTTAGGATTAGGTTTAGGGTAAGGGTTAGGGTGAGTGTGAGCATTACTGCTAGGGTTAGGGTTTGGCTTAGGGTTAGGCTGAGGGTGAGGGTGAGGGTTAGGGTTTGGTTATGTTTATGGTTAGGGTGAGGGTTAGGGTTAGGGTTAAGGTGAGCATGAGGTTTATGGTTACTTTGAGGATTACCTTTAGGGTTAGGGCTAGGTTGAGGGTTAATTTTAGGGTGATGATGAGGGTAAGGATGAGGATTAGGGTTAGGATTAGGGTTAGGGTGAGGGCTAGGGTGAGGGTGAGGGTTAGGGTTAGTGTTAGATTAAGTTTTAGGGTTAGGGTTCGGGTGAGGGTAAGTTTGAGGGTTCGGGTTCCAGTCAGGGTGATGATTAGGGTTAGGGTGAGGGTTAGGTTTAAGATTAGGTTTAGCCTGAGGATGAGTGTTAGGATTAGTGTTAAGTTTAGGGTTAGGGTTAGGTTTAGGGTTAGGATTAGTATTATTGTTAGGGTTAGGGTTAGAGTTATGGTGAGGGTGAGGGTGAGGGTGAGAGTAAGGGTTAGGGTTAGGGTGAGGTTTAGGGTTAGGGTTAGGATTAGGGTTAGAGTGAGGGTGAGGGTTAGGGTTAGGGTGAGTGTTAGGTTTAGGGTTAGGGTGAGAGTTAGGGTTTGGTTATGTTTAGGGTTAGGGTAAGGGTTAGAGTTAGGGTTATGGTGACCATGAGGTTTAGGGTTATGTTGAGGATTAGTCTTAGGGTTAGGGCTAGGGTGAAGTTTAAGGTTAGAGTGAGGGTAAGGATGAGGATTAGGGTTAGGATTATGGTTAGGGTGAGGGCTAGGGTGAGGGTGAGGGTTAGGGTTAGTGTTAGAATAAGGTTTTGGTTTAGGGTTAGGTTTAGGGTGTGGGTTAGGTTGAGGGTTAGGGTTACGGTCAGGGTGATGATTAGGGTTAGGGTGAGGGTTAGGTTTAGGATTATGGTTAGTGTAAGGGTGAGTATTAGGATTAGGGTTAGGGTTAGGGTTAGGGTTACAGTGAGCATGAGGTTTAGGGTTACATTGAGTATTAGGGTTAGGTTTAGGGCTAGGGTGAGGGTTAAGGTTAGGGTTAGGGTGAGGGTAAGGATGAGGATTAGGGTTAGGATTAGGGTTAGGGTGAGGGCTAGGGTGAGGTTCAGGTTTAGGGTTAGTGTTAGATTAAGGTTTAGGTTTAGGGTTAGAGTTAGGGTGAGGGTTAGTTGGAGGGTTATGGTTATGGTCTGGGTAATGATTAGGGTTAGGTTGAGGGTTTGGTTTAGGATTAGGGTTAGCTTGAGGGTGAGTGTTAGGATTAGGGTTAGGGTTAGTGTTAGGGTATGGATTGGGGTTAGGGTGATGGTGAGGGTTAGGTTTAGAGTGAGTGTTAGTGTTAGGTTAGGGTGAGAGTTAGGGTTCGGTTATGTTTAGGGTTAGGGTGAGGGTTAGGGTTAGGGTTACAGTGAGCATGAGGTTTAGGGTTACGTTGAGGATTAGACTTAGGGTTAGGGCTAAGGTGTGGGTTAAGGTTACTGTTAGGGTGAGGGTAAGGATGGGGATTAGGTTTAGGATTAGGGTTAGGGTGAGGGCTAGGCTGAGGGTGAGGGTTAGGTTTAGTGTTAGATTAAGGTTTAGGTTTACGGTTTGGGTTAGGGTGAGGATTAGGTTGAGGGTTAGGGTTATAGTGAGGGTGAGGATTAGGGTTAGGATGAAGGTTAGGGTTAGGATTAGGGTTAGTTTGAGGGTGAGTGTTAGTATTAGGGTTAGGGATAGGGTTAGATTTAGGGTTAGGATTAGGGTTAGCATGAGAGGGAGTGTTAGGATTACAGTTAAGGTTAGTACTAGGATTAGTGTTATTGTTAGGTTTAGGTTTTGAGTTATGGTGAGGGGGAGAGTGAGGGTGAGGTTTAGGGTTAGGGTTAGGGTGAGATTTAGGGTTAGGGTTAGAATTAGAGTTAGGGTGAGGGTGAGGATGAGGGTTATTGTTAGGGTGAGGGTTTGGGTTAGGGTTAGGGGCAGGATTAGGTTGAGGGTTAGGGTAAGGATTAGGGTTAGGGTGATGGCTAGGGTGAGGGTGAGGTTTTGGGTTAGCGTTAGGGTTAGGGTGAGGGTGAGGTTTAGGTTTAGAATTAGGGTTAAGCTGAGGCTGAGGGTGAGGGTTAGGGTTAGGTTTAGGATTAGGATTAGGGTAAGGGTTAGGGTGAGTATGAGGTTAGGTTTAGGATTAGGGTTAGGTTTAGGGTTACACTGAGGATGAGGGTGAGGGTGAGGTTTAGGGTTAGGATTAGGGTTATGGTGAGGTGAGTGTGTGTGTTAGAGTTACGTTTAGGGTTAGGCTTAGGGTTAGGCTGATGTTGAGGTTGAGGGTAAGGGTTAGGGTTAGGGTGAGGGTTATGGTAAGGGTTGGGGGAGGGTTAGGATGAGGTTTAGTGTTAGGATTAAGGTTATGGTGAGGGCTAGAGTGAGGGTTGGTTTAGGTTTAGGGTCAGGGTGAGGTTTAGTGTTAGAGTTAGTGTTAGGGTGAGGCTGACGGTGAGGGTTAGGGTTAGGATTAATGTTAGGGTTATGCTTAAGCTGAGGTTTAGGTTGAGGGTTAGGATTAGGGTTAGGAGTAGGGAAAGGCTTAGTGTTAGGCTGAGGTTGAGGGTGAGGGTTAGGGTTAGAGTGAGGATTAGGGTTAGGGTTAGGGTAAGTGTGAGGGTTAGGGTTAGGCTTAAGCTTAGGATTATGCTGAGGCTGAGGGTGAGGTTTAGTGTTAGGATTAGTGTTAGTGTTATGGGGAGGGTTAGGATGAGGGTTAGGTTTAGGTTGAGGGTGAATATGTGTGTTAGGCTTACATTTAAGATTATGCTTAGAGTTAGGCTGAAAGTGAGCTTGAGGCTGAGGTTTAGTTTTAGGGTGAGGGTTAGGATAAGGTTTAGGGGGAGGGTTAGGAAAAGGGATAGGGTTAGGATTAGGGTTGGGTGAGGTTAGGGTGAGAATGAGGTTTAGGGTTAGGGTTAGCTTGAGGGTTAGGATTATGGTAAGTGTGAGAGTTAGTGTTCGGGTTAAGTTTAGGGTTAGGTTGAGGGTTAAGGTAAGGGTTACGGTGAGGGTGGGGGTTAAGGTTAGGTTGAGGGTGAGGGTTCGGATTAGGGTTAGGGTGATCATGAGGGTTATGGTTAGTGTTAGGGTGAGAATTAGGATGAGGGTTAGGGTTAGGATTAGTGTTAGGGAGAGGGCTAGGGTGAGGGTGAGTTTTAGGGTTAGGGTTAGGGTTAGGGTGAGGTTTAGGTTTAGGGTTAGTGTTAGTGTTAGATTTAGATTTAGGCTGAGGGTTAAGTTGAGGGTAAGGGTTAGGGTAAGTTTAGGATTAAGGTTAGGGTAAGGGTTAGGGTAAGTGTGAGCATTAGGGCTAGGGTTAGGGTTTCGCTTAGGATTAGGCTGAGGGTGATGGTGAGGATGAGGGTTAGGGTTAGTGTTAGATTAAGGTTTAGGGTTAGGGTTAGGGTTAGGGTGAGAGTCAGTGTATGGTTATGTTTTGGGTTAGGGTGAGTGTTAGGATTAGGGTTAAGGTGAGCATGAGGTTTAGGGTTACGTTGAGGATTAGGCTTAGAGTTAGGGCTAGGGTGAGGGTTTAAGTTAGGGTTAGGGTGAGGGTAAGGATGAGGATTAGGGTTAGGATTAGGGTTAGGGTGAGGGCTAGGGTGAGGGTGAGGGTTAGGGTTAGAGTTAGATTAAGGTTTAGGGTTAGGGTTGCGGTTAGGGTGAGGGTTAGGTTGAGGGTTAGGGTTTCGGTGAGTGTGAGGATTATGGATAGTGTGAGGGTTAGGGTTAGGATTAGGGTTAGCATGAGAGTGAGTGTTAGGATTAGGGTTAGGTTTTGGATTAGGTTTAGGGTTAGGATTAGTGTTATTGTTAGGGTTAGGGTTAGAGTTGTGGTGAGGGTGAGGGTGAGGGTGAGGCTTACGGATAGGGTTAGGGGGAGGTTTAGGATTAGGTTTAGGATTAGGGTTAGTGTGAGGGTGAGGTTTAGGGTTAGATTTAGGGTTATAGGAGGGTTAGGTCGAGGGTTAAGTTTAGGGTTAGTTTTAGGTTTAAGGTTAGGGAGAAGGTTAGGTTGAGGTTTAAGGTTATGGTTAAGGTTAGGGTTAGGATTAGGATGAGGGTGAAGGTGAGTGTGAGGGTTAGGGTTAGGGTTAGTCTTAGGCTTAAGGTTAGGCTGAGTGTGAGGGTGGAGGTGAAGATTAGGTTTAGGGTGATGTTTAGTATTAGGGCTAGGATGAGTTTTAAGATGAGGGTTTGGATTACTATTATGGTTAGGGCGAGGTCTAGGGTTAGGGTGAAGGTTAGGGTAAGGTTTAGGCTTAGGCTTAGGGTTAGGCTGAGCATGAGGTTGAGAGTGAGGTTTAGGGTTAGGGTGATGGTTAGGTTTACGGTTAGGGTGAGGGTTGGGCTGAAGTTTAGGGTTAGGTTGAGAGTTAGGGTGAGGATCATGGGTAGGGTAAGGGTGATGTTTATGTTGAGGTTGAGTGTTAATGTGAGGGTGAGGGTTAGGGTAAAGTTTAGGGTTAGGGTTAGGGTTAAGGTTAGGGTTAGGGTGAGGGTTAGGGTTAGGATTAGGTTTAGGGTGAGGTTGAGTGTTAGCATTAGGGTTAAGGTTAGGGTTAGGGTTAGGGTTAGGATTAGTGTTCTTGTTAGGGTTAGGGTTAGAGTTATGGTGAGGGTGAGGGTTAGGGTTAGTGTTAGGGTTAAGGTTAGGGTGAGGATTAGGTTGAGGTTTAGGGTTAGGGTTAGGTTTAGGGTTAGGATTAGGGTTAGGGTGAGGGTGAGTGTGAGTTTTAGGGTTAGGGTTAGGCTTATGCTTAGGGTTAGGCTGAGGGTGAGGGTGGGGGTGAGGATTAGGGTTAGGGTGATGTTTAGGGTTAGGGTTATAGTGAAGGATAGTGTTAGGGTTAGGGTTACAGTTAGGATTAGGGTGACGATGAGGTTTAGGGGTAGAGTTAGGGTTAGGGTGAGGGTTAGCATTAGAGTGAGGGTTAGGGTGGCATTGACGGTAAGGATAAAGGTGAAGGTTAGGCTGAAGTTGAGGGTTACAGTAAGGGTGAGGGTTAGGGTTAGGGTGAGGGTTAGGGTGAGGGTTCAGGTGAGGGTGAGGGTTAGATTGAGGATTAGTGTTAAGGTTAGTGTGAAGTTTAGGGTGAGGATGAGGGTTAGGGTTAGGGTGAGGGCTTGGGAGGGTCAGGTTTAGGGTTAGTGTTAGGGTGAGGTTTAGGGTTAGGATGATGTTTAGTGTTAGTGTGAGGGTTAGTGTTAAGGTTAGGGTTAGTGTTAGGGTGAGGGTAAGTGTTAGGGTGAGGGTTAGGGTTAGGGTGAGTTTTATGGTTAGGGTGATGGTTATGGTTAGGGTTAGGATTATTGTTATTTTTAGGGTTAGGGTTTCGGTTATGGTGAGTATGAGGATTACATTTAGGGCTAGGATGAGTTTTAGGGATAGGGTTATGGTTAGGGTTAGGGTCAGGTTGAGGTTTAGTGTTAGAGTTACGGTTTGGGTGAGGCTGAGGGTGAGGGTTAGGGTTAGGATTAATGTTAGGGATAGGCTTAAGGTGAGGGTTAAGTTGAGGGTGAGGGTTAGAGTTAGGGTTAGGAGTAGGATTAGGGTTACGGTTAGGGTGAGTGTGAAGGTTAGGGTTAGGGTTAGGGATAGGCTTAGGGTTAGGCTGAGGTTGAGTGTAAGGTTTAGGGTTAGGGTTAGGGTTAGGATGAGTGTGAGTGTTATTGTTAGGATTAGGGTTAGGGTGAGGATGAGTGTGTGTGTTAGTTTTAGGGGTAGGGTTAGGGTTAGGTTTAGGCTGAGTGTGAGGTTTAGTGTGAAGGTGAGGTTTAGGGTTAGGTTTAGGTTGAGGTTTGAGGTTTGGTTTAGGGTTACAGTTAGGTTTATGGTGAGGGTGAGGTTTAGGGTTAGGCTGAGGGTGAGGGTGGGTTTGAGGATTAGAGTTAGGGTTAGGATTAGGCTTAGGGTTAGGGATATTGTTAGTGTTATGTTTAGGGTTAAGTTTGTGGTGAGGGTGAGGCTGAGGGTGCAGGTGAGGGTGAGGGTTAGGGTTAGAGTTAGGATGAGGTTTAAGGTGAGGGTGATGTTTAGGGTTAGATTTAGGGTTAGGGTGAAGTTTAGGTTGAGGTTTAGGGTTAGTGTTAGTGTTAGGGGTAGGGTTAGCGTGAGAGTTAGTGGGAGGTTTAGGGTTAGGGTAAGGGTGAAGGATAGGATTAGGGTTAGGGTGCAGGTGAGTGTGTGTTTTAGGGTCAGGTTTAGGGTTAGGCTTAGGGTTAGGCTGATGGTGAGGTTGAGGGTGAGGGTTAGGGTTCGGTTTGGGGTGAGGGTTAGGGTTAGGTTTAGGGGTAGGTTGAGGGTTAGGATGAGGTTTATGGTTAGGATTTGGATAAGGCTGAGGGCTAGGCTGAGGGTTAGGTTGAGGGTTAGGTTTAGAGATAGGTTTAGGTTTAGGATTAGGGTTAGGGTGAGGTTGAGTGTGAGGGTTAGTGTTAAGTTTAGGGTTAGGCTTATAGTTAGTGTGAGGGTTAGGGTTAGGTTTTGGTTTAGCGTGAGGGTGAGGCTGAGGAATAGGTTTAGGGTTAGTAATAGGGTTAGGGTTAGTGTTAGGGTTAGGGTTAGTGTTAGGGTTATGTTAAGGGTTAGGAATAGGATTAGGGTTAGGGTTAGACTTAGGGTTAGGCTGAGGGTGAGGGTGGGTGTGATGATTAGAGTTAGGGTTAGGGTTAGGCTTAGGGTTAGGGTTATTGTTAGTGTTATGTTTAGGGTTAAGTTTGTGGTGAGGGTGAGGCTGAGGGTGAGGGTTATGTTTATGGATAGGGTTAGGGTTACGGTTAGTGTTAGGGTTATTATTATTGTTAGGGTTAGAGTTAGATTTACGGTGAGGGTGAGGATGCGGGTGAAGGTTAGGTTTAGGGTTAGGGTGGGTTTTACCGTTAGGGTTAGGATTAGGGTTCGGGTGAGCTTGACGTTTAGGGTTAGATTTAGGGTTAGTGTTAGTGTGAGGGTTAGTGTTAGTGTTAGGGTTAGTGTTACAGTGAGGGTAAGACTTAGGGTGAGGGTTTGGGTTAAGGTGACGGTTATGGTTAGGGTGAATTTTAGCATTAGGGTTAGGGTTGTTGTTAGGTTTCGGTTTAAAGTTACTGTTATGGTGCAGGTGAGGGTGAGGTTTAGGGTTAGGGTTAGGGTGAGGTTTAGGGTGAGGGTGAGGTTTAGGGTTAGAGTTAGGGTTAAGGTAAGGGTTAGGTTGAGGGTTAGGGTTAAGGTTAGGGTTAGGGTGAGATTAGGGCTAGGTTTAGGGTTAGGGTTAGGGTGAGGGTTAGGATTAGGGTTAGCATGCGGGTGAGTGTGTGTGTTAGGGTGAGGTTTAGGGTTAGGTTAAGGTTTAGGCTTAGGCTTAGGGTTAGGCTGAGCGTGAGGTAGAGGTTGAGGGTTAGGGTTATGGTGATGGTTAGGTTTATGGTAAGGGTAAGGGTTTGGATGAGGTGTAGGTTAGGGGGAGGTTTAGGGTGAGGATGATGGTAAGGGTAAAGGTGAGGTTTAGGCTGAGGGTGAGGGTTAAGATAATGGTGAGTGTTAGGGTTAGGTTTACGGTTAGGGTGAGGGCTAGGATTAGGCTTAGGGTGAGGGTTAAATTGAGGTTTAGGGTTAGGGTTAGTGTAAGGTTTAGGGTGAGGATGAGGGTAAGGGTTAGGGTTAGGATTATTTTTAGGTTTAGGGTGAGGGTGGGGTTTTCTGTTGGAAAGAGGGTTAGGGTGAGGGTTAGGGTGAAGGTTAAGGTTAGGTTAAGGGTTATCATGGGGGTGATGGTAAGGGTAAACGTGAGGGTTAGGCTGATTGTGAGGGTTACAGTGGGATGAGGGTTAGGGTTAGGGTGAGGGTTAGGGTTAGGGGAAGGGTGTGGGTTAAGGTTAGATTGAGAATTAGAGTTAGGGTTAGTGTGAGGTTTAGGGTGAGGATCAGGGTTAGTGATAGGGTGATGGCTAGGGTGAGATGAGGGTTAGGTTTAGCTTTAGGGTGAGGTTTCGGGTTAGGGTGATGATTAGGGTTAGTTTGAGGGTTAGTGTTAGGCTTAGGGTTAGTGTTACGGTGAGAGTAAGTGTTAGGGTGAGTGTTATGTTTAGGGTGAGTGTTGTGGTTAGGTTGAGGGTTAGGGTTAGGGTTAGGGTTATTGTTAGGGTTAGGGTTACAGTTATAGTGAGGTTGAGGGTGAGGGTCAGGGTTAGGGTTAGGATGAGGTTTAGGTTTAGGGTTAGGGTTAGAGTTAGGGTTAGGGTGAGAGTGAGGTTTATGGTTAGAGTTAGGGTTAATGTTAGGGTTAGGGTTATGGTGATTGTTTGTGTTAGAGTTAGGCTTAGGCTTAGGTTTATGCCAAGCATCAGGGTGAGGGTTAGGCTTATGGTTAGGGTGAGGTTTAGGGTTCGGTTTAGGTTGAGGGTTAGGATGAGGTTTAGGGTTAGGATTTGTGTTAGGGTGAGTGTTAGGGTGAGGGTTAGGTTTAGGGAGACGGTTAGGTTTAGGAGGGTTAGGGTTAGGCTTAGGATGAGTGTGAAGGTCAGGGTTAGGGTTAGGCTTAGGTTTAGGGTGAGGGTTAGGGTTAGGGGTTTGGTTAGGGTGAGGGTGAGGCTGAGGATTAGGGTTAGGTTTAGGGTTAGGTTTTGGGTTAGGTTTAGGGTTATGGATTGGGTTACAATTAGGGTTAGCGTTAGGGCTAGGGTTAGGCTTAGGTGAGGGTGAGGTTGTGGTTGAGGTTTAGAGTTAGGGTTAGGATTACGATTATTGTTAGTGTTATGGTTAGGGTTAAGTTTGCAGTGAGGGTGAGGATGAGGGTGAGGGTTTATGGTTATGGTTAGGGTTAGGGTTAGTGTTATTTTTAGGGTTAGGGTTAGAGTTACGGTGAGATTGAGGGTGAGGGTGAGGGTTGGAGTTAGGGTGAGGTTTAGGGTGAGGTTTAGGGTTAGGGTTAGGGTGAGGGTGAGTTTTAGGGTTAGATTTAGTGTTATGGGGAACGTCAGGCTGACGTTTATGGTTAGGGTTAGTGTTAAGGGGAGGGTGAGGTATAGGTTGAGGTTTAGGGATAGGGTTAGGTTTAGTATTAGGTTTAGGGTGAGGGTGAGGGTGAGTGTGAGGGTTAGGGTGAGGTTTAGGCTTAGGCTTAGGTTTAGGCTGAGGGTGAGGGTGGGGGTGAGGATTAGGGTTTGGGTGATGGTTCATTTTAGGGTTAGTGTTATTGTTAGGGTTAGGGTTAGAGTTACGGTGAGGGTGAGGGTGCGGGTGAGGATTAGGCTTAGGGTTAAGTTGGGGTTTAGGGATAGGGTTAGGGTTAGTGTGAGGGTGAGTTTTAGGTTTAGATTTAGGGTTAGGGGAAGGTTAGGGTTAGGGTTAGGCATAGGGTTAATATTCGGGTTAGGGTGAGGGTGAAGGTTAGGTTGAGGTTTAGGGTTATGGTTAGGGTTAGTGTGAGGTTTAGGGTTAGGGTTAGGGTTAGTGTTAGGGTGAGTGTAAGTTTTAGGGTGAGAGTTTTGGTTAGGGTGAGCATTATGGTTTGGGTGAGGGATAGGATTAGGTTACGGTTATTGTTAGGGTTAGGTTTAGGGTTTTGGTTACGGTGATGGTGAAGTTGAGGTTTAGGGTTTGGGTTAGGTTTAGAGTGAGGGTTAGGATGAGGGTGAGGTTTACGGTTGGATTTAGGGTTAGGGTGAGGGTTAGGTTGAGGATTAGGGTTTGGGTTACTGTTATGGTTAGGGTTAGGGTGAAAGTTAGTTGGAGGATTAGGGTAAAGTTTAGGGTTAGGTTTAGGTTTAGGGTTTCAGTTTCCATGAGTGTGAGGGTTAGGATTAGGGTTAGGGTGAGGGTGAGGTTTAGGGTTAGACATAGGGATAGGGTGAGGCTGAGGGTGAGGGTGAGGATTAGGGTTAGGGTTAGGATGAGGTTTAGGGTTAGGTTTAGGTTGAGTGTGAGGGTTATGGTTAGGGTTAGGGTTAGCCGTAAGTTTAGGCTGAGGGTTTGGCTGAGGGTGAGGGTTAGGCTTAGTTTGAGGGTTAGGGTTAGGGTTAGGATGAGGTTTAGTGTTAGGGTTAGGGTTAGAGTTATGCTTAGGGTGAGGGTGAGATTTAGATGTACAGTTAGTTTTAGGATGAGGGTTAGGGTGAGTGTTAGGGTCAGGGTGAGGGTTAGATTAGGGGTGACGGTAAGGTTAAATGTGAGGGTTAGGCTTGAGGGTGATGGTTACGGTAAGGTTGAGGGTTAGGGTTAGGGTGAGGGTTAGGGTTAGTGTTAGGGTGAGAGTTAGGGTTCGGGTCAAGTTTAGGGTTAGGGTGAGGGTTAGAGTAAGGGTTATGGTGAGGGTGAGGCTTAGGGTTAGGTTGAGGGTTAGGGTTAGGATTAGGGTTAGGGTGAGGGTGAGGGTTAGTGTTAGTGTTAGGGTGAGGGTAAGTCTTAAGTTGAGGGTTAGGGTTAGGTTGAGGGTTATGTTTAGGTTGAGGGGTAGAGTTAGGGTTAGGGTTATTGTTAGTGTTAGGGTTAGTGTTACAATTACGGTGAGGGTGAGGGTGAGGGTTAGGTTTAGGATTAGGATGAGGTTTAGGTTTAGAGTAAGTGTTAGAGTTAGGGTTAGTGTGAGAGTGAGGTTTAGGGATAGAGTTAGGGTTAGTGTTATGCTTAGTGTTATGGTTAGGGTTAGGGTTAAGGTGAGGGTTTGGGTTAGAGTTAAGCTTAGGCTTATTCTTAGGCCAAGCATGAGGGTGATGGTTGGGGTTAGGGTTAAAGTGAGGGTTAATATGAGGTTTAGGTTTAGGATTAGTGTTAGGGTGAGGACTAGGGTGAGGGTTAGGTTTAGGGATAGGTTTAGGTTTAGAATTAGGGTTGGGTTGAGCGTCATTGTGAGAGTCAGGGTTATGGTTAGGCTTAGGGTTAGGGTGAGAGTTAGGGTTAGGGTTTTGGTTAGGGTGAGGGTGAGGCTGAGGATTAGGGTTAGGTTTAGGATTAGGTTTTGTGTTAGGTTTAGGCTTAGGCTTAGAGTTAGGGTTAGGGTTAGGGTTAGGGTTAGTCTTAGGATTAGGCTGAGTGTGAGGTTGGGGTTGAGGATTAGGGTAAGGTTTAGGATTAGAGTTATTGTTATTTTTATGGTTAGGGTTAAGTTTGCACTGAGGGTGAGGCTGAAGTTGAGGCTTATGGTTAGGGTTAGGGTTAGGGTTAGTGTTATTTTTAGGGTTAGGGTTAGATTTACGGTGAGATTGAGGGTTAGGGTTAGGGTGAGGTTTAGGGTGAGGTTTAGGGTTAGGGTTAGGGTGAGGTTTAGGGTTAGAGTTAGTGTTAGGGGGATGGTTAGGTTGAGGTTTAGGGTTAGGATTATTGTTAGGGTTAACGGGGAGGGTGAGGGTAAGGTTGAGGTTTAGGGATAGGGTAGATTTAGTATTAGGGGTAGGGTGAGGGTGAGTGTGACAGTTAGGGTGAGGGTTAGGCATAGGCTTAGGGTTAGGCTGAAGGTGAGGTTGGGGGTGAGGATTAGGGTTAAGGTGATTGTTTGGGTTAGGGTTAGTGTTATTGTTAGGGTTAGGGTTAGAGTTATGGTGAGGGTGAGGGTGCGGGTGAGGTTAGGCTTAGGGTTAGGGTGGGCTTTCGGATTAGGGTTTGGGTTAGTGTGAGGGTGAGGTTTAGGGTTAGAATTAGGGTTATGATTAGGGTTAGGGTGAGGGTTAGGGATAGGGTTAGTGTTAGAGTTAAGGTGAGGGTGAGGGTTAGGTTGAGGTTTAGGGTTATGGTTATGGTTAGGTTTAGTGTGAGGGTTAGTGTTAGGGTTAGGGTTAGTGTTAGGGTGAGGGTAAATTTTAGGGTGAGGTTTTGGGTTAGGGTGAGGGTTATGGTTAGGGTGAGGGTTAGGATTAGGGTTAGGGTTATTGTTAGGGTTAGGTTTAGGCTTTTGGTTTCAGTGAGGGTGAGGTGAGGTTTAGGGTTAGGGTTAGGGTGAGGTTTAGGGTTAGGGTTACTGTTAGGGTTAAGGTTAGGGCGAGAGTTAGGAGTACAGTTAGGGTTAGGGTTAGGCTTAAGGTTAGAGTTAGGTTTAGGGTTTCGGGTACGGTGAGGGTGAGTTTCAGTATTAGGGTTAGCGTGAGTGTGAGGTTTAGGGTGAGAATTAGGGTTAGGGTGAGGCTGAACGTGAGGGTGAGGGTTAGGGTTAGGGTTAGGATTAGGATTAGGTTTAGGATTAGGGTGAGTGTGAAGGTTATGGTTAGGTTTAGTGTTAGCCTTAGGTTTAGGCTGAGGGTTTGCGTGAGGGTGAGGGTTATTGTTAGTTTGAGGGGTAGGGTTAAGTTTAGGATGAGGTTTAGTGTTAGGGTTATGGTTAGAGTTATGGTTAGGGTGAGGGTGAGGTTTAGGGCTAGAGTTAGTTTTAGGGTGAGGGTTATGGTGAGTGTGAGGGTTAGGGTAGTGGTGAAGTTAAGGGTAAACATGAGGGTTAGGCTGAGGGTGACCATTACTGTAAGGTTGAGGGTTAGGGTTAGGGTGACATTTAGGGTTAGGTTTAGTGTGCGAGTTAGGGTACACTTTAAGTGTATGGTTAGGGTGAGGGTTAGGGTAAGGGTTACAGTGAGGATGAGTGTTAGGTTTAGGTTGAGGGCTAGGTTGAGGGTGAGGGTTAGGGTTAGAGTTAGGGTGAGCGCTAGGGTGAGGGTTAGGGTTAGGGATAGGGTTAGGTTTAGGATTAGTGTTAGGTTGAGGGTGAGTGTGAGGGTTAGGGTTAGGGTTAGAGTTAGGCTTAGAGTTGGGGTGAGGATTAGGGGTAGAGTTTGGGTTAGGGTGAGGCTGAGGCTGAGGATTAGTGTTAGGTTTAGGGTTACGGTTACGCTTAGGGTTAAGCTGAGGGTGAGGGTGATGGTTAGGATTAGAGTTAGGGTTAGGTTAGGCTTAATTTTAGGGTTATTGCTAGTGTTATGGTTCGGGTTAAGTTTGCAGCGAGGGTGAGGCTGAGGGTGAGGGTTATGGTTAGAGTTAGGGTTAGGGTTAGGGTTAGTGTTATTGTTAGGTTTAGGTTTAGGGTTACGGTGAGGGTCAGGGTGAGGGTTAGGGTTAGGGTTAGGGTGAGGTTTAGGGTTAGGGTTAGGATTAGGGTTAGGGTGAGTGTGAAGTTTAGGGTTAGATTTAGACTTAGTTGGAGGGTTAGGTCGGGCGTTAATGTTAGGGTTAGTGTTAGGGTTAAGGTTAGGGTGAGGTTTAGGATGAGGTTTAGGGTTAGGTTTAGGGTTAGGATTAGGGTTAGGGTGAGGTGAGTGTGAGAGTTAGGGTTAGGCTTAGGCTTAGGCTGAGGGTTAGGCTGAGGGTGAGGGAGTGGGTGAGGATTAGGCTTAGCGTGATGTTAGGATTCAGGTTAAGGTGAGGGCTAGGATGAGGGTTAGGGGTAGGCTTAGGGTTAGGGTGAGGGCTAGGGTGATGGTGAGGGTTAGAATAAGTGTTATGCTCAGGCTTAGGGTTAGGCTGAGCATGAGGTTGAGGATGAGGGTTAGGGTTAAGGATAGGGTGAGATTTAGTGTTAGGTTTAGTGTTAGAGTTAGGGTTAGGACGAGAGTGAGGTTTAGGAGTAGGGTTAGGGTCAGCGTGAGGATTGGGGTTTGGGTGAGGGCTAGGGTGGGGGTGACGGTAAGGGTAAAGGTGAGAGTTAGGCTGAGGGTGAGGGTTATGGTAAGGGTGGGGGTTAGGTTTAGGATGAGGGTTAGGGTTAGGGTTAGGGTGAGGTTAAGGGTTAGATTGAGGTTTAGTGTTAGGGTTAGTGTGAGGTTTAGGGTGATGATGAGGGTCAGGGTTAGGGTGAGGGTGAGGGTTAGGGTTAGGTTTAGGGTTTGGGTGAGGTTTAGGATTAGGGTGATATTTAGGGTTAGTGTGAGGGTTATGGTTTGTGTTAGGATTAAGATTAGGGATAGGGTTAGGGTGAGTGTGAGGTTTAGTGTTAGGGTTAGGGTTAGGCTTAGTGTTAGGCTGAATGTGAGGGTGAAGTTGAGGGTTACGGTGAGGGTGAGGGTTAGCTTTAGGGTTAGGGTGAGAGTTAGGGTTAGGGTTAGGGTTAGGGTTAGGATGAAGGTGAAGGTGAGGGTGAGGGTTAGTGTTAGGGTGAGGGTTAGGATGAGGATTAGGGTTAGGATTAGGGTTAGGGTGAGGGCTAAGATGAGGGTGAGGTTTAGGGTTAGGTTTAGGGTGAGGTTTAGGGTGAGGATGAGGGTCAGGGTTAGGGTGAGGGTGAGGGTTAGGGTTAGGTTTAGGGTTTGGGTGAGGTTTAGGATTAGGGTGATGTTTAGGGTTAGTGTGAGGGTTATGGTTTGTGTTACGATTAAGATTAGGGTTAGGGTTACGGTGAGTGTGAGGGTTAGTGTTAGGGTTAGGGTTAGGCTTAGTGTTAGGCTGAATGTGAGGGTGAAGGTGAGGGTTACGGTGAGAATGAGGGTTAGGTTTAGGGTTAGGGTGAGAGTTAGGGTTAGGGTTAGGGTTAGGGATAGGGTGAAGGTGAGGGTGAGGGTGAGGGTTAGTGTTAGGGTGAGGGTTAGGATGAGGGTTAGGGTTAGGATTAGGGTTAGGGTGAGGGCTAAGGTGAGGGTGAGGTTTAGGGTTAGGTTTAGGGTGAGGTTTAGGGTTAGGTTTAGGGTTAGGGTTAGGGTGAGGGTCAGGTTTAGGGTTAGAGTTAAGTTTAGGGTGAGGCTGAGGTTGAGGGTTAGGGTTAGGGTTAGTGTTAGAGTTAGGGTTACAGTGAGGGTGAGGGTGAGTGTGAGGATTAGGCTTAGTGATAAGATTAGGTTTAGGGTACACGTTAGGGTGAGTGTGAGGGTTAAGGTTAGGGTTAGGGTGAGAGTTAGGGTTAGGGTGAGGGTTAGTGTTAGGGTTATGGTTAGGGTGTGGGTTAGTGTTAGTGTTAGGGTGAGGGTTAGGATGAGGATTAGGGTTAGGATTAGGGTTACGGTGAGGGCTAGGGAGAGTGTGAGGGTTAGGGTTAGTGTTAGGGTGAGGTTTAGGTTTAGGGTTTAGTGTTAGGATCAGGGATAGGATGAGAGTTAAGGTTACTGTAACTGTGAGGGTTTGCATTAGGGTGAGGGTTAGGGTTCGGATTAGGCTTAGAGTGAGGGTGAGTATTAGGATTAGGTTAGGGTTAGGCTTAGGGTTATGTTTAGGCTTAGGATTAGTTTATTGTTTGGGTTAGGGTTAGAGTTACAGTGATGGTGAGCTTGAGGGTGAGGGATAAACTTAGGCTTATGCTTAGGGATAGGCTGAGCTTGAGGTTGAGGTTGAGGGTTAGGGTTAGGGTGATGGTTAGGTTTATGGTTAGTGTGAGGGTTAGGTTGAGGGTTAAGGTTAGGGTTAGGTTTAGGGTTAGGTTTAGGTTTTGGGTTAGGATGAGGATGATGCTCAGGATTACTGTTAGTTTTAGGGTTAGGGTTAGGTTTAGGGTTAGGGTTAGTTGTAGGGTTACGGTGAGGGTTTGGGTTAAGTTTAGGGTTATGGTTAGGTTTAGGGTGAAGGCTAGGATGAGGCTTAGTGTGAGGTTTAGGGTTAGGGATAGGGTTAGGGTGAGGGTTAGTTTGAGGGTTATGGTTAGGGTTAGTGTTACGGTTAGGGTTAGGGTGAGAGTTAGGCGGAGTGTTAGGGTTAGGGATAGGGTTAGGATTAGGGTTAGGGTGAAGATGAATATTTGTGTTTAGATTAGCTTTACGGTTAGGCTTAGGTTTAGGCTGAGGGTGATGTTGAGGATGAGGGTTAGGGTTATGCTGAGGGTTAGGGTTAGGGTTAGTGGGAGTGTTAGGGTGAGGGGTAGTTTTAGGATTAGGGTTAGGGAGAGGGCTAGGTTTTGGGTGAGGTTTAGGGTTAGTGTTAGGGTGAGATTTAGGGTTAGGGTTAAGGTTAGGGTGAGGGTTAGGATTAGGCATAGAGTTAGTGTTATGGTGAGGCTGAGGGGGAGGGTTAGGGTTAGGGTGAGTGTTAGATTTAAGGGTAGGGAAAGGGTTAGCTGAGGGTGAGGGTTAGGGTTAGGGTTAGGGTTAGGCTTAGGGTTAGGCTGAGGGTGAGGGTGAGAGTGAGGGTTAGGGTTAGGGTGAGCATTAGGGGGAGAGTTAGTGTTCGCATTAAGTTTAGGGTTAAGGTGAGGGTTACGGTTAGGCTTACATCGAGCATGAGATTTAGGGTTAGGTTGAGGGTTAGGATTAGGGTTAGGATTAATGTGACGGTTAGTGTGAGGTTTAGGATGAGGATTAGGGTTAGGATTATGGTTAGTGTGAAGGCTAGTATGAGGTTGCGGGTTAGGGTTACTGTTAGGTTACTGTTAAGTTTAGGTTAGGGTTAGGGTTAGGGTGAGTGTTAGGATGAGGGTTAGGGTTATGGTGATATGAGTGTTAGGGTTAGGTTTGGGGTTAGGGTTAGAATTAGTGTTAGGGTAAGGGTGAGTATTAGGATTAGGGTTAGGGTTAGGGTTAGGGTTAGGTTTAGGATTAGGATTAGTCTTATTGTTAGTGTTAGTGTTAGAGTTAAGGTGAGGGTGAGGGTGAGGGTGAGGTTGAGGGTCAGGGTTAGGGTGAGGTTTAGGGCTAGGGTTAGGGTTAGGCTTAGGGTGAGGGTGAGGTCTAGGGTTAGATTAAGGTTAGGGTGAGGGCTAGGGTGAAGCACAGGGTGAGGGTTAGGGCTAGGGATCGGATTAGGTTTAGGATTAGGGTTAGGGTGTGGGAGAGTGTGAGGGTTAGGTTTAGGGTTAGGGTTAGGCTTAGGGTTAGGGTGAGGGTTAGGTTTAGGTATTGGGTTTTGGTTGAGTGTGAGGCTGAAGATTAGGTTTAGGCTTAGGGTTAGGGTTAGGTTTAGGTTTAGGGTTAGATTTATGGTGAGATTTAGGGTTAGATTAGGTTTAGGGTTATTGTTAGTTTTTTGGTTAGTGTTAAGTTTGGTGTGAGGTTGAGGCTGAGGTTGAGGGTTATGGTTAGGGTTAGGGTTAGGGTTTGGGTTAGTGTTATTGTTAGGTTTAGAGTTAGAGTTACTTTGAGGTTGAGGCTGAGGGTGAGGGTTAGGTTTATGGTGAAATTTTGGGTGAGGTTTAAGGTTAGTGTTCGGGTTATGTTTAGGATTAGTGTTAGGTTGAGGGTGAGTGTGAGGGTTACAGTTAGGTTTAGGCTTAGGTTTAGGGTTAGGGTGTGGGTGAGGTGTGGGTGAGGATTAGGTTTAGGGTGATGGTGAGGATTAGGGATAGAGTGTTGGATAGGGTGGGGGTGAAGGTTAGGGAGAGGGATAGGCTTAGTTTTAGTCCCAGCATAAGGGTGAGGATTAGGGTTAGGGTTAGGGTGAGGGTTAGGCTTAGGGTTATTGTGAGGGATAGGATGAGGTTTAGGGTTAGGATTAGGGTTAGGGTTAGGGTTAGGGCTAGGGTGAGGGTTAGGGTGAGGGTTAGGGTTAGGGATAGGTTTAGGTTTACAATTAGGGTTAGGGTGAGGGTAAGTGGGAGGGTTAGGATTAGGTTTAGGTTTAGGGTGAGGGTTAGGATTAGGGTGAGGCTGAGCCTGAGGATTAGGTTTAGCTTTAGGGTTAGGGTTAGTTTTAGGTTTAGGGTTAGGGTTAGGTTTATGTTTAAGTTTAGGGTTACGGTGAGGGTTAGGGTTAGGTTTAGGCTTAGGGTTAAGCTGAGGCTGAGGGTGGGGGTGAGGTTTAGAGTGAGGGTTAGAGTTAGTGTTAGGGTTATTGTTAGTGTTATGGTTAGGGTTAAATTTGCGGTGAGGGTGAGGCTGAGTGTGAGGGTTATGTTTAGGGTTAGGGTTAGGGATAAGGTTCGTGTTATTGTTAGGGCTAGGATTAGGGTTACAGTGAGTTTGAGGGTGAGGGTGAGGGTTGTTTAGGTTAAGGTGGGGTTTAGGGTTAAGGTTAGGGTTAGGGTTTGGGTTAGGGTGAGGTTTACCGTTAGATATAGGGTTATGGGGAGGGTTAGGAGGAGGGTTAAGGTTAGGGTTAGGATTTGCGTTAGTGTGAGAGTTAGTGTTAGGGTAGGGTTAGTGTTAGGGTGAGGGTAAGTGTTGGGGTGAGGGTTTGGGTTAAGGTGAGGGTTAGGGTTAGGTTAGGGTTAGGGTAATGGTTAGGGTTAGGGTCAGGTTGAGGGTTACATTGAGGATTAAGGTTAGGTTTAGTGTGAGGTTAGGGTGAGGATGAGGGTTGGGGTTACGGTGAAGGTGAGGGTTAGAATTAGGATTAGGGTGAGGGCTAGGGTGATTGTGAGGGTTAGGGTTAGGGTTAGCATTATGGTGAGGTTTAGGATTCGGGTAAGGGTTAGGGTTAGTGTGAGGATTAGTGTTAGGGTTAGGGTTAGTGTTAAGGTGAGGATAACTGTTAGTTTGAGATTTAGGGTTAGGGTGAGGGTTACGGTTAGGGTGAGGGTTAAGGTTAGGTTTTGGGTTATTGTTAGGGTTAGGGTTACGGTTACGGTGAGGGTGAGGGTGAGGGTTAGGGTTATGGTTTGGGTGAGGGTTGGGTTAGGTTTAGGGTGATAGTTAGGGTTCGTGTTAAGTTTAGGGTTAGTTTGAGGGTTTGGGTAATGGTTACTGTGAGGATGAGGGTTAGGTTTAGGTTTAGGGTTAGGGTTAGGATTTGGGTTAGGGTGAGGGTGAGGGTTAGAATGAGGGTTAGGGTTAGGATTAGTGTTAGGGTGAGGGCTAGGGTGAAGGTGAGGGTTAGGGTAAGGGTTAGGCTTAGGATTATTTTTAGGCTGAGCATGAGGTTGAGGGTGAGGGTTAGGATTAAGGTGATGGTTAGGTTTAAGGGTTGGATGAGGGTTAGAATGAGGTTTATGGTTAGGGTGAGTTTTAGGGTGAGGATGATGGTAAGGTTGAAGGTGAGGTTTAGGCTGAGTGTGAAGGTTAAGATAAGGGTGAGGGATAGGGTCAGGTTTAGGGTTAGGGAAAGGGTTAGGGTTAGGGTTAGGGTGAGGGTTAGATTAAGGACTAGGGTTAGGGTTAGTGTGATGTTTATGGTAAGGATGAGTGTTAGGGAGAGGTTTAGGGTTAGTGTGGGGGTTATGATTAGGGTGAGGATTAGGGTAAGGGTGAGGTTTAGTGTTAGGGTTAGGGTTAGTGTTAGGGTTAGGGTGAGGGTGAGGTTTAGAGGCAGAGTTAGGGTTAGGGTGAGGGTTAGGGTGAGGGTTAGGGTAAGGTTTAGGGAGGGGGGTGATGTTAATGTTAAACGTGAGGTTTAGGCTGAGGGTGAGGGTTACAGTGGAGTGAGGGATAGGGTTAGGGTTTGGGGAAGGGTGAAGGTGAGTGTTAGGGTTAAGGTGATGGTTAGGGTTAGTGTGAGGGTTAGTGTTAAGGTTAGGGTTAGTGTGAGGGTGAGGGGAAGTGTTAGGGTGAGGGTTAGGGTGTGGGTGAGGGTTATGTTTAGGTTGAGGGTTAGGGTTAGGGTTCGGGTTATTGTTAGGTTTAGGATTAGGGTTAGGGTTACAGTGAGTTTGAGGGTGAGGGTTAGGTTTAGGGTTAGGATGAGGTTTAGATTTAGGGTTAGGGTTAGATTTAGAGTTAGGGTGAGAGTGACGTTTACGGTTAGAGTTAGGGTTAGTGTTAGGGTGAGGGTTAGGGTGAGGGTTGGGTTTAGGGTCAGGCTTAGGCTGAGGCTTAGGCCGAGCATGAATGTGACGGTTAGGGTTAGGGTTATGGTGAGGGTTAGGCTTAGGGTTAGTGTGTGGGTTAGGATGAGGTTTAGAGTTAGGATTAGGGTTAGGGTGAGGGTGAGTGTGAGGGTTAGGGTTAAGGTTAGGCTTATGTTTAGGCTGAGGTTTAGGGTTAGGTTTTGGGTTAGGGTGGGCATGAAGCTGAGGATTAGGGTTAGGTTAAGGGTTAGGGTTAGGGTTAGGGTTAGGGTTAAGGTGAGGGTTAGGGTTAGGGTTAGGATTAGGCTTAGGGTTAGGCTGAAGAGGAGGGTGGGAGTGAGGATTAGGGTTAGGGTTAGGGTTAGGTTTATTGTTAGTGTTAGGTTTGCCGTGAGGGTGTGGCTGAGGATGAGGGTTATGTTTAGGGTTAGGGTTAGGGTTAGTGTTATTGTTAGGGTTAGGATTAGATCTATGGTGAGGTTGAGGGTGAAGGTGAGGGTTAGGGCTAGGGTGAGTTTTAGCGTTAGGGTTCGTGTTAGGGTTAGGTTGAGGGTGAGGTTTAGGTTTAGAGTTAGGGTTAGGGGGAGGTTTAGGTTTAGGTTTAGGGTTAGGGTTAGTGTTATGGTTAGGGTGAGGGTGAGGGTTAGGTCGAGGTTTAGGGATAGGGTTAGGTTTAGGATTAGGGTTAGGGTGAGTGTGAGTGTGAGGGTGTGGGTGAGTGTTAGGCTTAGGCTTAGGGTTCGGTTGAGGATGAGGATGGGGGTGAGGAGGAGGGTTAGGGTGATGGTTCGGTTTAGGTTTAGTGTTATTGTTAGGGTTAGGGTTAGAGTTACTGTGAGGGTGAGTTTGGGGTTGGGTGTTATGTTTAGGGTTAGGGTGGGGATTAGGGTTAATATTAGGGTTACGTTGAGGGTGAGTTTTAGGGTTAGATATAGGGTTAGGGGGATGGTTAGGGTGAGGGTTAGAGTTAGGGTAAGTGTTATGGTTAGGGTTAGAGTGAGGGTTAGATTGAGGATTAGGTTTAGGGTTAGTGTGAGGTTTAAGGTGAGGATGAGGGTTAGGGTTAGGATCAGGATGAGGGTTAGAATTAGGGTTAGGGTGAGGGCTAGGGTGAGGGTGAGGGTTAGGTTTAGGGTTAGGGTTAGGGTGAGGTTTAGGATTAGGGTGAGGCTTAGTGTTAGTGTGCGGGTTAGTGTTAGTGTTAGGGTGAGTGTTAGGGTGGGAGTAAGTGTTAGGGTGAAGGTTAGGGTTAGGGTTAGGGTTAGGGTGAGTGTTAGGGTTAGGTTTAGGGTTAGGGTGAGTGTTTGGGTTATTGTTAGGCTTTGGCTTAGGCTTAGGCTTAGGCCGAGCATGAGGGTGAGGTTTAGGGTTAGGGTTAGGGTTAGGGTGAAGGTTAGGATGAGTTTTATGGTTGGGATTAGGGTTAGGGTGAGGGCTATGATGAGTGTTAGAGTGAGGGTTAGAGTTAGGGCTAAGGTTAGGTTTAGGATTAGGGTAAGGGTGAGCGTGAGTGTGAGGGTTAGGTTAGGGTCAGGGTTAGGCTTAGATTTAGAGTGATGGTTAGGGCTAGGGTTTGGGTTAGGGTGACGGAGAGGCTGAGGATTAGGGTTAGGTTTTGTGTTAGGTTTAGAGTTAGGGTTAGTTTTTGGGTTAGGGTGAGTGTTAGGGTTAATTTGTGGGTTAGATTTAGTGTTAGGGTTAGGGTTAGGCTTAGGCTTAGGCTGAGGGTGAGTTTGGGGGTGAGGTTTAGGGTTATGGTTAGGGTTAGGCTTGGGGTTAGGTTTATTTTTAGTCTTATGGTTAGGGTTAAGTTTGAGGTGACGGTGAGGCTGAGGGTGAGGGTTATGGTTATGGGAAGGTTAGGGTTAGTGCTATTTTAGGGTTAGGGTGAGAGTTACAGTGAGATTTAGGGTGAGGGTGAAGGTTAGGTTTAGGGTGGGGTTTAGAGTTAGGGTTAGGGTGAGGGTGAGGGTGAGGTTTAGTGTTAGAATTAGGGTTACGGGGTGGGTTAGGGTGAGGTTTAGGTTTAGGTTTAGGGTTAGGGTTAGTCTTAGGGTGAGGATAAGTGTTAGGGTGAGGGTATGGGTTTGGGTGAGGGTTATGTTTAGGGTGAGGTTTAGGATTAGGGTTATTGTTAGGGTTAGGTTTAGGGTTATGGTTGCGGTGAGATTGAGGGTGAGGGTGAAATTTAGGGTTAGATATAGGGTTAGGGTGAGGGTTAGGGTTAGGCTTAGTTTGAGGGTGAGGGTAAAGTTGAGGTTTAGGGTTAGGGTTAGGGTTAGAGTTAGTGTTAGGGTTAGTGTTAGGGTTAGGTTTAGTCTTAGGGTGAGGGTAAGTGTTATGGTGAGGATATGGGTTAGGGTGAGGGTTAATGTTAGTGTGAGGGTATGGGTTAGGGTGAGGGTCATGGTTAGGGTGAGGGTTAGGATTACGGTTAGGGTTATTTTTAGGGTTAGATTTAAGGGTATGTTTGCAGTGAGGGTGAGGGTTACGGTTAGGGTGAGGTTTAGGTTTTGGGTTAGGGTTAGAGTTAGGGTTAGAGTGAAGGTGAGGTTTAGGGTTAGGGTTAGGGTTAGGGTGAGGGTTAGGTTGTGGTTTAGGGTTAGGGTTAGTGTTAGGGTTAGGGTTAGGTGAGTGTTAGGGAGAGGATTAGGATTAGGGTTAGTTTTAGGGATAGGATTAGGGTAAGGATGAGAGTGAGTGTGTGTGTTAGGGTTAGGTTTAGGTTTAGGCTCTTAGGGTTAGGCTGAGAGTTAGGTTGAGGTTGAGGGTTAGGGTTAGGGGGAGTGTTAAGATGAGGGTTAGGGTTAGGATTAGGGTTAGGGTAAGGGCTAGGGTGAAGGTGAGGTTTAGTGTTAGGGTTAGGGTGAGGTTTAGGGTTAGGGTTATGGTTAGGGTGAGCATGAGGTTTAGTGTTAGGGTTAGGGTGAGGTTTAGGGTTATGGTTATGATTAGGGTGAGGGTGAGGTTTAGGGTTAGAATTAGGGTTAGGGTGAGGCTGAAGGTGAGGTTTAGGGTTATCGTTAGGGTTAGTGTTAGTGTTAGGTTTAGGTTTAGGTTTAGGTTGAGGGTGAGGGTGAGGGTGAGTGTTAGGTTTACGGTTATGCTTAGGGTTAGGGTGAGTGTGAGGGTTAGGTTTAGGGTTAGAGTGAGGGTTAGGGTTAGTGTTATGAGGAGGGTTAGGATGATGGTTTGGGTTAGGATTAGGGTTGGGGTGAGGGCTAGTGTGAGTGTGAGGTTTAGGGTTAGGGTTAGGGTGAGGTTTAGGTTTAGGGTTAGAGTTAGGGTTAAGGTGAGGCTGAGGATGAGGGTTAGGGTTAGGGTTAGGATTAGGATTAGGGTAAGGTTTAGGGTGAGCATGAGGGTTAGGGTTAGGGTTAGGGTTAGTCTTAGGGTTACACTGATTGTGAGGGTGAGGGTGAGGCTTAGGGTTAGGATTAGGGTTAGGGTGAAGGTGAGCATGTGTGTTAGGGTTAGGTTTAGGGGTAGGCTTAGGGTTAGGCTGAGGGTGAGGTTGAGGGTGAAGGTTAGGTTTAGGGTGAGGGTTAGGGTAAGGGTTAGAGGGAGGGGTAGGATGAGGGTTAGGGTTAGGATTAGGGTTAGGGTGAGGGCTAGGGTGAGGGTGAGGGTGAGGGTTAAGATGAGGATTAGGGTTCAGATTAGAGTTAGGGTGTGGGCTAAGTTGAGGGTGATGTTTAGGGTTAGTTTTAGGTTGAGGTTTAGGTTTAGGGTTAGGGTTAGTGTGAGGGTTTGGATCAGAGTTAGGGTTACGCTGATGTGAGGGTTAGGCTTAGGTTGAGGGTTAGGGTTAGAATTAGGGTTAGGGTGAGGGTGAGTATTAGGATTAGGGTTAGGCTTAGGGTTAGGGTTAGGTGTAGGTTTAAGATTAGTATTATTGTTAGGGTTAGGGATAGAGTTACAGTGAGGGTGAGGTTGAGGGTTAGGGTTAGGTTTAGGGTGAGGTTTATGGTTAGTGTTAAGATTAGGGTTAGGTTGAGATTGAGGTTTAGGGTTAGATTTAGGGTTAGGGGGAGGGTTAGGTCTAGGTTTAGTGTTAGGGTTAGTGTTAGGGTTAAGGTTAGGGTGAGGGTGAGGGTGAGGGTGAGGGTTAGGTTTACGGTTAGGCTTATGCTTAGGGTTAGGCTGAGGGTGAGGGTGGGTTTGAGGATTAGGGTTAGGGTGATGGTTAGGATTAGGGTTAGGGTGAGGGCTGGGGAGAGGGTGAGGTTTAGGGTAAGTCTTAGGCTTAGGCTAAGGGTTAGGCTGAGCATGAGGTTGAGTGTGAGGGTTCGTGTTAGCATGATGATTAATTTATGGTTAGGGTGAGGGTTAGGATGAGGTTAGAGTTAGGGTGTGGGTTAGGGTGAGGATGATGGTAACGGTAAAGGTGACTTTTAGGCTGAGGGTGAGGTTTAAGATAAGGGTGAGGGTTAGGGTTAGGTTTAGGGTTAGGGTAGGTTTAGGTTTAGGTTTACCGTGTGGGTTATATTGAGGATTAGGTTTAGGGTTAGGGTGAGGGTTATGGTTAGGGTAAGGGTTAGGGTTCGGTTTAGGATTATTGTTAGTGTTAGGGTTAGGGTTATGGTTATGGTCAGGGTGAGGGTGAAGGTTAGGGTTAGGGTGAGGTTTAGTGTTAGGGTTAGGGTGAGGTTGAGGTTGAGGGGTAGAGTTAGGGTTAGGGTGAGGGTTAGGGTGAGGGTTGTGGTTAGGGTGCGGGTTAGGGTGGGGGTGACGGTTAGAGTAAAGGTGAGGGTTAGGCTGAGAGTGAGGGTTACGGTAAGGGTTAGGGTTACGGTTAGGGTGAGGGTTGGGATTAGGGTTAGTTTTAGGCTTAGGCCCAGCATGAAGGTGAAGGTTAGGGTTCGGGATTGGGTGAGGGTTAGGGTTAGGGTTAGGGTGAGGGTTATGATGAGGTTTAGGGTTAGGATTAGCGTTAGGGTGAGTGCTAGGGTGAGGTTTAGGGTGAGGGTTAGTGTTAGGGATAGGGTTAGGGTTACGATTAGGGTTAGGGTAAGCGTGAGTGTCAGGGTTAGGGTTATGGTTAGGCTTAGAGTTAGGGTGAGGGTTAGGGTTAGGTTTTGGTTTAGGCTGAGTTTGAGGCTGAGGATTAGGGTTAGGTTTAGGGTTAGGTTTAGGGTTGTGTTTAGGTTTAGGGTTAGTATTAGGGTTAGGGTTAGGGTTAGGGATACGGTGAGGGGTAGTGTTAGGGTTAGGCTTAGGTCTAGGCTTTGGGTTAGGCTGAGGTTGAGGGTGGAGTTGAGGATTAGGGTTAGGGTGATGGTTAGGATTAGGGTTAGGGTGAGGGCTGGGGAGAGGGTGAGGTTTAGGGTAAGACTTAGGCTTAGGCTTAGGGTTAGGCTGATCATGAGGTTGAGTGTGTGGGTTAGGGTTAGCATGATGCTTAGGATTACCGTTAGGTTGAGGGTTAGGATGAGGTTAGGGTTAGGGTTTGGGTTAGGGTTAGGAAGATGGTAAGGGTAAAGGGGAGGTTTAGGCTGAGGGTGAGGTTTAAGATAAGGGTGAAGGTTAGGGTTAGGATTAGGGTTAGGGTAGGGTTAGGTTTAGGGTAAGGGTGAGGGTTACATTGAGGATTAGGTTTAGGGTTAGGGTGTGGGTTATGGTTAGGGTGAAGGTTAGGGTTCAGGTTAGGGTTATTGTTAGAGTTAGGGTTAGAGTTACAGTGAGGTTGAGGGTGAGGGTGAAGGTTAGGTTTAGGGTGGGGTTTAGAGTTAGAGTTAGGGTTGGGTGAGGGTGAGGTTTAGGGTTAGAATTAGGGTTACTGGGTGGATTAGGATGAGGTTCAGGTTTAGGGTTAGTGTTAGAGTTAGGTTGAGGGTGAGGATTAGGTTGAGGTTTTGGGATAGGGTTAGGTTTAGGATTAGCGTTAGGGTTAGGGTGAGTGTGAGGGTTAGTGTGAGGGTTAGGCTTAGGCTTAAGGTTAGGCTCAGGGTGAGGGTGGGAATGAGGATTAGGGTTAGGGTGATGTTTCGGGTTAGGGTTAGTGTTATTGTTAGGGTTAGTGTTATAGTTACGGTGAGGGTGAGGGTGTGGTTGACGGTTAGGGTTAGGGTGGGGTTTAGGGTTAGGTTTATGGTGAGGGTGAGTTTTAGGGTTAGATATAGGGTTAGGGTGAGGGTTAAGGTGAGGATTAGGGTGAGGGTTAGGGTTAAGGTTAGTGTTAGGGGTAGGTTGAGGGTGAGGGTTAGGTTGAGGTTTAGGGTTAGGATTAGGGTTAGGCTTAGTATGAGGGTTAGTGTTAGCGTTAGGGTTACTCTAATGGTGAGGGTAAGTGTTAGGGTGAGTGTTTGGGTTAGGGTGAGGGTTATGGTTAGGGTGAGGTTTAGGATTAGGGTTAGAGTTATTGTTAGGGTTAGGGTTAGGGTTAAGATGAGAGTGAGGGTGCAGTTGAGGGTTAGGTTTAGGGTGGGGTTTAGAGTTAGGGTTAGGGTTAGGGTTAGGGTGAGGGTGAGGTTTAGGGTTAGATATAGGGTTAGGATGAGGGTTAGGGTGAGGGTTAGGGTTAGGGTTTGTGTTAGTGTTAAGTGGAGTGTGAGGGTTAAGTTGAGGTTTAGGGTTAGGGTCAGGGTTGGGGTAAGTGTGACGGTTAGTGTTAGGGTTAGGGTTAGTCTTAGGGTCAGGGCTATGGTTAGGGTGAGGGTTAGGATTTGGGTTAGGGTTATTGTTAGGGTTAGGTTTAGTGTTATGGTTGCAGTGAGAGTGAGGGTGATTGTTAGGGTTAGGGTTAGGGTGAGGTTCACGTTTTGGGTTAGGGTTAGAGTTAGGGTCAGAGTGAGGGTGAGGTTTAGTGTTAGGGTTATGGTTAGGGTGAGGGTTAGGTTGAGGGTTAGGGTTAGCATTAGTGTTAGGGTTAGGGTTAGGTGAGAGATAGGGAGAGGATTAGGATTGGAGTTAGTCTTAGGGATAGGATTAGGGTTAGGGTGAGGGTGAGTGTGAGTGTTAGGGTTAGGTTTAGGTTTAGGCTTAGCGTTAGGCTGAGGGATAGGTTGAGGGGGAGGTTTAGGTTTAGGGGGAGGATTAGGATGAGGGTTAGGGTTGGGATTAGGGTTAGGGTAAGGGCTAGGGTGAGGGTGAGGTTTAGTGTTAGGGTTAGGGTGAGGTTTAGGTTTAGGGTTAGGGTTAGTTTGATGGTGAGGTTTAGGGTTAGAGTTAGGGTTAGGGTGAGGCTGAAGTTGAGGATTAGGGTTATCGTTAGTGTTAGGGTTAGTGTTAGGCTTAGGTTTAGGGTTAGGGTTAGGGTGAGGGTTACGCTTAGGGTTAGGTTTAGGTTTAGGGTGACTGTGAGAGTTTGGGTTAGGGTTAGAGTTAGGCTTAGGGTTAGGCTGATTGTGACGGTGAGGGTTAGGGTTAGGGTGAGGGTTAGGGTTAGGGTTCTGAGGAGCTTTAGGATGATGGTTGGGTTAGGATTAGGGTTAGGTTGAGTTCTAGTGTGAGGGTGAGGTTTAAGTTTAGTTTTAGGGTGAGGTTTAGGGTTCAGGTTAGAGTTAGGGTTAAGGTGAAGCTAAGGGTGAGTTTTAGGGTTAGGGTTAGGATTAGGATTAGGGTAAGGGTTAGTGTGAGCATGAGGGTTAGGGTTAGGTTTAGGTTTAGGCTTAGGGTTACACTGATGGTGAGGGTGAGGGTGAAGGTTAGGGTTAGGATTAGGGTTAGGGTAAAGGTGAGCATGTGTGTTAGGGTTAGGTTTAGGGGTAGGCTAAAGGTAGGGCTGAGGGTGAGGTTGAGGGTGACGGTTAGGGTTAGGATAATGGTTAGTGTAAGGGTTAGAGGGACTGTTAGGATGAGGGTTAGGTTTAGGAATAGGGTTAGGGTGAGGGCTAGGGTGAGGGTGAGGTTTAAGTTTAGGTTTAGGGTGAGGGTTAGGGTTAGGGTTATGTTGAGGGTTTTGGTTCGGGTTATGTTTAGGTTTAGCATAAGGGTTACGGTGAGGGTGAGGGTTAGGGTTAGGTTAGGGTTAGGATTAGGGTTAGGGTGAGGGTGAGTTTGAGGGTTAGGGTTAGTGTTAGTGTGAGGGTTAGGATGAGGGTTAGGATTAGGGTAAGGGTGAGGGCTAGTGTGAGGGTGAGGTTTAGGGTTAGGGTTAGGGTGACGTTTAGGTTTAGGGTCAGGGTTAGGGTTAGGGTGAGGGAGAGTTTTAGGGTTAGATTTAGGGTTAGTGTTATGGTGAGGTTTAGTGTTATGGTTAGGGTTAGTTTTAGATTTAGGGTTAGAGTGAGGGTTAGGGTGAGTGTGAGGGTTTGGCTTAGGGTTAGTATAGGGTTAGGGTAAGGGTTAGGGTGAGTGTGAGGGTTAGGGTTAGGGTTAGGGTTAGGCTAGGTTTAGGCTTAGGGTGAGGGTGAGGGTGAAGGTTAGGGTTAATGTGAGGGTTAGGGTTAGGGTTATGGTGAGCGTGAGGATTAGGTTTAAGTTGACAATTAGGGTTAGGGTTAGTATTAGGGTTAGGGTAAGGGTTAGGGTGAGGGTGAGGGTTAAGATGAGGATTAGGGTTCGGTTTAGAGTTAGGGTGAGGGCTAGGTTGAGGCTGAGGGATAGGGTTTGTGTTAGCTTGAGGTTTAGGGTTAGGGTTAGGGTTAGGGTGAGGGTTTGGATGAGATTTAGGGTTACAGTGATGTGAGGGTTAGGGTTAAGTTGAGGGTTAGGGTTAGAATTAGGGTTAGGTGAGGGTGAGTGTTAGGATTAGGGTTAGGCTTAGGCTTAGGGTTAGGGTTACGATTAGGGTTATTGTTAGGGTTAGGGTTAGAGTTACAGTGAGGGTGAGGGTGAGGGTTAGGGTTAGTTTTAGGGTGAGGTTTAGGGTTAGGGTTAGGATTAGGGTTAGGGTGAGAGTGAGGTTTAAGTTTAGATTTAGGGTTAGGGGGAGGGTTAGTTCGAGGGTTAGTGTTAGGGTTAGTGTTAGGTTTAAGTTTAGGGTGAGGGTTAGGTTGAGTTTTAAGGTTAGGTTTAGGGTTAGGGTTAGAATTAAGGTTAGGCTGAGGGTGAGTGTGAGGGTTCGGTTTAAGGTTAGGCTTAGGGTTAGGGTTAGGCTGAGCGTGAGTGTGTGGTTGAGTATTAGGGTTAGGGTGATGGTTAGGATTAGGGTTAGGGTGAGTGCTGGGGAGAGGGTGAGGTTTAGGGTAAGTCTTAGGCTTAGGCTTAGGGTTAGGCTGAGCATGAGGTTGAGTGTGAGGGTTAGTGTTAGCATGATGGTTAATTTTAAGGTTAGGGTGAGGGTTAGGATGAGGTTAGGGTTAGGGTGTGGGTTAGGGTGAGGAGGATGGTAAGGGTAAAGTTGACTTTTAGGCTGAGGGTGAGGGTTAACATAAGGGTGAGGTTTAGGGTTAGGTTTAGGGTTAGGGTTAATGATAGGGTGAAAGTGAGGGTGAGTTTTAGGATTAGAGTTAGGTTTAAGGAGAGGCTGAGGGTGAGGGTTAGGGTTAGGGGTAGGATTAGGATTAGGGTAAGGGTTAGGGTGAGTGTGAGGGTTAGGGTTAGTGTTAGGGTCAGGCTTTTGGTTACACTGAGTTTGAGGGTGAGGGTGAGGGTTAGGGTCAGGATTTGGATTAGTGTGAGGGTGATTGTGTGTGTTAGGGTTGGTTTAGCGTAAGGCTTAGGGTTAGGCTGAGGGTGAGGTTGAGGTTGAGGGTTAGGTTTAGGGTGAGGGTTGGCTTAAGAGTTAGGGATAGGGTTACGATGAGGGTTAAGGTTAGGATTAAGGTTAGGGTGAGGGCTAGGTTGAGGGTGAGGTTTAGCGTTAGGTTTAGGGTGAGGTTTTAGGTTTGGGTTAGTTTTAGGTTGAGAGTTACGTTTCGGGTTATGTTTAGGGTTAGGATGAGGGTTAGGGTAAGGATTAAGGTGAGGGTGAGGGTTAGGGTTTGATTGAGGGTTAGGCTTACGATTGGGGTTAGGATGAGGTTTAGGGTGAGGGTGAGGTTTAAGGTTAGGTTTAGGATTAGGATTACGGTTACGGTTAGTGTGAGTGTGAGGGTTATGGATAGATTTAGGGTTAGGCTGAGGGTGAGGGTGAAGGTGAGGTTAGGGTTAGGTTGAGGTTTAGGTTTAGGGTTAGGTTTAGGGTTAGGGTGATCATGAGGTTTAGTGTTAAAGGTAGGGTTAAGTTGAAGCTGAGGGTGAGGGTTAGGGTTAGGGTTAGGTTTAGGCTTAGGGTTAGGCTGAGGGTGAGGGTCGGGCTGAGGATTAGAGTTAACCTTAGGGTTAGGCTTCCTGTTAGGTTTATTTCTAGTGTTATGGTTAGGGTTAAGTTTGCGGTGAGGCTGAGGCTGAGTGAGAGAGTTATGGTTAGGGTTATTGTTAGGGTTAAGGTTTGTGTTATTGTTAGGGTTAGGCTTAGATTTACGGTTAGGTTGAGGGTTAGGTTGAAGTTTAGGGTTAGGGTGCGGTTTAGGGTTATTGTTAGGGTTAGACTGAAGGTGAGGGTGGGGGTGAGGATTAGGGTTAGGATGAGGCTGATTGTGTGTGTTAGGGTTTGGTTTAGGGTTAGGCTTAGGGTTAGGCAGAGTGGGAGGTTGAGGGGGAGGGATAGAGTTAGAGGGAGTCTTAGTATGAGGGTTAGGTTTAGGATTAGGTTTATGGTAAGGGCTAGGGTGAGGGTGAGGTTTAGGGTTAGGGTTAGGGTGAGGGTTAGGGTTATGGTTAGGGTTAGGTTGAGGGTGAGGGTGAGGTTTAGGGTTAGAGTTAGGGTTCGGGTGAGGCTGAGGGTGAGGGTTAGGGTTAAGGTTAGTGTTAGTGTTAGGGTTAGGGTTAGGGTGAGGGTTAGGGTGAGGGTGAGGGTTAGGGTTAGGGTTAGGATTAGGATTACGGTTAGGGTTAGGGTGAGTGTGAGGGTTATGGTTAGGTTTAGGCTGAGGGTGTGGGTGAGGGTGAGGTTAGGATTAGGGTGAGGTATAGGTTTAGGGTTAGGGTGAGCATGAGGTTTAGTGTTAGAGGTAGGGTTAAGGTGAGGCTGAGGGTGAGGGTTAGGGTTAGGGCTAGGATTAGGATTAGGGTAAGGGTTAGGTTGAGCTTGAGGGTTAGGGTTAGGGTTAGGGTTATGCTTAAGGTTACAGTGTGGATGAGGGTGAGTGCTAGTGTTAGGGTTAGGATTAGGATTAGGGTAAGGGTTAAGGTGAGGTTTAGGGTTAGGCATAGGTTAGGGAGAGGGTGAGGTTTAGGGTTTGAATTAGGGTAAGGTGAGGCTGAGGGTGAGGGTTAGGTTTAGGGATAGGATTAGGATTACAGTAAGGGTTAAGGTGAGTGTGAGGGTTAGGGTTAGTGTCAGCTTTAGGGTTAGGGTGAGATTTATGGTTCAGGTTAATCTTAGGATTAGAGTGAGGTTTAGGTTTAGGGTTACCTTGAGCATGAGGTTTAGGGTTAGGTTGAGGTTTAGGGTTAGGTTTAGGGTTCTGGTGAGGATAGGCTTAGGGTTATTGTTAGGGTTAGGGTTAGTGTTAGGGTGAGGCTAAGTTTAGGGTGAGGGTTTTGGTTAGGGTGAGGGTTAGGATTAGGGTTTGGGTTATTGTTAGGGTTAGGGTTAGGCTTAGGTTAAGAGTTAGGGGGAGGGTTAGGGTTAGGATTAGGGTTAGGGTTAGGATTAGGGTTAGGGTGAGGGTGAGGGTGTGTGTTAGGTTTAGGTTTAGGTTTAGGGTTAGGGTTACGTTGAGGGTGAGGTTGAGGGTGAGGGTTAGGGTTAGGGTGAGGGTAATGGTAAGGGTTAGGGGGAGGGTTAGGATGAGGGTTAGTGTTAGGATTAGGGTTAGGGTGAGGGCTCGGGTGAGCATGAGGTTTAGGTTGAGAGTTAGGGTGAGGGTTAGGGTTAGGTTTAGGGTGAGAGTTTTATTTCGGGTTAGTTGAGGGTTAGGGTAAGAGTTACGGTGAGGGTCAGGGTTAGGTTTAGGTTGAGGGTTAGGGTTCGGATTAGCGTTAGGGTGAGGGAGAGGCTGAGGGTTAGGGTTAGTGTTTTGATGAAGGTTAGGATGAGGGGTAGGGTTAGGATTAGTGTTAGGGTGAGGGCTTGGGTGAGGGTGAGGTTTAAGGTTAGGGTTAGGGTGAGGTTTAGGGTTAGGTTGAGTTATAGGGATAGGGTTAGGTTTAGGGTAGTGTCAGGTTGAGGTTTAGGGTTAGAGACAGTTTTAGGTTGAGGCTGAGCATGAGGGTTAGGGTTAGGATTAATGTTAGGGTTAGGCTTAAGTTGAGGGTTAGGGTGAGGGTGAGGTTTAGGGTTAGGGGGAGGGTTAGGATGAGGGTTAGTGTTAGGATTAGGGTTAGGGTTTGGGCTAGGGAGAGGGTGAAGTTTAGGGTTAGGGTTAGGGTTAGGGTTGGGGTTAGGGTGAAGTTGAGGTTTAAGGTTAGAGTTAAGGTTAGGGTTCACCTGAGGGTGAGGTTTAGGGTTAGGGTTAGGGTTAGGTTGAGGGTGAGGTTTAGTTTGAGGTTTAGGGATAGGATTAGGTTTAGGATTAGGGTTAGGGTGAGGCTGAGTTTGAGGGTTAGGGTGAGGGTTAGGCTTAGGCTTAGGGTTAGGCTGAGGGTGAGGGTGGGTGTGAGGATTAGGGTTAGGGTGATGGTTAGGGTTAATGTTATTGTTAGTGTTAGGATTTGATTTAGCGTGTGAGTGGGGTTGCGGCTGAGGTTTAGGGTTAGGGTTAGTGTGGGGTTCATGGTTACGGTTAGGTTTAGGGTTAGGTTGAGGATGAGGTTGAGGGTTAGATATAGGATTAGAGGGAGAGTTACGGTGAGGGTTAGGATTAGGGTTAGGGTGAGGCGGAGTGTTAGCATTAGGGTATGGTTATTGTTTGGGTTAGGTTTAGGGTTAGGATTAGTGTTATTGTTAGGGTTAGTGTTAGAGTTATGGTGAGGGTGAGTGTGAGGGTGTGGGTTAGGTTTAGGGTTAGGGTTAGGCTTAGGCATAGTTTTAGCCTGAGTGTGAGGGTGGGCGTGAGGATTAGGGTTAGGGTGATGTTTAGTGTTAGGGATAGGGTGAGGGTTAGTGTTAGGGTTAGGGTTAGAGTTAGGGTTAGAGTGAGGGTGTGGTTTAGGGGTACAGTTATGGATAGGGTGAGGGTTAGGTTTAGGGTTAGGGTTATGGTGGAGTTGACCGTAAGGGTAAAGGTGAGTTTTAGGGTGAGGGTGAGGGTTAAGGTATGGTTGAGAGTTAGGGTTAAGGTGAGGTTTAGCATTAGGGTCAGGGTGAGGGTGAGGGTTAGATTGAAGATTAGTGTTAGAGTTAGTGTGAGGTTTAGGTTGAGGATGAGGGTAAGGGTTAGGGTGTGGGCTAGAGTGAGGGTGGGTTTAGGGTTAGTGTTACGGTGGGGTTTATGGCTAGGGTGATGGTTAGTGTTATTGTGAGGGTTAGTTTTAGAGTTAGCGTGAATGTTAGGTTTAGGGTTAGTGTTAGGGTGAGGGTGAGGGTGAGGGTTAGAGTTAGGGTTAGGATGAGGTTTAGTGATAGGGTTAGGGTTAGGGTTAGGTTCAGGATTAAGTTCAGTGTTTGAGTTAGGTTTAGGGTGAGGCTGAGGGTGAGGTTGAGGGTTAGGATGAATGTTAAGGTTATTCTTAAGATGAGGGTTAGGTTGAGGGTGAGGGTTTGGGTTAGGGTTAGGAGTAGGATTAGGCTTAGGTTTAGGGTGAGTGTGAGGATTAGGGTAAGGGTTAGGGTTAGGCTTAGGGTTAGGATGAGGGTGAGGGTCAGGGTCAGGGTTAGGGTGAGGGTGATATTTAGGGTTAGGATTAGGGTGAGTGTGAGGTTTAGGGTTAGGTTTAGGTTTACGTTTAGGCTGAGCATGAGGGTGAGGGTTAGGGTTATGGTGAGGTTTAGGGTTAGGGTTATGGGGAGGGTTAGGAGTAGAGTTAGGGTTAGGATTAGGGTTAGAGTTAGGGTTAAAGTGAGGCTGAGGGTGAGGCTTAGGGTTAGGGTTAGGATAAGGATTAGGGTAAGGGCGAGGTTGAGTGTGAGGGTTAGGGTTAGGGTTAGGTTTAGGCTTAGGGTTACACTGATGGTGAGGGTGAGGGTGAGGGTTAGGGTTAGGATTAGGGTTAGGGTGAGAGTTAGGGTTCAAGTTAAGTTTAGGTTTAGGGTGTGGGTTACGGTTAGGGTTACGTGGAGTGTGAGGTTTATGGTTTGGTTGAGGGTTAGTGTTAGGGTTAGGGTTAGGATGAGATTACGGTTAGGGTTAGTGTGAGGGTTAGTGTTAGGGTTAGGTTTAGTGTTAGGGTGAGGGTAAATGTTAGGGTGAGGGTTTGCGTTAGGGTGAGGGTCATGGTTAGGTTGAGGGTTAGGATTAGGGTTCGGGTTATTGTTTGGGATAGGTTTAGGTTTATGGTTATGTTGAGGGTGAGGTTGAGGGTTAGGGTTAGGGTTAGGTTGAGGTTTAGGGTTTGGTTTAGGGTTAGAGTTAGGTTTAGGGTGAGGGTGAGGTTTAGGTTTATAGTTAGGGTGAGGGTTAGGTTGAAGTTTAGGTTTAGGGTTAGGGTTAGGATTAGGGTTAGGGTGATGGTGAGTGTGTGTGTTTGGGTTAGGTTTAGGGTTAGGCTTAGGGCTAGGCTGAGGGTGAGGTTTAGGGTTAGAGTTAGGGTAAGGGTGAGGCTGATCTTGAGGTTTAGGGTTAGGTTTAGTGTTAGATTTCGGGTTACTCTGAGGGTTAGACTGAGTGTGAGGGTTATGCTTAGTGTTAGGATTAGGTTTAGGGTAAGGGTTAATGTGAGTGTGAGGGTTAGGGTTAGGTTTAGGCTGAGGCTTAGGATTAGGCTTAGGGTGAGGGTGAGGGTGAGTTTAGGTTTACGATTAGGGTGAGAGTTAGTGTTCGGTTAAGTTTAGGGTTAGGGTGTGGGTTAGATTTAGGGTAAGGGTTAGGGTTAAAGTTAGGTTTAGGGTGAGGTTTAGGTTTGGGTTATGATCAGAGTTAGGGTTAGGGTGAGGGTGAGGTTTAGGGTTAGAGTTAGGGGTAGTGTTTGGGTTAGGGATAGGGTTAGGGTTAGGGTTAGGGTTAGGGTTAGGCTAAGGTTTAGGCTTAGGCTTAGGCCGAGCATGAGGGGGAGGGTTAGGGTTAGGGTTAGGGTGAGGGTTAGGGTGAGGATTAGGTTTAGGGTGAGGGTAAGGATTAGGGTTAGGCTTAGGTTTAGGGTGATGGTTAGGGTTAGGGTTTGGGTTAGGATGAGGGTGAGGCTGAGGATTAGGGTTAGGTTTAGTGTTAGGTTTAGAGTTTGGTTTAGGGTTAGTGTCAGTGTTGGGGTTTGTGTTAGGGTTACAGTGAGGGTTAGGTTTAGGGTTAGGGTTAGGTTTAGGCTGAGGGTGAGGGTGGGGGTAAGGATTAGAGTTAGGTTTAGGGTTAGGGTTGGGGTTATTGTTAGTGTTATGGTCAGGGTTAAGTTTGTAGTGAGGGTGAGGCTGAGGTTGAGGGTTATGTTTAGGATTAGGGTTATGGTTAGTGTTATTGTTAGGGTTATGGTTAGACTTATGGTGAGGTTGAGGGTGAAGTTGAGGGTTAGGGTTAGGGTGAGGTTTAGGGTTAAGGTTAGGGTTAGGTTGAGGTTGAGATTTAGCGTTACAGATAGGGTTGGGGGAGGGTTAGGGTGAGGTTTAGGGTTAGCGTTAGTGTTAGGGTTAGGGTGAGGGTTAGGGTTAGGTTGAGGTTTAGGGATAGGGTTAGTTTTAGGATTAGAGTTAGGATGAGGGTGAGTGTAATGGTTAGGGTGAGGGTTAGGCTTAGGTTTAGGGTTAGGCAGAGGATGAGGTTGGGGGTGAGGATTACGGTTAGGGAGATGTTTCATTTTAGGGTTAGTGTCATTGTTAGGGTTAGGGTTAGAGTTACAGTGAGGGTGAGGGTGCGGGTGAGTGTTAGGTTTAGGGTTTTGATGGGGTATAGGGTTAGGGTTAGGTTTACAGTTAGGGTGAGGTTGAGGTTTAGGGTTTGATATAGGGTTAGGGAGAGGGTTCGGGTGAGGGTTAGGGTTAGGATTAGTGTTAGGTTTAGGGTGAGGGTGTGGTTTAGGGTTAGATATAGAGTTACGGGGAGGGTTAGGGTTAGGGGGAGGTTTAGGGTTAGGGTTAGGGTGAGGGTTAGGATTAGGGTTGGGGTTAGAGTTACAGTGAGGGTGAGGTTGATGTTGACTGTGAGGGTTAGGGTTAGGTTTAGGGGTAGGCTTAGGTTTAGGCTTAGGATTAGGCTGAGGGTGAATGTGAGGGTGAGGGTTAGGGTTAGGGTGACGGTTAGGGTTAGGGTTATGGGGAAGGTTAGAATGAGGGTTAGGGTTAGGATTAGGGTTAGGGTGAGGGCTAGGGTTAGGGTTAGGGTTAGGTTGAGGATGAGGTTTAGGGTTAGAGTTAGGGTTAAGGTGAGGCTGAGGTTGAGGGTGAGGGTTAGGGTTACGGTTAGGGTTAGGATTAGGATTTGGGAAAGGGTTAGTGTGAGTGTGAGGGTTAGGGTTAGGGTTAGGCTTAGGCTTAGGATTACACTGAGAGTGAGGGTGAGGTTTAGGGTTAGTGTATGGGTTAGGGTTAGGGTTAGGGTGAGAGTTAGGGTTCCGGTTATTTTAGGTTTAGGGTGAGGTTTAGGGTTAGGCTTAAATTGTGCATGAGTGTTAGGGTTAGTTTGAGGGTTAGGGTTAGGGTTAGGGTTAGGGTGAGGTTTAGTGTTAGAGTTAGGATGAGGGTTAGAGTGACGATTAGGGTTAGGATTAGGGTTAGGTTGAAGGCTAGGGTGAGGGTGAGGGTTAGGGTTAGTGTTAAGGTGAGGTTTAGGTTTAGGGTTAGGGTTAGGGTTAGGGTTAGGATTAGGGTTAGGGTGAGGGCAAGAGTGAGGGTGAGGGTGAGGGTTAGAGTTAGGGTTAGCGTGAGGTTTAGGGTCTGGGTTAGGGTTAGAGTTAGGGTTAGGGTGAGGGTGAGGTTTAGGGTTAGAGTCAGGGTTAGGGTGAGGGTTAGTTTGAGGGTTAGTGTTAGGGTTAGTGTTAGGGTTAGGGTTACGTTGAGATTTAGAGGGAGGGTAAGGGTTAGTGATAGGGTAAGGGATAGGATTAGGGTTAGGGTTAGGATTAGGTTTGGTGTAAGGGCTAAGTTGAGGGTGAGGTTTAGGGTTAGGGTTATGGTGAAGTTTTGGGTTCGGGATAGGGTTAGGTTAAGTGAGAGGGTGAGGTTTAGGGTTAGAGTTAAGGTTTGGGTGAGGCTGAGAGTGAGGGTTAGGTTTAGGGTTAGTGTGAGGGTTAGGGTTAGGTTTAGGGTGAAGGTGAGTTTGAGGATGAGGGTTAGGATTAAGGTGAGGTTGAGGGTTTGGTTTAGGTGGAGGGTTAGGTTGAGGTTAGGGTTAGGGTTAGGGTTAGGCAAAGGATGAGGATGTGGGTGAGGGTTAGGTTTAGGTTGAGGGAAGGTTTTAGGATTTTGGGGAGGGTTAGGATGAGGGTTAGGGTTAGGATTAGGGTTAGGGTGAGGGCTAGGGTAAGGGTGAGGTTTAGGTTTAGGTTTAGCGGAAGCATTAGGGTTAGGGTTAGGGTTAGGGTGAGGCTAAGATTTAGAGTTAGGGTTAAGCTTAGGCTTAGGTTTAGGCTGAGGCTGACGTTGAGGGTGAGGGTTAGGGTTAGGGTGAGGATGAGCGTTAGGATTAGGGTGAGGTTTAGGGTGAGGGTGAGGTTAAGGCTTAGGGTTAGGATTAGGATTATGATATGGGTTAGGGTTAGTGTGACAGTTAGGGTTAGGGTTAGGCTTAGCCTTAGGTTTAGGCTGAGGGTGAGGGTGAGGGTGAGGGCTAGGGTTAGGGTGCGGCTTAGGGTTAGGGTTAGGGTGAGAGTTAGGGTTCGGTTAAATTTAGGGTTAGGGTGAGCATTAGGGTTAGGATTCGGTTTAGGGTGAGGGCTAGGGTGAGGCTGAGGGTTAGGGTTAGTGTTAGGGTAAGATTTAGGCTTAGGGTTAGAGTTAGTGTGAGGGTTAGGGTTAGGATTAGGGTTAGGGTGAGTGTGATAGTTAGAATTAGGTTTAGGTTTAGCAATAGGGTTATGTTTATCGTAAGGATTAGTGATATTGTTAGGGTTAGATTTACTATTAGGTTTAGGGTGAATTTGAGGTTTAGGGTTAGATTTAGGGTTAGTTGTTGGGTTAGGACGAGGGTTAGGGTTAGGGTTACTGTTAAGCTTAAGGTTAGGTTGAGTGTTAGGTTGAGGTTTAGGGTTAAGGTTAGGGTTAGGTTTAGGATTAGGGTTAGGGTTAGGGTGAGTGTGATGGTTAGGGTTAGGCTTAGGCGTAGGGTTAGGCTGAGAGTGCAGGGGGTGAGAATTAGGGGTATGGTGATGGTTAGGTTTAGGCTTAGTGTGAGGGTTAGGATGAGGGTTAGGGTTAGGATTCGGTTTAGGGTGAGGCTAGGGTGAGGGTGAGGGTTAGGGTTAGGGTTAGGGTGTGGTTTAGTGTTAGGGATAGGATTAGAGTTAAGGTTAGCCTGAGGGTGAGGTTTAGGGGTAGAGTTAGGGTTAGGGTTAGGGTTAGGGTTAGGGTGAGGGTTAGAGTGGGGGTGAAGGTAAGGGTAAACTTGAGGATTAGGCTAGGGTGAGATTTAGAGGGAGGGTAAGGGTTAGTGTTAGGGTAAGGGATAGGATTAGGGTTAGGGTTAGGATTAGGTTTGGTGTAAGGGGTAAGGTGAGGGGGAGGTTTAGGGTTAGGTTTATGATGAGGTTTAGATTTCAGGTTAGGGTTAGTGTTAGTGAGAGGGTGAGGTTTAGGGTTAGAGTTAGGGTTAGGGTGAGGCTGAGAGTGAGGGTTAGGGTTAGGGTTAATGTGAGGGTTAGGGTTAGGTTTAGGGTGAAGGTGAGGTTGAGGATGATGGTTAGGGTTAGGGTGAGGTTGAGGGTTTGGTTTAGGTGGAGGGTTAGGTTGAGGGTTAGGGTTAGGGTTAGGGTTAGGCTAAGGATGAGGATTTGGGTGATGGTTAGGGTTAGGGTGAGGAATTGGTTTAGGGTTTTGGGGAGGGTTAGGATGAGGGTTAGGGTTAGGATTTGGGTTAGGGTGAGGGCTAGGGTGGGGGTGAAGTTTAGCGTTAGGTTTAGGGTAAGCTCTAGGGTGAGGGTTAGGGTTAGGTTTAGTGTGAGGTTGAGGTTTAGATTGAGGATTAGTGTTAGGGTTAGTGTGAGGTTTAGGGTGAGGATGAGGGTTAGTGTTAGGTTGAGGGCTAGGGTGAGGGGGATGGGTAGGGTTAGTGTTAGGGTGAGGTTTAGGGTAAAGGTTTTGGTTACGATTAATGTTAGGGTTAGGCTTAAGGTGATGGTTAGGGTGAGGGTGAGGGTTAGGTTTAGGTTTACTATTAGGATTAGGGTTAAGGTTAGGGTGAGTGTGAGGGTTAGGGTTGGGGTTACGGTTAGGCTGAGGGTGAGGGTGAGGCTTAAGGTTAGGGTGAGGTTTAGGGTTAGAGTTAGGGTGAGAGTTAGGTTTCGGGTTAAGTTAAGGGTTAGGGTGAGAGTTAGGTTAAGGGTTACAGTGAGGGTGAGCGTTAGGGTTAGTTTGAGGGTTAAGGTTAGGGTTTTTTTTTAAGATGAGAGTGAGGTTTATGGTTAGAGTTAGGTTTAGGGTGAGGCTGATGGTGTGGGTTGGGGTTAAGGTTAGTGTTAGAGTTAGGGTTACGGTGAGGATTAGGGTGAGGTTGAGGGTTAGCCTTAAGGTTAGGTTTAGGATTAGGGTAATTGTTATGGTGAGTGTGAGTTTAGGGTTAAGGGTTAGGTTAAGGTTTAGGGTTAAGGTGAGGGGGAGGGTTAGAATTAGGGTTAGGGTTAGGGCTAGGGTGAGGGTGAGGGTTAGAGTTATGGTTAGGGTTAGGTTTAGGGTTAGGATTAGGGTTACTGTGAGGGTATGTTAGGGTTAGGGTTAGGGTTAGGCTTAGGCTTAGGGTTAGGCTGAGGTTGAAGGTGGGGTTGAGGATTAGGGCTAGAGTGATGGTTGGGGTTAGGGTTAGGGTAATAATTAGGATGAGGGTTAGTCTTAGGATTAGGGTTAGGGTGAGGGCTACGGTGAGGGTGAGGGTTAGCGTTAGGGTGAAGGTTAGATTGAGGATTATGGTTAGTGTTAGGTTTAGTGTGAGGTTGAGGGTTAGGATGAGGTTTTGGGTTAGGGTGAGGATGATGGTAAGGTTAAAGGTGAGGTTTAGGCTGAGGGTTAGAGTTAAGAAAAGGGTGAGGATTAGGGTTAGGTTTAGGATTATGGTAAGGGTTAAGTGCAGGGTTAGGGTGAGAGTTAGATTGAGGATTAGGTTTAGTGTTAGTGTGAGGTTCAGGGTGAGGTTGAGGGTTAGGGTGAGGGTGAGGGTTAGGGTGAAGGTTATGATTAGGGTGAGGGTTAGCATTAGGGATAGGGTTATTGTTAGGTTTGGCGTTACGGTTACGGTGAGGGTGAGGGTGAGATTTCTGGTTAGGGTGTGGTTTAGTGTTAGTGTTAGGGTTAGAGTTAGGGTTACGGTGAGGTTGAGGTTTAGGGGTAGAGGTAGGGGAAGGGTGAGGGTTAGGATGAGGGTTCGGTTAGGGTGAGGTTTATGGTGGGGGTAAAGGTAAGGGCAAAGCTGAGGGTTAGGCTGAGGGTGAGGGTTACGGTTATGGTGAGGTTTAGGGTTAGGTGGAGGGTTAGGTTTAGTGTTAGGGTGAGGGTAAGGGTTAGATTGAGGATTATTGTTAAGGTTAGTGTGAGGTTTAGGGTGAGGATGAGGTTTAGGGTTAGGGTGAGGGCTAGGGTGAGGTCAGGGTTAGGGTTAGTGTTAGGGTGAGGTTTAGGTTTAGGGTGATGGTTAGGGTTAGTGTAAGCATTAGTGTTAGAGTTAGGGTTAGTGTTAGGGTGAGGGTAAATATTAGGGTGAGGGTTAGGGTTAGGGTGAGGGTTATGCTTACGGTGAGGGTTAGGGTTAGGCTTAGGGTTATTGTTAGGGTTAGGGTTAGGGTTAGGGTTAGGGTGAGGGTGAGGATTAGGGTTAGGGTTAGTTTGAGGTTTAGGTTTAGGGTTAGGGTTAGATTTAGGGTTAGGTTGAGGGTGAGGTTTAGGGTTAGAGTTAGGGTTAGTGTTAGGTTTAGGAATAAGGTGAGGGTAAGGGTTAAGGTGAGGCTTAGGCTTAGGCTTAGGCTTAGGCCAACCATGAGGGTTATGGTTAGGGTTAGGTTTAGGATGAGGGTTAGGTTTGGGGTGAGGTTTACAATGAGGTTTAGGGTTAGGATTAGGTTTAGGGTGAGGGCTAGTGTGAGGGTTAGTGTGAGGGTTCGGGTTAGGGATAGGGTTAGGTTTAGGATTTGCGTTAGGGTGAGGGTGAGTGTGAGTTTTAGGGTTATGGTTAGGGTTATTGTTAGTGTTATGGTTAGGGTTAGGTTTGCGGTGAAGTTGAGGCTGAGGGTGAGGTTTATGTTTAGGTTTAGGGTTAGGGTTAGGGTTAGTGTTATTGTTAGGGTTAGGGTTAGTGTTAGGATGAGGGTAAATGTTAGGATGAGGGTTAAGGTTAGGGTGAGGATTATGATTAGGGTGAGGGTTAGGGTTAGGTTTAGGGTTTTTGTTAGGTTTAGTGTTACAGTTAGGTTTACAGTGAAGGTGAGGGTGAGGGTTAGGATTAGGATGAGGCTTAGGTTTAGGGTTAGGGTCAGTTAGGGTTAGGGTGAGGGTGAGGTTTAGGGTTAGAGTTAGGGATAGTGTTAAGGTTAGGGATAGGGTGAGGGTTAGGGTTAGGGTTAGGCTTAGGGTTAGGCTTAGGCTTAGGCGGAGCATGAGGGTGAGGTTTAGGGTTAGGGTTAGGGTGAGGGTTAGGATGAGGTTTAGGGTTAGGATTAGGTTTAGGGTGAGGGCTAGCATTAGGGTTAGGCTTAGAGTTAGGGTGAGGGTTAGAGTTAGGATTTGGGTTAGGGTGAGAGTGAGGCTGAGGTTGAGGGTTATGGTTAGGTTTAGGCTTAGGCTTAGGGTTAGGCTGAGGGTGAGGGTGGAGGTGAGGAATAGGTTTTGGATGATGGTTAGGGTTATCGTTATGGTGAGGGTTAGGATGAAGTTTAGGGTTAGGATTAGGTTTAGGGTGAGGTTGAGGGTTAGGGTTAAAGTTATGCTTAGGCTTAGGGTTAGGCTGAGGGTGAGAGTTGGGGTTAGGGTGATGGATACGGGTAGGGTTAGGTTGTGTGTTAGGATGATGGTTAGGGTTAGGGTTAGGGTGAGTGTTAGGGTTCGGTTTAAATTTAGGGTTAGGGTTATAGTTAGTGTTAGGGTGAGGGTGAGTGTGTGGGTTACGGTTAGGTTTAGGGTTAGTCTTAGGGTTAGCCTTAGGGTTAGGTTGAGTGGGAGGTTTAGGGTTAGGTTGAGGGTTAGGTTTAGGGTTAGGTTGAGGGTTAGGATGTGGGTTAGGTTTAAGATTAGGGTTAGGGTGACGGCTAGGGTGAGGGTGAGGTTTAGGGTTAGGGTTAGGGTGAGGTTTAGGGTTAGGGTTAGGTTTAGGGTCACTGTGAGTTTGTAGTTTAGTGTTAGATATAGGGTTAGGGTGAGGTTTAGGGTGAGGGTTCGGGTTAGTGTTAGGTTTAGGTTTAGGGTGATGGTTAGGGTGAGGGTGTGTGTTAGGGTTAGGGTTAGGATTAGGATTGGGGTTAGGGAGAGGGTCAGTGTGAGGATTAGGATTAGGTATAGTGTTAGTCTTAGGGTTAGGCTGAGGGTGAGGGTGAGGGTTAGGTTTAGGGTTAAGGTGAGGGTTAGGGTTAAGGTTATGGTGAGAGTTAGGTTTCGGTTAAGTTTAGGCTTAGGGTGAGGGTTAGGTTGCGGGTGTCGTTAAGGTTAAAGGTGAGTGTTAGGCTGAGGGTGAGGGTTACTGTAAGGGTGAGGGTTAAGGTTAGGCTGAGGGTTAGGTTAAGGGTTAGGGTTAGGGTTATTGTGAGGGTGAGGGTTAGATTTAGGATTAGGGTTAGGGTTAGTGTGAGGTTTATGGTGAGGTGGAGATTTATGCTTAGGGTGAGGGTTAGGGTTAGAATTAGGGTTAGGGTGAATGTTAGGGTTAGGCTTAGTGTTAGGGTGAGGTTTAGGGTTATGGTTAGGGTTAGGGTTAGTGTGAGGGTTAGTGTTAGTTTGAGGGTATGTTTTAGGGAGAGTTTTAGGGTTAGGGTGAGGGTTATGGTTAGGGTGAGGTTTAGGGTTAAGGTAAGGGTTATTGCTAGGTTTAGGGTTACCGTTACTGTGAGGGTGAAGGTGAAGGTGAGGTTTAGGGTTAGGGTTAGGGTGAGAAATAGGTTTAGCGTTATTGTTAGAGTTAGGGTTAGGGTGAAGGTGAGGATGAGGTTTAGGGTTAGGCTTAGGGTGAGGTTTCGGGTTTGGGTTAGGGTTAGAGTTAGGTTTAGGTTGAGGGTGAGGTTTAGGGTTAGAGCTAGGGTTAGGGTGAGGGTTTGGTTGAGGGTTAGGGTTAGTGTTAGGGTTAGCGTTAGGATGAGAGTTAGGCGGAGGTTTATGGTTACATTTAGTTTTAGGATTAGGGTTAGGGTGAGGGTGAGTGTGTGTGTGAGTGTTAGGTTTAGCGTTAGGCTTAGGGTTAGGCTGAGGGTGAGTTTGATAGTGAGGGTTAGGGTTAGGGTTAGTGTTAGGGTTAGGGTTCGGGTGAGTGTTAGTGTGAGGGTGAGGGATAGGGATAGGGTTAGGATTAGGATTAGGGTTAGGGTTAGGGTGAGTGTGAGGGTTAGGGTTAGGATTAGGTTTAGTCTTAAGGTTAGGCTGAGTGTGAGGGTGAGGGTTAGGGTGATGGATAGGGATAGGGTTAGGGTTAGGTTGAGGTTTACTGTTAGGGTTAGAGTTAGCGTTAGTGTTAGTGTTAGGGTTAGGGTGAGAGTTAGGGAGAGGGTTTGGGTTAGGGTTTCGGTTAGGGTTAAGTTTTAGCATTAGGGGTAGGGTGAGGGTGATATTTAGCGATAGAATTAGGGTTAGGGTGAGGCTGAGGGAGAGAGTTAGGGTTAGTTTTAGGTATACACTTAGGGTTAGGCTGAGGGTGAGTGTGTGTGTTAGGGTTAGGTTTAGGGTTAGGCTTAGGGTTAGGCTGAGGTTGAGGTTGAGGGTGAGAAAGGTAATGTTAAGGTGAGGGTTAGTCATAGGGTTAAGGGGAGGTTTAGGGTTAGGATTAGGGTTTGGATGAGCGCTAGGTTGAGGGTGAGGGTTAGGGTGAGGGTGAGGATGAGGTTTAGGTTTAGGGTTAGGGTTAGGGTGAGGCTGAGGGTGTGGTTTAGGGTTAGGGTTAATGTTAGGGTTAGGGTTAAGGTGAGGGTTGGGGTTAGGGTAGGGTTAGGGTTAGGGTTAGGGTTAGGATTAGGGTAAACGTGAGGGTGAGTATGTGTGTTACGGTTAGGTTTAGGGTTAGGCTGAGGGTGAGGTTGAGGGTGAGGGTTAACGTTAGGGTAAGTGTTAGGGTGAGGTTTAGGGTTAGGGTTAGGGGGAGGGTTAGGATTAGGGTTAGGGTTAGGGTTAGGGTTAGGGTGAGGTCTAGGTCGAGGGTAAGGTTTAGGTTGAGGGTTAAATGAGGTTTAGGTTTAGGGTGAGTGTTAGGATGAGGATGAGGTTTAGGGTTCCAGTTAGGGTTAGGATGAGACTGAGATGAGGGATAGGGTTAGCGTTCGTGTTAGGGTTAGGGTTAAGGTGAGGGTTAGGTTGAGGGTGAGGGTTACGGTTAGGGTTAGGATTAGGATTAAGGTTAGGTTTAGGGTGAGGTTTAGTGTTAGGATTAGGGTTAGGGTTATGGTGATGGTTAGGTTGAGGGTAATGTTTAGGGTTATGGTTAGGCTTAGGCTTAGGGTTAGGCTGAGGGTGAGAGTTCGGGTGAGGGTTCGGGTTAGGGTGAGGGTTAAGGTTAGGTTGAGAGTTAGGGATTTGGTTAAGTTTACGGTTAGATTGATGTTTAGGGTAAGGATTTTGGTGATGGTGATGGTTAGGGTTACTTTGAGGGTCAGTGTGAGGTTTAGGATAAAGTTTAGGGTTAGGTTTTGGCTTAGGCTTAGGCTGAGTGTGAGGTTGAGGTTGAGGGTTAGGGTTACGGTGATGGTTAAGTTTAAGTTTATGGTGTTGGTTAGGATGAGTTTTAGGGTTAGGGTGAGGTTTAGGTTGAGGTTTAGGCTGAGGTTGAGGGTTAAGATAAGGACGAGTGTTAGGGCTAGGTTTAGGGTTAGGGTAAGGGTTAGGGTTAGGGTTAGGGTGAGGGTTAGATTGAGGATTAGGTTTAGGGTTAGTGGGAGGTTTAGGGAGAGGATGAGGGTTAGGGTTAGGGTGAGCATGAGGGTTAGAATTAGGGTTAGGGTGAGGGCTAGGGTGAGGATGAGGGTTAGGGTTAGGTTGAGGGCTAGGTTGAGGGTGAGGGTTATAATTAGGGTAAGGGTGAGGGCTAGGGTGAGGTTGAGGTTTAGGGTTAGGGTGAGGTTTAGGATTGGGGTGAGGGTTAGGGTTAGTGTGAGGGTTAGTGTTAGTTTTAGGGTTAGGGTTAGGGTGAGGGTAAGTGTTAGGGTGAGGGTTAGGGTTAGGGTGAGGATTATGCTTAGGGTGAGGGTTAAGGTTAGGGTTATTGTTAGGGTTAGGGTTACGGTTACTTTTTCGATGAGCGTGAAGGTTAGGGTTAGGGGGAGGAGGAGATTTAGGGTTAGAGTTAGGGTTTGGATGAGGCTGAGGTTGAGGGTTAGGGTTTGGATTATTGGGTTAGGGGAGGAGGAGATTTAGGGTTAGAGTTAGGGTTAGGATAAGGCTGAGGTTGAGGGTTAGGGTTTGGGTTATTGTTAGGGTTAGGGTGAGGGTGAGGGTTAGGGTGAGGGTTAGGGTTATGTTGAGTGTTAGGATAAGTTTTAGGGTTATTATTAGGGTTAGGTTGAAGGCTAGCATGAGGGTTAAAGTGAGGGTAAGGTTTAGGGATAACATTAGGATTAGGATTAGAGTTATGGTGAAGGTGAGTGTGGAGGTTAGGTTTAGGGTCAGGCTTAGTGTTAGGGTGAGAGTTAGGGTTAGGGTTTCGGTTAGGGTAAGGGTAAGGCTGAGATTTAGGGTTTGGTTCTGGTTTAGTGTTAGGTTTAGGGTTAGGTTTAAGGTGATGGTTAGGGTTAGGGTTAGGGTTAGGCTTAGGGATAGGCTGAGGATGAGGGTGTGGGTTAGGGTTAGTGTTTGGGTTAGGGTGAGGGTCAGGCTTTGGATTAAGGTTATGTTTAGGGTTAGGGTTAGGTTTAGTGTTAGGCTTAGGCTTAGGGTTAAGGTTAGCGTGAGGTTTAGGGTTAGATATAGGGTTAGGGGGAGGGTTAGGACAAGGTTTAGGAATACGGTTAGTGTTAGGGTTAGGGTAAGGGTGAGGGTTAGGTTGAGGTTTAGGCTAATGGTTAGGGTTAGGGTTAGTGTGAGGGTTAGTGTTAGGGTTAGGGTTAGTGTTAGCGTGAGGGTAAGTGTTAGGGCGAGGGTTTGGGTTAGGGTGAGGGTTATGGTTTGGTTGAGGGTTAGGATTAGCTTTAGGGTTATTGTTAGGGTTAGGTTTAGGGTTATGGTTAAGGTGAGGGTGAGTGTGAGGGTTAGGTTTAGGGTTAGGGTGAGGTTTAGTGTTTGGGTTAGGGTTAGAGTAAAGGTTAGGTTGATGGTGAGGATTAGGGATAGATTTAGGGTTTTGCTGAGGGTTAGGTTGAGGTTTGTGGTTAGGGTTAGTGTTAGGTTTAGGGTTAGGGTTAGCGTTAGGGTTATGGTGTGGGTGAGGTTTAGTGTTAGAATTAGGGTTAGGGTATGGCTGAGTGTGAGGGTTAGTTTCAGGGTTAGATTTAGGGTTAAGGTGAGGGTTGGGGTGAGGGTGAGGTTTAGGGCTAGGGTTAGAATTAGGATTAGGTTTAGGGTTAGGGTGAGTGTGAGGGTTAGCTTTAGGGTTAGGGTTATCCTTAGGTTTAGTCTGAGGGTGAGGGTGAGGGTTAGGTTTGGGGTGAGGTTAGGGTTAGGGTTAGGGTGAGGTTTAGTATTAGATTTAGGGTTAGGGTGATGGTGAGGTTTAGGGTTAGAGTTAGGTTTAGGGTGAGGGTGAGTGTGAGGGTTAGGTTTAGGGTTAATATTAAGCATAGGTTTAGGTTGAGGGTGAGGGTGAGTCTTAGGGTTAAGGTTAGGATGAGGTTTAGGTTTAGGGTTAGGGTTAGAATTAGTGTTAGGGTGAGAGTGAGATTTAGGGTTAGAGTTAGGGTTAGGGTTCGGGATAGGGTTAGGTTGAGAGTTAGGTTTAGGGTTAGGCTTAGGCTTAGGCTTAGTCTGAGCATGAGGGTGAGGGTTAGCATTAGGTTTAGGTTGATGGTTGAGGTTAGGTTTAGTGTTATTGATAGGGTTAGGGTTAGAGTTACGGTGAGGGTGAGGGTGCGGGTGAGGGTTAGGTTTAGGGTTAGTGTGGGGTTTATGGGTAAGGTTAGGGTTAGGGTTAGTCTGAGGGTGAGGTTGAGGGTGAAGAATAGGGTTAGAGTGATGGTTAGGCTTATGGTGAGGGTGAGGGTAAGGATTAGGGTTAGGACTAGGGTGAGGGTTAAGGTGAGGGTGATGGTAAGCATAAAGGTCAGGATTAGGCTGAGGCTTAGGGTTAAGATAAGGTTGAGGGTAAGTGTTAGGATGAGGGTTAGGTTTAGGGTGATTGTTATGGTTAGGGTGAGGGTAAGAGTTAGGGTTACGGATATTGTTAGGGTTAGGATTAGGGTTACCCTTACAGTGAGGGTGAGGGTAAGGGTTAGGTTTAGGGTGAGGTTTAGGGTTAAGGTTATGGTTAGAGTTTGAGTTAGGTTTAGGTTCGGGTTAGGGTGAAGGCTATGGTGAGGGTGAGGGTTAGGGTTAGGGTTAGGATTAACATTAGGGTGAGGGTGAGTGTGTGTGTTAGGTTTAGGTTTAGGGTTAGGCTTAGGGTTAGGCTAAGGGTGAGGTTGAGGATGAGGGTTAGGGTTAGGGTGAGGGTTAGGGTTAGGGTAAGGTTGAGGGTGAGTGTGTGGGTTAGGGTTAGGTTTAGGGTTAGGCTTAGGGTTAGACTAACGGTGAGGTTAGGGGTGAGGTTTAGGGTTAGGTTGATGGTTAGATTTAGGGTTAGGGTGAGGGTTAGGATGAGGGTTAAGGTTCGGATTAGGGTTAGGGTGAAGGCTAGGTTGAGGGTGAGTTTTAGGGTTAGGGTGAGGGTTAGGGTGAGGGTCAGGTTTAGGGTTAGAGTTAGGGTTAGGGTGAGGTAAAGGTTGAGGTTTAAGGTTAGGATTAGTGGTAGGGTTAGGGTGAGGGTGAGAGTTAGGGTTAGGATGAGATTTAGGTTTAGGGTGAGAGTTAGGGTTAGGGTTACGTTGGGGTCAGGTTTAGGGTTAGGTTGAGGGTTAGAATTAGGTTTAGGGTTAGGTTGAGGGTTAGGGTTAGGTTTAGGGTGAGGTTTTGGAATAGGTTTAAGGTTACAATTAGGTTTAGGGTGAGTGCTAGGGTGAGGTTGAGGGTTATTGTTAGGGTTATGGTGAGGTTTAGGGTTTATGTTAGTGTTACGGTGAGTGTGAGGGTTAGGTTAAGGGTGAGGGTTAGGGTTATGATTAGGGTGAGGGTGAGGGTTAGGATTAGGGTTAGGGTTAGAGTTACAGTGAGGGTGAGGGTGAGGGTGAGGTTAAGGATCAGGTTTAGGGTGAGGTTTAGTGTTAGGGTTATGGTTAGGGTGAGGGTGACGTTTAGGGTTAGAGTTAGGGTTAGTTGGAGGGTTAGGGTGAGCATTAGTGTTAGGGTTAGGGTTAGGGTTAGGGTGAGTGTTAGACTGAGGTTTAATTTTAGGGTTAGATTTAGGTTTAGGATTAGGTTTTTGGTGAGGGTGAGTGTGAGCGTTAAGGTTAGGGTTCGGCTTAGGGTTAGGGTTAGGCTGAGGGTATGGGTGGGGATGAGGATTAGGTTTAGAAAGATGGTTAGGTTTATGGTTAGGTTAAGGGTTAGGAAGAGGGTTAGGGTTAGGGTAAGGGTGAGTTTTAGGGTTAGGCCAAGGCTTTGGCTTAGGTTTAGGCTGAGGCTGAGGGTGAGGGTGAGCGTTAGGGTTAGGGTGATGGTTGGGGTTACCGTTAGGGTTAGGGTTAGGATGAGGATTAGTTTTATGTTAAAGGTTGGTGAGAGGGTGATGGTAAGGGTAAAGGTGAGTGTTAGGCTGAGGGTGAGGTTTACGGTAAGGGTGAGTGTTAGGGTTAGTGTGAGGGTGAGGTTGAGATTGAGGATTACTGTTAGGGTTAGTGTGAGGTTTAGGGTGAGGATGAGGGTGAGTGTTAGGTTGAGGGCTAGGTTGAGGTTGAGGGTTAGGGTTAGGGTGAAGTTTAGGGTTAGGGTGATGGTTAGGGTTAGTGTGAGGGTTAGTGTTAGGTTGAGTGTTAGTGTTAGGGTGAGGGTAAGTGTTAGGGTGAGGGTTAGGGTTACGCTGAAGGTTATGCTTAGGATGAGGGTTTGGGTTATGGTTAGGGTTATTGTTAGAGTTAGGGTTAGGGTTACGCTCACCGTGAGGGTGAGGGTTAGAGTTAGGATGAGGTTTAGGTTTAGGGTTAGGGTTAGAATTAGGGTTAGGGTGAGGGTGAGGTTTAGGGTTAGAGTTAGGTTTAGTTTTATTGTTGGGGTTAGGGTGATGTTTAGGGTTAGTGTTAGGCTTAGTCTTAGGCTTAAGCTTAGGCCGAGCACAAGGGTGATTGTTAGGGTTCGGGTTAATGTGGGGTTTAGGGTTAGGTTTAGGGTGAGTGTGAGGTTGAGGGTTACATATAGCGTTAGGGAGAGGGTTAGGGTGAAGTTTAGGGTTAGTGTTAGGGTGAGGGTAAGTGTTAGGATGAGGGTTAGGAATAGGGTTAAGGTTATTCTTATTGTGAGGTTTAGGGTTGCGGTTACGGTGAGGGTGAGGATGAGGGTTAGGGTTAGGGTAAGAGTGAGGTTTAGGGTTTGGGTTAATGTTAGAGTTGGGTTTAGAGTCAGGGTGAGGTTTAGGTTAGAGTTAGGATTAGGGTGAGGGTTAGTTTGAGGGTTAGGGTTAGTGTTACTGTTAAGGTTAGCGTTCGGGTGAGAGTTAAGGGGAGGGTTAGAGTTAGGGTTAGGGTTAGGATTAGAGTTAGGGTGAGGGTGACGGTTATGGTTAAAGTGAGTGTTGGGGTTAGGATTAAAGTGAGGGTTAGGGTGAGGGTTAGGCTTAGGCTTAGGGTTTGGTTATGGGCTATGGTGAGTGTGAGTGTTAGGGTTAGGTTTAGGGTGACGGGTAGGTTGAGGGTTACTCTTCTTGTTAGGGTTAGGGTTAGGGTTAGGTTTAGGTTTAATATTAGGCAGAGGGTGAGGGTGAGGGTGAGGGTTAGGGTTAGGGTGAGGGTGAGGTTTAGGTTTAGAATTAGCGTTAGGGTGAGGGTTAGTGTAAGGGTTAGTGTTAGGGTTAGTGTTACGGTTAGGGTTAGGGTTAGGGTGAGGGTCAGGGTCAGGGTTAATCTTTGGCTTAGGGTGAGGTCAGGGTCAGGGTTAATCTTTGGCTTAGGCTGAGCATGAGGGTGAGGGTGAGGTTTAGGGTTAGCATTAGTGTTAGGATGAGGGTTAGAGTGAGGGTGAGGGTTAGGGTTAGCATTAGGGTGAGGTTTAGGGTTAGGTTTAGGGTTAGCGTTATGGTGAGGGTGAGAGTTAGGGTTAGGGTTAGGGTTAGGGTGAGGGTGAGGGTTAGTATTAGGGATAGGGTTAGAGTTACACTGAGGGTGAGGGTGACGGTGAGGGTTACGATCAGGGTTAGGGTGAGGTTTATTGTAAGGGTTATGGATAGGGTGAGGGTGTGGTTTAGGGTTAGAGTTACGGTTAGGGGGAGGGTTAGGGTTAGGGTTAGTGTTAGGGTTAGGGTTAGGGGGAGGGTTAGGTTGAGGTATAATGTTAGGATTAGGGTTAGTTTTAGGATAAGGTTTACAGTGAGGGTGAGTGTGAGGGTTAGGCTTAGGGTTCGGCTTAGGCTTAGGTTAGGCTGAGGGTATGGGTGGGGATGAGGATTAGGTTTAGAAAGATGGTTAGGGTTATGGTTAGGTTAAGTGTTAGGATGAGGGTTAGGTTTAGGATTATTGTTAGGGTGAGGGCTAGGGTGAGGGTGAGGGTTAGGGTTAGGGTTAGGCTTAGGCTTAGGGTTAGGTTGAGGCTGAGGGTGAGGGTGAGGGTTAGGATTAGGGTGATGGTTTGTGTTATCATTAGGGTGAGTGATTGGATGAGGATTAGGGTTAGGGTGAGGGTGAGGTTCAGGGTCACGGTAAGGGTAAAGGTGAGGGTTAGGCTGAGCGTGCGGTTTAGGTCAAAGGTGAGGGTTACGGTTAGGGTGAGGTTGAGGGTTAGATTGAGGATTTGTGTTATGTTTAGTGTGAGTTTTAGGGTGAGGATGAGGGTTAGGGTTTGGTTGAGGGCTAGGTTCAGGGTGAGGTTTAGGGTTAGGGTGAGGTTTTTGGTTAGTGTGAGGGTTAGGTTTAGTGGGAGGGTTAGTGTTAGGGTTAGGGTTAGTGTTAGGATGAGGGTAAGTGTTAGGGTGAGGGTTACTGTTAGGGTGAAGGTTATGGTTAGGATGAAGTTTAGGGTTAGTGTTAGGGTTATTGTTAGGTTTTGGGTTAGGGTTACACTTACGGTGAGGATGAGGGTGAGGGTGAGGGTTAGGGTTAGGATGAGGCTTAGGTTTAGGGTTATGGTTAGTGTTAAGGTTAGGGTGAGGGTGAGGTTTAGGGTTAGAGTTAGGTTTTGTGTTAGTGTTGGGGTTTTGGTGAGGGTTAGGGTTAGGGTTAAGCTTAGGCTTAGGCTTAGGCTGAGCATGAGTGTGAGGGTTAGCGTTAGGGTTAGGGTGGGGTTTAGGTTTAGGGTTATGGTGAGTGTGAGGGTGAGGTTGAGGGTTAGATATAACTTTAAGGGGGGGTTAGGGTGAGGGTTATGTTTAGGGTTAGGGTGATGGTCTGGGTTAGGTTGAGATTTAGGGTTAGGGTTAGGGCTTGGATTTGTGTGAGGGTTATTGTTAGGGTTAGGGTTAGTGTTAGGGTGAGGGTAAGTAATAGGGTGATGGTTTGGGTTAGGGTGAGAGTTATGGTTAGGGTGAGGTTTTGGAATAGGTTTAGGGTTATTGTTAGGGTTAGGTTTAGGGTTATGGTTACAGTGAGGTTAGGGTGAGGGTTAGGTTTAGGAGTAATGGTAGGTTTAGGATTAGGTTTAGGGTAGAGTGAGTGTGAAGGTTAGGGTTAAGGTTAGGGTTGGGCTTAGGGTTAGGGTGAGTGTTCGGGTTAGAGTTTAGGGTAGGGTGGGGGTGAAGCTGATAATGAGGGTTAGGGTTAGGGTGAGGTTTAGGGTTTGGGTTAGGGTTAGAGTTATGGTTAACATGATGGTGAGGTTTAGGTTTAGAGTTAGGGTTAAGGTGATGGTTAAGTTGAGGGTTAGGTTTAGTGTTCGTGCTAAGGTTAGGTTTAGGGTGAGAGTTAGGGGGAGGGTTAGGGTTAGGGTTAGCATTAGTGTTAGTGTGAGGGTGAGTGTGTGTTAGGGATAGGTTTAGGGTTAGGCTTAGGGTTAGGCTGAGGGTGATGGTGAGGTTTAGGGTTAGGGTGAGGGTTAGGGTTAGGTTTATTGTGAGGTTTAGTGTTAGGGTTAGAGTTAGGGTTAGGGTGAGGTTGAGGTTTAGGGGTAGATTTAGGGTTAGTTTGAGGTTTAGGTTTAGGATTAGGGTTAGGGTGAGGGCTAGGGTGAGGGTTATGGTGAGGGTTAGGTTTAGGAGTAATGGTAGGTTTAGGATTAGGTTTAAGGTAGAGTGAGTGTGAAGGTTAGGGTTAAGGTTAGGGTTGGGCTTAGGGTTAGGGTGAGTGTTCGGGTTAGAGTTTAGGGTAGGGTGGGGGTGAAGCTGATAATGAGGGTTAGGTTTAGGGTTAGGGTTAGGTTTAGGGTTAGGGTTAGGGTTAGGGTTTCGGTGAGGGTTAGTCTGAGAGTTATGGTTAGGCTTAGGGTTAGGCTGAGGCTGAGGGTGGGGGTGAGGATTAGGGTTAAAGTGATGGTTAGGGTTAGGGTTAGTGTTAGTGTTAGGGTTTTGGTTAGAATTATGGTGAGGTTGAGGGTGCGGGTTAGGGATAGGTTGGGGTTTAGGGTTAGGGTCAGGGTTAGGGTTAGGCTGAGGGTGAGGTTTAGGGTTAGATATAGGCTTAGGGTTAGGGTGAGGTTTAGGGTTAGGGTTTGGGTTACGGTGAGGTTGAGGCTGAGGATTAGGGTTAGATTTAGGGTTAGGGTTAATTCTCTTTAGGGTTAGGGTTAGGGTTACGGTGAGGTTTAGGGTTAGGCTTAGGGTTAGGGTTAGTGTGAGAGTTAGTGTTAGGGTTAGCTTTAGTTTTAGGGTGAGGGTAAGTGTTAGGGTTAGATTTTGGGTTAGGGTGATCGTTAGGATTAGGGTGAGGGTTAGGATTAGTGTTAGGGTTATTGTTAGGGTCAGGTTTAGTTTTAGGCTGAGGGTGAGGGTGAGGGTTAGTTTTGTGGTGAAGTTTAGGGTTTGGGTTAGGGTTAGAGTTAGGTTTAGGGTGAGGGTGAGGTTTAGGGTTAGAGTTAGGGTTAAGGGTGAGGGTTAGGTTGAGGGTTAGGGGTAGTGTTAGTGTTAGGGTTAGGGTTAGGGTGAGAATTAGGGGAGGCTTAGGTTTAGGGTTAGGATTAGGGTAAAGTTGAGGGTGAATATTTGTGTTAGGGTTAGGTTTAGGGTTAGGCTTAGGGTTACGCTGAGGATGAGGTTGAGTGTGAGCATTAGCATTAGGGTGAGGGTTAGGGTTAGGATTAGGGTTAGGGTGAGTGCTAGTTTGAGGGTGAGGTTTAGTTTTAGGGTATGGGGGAGATTTAGGTTTAGGGTGAGGATTAGGATGAGGGTGGGGTTTAGGGTTACAGTTATGGTTAGGATGAGAGTGAGGGTGAGGGTTAGTGTTAGGGTGAGTGTTAGGGTGAGGGTGAGGGTTAGGTTTAGGGTTAGGATTAAGATTAAGGTTAGGGTTAGAGTGAGGTTTAGTGTTAGGATTAGGATTAGGGTGAGGGCTAGGGTGAGGGTGAGGTTTAGGGTTAGGTTTTGGGTGATGTTTAGGGTTAGGGTTAGGGTTAGGGTGGGGGGAGGAGGAGCTTTAGGGTTAGAGTTAGGGTTAGAGTGAGGCTGAGGGTGAGGGTTAGGGTTAGGGTTAGTGTTAGAGTTAGGTTTAGGGTGAGGGTTAGGGTGAGGGTGAGGGTTAGGCTTAGGGTTAGGATTAGGATTAGGGTGAGGGTTAGGGTGAGTGTGAGGGTTAGGGTTAAGGTGAGGATAAGCTTTAGGATGTGGGTTAGGGTTAGGGTGAAGGATATGGTTCGGATGAGGTATAGGGTTAGGGTTAGGGTTATTGTAAGGGTTAGGTTTAGGGTTATGGTGACTGTGAAGGTGAGGGTGAGGGTTAGGATTAGGGTTAGGGTCAGGTTTAGGTTTAGGGTTAGGGTTAGGGTTAGGTTTAGGTTTAGGTTTAGGGTTAGGTTGAGGGTGAGTGTTAGGGTAATTGTTAGTGTTATGGTTTGGGTTAAGTTTGCTGTGAATGTGAGGCTGAGGGTTAGGGTTATGTTTAGGCTTAGGGTGAGGTTTTGGGTGAGGGTGAGGGTTAGGGTTAAGGTTAGGATTAGGTCTACGGTTAAGGTGACTGTGTGTGTGAGGGTTAAGGTTAGGGTTCAGGTTAGGATTAGAGTTAGGCTGAGGGTGAGGTTGAGGGTTAGGTTTCGGTTGAGGTTTGGGGTTAGGTTTAGAGTGAGAGTTAGGGTGAGGGTTAGGCTTAGGCTTAGGTTTAGTGTGTGGGCTAGGGTGAGGTTTAGGGGTAGGGGTAGGATTAGGATTAGGGTGAGGGTTAGGGTTATTGTTAGTGTTATGGTTTGGGTTATGTTTGCTGGGAATGTGAGGCTGAGGTTGAGGGTTATGATTATGGTTATGTTAGGGTTAGTGTTAGGGTAAGGGTGAGGGTTAGGGTATAGGGTGAAGGTAAGGGTTAGATTGAGGATTAGTGTTAGGGTTAGTGTGAGGTTTAGGGTGAGGGTTAGTGCTATGGTTAGGATTAGGGTTAGGGTGAGGGTGTGTGGTAGGATTAGGTATAGGGTTAGGGTTAGGGTTAGGTTTAGGTTTAGGATTAGTGTTATTGTTAGGGTTCGAGTTAGAGTTAAAGTGAGGCTGAAGGTGAGGGTGAGGTTTAGGGTTAGGGTTAGGGTGAGGCTTAGGATAAGGTTTAGGGTTAGGATTAGGGTTAGCGTGAGGGCTAGGCTGAGGGTTAATATGAAGCATAGGTTTAGGGATAGGGTTAGGTATAGGATTATGGTTATGGTGAGGGTTAGTGTGAGCGTTAGGGTTAGGGTTAGATTTAGGGTTAGGGTGAGGGTAAGGGTTAGGGTTTGGGTTAGGGTGAGCTTGAGGCTGAGGATTAGGTTTTGGTTCAGGGTTAGGGTTTGGGTTAGGGTTAGGGTTAAGGTGATGGTTAGGGTTAGGGTTAGGTTTAGGCTTAGGTTTAGGCTGAGGGTGAGGGTGTGGGTGAGGATTAGTGTTTGAGTTAGGGTGAGGGTGAGGGTGAGGATTAGGGTGAGGTTTACTGTTAGGGTAAGGTTTAGAGTTATGGTGAGTGTGATGGTTAGGGTTAGGTTTAGGTTTAGGTTTATTGTTAGGTTAAGGGTTAGAGTGAAGTTGAGAGTAAGGGTGAAGGTGAGGATTCGGTTTAGTGTTAGGGTGAGGTTTAGGTTTAGAGTTAGGGTTAGTGTGAGGGTTAAGGTTAGGGTTAGTGTGAGGTTTAGGATTAGGTTTAGGGTTAGGATTAGGGTCAGTTTGAGGGCTAGGGTGAGGGTTAGGTTTAGGATTAGGGTTAGGGTGAGGGTGAGTGTGAGGGTTAGGGTTAGGGTTAGGCTTAGGATTAGGGTGAGGGTTAGGGTTATTGTTTGGGTTAGGGTGACATTGAGGTTGAGGATTAGGGTTAGGGTTAGGTAAGGGTTAGGGTTAGGTTTGGGGTTAGTGTTAGAGTTTCGGTTAGGGTTAGGGTTAAGTTTAGGGTTTGGGTTATGGTGAGGTTTAGGGTCAGTGTTATGGTTAGGCTTAGGGTTAGTCTGAGGGTGAGGTTGGGGGTGAGGATTAGGTAAGGGTTAGGGTTAGGATTAGGGTTAGTGTTAGGGTTAGGTTGAGTGTGCGGTTTAGGCTTAGGGTTAGAATTAGGATTAGGGTTAGGCTTAGGGTGAGTGTGAGGGTTAGGGTTAAGGTTATGATTAAGCTTAGGCTTAGGCTGAGGCTGAGGGTGATGGTGAGGATTAGGGTTAGGGTGAGGTTTAGGGTTAGCTTTAGGGTGAGAGTTAGGGTTCGGGTTAAATTTAGGATTAGCATGAGGGTTAGGGTAAGGGTTTTGGTGAGGGTGAGGGTTAGAGTTAGTTTGAGAGTTTGGGTTAGGCTTAGGGTGATGGTGAGGATGAGGGTTAGGGTTAGTGATAGGGTGAGGTTTAGGATGAGGGTTAGGGTTGGGATTAGAGTTAGGGTGAGGGCTAAGGGGAGGGTGAGCTTTAGGGTTAGGGTTGTGGTGAGTTTTAGGGTTAGAGTTTTGGTTAGGTTTAGGGTGAGGGTGAGGTTTAGGGTTTGAGTTAGTATTAGGTTGAAGCTGATTTTGAGGGTTAGGGTTAGGGTTAGTGTTAGGTTTAGGTTGAGGGTTAGGAGGAGAATTAGGGTTAAGATTAGGGTTAGGGTGAGGGTTTGGATGAGGGTTAAGGTTATGGTGAGGGTGAGGGTTAGGGTAATGGTTAGGATTAGGTTTAGGGTGAAGGTGTGTTTTAGGATTACGGTTAGGGTTAGATTTAGTTTTAGGATTAGTGTTATTGTTAGGGTTAGAGTTAGAGTTAAATTGAGGGTGAGGGTGAGGGTGAGGCTTAGGGTTAGTGTTAGGGGAGGTTTAGGGTTAGGGTTAGGGTTAGGATTAGGGTTAGGGTGAGTGTCAGGTTTATGGTTATATTTAGAGTTGGGGGAGGGTTAGTTCGTGGGTTAGGGTTACGGTTAGTGTTAGCGTTAAGTTTAGGGTGAGGATTAGGTTGACGTTAAGGGTTAGGGGTAGATTTAGGTTTATGATTAGTGTTAGGGTGAGGGTGAGGGTTAGGGTTATTTTTAGGCTTAGGTTTTGGGTTACAGTTACGGTGACAGTGAGGGTGAGGGTTAAGGTTAGCTATAGAGTTAGGGTTAGGTTGAGGCTTACGTTGAGGGTTAGGTTTAGGGTTAGTTTTAGGGTTAGATTTAGGGTGAGAGTTAGGGGGAGGTTTAGGGTCATGGTTTGGGTTAGGGTTAGGATTAGCTTTATGGTGAGGGTGAGTGTGTGTGTTAGGGTTAGGTTTAGGGTTTGGCTTAGGTTTAGACTGAGGGTGAGGTTGAGGGTGAGGGTAAGGGATAAGTTGAGGGTTAGGTTTAAGGTTCGCGTGAGGGTTTGCGTGAGGGTTAGGGTTACAGTGAGGTTGAAGTTTAGCATTAGTGTGAGGGTTAGGGTTAGGATTAGGGTTAGGGTGAGTGTAGGTGTTAGGATTAGGCTTAGGTTTAGGGTTAGGGTTAGGTTTAGGGTTAGGATTAGTTTTATTGTTACGGTTAGGATTAGAATTACTGTGAGGGTTAGGGTGAGGGTGAGGGTTAGGGTTAGGTTTAGGGTGAGGTTTAGGTTTAGGGTTAGGATTAGGGATAGGGTAAAGGTGAGGTTTATGGTTATACTTAGAGTTAGGGGGAGGTTTAGGATGAGGGTTAGGGTTAGGGTTAGTGTTATGGTTAGGGTTAAAGTGAGGGTTAGGTTGAGGTTTAGGTTTAGGGTTAGGGGGAGGTATAAGGTTAGGGTTAGGGTTAGGGTGAGGGTGGGGTTTAACGTTAGAGTTAGGGTTAGGGTGAGTCTGAGGGTGAGGGTTAGGTTTAGGCTTAGTGTTAGGGATAGGGTGAGGATTAGGGTGAGGGTGAGGGTTAGGCTTAGGGATAGGGTTTGGTTTAGGATTAGGATTAGGCTGAGGGTGAGTGTGAGAGTTAGGGTTAGGGTTAGAGTTAGGATTAGGGTTAGGATGAGGGTTAGGGTTCGGGTTCGGGTTAGGGTGCGGGTGAGGCTAAGGGTTATGGTTTGGTTTAGGGTTATGGTTATGGTTAGGGTTAGGGTTAGTTTTAGTGTTACAGTGAGGGTTAGGGTTAGGTTTAAGGTTAGGATTAGGCTTAGGTTTAGGCTGTGTGTGACAGTGGGGGTGAGGATTAGGGTTAGGGTTAGGGTTAGTGTTAGTGTTACGGTGAGGGTTAGGGTTAGGTTTAGGGTTAGGATTAGGCTTAAGTTTAGGGTTAGTGTGACAGTGGGGGTGACGATTAGGGTTAGGGTTAGGGTTAGGGTTAGTGATAGGGTTATTTTTAGTGTTATGGTTTGGGTTAAGTTTGCGGTGAGGGTGATGCTGAGGGTGAGGTTTATGGTTAGGGTTAAGGTTAGGGTTAGGATTAGGGTTAGGTTTAGTATTAGGCTGAGTGTGATTGTGGGGGTGAGGATTAGAGTTAGGGTTAGGGTTATTTTTAGTGTTGTGGTTAGGGTTAAGTTTGCAGTGAGGGTGAGGCTGAGGGTGAGGGTTATGGTGAGGGTTATGGTAAGTTTAGGGTTAGTGTTATTGTTAGGGTAAGGGATAGAGTTATGGTGAGGTTGGGGTTGAGGGTGAGGGTTAGGATTAGGGTTAGGGTGATGGTTAGGTTTAGGTTTGGGATGAGGGTTAGGGTTAGGATTAGAGTTTGGGTGACAGCTAGGTTGAGGGTGAGGGTTAGGGTTAGGGTGATAGTTAGGTTTACGGTTGGGGTGAGTGTTAGGATGAGGTTTAGTGTTAGGTTGAGGGTTATGGTGAGGATGATGGTTAAGGCAAAGGTGAGGTTTAGGCTGAGGGTGAGGGATTCGTTAAGGGTGAGGGTTAGGGTTTGTTTTAGAGTTAGGATAAGGGTTAGGGTTAGGGTTAAGATAAGGGTTAGATTGGGGATTAGGTTTAGGGTTAGTGTGAGGTTTAGGGTGAGGATGAGGTTTAGGGTTAGGGTGAGTGTGAGAGTTAGAATTAGGGTTTGGTTGAGGGCTAGGGTGAGGGTAAGGGTGAGGGACATGCTTAGGGTTAGGCTGAGGTTTATGGTTTGGGTTAGGGTTAGAGTTAGTTTTAGGATGAGGGTGAGGTTTAGGGTTAGAGTTAGGGTTAGGGTTAGGGTTAGGGTGAGGTTTAGGATTAGGGTGAGGGTTAGGATTAGTGTGATCGTGAGTGTTAGGGTGAGAGTTAGTGTTAGGGTGAGGGTAAGCTTTATGGTGAGGGTTAGGGTTAGGGTGAGGGTTCTGTTTAGGGTTAGGATTATGGTGAGGTTGAGGGTGAGGTTTAGGGTTAGATATAGGTTTAGGGGGAGGGTTAGGTTTAGGGTGAGGGTTAGGCTTACAGTTAGGATTAGGATTAGGATAAGGGTTAAGCTGAGTGTGAAGGTTAGGGTTCTGGTTAGGCTTAGGGTTAGGCTGAGGGTGAGGGTGATGGTTAGGGTTAGGGTTAGGGTTCGGGTTAAGTTTAGGGTTAGGATGAGGGATAGGGTTAGGTTGAGGATTAGTGTTAGGGTTTGGGTTTAAGGTGAGCGTTAGGGTTACGGTTAGTGTTATTGTTAGGGTTAGGGTTAGAGTTTCGGTGAGGGTGAGGTTGAGGGTGAGGGTTAGGGTCATGTTTAGGGTGAGGTGTAGGTTTAGGGGTAGGATTAGGGTTAGGATGAGGGTTAGGTTTAGGGTTATATTTAGGGTTAGGGGGAGGGTTAGTTCATGGGTTACGGTTAGTGTTAGGGTTAAAGTTAGGGTGAGGGTTAGGTTGAGGTTAAGGTGTAGGGTTAGCTTTAGGGTTAGGATTAAGGTTAGGGTGAGGGTGAGGGTGTGAGTTAGGGTAAGCTTAGACTTAGGCTTAGGGGTAGGTTGAGGGTGAGGGTGGGGTTGAGGATTAGGATTAGGATGATGGTAGGGTTAGGATTAGAGTAAGGGTAAGGATGAGAGTTAGGGTTAAGATTAGTGTTATGGTGAGGGCGAGGGTGAGGGTGAGGGTTAGGGTAAGGGTTAGGCTTCGCTTAGGGTTAGGCTGAGCATAAGGTTGAGGGTGAGTTTTAGGGTTAGGGTGAAGTTTTGTTTTACGGTTAGGGTGAGGGTTAGAATGAGGTTTAAGGTTAGGGGGAGGGTTAGGGTGGGGATGATGGTAAGGGTAATGATGAGCTTTAGGCTGAGGCTGAGGGTTAAAAGAAGGGAGAGTGTTAGGGTTATGCTTACTGTTAGGTAAGGGTTAGGGTTAGGGTTAGGGTGAGGGTTAGATTGAGGATTAGGATTCGGCTTAGTGTGAGGTTTAGGGTGAGGATGAGGGTTAGGGTTAGGGTGAGCATGAGGGTTAGAATTAGGGTTAGGGTGAGGGCTAGGGTGAGGGTGAGGGTTAGGGTTAGTTTTAGGGCTAGGGTGAGGGTTAGGTTGAGGGTGAGGGTTAGGATTAGTGTGAGGCTGAGTGTTTGGTTTATGGTTAGTTTTAGGGTGTGGGGAAGTGTTATGGTGAGGGTTAGGGTTAGGGTGAGGTTTATGGTTAAGGTGAGGCTTAGGGTTAGGGTTAGGGTGAGGGTGAGGGTGAGGTTTAGGGTTAGATTTAGGGTTAGGGGGAGGGTTAGGTTGATGTTTAGTGTTAGTGTTAGTTTTAGGGTTAGTGTTAGGGTGAGGGTAAGTGTTAGGGTGAGGGTTTGGGTTAGGGTGAGGTTTATGGTTAGGGTGAGGGTTAGGATTAGGTTTAGAATTATTGTTTGGTTTAGAGTTTCGGTTGTGCTGAGGGTTAGGGTGAGGGTTAGGGTTAGGGTTAGGGTGAGGTTTAGTTTTTGTGTTAGGGTTAGTGTTAGGTTTAGGCTGAGGGTGAGGTTTAGGGTTAGAGTTAGGGTTAGAGTGAGGGTTAGGTGGAGGGTTAGGTTTAGGGTTAGTGTTAGGTTTAGGGTTAGGGTGAGATTTAGGGGGAGCATAAGGGTTAGGGATAGATTTAGGATTAGGGTTAGGGTGAGGGTGAGTGTTTGTGTTAGGGTTAGGTTTAGGTTTAGGCTTAGGTTTAGGCTGAGAGTGAGTTTGAGCGTGAGGGTTAGCGTTAGGGTGTGGGTTAAGCTTAGTGTTAGGGGGAGGGTTATGATGAGTGTTAGGGTTAAGATTAGGGTTAGGGTGAGGGCTATGGTGAGTGTGAGATTTAGGGTTAGAGTTAGGGTTAGGATGAGGCTGAGGGTGAGGATTAGAGTTAGGGTTAGTGTTAGGGTTAAGGTGAGGGTTAGGGTGCGGTGAGATTTAGGGTTAGAGTTAGGGTTAGGATTAGGGTTAAGGTTAGGCAGCGTGTAAGGGTTAGGGTTACAGTTAGGCTTAGGCTTAGGGTTAGGTTAGGCTTAGGCTTAGGCTGAGTGTGAGGGTGAGGTTGAAGTTTAGGGTTAGGGTGAGGTTTAGGGTTAGGGTGAGGTTTAGGGTTAGGGTTATGGTGAGAGTTAGGGTTCTGGTTAAGTTTAGGGTTAGGGTGAGGGTTAGGGTAAGGTTTATGGTGATGGTGAGGGTTAGGATTAGGTTTAGTAATAGGGTTTGGATTAGGTTGAGGGTTAGGTTAGGATTAGGGTTAGGGTGAGGGCTAGAGTGAGGGTGAGGCTTAGGTTTGGGGTGAGGGTGAGGTTGAGGTTTAGGTTTAGAGTTAGGTTTATGGTGAGGCTGATTGTGATGTTTAGGGTTAGGGTTAATGTTAGAGTTAGGGTTAGGGTGAGGGTTAAGGTGAGGGTGAGGGTAAGGCTTAGGTTTAGGGTTAGGATTAGGGTAAGGTTTAGGGTGAGTGTGAGGGTTAGGGTTATGTTTAAGCTTAGGGTTATGCTGAGGGTGAGGGTGAGGGTTAGTGTTAGGGTGAGTGTTAGGGTTAGGTTTAGTTTGAGAGTTAGGGTTCGGGTTATGTTTAGGGTTAGCCTGAGGGTTATGGTTATAGTTAGGGTGAGCATGAGGGTTACGGTTAGGTTGAGGTTTAGAGTTAGGTTTAGGGTTAGGGTGAGGGTTTGGGTTAGGGTTAGGGTGAGGGTTAGGTTGAGGATTAGGGTTAGGTTTAGGGTTAGGGTGAGGGCTAGTGAGAGGGTGAGGGTAAGGTTGAGGGTTTGGATAAGGGTTAGTGTTACAGTGAGGGTGAGGGTTAGGGTTCGGGTGAGGGATAGGGTAAGGTTTAGGCTTAGGTTTAGGCTGAGGGTGAGGATGGGAGTGAGGATTAGGGTTAGGGTTAGGGTGAGAGTTAGGGTTCGGGTTATGTTTGGAGTTTGGTTGAGGGTTAGGGTTAGGGTTACTGTGAGTGTGAGGGTTAGGGTTAGGTTGAGGGTTAGGGATAGGTTTAGGGTTAGGGTTTGTGTTAGTGTTAGGTTTAGGGTGAGGGTTAGGAGGAGAATTAGTGTTAGGATTAGGGTTATGGTTAGAGTGAGTGCTAGGGTGAGGGTTAGGGTTAGTGTTAGGGAGAGGTTTAGGGTCAGGGTTAGCGTTAGAATGAGGGTTTGGATGAGGGTTAAAATTATGGTGAGGGTGAGGGTTAGGGTTATGGTTAGGATTAGGGTTAGGGTTAGGTTTAGGGTTAAGATTAGTGTTATTGTTAGGGTTAGAGTTAAAATGAGGGTTCGGTGAGGGTTAGGGTTAGGATTAGTATTAGGGTGAGGGTGAGTGTTAGGATTAGGGTTATGGTTAGGGTTAGGTTTAGGATTAGGGTTAGGATTAGTGTTATTGTTAGGGTTATGGTTAGAGTCATGCTGAGGGTAAGGGTGAGGGTGAGGGTTAGGGTTAGGGTTAGGGTGAGGTTAGGGTTAGGGTTAGGATTAGGGTTAGGGTGAGGGTGAGGTTTAGGTTTAGATTTGTGTTAGGGTGAGGGTTAGTTCGTGGGTTAGGGTTAGGGTTAGCGTTAGGGTTAGGGTTATTGTTAGGTTTAAGTTTACGGTGAGGGTTAGGTTGAGGTTAAGGGTTAGGGTTAGGGTTAGGATTAGGGTAAGGGTGAGGGTGAGTGTGAGGGTTAGAGTTACGGTTAGGTTGAGGCTGATTGTGAGGGTTAGGGTTAGGGTTCGTGTTATAGTTAGGGTTAGGATGAGGGTTAGTTTGAGTGTGAGGGTTAGGATTAGGGTTAAGATTAGTATTAGGATAAGGGTTAGGGTGATTGTGAGGGTTAGGGATAGGGTTTGGTTTAGGCTTAGGCTTAGGCTAAGGGTGAGGATGGGAGTGAGTATTAGGGTTAGGTTTATGGTGAGAGTTAGGGTTCGGGTTATGTTTGGAGTTTGGGTGAGGGTTAGGGTTAGGGTTACTGTGAGTGTGAGGGTTAGGGTTAGGTTGAGGGTTAGGGATAGGTTTAGGGTTAGGGTGTGGGTTAGTGTTAGGTTTAGGGTGAGGGTTAGGAGGAGAATTAGGGTTAGGATTAGGGTTAGGGTGAGGTCTAGGGTGAGGTTGAGGGTTAGGGTTATGGTTAGGGTGAGGTTTAGGGTTAGGGTTTGGGTTAGAGTGAGGGTTTGGATGAGGGTTAAAATTATGGTGAGGCTGAGGTTTAGGGTTATGGTTAGGATTAGGGTTAGGGTGAGGGTGTATGTTAGGATTAGGGTTATGGTTAGTGTTAGGGTTAAGTTGAGGGTTAGGATTAGTGTTATTTTTAGGGTTAGAGTTAGAGTTAAAGTGAGGGTGAGGGTGAGGGTTAGGGTTAGGTTTAGGCTGAGGTTTAGGGATAGGGGTAGGATTAGGGTGAGGTTGAGGGCGAGGGTAAAGGTTAAATTTAGGGTCAGGGGGAGGGTCAGTTCGTGGGTTAGGGTTAGGTTTAGTGTTAGGGTTAAGGTTAGGGTGAGGGTTAGGTTGAGGTTAAGGGTTAGTTGTAGGGTTAGTGTTAGGGTTAGGGTGAGGTTGAGTGTGAGGGTTAGGTCTAGGGTTAAGCTTAGGCTTAGGGTTAGACTGAGGGTGAGGATGGGGGTGAGGATTATGGTTAGGGTGAGGGAGAGTGTATGTGTTAGGTTTAGGTTTAGGGTTAGGTTTAGAGTAAGGCTGAGGTTGAGGTTGAGGTTGAGGTTTAGGGTTAGGGTGAAGGTAAGGGTTAGGTTTAGGGGGAGGGTGAAGTTTAGGGTTAGAGTTAGGGTTAGGGTGAGGCTGAGGGTGAGGGTTAGGGTTAGGGTTAGTGTTAGGGTTAGACTTAAGGTGAGTGTGAGGGTTAGGGTTAGATTTAGGATTAGGCTTAGGCTTAGGCTGAGAGAGAGATTGAGTTTGAGGGTAAGGGTTAGGGTGAGGGTTAAGTTTAGGGTTTGGGTGAGAGTTAGGGTTCGAGTTAAATTTAGGGTTAGGGTGAGGGTTAGGGTAAGGGTTACTGTGTGGGTGAGGTTTAGGGTTAGGTTGAGTGTTAGGGTTAAGTTTAGGGTTAGCGTGATGGTGAGGGTGAGGGTTAGATTTAGTGGTAGGGTGAGGGTTAGGATGAGGTTTAGGGTTAGGATTAGGGTTAGTGTGAGGGCAAGGGTGAGGTTGAGGTTTAGGGTTAGGGTTTTGGTGAGGTATATGGTTAGCCTTATTGTTAGGTTTAGGGTAAGGGTGAGCTTTAGGGTTAGAGTTAGTGTTAGGTTAAGGCTGATTGTGAGGGTTAGGGTTAGGGTTCATGTTAGATTTAGGTTTAGGATGAGGGTTAGGGTGAGGGTGTGGCTTAGGGTTAAGGTTAGGATTAGAATTAGGATAAGGGTTAGGGTGATTGTAAGGGTTAGTGTTAGGGTTAGGGTTAGACTTAGGGTTAGGCTGAGGGTGAGGGTGAGGGTTACGGTGAGCGTTTGGATTAGGGTTAGGGTGAGAGTTAGGGTTCTGGTTAAGTTTAGGGTTTGGGTGAGGATTAGGGTTAGGGTTATATTGAGCGTGCGGGTTAGGGTTAGGTTGAGGTTTAGGGTTAGGTTTAGGGTTAGTGTTAGGTTGAGGGTGAGGGTAGGAGAATTAGGGTTAGGGTGAGGGCTAGGGTGAGGGTGAGGTTTAGGGTTAGGGTTAGGGTTACGGTGAGGGTTTGGGTGAGGGTTAAGGTTATGGTGAGGGTGAGGGTTAGGGTTATGGTTAGGATTAGGGTTAGGGTGAGGGTGTGTGTTAGGATTCGGGTTATGGTTATGGTTAGGGTTATATTTAGGGTTAGGATTAGTGTTATTGTTAGGGTTTGAGTTAGAGTTAAAGTGAGTGTGAGGGTTATGGTTAGGGTTAGGGTGAGGTTTAGGGATATGGGAAGGATTAGGGTTAGGGTGAGGGTGAGGTTTATGGTTAGATTTAGGGTTAGGGGGAGGGTTAGTTCGTGGGTTAGGGTTAGGGTTAGTGCTAGGGTTAAGGTTAGGGTGAGGGTTAGGTTGAGGTTAAGGGTTAGGTGTAGGGTTAGTGTTAGGTTTAAGGTGAGGTTGAGTGTGAGGGTTAGGGCTAGGGTTAAGCTTAGGCTTAGGGTTAGACTGAGGGTGAGGATGGGGGTGAGGATTATGGTTAGTGTGAAGGAGTGTATGTGTTAGGGTTAGGTTTAGGGTTAGGTTTAGAGTTAGGCTGAGGTTGAGTTTGAGGGTGAGGTTTAGGGTTAGGGTGAAGGTAAGGGTTAGGTTTAGGAGGAGGGTGAGGTTTAGGGTTAGAGTTAGGGTTAGGGTGAGGCTGAGGGTGAGGGTTAGGGTTAGGGTTAGTGTTAGGTTTAGGGTTAAGGTGAGGGTTAGTGTGAGGGTGAGGTTTAGGCTTAGGGTTAGGATTAGGATTAGGGTTAGGCTTAGGGTGAGTGTGAGGGTTAGTTTTAGGGTTAGGCTTAGGCTTAGGCTTAGGCTGAGAGTGAGTGTGAATTTGAGGGTTAGGGTTAGGGTGAGGGTTAAGTTTAGGGTTTGGGTGAGAGTTAGGGTTCGAGTTAAATTTAGGGTTAGGGTGAGGGTTAGGGTAAGGGTTACTGTGAGGGTGAGGGTTAGGGTTAGGTTGAGTGTTAGGGTAAAGTTTAGGGTTAGTGTGATGGTCAGGGTGAGGGTTAGAGTTAGTGTTAGGGTGAGTGTTAGGATGAGGGTTAGTGTTAGGATTAGGCTTAGTGTGAGGGCAAGGGTGAGGTTGAGGTTTAGGGTTAGGGTTTTGGTGAGGTATATGGTTAGCCTTATGGTTAGGTTTAGGGTAAGGGTGAGCTTTAGGGTTAGAGTTAGTGTTAGGTTAAGGCTGATTGTGAGGGTTAGGGTTAGGGTTCATGCTAGATTTAGGTTTAGGATGAGGGTTAGGGTGAGGGTGTGGGTTAGGCTTAGGGTTAGGATTAGGATTAGGATAAGGGTTAGGGTGATTGTGAGGGTTAGTGTTAGGGTTAGGGTTAGACTTAGAGTTAGGCTGAGGGTGAGAGTGAGGGTTACGGTGAGGGTTTGGATTAGGGTTAGGGTGAGAGTTAGGGTTCCGATTAAGTTTAGGGTTTGGGTGAGGGTTAGTATTAGGGTTATGTTGAACGTGCGGTTTAGGGTTAGGTTGAGGTTTAGGGTTAGGTTTAGGGTTAGGGAGTGGGTTAGTGTTAGGTTGAGGGTGAGGGTTAGGATGAGAATAAGGTTAGGATTAGGGTTAGGGTGAGGGCTAGGGTGAGGGTGAGGTTTAGGGTTAGGGTTAGGGTTACAGTGAGGGTTTGGGTGAGGGTTAATATTCTGGTGAGGGTTAGGGTTATGGTTAGGATTAGGGTTAGGGTGAGGGTGTGTGTTAGGATTCGAGTTATGGTTAGGGTTACGGTTAGATTTAGGGTTAGGATTAGTGTTATTGTTAGGGTTTGAGTTAGAGTTAAAGTGAGGGTTATGGTTATGGTTAAGGTTAGGGTGAGGTTTAGGGATAGGGGTAGGATTAGGGTTAGGGTGAGGTGAGGTTTATGGTTAGATTTAGGGTTAGGGGGAGGGTTATTTCGTGGGTTAGGGTTAGGGTTAGTGTTAGGGTTAAGGTTAGGGTGAGGTTTAGGTTGAGGTTAATGTTTAGGGGTAGGGTTAGGATTAGGGGTAGGGTGAGGGTGAGTGTGAGTGTTAGGGATAGGGTTAAGTTTAGGCTTTGGTTTAGGCTGAGGGTGAGGATGGGGGTGAGGATTAGGGTTAGGGTGATGGTTAGGTTTGGGGTTAGGGTGAGGGTTAGGGTTTGTGTTTGGGTTAGAGTTAGGTTTAGGGTGAGGATGAGGTTTAGGGTTAGAGTTAGTTTTAGGGTGAGGGTTAGGTTGAGGGTTAGGGTTAGGATTAGTGTTATGGTTAGGGTTAGGGTGAAAATTTGAGGGAGGGTTAGGGTTAGGGAAAGGTTTAGGATTAGTGTTAGTGTGAGGGTGAGTGTGTGTGTTAGCGTTAGGTTTAGGGTTAGGTTTAGGGTTAGGCTGAGGTTGAGGTTGAGGGTGAGGGTTAGGCTTAGGTTGAGGGTAAGTGTTAGTGTTAGGGGGAGGGGGAGGTTTAGGGTTAGAGTTAAGGTTAGGTTGAGGCTGAGGGTGAGGTTTAGGGTTAGGGTTAGTGTTAGGGTTAGGGTTAAGGTGAGGGTTAGTGTGAGGGTTAGAGTTAGAGTTAGGATTAGACTTAGGCTTAGGATGAGGGTGAGGGTGAGTTTGAGGCTTAGGGTTAGGGTGAGGGTTAAGTTTAGGTTTTATGTGAGAGTTAGGGTTCGGGTTAAATTTAGGGTTAGGGTGAGGGTTAAGGTAAGGGTTACGGTGAGGTTGAGGGTGAGGGTTAGGTTGAGCATTAGGTTTAGGTTTAGGGTTAGGGTGATGGTGAGGGTGAGGGTTAGGGTTAGTGTTAGGATGAGGGTTAGGATGAGGGTTAGGGTTAGAATTAGGGTTAGGGTGAGGGCTAGGTTCAGGGTGAGGTTTAGGGTTAGGGTTGTGGTGAGGTTTAGGTTTAGCGTTATGGTTAGGTTTAGGGTGAGGGTGAGATTTAGGGTTAGAGTTAGGGTTAGGTTGAGGCTGAATGTGAGGGTTAGGGTTAGGGTTCGTGTTAGAGTTAGGTTTAGGATGAGGGTTAGGGTGAGGGTGAGGGTTAGGCTTAGGGTTAGGATTAGGATTAGGATAAGGGTTAAGGTAATTGTGAGGGTTAGGGTTAGGTTTAGGTTTAGGCTTAGGGTTAGGATGAGGGTGACGTTCAGGTTTAGGGTGAGGGTTAGGATTAGGGTTAGGGTGAGAGTTAGGGTTTGTGTTAAGTTTAGGGATTGGATGAGCGTTAGAGTTAGGGTTACCTTGAGTTTGAGGGTTAGGGTTAGGTTGAAGGTTAGGGTTAGGTTCAGGGTTAGGGTGTGAATTAGTGTTAGGTTTAGGGTGAGGGTTAAGAGGAGAATTAGGGTTAGGATTAGGGTTAGGGTGAGGTCTAGGTTGAGGGTGAGGTTTAGGGTTAGTGTTAGGCTGAGGTTCAGGGTTAGGTTTAGGGTTAGGGTGACGGTTTGGATGAGGGTAAAGTTTATGGTTAGGGTGAGGGTTAGGGTCATGGTTAGGATTAGGGTTAGGGTGAGGGTGTGTGTTAGGATTAGTGTTATGGTTAGTGTTAGGGTTAGGTTAAGGGTTAGGATTAGTGTTATTGTTAGGTTTAGAGTTAGGGTTAAAGTGAGGGTGAGTGTGAGGGTTATGGTTAGGGTTAGGGTGAGGTTTAGGGTTAGGGGTAGGACTGGGTTAGGGTGAGGGTGAGGTTATGTTTAGATTTAAGGTTAGGGGGAGGGTTAGTTCGTGGGTTAGGGTTAGGGTTTGTGTTAGGGTTAATGTTAGGGTGAGGGTTAGGTTGAGGTTAATGGTTAGAGATAGAGTTAGGTTTAGGATTAGGGTTAGGTTGAGCGTGAGTGTGAGTGTTAGGGTTAGGGTTAGAACTCGGCTTAGGGTTAGGCTGAGGGTGAGTGTGGGCTTGAGGATTATGGTTAGGGTGATGGTTATGTTTAGGGTTAGGGTGAGGGTTAGGATGAGGGTTAGGGTTATGATTAGGGTTAGGGTGAAGGCTAGGGAGAGGGTGAGGTTTAGGGTAAGGGTTAGTCTTAGGCTTAGGGTTAGGCTGAGCTTGAGGTTGAGGGTGAGGGTTAGGGATAGGGTGATGTTTAGGTTTACGGCTAGGGTTAGGGTTAGGATGAGGTTTAGGGTTAGGGGGAGTGTAAGGGTGAGGATGATGGTAAGTGTAAAAGTGAGGTTTAGGCTGAGGGTGAGGTTTAAGGTAAGTGTGTGGGTTAAGGTTAAGTTTAGGGTTATGGTAAGGGTTATGGTGAGGGTTGGATTGAGGATTAGGGTTAGGGTTAGGGTGAGGCTTAGTGTGAGGATGACGGTTTGGGTTAGGGTGAGGATGAAGATTAGAATTAGGGTTAGGGTGAGGGCTAGGGTGAGGGTGAGGTTTAGGGTTAGCGTGAGGTTTAGTGTTTGGGTTAGGGTTAGAGTGAGGGTTAGGTTGAGGGTGAGGTTTAGTGTTAGATTTAGGCTTAGTGTTAGTGTTAGGGTCAGGGTGAGGATTAGCGTTAGGGTTATAGTGTGGGTGAGGTTTAGTGTTAGAATTAGGGTTAGGTTGAGGCTGAGTGTGAGGGTTAGTTTCAGGGTTAGTTTTATGGTTAGGGTGAGGTTTGGGGTGAGGGTGAGGTTTAGGGCTAGGGTTAGAATTAGGATTAGGTTTAGGGTTAGGGTGAGTGTGAGGGTTAGGTTTAGGGTTAGGGTTATCCTTAGGTTTAGGCTGAAGGTGAGGGTGAGGTTTAGGTTTAGGGAGAGCTTAAGGTTAGGGTTAGGGTGAGGTTTAGTGTTAGATTTAGGGTTAGGGTGATGGTGACGTTTAGGGGTAGAGTTAGGTTCAGGGTGAGGTTGAGTTTGAGGGTTAGGATTAGGGTTAATGTTAAGCATAGGTTTAGGTTGAGGGTGAGGGTGAGTCTTAGGGTTAAGGTTAGGATGAGGTTTAGGTTTAGGGTTAGGGTTAGAATTAGTGTTAGGGTGAGAGTGAGATTTAGGGTTAGAGTTAGGGTTAGGGTTAGGAACAGGGTTAGGTTGAGAGTTAGGTTTAGGGTTAGGCTTAGGCTTAGGCTTAGTCTGAGCATGAGGGTGAGGGTTAGGGTTAGGTTTAGGGTGATGGTTCGGGTTAGGTTTAGTGTTATTGATAGGGTTAGGGTTAGAGTTACGGTGAGGGTGAGGGTGCGGGTGAGGGTTAGGTTTAGGGTTAGGGTGGGGTTTATGGGTAAGGTTAGGGTTAGGGTTAGGGTGAGGGTTAGGGTTAGGATTATGGTTAGGATGAGGGCAACGGTGAGGTTGAGGGTTAGTGTTAGGTTTAGGCTTAGGCGTAGGGTTAGTCTGAGGGTGAGGTTGAGGGTGAAGAGTAGGGTTAGAGTGATGGTTAGGGTTATGGTGAGGGTGAGGGTAAGGATTAGGGTTAGTATTAGGGTGAGGGTTAGGGTGTGGGTGATGGTAAGCATAAAGGTCAGGATTAGGCTGAAGCTTAGGGTTAAGATAAGGTTGAGGGTAAGTGTTAGGATGAGGGTTAGGTTTAGGGTGATTGTTATGGTTAGGGTGAGGGTAAGAGTTAGGGTTACGGTTATTGTTAGGGTTAGGATTAGGGTTACCCTTACAGTGAGGGTGAGGGTAAGGGTTAGGTTTAGGGTGAGGTTTAGGGTTAGGGTTATGGTTAGAGTTTGAGTTAGGTTTAGGATTCGGGTTAGGGTGAAGGCTATGGTGAGGGTGAGGGTTAGGTTTAGGGTTAGGATTAGCGTTAGGGTGAGGGTGAGTGTGTGTGTTAGGTTTAGGTTTAGGGTTAGGCTTAGGGTTAGCTAAGGGTGAGGTTGAGGATGAGGGTTAGGGTTAGGGTGAGGGTTAGGGTTAGGGTTAGGTTGAGGGTGAGTGTGTGGGTTAGGGTTAGGTTTAGGGTTAGGCTTAGGGTTAGACTAAGGGTGAGGTTAGGGGTGAGGTTTAGGGTTAGGTTGAGGGTTAGGTTTAGGGATAGGGTGAGGGTTAGGATGAGGGTTAAGGTTCGGATTAGGGTTAGGGTGAAGGCTAGGGTGAGGGTGAGTTTTAGGGCTAGGGTGAGGGTTAGGGTGAGGGTCAGGTTTAGGGTTAGAGTTAGGGTTAGGGTAAGGTATAGGGTGAGGTTTAAGGTTAGAATTAGTGTTAGGGTTAGGGTGAGGGTGAGGGTTAGGGTTAGGATGAGGTTTAGGTTTAGGGTGAGAGTTAGGTTTATGGTTACGTTGGGGTCAGGGTTAGAGTTAGGTTGAGGGTTAGAATTAGGTTTATGGTTAGGTTGAGGGTTAGGGTTAGGGTTAGGGCGAGGTTTTGGATGAGGTTTAAGGTTACAATTATTTTTAGGGTGAGTGCTAGAGTGAGGTTGAGGGTTATTGTTAGGGTTATGTTGAGGTTTAGGGTTAGGGTTAGGGTTAGTGTTACGGTGAGGGTGAATGTTAGGTAAGGGTGAGCGTTAGGGTTAGGGTTAGGGTGAGGGTGAGGTTAGGATTAGGGTTAGGGTTAGAGTTACAGTGAGGTTGAGGGTGAGGGTAAGGATTAGGTTTAGGTTGAGGTTTAGGGTTAGTGTTAGGGTTAGGGTGAGGGTGACGTTTAGGTTTAGATTTAGGGTTAGGGGGAGGTTCAGGGTGAGCATTAGGGTTAGGGTTAGGGTTAGGGTTATGGTGAGTGTTAGACTGATGTTTAATTTTAGGGTTAGGGTTAGGTTTAGGATTAGGTTTACAGTGAGGGTGAGTGTGAGGGTTAAGGTTAGGGTTCGGCTTAGGGTTAGGGATAGGCTGAGGATATGGGTGGGGATGAGGATTAGGTTTAGAAAGATGGTTAGGTTTATGGTTAGGTTAAGTGTTAGGATGAGGTTTAGGGTTAGGGTGAGGGTGAGGGTTGGGGTTAGGCCAAGGCTTTGGCTTAGGTTTAGGCTGAGGCTGAGGGTGAGTGTGAGGGTTAGGGTTAGGATGTTGGTTGGGGTTACCGTTAGGGTGAGGGTTAGGATGAGGATTAGTTTTAGGCTGAGGGTTAGTGTGAGGGTGATGGTAAGGGTAAAGATTAGTGTTAGGCTGAGGGTGAGGTTAACGGTAAGGGTGAGTGTTAGGGTTAGGGTAAGGGTGAGCGTTAGATTGAGGATTACTGTCAGGGTTAGTGTGAGTTTTAGGGTGAGGATGAGGGTTAGGGTTAGGTTGAGGGCTAGGTTGAGGTTGAGGGTTAGGGTTAGTGTGAGGTTTAGGGTTAGGGTGATGGTTAGGGTTAGTGTGAGGGTTAGTGTTAGCGTGAGTGTTAGTGTTAGGGTGAGGGTAAATGTTAGGATGAGGGTTAGGGTTAGGGTGAAGGTTAGGGTTACGGTGAAGGTTATGCTTAGGATGAGGTTTAGGTTTAGGGTTAGGGTTATTGTTAGGGTTAGGGTTAGGGTTACGGTTATGGTGAGGGTGAGGGTGAGGGTGAGGGTGAGGGTGACTGTTAGGGTTAGGATGAGGTTTAGGTTTAGGGTTAGGGTTAGAATTAGGGTTAGGATGAGGGTGAGGTTTAGGGTTAGAGTTAGGTTTAGTGTTATTGTTGGGGTTAGGGTGATGTTTAGGGTTAGTGTTAGGCTTAGTCTTAGGCTTAGGCTTAGGCCGAGCATAAGGGTGATGGTTATAGTTATGGTTAATGTGGGGTTTAAGGTTAGGTTTAGGGTGAGTGTGAGGTTGAGGGTTACATATAGGGTTAGGGAGAGGGTTAGGGTGAGGTTTAGGGTTAGTGGTAGGGTGAGGGTAAGTGTTAGGGTGAGGGTTAGGAATAGGGTTAAGGTTATTCTTATTGTTAGGTTTAGGGTTGCGGTTACGGTGAGGGTGAGGAGGAGGGTTAGGGTTAGGGTTAGAGTTAGGTTTAGGGTTTGGGTTAATGTTAGAGTTGGGTTTAGAGTCAGGGTGAGGTTTAGGTTAGAGTTAGGATTAAGGTGAGGGTTAGGTTGAGGGTTAGGGTTAGTGTTCCTTTTAAGGTTAGGGTTAGGGTGAGAGTTAAGGGGAGGGTTAGAGTTAGGGTTAGGGTTAGGATTAGAGTTAGGGTGAGAGTGAGGGTTATGGTTAAAGTGAGTGTTGGGTTTAGGATTAGAGTGAGGGTTAGGGTGAGGGTTAGGCCTAGGCTTAGGGTTTGGTTATGGGCTATGGTGAGAGTGAGTGTTAGGGTTAGGGTTATGGTGAGGGTTAGGGTGAGGGTTACTCTTATTTTTAGGTTTAGGTTTAGGGTTAGGATTAGGTTTAATATTAGGCAAGGGGTGAGGGTGAGGGTGAGGGTTAGGGTTAGGGTGAGGGTGAGGTTTAGGTTTAGAGTTAGTGTTAGGTTGAGGGTTAGTGTGAGGGTTAGGGTTAGGGTTAGTGTTACGGTTAGGGTTAGGGTGAGGGTCAGGGTCAGGGTTAATCTTTGGCTTAGGCTTAGGTTTAGGTTTAGGGTTAGGGTTAGGGTTAGAATTAGGGTTAGGGTGAGGGTGAGTTTTAGGGTTAGAGTTAGGTTTAGTGTTATTGTTGGGGTTAGGGTGATGTTTAGGGTTAGTGTTAGGCTTAGGCTTAGGCTTAGGCTTAGGCCAAGCATAAGGGTGATGGTTATAGTTAGGGTTAATGTGGGGTTTAAGGTTAGGTTTATGGTGAGTGTGAGGTTGAGGGTTACCTATAGGGTTAGGGAGAGGGTTAGGGTGAGGTTTAGGGTTAGTGGTAGGGTGAGGGTAAGTGTTAGGGTGAGGGTTAGGAATAGGGTTAAGGTTATTCTTATTGTTAGGTTTAGGGTTGCGGTTATGGTGAGGGTGAGGATGAGGGTTAGGGTTAGGGTTAGAGTTAGGTTTAGGGTTTGGGTTAATGTTAGAGTTGGGTTTAGGGTCAGGGTGAGGTTTAGGTTAGAGTTAGGATTAAGGTGAGGGTTAGGTTGAGGGTTAGGGTTAGTGTTCCTTTTAAGGTTAGGGTTAGGGTTAGAGTTAAGGGGATGGTTAGAGTTAGGGTTAGGGTTAGGATTAGAATTAGGGTGAGAGTGAGGGTTATGGTTAAAGTGAGTGTTGGGTTTAGGATTAGAGTGAGGGTTAGGGTGAGGGTTTGGCCTAGGCTTTGGGTTTGGTTATGGTCTATGGTGAGAGTGAGTGTTAGGGTTAGGGTTATGGTGAGGGTTAGGGTGAGGGTTACTCTTATTTTTAGGGTTAGGTTTAGGGTTAGGATTAGGTTTAATATTAGGGAAGGGGTGAGGGTGAGGGTGAGGGTTAGGGTTAGGGTGAGGGTGAGGTTTATGTTCAGAGTTAGTGTTAGGTTGAGTGTTATTGTGAGGGTTAGGGTTAGGGTTAGTGTTACGGTTAGGGTTAGGGTGAGGGTCAGGGTCAGGGTTAATCTTTGGCTTGGGCTTAGGCTTAGGCCGAGCATGAGGGTGAGGGTGAGGTTTAGGGTTAGCATTAGGGTTAGGATGAGGGTTAGAGTGAGGGTGAGGGTTAGGGTTAGCATTAGGGTGAGGTTTAGGGTTAGGTTCAGGGTTAGCATTATGGTGAGGGTGAGTGTTAGGGTTAGGGTTAGGGTTAGGGTGAGGGTGAGGGTTAGTATTAGGGATAGGGTTAGAGTTACAGTGAGGGTGAGGGTGATGGTGAGGTTTAGGATCAGGGTTAGGGTGAGGTTTAGGTTTAGGGTTATGGTTAGGGTGAGGGTGTGGTTTAGGGTTAGAGATACTGTTAGGGGGAGATTTAGGGTGAGGGTTAGGGTTAGTGTTAGTGTTAGGGTTAGGATTATGGTGAGGGTTAGGTTGAGGTATAGTGCTAGGATTAGTGTTTGTTTTAGGATAAGTTTTACAGTAAGGGTGAGTGTGAGGGTTAGGGTTAGGGTTCGGCTTAGGCTTGGGGTTAGGCAGAGGGTATGGGTGTTGATGAGGATTAGGTTTAGAAAGATGGTTAGGGTTATGGTTAGGTTAAGGGTTAGGATGAGGGTTAGGGTTAGGATTAGTGTTAGGGTGAGGGCTAGGGTGAGGGTGAGGGTTGGGGTTAGGGTTAGGCTTAGGCTTAGTGTTAGGTTGAGGCTGAGGCTGAGGGTGAGGGTTAGGATTAGGGTGATGGTTGGGGTTACCATTAGGGTGAGGGATAGGATGAGGATTAGATTTAGGGTGAGGGTGAGTTTGAGGGTCACGGTAAGTTTAAAGGTGAGGGTTAGGCTGAGCGTTCGGGATAGGGTAACAGTGAGGGTTAGGGTTAGGGTGAGGTTGAGGGTTAGATTGAGGATTCGTGTTATGGTTAATGTGAGTTTTAGGGTGAGGATGAGGGTTAGGGTTTGGTTGAGGTCTAGGTTCAGGTTGAGGTTTAGGGTTAGGGTGAGGTTTTGTGTTATTGTGAGGGTTAGGTTTAGTGTGAGGGTTAGTGTTAGGGTTAGGGTTAGTGTTAGGAAGAGGGTAAGTGTTATGGTGAGGGTTAGGATTAGGGTGAAGTTTATGGTTAGTATGAGGTTTAGGGTTAGTGTTAGTGTTATTGTTAGGTTTAGGGTTAGGGTTACAGTTACGGTGAGGGTGAGGGTGAGGGTGAGGTTTAGGATGAGGCTTAGGTTTAGGGTTAGGGTTATTGTTAGGGTTAGTTTGAGGGTGAGGTTTAGGTTTAGAGTTAGGTTTTGTGTTAGTGTTGGGGTTATGGTGAGTGTTAGGGATAGGGTTAACTTTAGGCTTAGGCTTAGGCTGAGCATGAGGATGAGGTTTAGGGTTAGGGTTAGGGTGGGGTTTAGGGTTAGGGTTAGGGTGAGTGTGAGGGTGAGGTTGAGGGTTAGATATAACTTTAAGGGGGGGTTAGGGTGAGGGTTATGTTTAGGGTTATTTTTAGGGTTAGGGTGAGGGTCTGGGTTAGGTTGAAGTTTAGGGTTAGGGTTAGGGATTGGTTTAGTGTGAGGGTTAGTGTTAGGGTGAGGGTTAGTGTTAGGGTGAGGGTAAGTGATAGGGTGATGGTTTGGGTTAGGGTGAGGGTTATGGTTAGGGTGAGGGTTCGGAATAGGTTTAGGGTTATTGTTAGGGTTAGGTTTAGGGTTATGGTTACGGTGAGGGTGAGGATGAGTGTTAGGGTTAGGGTTAGGGTGAGGTTTAGGGTTTGGGTTAGGGTTAGAGTTAGGGTTAGCATAATGGTGAGGTTTAGGTTTAGAGTTAGGGTTAGGGTGACGGTTAAGTTGAGGGTTAGGGTTAGTGTTCGTGTTAAGGTTAGGGTTAGGGTGAGAGTTAGGGGAAGGGTTATGGTTAGGGTTCGGATTAGTGTTAGATTGAGGGTGAGTGTGTGTTAGGGATAGGTTTAGGGTTAGGCTTAGCGATAGGCTGAGGGTGTGGGTGAGTTTTAGGGTTAGGGTGAGGGTTAGGGTTAGGGTTATGGTGAGGTTTAGTGTTAGTGTTAGGGTTAGAGTTAGGGTTAGGGTGAGGTTGAGGATTAGGGGTAGATTTAGGTTTAGTTTGAGGTTTAGGTTTATGATTAGGGTTAGGATGAGGGCTAGGGTGAGGATTATGGTGAGGGCTAGTTTTAGGAGTAGTGTTAAGTTTAGGATTAGGTTTAGGGTAGAGTGAGTGTGAAGGTTAGGGTTAAGGTTAGGGTAGGGCTTAGGGTTAGGGTGAGTGTTCGGGTTAGAGTTTAGGTTAGGGTGGGGTTGATGCTGATAATGAGGGTTAGGTTTAGGGTTAGGGTTAGGTTTAGGGTTAGGGTTAGTGTTAGGGTTAGGGTTTCGGTGAGGTTAGTCTGAGTGTTACGGTTAGTCTTAGGGTTAGGCTGAGGCTGAGGGTGGGGGTGAGGATTAGGGTTAAAGTGATGGTTATGGTTATGGTTAGTGTTAGTGTTAGGGTTAGGGTTAGAGTTATGGTGAGGTTGAGGGTGCCGGTGAGGGTTAGGGTTAGGGTTAGGGTTAGGCTGAGCGTGAGGTTTAGGGTTAGATATAGGCTTAGGGTTAGGGTGAAGTTTAGGGGTAGGGTTAGGGTTAGTGTGAGGGTTAGTGTTAGGGTTAGGGCTAGTTTTAGGGTGAGGGTAAGGGTTAGGGTGAGGTTTTGGGTTAGGGTGAGCATTATGGTTAGGGTGAGGGTCAGGATTAGTGTTAGGGTTATTGTTAGGGTCAGGTTTAGTTTTAGGCTGAGGGTGAGGGTGAGGGTTAGTTTTCTGATGAGGTTTAGGGTTTGGGTTAGGGGTAGAGTTAGGTTTAGGGTGATGGTGAGGTTTAGGGTTAGAGTTAGGGTTAGAGTGAGGGTTAGGTTGAGGGTTAGGGGTAGTGTTAGTGTTAGGGTTAGGGTTAGGGGGATAATTAGGGGGAGGGTAAGGTTTAGGGTTAGGATTAGTGTAAAGGTGCGGGTGAATATTTGTGTTAGGGTTAGGTTTAGGTTTAGGCTTAGGGGTAGGTAGTGGGTGAGGTTTAGTGTTAGAGTTAGGGTTAGGGGGAGTATTAGGGTTAGGATTAGGGTTAGGGTGAGTGCTTGGGTGAGGGTGAGGATTAGGGTTAGGGTAGGGGGGAGGTTTAGGTTTAGGGTGAGGGTTAGGGTGAGAGTGGGGTTTAGGGTTACAGTTATGGTTAGGATTAGAGTGAGGGTGAGGGTTAGGTTAGGGTTAGGGTTCAGGTGAGGGTTAGGGTGAGGGTGAGGGTTAGGTTAGGGGTTAGGATTAAGATTAAGGTTAGATTAGAGTGAGGTTTAGTGTTAGGATTAGGATTAGGGTGAGGGCTAGGGTGAGGGTGAGGTTTAGGGTTAGGGTTTGGGTGATGTTGAGGGTTAGGGTTAGGGTTAGGGTGGGGGCAGGGGGAGGTTTAAGGTTAGAGTTAGGGTTAGAGTGAGGCTGAGGGTGAGGGTTAGGGTTAGGGTTAGTGTTAGAGTTAGGTTTAGGGTGAAGGTTAGGGTGAGGGAGAGGGTTAGTCTTAGGGTTAGGATTAGGATTAGGGTGAGGGTTAGGGTGAGTGTGAGGGTTAGGGTTAAGGTGAGGATAAGCTTTAGGGTGTGGGTTAGGTTTAGGGTGAAGGATATGGTTCAGATTAGGTATAGGGTTAGGGTTAGGGTTATTGTAAGGGTTAGGGTTAGGGTTATGGTTACTGTGAGGGTGAGGGTGAGGGTTAGGATTAGGGTTAGGGTCAGGTTTAGGGTTAGGGTTAGGGTTAGGGTTAGGGTTAGTTTTAGGTTTAGGTTTAGGGTTAGGTTGAGGGTGAGGGTTAGGGTTATTGTTAGTGTTATGTTTTGGGTTAAGTTTGCTGTGAATGTGAGGCTGAGGTTTTGGTTTATGGTTAGGGTTAGGGTGAGGTTTAGGGTGAGGGTGAGGGTTAGTGTTAAGGTTAGGATTAGGTCTAGGTTTAAGGTGACTGTGAGTGTGAGGGTTAAGTTTAGGATTCAGGTTAGGATTAGAGTTAGGCTGAGGGTGAGGTTGAAGGTTAGGGTTCGGTTGAGGTTTGGGGTTAGGGTTAGAGTGAGAGTTAGGGTGAGGGTTAGGCTTAGGCTTAGGTTTAGGGTGTGGGCTAGGGTGAGGTTTAGGGGTAGGGGTAGGATTAGGATTAGGGTGAGGGTTAGGGTTATTGTTAGTGTTATGGTTTGGGTTATGTTTGCTTTGAATGTGAGGCTGAGGTTGAGGGTTATGATTATGGTTATGTTAGGGTTAGTGTTAGGGTAATGGTGAGGGTTAGGGTATTGGGTGAGGGTAAGGGTTAGATTGAGGATTAGTGTTAGGGTTAGTGTGAGGTTTAGGGTGAGAGTTAGTGCTATGGTTAGGATTAGGGTTAGGGTGAGGGTGTGTGGTAGGATTAGGTATAGGGTTAGGGTTAGGGTTAGGTTTAGGTTTAGGATTAGTGTTATTGTTAGGGTTCAAGTTAGAGTTAAAGTGAGGCTGAAGGTGAGGGTGAGGTTTAGGGGTAGGGTTAGGGTGAGGCTTAGGATAAGGTTTAGGGTTAGGATTAGGGTTAGCATGAGGGCTAGGCTGAGGGTTAAGGTGAAGCATAGGTTTAGGAATAGGGATTGGTTTAGGATTATGGTTATGGTGAGGGTGAGCTTGAGGGTTAGGTTTAGGGTTAGGTTTAGGGTTAGGGTGAGGGTTAGTGTTAGGTTTTCGGTTAGGGTGAGGGTGAAGCTGAGGATTAGGTTTTGGTTCAGGGTTAGGGTTTGGGTTAGGGTTAGGGTTAAGGTGATGGTTAGGGTTAGGGTTTGGTTTAGGCTTAGGGTTAGGCTGAGGGTGAGGGTTTGGGTGAGGATTAGGGTTTGAGTTAGGATGAAGTTGAGGGTGAGGATTAGGGTGAGTTTTAGTGTTAAGCTTGGTTTTAGAGTTATGGTGAGTGTGTTGGTTAGGGTTATGTTTAGGTTTAGTGTTATTGTTAGGTTTAGGGTTAGAGTTAAGTTGAGAGTAAGGGTGAGGGTGAGGATTCGGTTTAAGTTTAGGGTGAGGTTTAGGTTTAGGGTTAGGTTTAGTGTGAGGGTTAAGGTTAGGGTTAGGGTGAGGTTTAGGATGAGGTTTAGGGTTAGGATTAGGGTCAGTTTGAGGGCTAGGGTGAGGGTTAGGGTGAGGGTTAGGTTTAGGGTTAGGGTGAGGGTTAGGGTTATTGTTTGGGTTACGGTGACATTGAGGTTGAAGTTTAGGGTTATGGTTAGGGTAAGGGTTAGGTTTAGGTTTGGGGTTAGGGTTAGTGTTTCGGTTAGGGTTAGGGTTAAGGTAAGGGTTTGGGTTACGATGAGTGTTAGGGTTAGGCTTAGGGTTAGGTTGAGGGTGAGGTTGGGGTTGAGGTTTAGGTAAGGGTTAGGGTTAGGTTTAGGGTTAGTGTTAGGATTAGGTTGAGTGTGGGTTTAGGCTTAGGGTTTGGATTAGGATTAGGGTTAGTCTTAGGGTGAGTGTGAGGGTTAGGGTTAAGGTTAGGATTAGGCTTAGGCTTGGGCTGAGGCTGAGGGTGATGGTGAGGATTAGGGTTAGGGTGAGGGTTAGGGTTAGGTTTAGGGTGAGCGTTAGGGTTCGGGTTAAATTTAGGGTTAGGGTGAGGGTTAGGGTAAGGGTTATGGTGAGGGTGAGGTTTAGAGTTAGTTTGAGAGTTTGGGTTAGGCTTAGGGTGATGGTAAGGATGAGGGTTAGGGTTAGTGATAGGATGAGGTTTAGGATGAGGCTTAGGGTTGGGATTATAGTTAGGGTGAGGGCTAGAGGGAGGGTGAGCTTTAGGGTTAGGGTTGTGGTGAGTTTTAGGATTAGGGTTATGGTTAGGTTTAGAGTGAGGGTGAGGTTTAGGGTTTGAGTTAGGGTTAGGTTGAAGCTGATTTTGAGGGTTAGGGTCAGGGTTAGTGTTAGGTTTAGGGTTAGGGTTAGGAGGAGAATTAGGGTTAAGATTAGGGTTAGGGTAAGGGTTTGGATGAGGGTTAAGGTTATGGTGAGGGTGAGGGTTCGGGTAATGGTTAGAATTAGGTTTAGGGTGAGGGTGTGTTTTAGGATTAGGGTTAGGGTTAGGCTTAGGGTTAGATTTAGTTTTAGGATTAGTGTTATTGTTAGGGTTAGAGTTAGATTTAAATTGAGGGTGAGGGTGAGGGTGAGGCTTAGGGTTAGTGTTAGGGTGAGGTTTAGGGTTAGGGTTAGGATTAGGGTTAGGGTGAGTGTCAGGTTTATGGTTATATTTAGAGTTGGGGGAGGGTTAGTTCGTGGGTTAGGGTTACGGTTAGTGTTAGCGTTAAGTTTAGGGTGAGGATTAGGTTGACGTTAAGGGTTAGGGGTAGATTTAGGTTTATGATTAGTGTTAGGGTGAGGGTGAGGGTTAGGGTTATTTTTAGGCTTAGGTTTTGGGTTACAGTTACGGTGACAGTGAGGGTGAGGGTTAAGGTTAGCTATAGAGTTAGGGTTAGGTTGAGGCTTACTTTGAGGGTTAGGGTTAGGGTGAGGGTTAGGGTTAGGGTTAGGCTGAGGGTTAGCGTAAGTTTTAGGATTAGGATTAGGGTTAGGGTGAGGGCTAGGCTGAAGGTTAATATGAGGGTTAGGTTTAGGGCTAGGGTTAAGTTGAGGATTAGGTTGAGTGTGAGTGTGAGGGTTAGATTTAGTGTTTGGGTTAGGGTGAGGGGTAGGCTGAGGATTAGGCTTTGGCTAAGGGTTATGGTTAGTGTTAGTGTTAGGTTTAAGGTGATGGTTAGGGTTAGGGTTAGGGTTAGGCTTAGGGTTACGCTGAGGGTGAGGGTTTTGGTTAGTGTTAGGGTTTGGGTTAGGGTAAGGGTGAGGCTGAGGATTAGTGTTACTTTTAGGGTTAGGGTTAGTGTTAGGTTTAGGCTTGGGCTTAGGGTTAGCGTGAGGTTTAGGTTTAGATATAGGTTTAGCAGGAGGGCTAGGGTAAGGGTTAGGAATAGGGTTAGTGTTAGGGTTAGGATGAGGGTGAGGTTTAGGTTGAGGTTTAGGTTTAGGGTTAGGGTTAGGGTTAGTGTGAGAGTTAGGGTTAGTGTTAGGGTGAGGGTAAATTTAAGGGTGAGGGTTTGGTTTTGGCTGAGGGTTATGGTTAGGGTGAGGGTTAGGATTAGCTTTAGGGTTATTGGTAGGGTTAGGTTTAGGGTTACGATTACTGTGAGGGTGAGGGTGAGTGTTGGGGTTAGGGTTAGGATGAGGTTTAGTGTTTGGTTTAGGGTTAGAGTGAGGGTTAGGGTGAGGGTGTGATTTAGGGATTGAGTTAGGGTTAGGGTGAGGTTAGGTTGATGTTTAGGGTTAGGGTTAGTGTTAGGGTTAGGGTGAGAGTTGGGGGGGTTAGGGTTAGGGTTATGTTTAGGGTTAGCATTAGGGTTAGGGTGTGGGTGCGGTTCAGTGTTAGAATTAGGGTTAAGGTGAGGCTCAGTGTGAGGGTTAGTTTTAGGATTATGTTAGGGTTACGGTGAGTTTTAGGGTGAGGATGAGGGTTAGGCCTAGGGTTAGGATTAGGATTAGGGTTAAGGTTAGGATGAGTGTGAGTGTTAGGGTTAGGGTTAGGGTTAGCCTTAGGTTTAGGCTGAGCGTGAGGGTGAGGGTGATGGTTAGGTTTAGTGTGAGGGTTAGCTTTAGGGTTAGGGTGAGGTTTAGTGTTAGGTTTAGGGTTAGTGTGAGGGTGAGGTTTAGGGGTAGAGTTAGGTTTAGGGTGAGGGTGAGTGTGAGGGTTAGTGTCAGGGTTAATGTTAGGCTTAGGTTTCAGCTGAGGCTGAGGGTGATTATTAGGTTAGGGTTAGGATGAGCTTTAGGTTTAGGGTTAGGTTTAGAATTAGAGTTAGGGTGAGAGTGAGGTTTAGGGTTAGAGTTAGGGTTCGTGTAAGGTTGAGGGTTAGGGTGAGGGTTAGGGTTAGGCTTAGGCTTAGGCTTAGGCTTAGTCCGAGCATGAGGGTGAGGGTTAGGGTTAATGTTAGGGTCATGGTTCGGGTTAGGGTTAGTGTTATTGATAGGGTTAGGGTTAGAGTTACGGTGAGGATGAGGGTGTGGGTGAGGGTTAGGTTTAGGGTTAGGGTGAGGGTTAGAGTTAGGACTATGTTTAGGGTGAGGGCTAGGGTGAGGTTGAGGATTAAGTTTAGGTTTAGGCTTATTCTTAGGGTTAGGCTGAGGGTGAGGTTGAGGGTCAGGTATAGGGTTAGGGTGATGGTTAGGGTTACGATTAGGGTGTGGGTTAGGATGAGGGTTAGAGTTAGGGTGAGGGTTAGCGTAAGGGTGATGGTAAGTGTGAAGGTGATGATTAGGCTGAGGCCGAGGTTTAAGTTAAGTGTAAGTGTTAGATTTAGGGTGAGGGTTAGTGTAAGGGTTAGAGTTATTGTTACGGTTAGGGTTAGGGTTACCCTTACAGTGAGGGTGAGAGTTAGGGTTAGGTTTAAGGTGAGGTTTAGGGTTAGGGTTATGGTTAGAGTTTGGGTTAGGTTTAGGATTAGTGTTAGGGTGAAGGCTAGGGTGAGGGTGAGTTTTAGGGTTAGGGTTAGGGTTAGGGTTAGGATTAGGGTTATGGTGAGGGTGAGTGTGTGGGTTAGGGTTATGGTTAGGGTTAGGCTTTGGGTTAGGCTCAGGGTGAGGTTGAGGGTGAGGGTTATGGTTAGGGTGAGGGTTAGGGTTAGGGTTAGGTTGAGGGTGAGTGTGTGGGTTAGGGTGAGGTTTAGGATTAGGCTTAGGGTTAGGCTAAGGGTGAAGTTAAGAGTGAGGGTTAGAGTTAGGGTGAGGGTTAGGTTTAAAGTTAGGCTGTGGGTTAGGATGAGGGTTAAGGTTAGGATTAGGGTTAGGGTGAAGACTAGGGTTAGGGTTAGGCTTAGGTTTAGGGTGAGGGTTAGGGTTATTGTTTGGGTTAGGGTGACAATGAGGGTGAGGATTAGCGTTAGGGTTAGGGCAATGGTTAGGCTTAAGTTTGGGGTTAGGTTTAGTATTTCGATTAGGGTTAGGTTTATGGTTAGGGATTGGGTCACGGTGAGTGTTAGGGTTAGTGTTATGGTTAGGGTTAGGGTTAGGCTGAGGGTGAGGTTGGGGTTGAGTTTTAGGTAAGGGTTAGGGTTAGGATTAGGGTTAGAGTTATGGTTAGGGTTATTGTTAGTGTTATGGTATGGTTAGGGTGAAGTTTGCGGGAAGTGTGAGGCTCAGGGTTTGGGTTATGGTTATGGTTAGGGTTAGGATTAGGTTTAGGATTATTGTGAGTCTTATTTTTAAGGTTTGGTTTAGAGTTACAGTGAGGTTGAGGTTGAGGGTGAGGGTGAGGGTGAGGGTAGGGTGAGGTTTATGGTGAGGTTTATGGATAGATTTAGGGTAGGGTGAGGGTAAGTTTTAGGGTTAGAGTTAGGGGTAGGTGGAGGGTTAGGGTGAGGGTTAGTGTTAGGTTTAGTATTAGGGTTTGGATGAGGGTGAGGGTTAGGTTGACGTTTAGGGATAGGGTTAGTGTTAGGGTGAGCGTTAGAGTTAGAGTTAGTTTTATTGTTAGTGTTAGGGTTAGAGTTACAGTGAGGGTGAGGGGGAGGGGGAGGGTTAGTGTTAGGTTTAGGGTGAGGTTTAGGGTTAGGGTTAGGATTAGGGTTAGGGTGAGGGTGAGGTTTAGGCTTAGATTTAGGGTTAGGGGGAGGGTTAGTTCATGTTCTAGGGTTAGGGTTAGTGTTAGGGTTAAGGTGAGGGTGAGGGTTAGGTTGAGGTTAAGGGTTAGGTTTAGGTTTAGGGTTAGTATTAGGTTTAGGGTGAGGGTGAGGATGAGGGTTAGGCTTAGGCTTAGGCTTAGGGTTAGGCTGAGGGTGAGGTTGATGGTGAAGTTTAAGGTTAGGGTGATATTTTGGTTTACTGTTAGGGTGAGGGTTAGGATGAGGTTTAGGTTTAGGGGGAGGGTTAGGGTGAGGATGATGGTAAAAGTAAAAGTGAGGTTTAGGCTGAGGCTGAGGGTTAAAATAAGGGTGAGTGTTAGGTTTAGGTTTAGGGTTAGGGTAAGGTTTAGGGTTAGGGTTATGGTGAGGGTTAGATTGAGGATTAGGGTTAGGGTTAGTGTGAGGTTTAGGGTGAGGATGAGGGTTAGGGTTAGGGTGAGCATGAAGGTTAGAATTAGGGTTAGGTTGAGGGCTAGGGTGAGGGTGAGGGTTAGGGTTAGTGTTAGGATTAGGGTGAGGGTTAGGATGAGGTTGAGGGTTAGGGTTAGTGTGCGGGTGAGTGTTAGGTTTAGGGTTAGTGTTAGGGTGAGCGGAAGTGTTATGTTGAGGGTTATGATTAGGGTGAGGGTTATGGTTAGGGTGAGGTTTAGGTTTAGGGTTAGGGTGAAGGTGAGGGTGAGGTTTAGGTTTAGATTTAGGGTTAGGGGGAGGGTTAGGGGGAGGTTTAGTGTTAGGGTTAGTGTTAGGGTGAGGGTGAGGTATAGGTTGAGTTTTAGGGTTAGGGTTATGGTTAGGGTTAGAGTGAGGTTTAGTGTTAGGGTTAGCGTTAGGGTGAGGGTAAGTGTTAGGGTGAGGTTTTGGGTTAGGGTGAGGGTTATGGTGAGGGTGAGGTTTAGGATTAGGGTTAGAATTATTGTCAGGGATAGGTTTAGGTTTTCTGTTATGGTGAGGGTGAGGGTTAAGGTTAGGGTTAGGTTGAGGTTTAGTGTTCGGGTTAGGTTTATTGTTAGGTTTAGGCTGAGGGTGAGGTTTAGGGTAAGAGATAGGGTTAGAATGAGGGTTAGGTTGAAGGTTAGGGTTAGGGTTAGTATTAGGGTTAGGGATAGGGTGAGATTTAGGGGGAGCGTTTGGGTTAGGGATAGGTTTAGGATTAGGGTTAGGGTGAGGGTCAGTGTGTGTTTTAGCGTTAGGTTTAGGGTTAGGCTTAGGGTTAGGCTGAAGGTGAGGTTGAGGGTGAGGTTTAGGGTTAGGGTGAGAGTTAAGGTTAGGGTTAGGGGGAGGGTTAGGATGAGGGTTAGGGTTAAGATTAGGGTTAGGGTTAGGGTGAGGGCTAGGGTTAGGGTAAGGTTTAGGATTAGGTTTAGGTTGAGGTTTAGGGTTAGGTTTAGGGTTAGGGTTAGGGTGAGGTTGAGATTTAGGGTTAGAGTTAGGGTTAGGATGAGGCTGAGAGTGAGGGTTAGGGTTAGGGTTAGGGTTAAGGTGAGAGTTATGGTGAGAGTGAGGCTTAGGGTTAGGTTTAGGATTAGGATTAGGCTTAACGTTATTCTGAGTGTAAGGGTTAGTGTTACAGTTACTGTTAGGCTTAATCTTAGGCTTAGGGTGAGGTTGAATTTGAGGGTTAGGGTTAGGGTGAGGATTAGGGTTAGGATTAGTGTGAGAGATAGGGTTCAGTTAAAGTTTAGGGTCAGGGTGAGGTTTAAGGTAAGGTTTACCCTGAGGGTGAGGGTTAGGCTTAGGGTTAGGGTAAGTGCTAGGGTGAGGGTGAGGTTTAGGGTTAGGGTTACGGTGAGGTTTTGCTTAGGGTTAGGGTTAGTGTTAATGTGAGTTTGAGGTTTAGGGTTAGAGTTAGTGTTAGGGTGAGGCTGATTGTGAGGGTCAGGGTTAGGGTTAGTGTTAGATTTAGGGTGAGGTTGAGAGTGAGGGTTAAGCTTAGGGTTAGGATTAAGATTAGGGTAAGGTTTAGGTTGAGTGTGAGGCTTAGGGTTATGGTTAGGCTTAGGGTTATCCTGAGGGTGAGAGTGAGGGTTAGGGTTAGGATGTGTGTTAGGGTTCAGTTTAGGGTGAGTTTTAGGGTTTGGGTTAAGTTTAGGGTTAGCGTGAGGGTTATTTTAGGGTTACCATGAACATGAGGGTTAGGGTTAGGTTGAGGGTTTGAGTTAGGTTTAGGGTTAGGGTGAGGGTTAGGGTTAGGGTTAGGGTGAGGGTTAGGATGAGGAATAAGGTTAAGGTGAGGGCTAGGGTGAGGGTGAGGTTTAGGGTTAGTGTTAAGGTGAGGTTAAGTGTTAGGGTTAGGGTAAGGGTGAGGGTTTGGATGAGGTTTAGTGTTACAGTGAGGGTGAGGGTTAGGGCTCCTGTGATGGTTAGGGTTAGGATTATGGTTAGGGTGAGGGTGAGTGTTAGAAATAGGGTTAGGGTTAGGGTTAGCGTTAGGTTTAGGATTAGGTTTAGTGTTATTATTAGGGTTATGGATAGAGTTACACTGAGGGTAAGAATGAGGGTTAGGGTTAGGGTTAGGGTTAGGGAGAGGATTAGGGTTAGGGTTAGGATTAGGGTTAGGGTGAGGGTGAGGCTTAGGTTTAGATTTAGGGTTAGGGGGAGGGTTAGTTCCTTGAAGGGTTAGGGTTAGTGTTAGGGTTAAGGTTAGGGTGAGGGTTCAGTTGAGGTTAAGGGTTAGGGTTAGGTTTAGGATTAGGGTTAGGGTGAGATTTTGGGGGAGGGTTAGGTTGAGGGATAGGGATAGGATTAGGGTTAGGGTGAGGGTGAGTGTTTGTGTTAGGGTTAGGTTTAGGGTTAGGCTTAGGGTTAGGCTGAGGTTGAGGTGGAGGGTGAGGTTTAGGGTTAAGGTTACGTTTAGGGTTAACGTTGGGGTGAGGGTGAGGTTTAGGGTTAGAATTATGGTTAGGTTGAGGGTGATGTGAGCGTTGGGCTTAGGGTTAGTCTTAGAGTTAGGGATAGGGTGTGGGTTAGTGTGTGGGTGAGGGTTAGGCTTAGGTTTAAGATTAGGTTTAGGGTTTAGCTTAGGGTGAGTGTGAGGGTTAGGGTTAGGATTAGGCTTAGGCTTATGCTGAAGGTGAGCGTTAGGGTGAGGGTTAGGGTTAGGGTGAGGGTTAGGTTTAGGTTTAGGGTGAGAGTTAGGGTTCGGGTTAAATTTAGGGTTAGGGTGAGGGTTAGGTTAAAGGTTACGGTGAGGGTGAGGGTTAGAGTTAGTTTTAGCGTTAGTGTTAGGGTTACGGTTAGGGTGATGGTGAGGGTGAGGGTTAGGGTTAGTGTTAGGGTGAGGGTTAGGATGAGGGTTAGGGTTAGGATTAGGGTTAGGGTGAGGGCTAGGTAGAGGGTGAGGTTTAGGGTTAGGGTTGTTGTGAGTTTTAGGATTAGGGTTATGGTTAGGTTTAGGGTGAGGGTGAGGTTTAGGGTTAGATTTAGGGTAAGGTTGAGGCTGATTGTGAGGGTTATGGTTAGGGTTAGTGTTAGAGTTAGGGTTAGGGTGAGGATTAGGGTGAGGGTGAGAGTTAGGCTTAAGGTTAGGGTTAGGATTAGGGTAAGGATTAGGACAAATGTGAGGGTTAGGGTTAGGTTTAGGCTTAGGGTTAGGCTGAGGATGAGGTTGAGGGTGAGGGTGAGGGTTAGGGTGAGGGTTAGGGTTAGGGTGAAGGTGAGAGTTAGGGTTCGGTTTAAGTTTAGGGTTTGGGTGAGGGTTAGGTTTAGGGTTATGGTGAGTGTGAGGGTTAGGTTTAGGTTGAGGGTTAGGATTAGGTTTAGGGTTATGGTGTGGGTTAGTGTTAGGTTTATGGATAGGAGGAGAGTTAGGGTTAGGGTTAGTGTTCCGGTGAGGGCTAGGGTGAGGCTGAGGGTTAGGGTTAGTGCTAGGGTGAGGTTTAGGGTTAGGTTTAGGATTAGGGTGAGGGTTTTGATGAGGGTTAAGGTTGTGTTGAGGGTGAGGGATAGGGTTATGGTTAGGATTACGGTTTTGGTGAGGGTGTGTGTTAGGATTAGGCTTAGGGTTAGGTTGAGGTTTAGGATTAGAGTTAGAGTTAATGTGAGGGTGAGGGTTAGGGTGTGGTTTAGGGTTAGGGGTAGGATTAGTGGTAGGGTGAGGGTGAGGTTTATGGTTAGATTTAGGGTTAGGGAGAGGCTTAGTTTGTGGTTTAGGTTTAGGGTTAGTTTTAGGGTTAAGGTTAAGGTGAGGGTTAGGTTGAGGTTAAGCATTAGATGTAGTTTGAGGTTTAGGATTAGGGTTAGGGTGAGGGTGAGTGTGAGTGTTAGGGTTAGGCTTCGGCTTAGGGTTAGGCTGAGGGTGAGTGTGGGCGTGAGGATTAGTGTTAGGGTAATGGTTAGGTTTAGGGTTAGGGTGAGGGTTAGGATGAGGGTTAGGGTTAGGATTAGGGTTAGGGTGAGGGCTAGGGAGAGGGTGAGGTTTAAGGTAAGGGTTAGGCTGAGGCTTAGGTTTAGGCTGAGCTTGAGGTTGAGGGTGAGCTTTAGGTTTAGTGTGATGTTTAGGTTTCCAGTTACAGTGAGGGTTAGGATGAGTTTTAGGGTTAGGGGGAGGGTTAGGTTGAGGATGATTGTAACGTTAAACGTGAGGTTTAGGCTGAGGATGAGGTTTAAGTTAAGGGTGTGGGTTAGGGTTAAGTGTAGGGTTATGGTAAGGGTTAGGGTCAGTGTTAGGGTGAGGGTTAGATTGAGGATTAGAGTTAGGGTTAGGGTGAGGCTGAGGGTGAGAGTGAGGTTTAGGGTTAGTGTTAGGGTTAGGGTTAGGGTGAGGGTTAGCGTTAGGGTTAGGCTTATGCATAGGGGTAGGGTTAGCGTGAGGTTTAGGGTTAGATATAGGGTTAGGGGGAGGGTTAGGTTAACGGTTAGGAATAGGGTTAGTGTTATGTTTAGAGTGAGGGTGAGGGTTAGGCTGAGGGTCAGGATAAGTTTTAGGGTTAGGATTAGGGTTAGCGTGAGGGCTAGGCTGAGGGTTAATGTGAGGGTTAGGGTTAGGCTTAGGTTTAGGGTGAGGGTTAGGGTTTGGGTTAGGGTGAGAGGGAGGATGAGGATTAGGGTTTGGTTCATGGTTAGGGTTAGGGATATGGTTAAGGTGATGGTGAGGGTTAGGTTTAAGTTTAGGCTTAGGGTTAGGCTGAGGGTGAGGGTGTTGGTTAGGGTTAGGATTTGGGATAGGTTGAGGGTGAGGCTGAGGATTAGGGTTACATTTAGAGTTAGGTTTAGGCTTAGGCTTAGGGTTAGGATTAGTGTGAGGTTTAGGGTTAGATATAGGGTTAGGGGGAGGTTTAGGTTAAGGGTTAGAAATAGGGTTAGTGTTAGGGTTAGGGAGAGGGTGAGGGTTAGGTTTAGGCTTAGGGTTAGTGTGAGGGTTAGTGTTAGGGTGAGGGTAAGTTTTAGGGTGAGGTTTTGGGTTAGAGTGAGGTTTCTGGTTAGGGTGAGGGTTAACATTAGCTTTAGGGTTATTGTTAGGGTTAGGTTTAGGCTTACGGTTACTGTGAGGATGAGTGTGAGGTTTAGGGTTAGAGTTAGGGTGAGGTTTAGTGTTTGGGTTAGGGTTAGAGTGAGGGTTAGGGTGAGGGTGAGGTTTAGGGATAGAGTTAGGGTTAGGGTCATGGTTAGGTTGAGTTTTAGGTTTAGGGTTAGTGTTAGGGTTAGGGTGAGATTTTGGGTGGGTTAGGGTTTGGGTTAGTGTTAGGGTTAGTGTTAGGGTTAGGGTATGGGTGAGATTTCGTGTTCTAATTATGGTTAGGGTGAGGCTGAGTGTGAGGGTTAGTTTTAGTTTTAGTGTTAGGGTTAGCGTGAGGGTTAGGGTGAGGATGAGGGTTAGGGCTAGGGTTAGGTTTAGGATTAGGGTTAGGGTGAGTGTGAGTGTTAGGGTTAGGGTTAGGGTTAGTCTTAGTTTCAGGCTGTGCGTGAGGGTGAGTGTGAGGGTTAGGTTTACGGTGAGGGTTAGGGTTAGTTTTAGGGTGAGGTTTAGTGTTAGGTTTAGGGTTAGGGTGATGGTAAGGTTTAGGGGTAGAGTTAGGTTTAGGGTGAGGGTGAGTTTGAGGGTTAGGGTTAGGGTTAATGTTATGGTTAATGTTAGGCTTAGGTTTAGGCTGAGGGTGAGGGTGAGTGTTAGGGTTAGAGTTTGGATGAAGTTTAGGTTTAGGGTTAGGGTTAGAATTAGTGTTAGGGTGAGAGTGAGGTTTAGAATTAGAGTTAGGGTTTGTGTTAAGGTAGGGTTAGGGTGAGGGTTATGGTTAGGGTTAGGCTTAGGCTTAGGTTTAGGCTTAGTCCGAGCATGAAGGTGAGGGTTAGGGTTAGAGTTAGGGTGATGGTTCAGGTTAGGGTTACTGTTATTGATAGGGTTAGGGATAGAGTTACGGTGAGGGTGAGTGTCCGGGTGAGGGTTAGCGTTAGGGTTAGGGAGGGGTTTATGGGTAGGGGTAGGGGTAGGGTTAGGTTGAGGGTTAGGGTTAGGATTATGGTTATGGTGAGGGCTAAGGTGAGATTTAGGGTTAGGGTTAGGTTTAGGCTTAGGCTTAGGGTTAGTCTGAGGGTGAGGGATATGTTTAGGGTGATGGTTTAGGGTGAGGGTTAGCGTTAGGGTTAGGGAGGGGTTTATGTGTAGGGGTAGGGGTAGGGTTAGGTTGAGGGTTAGGGTTAGGATTATGGTTATGGTGAGGGCTAAGGTGAGATTTAGGGTTAGGGTTAGGTTTAGGCTTAGGCTTAGGGTTAGTCTGAGGGTGAAGGATATGTTTAGGGTGATGGTTAGGGTTATGGTTAGGGTGAGGGTTAGAATGCGGGTTAGGGTTAGGGTGAGGGTTAGCGTTACGGTGATGGTAAGTGTAAAGGTGAAGATTAGTATAAGGCTGAGGGTTAAGATAAGGGTAAGTTTTAGTGTTAGGTTTAGCGTTAGGGTAAGGATTACAGTTATTGTTAGGGTTAGGGTTAGGGTTACCCTTACAGTGATGGTGAGGGTTAGGTTTAAGTTTAGGGTGAGGTTTAGGTTTAGGGTTATGGTTAGAGTTTGGGTTAGGGTTAGGATTAGTGTTAGGGTGAAGTGTAGGGTGAGGTTGAGGTTTAGGGTTAGGGTTAGGTTTAGGGTTAGGATTAGGGTTATGGTGAGGGTGAGTGTGTGGGTTAGGGTTAGGTTTAGGGTTAGGCATCGGGTTAGGCTAAGGATGAGGTTGAGGGTGAGGGTTAGGGTCAGGTTGAAGGTTTGGGTTAGGGTTAGGTTGAGGGTGAGTATGTGGGTTAGGGTTAGGCTTAGGGTTAGGGTAAGGGTGAATTTAAGAGTGAGGGTTAGGTTTAGGGTGAGGGTTAGGTTTAAGGTTAGGGTAAGTGTTAGGGTGAAGGTTACGTTGAGGGTTAGGGTTAGGGTTACTGTGAGTTTTAGGGTTTGGATTAGAGTTAGAGATATGTTTAGGGTGAGTGTGAGGTTTAAAGTAGAGTTAGGTTTAGGGTGAGGGTTATGTTGAGGGTTAGGTTTCGTGTTCGTGTTAAGGTTAGGGTTAGGGTGAGAATTAAGGGGAGGGTTAAGGTTAGTTTTAGGATTAGAGTTAGGGTGAGGGTAAGGGTGAGGGTTATAGTTAAGGTGAGTGTTTGGGTTAGGGTTAGAGTGAGGGTTAGGGTGAGGGTTAGGCTTAGGCTTAGGGTTTGGTTATGGGCTAAGGTGAGTGTGAGGGTTAGTGTTAGTGTTAGGGTTAGGGTGAGGGTGAGGGTTAGATTGAGGATTAGTGTTAGGTTTAGTGTGAGGTTTACGGTGAGGATGAGGGTTAGGGTTAGGTTGACGGCTAGGTTGAGGGTGAGGGTTAGGGTTAAGCTGAGGTTTAGGGTTAGGGTTAGGTTTTGGCTTGGTGTGAGGGTTAGTGTTAGGATTAGGGTTAGTGTTAGGGTGAGAGTAAGTTTTAGGGTGATGGTTTGGGTTAGGGTGAGGGTTATGGTTAGGTTAAGTTTTAGTAATAGGGTTAGGGTTATTGTTAGGGTTAGGTTTATTGTTACGGTTAAGGTGAGGGTGAGGATGAGGGTTAGGGTTAGGGTAAGGGTGAGGTTTAGGGTTTGGCTTAGGTTTACAGTTGGGGTTAGGGTGAGGGTTAGGTTGAGGTTTAGGGTTAGTGTTCGTGTTAAGGTTAGGGCTAGGGTGAGAGTTAGGGGGAGGGTTAGGTTTAGGGTTAGGATTAGTGTTAGAGTGAGGGTGAGTGTGTGTTAGGGATAGGTTTAGGTTTAGGCTTAGGGTTAGGCTGACGGTGAGGGTGAGGATGAGGTTTAGGGTTATGGTGAGGGTTAGGGTTAGTGTTAGGGTGAGGTTTAGTGTTAGGGTTAGGGTTAGAGTTAGGGTTAGGTTGAGGTTGAAGTTTAGGGTTAGATTTAGGGATAGGGTGAGGGTTAGGGTTAGGATTAGGGTTAGGGTCAGGGCTAGGGTGAGGGTTATGTTGAGGTTTAGGTTTAGGGATACTGTTAGGTTTAGGATTAGGGTTAGGGTAGAGTGAGTGTGAAGGTTAAGGTTAGGGTTTGGGTTAGGCTTAGGGTTACCGTGAGGATTCGCGTTTGGTTTTGGGTTAGGGTGAGGGTGAAGCTGAGGATTAGGGTTAGTTTGAGGGTTATGGTTATGGTTAGGGTTAGGGTTAGGATTAGGCTTAGGTTTAGGGTGAGAGTTAGGGTTAGGGTTTGTGTTAGGGTGTGGGTGAATCTGAGGATGAGGATTAGGTTTAGGGTTATGGTTATGGTTAGGTTTAGGGTTAGGATTATGGTTAGTGTTTCAGTAATGGTTATTCTGAGGTTTACCGTTATGCTTAGGGTTAGCCTGAGGATGAGGGTGGGAGTGAGGTTTAGGGTTCGGGTGATGATTAGGGTTAGGGTTAGTGTTATTGTTAGGGTCAGGGTTAGAGTGATGGTGAGGTTGTGGGTTCGGGTGAGGATTAGGGTTAGGGTTAGAGTGGGCTTTAGGGTTAGGGTTAGGGTTAGGGTGAAGGTGAGGTTTAGGGTTAGTTTTTGGGTTAGGGTGAGTGTGAGGCTGAGGATTCGGGTTAGGTTTAGGGTTAGGATTAGGTTTAGGGTTAGGGTTAGGGTTAGGATTAGGGTTATGTTGAGGTTTAGGGTTAGGGTTAGGGTTAGTGTGAGGGTTAGTGTTAGTTTTAGGGTTAGGGTTAGGCTTAGGCTCAGGGTGAGCCTGAGGGTGAGGGTTAGGGTTAGGGTGAGGGTTAGGGTAAGGTTTAGGGTGAGAGTTAGTGTTTGGGTTAAGTTTATGGTTAGGTTGAGGCTTAGTGTAAGGGTTATGCGAGGGTGAGGGTTAGGGTTAGGTTGAGGATTAGGGTTAGGATTAGGTTTAGGGTGAGTGTGAGGGTGAGGTTTAGGATTAGTGTTAGGGTGAGGGTTAGGATGATGATTAGGGTTAGGTTTAGGGTTAGGGTGAGGGCTAGGGTGAGGGTGAGGTTTAGGGTTACGGTTAGGTTTAGGTTTAACTTTAGGGTGAGGGTGAGGGTTAGAATTAGGGTTAGGATTATTGTTAGGGTTAGGTTAAGGCTTTTGGTTATCATGAGGGTGAGGGTGAGGTTTAGGGTTAGGGTGAGGTTTAGTGTTTGGGTTAGGGTTAGTGTTAGTTTTAGGCTGAGAGTGAGGTTTAGGGTTAGAGTTAGGGTTAGAGTGAGGGTTAGGTTGAGGGTTAGGGTTAGGGATAGTGTTAGGGTTAGGGTTAGGGTGAGATTTAGGGGGAGTGTCAGGGTTAAGGATAGGGTTAGTATTAGGGTTAGGGTGAGGGTGAGTGTGTGTGTTAGGGTTAGGTTTAGGGTTAGGCTTAGGTTTAGGCTGAGGGTGAGGTTGAGGGTGAGGGTTAGGGTTACAGTGAGGGTTAAGTTTAAGGTTAGGGGGAGGGTTAGGATGAGGGTTAGGGTTAGGGTTAGGGTGAGGGCTAGGGTGAGGTTGAGTTTTAGTGTTAGGGTTAGGGTGAGGTTTAGGGTTAGGGTTAGGGTTGAGGTTAGGGTGAGGGTAAGATTTATTGTTAGAGTTAGGGTTAGGATGAGGCTGTGGGTGAGCGCTAGGGTTAAGTTTAGGTTTATGGTTAGGTTTAAGGTTATGGTTAGGGTGAGGGTGAGGGTTAGTGTTAGGTTTAGGATTATGTTTTGGGTTAAGTTTCGGCTGAGTGTAAGGGTTAGGGGTACTTTTAGGGATAGGCTTAGCCTTAGCCTGAGGATGAGGGTGAGGGTGAGGGTTAGGGTTAGGATGAGTGTTAGGTTTAGGGTTAGGTTGAGGGTTAGGGTTTGGGTTAAATTTAGGGTTAGGGTGAGCGTTAGGGTAAGGTTTACGATTAGGGTGAGGTTTAGGGTTAGGTTTACTGTTAGGGTGAGTGTTACGGTTAGGATTAGTGTTTGGGTGAGGGCTAGAGTGAGGGTGATATTTAGGGTTAGGGTTAGGGTGAGGTTTAGCTCAGAGTTAGGGTTAGTTTTAGGGTGAGGGTGAGTTTTAGGGTTAGAGTTAAGGTTAGGGTGAGGCTGATTGTGAGGGTTATGGTTAGGGTTAGTGTTAGAGTTAGGGTTAGGTTGATGGTTAGGGTGAGTTTGACTGTTAGGCTTAAGGTTAGGATTAGGATTAGGGTAAGTTTTAGGGTGAATGTGAGGATTAGGGTTATGGTTAGGCTTAGGGTTATGCTGAGGGTGAGAGTGAGGTTTAGGGTTAGAGTGAGTGTTAGGGTTCGGTTTAGGGTGAGAGTTATGGTTCACGATAAGTTTAGGGTTAGCGTGAGGGTTAGGGTTAGGGTTATGGTGAGCGTGAAAGTTAGGGTTAGGTTGAGGGTTAGATTTAGGTTTAGGTTTAGGGTTAGGGTTAGGGTGAGGGTTACGATGAGGATTAGGTTTAGGATTAGGGTTAGGGTGAGGGCCAGGGTGAGGGTGAATGTTAGGGTTAGTGTTAGGGTGAGATTTAGGGTTAGGTTTAGGGTAAGGGTGAGGGTTTGGATGAGGGTTAGTGCTACGGTTAGGGTGAGGGTTAGGGTTTGGGTGGGGGTTAGGGTTAGGATTAGGGTTAGTGTGAGGGTGAGTGTTAGGATTAGGGTTAGGGTTAGGGTTAGGTTTAGGGTTAGGATTAGTGTTATTGTTAGGGTTATGGTTAGAGTTACTCTGAGGGTAAGGATGAGGGTGAAGGTTATGGTTAGGGTCAGGGTGAGGATTAGGGTTAGGTTTAGGATTAGGTTTAGGTTCAATGTGAGGTTTAGGATTAGATTTAGGGTTAGGGGGAAGGTTTGTTAGTGGGTAAGGGTTAGGGTTAGGGTTAGGATTAGGGTTAGGGTGAGGGTGAGTGTTAGGGTTAGGACTAGGCTTAGGCTTAGGTTTAAGGTTAGGCTGAGGGTGAGGGTGGGAGTGAGGATTAGATTTAGGGTGTTGGTTAGTGTTAGGGTTAGGGTGAGGGTTAGGGTTTGGGTTAGTGTTAGCGTTAGGTTTAGGGTGAGGTTGAGGTTTCGGGTTAGAGTTTTGGTAAGGGTGAGTTTAGGTTGAGGGTTTGGGTTAGGATTTTTGTTATTTTTAGGGTTAGGGTGAGATTTTGGGGGAGGGTTAGGGTTAGGGATAGGGTTAGGATTAGGGTTAGGGTGAGGGTAAGTGTGTGTGTTAGGGTTTGTTTTAGGGTTAGGCTTAGGGTTAGGCTGAGGTTGAGGTTGAGGGTGAGGGTTAGGGTTAGCCTAAGGGTAAGGTTTAGGATTAGGGTGAGAATTAGGGTTTGGGTTAAATTTAGGGTTAGAGTGAGGGTTAGGGTACGGGTTATTGAGGGTGAGGGTTAAGGTTAGGTTAGGGTTAGGGTTAGGGTTAGGGTTAGGATTAGGTTTAGGTTGAGGGCTAGGGTGAGGGTGAGGTTTTGGGTTAGGGTTGTGTTGAGGTTTAGGATTAGGTTTATGGTTAGGTTTAGGGTGAGGGTGAGGGTTAGGGTTCGTTTTAGGGTTAGGGTGAAGCTGATTGTGAGGGTTAGGTTTAGGGATAGTGTTAGATTTAGGCTTAGTGTAAGGGTTAGGGTGAGTGTGAGGGTTAGGCTTAGGGTTAGGATTAGTATTAGAGTAAGGTTTAGGGTGAGGGTTAGGGTTAGGGTTAGGCTTAGGTTTAATGTTAGTGTTAGGGTTAAGGTGATTGTTAGGGTTAGGCTTAGGGTTAGGTTGAGGGTGACGGTTTGGTTTAGTGTTAGGGTTTGGGTTAGTGTGAGGGTGAGGCTGAGGATTAGGGTTACGTTTAGGGTTAGGGTTAGGGTTATGTTTAGGGTTAGGGTTAGGGTTAGCCTGAGGTTTAGGATTAGATGTAGAGATAGGGGGAGGGTTATGGTAAGGATTAGGAATAGGGTTAGTGTTAGGGTTAGGGTGAGGGGGAGGGTTAGGTTGAGGTTTAGGATTAGGGTTAGAGTTAGGGTTAGTGTGAGGGTTAGTGTTATGGGTAGGGTAAGTGTTAGGGTGAGGGTAAGTGTTAGGTTTAGGGTTTGGGTTAGGGTGATGTTTATGGTTAGGGTGAGGGTTAGTATTAGCTTTAGGGTTAATGTTAGGGTTAGGTTTAGGGTTACGGTTGCTGTGAGGCTGAGTGTGAGGGTTAGGGTTAGGGTCAGGTTTAGTGTTTTGGTTAGGGTTATAGTGAGGGTTAGGGTGAGGGTGAGGTTTAGGGATAGAGTTAGGGTTAGGGTGAGGTTAGGTTGAGGTTTATGGTTTGGTTATTGTTAGTGTCAGAGTAAGGGTGAGGGTTAGGGGGAGGGTTATGGTTAGGGTTGGTTTTAGGTTTAGTGTTAGGGTGAGGCTTAGGTTAGGGTGAAGGTTAGGGCTAGGGTTAAGATTATGATTAGGGTTAGGCCTAGGGTGAGTGTGAGGATTCTTGTTAGGGTTAGTGTTAGTCTTAGGTTTAAGCTGAGGGTGAGGATGAGGGTGGGGGTTAGGTTTAGGGAGAGGTTTAGGTTTAGGGTTAGGGTGAGTTTTAGTGTTAGGTTTAGGGTTAGAGTTAGGGTTAGGTTGAGGGTGAAGTTTAAAGGTAGAGTTAGATTTAGGGTGAGGGTGAGTGTGAGGGTTAGGGTTAGGGTTAATGTTAGGCTTAGCTTTAGGCTAAGGGTGAGGGTGAGTGTTAGGTTTAGGGTTAGGATGAGGTTTAGGTTTAGGGTTAGGGTTAGAATTAGTGTTAGGGTGAGAGTGAGGTTTAGGATTAGAGTTAGGGTTAATGTTAGAGTTAGGGTTGGGTGAGGGTGACGGTTAGGGTTAGTGTAAGTGTGATGGTTCGCAATAGGTTTAGTGTTATTGATAGTGTTAGGGTTAGAGTTACAGTGAGGGTGAGGGTGCGCGAGTGGGTTAGGGTTAATTTTAGGGTGGGGTTTACGAGTAGGGTTAGGGTTAGGGTTAGGGTGAGAGTTAGGGTTAGTGTTCGGGTGAGGGTTAGGGTTAGGGTGAGGGTTAAGGTTAGGTTTAGGCTTAGGATTAGGATTAGTCTGAGGGTGAGGTTGAGAGTGAGGGATAGGGTTAGGTTGAGGGTTAGGGTTAAGCTTAGGGTGAGGATTAGGATGAGGGTTAGGGTTAGGGTGAGGTTTAGCGTGAGGGTGATGGTAAGTGGAAAGGTGAGGATTAGGCTGAGGCTGAGAGTTAAGAAAAGTGTAAGGGTGAAGGTTAGGGTGAGGGTTAGGGCAAGGGTTATGGTTTGGGTTAGGGTGAGGGTGAGGGTTAGATTGAGAATTAAGGTTAGGTTAGTGTGAGGGTTAGGGTGAGGGTTAGGGTTACAATTAGGGTTAGCTTGAGGGCTAAGGTGAGGGTGAGGGTTAGGATTAGGGTTAGTGTGAGGTTTAGGGTTAGGTTGAGTGTTAAGATTAGTGTTAGGGTTAGTGATAGGGTTAGACTTACTGTAAGGGTGAGGGTAAGTGTTAGGGTGAGGGTTATGATTAGGGTGAGGGTTAGAGTTAGTTTTAGGGTTATTGTTAGTGTTAGGGTTAGGTTTACCCTTACATTGAGGGTGAGGGTTAGGGTTAGGTTTAGGGTGAGGTTTAGGGTTAGGGGTATGGTTAGAGTTTGGGTTAGAGTTAGGATTAGGGTTAAGGTGAAGGCTAGGGTGAGGGTGAGGGTTAGGGTTAGGTTTATGGTTAGGGTTAGGATTAGGTTTAGGCTGAGGGTGAGTTTGTGGGTTAGGGTTAGGTTTAGGGTTAGGCTTAGGGTTAGGCTAGGGGTGAGGTAGAGGGTGAGGGTTATGGTTAGTTTGAGGGTTAGGGTAATGGTTAGGTTAGGGTGAGTTAGTGGGTTAGGATTAGGTTTAGGGTTAGGCTTAGGGTAGGCTAACGGTGAGGTTAAGGGTGAGGGTTAGGATTAGGGTGAGGGTTAGGTTTAGGGTTAGGGTGAGGGTTAGGGTGAGGGTTAAATTTAGCATTAGGGTTAGAGTGAGGGCTAGGGTGAGGGTGAGGTTTAGGGTTAGGGTTAGGGTTAGAGTGAGGATGAGTTTTAGGTTTAGAGTTAGGTTTAGGGTGAGGGATACGGTTTAGTTTTAGGGTTAGGATTAGTGTTAGGGTTAGGGTTAGGGTGAGGGTTAGGGTTATGATGAGGGTTAGGTTTAGGGTGAGGGTTAGGTTTAGGGTTAGTGTAGAGTCAGGGTTAGGGTTAAGGTTGAGGGTTAGAATTAGGTTTACGGTAGGTTGATGGTTAGGGTAAGGGTTAGGGTTATGGTTTGGATGAGGTTTAGGGTTACAATTAGGTTTATGGTGAGGGCTAGGGTGAGAGTGAGGGTTATTGTTAGGGTTAGGTTGAGGTTTAGGGTTAGGGTTAGAGTTACGGTGAGGGTGAGGGTTAGGTTTAGGGTGAGGGTTAGGGTTAGGGGTAGGGTTAGGGTGAGGTTCAGTGTTAGGATTAGGGTTAGGGTTAGAGTTACAGTGAGGGTGAGGGTGAGGGTGAGAGTTAGGATCAGGTTTAGGGTGAGGTTTAGGGTTAGGGTTATGGTTAGGATGAGGGTGAGTTTTAGGGTTAGAGTTAGGGTTATGGGGAGGGTTAGGGTGAGCGTTAGGGTTAGGGTTAGGGTTAGGGTTGGGGTTAGGGTGAGGGTTAGGTTGAGGGTTAATGTTAGGGTTAGGGTTACATTTAGGATTAAGTTTACGGTAAGGGTGAGTGTGAGGGTTAGGGATAGGGTTCGGCTTAGGCTTAGGGTTATGCTGAGGGTATGGGTGTATATGAGGATTAGGTTTAGCAAGATGGTTAGGTTTATGGTTAAGTTAAGGGTTAGGATTGGCTTAGGGTTAGGATTAGGGTTAGGGTGAGGGCTAGGGTGAGGGTGAGGGTTAGGGTTAGTGTTAGGGTGAGGTTTAGGGTTAGGGTTAGGGTGAGGGTGAGGGTTAGGATGAGGGTTAATGTTAGAGTTAGGGTTACATTTATGATTAGGGTTACGTTTAGGATTAGTTTTACAGTAAGGGTGAGTGTGAGGGTTAGGGTTAGGTTTTGGCTTAGGCTTAGGATTATGCTGAGGTTATGGGTGTATATGAGGATTAGGTTTAGATAGATGGTTAGGTTTATGGTTAAGTTAAGGGTTGGGATGAGGCTTAGGGTTAGGATTAGGGTTAGGGTTAGGGTTAGGGTGAGGGTGAGGGTTAGGGTTAGGTTTAGGCTTAGGCTTAGTGTTAGGCTGAGGCTAAGGTTGAGGGTGAGGGTTAGGGTTAGGTTGATGGTTGGGGTTACTCTTAGGGTGAGGGTCAGGATAAGGATTACTGTTAGGGTGAGAGTTAGGGTGAGGGTGACAGTAAGGGTAAATTTGAGGGTTAGGCTGAGGGTGAGGGTTAGGGTAAGGGTGAGGGTTAGGTTTAGGCTGAAGGTGAGAGTTAGATTGAGGATTAGTGTTATGGTTAGTGTGAGGTTTAGGGTGAGGACGAGGGTTAGGGTTAGGGTGAGATTTAGGGTTAGGGTGATGGTTAGGTTTAGTGTGAGGGTTAGTGTTAGGGTTAGCATTAGTGTTAGGGTGAGGGTAAGTGTTAGGGTGAGGGTTAGGGTTAGGGTGAAGGTTATGTTTAGGATGAGGGTTAGGGTTAGGGTTAGGGTTATTGTTAGTGTTAGTGTTAGGGTTACGGTTACAGTGAGGGTGAGGGTGAGGGTGAGGGTTAGGGTTAGGATGAGGTTTAGGTTTAGGGTTAGGGTTAGTGTTAGGGTTAGGGTGAGGGTGAGGTTTAGGGTTAAAGTTAGTTTTAGTGTTATTGTTGGGGTTAGGGTGAGGTTTAGGGTTAGTTTTTGGCTTAGGCTTAGGCTTAGGACAAGCATGAGTGTGAGGGTTAGTGTTAGAGTGAGGGTTAGGGTTAGGGTGAAGGTTAGTGTTATTGTTAGGGTTAGTGTTAGGGTGAGGGTAAGTGTTAGGGTGAGTTTTAGGGTTAGGGTGTGGGTTATGTTTAGGGTGAGTGTTAGGGTTAGGGTTAGGGTTATTGTTAGGGTTAGGGTATCGGTTATGGGAACAGTGAGGGTCAGGTTGAGGGTTAGGGTTAGGGTTAGGGTGAGGTTTAGGTTTAGGGTTAGGGTTAGAGTTAGGGTTAGGGTGAGAGTGAGGTTTAGGGTTAGAGTTAGAGTTAGTGTTTGTGTTAGGGTTAGGGTGAGGTTTACGGTTAGGTTTAGGCTTAGGCTTAGGCTTAGACTTAGGCCTAGCATGAAGGTGAGGATTAGGGTTAGGGTGAGGGTTAGGATGAGGTTTAGGGTTAGGAATAGGGTTAAGGTGAGGGCTCGGGTGAGGGTTAGAGTTACAGTGAGGGTGAGGGTTAGGATTCGGGTGAGGGTGAGGTTTAGTGTTAGGGGTAGGTTTAGGTTTAGGGTTTGGGTGAGGTTTATGGTTAGATTTAGGGTTAGGGAAAGGGTTAGTTCGTGGGTTAGGGTTAGGGTTAATATTAGGGTTAAGGTTAGGGTGAAGGTTAGGTTGAGGTTAAGTTTTAAGGGTAGGGTTAGGTTTCGGATTAGGGTTAGGGTGAGGGTGAGTGTGAGTGTTAGGGTTAGGGTTAGGCTTCCGCTTAGGGTTATGCTGAGGGTGAGTGTGGGCGTGAGTATTAGGGTTATGCTGATGGTTAGGTTTAGGCTTAGGGTGAGGGTTCGGCTGAGGGTTAGTGTTTGGATTAGGGTTAGGGTGAGGACTAGGGTGAGGATGAGGGTTAGGGTAAGGGTTAGGATTAGGCTTAGGGTTACGCTGAGCTTGAGGTTGAGGGTGAGGGTTAGGGTTAGGGTGATGGTTAGGTTTACTGTTAGGGTGAGTTTTAGGTTGAGGTTTAGGGTTAGGGTGAGGATGATGGTAAGGGTAAAGTTGAGGTTTAGGCTGAGAGTGATGGTTAAGATAAGGTTGTGGGTTAGGGTTAAGTTTAGGGTTAGCGTAAGGGTTAGGGTTCTGGTTAGTGTGAGGTTTAGGGTGAGGATGAGGGTTAGGGTTAGGGTGAGGGTGAGGGTTAGAGTTAGGGTTAGGGTGAGGTTTAGGATTAGGGTGAGGGTTATGGTTAGGTGAGGGTTAGGCTTAGGTTTATTGTTAGGGTTAGGGTTAGGGTTATGTTTTCGGTGAGCGTGAAGGTTAGGGTTAGGTTGAGGGTTAGGTTTAGGGTGAGGGTGAGGGTTAGGGTTAGGGTGAGGGTTAGGATGAGGATTAGGGTTAGGTTTAGGTTTAGGATGAGGGCCAGGGCGAGGGTGAGGGTTCGGTTAGTGTTAAGGTGAGGTTTATGGTTAGGGTTAGAGTTAGGGTAAGGGTTTGAAAGAGCGTTAGGTTTACAGTGAGGGTGAAGTTTAGGGTTAGGGTGAGGGTTAGGGTTATTATTAGGTTTTGGGTGAGGGTGAATTTTAGGATTAGGGTTGTTGTTGGGTTAGGTTTAGTGTTAGGATTAGTGATATTGTTAGGGTTATGGTTAGAGTTACGGTGAGGTTGAGGGTGAGGGTTAAGTTTAGAGTGAGGTTTAGGGTTAGGGTTAGGATTAGGGTTAGGGTGAGGGTGAGGTTTAGGGTTAGATTCAGTGTTAAGGGGAGGGTTAGTTCGTGGGTTAGTGTTAGGGTTAGTGTTAGGGTTAAGGTTAGGGTGACAGTTAGGTTGAGGTTAAGGGTTAGGTTTATGGTTAGGTTTAGGATTAGGGTTAGGGTGAGGGTGAGTGTGAGGATTAGGGCTAGGGTTAGCATGAGGGTTAGGCTTAGGGTTAGGATTCGTGTTATTGTTCAGGTTATGGTTAGAGTTAAGTTGAGGGTGGGGGTGAGGGTCAGGGTGACTTTTACAGTTAGGATGAGGTTTAGGGTTAGGGTTAGTGTGAGGGTGAGGTTTAGGGTTAGATTAGGGTTAGGGGGAGGGTTAGATCGTGGGTTAGTGTTAGGGTTATGGTTATGGGTGATAGTTATGTTGAGGTTAAGGATTACGTTTATGGTTAGGTTTAGGATTAGGGTTAGGGTGAGGGTGAATGTGAGGATTAGGGTTAGGGTTATGCTTAGGCTTCGGGTTAGGCTGAAGATGAGGGTGGGGTTGAGGTTTAGGGTTATTTTGATGGTTAGGTGTAGGGTTAGTGTGAGGGTTAGGGTTTGGGTTAGGGTTAGAGTTAGGTTTAGGGTGAGGGTGAGGTTTAGGGTTAGAGTTAGGGTTAGGGTGAGGGTTAGGTTGAAGTTTAGGTTTACGGTTACTGTTAGGGTTAGGGTTCAGGTGAGAGTTAGGGGGAGGTTTAGGGTTAGGGATAGGGTTAGGATTAGAGTTAGCGTGAGTGTGTGTGTGTATATAGGGTTAGGTTTAGGGTTAGGGTTAGGCTTAGGGTTAGGCTGAGGTTGAGGGTGAGATTGAGGTTTAGGGTTAGGGTGAGGGTTAGTGTTAGGGTTAGGTGTAGGGGCAGGTTTAGGTTTAGAGTTAGGGTTAGGGTGAGGCTGAGGGTGAGGGTTATGGTTAGGTTTAGTGTTAGGGTTAGGGTTAGGGGGAGCGTTAGGATTAGTTGTAGGGTTACGATTAGGGTTAGGGTGAGGGCTAGGCTGAGGGTTAATATGAGGGTTAGCTTTAGGGGTAGGGTTAGGTTTAGGATTAAGGTTAGGGTGAGGGTGTGTGTGAGGGTTAGGGTTAGCATTAGGCTTTGGTTTACGGTGAGGGTTAGGGTTAGGGTTTGGTTTAGGGTGAGGGTGAGGCTGAGGATTAGGGTTAGGTTTAGTGTTAAGGTTAGGGATAGGGTTAGGGTTAAGGTGATGGTTAGGGTTAGGGTTAGAGTTAAGCTTAGGTTTAGGCTGAGCTTGAGTGTGTGGTTTGGGGATAGGCTTACTGTTAGGGTTAGGGTTAGGGTTAGGTTTAGTTTTAGGCTTAGGCTTAGGGTTAGGGTTAGCGTGAGGTTTAGGGTTAGATATAGGGTTAGGGGGAGTGTTAGGTTAAAGGATAGGAATATGGCTAGTTTTAGGTTTAGGGTGGGGGTGAGGGTTAGATGAGGTTTACGGTTAGAGTTAGGGTTAGGGTTAGTGGGAGGGTAAGTGTTAGGGTTAGAGTTAGTGTTAGGGTGAGGGTAAGTGTTGGGGTGAGGGTTTGGGTTAGGGTGACGGTTATGGTTAGGGTGAGGGTTAGGATTAGCTTTAGGGTGATTGTTAGGGTCAGGTTTAGGGTTACGGTTACTGTGAGGGTGAGTGTGAGGGTTAGGGTTAGTGTTAGGGTGAGGTTTAGTGTTCGGGTTAGTGTTAGAGTGAGGGTTAGGGTGAGGTTGAGGTTTCCGTTAGAGTTAGGGTTAGGGTGAGTGTTAGGTTGAGGGTTAGGTTTAGTGTTCGTGTTAAGGTTAGGGTTAGGGCAAGAGTTAAGGGGAAGGTTAGGGTTAGGGTTACTGTTAGGATTAGTGTTAGGGTGAGGGTGAGTGTGTGTTAGGGATAAGTTTATGGTGAGGCTTAGGGTTAGGCTGAGGCTAAGTGTGAGGTTGAGGTTTAGGGTTAGAGTGAGGGTTAGGGTTAGGGTTAGGGTGAGGTTTAGTGTTAGGTTTAGGTTTAGAGTTAGGGTTAGGTTGAGGGTGAGGTTTAGGGGTAGAGTTAGGGTCAGGGTGAGAGTTAGGGTTAGGTTTAGGTTTAGGGTTAGGTTTAGGGTTGAGTTGAGTGTAAGGGTAAACATAAGGCTTAGGCTGAGGGTGAGAGTTACGGTAATGTTGAGGGTTAGGTTTAGAATAAGTTTTAGGGTTAGGGGTAGGTTGAGGGTGAGTGTTAGATTAAGGAATAGTGTTAGGGTTAGGGTGAGGTTTAGAGTGAGGATGAGGGTTAGGGTTAGGTTGAGGGCTGGAGTGAAGGTTAGGGTTAGGGTTAGGCTTAGGCTTAGGGTTAGGCTGAGGATGAGGGTGGGGGTGAGGATTACGGTTAGGGTTAGGGTTAGGGTTATTTTTAGTGTTATGGTTAGGGTTAAGTTTGAGGTTAGGGTGAGGTTGAGGGTGGGGAGAGGATTACGGTTAGAGTGATGGTTAGGGTTAGGGTTAGTGTTATTGTTAGGGTTAGGGTTAGAGTTAAGGTGAGGTTGAGGGTGCAGTTGAGGATTAGGGTTAGGGTTAGGGAGGGGTTTAGGGCTAGGGAGAGGGTTAGGGTGAGGGTGAGGTTTACAGTTAGATATAGGGTTAGGGGGAGAGTGACGGTGAGGTTTAGGGTTGGGGTTAGTGTTAGGGTTAGTGTTAGGGTTAGGGTTAGGGTTACGTTGAAGTTTAGGGTTAGGGTTAGTGTGAGGGTTAGTTTTAGGGTTACGGTTAGTGTTAGTGTGAGGGTAAGTGTTAGGTGAGGGTTTGGGTTAGGGTTAGGATTATGGTTAGAGTGAGGGTTAGGATTATGCTTAGGGTAATTGTTAAGGTTAGGTTTAGGGTTAAGGTTAAGGTGAGGGTGAGGGTGAGGGTTAGGTTTAGGGTTAGGGTTAGGTTTAGGGTTTCAGTTAGGGTTAGATTTACATTTAGGGTGAGGGTGAGGTTTAGGATTAGGATTAGGGTTAGTGTGAGGGTTAGGTTGAGGGTTAGGGTTAGGGTTAGTGTTAGGGTTATGGTTAGGGTGATGGGGGAGGATTAGGTTTAGGGTTAGGTTTAGGGTTAGGATTAGGGTAAACTTGAAGGTGATTGTTTGTGTGTTAGGGTTAGGTTTAGGGTTAGGCTTACAGTTAGGCTGAGGGTGAGGTTTAACGTGAGGAATAGGGTTAGGGTGAGGGTTAGGGTTAGGGTTAAGGGGAGGGTTAGAATGAGGGTTAGGATTAGGATTAGGATTAGGGTGAGGGCTAGGTTGAGGGTAAGGTTTAGTGTTAGGTTTAGGATGAGGTTTAGGGTTAGGGTTAGGGTTAGGGTTAGGGTTAGGGTTAGGGTTAGGGTGAGGTTTAGAGTTAGAATTAAGTTTAGGGATAGGGTGAGTGTTAGCGTTAGGGTTATGGTAAGGGTGAGGGTTAGGGTTATGTTGAGGGTTAGGATTAGGGCTAGGTTTAATGTGAGTGTTAGGGTTAGGATGAGGGTTAGGGTTAGGATTAGGTTTAGGATGAGGGATAGGGTGAGGGTGAGGGTTAGGTTTATACTTAGGGTGAGGTTTAGGGTTTGGTTTAGGTTTAGGGTTAGGGTGAGGGTTATGGTTAGGTTATGGTGAGGGTTAGGGTTAGGGTTAGGTTGAGGGTTAGAATTAGGTTTAGGGTTAGGTTGAGGGTTAGGGTTACGGTTAGGGTGAGGGTTAGGATGAGGGTTAGGGTTACAATTAGGGTTAGGGTGAGGTCTAGGGTGAGGATGAGGGTTAGTATTAGGGTTAGGG